>NC_046297.1:16500000-17750000 GCF_004115265.2 Rhinolophus ferrumequinum | reverse complement strand
TAGATAATTTTGCTGTTGCCCCACAGTGAATAGTCAGCTCTGACTAGCCACTGGCAACATCTCATAGCAGGCTCTCCTCTCTTGGGCCTTGGGGATATTCAGACACCATGGTCACCTGTCCACTAGCTCAGTGGCCTTTCTTCATTGCAGGGATTGTTTGTATCCCTAGTGTAGCCATTGACCCTTTTTGACATTTCAAAAAAGTCATAACTGTTACTAAAAAGAATTTATGCCTTTGTAGTCACACTGTTGTACAAGGAGAATCCCATCCAGGTCTCCATTTGTCAACCATGAAGGTTCAAAATAAATTCCACAACCCCACCAGCTTAGTGAATGATTAGACTAGTGGAGAAAGGGAGGGAAAGCTATATAAAACTAGTGCCCGTGAGAGACGAGAAGCCACTTCCTCTCCTGTGCACCCTCAGAGGGCCCCGAGGAGGTCAGTGTGATCTGCTGGACTTGTGAGAGATTTGGGGGAGGGATTTCCAGTGAAGAGAGCTTGCTCTCTCCGCTGCCCTGCCTTTTGTAGGGTAGATGTAAGAAAGCAGTCTTGTCAGAGGAATAATGAAACCAATTCTGCGCTAGCCCATCTGGTTTGGGGTTTGGGGTGTTTATAGGAGTTGTCTAAGATTACCTGCTGTTCAACCACTGGAGAATTTGGGGCCCTGGAATATGACATCCTGCTTCCATAAAAGCAATACAACCCTTTCCACGGGGAGAAATGGGTGGGAGACCATTGTTTAAACAGTGAGAATTTAGGGTCGTTTTTGGTCATTCTTGCACTTGTATCACAAAAGTTCCAGAACCCTGAGTTTTAACCTTCATTCTTAGTTTTCGATAAAATAGTCCTTCAATGAGACCTTCAATTAGTAATTCTTGCAACATGGGTTCTCCAGGGAGCTGATTCTGACACAAAGATTAATATGCAAGAGATTTACTAGAGAGTGCTTTTGGGTAACATGGAGAAGGGAAGCTATGGAACAAAATTTGGCAGCAGGAGACATTAAGCTGGAATTCAGTCATTTCCAATGAAAGTCTCAGGCATTCTGAAGCTGAGATGATCCTTCGGAGTTGTCCCTGGTTGGGGCTTAGGGACTGGCCTTTATATTCACACATTGTTCAGTCATTGGTTGCAGGCTGCTCTGGGAAGCAGTTGTGAGCTTGGGCGAAGTGGTCTGTTCAGCCTGAGGCCCCAGAGGGCACTGTTATCTGAGAACTTTCTCGGGGCAGCACCCCAGCTTTTGGGGAATGGATCCCCAGATCTGAAGGAGACCTGACTACATAGCGGAATATGTACCATAATATGAAATAGGTATTTGGAATACTCTGCAATGTAATGTTGGGGAGGTTATTCTGAACCTGGATGTTTAACTTTTTTCCCCCCTTGGCTATGTATTGTCTCAATTGACCCCCAAGTGGAGGTGATACCAGGCAATATAGAGCAGATGGGCACGGGGCTAGCAACTTGGTGACAGGCTTATATTTGGGTCTACCAGCTGTATTTCTATGCTTCAAAAGGCAATTATATATACTCAACTGATCTTTGATGAAGGAGCAAAGGTAGCACAATGGAGCAAAGATAGTCTTTTCAACAAATGGTGCTGGAGCAACTAGACATCTACATGCAAAGAAATGAATCTGGACACAGACTTTACACTCTTCACAAAATTAAATCAAAATGGATCACAGACCTAAATGTAAAATGCAAAACTATACAACTCTTAGAAGATAACATAGGTGAAAATCTGTTTAACCTTGGGTATGGTGATGACTTTTTAGAAACAACACCAAAGGCACAATCCATGAAAGAAATAACTGATAAGATGGACTTCATTAAAATTAAAAATCTCTGTTCTGCAAAAGACACTGTCAAGAGAATGACTAGAAAAATCACTGACTGGGAGAAAAATATTTGCAAAAGACACATCTGATACAGAACTGTTATCCAAAATATACAAAAAAACTCTTAAAACTCAACAGTAGGAAAATTAATAGTCCTATGTAAAAATGGTCCAAAGACTTGAACAAACACGTCACCAAAGAAGATATACACATGGCAGATAAGTATATGAAAAGATGCTTCACATCAATGTCATTAGGAAAATGAACCTTAAAACAGCAGTGAAACATCACTATCCACCTATTAGAATGGCCCGAATCTGGAACACTGACAACACCATATCCTGGCAAGAATGCAGAGCATCAGAACTCCCATTTATTGCTGGTGGCAATGCAAAATGGTACAGCCACTTTGGAAGACAGTTTGGCAGTTTCTTACAGAACATACTTTTATCCATTAGTTTTGCTCCTTGGTATTTATCTAGCGGAGTTGAAAACTTATGTGTCCATGAATGTTTATAGCAGCTTTATTCATAATTTCCAAAACTTGGAAGCAGCCGAGATATCCATAGATAAATGGATAAATAAACTATGGTACATCCAGACAATGGAACATTACTCAGCATTAAAAAGAAAGGAGCTATCAAACCATGAATAGACATGGGGGAAACTTAAATGGAAATTACAAAGTGAAAGAAGCCAATCTGAAAAGGCTACATAGTATATGATTCTGACTGTATTCTGGAAAAGGCAAAACTGTGGAGACAATAAAAAAAAATGAGTGGTTGCCAAGGGTTGAGGGTAGGGGCAGGGAGGGATGAATAAGTGTAGCACAGAGGATATAGGATACAATAATGATGGATCCATGTCGTCGCACATTTGTCCAAACCCATAGAATGTACAGCAGGAGTGAACCCTAATGTAAACTATGGACTTTGGGTGATTATAATGTGTCAATGTAGGTTCATCAACTGTAACAAACGTACCGCTCTGGTGGGGGATATTGCTACTGGGGAAAGCTATATATGCGTGGGAGCAGGGGGTTTATGGGAAATCTCTGTACCTTGTGCTCAATTTTGAACCTTAAATTGCTCAAAAAAACAAATCTTAATTTTTAAAAAGGCAATTATACCGGCAACAAATCATCAAAAAGTGGCATGTACATAGAGCTTTGGTTATGCACTTCACAGGTTGAGTTAATTAATGAGTTATAATAATAATCATATAGAAGACTGCTCTTTAAGGGATCATCAGGTTCTTATACCACAAGTTACCAGTATCAGCTAGTCATGAAATTCTAATATTCCTCCTTGTAGAGCAATGCTTTGAGGAAATGTCATTGTTTGGAATATTAAGTTGTCCCAGTTACATACACATTCTATGAATATTAGTTCAAAGAAGTTTAGTTAAAAACTGATTTTGAGAATGCCTAGAAGTCATTTTCTCTCACTCTGATGTTTGATCTCTTAAATGTGGTCAATAATGCCTAAAAGAGCTGTTGTGTCACTTCATTACAACTTGTTTCAATTTTTAGTCAAACTAGAAGTAATATTTATTCCATTGCCACCAATTTAATACAGCACGGTATTCATTTGAGTTCCACTGGGGAATTCTGGTAGAATGAACAAACGATGAAGTCTTGCTCTTGAGTTTTGTAATGTTTCCAAAATCAATTTTTGGAATTATTTCTTATAAATCATTGCAGCCCAACCATGACAATCAACACACCACATTTATCAATGTCCAGCCAACCCAGATACTTACAGAGCTTACTGTGCTGAAGTGTTTTGCTGTAGCCTTGTGTCCCTCAAGTGTTTTACAAAATATTTGATTCCTTTAAGGACCCAGACATTTGTTAAGGGTTTGGAGAAGCTACTTTTCACTGACCAGAGGAAATCTAGGCAGCACTCTTCCCCGCCCCACCCCTCATCTCTGTGCTCCTGTCGTTTTCCTCTGGCCAATCAGACACTTTATCAGCTCATTAACTATTCATTCAAGGTTTACTGCATGGCCGTTGTTGTTGTTGTTAAAGGTGATTTTATAATACGTACTCAACTTTGATTCAAACTCTCCCAACAGCTTTGAGCCCGTCTAGTGGAAAAGGCGGTCCATTGCTTCTCCAACACTTAACACGAATGTGGGAGGAGGTTTGGAGCAATGCTCAGAGGCTCAACCAACTGTGAACTCTCCATCTCCCGAGTGTCCCTTTTTATTACACCATTTCAGGCCCTCACATTCTCTTTAGCCTTTTTCCTATATTCTACTTTTTCAGCCCTTTTCCAAAATGTGATATATTCGCTTGCCCTTGGGGAATTCAAAGTGCCATATTCATTGAAAAGATTAGGACAGTAAAAAGTCTGTCCACTCAGTGGGCAAAATGACAGTTCCTGAGTATGAATGAATGGATAGTGTGATTAGAAATTTGAAAAGGCAGGTTGGGCAGGTCCATGTCACACCAAATCAACAGTCCGTAACTCAGACATGCAGACATACTGACTCCTGGTGTATTCATTTAACATAGAATGTGGGTCAGGTACTCTTCTAAATGGGAATACAGCGGAGGACAAAGCCAAGCTGGATTCCTGAAGCTTACATTCTAGGGCTTTTTTACAAATAGAGTTGTCCGCAAACCGGCAATATCAGCATCACCGGGAGCTGGTTAGAAATGCAGAATCTCAGGCCCTACCCCAGACCTACTGACTCAGAATCTGCATTGCGAGTTCTCCAAGTAATTTGCATGCACGTTAGAGTTGCATAGACGCTGCTCTAACAGATGGCAGTACAGTATGATGCGATGGATCTCAATTTTAAGTGCATCAGACTGCCCTGGAGAGGGATTGTTACAACCCACACCCCAGAATTTCTAATTCCATAGATCTGGAGCAGAGACCATGAGTTAACCCTTCAAAAATGTGCCTAGGTTCTGCTCATGCTGCTGGCATGTGTGGGTGACACTTTGGCCTGGGTGACACCAGAGTCCAAATATTTGGGCTTCAATCCTGGCTCTGCCAGTTAAAGCCCTCAGGCAGGTCACTTATCTCTCTGGGTTTCAGTCTTGTTATCAGTAAAATGTGGTGTCATAACCACATTTCTAGGAGTCATAACTTCCTCCCAGGTTTATGGTGAAAATTAAATAGTGCGTGAAAATTGCCTGGGCCATAGTCAGTGCTCACTGAATAATAAGTGTTATTGAAAGAATGAAAAGGCCAGCGCTCTCTGTGGGCTCCTGTGGCTCTAAAGCACAGGTTTAAATGAAATTTCTCTCCATTCCTCCAGTTCTGTGAGTTTGGATCCCTGAAAATTAGACGTCACCAGTCTATTTACTGGCCCTGAACAAGAAAGAGCCCTGTCCTTGTTCTCTTTGGTTAATGACTTAGGTCCAGATGGGTGTCACCTGCCCAGGCTGTAGCACTTGAGGTGTCTTTTCTTTCTGTTCAGTGGTGTGATCCTTTTAATTATCACCCAACAGGCTACTCCCAACACATTTGCAGTTGGGTGATTAATGGGGTTGAAATTCACCTTTTCCATCCTGTAGGACTCTTTTTAGCAGTAGCATTTGCAGTATCTTTTACTGATCCTTACATTTTTCATGTACTAAAGAATATTCGATAGGAAGAGATCAAAAGAAAATGATATTTGTATTTTGCCGAGAAGGTTCTTAATGCATGTTTTTTAAACACTCCGGGTATGCTTGAAGAACACTTTCCCTCTAGACAAACTACTTTTTACGTTCTCAGGCCACAAAGCTGTAATTCTGAATTTGCAATCATGCAGTATGTTATTATGGAAATATTAGAGGAATAAAATATCTCCTTTAATGCTCTACCTTGTTAAGTGTCAATTAAACTCAGGAAGATAATTAGAGGTAATGACACTCTGGTGATCCTGACGGCAGACAGTGTGGCCCATTTAAAACAGTTCCAATTAAACAGGTCTATCTCTGGCATACTTTTGATAAATGGATTTTCCTGGACTCTCATGCATTAGAGAGCTAGTCAATGCTTGGATTCATGTGCTCGAGAAACAGTTACCAAGCCTTTACTTTGAGTCGGCCACAGCAGTAAACAGACACAATCCCTGCTCTCGAGAGGTCACGGTTCAAAGCAGAGATAGCCCTATACACAAATGATGAGGATGAGGTAGCATATGCAGAAAGAGAGATATGCACCAGGTGAATAAAAGCCCAATCCAGGCAGGGGAGTGAGGAACGGCGTCCTGGACAAGGTCACGCCTGAATCTTAGCAGATGAGCACAGAAGAGCCACATGAAGGCAGGGTGCGAGACATTTCAGGCAGAGGTGATATGATGGGCAAAAGCACAGAGGCAAGACACAGCTCAATAAGAGGGAGAAAATGAATTAATTTCCTATTTCCGGAGCGCCCCTTGCTCTGGTAAGGAGCGTCATGTTTTCCTGCAGATGTTGGGAGCTGCTGAACATATTGAAGCACAATGGCAACGCAGATGTGCATTTCACATGGGATGGATTTGGTGAGTGTGAGCAGGGACGATTCAAAGGCAGGGGAGCCAATTGAAGGCGATTGCAATAATTCAAGGGAGAAATAATCAGTCTAAACTAGGAGTGATAGGAAGGATTTGACAACTACCTAGGAAGTGAGATAAGGCAGGGCTTGGTGATTGACACGTAGGAGTGGGAAGTGGTAAGGGGGTCAAGGATGACGCTTGCGTGGGCAGCTCCAGTGAAGGGCGGGTGGTGGTGCCAACCTATGAGGTCGGGCAGAGGGCAGTGGACTGGTGTGAGGAGGTAATGAGCATTATTTAAGCATTGGACATGTTGAGTTTAAGATTCTGAGGTATATTTTAATTGTTTACGATAAGTCTGAGCTGAGGGGCAAGGTCTTATCTGGATGTGGTATTTGAAATCATGGGAAAGGTAAAGACAATTCAGAGGAAAACTATGAAGTGAGGAACAATGACAGGGAAAAGAACCCAACTGAAGGCGACATAAATGGACACGTTAGATGAAGAGAAAGGGGGTGGGAGTTGAGACGGGGAGCTATGGTAAGAGTCTAGACCTTGTTTCCTGACAGGAACTAAGTGAATCAGGGCTTCAACGAGGGAAACTGTTTCGTGGCAGCAGTGGGGATGGCATCTAGAAAACTCTGCTTTGAGGAAGGAGGTGGAGAAAGGGAAATAACTTTATCAAGAAGTATGTCCCACAGACCATGTAGAGTGGGAAAATAAAGGAAACTGGAGGAATGAGAACGAGTAGATGGTAGAGGAAGAAGTATTTCATCTTCTTTTCCATCAGACAAGACTTTCAGTGGAGGAATGTGTTAAGGGCCTTCACACTTTTGTGGAAGATGTCTTGACAAAGGATTGGCTTTGTGAATTGTTTAGTTCCACGTTAATAGCTCTCAGTGTACCAAAGAAGGATCTCTGCCTCTAATTATTACGAAATGAAGTATAGCATCGCTATCCAGGGACTCTGTTCTGAATATATTATATATTTGCAGAAATATGGGTTGCTATGAGTTTCCAGTCCTGTCAGTGTCCTAGGGGACCCAGTACCACAGAGTTGAGCAGCATTTAACATTCTTGAAGGGACCTCTGTTGAAAAAAACCTTGGTGGAAACCCTTATCCTGAACAACCCACTTTCTCCAGTGATTAAAACATAGGTATTAGAATAATACATATTGCCAAAGAATCAGTCACAGCTCTTTGGTTTTACAGAATAGAAAAACAACTCAAATCTGGCTCAAGCAAAGCAAAAATGAGTTGGAGGCCTTTACATAACAGAAAAGTTGAGAGCTACTTATTTTACCTTCCAGGTTGAGCTAGAACTGGAATTGAAGTTGAAACAATGCCATCAGGGCTCAGTCTGTCTCTGTCCTTTGTTACAACTGTCCTCTGTCCGGACTTCATTTTCAGACATGCTTCTCCACAGGGAGACAATGAAGGCTCCAACTGTTCCAGACACAAATGACCTCTGGTGTCTGCATTCTTGGCAGGTTAAGGGGGTTGTGGGGTGCTCGGGCCAAACCGGAGTATGAGCCCCTGCAAGGTGCTACACCTGAACCACATAGGCCAAAGATGCTGGAGAAGTGCCTCCCCCCCAAAAGGTGCTGGGAAATGACAAAAATTTCCACTTAGATTCCAAAGGTAGAAAAATAGAGGGAAGTTTTCCTTCAGTTCTCTACTTGCTAGCCAATGTAGCAACTAGGAATTAGGAAGTTGAGTTTTGTTTCTGTTTGGCAAATATTTCCATGGATAACTTTGGGAATATTTCCATGGAAAATGGCTTCACACCCATAGACCTCTTTCTTCATCAGCGAAAATCAACAGGGTTGGTCACGAGCAGTGGTTCTCAAACTTTATTATACACCAAAATCATTGGAGGGCTTGTTAAAACTCTGATTACAGGGTCTCATCCTTGGAGCGTGTGATTCAGTAGGTTGTTGGTGGGGTGGGGTGGTGAGAGAATTAGCGTTTCGGGCAAGTTTCCAGTGATCCTTGTGTGCTGATGTAGGGACTACTCTCAACAACACTGGACTAGATAATTCCTTAGAACCCTTTTTGTCACCTAATGCTACACATCTATAATTTTACCTCCATGGGGAAAGAGCTACAGTGCCCATGCCAGTGGTGGGCAAGCTCATATGTACCAAATCTAAATAATTAGAATGCAGAGCTGAAAAGGATTCTGAGGCAAACTCCATGTTCAGGCAGAAAAGAATGCTGGCATTGATTGGTGATGTCTGCCTTCCCTGTGGATGGTAAACCAGCAAGCTGCCACCTATTGGCCACCACAGACCTGGGAATTTCTAGCTGAACTGTTCTGGGGGCAATCTAGTGTCCACAATATAAGAAATGAGAAGAATAACCATAGGGTGAGAGAAACATCTCAAAGAGCTCATCTTTTCTGGTCTAGGTTAAAAATAAGCCAACATGATGATGGTGGTGGTGGTGATGGTGTCAGTGATGTTACCTATTGTTAAAAGCACTTTCACAAAGCTCCTTATTTGATCCTCCCAAAAGCCCTTTGTAATAAGCAGAGCAGGAAAATGAGAAATCATCACTACAAAATAAAAACGTGAAAAAGATTGATTGGAACAATCAATGAAACATGAATTCCGAATGAGATTTTAGTTGCCATGGAGGCCAACTAAATACCTCACCACAAGACAAGGAGGACTTCATGAGAATAAATAGGTGATAAACTGCAGTCTCTTTTTCACCAAAGGAAAGCATTTGTTGCTAAGAAACCAATAAGAATTGTTAACCCCTTTTTAGCCCAAAGAAAAAATTTCAAATAGCAGTTTCTTATTTTTATTTTTAGAAGGACCTAATTTTTATACAATAAGCATTTTATTGAGGTGTAATATGCATTCAGAGAACTACCCAAATCGTAAATGTGCAACCAAGTGAATTTTCAGAAAATGTAAACATTTAAGTAACCAAATGCAGATCAAAACACAAAAGAACAACAAAACACCAAACAAAGCACTACGGGTTACCCAGAGGTCTCTCCTTCCCCCTCTCATAACTGACTCCCAAAGGTAGCTACGGTCCTACCTTTCTACATCACAGATTAGTTTTGCCAGAGTACAGTTTGATTTACAGGAAAAAGAAGTGACTTACTCTCCGTCCAGGTGTTCCTGAGTCAATCATTCTTTTGTAGCATGGTAACACTTGGTACACTATCTGCTTGCACTTTTTTCATCAAAGTTCTAAAACTATTAATGTCTATATTTGGAATTTAATACATAAAATTATTCTTAGATACTATTGAAGCTAAGAAATGCAGTCACACATTGTCTTCGTGAGGTTTAATTAACTGCAATTGTATCTCATAGGATATAGAATATGCAGCATCAAATAAGTGTTACAAAATTATTGCATTAAACTTATACATTTGAAATATTCTTAAGAGAATTCCTTTAACTTACCCTTAGAACCCATTTATTCTCATTGTACTCGGGATACTTGTCGTTTTGGTCATGTGGTTGCCATGCTCACCACATACTAAAAGTTCGTAACAAGAAATTGGTTGAGGGGCTAATCCACACTTGCACATGAACTATATCAAGACCTAGCAGGTGTCAACAAGGGCAGAAACACACAAAAAAATCACATTTTACTACTGAAACTAGAAAGCATGTTGATTGCAGCCATTTAGCAGAGGGGTTAATGTGCTCTGAGAGCATCCGTCCACCACGGCGCCAGCCACAATCCTGAGTGAGCTATCTGGAAGAGTTTCAGTCATATTCAACAAGCATTACTGAAGACACCATGGAAATGTGTAAAACAGTGGAGACAGTTTCATCTAAAATAGTTAAAATGTGATACAGAAAATTTTACAGCTTAAGAGACAAACTCTTAATCACTTGGATAACACAGGAATCCCAGAAATTATTAATTACTTGAGAGCTTTAGAGAAGTTTTATTATATAGTAAAAATAGTTTCCACTTTGCAAAACACAGCCCTTTAAAGGTTTGTCATTTAGATTCCCTGAAATGAAAGAACAGTAGATGCTCTAAATGCCTGCAGTTGTTGAAATTTGTAACATTCTCTAAACTCATCTTCCACTCCAAAAACACCACTCTTGGGGATTCATTATACATGTTTAGTATATAAAAAAAAAATTAATACTGGTAATACTGGTAAATAAATATTTAAAAATGCAAATTACATACAATCCTACTCAGAAATAAACATTTTATTTAAATGTGTAAACCTGTGCATCTGCTCTTTTCACTTCATTGTACACCGTGAACAGTATTCCAGTGCTTTAAATAGTGTTTTAATTTTTTAAACATAGTTTATAATGACTGCATAATATTCCATTGTTTAATTATATGATAGCATACTAACCAATCCCAACTGTCGAATGTTTAGATTGTTCACAATTTTTTTCAGTATTATGTAAAATGTTGACATGAATGTTCCTTTAGCTAAATTTTTAGCCTTGTGAATTACTTCCTTGGGATGAATTTCTGGAGGTGAAGTGCATTTTAAAGATGCTCTACAGGCAAGTTATTTTTAAACATTCACCAGCAATATATTAGAAGGTCTGCTTCTGAACCAAAAATCAACACTGGGTATTAAAACAAAGTCATGGTGTATTTGTAACTTTCCCAAGATACCTCCACCACATGGCCCCTATTTGTTTTACTTTGCTCTGATTACTTTGATTACTAATGAGGTAATTTTTTTCTATATGTTTATTAAACATTTGTCTTCTCTTTTCTGTGTATTACCTGTTAATGCACTTCATCCATTTTTTTTTCAGTTGAGGTTTGTAAATCTTATTTTAACACTCCTTTGTAAGAGATTTATATTATTTAAGATAATTAACCTTTTATCACATCACAGACATATTTTCACAATTTGCCTCTAAAATGAATAGTGTTTATTTTTGCTGCTTTTATTTAAAGTAGTTTAAAAAGTTTATAGGATCCAGTCTGTTAAGTTGCTTTTGCTAGGACTTAGAAAGTCTTTTTTCCCCTCAAATGTCTTTTTCTAGACTTTTAAAAAAAATTATCCTTTTTATCTATCAGAATTTGCATTTGAAAAGATATGAGGAAGGTATTTAACTTAACTTTTCTGTATGTATTTTGATGAGTCCTATTACCAGTTATTGGATAATGCATCCTGAAATGCATTTTAGAAGGTGGATAAATCAATGTTGAAGAAATATTAAGAAGTAGAGTTGTAACATAGTTATTCATTACATTCTTTCTGTAAGAAATTTGAGCCAATTTATGAGAAGTATGAGTTGTAATGTGAATTGGCAAAGGATGGGGACGTTAAACTCACTTCAATTCAGCAACTATTTAGTCAACTCACCATGGGCCAGAATTCCAAGCAGGCATAGATGGAGGGACCAGCTGGTCGTGTCCCCAGGACAGGACAAAGATTAGCTTGGTGTTTCTCTGGGGCCACATGGGGGGAAAGAAAAAATGTGCAGTTGTTTTGGGGCACAAAAGCTGGACTGAAGAGTTTGGAAAACACCTTTCACTGCTAAGGAATTTAAAAATATATACTCATGAAGATGATTTCTCCTGCTTCAATCACATTAGCGTGGAGCTTAGTCATTTAAAGATATTTAATGGAGAATATTAACAATGTGAAAAAATACTTAAAAGATTAAGCTAATGCCAGCTCAAGTGGAATGTCACTTATTGAGAGGAGTAATCCCTAATGCCTTAATCCATAGACTCATTAAGGATTTGAAAGAAATTATGAATAACTTGTGTCATTAACGGAATGAGGTTTTAATTAAGATACTCTTGGACAAACAAGAGTACAGGCCCACGTTAAAGTGGATTTTAAGATTTTGGAAGGGCAAAATCAATTCGAAATGAGATCTAGAGAAGAGAGGACCTGACTCAGAAGCTGTAAAAATAATGCCCTCCTGAGAGAAATATAGCCTGAGAACATTCTGAAATACTTCTCTCAGGTCAGAGCCTGTTATTGTTGAGTACTTTTGGTACAAAGTTCTATTTCTTTACTGTTCTTGTGTGATTTTCCTTAATATACACAATTCTTAAAAAATTGTGTTTTATCACACCTTCCATAAGAAAGTTAGCTACATATAATAAGTTTGTTAAGTCCAAGTATAATAGATACGTAAAATAATCAACGATAAGCATAAACCTAATCAATATTTAAGAGCTATTGTAAGCTGCCCTACTCTACTCATCTAAGTTTATATACCAATGCTGCCCAACACTAAATTTTAGAACTAAAAGAGAACTTGGGGGTGGTATAGATCAGTGGGTCTCAAGCTTTAGCATGCTTCAGAAGTCACAGGAAAATTGTACAAATTGGAAAGATTACTGAGCCCATCCGCAGAGTTTCTGATTCCATAGGTCTGGATGGGGTCTGAGAATCTGCATTTCAGTCACTTTCACAAATGATGCTGATGCTGCTGATCCAGGAAACCCTTTTTGACAATCACTATTGGAGAGCATCTTCCTATACAAATAATAAATCAAGAATCAAAATGATTTGCTCAGTATCACAAAACTAGTGACACAACTAAAAACATCATTGCAAACTTTAGGAGCAGTTTTTCAAGATTAGGGTTTGTGACTCTAAACTTGTGTATATATATCATTGTCTTGAATAAAAATTAGTTTTGAAGTCATAAAACTAATTTTTATTCAAGGAGACAATGGTATTTGTATATTTATAATATATATTAATATTAAATATATGTATGTCAGTTATTTCTGCACTTGTCAGTTATTTCTAAAATATTGAAAGATTCCACTGTTCAAACATTTATCCCAAATAGAAAACTTGACCGAATTCATTAATCTCTTTATAATTGGTTTCCAAATCCCAATGATTTTATCTCCTTAATAGTTTTCAATTTTCCATCTTATTTTCTCCATCTCAAAAGCCACTGCTTTGGTTTGAGACCTCATCAGTTTTTTTCCAGAAGACAGTTTCTTAATAGTTTTTGATGCCGTGTTTTAGGCTTGCTTTGATCCATTCTCAGGGTTTTGTCATCTTTCTAAAAATCAAATGTTTTGTAATATACACCATTTCCTTCTGTTTTAATTTGATCAGTATTTTTCATGGTAAGTTTAAAAAATAAGAATAAAAGTTTACTAAAACATTTTGGAAAATTTCAAAATTATTGAAAAGAAAATAAAAATTAAGTGTTATTCCTCAGCCCAGAAAGAACCACAGTCCACATTTTGGTGTGTTTCTTTTCCACCTTTTACTGAGATATAATTCACATACCATATAATTCACCCACTAAAAGTGTACTGTTAGTGGTTTTCAGTATGTTCACAGAGTTGGGTAACAATCACCACGATCTAATTTTAGAACATTTTCATCATCTCCCAAAGAAATCCTATACCCATTATCAGTCATTCCCCATTCATTGCTCCCTCCATTCCTTTCAGAGCCATAAGCAACCCCTAATCTTTTCCTATCTCTGTATGTTTGTCAATTGTCGATATTTCATATTAATGGAATTAAACAATATGTGATATATCCTTTGTGATTGGCTTCTTTCACTTGGCATAATGTCTTCAAGGCTTATCCATGTTGTAGCATCTATCAGTACTTCATTCCTTTTAATTGCTGAGTAATAAATACTCCATTGCATAGTTATACAAAATTATTTATTCATGGATCAGTTGATGGCTATTTGGGTTGTTTCCGTTTTGACTATAATAAATTATCCTGCTATGAACATTCATGTGTGCATTTTTGTGTGGATATATATTTTTATCTCTCTTGGGTATATGAAAGAATGCAATTACTGTGCCATATTTAACATTTTGGGAAACTACCAAATTTTTTTCCAAAATGGCTGCACCAGTTTATAGTCCCACCAGCAATGTATAAGGGTCCCAATTTCTCCACATTTTTGCCAACCTTAGTTATTGACTTTTTATTTTTAATTTATAGCCATATTTGCTGGTATGAAACAGTATCTCATTGTGGTTTTACATTTTCTTAATGACTAATGATATTGAGGATGTTTTCATGTGTTTATTGGCCATTTGTATACTTCCTGGAGAACTGTATATTCAAATCCTTTGCCAATTTTTAATTGGATTATTTGCCTTTTTGTTATTGAGTGGTAAGAGACATATCTATTTTGAATACTTCCCTGGTCAGAGATATCATTTGCAAATATTTTCTCCCATTATGTAGATTGTCTTTTCACTTTATTGATAGAATCTTTTGAAGCACAAAAGGTTTTAATTTTGATGAAGTCCAATTTATCTATTTTTTTCTCTTGTTGTTGTGCTTTTGGTGTCAAATCCAACAAACTATTGCGTTATCCAGGGTCATGAAAATTTACTCCTATGTTTTTGTCTAAGAGTTTTACGTTTATGATACATTTGGAGTTAATTTTTGTGTGTAGTGCAAGGTAGGATTCCAACTTTCATCTTTTGCATGAGGATATCCATTTGTCCTAGCATTATTTGTTGAAAAGACTATTCTTTTCCTATTGAATGGTATTCATTCCCTTGTTGGAATCAATTCATCATAAAGATAAGGGTTAATTTCTAGGCCCTCAATTTTATTCCATTGATCTGTATGTCTATCCTTTGCTACTATAACACTCTCTTGATTATTGTAGCTTTGTAATAAATTTAAATTGCAAAGTACGAGTCATTCAACTTTCTTCTTTTTTAAGATTGTTTTTGCTCTCCTGAGTCCCTTGCATTTTTGAAATAATTTTACTTTTTTATTTCTCATTGCTAGTGTATTGAAATACAATTATTTTTGTACATGAATCTTGTATCCTGCAATCTTGCTGAACTCATGTATCCATTTTAACATTTAAAAAAAAATAACTGGATTGCATAAGACTGTAAATACACTAGAACATGTCAACTAAAAAAGAGATAATTTCACTTATTTTCCAATCTAGGTATCATTTATTGATTGGTTGGTTTATTGATTGATTGATTGATTGATAGCCCAGCTGCCCTGGCTAGATCTCCACTACAATATTGAATAGAGGTGGTTAAGAACAGACATTCTTGTCTTGCTCCTGATCTTAGGGAAAGGCGTTCAGTCTTTCACCATTAAGTGTGAAGTTAGATGTGGGGTTTTTGTAGATGCCCCATAGCAGGTTAAGAAAGTTCCCTTCTGTTCCTAGTTTGTTCAGTCAATCACCCCCATTGACTTCTAATATCCTCAGTGCATCTCATCAGATCAAGTTCATGCTTCATAGCCTGGGATTGAAGACCCTGCTAGAGCTTCCCCTGCTTAGTTTTCCAGCCTCATGTTTGATATTCTCTGTGCCCCACCTTTTCTAACCCCATCTCTAAAATGTAATAAATAGCATGCAGTTCCTAACATTCCATATTACCTCCTGTTACTCTGCTTTATCCCTATTTTTCACCTCTTAATTGTACTGTAAGATACAGCTCAAGTGCCACTAATTTTTAAAAGGTGTCAATTAACTAGATCTGGCTTACGTGCCCTTCTTTGGTATTCTCATAACATACTGCACATATTATTTTTATGCTAGAATTTAACATGCTGTTTTGCATTGTTTTTATTTTGTGCCTCTCCATGTAGGATACATTTCTTATAGGTAGGGGGTCATGCCTTATGTATCTTTTATCCACAGAGCATGGAACCCACTCAATAAATTAATGGACATATGGATAGATGGATGGATGTTGAAATTTATGCCATTTTTTATATTGAGCATACATAAATTAATTTAAAAGATTCACACAATCCTAAAGTTCTTAGTAGCCATAAAAAGCAAGAGACCTTAAAGGCAAATTAAGTTGTTTTAGGGCCTGTGAGATATAAATGAGGAAAAATAAATAAATAAAGACAAGGTCAAGCAAAAAAAAAAGAGGGAGGTGTTGGAATCTAGGGTTTCCACAGAACTTGTCTCAATTCCTGAAAATAATGCTGTCTATGACTTGTCTCAATTGCGTTAATGGTCTGTGTTTAATGCTTCCTAGGGACCCTCATCCCTCATCTCTCCCACCCCTCGCCTACAATCTTCACTACTAGTTATTATACATTCTATTCAACTCAAAAAAAAATATGGCAGAACATGTATTAAGTAATTAACAATGTTCATGTAAGAGTTGTGGTCTGTGATCACAATAAAAACATGTTTCACCAAGTTGTCAATTCTCATACACAGACTGAGTGAGACATTAAAAGCAGCCAATAATTAAATGTTAAAATGGCCAGTACAGACAATAACAGTTCAGTGGAGGGGAAGACTCATTCAGTCCACAATTAGTGAGTGTATGCTAGCAATATGCCAGCTGCTAGGCTAGAGAGTGAATATATAATGTTGAATAATTCAGAATCTGAGTGCTCAAGGAATTTGTAGTTTACTGAAGAAGTAATATAAGTTACATTTTACCTTATTTATTCATTCAGAAAATACTTGAAAACCATCATCGATATAGTATCTTAGGGGTGTTTACTATAATTTACACGGTAATTAATAAAAAAGACCAAAATCTGTGCCCAGATAGAGCATCCATTCTAGTGGAGAGAGGCAGACAATAAACAAATAGATACATTGTATAATATGTAAAAAAAAAAAAAAAAAACCCAAAAAATAAAACAAAACAAAAAAGGACTGTGAAAAAGAAAAAAAAAACAAAGAGTAACAGAGTAGGGTGATCCAGGTTGCTAGGGCATGGATGCGAATGGGTTGCAATTTAAATTCAGATTATTGTGATTCACTTTATTGAGAAGGTGACTTTGAAGCCAAGACTTGAAGGAGGTGAGGTTGTTGGCCAAACAGCTATTGAGGGAAGAACATTCCAGGGAGGGGGCAGTGAAGCCAATGCCCTGAGATGATAGCATTCTGGGAATATTCACAGAATTGCAAGGAAGCTCTACATCTGAAGTCAAGTGACTGGGAGCAGTGGCAGGAGATGAGGTCAGGGAGAGTGGAGTGGCCTGTGGGCCATAGAAGGAAGTTAGTCTTAGTAAAATGGGGAATGATTGGAGCACTTTGAGCAGAAGAGTGACACAATCAAATTAACATTTTAAACACATTACTCTGGATGCTTATGATGAATAGATCTGAGGTATAAGAGCAGATATAGGGAAACCAGTTAAGAGGCCATTGGAATAGTTTAAGCTTGTGATTATTTTAGTGGTCGAGATCAGAGTGGAAAACAGTGCAAGTGGTGGGAAGATACCAGATTCTGGATATATTTAAAGTTGGATGCTTGATTTTTTTGAAACAGAGAGGAATCAAAGAAGAATTCAGGATTTTGGTGGGGGCTACTACTTAGGAGAATGGGGAAGGATGGGAAGGAGGGCAAATACCTTACCTGAAACCAATTGGTGATGGGATCAGGGAGATCAGGAATTCAGTTTTGCACATTGTAAGCATGAAATCTTCCAAGTGGAGCTGTCACCTCAGCAGGTGGATATATAAGTATCAAAGCAGAGGCTGGCAGAGGATTCTATGGAAGCATGTAGGAAGGGCACCCATGCAAAGTTTCCTGAGGAAATGACAAATGCTGTCTTTAGAAAAGAAGCTGGTGTGATCAAGAAAACTACAGGAATTGAAGTGGTCATTGAACAATAGGAAAAAATTTGGCTACAGAGAATTCCAGACATAAGAAACATCTGAGCAAGATCCTTGGGACAGCAACAAGCATGGCGAGTTTGTGAGAAGGAACAGGGAGCCTGCCTGGATGAGGAGTCCTTACTGGGGCGACCAGGGCATAACCATGGACAGATAACTTGGGGCCAGTTTTGCAGAGGTCTCCAAGGCTAGGATCCTCCTCTAGAAAAGCAGCCCTGGTCCCTTGGTCAGCTCCAGGCTCCCTCCAAGACCCTCTACAGCCAATGTTCACACTTCTGTCTTCCCACCGTCCCAGAATCTTCTGAGAGTCAGTTTGCTTTTGTCTTAGCCTTCCTAGACTGTAAGTTCCTTGGGAGCAAATACCTGATCTTTTGATTTTTATCCACCACAGTGATTTGCAAGTTGGGGTTTTAATAGATATTTGTTCAAAGAATAAATTATATTTGACACATACACTTCCTGATCATATTTTCATTTCAACGCCTATGGAGGTTTTTAATTACAAGAAAAATCTTCGTCTTTATGGAATAGGTGAAAGTTCCATTGTAATTAGCTTGCCATATAGGCTAGACTAGAAAGATTACAGAAAACAGGATTTTTCAAAATAGCAACTACCAAGTGACAGAGTGCAACATCCCCCAGGCCGCTGAGGAAGAAACTTTGGAAACTTGAAGAGATCAGGTTGTTGTGAATTAATTAAAGAGAGGGAAATGGCTGGTGGATTTGTAGTAAGAGCATTTGTCTAGGCTAGTTTCAAACTTATATGAATGAAAGAACTAAAGTGCTAACTGTACCTTAGATAATAAGAACTTCGGCCTCTGATACTTACACTTCCAGAGACCTGTCAGCAGAGCCCTGAGCTCAGACTGCCTACAAAAGCCTCCAAGATCACAGCCATCCTTTACAGGAGAGAAAATTCAATCTCAAGCTTAATCTGCAGCCCTGGCAAAAAGAGTAGGGTAGACTGCCATGTGTGGCTTAAAACCAGCCAGGGGTTGGCCACCAGAACCAAATCGGGGCTCTGGTCAACATGACCTAAGAGGAAATGACAGCTGCCTAAGTTGCCAACTGGGTTTGAATGGTACAAGGAACTCTCTAAGGACAGTAAATATATGCACTAAATCATTTAAATATATTTCTGCGTTAATTACTGTACTGGGCACACCTCTTGTCCTGACTCTTCTGACTTGAAAATACTATCACTTGTTTTCCTTAAAATGACAAAGTCACTTTGTTTATTTTGGAGAAAACATCTACTAAGCACCCAAATCTGAATACCCAAAATATGCCTTTCAGTCATTCTTTCACATAAAAATGGTGTTGCATGTAAAAAGCAGCTAGTTCAGCTCCCAAGTCCAACAATGACACAAAGTGATTTCCTCCAGATGACTGGCACACAGCAGAAGTGCTTCATATTACTTCCCATTTCCTCACACAGGATGCTAAAATGATGTGTATATGTGTATGTAAGAGTTCAGATTTAATAAAGTTACTAACTTTTACTGCTTTATCAAGGACACCCGTAAGTGGAACTGACATATTTTTGATTCCTGGGACATGGGAATACAGAAGACAGACAATGAGTTCTAGTATAGTTTGATGGCACTGTCTTGATTCAATGGTGCAACATGACCACACAGTGAAAAAGGCAAATTATCTTAATATAATTATGACAATAGTTTTGACCTTGTGGTTCCCCAAATAAGATCTTAGGAATACCTGCAGAATGGTGGAGCACAATTTAAGGACCATTGCTGTATACAAATCCTTTTGTGTACCTCGAAATCCTTGGGTCAGATTCTGTAAGTATCTCAAGGTATTCGAAAAACATTAACAAATGGCCTTTCAGACTTGATCTGCCAGTTTGCACTTGCTTCTGCAATGTCTGGAAGCCCATTTTATTAAACAAACCCTGCAGAATTCAAGCTCCTAATGATGTCCTGCCCACAGGTAAGAAAGAGGCCAAATTGTTAACACAGGTTCTGTTGTGTCTGAAGGGGCGAGAGTAATTTCTCTTCAATTTCGGCTACTTCTGTTAACTCAGATATCTCGGCCACTCAGTACAAGAAATACAATTGCATGGAATTCCAAACCATCTTCCAAAACAATGTTGTCATAATGGACCCATGAATTTAGAGAAGGAAAGAAATAGTGATAAAAATAAATGCATGCCCATTACTTTCCCTCCTCTGTGTTCGAAGAAAACCCTTCTTGGTCACTAATTCACTAACAGTGTACGGAGAATGGTAATCAGTTGTGGTTCAGTGCTTTTGATCTAAAGCATGATTTTTAGGTATGTATTCATTATAATGAAATTCCAAGGCAAAAATAGTTAAGGAATAATCATAAGAATGGGAGAGAACTTAAGACAACAGTCCTTGATTAATTGACACGACCCCAGGATGTTTGACATAAAATTCTTTCGAGATAAATCATCTTAATAAAAAATTTACCAAAAGACAAGATTCTGTAGTTTTAAGGATGTTATGGTATATTGAACCTCATTATTATTAGGGATAAATTTGAAATAAGATTTATCTTGGACACAGATCAGAGGGATTTAGCTGTACAAGAGACCATATCACGGTGTAAACTACATCAGACACTATCCCACAAGGGTTGTTCCTCAAAGGCTGAGTAGTTGGCAGAAAACTCCAGAGAGCATTTGGTTGGTCCCGAACATATGAAGAATACCCAGCACCATGTCTAGAATATGTCTAGACATGCAATAGATATTCATTCCCCTTTCCAAAACCTAGCTCACCGTCTGTAACGTCACTTCATCAGAAAAGGACATATGTTTGAGAAGGAAAATGCTCGTTCTAAAAAGAGATTTAAGCCTCATTAAAAAGCACAGAATTTATTTGTAGTTTTCAATGTAACTGACTATGTCTACAGGACTATTAATACTGCGAGTGTGGTTAGGATTTACTAAACCAACACACATCAATAATCTCAGTTGTTAATATGATTTAAAAGTCTATTTTCATACATAAAAATGGCATTTGAGATTAGAATAAAATACCTAAGGAAATATAAATAATTTTGCGCAATTGATTTTAAACCAGTTATTGGAGGAAAAAGTAGATTTAGTTTAGTACAAATTCCGTTGATTTTCAAGAAAGAAACTACATGGATAATATATAAGTTGTCAAATAAGACTTTTAAGTTAAATAAGGCTTTTAATGCATGTTGGGCCTTCTTAACAAATACCAAAATTATAAAAGAAAGCTGTTTTTTTATTCAGAATTTCAGAGATCTCAGTAATTGTCCTGAGTATGATAGAAAAGCATGATCACTGAACAACTAAGGGTCAACTCAGTCTTTTCTTTGCCAGAATGAGTGTTTTAAAAGGCGATGTCCGTGTCTAAGGAGAGTTTACTTGAATTTATTGATTCACCGAATGAGTATTTGTTAAAGGCTTTTCATTTGCTAGGTTTTGTGTACAAAACCCAATCAGACACTGACTCCAATCTTCCACTTATTCATTCAACAAATATTTACTGAGGTATTATTAGGGGTAACACACTGTTCTAGGTACTGAGAACACATAGAAGGTGAAGACAGACCAGATCCCTGATTTCTGGAGTTTATAGTCTATTGGGTGGCAGGGAGGAGAAAGATAACAAATGATTAGTAAACAAATGAGTGAAAAGACCACTTCAGTGCTATTAAGAAAATGAAACAAGAGCATGTAACAGAGTAAGGGGTCTGTGTAGGAAAACAATAGAAGAAGTATGAGGTCTGACAATTAAGTCCCCGAACTCACGCCTCATTGATACCTCATACATACCTCATTGCTGAATATCACTATGGTCACCTTCGAAGTACTCCCCTTGGGAAGCTATGCACCAATGCCAGTACCTAGTCCACCCTTCAAAGCAATTTTGGAACTTTTTCTGGAATGGCCATCAGAGCCGTCGTCGTATTACCCTTGATGTCCTGTGTGATCAAAATGTCTTCCTTTCAATATTTCCTTTATCTTCCAGTAAAGAAAGAAGTCACTGGGGGCCAGATCAGGTGAGTAGGGAGGGTGTTCCAATACAGTTATTTGTTTACTGGCTAAAAACTCCTTCACAGACAGTGCCGTGTGAGCTGGTGCATTGTCATGATGCAAGAGCCATGAATTGTTGGCAAAATGTTCAGGTCGTCTAACTTTTTCATGTAGCCTTTTCAGCAATTCCAAATAGTAAACTTGGTTAACTGTCCAGTTGGTACAAATTCGTAATGAATAATCTCACTAATATCAAAAAAGTTTAGCAACATCATTTGACTCTTGATTTGGACTGATGAAACTTTTTTGGTCGTGGAGAATTGGCTGACTTCCATTGTGTAGTTTGACGCTTTGTTTCAGGGTTGTATCAGTACACCCATGTTTCATGACCAGTGATAACACAGCCCAAAACATCGTCTTGCCTCTCCAAAAGGTCTTGGCAAACTTCGACTCTCCTTTGCTTTTGTTCATCCGTGAGCTCCTTCAGGACCATTTTTGCACACAGCTTTCTCATGCCAAGATTTTCAGTTAAGATTTTCCTAACTATTTCTCTATTGATGTCTACTTGGTCTGCTATGATTCTCACAGTCAGCCGATGATTTCGACGCACAATTTGATGAATTTTTGCAATGTTTTTGTCAGTTCTGCTCGTTACTGGCCGTCCTGACCTCTCTTCATCAGTGATGCGTTCTCTCCCCTCAGAAAAACGTTTAATCCATTTGTACACTGCTGTTTTCTTCATGGCATTATCCCCATAAACTTGGACTAACATGTCCCTGATTTTACTTCCACTCTTGCCAAGTTTAACAAGAAATTTAATGTTTGTTCATTGCTCTAATTCAAGTTCAGACATTCTCACGATGGCACACAAAAACACTCAACAACAATAATGAACACCACTCAGCAAGACACTGCTACACGTCGACACGAGCACAGCTGTGAGACACTGAGGCACAGGGTTATGAAACCTCACTGAGCTGTTTGCATGGTGCTGCCAACGTGAGCGCACGGTGGCAAGTTCATGAACTTAATTGTCCAGAGATAAAATCTGAGCTTAGACCATGCAGAAGACAGTCAGTTAGGACAGCAGCTTCTAAGCTGAGGGAACAGCAAGTGCAAAGACCTTTAGAAGAAGAGAGTTAAAAATAATCAGATTGGAAAGATAGGCAAGTGGCAGCTTCTTCTTCCTCCAGTTCCCCACCTCACCTACCCCAGGTTTGTTCCACCTGATGTCAGAACCTGATTCACCTCTCTCCTCTAGACCTAGAAACTGACTCTCCAGTTATAAAGTTATAAAACCACTGATGGGGTTTCTCATGCCTACAGCATATTTCAGACCTTATTTTATTTCATCTGCTTAGTCACATTTAGAACTTCCTATATTTTGCATGGAAGCATTACTAAATTAAACAATATATAAACTGCTGTTTATAGCTGAGGAAAATAAGCTCTGGAGTATAGGAGCAAATACCTGGCAGCCGGTGCTATTTGTCTCAGTGAGACACCGCCTTTACTGTCAGCCCTTCTTGGTCTGAAACGTGACAGCTATTCATCTACTTAAGTGTTGTTAGCAGGCTGAGACCTGTGATCTATAGAGGAAAACTGGGCATTGAGGAAAGCTGGCATCTCGGAAACAGATATGCAGAGTGAATGGGGAAACAGTGGTCCCCCATACTGTTGACACAACACCCCAAATCCTCAGGCCACTAATCAGCATAGTTATTTATCTTCAACTCTAAGTCAAAGGAAGAAATATGTCAAGCTTAAAAGTCCTAATGGAAGAATGAGAAAGGGTAATTTGTAAGAAGCAGTTTCGAGTTTTGTTTTGGTTTCCCTAAAGAGGACATTTTTGGCAACACTATTAGAATCATAGGTATTTCAATATGACTGACATATAATATGTATAAGTTTTGCATAGATAATCCATTTACAGAGTATGTAAAGCAAAACTATACAAAGACGTATTCGGCAAATGTTTTTGCTTCATTTTTATCCTTCATTTCCACAAGAGTAACTTCTTTTATTTGTTCTTTGTGTTTGTTTTTTTTTGTAACAGTAACAGAAGTATATATTCTTATTTTCCCCTTGTTGTACAAAGATTCCAACTCTATACATATTGCTTTATCATTTAAACAATGTGTCTGGAAGATTTCAGCATATCATTTCATAGAAAGGAAATCTTTCCATATCAGCACATGGAGAACTTCTTTCCCATTTTCTTCCACATGTGCATAATATTCCACTATATGGATGTACCACAGTTTGCTAAACACAGTCCTTTATAAATGGATATTTGGTCTAATTCCGAACTTTTGCTATTACAACCAATGCATCAATGAACAAGTTTGTAATTCATAATTTTGTACATATACAATTATACCTGCAAGACAAATTCCCACAAGTAGCATTTTTGTATAAATTAAAAATTATCCACTTGTAAATATTCAGAAATATCCCTCCATTGGGGATTCACTACAATATCCACTACCATCAATAATGTATGAGGATGTCTATTATCCCGGGCCTTGAGAATAAAATTTATCCACAAACTTTTGGATTTTTGACAGCCTGATAGAATGAAAAATGTCTCAGTGAAAGTTTTAACTCGCATTTCTCTAGTTATGACTAAGGTGGAGCATCTTTTCATATGTTTAAGTGGAATTTGTGTTTCCTTTTCTGTTAATTTCCTGTTGGTATTTTCCCCCATTTTCTTTATTATATTGTTGGTCTTATCAATTTATATTAGGGAGATTAAATTAGCTCTTTGTGACATGAATTGCAAATGTCTCTCATAGTTTTCTTTCAATTGTGTTTTGATTTTATTTGCAGGAATTTTATTGCTTTGTTTTGTTTTTGCTAGATAAGGGTATTTTTTTTCCTTTTACCGTATGTTTTATCAATAATGTATGACCTGGATTTTCTCCTAAAATTTTGTTTTCTTTTTCTTTTTACATTTAAATTTTTCATCCATTTTCAACTTATCCCAGGGTAGAGTGTGAGTGTTTTGTTTTGTTTTGTTTTTCCCTGGAAGGCTGCCTGGTTGCTCCAACACAAGTTATGGAAATGTTTATTTCCCTCCTCTGATTGTACTTGCCACCTTCATCATATGCCATATATGCTTGGGTCTCTTCAGGCACAGATACGACCCTATGCATCTCCCCTTCCTCTTGAGACCCCTGTGGCAGGCCCCTCAGTTCTCCTCTTTCCCCAAGTTCAGGGCGTCGTTGGCCCAGCAGAGCGACTGGAGCTGGGCCTAGGGCTGGTCATAGGGGCCGAAGGTGGGTATCCAGTGTCCACCGCCCACCACTAGGGGGCTCACATTGCCAGCTCCCTTCAACCCCTCCTGTCTGCCTCCCAGGGTCAATTTTGTCCCCTTCCAGGACACTGTGTGGTGGGAGGCTGGCAAGTGCTTTGTGACCCAGGGAAAAAGGAGGTCGAGGCCAAACCCACCGAGGCAGGCCCACAGGGAGAGGTGGTGACTGCAGGGACGTGGCCAGCTCTGCTGAGTTGCCATGGCCTCCTTGTCCTGATACCTGCCCAAGACCCGTGCAAGACCGCCCCCTTCTCCTCCTTCCTGGCAGGGGCCCACTGCTCTTCATTTCTTCAGTATTTCACCTCAGGAAACTCCACCTCCATCTACTGGTGTCATCTCTCTCACTTGATATACTCACACTCCCTACTCACACTCATTCCCTCAGCCACACATTCTCTCTCCCTCTCACGTCCCCTTGCACTCACACACTCACACTCACTCATACCCCTTAGTCTCACACTCCCTCACTTACACTGTCTCACACACCCACTCCCACAGTGATACTCACTGGTGCATCTACTCACACGTTCTCATCCCGTGACACTCTCCATTGTTCAGTCACACCCTTACTCACACATTCTCATTCCTCATTCATTCCCACTCTCCCACATTTTCCCTCACTCTTCCACATACTCACTTTTATCCACTCTTCCTTTCTCTTCCAACTCTTTCCCACTTTTCTCAGAATTATAGCCCCTTTTGGAGAAGAGAAGAGAAGCCTATTCTAAGCACAGCTGGAATGTACAGCTATGTCAGTGCTCTCTTTTTATTTTATCAAAGAAAAATAAATCCATATGTTTTCATGCAATTCAACCGATAGCCCCTGTGCAAGGCATTGAAAGAAATAAGTGGATGAAGTGGAAGCAGTCAGTCTCCTGAAGGCAAGGGCTGGCCAGTGGAGGTGTTCAGCTGCCGGAAAAGCGATGATTCTGCATCGCTCACTCCATGACACTTGTCAGCATTCTCTGTGGGCGTAACCACACCAGGTCCTGGGGATAAAACGATGGGAAAGACAAGGTTCTATCCCTAAAGAAAGTGATGGTTTGGTGGGGATGTGAGTACAAAAACTAATAATTAAAATAAAACACAAATTTTAAATTGTTTCTAATTAAAAAGAAAAATTTTAAAAGAACACACATACTATGAGATATGCACTGAAAGCAGCAGAAACACAGACAGACCATCAAGTCCAAGAAAGATTTAAAAAAAGTACCGTGAAAATTTGGTAAAACCAAATGACTACATGCAGGCATTGTGAGAAGGGGGATTGGACTCAAACCTCAGAAAGAAGATTGAATTCTAACGAAGCTCTGAACTGCTCGTAAGAATGGATTACTCGTAGGGATGAGGCTGAGAGGCTTTCACAGGCATTTACCTGTGCAAAGCCCAGGTGCTCTCAGGTGTGGTGGCATTCCATCTCATAACAACCAGAGAGGGAGTGACTACTTCTCTTGCTGAGCAGTGTGCTCATGGAACAGCAAGGAGCCATTTGGTTAAGATGGGGCCACACATAAGGGGAGCCAGAGAGAACCAAGGCTAACACCTGGGTTTGAGTTATTTTTCGGAGAGACTTGAATGTCAGCGAAGGAGTTAAGAATTAGTGTTATGAATTTCTAGGTTCCCTAGGCCTTTCCAGACTTTCCTTTCAGAATCACCACGGAAGTTTTTATTTTATTGTATTGTATTTATTATTATTTTTTTTCACGGAAGTTTTTAAACTGCAGTTCTTTATTCTCCTTTAATTACACCTGTTTTTTTCCCCCCACTAGTAACAGATACCTATTATTTCCTCTTCTGTTTTTTTCGCCCCTCTGATTTACATCCAGAAGCTTTTGGAATGAACATTTTAATTTAACTTATGTATGAATGATTCTTTAAGGCCATGGCAAGCAATTTGTCATTTTGCTGAGGTCCTCAAATTCAGTGCCTTGCGACACTGGAGAGTAGCATGTCGCTTAGGCAGTGAGCAGGCTTGGCTCAGCCCAGGTCCTACATGTCAACTTCGTTTGTGTTCTATTTGGAAATCCTAGTCAAAGATTTATATATTTCATGGGGCAGATTGTATACTACAGTAATAGCCACAAAATCCAAAGGATATAGTCCATCAAATACTGTAGTAGAATTGCTTTGGGTTATTCATAGCTAATACACAGGGTGCCTCCATGATCCAAAATACATGCTGGGAGGGCGTTATTGATTAACATTCCAGGAATGTTTACCACCATTCTGGACATGGAACTTACGAGAAACTTCGTTGTTAGTTTCAAACAACAGATTGATAAAGTAGCCCGGGGGAAGCTAATCAGTGAACAAAACACTGAGCACTGTGCTAAGGCACCAAAAACTGATGATAACAACATAAAATAAAATAGAGAGGGAAATAAATAAATAAATCGGGGTTCCTGCCTCAAAGGGGATCACAGCTTTGTGAGCGTGGATAGCCATGTAAACTAATAGTTGAAAGAAAACTATGAAAATGAAGATGCCATGAAACTCTGAGAATGAAATGAGTAACTTGGGAGTTTAGGCCATGAGACAAAAGGCTCCATGACTGAAGGGAGAGCTGCAGGGGACTTGGAACAACAAATAGGTTATAAAACACAGAGACGAAAAACAGGCACTCCGGCCTCATTTGGAATTTATCAGAAACTTGTTTTTCATATTTTCAATTTTTTTTTCTCTAGTTTTATTGGGGCTGCGACTTTTTTGTGACACAAAATGGGGACAGAATACGACATCGTTGGCACAGACCTGCTAGGTCTCAGAGGTGTTTTCCAAGAGATGGAGAATGGCCTCCTCCTTGGCTAGAGCTGTGGGTGGGGTCTAAACCTTCCAGATTGGAATAAGGGGGCTCTTACCTTCGCGTTCACTATGACCAGCCTATAATCCACTGAGAAAAGCTATGAGAGAAAGAAAAGTCTGCAGAGGAAGAGAAACACCGTACTGAAATAATGTGCTGAGAGTTAATGTGATTAAAATCAGCCCCTGTGTGGAGCAACCAAACCCTCACTCATGTCCTCTGGCAGGTAGCTTCCCCCAGGCCCGGCGGTGAGTTGTCAAATGCAGCTCATCCTCACAGCACCTGCCTCTGCCAGGGATAATCCAGCTGCTTATCAAACCATTTATTAGCATATTTTATAGATTCATAAGGTTTAACTTCTTCTCTATACCCTACGCTGGAAGCCACAGAAGGGGGCAGAAGTTAGGAGCCCTGTGGGTGTTGCAAAATGGAAATAGTTAACGGAAGTTTCCCGTCCCGAGCAAACAAGGGATTGAAATGCTGCTCTGGGAGAAGGCCACGGCTTTTGGCTTAATTATTCTCCCTGGCTCTTGCTTCATCTACCGTGTTTCCCCGAAAATAAGACCAAGGTAAATAAAATTAATACAAAACCTGGTTTTATTTTAATATAAGACTGGGTCTATATAATATAATATAATATAATATAATATAATATAATATAATATAATATAATATAATATAATATAATACCAGGTCTTATATTAATTTTTGCTCCAAAAGATGCACTAGAGCTGATGGTCTGGCTAGGTCTTATTTTTGGGGAAACATGGTATCATCTTAGGCCTTTTGTCCCAAACCATTTCCCTCTGCATTTCTCTGCTCTCACAGACTTTGTCACTTCCCATCAGGCCCATCTTTTAATGTTCCTCACTTTTGCCTGATAACACTTACCTGAGGGCAAGAGCATAAAAGGGGTGGCCTTCTGAGTGGTAGGCACTGTGGGAAGCCAAGGCAGCTGTCCTGGAAGCTCAGTCTATGGCTGCACTGCTCTCAGCCTTTCGGTCTCTTTCTTTCACAGTCGCACATTTGTGCTGGAACATTATCTACTGAAAGAGAGTAAAATCCACCTCAAGAACAAAATGGATGCTAGGAGGTTCTTAATTGTCTTCAAATGATGATGGCTAAATCTTCTCAAGGTATAGAACTTTACTCAAAGGCATCAAAATAGTCAGCTGTTCAATAGATTTCCCTTTCCCATTCATCCAGATTCCCTGGGCATGTATTAAAAAGAGGGATGGCAGAGCTGCTGGAATGGCAGCAGAGCTATAGATTTCAGGGGAGGTTAGGGGAGCATCAGCTCTCACAGTGCCTTCCATGGATGCCAACGTACGACCATGCTGTCTGCTCTCCAGAAATGCCAGGTATTTCCAGTGAGTGGCCACCTATCCTCTTCCTTAAGGTGATAAAACATACATGTTTTATTTAAGTATGAGACACACTAACAGTGCACAGGTGGTGCACAAGGCAGTTCACTGAGGTATAGCAAGAAAAATTTCTTTTTTCTGCCTTCATTGATTTGATCCATGCATTCAAGTTACACAGAAGTGTACGCTATCAAAAAGTTTGGAGACCCCTGAGCTGGAGCCCGACCAGCACAAAACAAAGCCTGGTGAATTCCTGCACCACTTGCCAAAGCATGCATGGGAGGAAGCTTTAGTGTTCCAGGGGTTGACTGGAGGTTCCCACTTGCACTAGAGCTAAAAGGAACACCAGCAATCTGAAGATGAGATGTGCCCTTGGATAACAAGGTCAGGGAACTTGTAACAGAAGAAAATAAGAAGTAACAATTTTTTTATTTTGCATAATTTCTGGGATTAGCAAGTATTGTTCTGGGGCTATGCCCAGGTAGGGAATTTGAGAATTATACATTTATTTTAAGTAGTGAAATTTGTCTATTATCATTTTTGCTTCTAAATGTCAGCACTGATTTCCTAAAAAGCTCTACATGAACAAGATATAGATAGATGATGATGATAGATAGATATTCCAGTGCGTAGAATAAATATTAGAAATAATAGGTATAAAAAATATTGAATTTTGCATTGGTTCATCCCACGGTGATCTGTCACTTGTATTTAAGATCTTGATTTTTATCTTTGCTATCTTGCGAAATATGAAATGATGATGCGAGGTACATTAGGTTGAGTTCTTATCTCTGCATCTACCTCCATCAAAAGAGAGGACCACAGACTAGTAACCAGTGGACACAGCTCCATCTAGGAGTGCGAGAATAGAAAGGGGCAACTCAAACTGTCATGGAAACCTTCCTTGATGTAGTCTCCAGCTGAAGCTTTTCCGTCTTTCTTTCATTATTCACTATGTTCTATCAGATTAGTGTTCCTTATATTGGGTAAAATTCAGTCTTATGTGGTGGAAAGTTCTATCAGTCAGAATTCTGGTGAGGTTGAGTTGGGTAGAGGGGGCTTGTGGTCCAGGCAGGATGCGGCTGAACTGGGAGAGAAAAGCAACAAGAATGGGTGCTACTCTCCCACTGTGTGGTGGGGAACTTGATTTGTCAGGAGTGGTTCTACAATGCCAGGAAGGAAGGAAGGAAGAGATGAGCTGGAGGCACATCTGGCCTATGGAGGCACACTTGGCCTACAGAAACCAGGGATGGTGAGTGAGAAGAGAAATTGAAAGGTGAGGCAGGGGGAGTGTCAAAGAGAGACTGGGGATGGAGAGAGGAAACATACCTTTTTTGGGAGTTGCTGCAGGACATGGAGTGAGATGGAAAGAGGGTGATAGGAAAACATAAAAAGTGTGGCTGTACATTAAGAAAGCGCCCGCTGTTCCCCACCCCCACTGTGTTTTTGCCCACGCACACATGTGTTTTCAGAAACGCTCCGCATATCTGAATTATTTGGACTATATATTTTCCTCCAGACTTTTGTTTCTTTAAACGTGATGCCAAGCAGGAATTGAATCATGTAAAGTTCTTGACTTAAGTTTGGCTGTACTTGTTGAACTTTCTGGTTTTCTGGAAAGTCTGTCTCAAGTGCCAGTATTCTTGTGGTTGCTCACCTGCTCAATTCCAGGTAGGCTTAATTTTTTGATCACCGTGGGACGTTGTGGGGACAGAGCCCCAAAAAGAAGTTTCCAGGCTCTCGGCCTCACATAGAAAGGTGCTGGCTCAGGTAGTAAATGGCCATCGACTGTGATCAAATGGCCTTCAGCTGTGGCTAGTTGGCAGTCAGCTGTAACCAGTGAGCCATTGGCCACTAATATAACTGCCATGGCTACGCTAACGGAAAATGGGGGCTAGCAAGAAGATGGTGGCTGAGTCTGCAAGCGGCACAGTGAGGTTTGAGAATAGTGTTGCTCCTGGTTCCTGTGTCTCCAACCCAGCCGCCAGTGAGAGTATAGTGGTGTGACTCCCCTACCTATGGCTCCGTGGGTGTTCCTTTTTGGCCTCACCATGTCCTGCGTTCTTATGTGGGGAGCGGGAGCGGAGACCCCGCGGGACACCCCGCACGACAAATGGCGCTGTGAACAGGATCCCTTGCACGACAGACGTCACTACTATAATAGCTCTCCTCTTTTCCAAGACTCTTCCATGGGAGAGGTGAGGACCTCTCAGTATGTAAATATTAAAAACTACACTTAGAGAAGCAAGTAGCAAAACATCCTAAGCATTTCTCAAGTAAGTTCTCACAACTCACACAATTGTTCATACCTACAAATGAGAGTCATTCTTACTCTACTTCCTTGTGCCAGACACTGGATACCCCAATCCAAGAGCCATTTGACAATAGCTGGGGGCTATTAGAGGTTTCCTGGACTTGAAAGAAAACAACCTGATGAAGTTTTGAAGAACATAGTATAGTCAATGTGGTATCAGATATCACAATCAGTGCCAAGTGGTCTACTATCGATCGCTTTATTCAAAATGTTTTATCCCTTAGTACTCGAGACTTTTATTTTACTTTCTTATACTGCCCCAAATGCTAACAAGTTCTGATGTGTTTGTTCTATGGAAAAGAAACAGCTGTCCTGGGCAGAAATCTCACTATCCTCCCAACCAGAAGATATGGGTTGAAGTCTGGCTCTTCATGTTTTTGTCCCCATTACCTGACAAAGACCTTGCTTTACCCCAGATTCAAATTCTTCACCCATAAAAGCGAAGAATTGCTAGTCTCAACGTCCTAAGATTAGTTTTCTGTTTGTTTAAGTATAAAATTTTTATTTGATACTTTTTAAACTGCAAAAGTAATGTATGCTTATTTTACCTAATGAAACAAAACAAAACTGTAGCAAAGCAAAGATGATTTTCTCTCTTTTCCCCTTCTATTCTCACCCTCCTGATGTAGGCAAAGCACACAGCCCAACATATATCCTTGCTCATACAGATATAAATAAGAGGAATACTTTTTGTACCAAAATTTATTTATAATATGTACATTATTCTGAAAGTAGGTTTTTTGGGTTTTTTTTCCATAACCACTCAATATATTTTTGTTTTGAGGAGCAAATGAAAGAGTTTAGCAAACTGTAGTCACCACTCTTCAAGGCTTATACTTTAGGTATTTTTTTTGTTAGATCAATCAGCTCGCTCTCCCTTATACTATCTGTAAGAGATCAGCTGAGTGCAGGAATACGTTAAGTTTGTTGAACACAGATGAAGTCAGTAACTTTGATGCATAAAATGCAGAGTTGTCTCATCTGCCCAGCCTGATGGAGAATGTGTCAGTTAGAGCCATATGTGGGCCCAGGGGCTGGGGAAGAAGAGAGTCAGGGCCACCCAGTCCATGCTTGTCCCCAGAACCAAGCACCCTGCAGAGTGGCTGACCAATGACCATGGGATGAAAGGAGAGAGATATAGAAAGAATTAATGAATAGATCAATGAATTTAAAAAGGAACAAATGAAGGTACCAAAAAGACTAGAAATAAGGACCGTTTCTTTAAGAAGTGTTGTAGTGAAAACAAAGAAGAAAGTAATGAGGGGAAATGGAATTTTCTCTAAAACATCTGAAAATGAATTTGAATAAGCAATGAAGAAAAAAAAGCTGACATGCTAAAGGCTGTTGGCAAGGGACCTATAATTGTTTCACTAGCCAAGGGAACTCCAAAGCTGAACTGGAAATCAGACTTCTCTTTTACCCTCTTACCTTAACACAGTTTAACATCATTCTTTGGGCCTTCCTCAGGGAAGCAGGTCACTCACGAGTTGGATGCCTTATTTATGTTTATATTCTTTATATCTCTATAAGTTCTTAGGCTTTTCTGGCATAATTTCTTGATTCTAGATATTTCTAGACTCTGTGTTTTGAGCTTAACTGCTTACCTATGAACCCCTAGTTAAAGATGTAATGTCCAAAGAGCTCAAAGCAGACTTCTAGAGTTTCTAAGAATATTTTTTAACCTCTTGACACTTACTATTTACCTATTAGTCATGCTAAATAAGCATGGTAATACTGGCTCAATAAGGTAACAGGCAAGTAAGCTATCCACTATCTATACAAGTATGTATTCAAATCTGATTATTGTTATCTAATACTCATATCTTTCAATAACTGTCTTCCCTTTTATTTCATGGAATTAATATTCTATACAGGAACTCTAGAGTTAGACTACTTGGATTCAAATCCTGACTTCAAAGCATACTGGTTATAGGTCACAGGGTAAATTAATTAATCTCTCTGGACCTTGATTTTCTCATGCCTAAAATGGAACTAATAATATCATGAGATTTAATTGATACACGTACAAAAACATATAGTAGAAGGTCTGGCACACGGGGAACACCCAATAAAGGTTTAAAACCAAGCTTTTAAAAATCATTGTTGTGATTTCAGGAATTGTGTTTATTAATCATTAATTTGTTATTATATTTAATACTTGGGAACCTTTTCAACTGAATATGCAAATTAAGAAAAATAGAAACTAAAACAAGCATCAAATGTAGGGTGGTTTTTGCCTGTTTTTTTGAGATAGTTGGTGTTTTGGTTGCGAGGCAAATGCTATTCTGAGATAAACTCTTTGAAATATTGAAAACAGCTGGAAGGACACCAGGGAGTCAGCCCCCTCAGCTGGATGTCACCGCTCAAGTTTTGTAGTGAAGAGCTGTAAATACATAGCTATGTCACCCTGATCACCACTCTCTGTTTGGCATCCAGCAATTGGTGCAGCAAAGTAGGCGATGTGATGGGGTGGGAGGGGTGGTATAAAGCAATACTCCATGGAATAAAGACAGATACAGCAATACTCCCCCGGAGCCTAGAGTCTGCTCTGGCCTTCTAAGAGGCAGCAGAAAATATTTGGGGGTGGTTCTTCCATGGATAGAACCCTCCACACCCAGGACAGCCCACAGCTAGCTGATCCCGATGAAAGCAATTTTCATCACTGCTGGGTTGAACTTAGGGTGGCTCTGAATTAAGCTATTCTATTACCTGAAGACCTTTTTCAACCTCTGATAATCAAGCTGTAATCATTGCTAGGCACTCAGCAGGCAGGTCCGAGCCCGGAAGAAGAAGCAGAAGAAGCTGTTAAAGGAGTTCCAGTCCGGTACAGGACCAGCTCCATGGCTCTCAGTCAGTTTCTCTTTCTTTCTCTGGAAACAAAACAATAGGAGATGCTATTGTGGTTCTTCATATTAGAAGTACATTTTTTGCAGTTAAATGTAAAGAGACAACCAAATGTGACTTTATGCCTCTGTGGTCATGCTAGGATGCCTTCATTCTGGAGTGAAATGGAAGGATTCAGCTAAGACGGGCTCCTTCTTGGGGTAAGGATCTTACCTTCTTCCTGCTGTGATCACACAGATTGCAAGACTAGACCCACCACTGAAAATGCTGGGCTTTGGTCAAGAAATAGTGTTCAAATAATGAAAGAGGATTTTCTTTCTTGGGAAATAGTGTGAACTGGATAATTCTACCTCAGTGCTGGGTGTGTGATTCTTTTTAGCGGCTTAATTTTCTTTTGAAGAACATTTCCAGTCAGCCTTAAAAATAGAGTGAATTATGTTCAACTTTTTAATTAGAAGGAACAAAAAGCCTCAAGGATTTTTCAATAATTTAAATTATTTTTCAATAATTTAAATGGAAATACACATATATATGTGCAGCTGAAGACGACACGTGTTCTAACATAATCTTCATTCATTCATTCAATGGCTACTTACCAAGCCCCTTCGATACCTGCCAAAGGTTGACCTGAGTGCTGGATTTGCAGAGTACAGAGCAAATGTGGTCACTGAGTCATGGAAACGGGGTCCCAAGGAGAAGAAAATATAGAACAAATAAATTTGTACTTAAAGATAACACTAAATACTGTGAAAAGGAGGAAACAAATCAGTGTAATTTGGTATGGCTAAAAGTTCTCCTTAGCTAAGCTTTCTCCTATAAATCTGAGTTGTTCAACTGTTTTCTTTTTAAAGCCTAAATTTATACCCAGTATCTAGTTTTGAGACTGCTGATGTTCCAGTGAGGAACCACCTATAACTGGAACAGGCTTAGCGAGACTATGGAGGAAAGCAAGGGATGAAATAAAAATAAACCACTGGGACAATCATGTAGTGAATCTTCATAACTGAAAAGCATCTTTAAAATCCATAATGAGCTGTGTGTGCTCTGGAAGAGCAGGTAAAAAGCAAAGGAAACCTGCTTATCAATGATCTTCCTTAGTCCATCCTCATGAATTAGTTGAAACAACAAGAGGCCTGTAAAGAAGGGAAAGAGGCCTATTTACAGGGGGCCAAGGTCAAAGAAGACAGAAGTAGAAGCAGCCACAGCCCACCATCACCCTGTCCTCCTAGCCCCATACCAGGTGGCCATCATTCCAGGATGAGAATGCTCCTTAGGGAGAGCTGGCGATGGATGAGTGACCAGGAGAAAGGCCTCTTGAACTGACTACTACCAGTTTTCATTATCCCTCTACTGTACCTAATGGGAAATTATGAGAATCAACGTATATCTCAAAGCATTACTGGAAAGAGCAAAGCGTGTCCTGAACTGTTTGGTCCCCCCTCCCCTGGCCCTGCCTGGCAGATGAGGTCACCCCCGACTGGTGCACTCTCCCCCAGCATCCCCAGGCTGTGGAATCAGGGCCAGGCACTGATTTTTTTAGTTTATGTAATCCTGAAACTCAGATGGTAAGTAAGGGTCTGACTGCTTTAGCTTTAGCAAAGATTAGTAAAACTAAAAATTAAAACATTCTTGAAGCCAAGCCATATAGAAAATGATCTAATTCACAGAACACTTTAAATTAATGGTGCTCATTAACTTACTCAAAACAAATTCATTATGACTTTTATATCTTTTCTAGGACAGGACAAGCATAGAAATAGTCTATAGGGATTTCTCGCTGCAAGGGACACCTGCTTGCCTTTCTCACCTAATTATAAATATCTGCCAAAGTGTAATCTGTGTGGTGTTACATAATTGTGCTTAAAAACGTTTTTCAACAAGGGAATGACTGATAATGGGGAGTGTGTCCTACATCTGACCAAAGATATGTCAAAAAATACAGGTAAAACAATAAACCTGGAAGGAAAAATTGGAAACATCTATGCTTCAAGTGCTACAAAATGAGTATGTGTGAACTGCCCACATAGATTTTATACGTTCTTAGTGTACTGTAAAGTCTATTTGTTAGTCACCAAAACACATACCACAAGCAAAGCCTAATATCCACAAATACAACGGGTAATAGTAATTTTCCTTGCATAATTAATTTAATGGATAATTTTTTCTTTTAAGAATGATTTATCTTATCTAGTTTTCTTTAAAATACTCTTTAGGTTTTTTTCTTTTCCTCTTGCCTCTTGATAAAATTAATGACCTAAGAGCTAGTAGAGGCATTCCAAATAATTTTACTGCCTATATAGCTACATTTTCCAAAAAATATCAATAATGCTTCCAGTCCACCACTTAACAGCAAACCATGTTTGACCAAAGTGTCTCTCAGGTAAGAGTGGACTGAACTGAGATGAAAATTCATTTGCGCATTATCAAAGGATTAGGCTGGTTACTTTCCCAATATGAGAACACTTATTTTCTGTATGTAGCAAAAGTGTCTAATTTACAAATCAAGAGTAATCGGCTGAGACTTGGAAACATTTATCAACGTTTTATAAGATTATGCTGTGAGGCTCCAGAACACAGACCATCTCCGTCTATGCTCATTCTCCTCATTTGGTGCGAGCGAGCACGCATGCGTGCGTGTGTACACACACAAGCACACGCTTACACACGCACAAACACGCGCTTACACACGCACACCCTGTATAAAGCCACCTGGAACGATACACAGATATACCTGTTGAACTATCACAACGGAGAGGACTAATTGGCAAATTCGTTAATTAGGTCCTGCTTTGTCCTGAAAGTTGTCAGCTGTAATCATTCGTTTGTTTTCCCAAATTGTCTGCCGTTATTATCACCATTAGCGCCTCTCTGTGAGTACCTGGACTTCACAAAGGACTTACCCTTCCGGCAGAGCAAAGTGTCCCCTGTGAGCAAAGCACAGAACTTTCTGTGACAAATGGCTGCTCCTTGGCATAGAGTAATAAAACAAAAGACTAATTCCTAATTTGTTTGGAATTACATCCCAAGCAGCAAAGAACTATAGACACAGACATATAGACACCAAAGCAGTTTGAACTAACTTCTATAAATACGTTATAATTCACAGACGATTTATTTATGGTCATGCAGCAGCAGTTTTGTCAACTACATAGTAGTGTATGTAGACTTACATTTAAATTACTTACAAAACTGTACATGTTCTCCTACATTCACTGGTGACAAATATCATACTTAACAGTATATTAGAACACTGCTTTATTTGTTTTCTTGTCTCTTTCCCGCCACCAAACTGTGTCTCTTTTAAGGGGGGCTACGCAGTACTTCACCTTTGTGTCTCCAATACCTCCACCCAGACATGGTGAGTCTCGTTAGGTCATTGATGGCTAAAAGCTAGAAGCACATAAGAGTTTTCTTCAACTGGGACTTGTCACATAAAGGAAATGCCCATAGAATGTATTTGGGAGATTATATCCCCACATTTTATGCAGCTTTCTCCTTGCTAAGATCTCTTTAACCGCATGGATATTAAGGATATACAGTCGACCCTTGAGGAGGGCTTAGGGGCACTCCTCAAACCCCCAATAGCACAGCCGAAAATCTGCCCATAACTTTTGACCCTCCCCAAACTTACCTCCTAACAGCCTACTATTGACCGGAAAGCCTTACCAAATAACATAAACAGTCAATTAACATATGTTTTGTATGTTAGAAATATTATATCCTGTTTTCTTACAATAAGATAAGCTGGAGGAAAGAAAATGGTATTAAGATATTCACAAGGAAGATAAAATACATATAATCCTTACTACTGTGTGCCCTCTGACTCTCCAGTCCCCAAGTTTCTTCCCTTATCTAACGGGCACGGACTTTCTGGCTATCAGCCTTTGCTTTTCTCTCAGTGGTAGACCCACTTAGCTTTGCTGACTTCTTTTATTTCCTCTCTGTCACTCATTACCCCAAGTCTGTACTGCAAAGAACAGCCTGGAACCAACCCAACGAGCCAGATAATCTTTCTTTTCTAGAAGTGGGTGGGCATGGGGGGAGCAGTAAAGAGGACTTGTATGGGTGAAGACTGTGAATACTCCAATCATATTCATGTCTCTGTTACAAGTGCAGTAAGATTAGGAAGTGGAGAGAATCTGCCAGGGCGAGTAAAGAATCTTGCTTGTCATTTTGGGACATCTATTAGATGTTGTAATGCAAACAGCAGCAAGCACACAAAAGCTATTCATGAGCACATAACCTAAACTTGGTGGGCTATCCCACCCCCTCACCCAACACAGAATATAAATCACATGTCTCAGCCCTCATGAGACATGGCACCCTTGGTCATCAAGATTTTTGCTGGCCATTCCTACAGGAGGTTCAGCTCCCTGTTTCAGTTCAGTCTGTGGCCAGAGCAAACAGAGGTCCTCCCTGGACATGTGTGGAGCTATATTCTGTGCCTATGTGTACAGCTATATTCACCAGGCTCCTTGATCTGACTTGGCCCTTTGAGGGATCAAGCCCATTTTCCTGAGGAATCTAAGGATCCATTGTTTTGAAATTCCATAGTGTGAGTTTCCAACCCAAAGGCTAAAAGTCAGCACAAGTCAGAGTCCAACCAGGAAAACAGAAACCATTATAAGTATTTAAAACTGAGGTAACTTAATTTAATTAGGAATTGACTATACCACATAGGTGATGGAAAATCTGAGAAGCCAAATAGGGACGATTAGGCAAGCTAGAGACTAGCAAGAATAGGAATTACATACCCACCTGAGGCTGAGAGACAAAGGGTTACTGGTGCCCAGGGACGGGACCCACTGGGTCTGTTCAGAGGAGCAGGAAGCTCAGAGGAGGGACCACCCAAGGAGGAGCCACAGGGGAAAGTGCGTGGCTTCTCCCCTGCCACACCAACCTCAGAGTTTCCATCAATAGTTCCCATTGGCTGAGAAGGAGCCTGGGAGATGTGGGGGCCTGGGGCAAGGTCGGACCCCTGCATTCCAGCCCAGAGCAGCGGAGGGCTAGTGATGGGCCCATCCTGAGGCGAATAGGACCAAAACATGAACTGTCTGTGTGAGACACCAGTGACAAACCTGGGAAACAAATAAAGATATGAACTAAAGACAGACTTGGTGGTGCAGAAATGGTCTGTTCATGTGGGCATGTCCACAGAGGGGGGAAAATGTGAATAAAGGCTTAATAGAGGGACACACAGGGTGTATTCTAATTGCCAGGTGCTGGGGTTACACACACCAATCTATTGAAGCCTCATAATCACCTGCAGAATTTTACTAGGAGCAAACTGGGTTCAGAGAGAGGAAGTCACTTGCCCGAAGTCAGTCTCTGTGCAGCAGCAGAACCCAAACTCCCTGAACACAGAGTTGCCATTGATCACATTATATCTGAAACACAATGATGCATTCCCACAGGTGCCCATAAATATGTCCCTTTTGGTAACACCAGTAGAGGGACAGAGCTAGTGGTGATGCAGGGAGAGCTTGCAGTTTGTGCTTTTTTACCATCCATGGCAGGCCCCCTTCTCAGCCCAGCAAATGTCCTGTCACCAACATGTTGCCTCACCACCAGTAGTACACAGACACAGAATACAAACCAGTAACAGCTCCAAATCTGCTCTCAGGAAATAAGAAAAAAAAAGTTGAGGTTACCTTGACAGTGGTATCTTTATTTTACCAGGAGCTAACGCTCTATGAAAGGGATAATTTTGTAATGACGGATTTGCCAGTTTCAGGAGGGGGTGGAGATTGACTGTCACCCTTCAGTGAAGTTGTCCCAAAATTCACAGCTAACTCATGTACTAAGAAAGTCGGCTTTTGAATTCTTTCATAAATTTAAATGCATTTTATCCTAAGTTTGGGAGGTCTCATTAATAATTTGTTATTTCATTTTAAAGAGTTTTATTACAGGATATTAATGTTTAGGACACTTCAGAGCACCTTATACTTCTAACAGACTTTTGATAACTGGCTTTAAAATATTACTTGAGTATTTGTCTCATACTGGCTTTCAGGCAAAAATACTAGTTAGTGATTGTTTAGGAAGAGAAAACCTAAAATATAGACATATGTCAATTGCCTCCTGGAGTCTGTGGGTTTTTTTTGTGTGTGTGTGTGTGTGTGTGTGTGTGTGTGTGTGTGTGTAATCATTATCTCTAAAAGCATTTTCTTGAAGACATCAGCTAATTCTGAAAGCCTCTATCTGAAATAGAATATCTTAATTCTGTAATTTTCAATAAAGATAGTGTTTTGCTAGTATAAAATATAAAATACCCATAAAGATTTGTTACTAATAAAAAAACAGGAGAGTCACTTTCCTCAAGGTATATTATGATGGTAGTGGTAAATTTTCTCTAATGAAAAATGTCTAATTTTGTTAATCATCTTCTCTCCCTTGACCCTTAAATTCCTAAAGATTCTCATAGCTGAGTTAAAAGCACAAACAGTAGAATTTTAAATTTAACAAGTTCTGTTCAGTAAGCTATTATTCTCTCTAGGATTGTTTCTGTCATTTTTCAAAACTACCAAGATAAGCTGCTCTTTTAGTGAAAAACATTACTCAGCTATTTATAATGGTCAGTATTTATTAAGGAGCCGATTGAGCTTTTTAAGCTGTGCCCTTCGAACAGCACTTAGGTCAATGCAACACATAAGTAAGTGTACAAAGACTGTTATAAAAAACTACATACCTGTCAAAACTCTTTTGCAGATGACGTTATGAATCATAAATACATGTACGCATCAGATCTCCAGAGATGTTTAAATCAAACGTTAAATTTCATGGAACCATTGGGGTAGTTTAGTGTGATTTAGTGAGAATTTTCTTTGGATGGTGGAGTAAGTGTTTATAAGACGGTATAGGCTCCAAGCAGTATGGAAGACAGATGAGCAAGAAAAAGAGGCATATGAGACAGCATTTCAAAGAAGAAGGGAAAACGAAATTCTCCCCTAGGGCACTTATTTGCCCTTCACGTTCAAGACATATTTATATATATATATATATATATATATATATATATATATATATATATATATATATATATATATATATATATATATATATAATTTTCCACCCAGCAAAGCAGCAAACTCATATTTAAGCAGTAAAAGGTAGTATTCTCTGTATGTGTGAAATGGCTGTTGGACTCACTAGGAGGTTTTGTTCAGGGCCAGCCTGGCTCTTCTCCTGGGTCCCAGGTCACAGTGACCTGCCAGACCTCTTTATGGGCTCTGCTACTGTCAGCATCCTGCTCTCAAGAGGACGCAGATCAATACTCAGTGCGTTCCCATTTAAACGAACGATTATGCTCTGTGCTGACCTTGGAGGAATGCAGGTGTCATTTAACCTCCAGTGGCTGGTGGTGTTGTTTGCCAACATCCGAGAACAAAGAATCGGAGTAGAAAAACAGACTGATAGCTCAGGAGAAGATGCAGTTCCCTGTTCTTCCGTGGCTCAAGCAAGTAATCAGTGGGCTTCTCTCTTTCTAAAGACCTAAAGCCCACGGGCAAGCTCAGTAAAATATGAATGATACCGATTCTCAAATGACTAAAATGCAGTTCTTAAAAAGACACAAAGTAATTTCTTGAAATCACATACTTGCTCCCTATAGCTATATGGCTTTCATAATAGATTTGTTTAAAATTGTACCTGACAATATTTGAACTGTCAAAAAAAAGCCATCTCAAGTCTGATAGATCTGATACCTGAAATACACTGCTTTCTGACTTACACAGAGAGGCAAGTTAAGTCCAAAATTTATTTCCCCTTGTGGATTTCTTAGAATACTGGTTTTGGGTTAATAGATAAAATCCTGAAAATGGATCCTATGGTTTAAAACATGTGGGAAACAACAGACCAAACAGAGTTCAATTGGTTTCTTTGCTACTGGACTTTTTCAAAGGCTTTCATTAAATAGACAGAAGTGTCCCTTTAATTCCCACAAGGTGTCTAGTATTCAGTATCTAACTTGGGATCCTCTTTTTTATGGGGAGACCCTTCCAAATGGACACTCTGCAGTACTTGCTTTGGGAAATGCTAGTTTAGTTGATCTCTTTCTTCAGACGTAGTAGGGGTGCTCCCACCCCTGGATTTTTTCATCCGTTCCCTTTGCCTGAAACACTAGCTCCAGGCAGCCACGTGGCTGGCTTCCCACATCACCTTCTGTCTTTACTCAGAGATCACTTTCTCAATGAGGCCTTCCCTGACCAACTTTTCAAATTCAACTCCCTTCCACAACATTCCCTAGCCTTCTTCCCTGTTTATTTCCAATGGAACACCTTCTAGCCATTATCCCTCTTTCCCAATAAGAAGGTAAGCTCCTCAAAGGCAGGACCCTTCACGTTACCATAGTTAACGGACATGTCTCAGCTCTCATTTTATTCAGCCTCTCAGGATCTTTTGGCACCACTGAATGAATGCTCTGTCAACTGTGAAAGTCCTGAGATGTGAAAATGCTCCCTTCACTTGGCCTAAGGACACTGGCCTCTTTCCTGCCTGACTGGCGACCCTTCAGACATCTGTCCTGGATTCTTCTTATATTTCTGCCATTTAAATATGCCATTGCTGAGGGCTCAGTCCGGGGATCTTAGCTCTGCTCTATCTTCACTCACTCCCCGGTGACCTCACAAGCTCATGGGTGTAAATATCCTCTGCAAGCTGATACCTACCAAGTCTTCTCCACAGCCCAGATGTCCCCTACCTTTCACTGTTTGTGTCTGAGCTCATCAGGGCAGGATAACCTATTCTGTGTCTGGTTTTGCTAACAGAATGAATGGTTATTTCTCACTGTCACAAAATCCTCCACTGCTGTCCTGAGTTAGGCAGCTCTTCTGGGCATGGATCTCTTCTCCAATACACAGCTCATAGGTTGGGGCTCCTTCCATTCTGGGATTCCCCCATCTTTGGGGTCTCGGAGTCCTTCACTTCCAGCCATGCGAAGAAGGGAGAAAGAGAGGGAGGATTCACAGCTATTTTGTGTTTGGGTCTGGAAGTGGTGGAGCTTACTTCTACTTATATCTCCTTCTCTAGAATTGAGTCAGATGAGTAACCTTGAGACAAGCGGACTAGGAATGTAGTTTGGCCTGGCTCCTGGGAGGGGGAGAAGACCAGGGGATTGGTGAGTCCCATCATTGTCAACACAAGGTGGAAGAAACAGTACCACAAATAAATGTTATGACTTTGTCTAAATCGGTCCTGATAGAATCCTCCCTACTGTTTATTTTGGAGATAGGTTATTGGTAGTTTTTGATGTAGAGAAGTGATTTATATTTAGTGATTAGAAAGTAAAATGTGCGAAATACAAGAAAATTCCCAGCAGACTCAAATCTCCTGCAGAATAAACCCATGTGAAAATGAATACATCCATGCTATAAAAAGTACAATGTTCCCCAATAAGGTAGGACCTTATATGGAGACATTCAGCTTCACCTTTAAAAATTCCAAAGTGCTCATTAAGAAGACTTCTTCATTCTGTTCTAATAACAATTTTAACTCTCTAAATGACAACACGTTCAAACCATGATGAAGGCCCTTTTGTGAAAGTCACATAAAGTGCTGTAGCTAAAACAAGATTAGACTATTTTCACTTGGATTTGATATTTATGCTTATGAAATGGTTATTGTTTAATCTGAACTAGGAAGCATATGCATCCTTAAAACCCACGTGAAGATGGTCAACAGTCCAAATTTTGCAGATGCATAGAGTTTAAATGAGCCTATAGTAGGTAAGAGTTTTGACTATAGGAACTGAGAGGTCTGGATTCGAATTCATTCAGTCTCTTACTTGATGTGTGAATTTGGCCAAATTTTTAACTCCTTTAACTAAGACCCTGTTTCCTCACCGGTAAAATAGGGACAATATAGATAATACGTATGTAATACCTACATAATATTGTCATGATGCTGTATGAGATAACACACATAAAAGTTCCTGGTAGATACGAAGTGCCCAATTTTTAGCTATGAACTTACCTTTACTGCTTTTAATGTTTTTCAGAATTATACCTATTAAGACTATAACATTTTGACATTTGCTTATTACAAACTTAGTTACAGACCAAAGACATTTGTGTGGTTAAAGCTTAATATTTGCCAAAAGGTTTGATTCAAAAGACTTCGATGTTTCTCCTACCGTGTTTCTTTCTCTAAGAGACACGACAATTTTGTGAGATTAAGCACTGAGTGACCGGTTGAATCATAGGAAGCATAACAGTATGTCCTGGCATTGATTTTCTGCGCAAATCGTGATTCAAGCACTCTGGGTTTCTCCGTGAATTGGCTTGTAAATAATGAACAACAATCATCTATTTACCACTTAGGGACTCTGGGGGGAAATGGAAGATGACGTATTGTGTACTCACCACAATGCATTTGCTATTTAACAGTCAGATATAACCCCTTTTTAAGGTTACTGTGGTTAGAGAAGCTGGAAGTGATTTTTATGGCAAATGGAGTTTCCATTGCTTGAGCTCAGCTCTGCTGACTCAGTGTAACCAGGCTGGATGGATCTGCATTCCACCCCTTCTCTCCGCCCAGTCGCCTTCACCTCCTCGAGTACGGTCACCTCCTTGGTCATCTCACCTGCCAGCAATGAGATTGCCAGAGCCAAGGAAGCATGGAGTCCTCCTATTTGGAGCTCTGTTAAGCAGGAAGTAAATATTGCAAATGAGACTACCTTGCTTTTCCTGTTAATAAAGGCTTTCCAACCAGGTGTGAGGCAGATGCCAGTGTAATCAAGATTTTCTTTAAACTTACACATTTTCTGTTGTTTTGGCAGACACTTGACAGGTACACAACATGAGATGACTTTTTAAATCTATTTCCCTTTCTTCCTTCCTCCCTTCTTCCCTCCTTTCTTCCTTCCTTTTATGTTCTTGTTTTCTAAAATATAGATCATCTGTAAGCTTATTCTTAGAAAATATTGGGGCTAAGCAAATGTCAGTACTCCGGGTGACAAAAATAAACTCTGGAAGACTCTCAAACATAAGTCACATGTTTGTTCATCACCAAATCTTTGGTTAGCTCTTTTATATAAGGCTGTTTTGTTTGGCCTTGCCAGACACCCCCACCTTCACCTCTGGTTATCTAAACTATTTATTAACTCTGCTCTGAGGAACCACCATCAACCACAGAATCTAAACTCTGAATCCTGTGTCCTTCCATCAAACAAAGCACTATCATTTCCTTTGCTGCCACTGGACAATGAACTGACTGAAGACAAAGAGTGCATGCTACGTATCCCTGTGTTGCATTTTCCTCGGAAGAAGAGCTCAGTAACTGCTTGTTGAACTGTTGGACAGATCTGGCTATAAGAGATCATCGAGGAATACTGTGTAGGTGGCAGCCAGAGATGGGCTCAAGTACAAAGATGTACTTGAGCTGCTGGTCTGGACCAGTCTGACAGAAGGCCAGTTTCACTGACTGTGGTTAGGAGAATCACCAAAGAGTTATAATTGTTCCTGGATCTTCAGGTAAAACTTGGTCCCCTGGCACGCCGCAATCTGAACCTGCATAAAAAAGCCCAAGCCCTTCCTAACCTGAAAAGAACACTGCATTGGTGCAGCTTCTCAGAAGTCAAGAACAACTTCCAGGAGCATATATTCGAAGAAAGGTCAGAGCCTGTAATCAGGTGGAGCCTTTGCCCAGCTGCCTCCCTAGTGAGCCCATTCTGCTCTCTGTTTCCTTGCAAATGGGTAGGCATGTGACTTTCACGTTAATGACTGCTGCATAGTATTATAGAAACCCATCACCATGAAATACAGCACTTTTAGAAGGCTCTCTTGCATCAGCGAAGTCCATTTATGCTGCTGAAAATGTTTTATCTCTCTGCTTTGGTGTGGGAAATGGGTGTCGTTAGTAGGACATGCATGAACTGAATAGATAAAGCCTCCCTTCATCTGCGGACCTACATACATGCAGGTATATGAATGAGTGGGAGCCTTCTGCCAAGCCTCTGAAAGATACTCAGCTACCGAAGGGAGGGAGGCAGAAGGTCCAAACGACAGCTCATGTGCTCCTCTTCTTTGTTTTCATCTTTGCATTCGGCTTTCAGAGGAATCTTCATAGATGGGGGGATGTCTTAGTATTTGTGAATTGGAGCGGTCCTGTTCCAGTTTTCACATAAGATCAGTGGAAGAGGTAAGAAAGGAGAGTGAGAGAGGGCAGTCAACGGGACCAAATCTCCCCAAGCCTCACAAGGTGATGTGGTTTGAAGGTCAGGTGTGATTTGAACCATGTTGTGATGTATGTTAGCCGGCAGGCATTACAAATCTTAGAAACTAGTACTCGTAAATGTTTCAGTATCCAGCAGGAAACAGGCCACTGCCACTAGTAACATCTGTACCTGATTGTCAAAGAAAGAGAGGAAATCGTTTTGCCCCTAAATCCTGACTGAACCCAAGAAAAGGCAGCAGAGTGATGCTGGAATAATGTCACTGCGCAAATGAAGTGCCCAATAAATAATGAAGTACATTTCTAAAATGCATTGCAAGCACCCCTTACGGGAGCCCAAGGCTCCCGAAGGAAAAAAAGAAGAACCCTTAGAATGGCCTGCAATGTATGTTGTGCCTTACAATTGACCTTGGCATTTTTTAACATTCCATGTAAGGCAGATAAGATCATCCTTAGAAATGCTTCGACTACATTAAAAAAAAAAAAAAAGGCTACTCCCATTTTGGGGAGTTTTGAAATAGTCGTAATAATCATATTCTTTAATTTTTATTTTAAGATAATTGCAGATTCACATGCAGTTTAAAAGATAATACAGAGAGAATCCATATAGCCTTTACTTAGTTTGTCCCACAGGTAACATCTTGTAAAACTACAAAGCAATATCACAACCAGGATATTAATACGGACGCAGTCAAGATATAGAACATTTTCATCACCACAAGGATCACTTATGTTACTGTTTTATAGCCACACCCACTTCCTTTAACCCCTACCAATCCTTTACCACTAATCTGTTGTTTCCATAATTTTTTCATTTCAAAAATGTCATATAGTCAGTGGAATCACAATACAACCTCTCAGGGTTGGCTTTTCTTCACTTAACAAAATTCTCCAAAGATTCATCCATATTAGTAATCGTTCCTTTTTATTAGTAATTGTTCCTTTTCATTGCTAAGTACTATTCCACAGTACAAATATACCAAGTTGTTTAACCATTCACTCATTGAAGGATATCTAGATTATTTCCAGTCTGGGGTTATTGCAAATAAATCTGATATATTTTCTGTAGTTTCTCTTTTCAATTGTTTCACATGAACTTTGCCTTTCAGTAAAAGTTTTTAATTTTGACAACATCTAACTTATTATTATTTTTTCATTTTATGGGTTATGCTTTTGCAGTCAAGTCTAAAAACTCTTTGCATAGTCTGAGATCCTAAAGGTTGTCGCCTATATTTTTTCTAAAAATTTTATAGTTTTCCATTTAAGTCCATGATCCATTTTGAGTTAATTTTATATGAGGTGTGTGGTTTATGTCAGTTAATTTTTTTGCCTATGGAAGTCCAATTGTTCCAGCACTGTTGAAAAACTTTCTTCTACTGAAATACTTTTGCACCTTAGTCAAAAATGTGTTTTAGCATCAATTTATTTGAGTTTATACTGTTTGGTGTTGGCTTCAATCTGTAGGTTTAAGTCTCTTGCTAAATTTTGGAAGTTTTCAGTCATTATTTCTTTGAGTACTTCCTAAAATGCCCTTTCTCCTCTCTTTCCAGGACTCTAATGTCACAAATGTTAGATATTTTGTTGTAGGCTCAGCAGGTCCCTAGACTCTATTCATTGTTTTAAGGTCTATTTTCTCTCTGTTGTTCACATTGGGTAATTTCTATTCTATTTTTCAGTTCACTGACTCTTTGTCCCTTCCACTCTGCTGTTTGAGCTTATCTGCTGTGCTTCTTTTTCTTCTTCTTTTTTTTTTTTTCGCTTATTGTATTTTTCAGCTCAAAATTTCATGGTGGTTCTTCTTTATATTTTTTTGCTAAGAGTTTCTATTTCTTTTCTGAGATTTTCTACTTTTTCATTTGTGTCAAGTGTATTCACAATTGCTTGATGAAGCATTTTTTTAATGATAGCTAAGTTAGAGTCTTTGTCAAGTAATTCTAACATCTTTGTCATTTGGTGTAGGCCTCAATTCATTGTCATTTTTCATTCAGTTTGAGTTCTTTCAGTTTCTTGGTATGGAGAGTAATTTTTAAATTTTAACTTGGACATTCTGTATGAGTGAGAAATAAATCTTTATAGATTTAAATGATGAAAAGCAAGGGTTTCTATAACATTACCTAGCCTATTCTGAATGAGAGAAAATGGTAAGAGTATATCTTTAGTAGTGGGAATATAGATAATTTTTCTTCTTATTGTCTTTTTGTGTTTTCTAATTTTTCAAGTAATTTTTAATCTAATTTTTACTTTTCTAGAATGAGTATTATTTTTGTAATAAGGAAATAGATACAATTAATTTAAAATAAACTGGGGAAAGACAAATTTTGTGATTTGAATATGTTTATAATTGGAAATGGTATTATATTTCTATTGAAAAATGCATGAAATGTGCAAATATTAATGCCATTTTCTTGAACCTAGGGTATGTTTTTGATAAAGCATACTCTTGAATCTCAGAGAACTCTGAAAAAGAAAGTATTACATTATTATTGAATCAAGGCTTACCATCTTGAGATAGGTCTGCTCCAGCCCCTAAGAAATGCACGTCCCCGAGGGTGGTGAATCCATTTGGGGTCCTGGGAGACATTTGTGTGACAACTTCCCCTTTATCTGCAGTTTGCTAATGAGACCAGGCAACACACCAACAATGATGGGAATTGCTCATAAGACAGCTGTGTTGGCTGATTTTCCCTCCCTCATCTTTCCCTTTGAATAACACACACACACACACACACACACACACATACACACTTCATTATTAATGTCAAGGCCAGAACATTTGAACATTGCCTTACACTGGAAGCTCTTTCATTTGAATTGTATAGAAGGGACTTGAAAAAAATGACCTGTTTCTACTCTGGCCCAAACCCAGAACTCTGAGGCACAGGATTTTACGTGCATTTATCTGCACATAGTCGCTGGCTGACCTGAAGGAGATCAATAAAAGCGTGTTGGGCCTTTGAGCTGACAAACTCGAATCCAGGGTCAACCTAGAGAGAAACGACAGTCTCAGCCCTGTATTTTGTCTTTCAATCTCCTCTGACTCAAACAGAAAACAGTCTTGATGTCCCATAGACTAAAACTAAGAGGCTCTAGATATTTTTATTTTTTTTTTTACTTATTTATTTTTTTAAATAAACTTTATTGAGGAATACTGGGGGACAGTGTGTCTCTCCAGGCCTATCAGCTCCAAGTCCTTGTCCTTCAGTTTAGTTGTGGAGGGCACAGCTCACTGGCCCATGTGGGATTCGAACCAGCAACCCTGTTGTTCAGAGCTCACACTCTAATCAACTGAGCTAACCGGCCGCCCCTAGACATTTTTAAAAGGTTAATATTTTCTTTGAGATTTTGCCTATTGACTCTAGGTTATTACTAACAGTTTCCTTGCACTTTACCAACCTAAAAATGTGTAATATAATAGACTCTTAACAGAAATAAAACCCTCTTGGTGGCTCTATTAAAAAAGATAGTAAAGGCCTGTTTTATTGATAAACCCTTCCCTCTCGCTCTTCTCCTACAGCCCCTCAGAAGCCATGTGTAGTGTGTGTGCTAATGAAATATATCTCTGAATAACAAGTGCCAAAGACTAGTGCTTAGCACTCACTGCAAAGGAAAAACTTTGGGGAATGGTCGTTTTTATTTTAAGGAGCTATAGAATTTTTAGATCCCAAACTGTACCTAGAAGAGAAAAGGCTACCTTATAAGAACTTCTACATTTCTCAATTCAGATTTGGAATAGTGAGAGATTATGACAAATGTCCAAATTGGTATAAATGGTCTCTCCACCCTTACTGTAGTTTCATTAAATTTTTTAAGTTAAAATAAACAAAACAAAAAATACATACCCTGCAAAACAAAGACCCTTTATCAACAAGTGAAATTGTCTTGTTTAGCCTTGAGAATATTTAATTCCTTTGTACTCTGTAAAATGAGATAGAAGCAAAATTACTTTCAAGTTTTTCAAATGTCAACTTTTAAGCACAGTTCTAGTACTTATTGGAAACTAGGTCTTCGTGCGGAAAATGTTCAGAGATCCTGTAGACTGAGAGGGTTCTGAAAAAAGTTAATAACCCTCTTTTCATCTTACTAAAAATGACTCAGGCAAAGTATTTCATACAACTGTGGGAAACCGCTAGCTGCATGAGCTGTTAGCTCAGACAGCCAGCCTTCTTCTGTTTTCACCTCATCTTGCTTAAATTTTACAAAGATGCTTGTTGCAATGAAATTGATTGCCAGCACACTTGGCAATTCAAATTGCATTAGATGTTCCTTCTTTTTTAATTCCATTAACCAAGATGAAGGCAACGCAATCTGGGGAAGCCCTTCCTCAAGATCTCAGGACCTGGTGCTGTGGGACTAGCTCAGACTTTATGATCAGACTTATTCTGTGAATCTAATTAGCACGGAGAGAGCAGCGTCTCCTCTTCTAAAACACAAGTTTAGGCCCTGATCTGGATTCTAAAATTGGAACCATTTAAATAAACAATGATCTTATTTCCTGATATTTACAAAATGCGTTGATCCGCGGAAAAAGAGGGCCCCAATTAGGAGAATCAACTTGCCCATCCTTCAACAAGTATCTTTTCCCTGAGACCTACTGTGTGGGTCCCAGGATGAAGCAAGTGCGTAGTTCTGTAATCTGTGACAAAATTGCGCGTAACCGTTGTCCGTCCGTGGATTTCAGAGAGCCCCTTGTCTTAAGATCCTTTGAAATTCTTTTCCAGCCCCTTCTTATAGAGCCCTCACTCACCCAGAAAGTCCAGCCATTGTCATGATGACCCGCGGGGAGGGCTGGAGCAGGAGAGCAGAGAATGAGGGTGAGGAGAGAGAGATTTTGCGCTCAGGGCCCGTGGGAACTGAAGCCGCGGTTCCCTAACGCCGCGAAGAATTCCGACTCCCTGGCTCTCCGGGCTGCACGCGCTCCGCTGCCATGTGGGAGGTCACATAGTTGTGACTTGGAAAAGACAGGCCTGGCATCTAGGCTCGAGTCACAGGGGGAGGCGGGAGGCAAGGGAATAGAGGAAAGCTCAGCAGCTAGAACGTGGTGTGTTTTCTGTCTTTCTCCGAATGCTTCCGCGAGAAGAAACAGGTCGCTCTCCGGTGGCCGTGCCTCTGGCCCAGACGCCCCTGGAATGCGTGCTAATCGCTGTGTGTTTCTGTGCTTCCGCCCAGGACAGCTTTCCTGCCCGCTTCGGAGGAGTCCATTTTGTCAACCAGCCCTGGTACATCCATGCCCTGTACACGCTCATCAAGCCATTCCTTAAAGACAAGACCAGGAAGCGGGTAATGAAAAGAAACGCCCAAGGCGGGACTGAGGGGCGGGGAGGGACAATTACGGTGCCCCTCCTCTCGATCTTTCTCTTTCGCCTTAGTTTTCTCTGTTTTTCCCCCCCTGCTTTTCTGTAGTCCCTGAGCATTTGAGCCCCAGCTGGAGTTTGCAAATGGCCTGGATTTAATAAATAATTTAATAGAACTGGGTTATTTTCAGAGTCCCAGTGACAAACCAAGGAACTTTGAAGGCACACAAATACCAGATGCCCATTTTAATGCAAATGCTTCTGGGAGACAGGTCAAACAGTTTCCTGTTTATGGAGTATCTTAATGGCTGGCATTTTGCCCTGCACATGTGTTATTGCGATGAAAAATATTTGTAATTTGTTTTCCCCCAGAGGTTCTTGGGTCGTAACTGTCAGCTCTATCATCGTTGAGCCTGGGGAAGCATTCTTCGTTGGAAATAATAATGCAGAAGGCTTTTAAAATCTTAATTGCATCAGCTGATGACATTTGGGGAGCCATCGAGCATCCTTCATCAGAGCTGGCCTTTTTCATGGCATTCTGGTTACCTGAGAAACTGAACAGTCCTTAATCACTCTGACTCTTAGTTTCCTCATTTATAAAATGCAGAAACTAACACTCACATCAAAGAGTTGTTGGGATAATTTAATGAGACAACATATGAAAGCAGGTAGTACGCATTGCAGTAGAGATTCCGTGACTTTTATTTTTATCACTTAGGCCCTTTGCTTTCTAGCGTTCTGATTTCAGCCACTTCCTGGGTCAGGAGTATCACCTCTCAAGGTAACTTGGCCAGGGTCATGCTTATGGCATCTTACATATGATCCTGTACCCAGGGACCCCGTGCTAGGGAAGTGCTCAGAGTACTCTAAGGGGAATGATGATGTAAGGCCTTCCCCCACACACACATGCACACTCTGCAGGGTTCCTAACTCATAGACCTCAGATGCTTCCAGGTCCTTAGGAAATGAAATGTTGCAATAGGGCACAAGATGGGTAATTCCGGTGTCCCTTTATCAAATGGGGAAGTAGGAACTAGAACTCACCAGCCTCAGGAGACATTCTGGGACATTTTGCAATCTGTCTGGGGCTCAGGACAGTGCTGAGGACAGAGAGGTGCCCTAGACTGTCCCCAATATAGCTTCAGGGTTCCCAGTGGCTTCATCTTCTACTTAAGAAGGAACTAGCAAGAATTCCTCCCGCCAGAGCAACACTTGTTGCTCTGCCATAGTAGGAACTTTCTGGAGCTCTGGGTGCAGAACAGAAACCAACAGGTGGAGAGACCAGCTCCTACCTGCTGAGATCCTCCACCCACAGGACCCCCAGGAGAGGGCCAGTTTCCACAGCGTTCCTTGTCCTTTACGAACCGGACGTATTGGGTGGGAGGGTACAAATGTTTGCTCTTAACACTGGGCTTTTACTTAACTCCAGCTTTTCTACACTTCAAGTACTACAATTTCTCCTGTGAGGTGTTTTGCCAAAGCTAGAACACGTGAATTTCTTCAAAAGAAATAATTCTTATTAAAATTTGGTCATACTCAATCCAATGTCAGAAAATGTACATTGCTTTCTGAAGTGCTACAGTATTCTTCTGAAGACTTTTAGCACTTACCTTCTTGTCCCTTTCCTCTTTAAATAATACCATTATGTCATAAATTAAAATAAATACAACAGAACAAGGCAGCAAGTGTTTATTATATACTTATATGGTATATTGTAATATAGTATATAGTATATAGCATAATATAATACTTATATGGTATATTATTATACTATACTTACATATTTTAAAAATCACATGTATATTTCATCGTGTGTGTGTATAATTGATGGTCTTATACTTGGGGATAAGTTATGTGTATTGAGCCTGCAACATGAAAAAGTATGGAAATTGATGTTAATACACAGATGCACTTTAAATAAACTTTCAGGAGTCCATTCCTAAAAATTTCAGGCAATGGTAATTATCAACTTGTGGTTTATCCACTGTGTGCGTTTGTCTGAAGACAATTGTAATTTGGGGATGTTTTCATCCCTGATTGACCAATTTCTGTCACCATCCATCATATGTTTAGAAGATGCAAACTTGTTTGGCTATTAGCAATCAATCCAGACATGAATAGAAAATGGCTGCAAAAATATTCCATGATAAAATCCCAGGTGGCAGTTTTAAATTTCATTGACTAAGAATTGATTGAGCTTTTACCTTGTGCCCACACCACCCTGGGAGCAACGAGCATAATAGAAGTGTAAGAAAACACCATCCCTTTCTGTGTATCTTTGTCTTCCCGTTGCCAAGCAAGACATAAATGAACAACAACAAAAAACAAACAAACAAAAAAAAGTCAGTGGATAATCAAGAGTTAATTGGGGAAGCGGGTTGGAGAACCAGAGTGGACAGGTGACAATGGGACAGATTTAGGAAGAAGCTGCCACTTGGTGTAGGCCTGGGAGTAATGGGGAGGCTAAAGCGGGGTCCAGAGGGCAAAGAGCGCTGCAGTGGGGAGAACAGAGCATTGGGGAGCTGCATGTAAAGCATGAGTAGGGCTTTGGAGGGTCTGTATCACTACTCTTTTCATCAGTAGGGTTCATTAGAAGATGACTGTATGTGTAAATTTAGGCCATGGCCAAATAATACCCAATTTGTGCATAAACTTCCTTTTTAAGGACTATTAATTCAGCCCCTTTCTGAGCAATAAATTGACATTTCATAAAGACAAAGCTACAGACGCAAGATTGAACGCCTCCTTAAACATCATGATCACCGGCAGCGCATCTAATTTGTCATCGGTATATTGTGTATTAGATTAAACACTCGGTCATATGTTTTAGATTAATTTTTTTTTTCTATTGCTAATTATCTTTTCTTCCTAGATCTTCCTGCATGGAAACAATTTAAACAGCCTTCATCAGCTTATACACCCTGAATTTTTGCCCTCTGAATTTGGAGGAACCCTTCCTCCTTATGACATGGGAACTTGGGCCCGGACGTTACTCGGTCCTGACTACAGTGACGAAAATGACTATACTCACACTTCTTACAATGCAATGCACGTGAAACACACGTCCTCTAATCTGGAGAGGGAATGCTCACCCAAGCCGATGAAGAGGTAAGGCCTGGTTGATTAGAGCCTCCCAGTCAGAGGTCACTGAGCACTTTGATTTGGGCCTATTGTGGGTTGAGTAATTGAAGAGCTTTGTGGGCACAGAATGTGAAACAAATAAATTGTAAAATATTCTCAACTGATTTTACTAGAATTCAAAAGCAAAAGGGGCTTTGTTGGCCCAGAAATATACTTATCCCGTTGTATTAAAGAAATTGTTAAAAGCTAGGACCTCGTTCATGTCATGATTGCAGTGTAGTCTCTGCGCAGTCTGTTAGTCACGCAGGATGGAATGTTGGGCTTTTGAGATACACTGGATAGAAAAGCAACCTGCTAAGAATCCCTATCATCCATGCATTTGGAACCATTTATTGAGCATTTACTTAGCTTTAGGCACTGATCAGGCACTGGGAGTATAAATATATGAACAAGACATCAAAAGAACAGAGAAGTGGACCTGGGGAAAATCTGCTATGTAAGACTTCCCGCAATGTATTTATAAAGCGGGTGGTATTCGAGCAGACCCCTGAAGGATGAAAATAAGCAGCCCAGGCTTTGAAAAAAGAGAAAAGACATACCAAGCAGAGGAACCACCCAGAGGCTTGGAGGTGTTAGAGCAAGGGTGTCCAAACTTTTTTTAACGTTTTTCACCAAGGGCCATATACAGTAAAATATACAAACAGCCGGGCCACTCACTCGAGGTGAAGTACGTATTGCCTCACCTGGTTTATTTAAGTAAGCTAAATGTAGTTTCGGAATTTGCTGCGGGCCAATAAAAAATGGATTGCGGGCCGCAGTTTGGACACCCCTGAATTAGAGGGATGGGCCATTCTAGTGTGGCATATAGAGGTGCAGGGGCTGCGGATGACAGAGGACTTGTTATAAAGTTCCAGAGATTGTCGTGTCCAGGTGGTGAAGCATTAGTTTGGTGCAAAAGTAACTGCAGTTTTTGCAATTATTTTTAACCTTTTAAACCATAATTACTTTTGCACCCACCTAATATGTTGCATACTGTATTAGATGGAGTGTCATGGAAGAGGCTTTTTAAAAATGGATATACAAATAATATATGAGTGCTTTCTCATTATAGTCTCCTCATTTTTAAGGCTAAATTTCCCTTCAATTCCACTACCCTCACTTCCAGTTCCTACCCAAAGATAACTGCTGTTGTCAGGCTGAGGTGGATCCTGGCACTTGATTTTCTATACGTTACATGCATCTGTACACATCCATAGAAAATATCTAATGTGTATTAGTTTGCTAGGGATGTTGTAACAGAGTACCACAGACTAGCTGTCTTCAACAATGGAAATTGATTTGCTCACAGTTCTGGAGGCGAGAAGTCCAAGATCGAGGTGTCAGCAGGGTGGGTTCCTTCTGAGGCTTCTCTCCTCGGCTGATAGATGACCGTCTTCTCCCTGTGTCTGCACATGGTCTTCCCTCTGTGTGTGTCTCCTTGTGTCCGTATTTCCTCCTATAAGGACCGCAATCATACTGCATTAAGGCCTACCTCATTTGCCCTTACTTACCTGTTTAAAGACTCTGTATCCAAATACATAGGCAGTCTGAGGTCCTGGGGGTTAGGACTTCAACATACAAATTTTGGGAAGACACTATTCATCCCATAACATATTGTTATGTAACATCTTCCCCTATTAGTAAATCTAGACGTATCTCATGGTTTTAATGCTGCATAGTATTCCAGAACATGGATATGTCACAGGCTAGCCATTTCCTTTTGATGGACATTCAGGTGGTTGCACGCGCTCTCTCTCTGTCTCTCTGTCTCTCTGTCTCTCTCTCTCACAAAGTTCAATGAATGTCCTTGATGTCTCCTTATTCTGATAGGAAAGTTCTTTTGGGTAGACTTGGAGCCCAGTAGTTGCTGGGGCAGAGAGTGTGTGCATTTTTAATTTTAGTCCACACTGCCGCGATGCCCTCCCAAACAAGCGTGCTAATTGACAGTTCCACCTGGTGTGTGTGTGTGAGACGCTTCTTTCCCAAACCCTTGAAAAGTACGTGATATTATCCAACTTTAATTTTAATGATGATCCAGTTGGTAGGACAACTCTATATCATGTTTGTTTTTATTTGAATTTCCCCATCAGACGTAGTTAAGCAGAGAAATGACATACTAAGGTCTGGGTTTCGTAAGGATCATGGAATTAGCAGGGAAGTGGAGACAAACAGGCATCAGAAGGCTGCTGCAGGAGCTCCGGTGGGCAGATGAGGGTCAGAACCAAAGCTGAAGCAGTGGAGGACAGGCGGAATTCTGGAGGTGTTTGCGGAAGGAGGCGTGGCACGGTGGGAGACTCCTATGGATAACTAGGCCAGAACAGCGTGTCCAGGACGGGGAGCTCCTCATTTCCTGCTCTGTTGGGAATATTATTCCACTCAAATATCTGGAAAGTCTCTGCCTAGGACTGCAGGAATCTGGAAATTCATTTACTCTCCAGGTTAATCGTCCACATTCTCTGGGAAGTGGCTGCCATGGTGGCCGAGGGGTTGACTCTGTGTCTACAGTGAGGGGGCTAACCTTCTTGGTTTGGATGGGATGGTCGGTCCTGACCTACTTTCAATGCAGGGAGCTGCACGTAATGACGACAATGACAACTCACACTACTGACACGGTTCTGAACCCTTTTCTGCATTAACTCTTTAAAGCCTCACCACAAATGTGTGAGAAAGGTATTATCACTATTCCCATTTTACAAATGGGACACAGAGAGGTTAGGCAACTGCCCAAGGTCACACAGCTAGCCAGTGGCTAAGCTGGGATTCCGGCCTGGACAGGCTGACTCCGTGCTCTGTGTTCGTGTCTTCTATAAGATACGGCCTACTGTCTGCTTCTCCTCGTACATTCTGTCCTCAGCTAATATGCCAGCCCTCTCTCCCCAATCCCTCATGGGCAGGGGCAACACCTTACATAGCCTGTCCCTACCCTATCTCTAGAGGCTTTGGGATAAAAGCATCATACCCTTATATGTGTCTTAGCTTCCAAAGCCACGTGGTATAAAACAGGAATTTGCCACTCTTCCCCCGGATGATCAGTTACCAGGTTACATCTCTGTTGGGTGACCAGATGTATCCTGACTCCCAGTTCCAGCTCTGAGTTGATGTGGAAGTTCAGAGGAGGTGACAGTTTCCATTATTAGATGGTGCGATCTGGAGGGTAAAGTCTTTGTCTAATTCTTATTTACCTCATCTTCTCTCCAAGAATCCAGCTCAGTGTCCAACATACAGCAGACACACTATACATGCTTGCCACAGATGAATCAATTAACATTGAAAGCTACTACCTCCAAAACCCACCCTTGGCACACTTTTCCGATTGCTTCAGCCAAATCCCAGCTCCCAGATGGAAAGAGTTCATTTCCCCTTGCTTTCCCAAGGCTCTCACGGATCCTGACTAGGATCCTAGACAAGACGTGCCTACAGATAACTATAGTACACTGCAGAATGGGGGTGGTAGTATAAAGGGGGTGTAAGAAATTTCTCCGCGTTCTGAGGAAGCATTCACTAATTTCAACCGGGAAGTCTCTTAGAGAAGTCCTCATGGAACAAGCAGAGCTGACCTGGGTTCTGGAGAATGGTAAGACACCAAAATCAAAATCCAGGCCTAGGCCTGAGAAGCCAGCAGTTGCATTCACATCTCATAACCCCACCAAGGCCACCAAGGTGTCCTGCCCACTCTGGCTGCCTTTGGTGGCAGCATCCTTGACACTTTGCATGGGGGATTTCAGGCAGTGGGATGGGCAATGAGGAGACTGTTGCCAGCAGGGACAAGGAGGGACCACGCCTGTGGCGGGACTGTGCCTGCCATCAGGGATCTCAGTGACGGAATCTGCAGTAACTGAGCAAATTACAGGGAAAGAACAACCACGATTCTCAGCATCTTTTGACCCCTCAGGATCTATAGGGACGTGGGAAAATTGAAAACAGAATTGGAGGAGACCTTAAAGGTCACCTCCAGTTTCCAACCTGATATAGTTGTCTGTTCTTCAGTACAGGTTGTCGGCCAGACTCATTTGCAGCGTCCAGAGTGGGGCAGGCAGCTTCAGGGGCATCGTGTTCCCTGTAGCGTGGCTTTAGGAGGAAGTACCTCCTGATTCTGAGCCGGATGACCTGGGTCTTTCCTCAGCAACAGCGTTGTACCTTCCAGTGAGTGGCTGTTACGTATACTCCTAACCGCTGCCGTAGTTCCCAACAGTCCAGGTCCAATCATTCCTCTCATTAATTTCCAAATAAACATTCGTGTCTCAGCACTTAAAGAGAACTCCAAGACCGATAACAGTGGAGCTGTGCTCCTTCTGGAAGCCCGGAAATTACCACAAGCAAAAACGCATTTTTTCTTCCCTTGTGTGTAAGTGAGCTGAATAGAGTTATCACTACACCAGCACGTGCGGCTCACACAGCCCAGCTGCACCAGCCACCCAGGCCTAATGGAGTCACTTGGAGGAAAAGCAGAGCCAAAGCACCTTTGAAGACACATGGAGAGGTGTTCAATGTGCAGAGTCCAAGACAGAGGGTAATGGTCATGCCCATTCTGGCCTTACCGAGTTAATAAATATTTAGCAACCATCACCTCTGTGCTGATCAAGGCCCCTGTCTTTCATGGAATTGAAAGGCCAGTGTCAGCAAAGCACCTCATGCAATAAGTGACAGTATTATACCACCATGCAGAAAAGCATAAACATAACATTTTGGTTATGGATTCTGTACTGACTTTACAAGTTGACATGACATAGCAATGATTCTGCTGCCTTTAAAATGTATTTACATGTAAAGGTGCTTGTTCCCAGGCTTTCTTTTAAAGCTACACGATAACACCATTCATGTACTCAAAACAGTCAATTCTTGTAATTTCCAGGAAGGTTGGGATTAGTTTTGGATGCAGCCTGATCATAGATAAACTTGGGCTGAGTATATGCAATAATGCCAGTTTTTGTTTATTTATTAAACTTCTAGCACTCATCAGGGATTCAGAAAATTATTTATACAGGAAGAGCGCGAAAAGAGTTGCGCTCCATCTCCACTTGCTCCAGTGGAGAACGGCCCACCTTCACATCCACCCTAGTTTACACTATATGGTGGGCGATTCAAGGGGCCGGTGTTTTGGGGTCGTATCCAGCTGTACTGAGGTAGGAGGTAGGACTACTTTTTGATCCTTTTGACAAATGCCTTCATCTGTATGTTCCCTAAATACCCTTCCTGGATCCCGCATGGAAGAAGTGGGACGATGTCATAAAGACATTGTGAGCCGTCTTATATTTTGGATGGGAAGGAGAAGTTGGGATGCCTAGATAAGTTCAGATTTCTGATTGAGAAGGAAAACTTAGATCATTTTTTTTTCCCCTCTTGGCCCCTGCCTGGGTGGTAAAAGTCAGTTTAACTGTTTTCAGCTGTCAGTAGAATTGGCCGTGACCTTGGTGATCTTTCCGCATGTAGCCCTCTTTTTGTAGGGTGAATGTAAGCATTTGCTCGGTAACTACTCATTTCCGGCAAAAGTCATACATCATCATGAAATACAATCCATGCAAAACGAATGAAGGGTGGCGATGTGGGAACAGGGGGACCCTTGTCTTGTCTTCTAAGCAGTCAGGGTGAAAAGGGGTCGTTTAGCTGTGTAGCCTGGGAACAGATGTTCCACAGGGATGTTACATTCAATAAAATTTCATGATGTATCATTTCTTAACGAATGACCCACAGTCTCAGCTGCCCCCGCCCCTAAATTGTCTCATGACTGGTTTCCGGCTCAAACAGAATTTAACTTAATTTTGGGGTGTCATTCCTACTCAGGCAGCTAATGCCTGAGATGTTGCTTCCAGATGCAAAGATCTCTTGTTACATCATAAAAGCCCAGTGTTTTATGTGTGCTATTGGGTACTTGTGTATTTGATGCCTGCTGACAGGAATTTGTTAACATTTGCAAAAGAACAAAGGAAAAGAGCTGCTTAGCCTCCTCGTCACTCATTCATTTGGCTGAGGTGGATATTCTGCGTTAGTGCAGCTTTCTCTTCTGTGGCAGAAATGAAGGGGCCATCTCCTTACAAGCACATCCCCTATAGCCATGCAGCGTTAGAGTGAAAGGAACTCTATACAACAAATTTGGTCCATAAGAAAATGAGTGGAGCTAGATAAAATGTTGGGTACAGGTATGTTTTCTCTTCTTGTTTAAAGAATGGCAGGGCACGTGATGAGATAAAGAGTTTTGAGCTTCTGGCAGGGCAGAAGTAGGATTGCATTAGAGGGAAATGAACAGATGTGGGTGAATGGACTGGGTGCAGGTTCAGGTGTATGTTCTAAACGATTCCTGTTTGCCGAAGCACCACGGTCAGATGCAATGACTTGGAAAGGGTGATGTCGTCGAGGCAAAAAAAAAAAAAAAAGAACATTTCTTTCTTGTGAACATATTGCTGTTGGTAAACAAACATTATGTACGATTTCGATAAAGCTGATGCTTAATATGCCCAACATCTAGCCAGCAATGAATGTCTCTCATAAGCTTTAATGATCGTGTGGATGAAAACAAATATATGACACAATATGTGATACAAATCTCTTTGCAGTGTCATTTAAAAAAAAAAACGGTTGTGCTGCTTGCATACAGAATTACGGTTCCTCTAAACAGGTTTGAGTTTTTACGTCAAGGCAGTAACACTGCGGAGATTCCAGCATCTCACTGCAAACCCCTTCACGGTCCCGCTTGGGATGCGCTGTCTGTGTTCCTATTACAGGGGCGATCAGCCCCCATGAGCCCTGCTTCACTTTGCTCCTCAGGACGGGCCTCTGGGGTGCCAGGCACCTGTCACCACATCCTAACCCCTGCCTGCCTGCTTTCGCTTTGTGACTTTGAGGCAGTGGTTACACCCCCTGCCCCCTTTCTATTTGTCTTTATTTCCCAATCTTACTAGATGTGGGTTCTGGTCATTTTCTTCCACTGATTTTATTTTTTTAGTTATATGACGTTGGGTAAGTCATTTAGCCTCTCGGAGTCTTGGCTTCCACGAAATGGATGCAACCCCAGAGAGTCACTGACAGCATGGTGAAAAGTTACACTGCAAAGCACTAAAGAGGAGCAGTACGATAGATGGTACTTTCTTCCCCAACGTTGTTCATACAGATTTCCATTCTGTTAGAGTTTTGATTTCTTTCCCAATGGAAATTTCTCCTGAATAATGAAAATTCCACCCCCCCCCAAAAAAACAATAACACACACACACACACACACACACACACACACACACACACACACACACGCAGTGATGTGGCTTCAAGGGAAATGCCTTGAATTCCTGGTTAGGAGTCAGACTTACATTGGCCAGTTCCCTCTTCTCTACCTTCATTTAAGCGTGGGGCCAGTGTCAGGCCTTGTGTATCCTTGGCGCCCTCCACCCAGAATGTGGCCAGGCACAGTGGCTGCAGAGCACAGAAGGCAAAGCCAAAGACGAGGAGGGATGAGCGACACAGACCCCCTTGCCTCTCTTCCTCCCTGTCCTGGTCTCAACCTGTCCCACGTTGTCTTGGGTAACAGTTAATCTCTATTGGTCTTTGATAGAGTTGCTCCTTTCTCTCCGTCCTTCTGATCTAAACGGTTATCCATGTGATCTTGTGTGTAATCTTTTAAAATCGTAATGATGTCACCTCTTTGCCTAACACCCTCCAAAGACTTCCCACTGGTCTTCTGCATGAGATAAAGGCTGCCCCCCTTAATTGTGGGTCCCGGCCACACTGGGACCATCCCCTGTCCATCCCTCAATGTACCAAGCTTGTTCCAGCTCCAGGGCCTCCCCTGCTCTGGAATGCTCTTAGCCTCCTCACGGCCAGCTCCTCATTCATGAGGTCTGGCTCCCTCAGCCACTCCCCTGAAGGAAGTTCTGCACCCTCCCCGTCCCGATGAGCACCCCCTTTCCATCCTGCTATTCTCTATTGCTGACCTCTGTTTCCTTCTATATTGGGATCACAAGTCCATGAACTGTGCTGTTTTATTCACCGATATGTATCTCGTGCCTCACATAATCTCTAGTATATAATAGATGCACAATGTATATTTTCTGAAGAAGGAAGGAAGAGGGGAGGGAGAGAGGGTGGGAGAAAAATGAGAAGGGAGAAAGGAAAGAAGGAAGGAAGGAAGAAACTGTATGGCAGCAAATGCTGTTAGGAACAGGGTACTTTGTAGAGTGATAAGGAAAGTTACCATCAACCATCCGTAATGGAGCAAGATAATAACACGGTCTTTGTAATCAGTTTGATCAGAATTTGAAATTGTCTTTAGGGTTATCAATAACTGACTCCTTACTCTCATTTTTCCCAGTGTCTGGATTTTCATTAACAATGGACATTTACAATATTTATGTTTTTGAAAAGTATTCATTTATTTATTCAACAAACATTTATTGAGTATCTACCCGGCACCAAGATACAGTGTAGGATAGAGAATATTTAAGAGACCAGTATCTAAAATCAGAGCCTGTGGGTTCAAATTAGTTGCTGTGTGACCTAAGTAGTTATCTCTCTGTGACGTTGTTTTCCCCTGCTAAGGTGGATAATAATAGATCTGCCTTATTATTGGGCTGTGACAATTAGGTGGACTGAGTGTGAGTGTTAAGTACTGCGGCTAGAGCTGTTAGTGGGCACATGTTCTCCTGCTCGCTGGTCCATAGTCTACGAGGGAGACAGACTTTACGCACATTATTATACAAGCAGCTGTTACATGATCGCCATGACCAGTGCTTTGAAAATTACAACGACTGAGAGGGTGCCCACTGGGGGTCTTGACTTAGTCTGGGCGTCGGTGGTCAGGGAAGGCTTCTACATAAGGAGGAAGCTACACAGAAGTTGGTGCTTGAAGAATGAGAGAAAAAGAATTTTCCAGGCAAAAGGAGGAGAAGTGGAGATGGGAGCAAACACCCTACATTTGGAAGGGTCAGGGCCAATTCCAGGGACTTCTGTGTTTCACCAATGATAACATGCTTTTTTTTTTCACATTAAAAATCCCTGAAGTCAGGACATACTGTTCTACAATTGATGACGTCTTAGGTTCAATGAAATACAGAATTAAAACGAAAACAAAAGGGACCAGAGAGGTCAGAGAGCAGAAAGTAAGGAGAAGAATAACAGGGAATGTGTGCAGGGAGGGGCCTGCCAAGAGGGTCACGTGGATCTTGGTAAAGATATTGAACATTATCCTATGAGCAAAGGAAAGTCATAGAAAGGTTTTAAGCAAGGGAGTGATACGAATATGTGGGATTATTAAAACTTTCACTCTGTCTGTTGTGAGGAGAATGAACTGGAGTAGCAGAGAGCAAAAGCAAGGAGACGACCTGGGAATTTTGGAATAGTGCAGGCAAGAGGCCACGGTAGTGAGACTGGGGTGGCCAGGGTGGAGGGAGAGAGAAGACAGACTCCAAAATATTTAGTGAGCAGAATCAACAAGACCTGATGATCCAGTGGTCCTGGGGAATGAAGACAAAAGGTCGGAATGACGGCAGGCCTCTGGCATGTGCGACTGGATGGAGAGCATTCCTGTTTCCCAAGACAGGGAGGTCTGGAGAAGGAGCTCCCTGAGGTAAAGATCCAAGGTGTTCACCGCTCTATCCTTCCTGAAACTCACTCTATCCTCTCGGCTTCTGGGACATCACTTCTGGGTCACCTCCTACCACTTTGGATATTCGCTCTGGAGCGCTCCCCCGTTCCCATGACTTGCATTCCCTTTTTATGTCCATGAGCATCTAATTTACAACTGTTCTAGAATTCTCTTCTGAGCTTTAGAACCATATATGCAACTGCCTACGTTAGCCCTCACGCTGACTGAACTCATAACCTTCTCCCCATTCTTGCTGATTCTACCCACTACATACAGATTCAGGTGCATTCTTGTAAATAGGACTTTCGTGTTATTTTGAAAACCAGCCGGGACCTTTAACTGGAACCAAAGTAAAACGATGATGCAAACTGCATCACGGTCATCGTTCATTTTGGTGCAGGTGCATCCTCACTAGCGCAGCAAATCGCTTCCCTTCCGCCGGGCCCCCCACTGTCACATAGTCCTGACTCGCTTGCTTCCTAGCACTTCCCACTTTCCAAAACTTTCCATGTGCTTCTGTGATCATCGTCAGTGTCAGCCCCCGCCAGCTCTGTCATCAGGGGCTCATTGGATTGGTTCAGTCCTGTGGCCCAACACCTGGATGAATGCCCAGCTTTGGGAAGGCACAATTCTGAGTTTGCAGGGGTGTTTCCTACCGGTGTGGGGGCTGTGGACTTGACTGCCGAGTCTTGGTGTATTCTCTGGAATGAGTGTATAAACAGCTGCCAGAAGTGACTGACAGGTGTTTTTATACTAATTTCTGTCTCTTCTATGTGAATACCTTGCAGGCAGAGTTTTTTTTCCTTTTCTCATTTAGCGCATAGTATGTGCTCAAAGCTTTTGAAAGACTATTGTGGGACATGAACAGTGACTAAATGTGAAGTGGAAACTCAGGATGGACTCCATTTCCCAACATTGACTTTCCAAAATGTTTTCCTGCCCCCAAATTATTTTCCAGATATGAAGACAGGTTTTCCTAAACTGAGAGCTATTCTCTAGTATTAAGTTAGGCATTTCATGAACCTTTTCATTCTTTAAGGTATAGACTAAACCAGTGAACAGAATCAGGAATTTGGTCTGAATGAGCCACACCTGACAAATTCTTACAGCTCTTCTTGAGGTAGATGGAAGCAGGTTTCCTTTTAGGCAGACCTAGAAAGGGAGGGTTTCTAACTGTCCCACAGTTATTTAGACAGGCAGAGTTTGCTTCAGCGGAATGCTTTGAAAATTTTTATGTGCCTTGTTAAAATGCAGATTCTGATTCAGTAGGTCTGGGGCGGGCCTGAGAACCAGCATTTCTAACCAGCTCCCGGGCAGTGCCCATGCTGCCAGTCTGGGGACCACATTTTAAGTAGCACAGTCCTAGACTGTTGTCATGCAGGGTGTCATGCGGGGTCTCTGACCCTGCTCCCCACATAAGAATGCAGGATATGGTGAAGCCAAAAAGGAACACCCAGAGAGCCATAGATAGAGGAGTCATACCACTATATTCTCGCTGGCAGCTGGGCTGGAGACACAGGAAGCAGGAGCCACAGGATCCGCAACCTGCTGTCTACTTCTTTGCAATCCGCAACCTGCACTCCGCACTTGCTAGCTCAGCCACCACCTTCTTGCTAGCCCCCATTTTCTGCTAGCGTAGCCACAACAGTTATATTAGTGGCCAATGGCTCACTGGTTACAGCTGATGGCCAACTAGCCACAGCTGATGGCCATCCCATCACAGTTGATGGCCATTTACTGCCCGAGTGAGCAGTTTTCCATGTGAGGCCGAGAGCCTGGAAACTGCCCTCCTGGCTCTGTCCCCACAACTGTAGTGTTTTCCCACACGCCAGACTGGATGCACGTGTTCCCTCGACCTGTTCTCAGGATTTTTGAAAACTGAGACTTTCAGGTGTTGAGAATTAAAGAAAAATAGGTATTTTAAAAATAGATAATTGTAAAAAATAGATAAAAACAGTATTGCCCCATGTTATAGATAAAGTGGCTGAGGCACACAGAGGTTAAATGGTTTACCGCAGGTCACGCAACTCTTAGGTGGCAAAATATTGTAAATTCAGTTCTCTTCATTCCAAGTCAAATCCTCTTTCTCCTGTTCATCTGTTCTCCTGCTCTTTGTGTTTTCCTTTCCTTCCTCCCTCCTTCCTTGTATCCTTCCTCCCTTTCTCCCTCCCTCCCTTCCTCACTCCTTCCCTCTTTCTTTCCCTCTACAAGGGTTTAGAGAGCACCTTCTTGGACATTTGCCTTTGCTCAGCCGTCCTGGATCTGCCCACCCCAGTTCTATACCATCTTTAAGACTCAGTTGAAATGCAACTTCTCCCATCACACGTTCCTTGCCATGTGTTGTCCCCCAGCCCCTTTCTGAGTGGGGAAGGTGGGGACACTCAGGAAGAATATTGATATTCAGGCTACTCTAGTAATATTAAAAAAGATCCATTAATTAACCTGCTGTCATTGAGATCATTAACATACTGTCATTTGACTCAAAAGACTTCCGAAAAGTAGTTTTTGTCACGAACACTAGCCATCCTTTTCAAATTCCGGTGGAATGAGCTATCCTTATTGTCTCAGCTGTTGGCAGCTTCTGGCATTTCTCTATCTGCTTCAGAACTTCACATTCTAGTTCTACCAAAGTAACCCCACTGAAGGTGTACGCCACCCATTTCAGAGGGAGGAGAATAATTTGGAACAATTAGAAGTCTCGGAAATTGACCCACAGCTCCTTGTGCCAGGCTAATTCCAATGAAAGACAGCTCCATGCAGAGTAGGTGGTGCGCGCACCTGCAGCCATTTGCTGTGTCGCTATTTCAAGTTCCGGTCAGTAGTAGAAAGAAACAAACCTCTGCAGAAACATCTGCATGTTAAAAATATGATTTTAATGCTCCTTTTGACCATATCAGAACAGCTTAATCCACATCAAAGTACAGACAGCAGTGCATTCGATTCCTCGAAATTTTGCAGACCTACACACACACAGAGTATGGAATGATTGCAAGGCTAGTTGACTGGTTCAGATGGAGACTCGGCCCTAAGGCATCTGTAGATCTCCCTCTGGCACCCTGGGTTCCTACGAAGGATTCGGGCACAACACATACTAGTTATGACCTTGAATTCTCCCACACTTTAAGTGTACAAGGGCCACTCAGCTTAAAGGAATTCTTTGGTAAATTGCTCAATAAAATCAAGAATACTTTTGCAGTGTGAAGAATCTATTGCCCCATATCTATTTTCTAAGTCTATAGTCTTTTCTTTGGCTTTCTTCAAGAGGACTGACATGTTATCAAGAGGACATATCCCTGTTATCTGACAAGGCAGAGTGTCAGTTGTTCATGTCAGAATATCACACTCAGGGAAGTGTTAGTAAAACGATAAACACTTCCAATGTAAATCCCTTCTCCTTCAGAGAGCTCAGAGCACTTTATTATATCTTCTACTCCCAAAGCCCCGTGGAGAATACGGTAATAGTCTATGTTCTTTTTACAGATGCAAAACTGTGCATTAATATAACAGGAATGCATAGTTTCATAAAGAGCAACAAACTCCTTTGTAAATAAATAAAGCAAAATGTCCAGCTGCAGCTGCCAGTTTCTACCACAGCCTTCTTTGGCTCCCTTCCTAAATTCCTTCCTTCTCATCTCCAAGTTCCTGGACTGGTTTGTCTTCTGGCAGCTGAGCTCTGTCCTCAGTTACATCTAATCTGCTGCCTTTCTCCACGGTAATAAACTGTCCGTGTTGACTGACTGCAGTTCTGTAAAGGTGTTCCCATGTATTTGGGTAAATGTTGCACATTTAAAAGGAAGGATCTTGAAGTATTATTAAATACCCTAGTGGTCATTATAGATGAAGATATATGATTGTGTAACCTATAATTCTTAGAACACTTTTTTCTTGAATTTTATTTTCTGATTTCATTCACTGTGCCTAAAATAAAGTTTTCATAAAAATAGATTATTATGTTAACTGTTGGATTCATCAATGTCAATAGGAGAAATGCTTCTCTGAAAATTTGAATATTGACAGTTCCTGATGTATATGTTTATGTCCTCTGATTTCTTACCAAGCCATAAGTATTTCTTGTTCAGTGTAGCACAGCATTTAAGAATGTGGATCATAGAGTCATATTTGGGTTCAGATCCTAGTTCCACAACTAGTTGTGGAATCTTGTGCAAAAATTAACTTCTCCAAGACTCGGTTTCTTGATCTGCAAGATGGAATGAATAATCCCTACTTCAGAAGATTACTGTGAGGATTAAACAAAGATAAGGCAGGCTAAATACTTAGTGCAGACCCTGGCATGTAGTAAGTGCTCAGTAAATGGTGGTGTTGTCAGTGATAATGATGGTGACAATGGTGATAACCAACCACCGTGATGGGAAACTCTCTTGATGGGAAATTCTAAAAATATCCAAATAAAGTTGAAATCTTCTTTTCACATCGATTCTCACATTCTCACATGATTTCGGATGTAACAAGATTGACTGATTGTTGACTGGAATTTTTGTGCACACTGACCACCCTTTGTGGCTACACATCAGATGGGAGCTACTCTCTGCAGCAGGAAACTGTGACCCGAGAAGGGATCATTTCTAGCAATAAGATACTTTAAATAAACTAAAACACTTTAACAATGACACAGGAAAATAATGATTAAGTAGCTCCTGGCAGCGTTGGGTTTAACATTTAGAAACTTATGGAAGTGAAAGTTTTTGACTGATGATACTAAATGCATTGGGCACATACTAACTTCAGGACAGGCTTCCCGTGTCTGGTCAACATTTGTCATTTTTAGTATTTTTTGGCTTTTCTAGAATGAGGTAAAAACAAATGCTGCGGTTGAGAGGTACTTAGACTATTTGAGCAAATTAGATTAAAGTCTGAGTTGTAGAACCTTGAAAAATGAAGTCTAATTATTTTCAAGAACAAATGGTGATTGTAACCTAGTCTGGTGGAGTTCAAGAAATGTCGGGGCTAAAAATATCACTGCATCCAAGATCAACCTTTCACAGTTGGAGAATGGGGGATCCGAGGAGCAGAGTGAGGTGCTCCATGACTACAGTGTCAGGGACACAGGTGCCCAGACGAGGTGCCTAAGCCCAGCCTAGCACACTTCCGTCAGTTCCCCTCTCAGAGGCCCTTGGAACTCTAGAACAGTAAAAAACAGCTGTAGTCATGCCATAAAGTTAATGTTAAACTTGTTCTATGTTCAGAAGGAACATTTGTTTTTCTTCAAGTAGTTTACATTTCTTCCTAAAGTTTTCTCATATTATTTAGTCATTTAGACATTTTTAAGTGTTTATGTTCACCTTCATTGAAATGATAACAAATTAGCAGTCTAAACTAATGAAGTTTGTTTTCGAGTTAGAATTCAAGCAACAACAGTGATACTCAGAAAACAGCCCTCATGTCACATGGGGCTTTGTGTGTCAGTATGAGGATTAAATGAGTTTTGTATTTTGCTGTGTATAATATGTGCTTTTTGCCCAATTTTGTCAGGGAAAAATAAGGGTGCACATTATACACGGGCAGTGCTAATTCCGTATCTATATAAATGTTTTTAATTCTTTTATTTATGCTTATGAGTTAAAAGTGTAACTCTAGAAATCAATAACAATATCCGTTATTATGCAAAATAATACCCTGGAATATGATAATCAGTCTTGCTGAGCTTACAACAAATTTGTAAAGATGAAAAGTTCTTGGCCATCTATGATGTATCGTACATTTATTACCGGTACATAAAATTTCTGGTACCTTGTATCTCTTCTTGTGTTTTGTACTACAATAATATGTTAAAAAATAAATGCTAAAATTCATTTATAATATGAAAAACAAGTACCTAAAGATAAACAAATAAAAATTTGAATTAAAGAAATTAAAACAAAAGATTTTTTTTCCCTGAAAATTTGGGCCAAAAACATGGGAGAGCATTATACGTGGCAAAATATGGTAATACGTGGAAAGAGCTTACAACAGTGAATATTGGCAATGACAGATAATAATGTTGCTGAGGCCCTTTAAGATGACTATGGATTTCTAAATGAGGATTAGTGTATTACTCTGGCCTCTGCCACAAGCAAAGTAGAGTAAATAGGCTCTAGACCAATGAGGTCCAATAGAACTGTAGTGTGAACCACGTATGTCATTTAAGTTGTCCTGTAGCCACATTACAACAGTAGAGAGAAACAGGCCCAATGTATACAAAAATGATAATTTCTATATATAATTTTTAAAAGTATTAATGAGCTATTTTACATTATTTTTTTTGGTACTGTCTTCAAAATCCAGTGCATACACAATGTTTATAGCCCATCTCAATTCAGACGGGCTCAATTTCAAGTCCTTAGTCGCCACATGTGGTTAGGGCTCAGTGTTGGATCATGCTGCCCTTGTTCTTGGCCTATTTACTTGTGAGCCCAATTTCACAAAAGCCTCCTACTTCCATCCTTTCTGAAGGTGCATGTGCTTTCTCTTGGCTCTTATTCCTTGTTATAAGATGGGTAGTCCACCACCAAGCTCATCAGAATGAAGCATAAGTACATTATACATTTAAATTTGAGTTATAGTATGTATAGGCAAGAGCTGCGTTGAATGTGTGGCTCACTCTAAAAATAGTTCATTTCAAAAGTAATAGAATAGTTATTTTTCTTTGATTAGTTTCTTTGTATTTCCCATTCAATAAACAGTGGCAAATTGTGTTGTCAAAGTAGAGGGAGGTTTATTTTTTTTACTTTTCTTCAATTTGATAAGGAAAAGGTTTGCTGCTTTACATGAGAAATACTTAGGCTTATCTTTTTAAAAAAATACTGATGTATTTATCTGGTTCAGTAAACAATAATTTTTCCCAGTAAGTATAATCATATGGCCTGCAAGGATGATTTTGATTATGAAAAGTTTGGTAGCTGAACAGAAGAATACACGTATGTCTTAAAATATTCCTTAAAACTCCTCATGAAAGACTGTATTGAAGGCATTATAGTAGAAAGCAACCCCATATTGCTTTATGCAGTTGAAAACAATTACGAACAAGTCGTACTGAAAGCTAAGTAAGTAATTATTAATCAGATGGAAATTTCTGTGTTACTTCTAAAAAGTATAATATATAAGGTAAGGTAATCAAGTTAACTTCCACGTGGAATAGTCTCATTACTTATTTTGAATTCTTAAAATATCAGTCTTGATCAATTTTAAACTGTTAGCCTGGTGTTAGGTTATGTGATGCATCAGTACACACGATTCTCTCTGGTAAGTTTTATATTGAGGCTTCATGCTTCGTGGCTCAATTTGTAAATGCACTCAGTAATTCCAGACCTTAATTTTCATATCTGTAAATGAGGAAGAATAATAAGAGCTAAAAGCGAACGAGCACATATGCCAAGCTGACACTGATCTAAACACTGATCTAAACACTTTTTTACGTGCCTCGGTTCGTCTAGTCCTCATTATCCCTCCCACCTGCCGTGACGGAGGCGCGATGGTGTCTCCATTTCACATGTTAGGAGGTGAGCTTCAGCCAAGATCATGAAGCCAGGGGTGGAGCCGTCATTCAAGCTAAAGCTGGAGCTCCTGGGGGAATTTCCTTGATACTTTAAGTTACAGAAAGAAAAAGAGGCTGAATAGAATTACTTAGAAAAATTATATATATATTACTGGAGGTGCCAAAAAAAGTGTACACATGACTTGTATTCATCTTTTGTTATGGTATATATTGAGTATTACAATTTTAATACAGTTTTTTTCCTTTCTTAAAATGTGTATACATTTTGTGGCTCTCTCTCTCTCTCTCTCTCTCTATATATATATATATATAAATATAGATAGATATAGATATAGATATAGATATAGATAGATAGATAGATGGATAGATAGATAGATAGATAGATAGATAGATAGATAGATAGATAGATTGCTTTATCTCCACATTCTCTACTTCTGTTTAGAAGTTCTCACCAGGGTATTAGGTAGTCCTGTACTATTCCAAAAAACCAAGCCCCTTGTTGACTTTAAGAAATAAAGCCAGGACTGTGGAACCCTGCCTGATGAAGTGATAAGGTTGGTCTCTAAAAGACGAATGGGTAGGGTCTGATTCAAATGAGGGTGTGACTGAATCACTCCGAGGCTCCTTACAGCGCTGGCTTTCCTTCTGTAACTCTTGGTGACTCCTGGGGTTAAAGGGGAGAGTTCCTTGTGCTCTGATTTCGAGTCTGCATTGCTGAAGCCAGGCCATGGAAATTCATTAGTGAAAAGAATATGTGGTGATATCTGTTGAGATAAGGTAGCTAAATAAAGCTTTGGAAATAAACCTCTGGCTGAGAGCAGAACTCTCAGTTCAATTGAAGTCTCTGCAGAATGGTCTAGCTCATGATACACGTTTTCCACCTTCATCTTGTTCTTTCTGGAATTTAATTGCCTTTGGAATCAATAAAAATTAAACCATGTCTATAGATCTTTGATGATATGAAGTGGGGAAAGTTCCAAATTTTGGAGAGGTAAAGAGATCGGGAGAAGGTAAAAAGAGGAGAGAAAGGCAGGGAGGGAGGGAGGTAGGGAAGGAGGGAGAGGGAGAGAGAATGAGAACATAATAGGAGGAAAACAAAATGTGGTTGTCAAGACTAGAATGCAGCCTTTGTTAGGGTAGCCTGCTACACCACTGAGATAATGATGTCTGAAATAGCTCAAATCACTCCCCTGCCTGCCCTTGGGGTTGAGCTGGCTTTCAGTGTGGGAAAGAGGACCCTAGAGAAAAATCTGAATGTTTATTTTAGCAGGAGTGTTAAGCTTCTCTTGAGATGGCAAAGCCCCTGAATGGGGAGATTACCACCAAGAATGATCTGGACAACAGATCACAGCAAGTGGCTCCTCCATGGTTAGTGCACCAAATACACAATTCCTGAGCACTGTTTACAAGTGGTGGAGACATTTTTATCAAGGAGCAGTTGATCAGCCTTCTCAGAGATCACTTTGACTCAGCTAAATGGACTGAGGGCAAGACTTTCGAAGGGTGTTTCCCTTAGTTTCATTTATCCATACTAGATTTTTATAAAAGCGACATTTGCTTATGTTTTTCCAGTACTGTTGAAATACTTCACAATATAGTGTTACGTATGTAAAAGGTTCATTGTGGGATGAGGTAAATGGAATTACGTCCTGCTGAAAGTAAAGAAGCTTGGTCATTTTCTCCATCAGGGAAAATGCAGATAACAAAATTACGTTTGGTTCTGCTCGCTCAGTTCCTCAGACTTGTTCAATTGTTACCTGCCACTCACCCAAGACATACAGTTTATTAGCTAAAATAAAACAGCCTGCCTTTTGTGTCTCTGCTGTCAGTACAGCTATTGAAGGAAATCACATAGATCCAAATTTGATCCCAAGTAGAGGAGAGAGTCGACTGAACAAGGACCGTGAATGACGTCATCGTGCGAACGAGAGCCTTTTCCTTCCTTCCTTCCCTCAAACACCGTCTTCTCTGTGTTCCTATCATAGCTCCCTGTGTGTGGGTCTATGGCTGGGTAACTGAACACTTTCGCCGTGACGTTCAACTATAATCGAATGATATTTCCAAGCCACTGACTGCAGCGTTTGACATTACCCCACGAATTCAAACTATAAAAAATTTTGTGAGTGTTCCACAGAGAAAGTTTAGGAAAGCACATGTACATTTTTCTATATTTTTGTGTTTTTCAAGAATGAATGACAATAGGAAATACTTAATCATTCATTTTAATATAATGTAGCACCCTAACTGTATTTACTTAAAAATATAAATACTGTAGTTATTTTTTGTGGATTTTTGGCACATTTTGGAGAACAAACTTGAAATCAATTAATGCAGTGAAAGGGTGAAACAATATTTCCACCAAAGCATGAAGGTTTCTGAACATTAGCACATAGCAGGAAGCGTTCACAAACATTTCTGACCATGAGGAGTATAAATAAATAACTTTGAAAATTCAGTATTTGAGAATTTGTTAGTCTTTTTTTTTGTAGTGGCTCCCAAAATAGGGGAAGGGAAAGTTGAGAAACAAATCCAGTGCTCACTGAAACTACAGACAGTAATTTGGATGGTTAACAAATTCCAAGATCCAAAAGGATGGAGATAGAATGAAAATTGGAGCCAAATTTAAAAGCCCAAATTTAATACTCAACCACGCACCTTCAAGATGACAGAGCAATGGCTTAACAACAGCATGTGTAAATATAGCTAAATTTTCCCTTGGCTGTGTTATGAATGCTAGAAAGGCTAATGCAATTCTAGGTGCATTTTCTGTGCTTCAACAAAAGCATACAAAATGAAAAAAAAGGAAGCAATAATTTCATTCTATTTTGAAGTGACACACTGTGGGCAACCAGTTGATGAAGAGATGAAGGAGAGGGCCAGAGTGGTAAGTTTTAGAAACCGTGGCACAAGAGGCATCTGGTTAGCCTTGGTGAAGGCAGTAGATAAATAATTAAAGGGCTGTTACGTGGACTCGGTGGATTACACAAACTCTGGTAGATCCAGAAGACAGAACCAGAAACAGTATATAGATGTTACAAAAAGACAGGCTTTAGTAATTTAAAGAATTTTCTAGCAGACTTCCCCCTCTGGGGGCATGGAGTGGGTTCCTCAAATTGGAAATATTCAAGAAGAGGCTGCATGGCCCCTTACTGAATAGTTCCTATGGATTGATCTAGATAAAGGTCCCTTTTAACTCTGTGGCTGTGATTCACTTGCCTTGTAAAAGAAAGCCAACTTGCCCAAAAGAAGAGAAATGCAGTGTAAAGTTTCTAAAGTGGACTTGCCATCAGTATCCTCCATTTTCACCAGGGCCTAGAGGCAAACAGCGAGGCAGCTGTCCGAGGTCCTGGAGGGAGTTGCCCTGTGTGGGAGGTTGTGCTCTGGTTTTCTTCATGTTTGTTTGTGTCTGTTTTAATGTCTTCCGGGTTTTTGGCTTTTCCATTCCTCATATAAATCTATTAACACATTCGCTCCCCACCCCTACATACATCAGGCCCTTAATTAAAGCAAAGAGAGAAATGCATAGAAAATACGTAAAAGAGCTGAACTAAATTAATACCTGGGACTTCCTCTGCCCTTTCTCAGGAGTAAACGAATCCATTTTACATTCAAAGTTAGGCTTGGCACCTAAAGTTGGACTGTTTTGCTGGATTGAAAGAGTAGTAACTCATTGCTTTGAGACAATTGTACCGATTTGCTTCTTGATTTCTTTATTTTATGCTTTCTACAGTACATACATATCCCGAATGGATATAAGAATCTTAGAAAATTATTTTTGGAGAAGTGGAAGGAACACTAAATATTTCAACTAAACAGCTCTGCAGCCTTAGTTGCACCCAGGAGCAGTGTGATGGTGATAAACCTGCCCTGTTCTCCACTCTCTATTTATGTTGCCTTTCCTATGCTACTTGATTTTTTTTTCCTTTTGGTCTCTCAGTTTTGTTTTTTTCTCCTTTTGGTCTCTTAATGGAGACAATAACAGCACCACTCCTTATAGTTGTGAAAACAAGGGAGTTAATACATGTAAAACTTACAATAGTAGGTGCATAAAAAACAAATACTAATGTTAGTATATTCTCTGGGGTCCTTAAGACCACCCTGAGGTTTGATAATTGCTAGGACTCACAGGACCCAGAAAAGCTGTTATACTCACAGTTATGGTTTGTTACAGGAAAAGAATACAGATTAAAATCAGCAAAGGCAAAGGTGCATTGGGTGGAGTCCAGGTGCACTGGACCAGCTGCAAGCTTCCAGTTGTCCATCCTCCAGTGGTCACATAGAGCTGAATTCTCTGAGCAATGATGTGTGACAACACATGCAATGTCACCAACCATGGAAATTCACACATGCCTTGGTGTCCAGGGTTTTTATTGTGGGGAGGGGGGTCAGTCCCACAGCCATGCACTGTGTGTGTAATCGACCTTAGCTATTCAGTCTTAAGTTCCTCTTCTTCTGCCTTCTTGCCACTAGAGGTCAAACTGGTATAGTGACGCAAAGCCCAGGGATACAAAAACAGGCATTCAGTATAAATTATATTGCTAACATACTATATGGCATGGCCCAAAGTCTCAGGTATACAGAGACACTTTTATCAGGCAGGATACCCTAGGATTTAGAGGAGCCAGTCAAGGGACGATCCTAAGATCTTTGAAATGTGGAGGGTTTGGGAAACTCAGGCTTACTGAGTTAACAATTTACTGCACAGATTTGTAAATTTTGCTTGCTTATGTGTACAACTTAGTTCAACCATTTTCTTAATGTTTCTAATTTTTTTTTTAGTGTGTGAACATCTATTCAATGTCTACTGTGTGCATAGCTCATAACTTTCTATAAGTTAAGGAATCATTTCAGTTTCAATCCATGTTATAAACTTAGGAAAGAAATGGTTATTACTCCAGTATGGAAGGACGCATCAGAAACTAAGGTCACTAATATTATTGCAGTAATGGTGGTAACAGAGTGCTCCATCAAATTTAAGTACAGTTACATGTCAAATACTTTATGTAGGTTATTAGTTTGAGTCCTTGTCAACAATGTGGGAGGCAGGTGATAGTTCTGTTTTACAGGTGAGAGAATCAAGGTCCAGAAAGTTTTAAGAACTCCTTAGCCAGGAAGCGGTAGAGTTTATATTTACTATCTGATCGAAAGGCTCTAAAAAGTATTTTGAAACATTAAAACTCCAACAAAATTTATTTGACTTTCCACATCTCAAGAGCCATAGAACAATTTAGACACTGGAGAAGAGTGAGAACTCGTGTTCCTTTCACCAATAGATGAGATTTCTGCAAAGAAGATTCCCAGATCCCGCATCCCATAAAAATATGGTGTAAAAGACACAAAAGTAAGGAAAACAGAGCTATAAAAGGGGGGAGAGAATTATTTTGAGTGTCGTGAGTAATAAGGGGAATATAAAATCTGAATGCCAAGGTTCCAAAATTGTTGCCACCATGAGTTGTTTGTAATCATATCTTTCTCCTTCTTTTCCCTATTAGATCTCAGTCTGTGGTAGAAGCTGGGACCCTGAAACATGAGGAGAAGGGAGAGAATGAAAACACTCAACCACTCTTGGCTCTGGACTGAAAGCCGAGTCAGCCCATGCTCCCGCATAGCGCCAGCCTTCAGTGGTACGCCACCCAGGAAGCACATGAGCAACTGACCCACATGGACACGTGCATTTGGCTTGACACAAGACCCTCTACTCCTGCCATCCAGTAATGACTGTCACGAGCTGCTGGCTGGAGCAGCCAGAGTTCAAAAAAGACTTGAGAGACACTGTTTTGTTGTTTTGTTTTTGTTTTTTGTTTTTTTTTTCAGTGAGGGGATTGGAGGATGAAGCAAGGCAGTTATGTATACAAGATTCTCCCTCTCTCATATTTATGGTATTAAATGAATTGCAAAGAGAAAAACTAAATTTGACGCACACACTGCATTAGGATAAAGATTTTTCTGAGACATCACCGGGAGATCCTCTCCAGTTTTTGCAATTTAAGAGTAAGTGCTTTTCCAAGTAGATACACCAGAATTAAATTGTGCAGACACAATTGTGAAGTTTAATGTCATACAAAGCCCTGGGACAATAGTATCTCCAGTAATTTCCATTCTTATTGAATTATTTTCTTTGACCTCATCACCAGCATCGAATTGTTCAGCCTAAGAGCATGTTCTCAGAGGTCTGGCTATTTGCAATTTGCTTGTTTTGATATCCTGCAGAAATGATTTTGATGTCACACCTTTTGTCAGGCTACCAGCTGATTATGATGAGCTGACTTTAAAAGAAGGCACACAATTTGAAGTATGATTACTTCATCTTTGCAGTGTGACTTCCCAGAGGCTATGTGTGTCTGAAGATGGTGGTAGTAGAAGGGGGGAGGGTCCCATCGAAAACACATGTCAGTGATTGATGAATCCATTCCAGTGGCCTTCACTGGGGTCACAGCAGCAGCGAAAAGTGCTACTAAAGCATTTAACCCCCCACCCTCCTGCCACCAGTTAAAAGGGTAGAGAAAGGGCCTGGCCGGTGCTGAGTGGGTAGGTATTCAATCATGGAGGAAGGCCCTTAAGGATGGGTAAATATGCAAGTAATGAAAATAAGAGAAGACTAGGAATGCAGGATGAAATGCCAAAGATCATTTCATTTCTTTGTCTATTCTCCTTAGAAATGGAGCCCTCCCCCCCACTGTCCATTCAAAGGAAATTAGATAAAAATAAAGATATCATAGGATATGATATCCTTACTTGTGCCATGTTTCCCAAAACCAGTTGTATGTTTTTAGGTATCTCTTCTTCTCCCAGCCATCTGCATGACATGGGCATCCATTAGTGTGACCAGCGGGTGCTCAATGGCAAATAAAAATAATTTAGTTGATAATGAGCAGTAAAACATGACGTTACAATTTAAGGATTTGGGAAGGTTAATTTGTTAGCTAAAAAATTCAAAGGAAAGAAGGATTGAACTGGCCGCAAATCACCCCAGTGGATATTATTACTAATCTTAACCATTTATTACATCTCTTTCTCAATGGATCTAGTGTTTTAATTTTTTTTCTACTCGTAGAGAATAATAACATAAGTAGTTTTTGTATTCCACCCTTGAAATAAAATTGAAATAGAATTAAAAATATTTCTCAACCAATTGCATCACAGTATTAATAAAACCAATTTATTCTCTGTAGACATTTCAAATAACAAAATAATAACACTGAAACAATTTTACCAATGCAGTGACTGAAACACTTTCCTTATATACCATGACATATGGAAGAAAGATGAAGAATTAAAGTGAATTAGAAAATCCATTTTATTACTTGGGTTTATAAGATAGTTGTGGAATCCAAGTATTTAAAATGCTATTGGAGTCAATTATTGCCAACCTTTGCAACAGTGATATCAATTTTAGCTTTTTAATTGGCAATATTTAGAATCCTACTGTAGTGACATGATTTTAAATACCATATTATAATTACTAAGTTAAGAGCTAGTTTTTACTCTGTTCCATAATTTCATTACATGAATGTAAGATGGTGGTTCAACAATGAGAACTTATACTTTGAATTTATGTGTATGCAATATACATACAAGAACCAAATTCAGTAAGTGACATGAATGTTACCACATGAGCATTGCATTGTATTGTTCTTTGTCAGTCATTTCCTCTGTTCAATAAATACTGAAGGACACAGATACCTTTTTATTTTTCAAGAGTCTGCTTTTTCTTCTGGACTTTGGTAATTAATTTTGCTATTTTTCCTCACATACTTCAGCTGTTTCAGCGAGACTTTTGAACACTGGCAAAACAGAAGGGAACACAAAAAGTACTTTGCAAATTCTTCTCCTGGAAGCTAATATGCTTAAGGAGAAGCAAAAGAGGTCCATTTTATTTGAAATAACTGTTTACAAATGAGATCAAGAAAGCATGCTCCTTTGTCGCTAGATGGAAAAGAAAGCACAAGTGATTTTTTACACCTGTGAATGACATTTGGTAACCTATGTGTCATTTTTTCAGCATTTTTGTTCATATTGGCTTAAAATTCAGTGCACAAATATCACCTTCTTAAAGCTAACATTTCTGGTTAGCTTTAATTTTTAAAAAACAAAATTTAATGCATTAATAATTTATTAAATGAATGACTTGTCATCTTTGGAATGAGTTGGCAAGATCATTTTTCAACTTATTTCTATGCTGTGGATAACAGTAAAGCTAAGCTATGGATAATAACTGCTATTTCAAAGTGATGCTTAAATAGCAGAAGTTTCTCAAGCCAGGGGGCTGGAAGAGTCTTGAAAACTCTTTCAAAGAGCAATCTTGACATCCTACACTCAGGACCTGGCACACTTGGTCTTCCACTCTGCCATCCTTCATATTCTTACAGAACTGTGATGGGAATCCTCTCAAAGACTGGTCCTCGCATGGACCTACAATAGGTGAAGACACTCTGGAGCCCAGCCCCGTCTCACAGACAGCACAGTGGTCCTAGCAGCCACCTATCTACTAGATCCCAAGAGAAAATGTTTACTTGGGAAAATTTTACTTTTTTAATTTTATTCAAGCCTTCATACTTAGCATTAAAATTTTTTACATGTGGCATTTGTATAACTCAATACAAAATGATTCCATGTCTAATTTCAGTGTAAAAGCTTCCTCTCAGAAAGAAATGCTATTTTGACAGTATCTCCACCACTCGCGTCGCGAGGAGAGAAATGAAGACACTTTGACTTTCAATGAAGAAAGCAAACGGACTCAATAGGGAGGGAACCGCACAGTTCATAGACGTTGGCGTAATTATGTCTTTCTCCTTTGTATTAGGAAAATAAAATTGCTTTTTTGCATGAGTATCGTTGACTGAAAATAATTAAAAGAGGGAAGTCCAAGTCCAGTGGGAAAGTTACCATTAAACAGCTAGAAATAAAGCATTTACACAGCTTGTCGCTAAAATTAACAAAAAAAGTAGTGGCACGTGATGAAAACATCTAGCTACTCTAGAAAAATATAATTGCATAGAAAAATTACAGGCTAAAGTAATCTTTTCACAGTTTCTACATATATTTTCACTGTACACTGATTTAACCTATTCTAAACGGAAAAAAAATATCTTTGGCTGGCAAGGCAGACGCTATCATGAATTCACCTGAAATACGGGCACCAGATCGGTGCTGTCACGAGATGAAATACGGCAGGGTATTTTCTAAGTGACTTGTAGCGAGGCAAACAGTCCCTTTATTGTGTTCTAACCCTAGGAGGAGGTTTAGAAAATTTCAGGCTGCAAATCAAGGGAATTAAGGGCCTTGGTGTTTGAACGTCTATGCCCACATCCAAGGACAGAGAACCAGAAGGCAGCCTCTCTCCAGTGCGCCCTGAGCCTGAATGACATGCTAAATTGCAGGAAGGCTACGTCTCTGCTGGGGTGTCAGCTCTGGGTGCCACACATCCACGATGAATATCAGCCGGAAAGACGAGGCATCTTGCCACACCTCGTGCTCGAAGGAGTCGTCAAAGATGAGCACCTTGCCTTCTTCCCACGTCCTGAAACAGAAACACATGGATTCTTGTGATTCCTGTGCCTGGGAATCGGTTTATATCTATGTATAGGAAGGTACTGTCAGGATAACCTTTGCAGTATGACCAGATAACTGGACCCCTCAGGCCGGGCTTTATTCTTTCCTTAGTGATTAAGAAAGAATTTCAGGATTCTTACCATGAACACCTATTTTGAACGCTCAGCACTGAAGGTGTACAAAGGGCAGCAGACTGGTGATGAAAGCATCCTTATTCTTGTTAGGAACTTAGGAAGGCTTGCTTAGTTGGACAAACATTCAAGAGTGTCCAGGCTCATGCCCAGGGTAACTTCCGGTCAGTGACAGCAGGGAGTCCTCCCTGGAGTTTCAGAGATGAGTTTAGACCTACATGCAGTGACCAGCTCTCTAGCTTCTCTATGCCCCATAGGATACCTGGAACGGTTTCTGAGCATCTCCAAAGCGTTCTCTTTTCAAAACATTCCATTGGTTAAAGCTCCACTTTATGGAAAAAAGTTCCATTTTATGGAAGGGTAGATGGTTTATATTTTTTATGTCATCTGTGAAGCAAGTGGGTTATCCATGGAGTGTTTTCCATCAAAACACCCTTTAGGGCCGATAGCACTGCTTCCTAAGATATCTGTACAGGAGCTAAGATCTAAGTATAGTGCAATTTTAAGTAAAGAAGTCAAGAGAGGAATCTGCAGGGCGCAATTACACAATGCCTTTCAAATCCAAAGAAAGTTTATTCACCATGCTAATGTTCTCTTCTTTTTCAAATAGGTAGTAACTACCAATATAGTAAATGCTAAGTTTTGTTTTTAAAACAAAAACTTTTTACTAGGAAAGCTTCTTTAGATATTAAAATTCCACTCAACAAGTTAAAATTGTATATCTTGGGTTAGCAAGTAACTAAAATTATAGGGGGTAAAATGCTAGCTTGATTTCAAGTTATTGCATTGTCATAAGGACATTTTCCTTAGGAAAATGATTTGTGCCTTTTTATGTTCATTACTAGGTGATCAATCAGTATTAAATTAAGTCATATTACATATTGCAGGGTTTCTCAACCTTGGCATTGTTGACATTTTGGGGCCAGATAATTCTTTGTTCGGGGGGCTGTCTTGTGCTCTGTGCAGTGTGTCTGGCGTCTACCCTCTAGATACTAATAGCACTCCCCCACCAAATGTGACAAGCAAAAAATGTCTCCAGTCATTGCCAAATGTCCTGGGAGAGTAGGGGTGAGGTGGGAGGCAAATTCATCCTAGATATATTAAAGACTCTGACAGTAAAATTTCTAAATTATTTAAAGTAACTGATAAAGTCACAAACATCCACCAAGCTCTCCCGAGCCTCCCACACACACACCTGGTGTGCTCCCTCACACGCCCAGCCTACCATCTTGCATTCGATAAACATGCATTGCTTGGCTCTTTGATAGGATTCCTCTGAAGGTTCAAAGGGTTCTATTGAAGTTCCATCCATGTATAACAAAGGACAGAAATATTCAGACTCAGGAGAAATATACAGACTCAAATAAATGACAGAGTATGTATTCATTACCATGTAAAACCAAACTTGAAAAGAAAGGCAAAGCTTAACACAAGAAAAACAAAAAATGACAAGAGAAAAAGAAGTGAAATGACTCATGGCATATACAGTGTGGTGGTCCTTTTCTAGGTCTTAGTGTCATCAGTGGGACGGAGCAATGTTAATGGGTACCACTGACAAGCCTACACTATAGGCAGACGATAAGGTGAGGGGGTGTACTCAGAAGGGAAAAGCAGGGCACCCATGTCATAGCAGCATGACTCACAGTAGCAAAAGGCGGAAGCAAGCCAGTGTCCACAGACAGATGAGTGGATATACCAAATGTGATCTCTACATACAATGGAGTACTACTCAGCCTTAAAAGCAAGAGAATTCTCACACATGCTACGAGACGAATGAACCTTTGGGACGTTACGCTACGTGCAATAAACCCATCACAGAAAGACAAATATTGTATGATTCCACATATGTGACATATGTAGTTTAATTCATATAGATGGAAAGAACGATGGCGATCTATTGTTCCGTGGGGCCAGAGCTTCAGATTTGCAAGATGAAAGGAGGTCTGAGGATGGATGATGTGATGGTAGCTCAATATGAGTCCACTTAGTGCCCAGAACTGTACATTTAAAAATAGTAAGATGATACATTCTATGTTATGTGCAGTTTACTACAATTAAGTAAGAAAAAATGGCACAGGTAAAGGGGAGTGTGTGGCACAAGGGAAAGGGGCAGAGAAGCCACACAGCATGACGGAAAAGTCATTTATAGGAAGGCAGATTTAACCCTCTTGGCTCTGCCATTACTAGTATGTGACTCGGGTGCGTCACTAGCATATTTGAGCCTTTTCTATCCTCATGTGTATACTTGATGTGAGCATGAACTTATGGTGGGCACATAGAAGATATTCAATTAATGGTAGAGAATATAAAGCAGAGGAGGAAGGAAAATATTCAAAAAATTGGGCAGAGATAAAACATAGAGGTAATAACATTGGGATGTGGTATAAAGTTACCAACAACGGCCTCAGCATCCATCTGCATGAATCAGCCTTCATTTGAGAAAACGGAACTCTTTCAAGGGGACGAGATAGCAAACATTTAAGACAATCTTTGAAATATACTTTGTGCTGCATTGACAAGTGATTCTCAGTATTTCTGTGGGTGACAGAGAATCTGAAATCTACTTAAAACACCGGAAGCAATTAAAGCTAACTAGAAAATTCTAGGTTGCACAAAATGACATTTTTTCACTAGATCCTGATAGGTATAAGAAAGGGCAAAGATTTCTTCCATCAGAAGGCTTGATGGAAGACAAATCTTGAACATTCCATTTCCATTCATGAACATAAATTCCCTGTAAAGTGGCCAAGGCTGTTAGCGCTGGAACACACTGGTTCCTTTACAGAACAGCAGTGTCTGTAAGGGTGGCACTTAAGTTACCACTCGTTTGTGGTAACAAACGAGATGTTTGTTCAGATATTTAAAATCAAATATGGACTAATGTCAACCATTGATTAAACAATTTTGAAACATCAAATCTAGGAGATATTCCAAAGGGTTGGATTTCTTTAGGGCTGTAAAGCTCATGGGGTAGTATGTCCTGTGAGACGTCTATTTGCCCTTCCATACATTTGCTCAGAAAACAGCAAAGATGCTCAACTACTTAATATAAAAGATACTGAATTACTTAATAGATCCTTAAATGTAGATTCCTTCTGAATACTTAAAAAAATGGTGTCCTTAGATCACCTATCAGGGCTAGATGACTCTAAGAGGAGGAAAGGAAGGGACACTAGCACCTTACCCACGGGATATGCAGACTGAAATGAACTGGGGCTATATGAGAGCTGTATCACCAGCCTGGGAAAGGATGAGGGTTTTCCACAACAGAAAGAGGCAGGGTACAAGGATGTCAAAGGTCCTTGGATCTCTTCTGAATAAAAAAGAAAGACTCTCATTGAAATGCAAAGAAAGAGTTTTCAGGCTACTTGCTTTGTGAAAAAAAGTTCCACTAAATATGATTAAGTTCCACTCAAGATGGCATGGGAAGAGCCATCTGAAGCAAGGATTTTCAGAGCGGCCTTTGAAAGAAGGGGCCTGCATGGCCTTGCTCAGAGGGTTCGGAAAAGCTGGACTGGGGATGGGAGGCTGCACACCTTTCCCTGGACGGCTACTTTGGCTTATTTCTATAATTTCTTACCATGATGAGAAAAGAATGCCTCTCGTTGGTTTTCAAAAAGATACAAGACTATCTGGCCACAAGACAAAGTGATATCACATAATTCCTCAATTTCTCAAATTATGATACTTAACGATAATGATATAATGGTGGCAGCACATACCTAATAACTGTAATTTTGTCATAGAATTACCATCAGTATTAATAATGCTAAGTAATGATACTAGTTGCTTATGGAGTCTTCCACCTAAAAACTTCGCAGATTGTATCTCAGTGATCTTTCTAAAACATTCTCAGGTAGGCAAATGACAGGGTTTTAATTTTCCAGGAAAGGAATCATATGGAAGCAAGTTCAGATGTCTGCAGGGATATTGTGATTCTGTGGAAGAAACAGGAAGTCACTAGACTTGCTCTGTTACAGCCCAAACCTTTAGATCACGGTACTAGGGGATATTCGTATGCCTTGATGCTATGCTGAGGTGACCAGTATGGTATTTAAACAGGCTGAGTGGAATACAGAAGAGGGTTAAAGAGTTCAGCAATAAGGATACTAATTCAGCTCTTACGGATTCTGAGCTATTGAAATTCTCCAATGGCAATGACTCCTTTGGCAATTCTGGCACACCATGGGATTGAAATGCAGAACTGCATTATCACCTCTTCTCTTCTCTCTCTACTCCTAAAACATACAGACTGAAACACACACACACACACACACACACACACACACACACACCCCACTTCCTTCCTCCCTCTCTCCTTCCCTCCCACTCTCCCTCCCTCCCTCCCTATCCATCCATCCATTGACCTACCCACCTCTACCCACTTATCTATCATCTATCTATCTGGACAAAACACTGTTCTGGAAGCTAGGACACACGCGTTTTTTTTACCTGAGTGCTGCTAACTAGCCATGTGACTGACAAAACACTTCACCTAGGGACCTTAGTTTCCCCATTTGTGCAATGATAGAGTTGGAAACGATGCTTCTCAGGCTTTTTCCAGCACCCAAATTCTCTTAGTTCTCTGAGCCAAGCTATTGGTTAGTATTTTAGTCTTCATATTACACTTCCCAAGATATATTGAACAAGCTTTCAACTGAGAAATGGGTATAGATTTGCTGATTTAATGTCAAAATATTCATTTCAACAAAAGGTGGCTAACTTCCCAAAGAATCTCTTTGAACAAGCTTTGTACACAAGCACCCCCAGTACACCTCACAAGGCTTCTAGGGGCGAGCGATTCCACAGGCTGCTGCTGGCCTTCTCTCCTCTCCAAGTAGGTCTGGGGGTCCAGACTCAGCCCTGCTGCCCACCCCCGGCTGCCTCTCTCTGTAGTTTCTGACGTCCTCCTTTTGGTCCCAGGTCACCCCAGAGCAGAGGGCTCTGTAACACAGCTAAGAAAGCCAACAGGAGAGGACAAAGAAAGGGAAGAGGGAGAGGAAAACTCTTGAGGCCGCAGAGATGGGATGCCACTGTCCCCTTCCCCTGTATCTCTATTTCGGGGTGGGGGGAACATGGGGAAGAAAAGGAGAAATGGGGGGTTTGCTATCCGCTGTGCTCCTGCGCACCCCCCTTTGCCGGCATCCCTCCCAGCCCCAGGTCTATGAAATCACAGTCCCCATTTGTGTAAGTGCCATTCCTCCACCAGCCCTGGCCCCACCCATGCCGGCTTCCTACCTCCTTCCTCTTTCCTATCTCCTTAAAGCTCCCACCCTCATTCCCGCCAGAGTGTGCCCTCCAGGTTACAGGAACTACCTCCAATGTCACAGAAGTGCTTGGTTTTACTGTCTGGAATGGAAGGGACAAAAGTCTCCATGTCTGCAGCAATCAGATAAGAGGACAATAAAAGCTCAAATATACGGAATACTATACTTAGCAAATACAGTGCTGAATGCATTTATATGGATTACGTTAATAATTAAAACCAGAAAAGGACACGTTCTTATTCTTCCCATTTTACAGATGAAGAAATCGAGGCTTAGAGAGGTTATGCATGTTGTCTAAGGATACACTTAATAAGAAGGAAAGCCAGAATTTGTACCCAGGTAATGTGACTTCAGTTCTCAATTTGCTTAATTTGAAGAAGCATAATGTTAAAATCTATTTGTATACATTTTTATACAATGTAAAAATGTATCCTGAAGAACTCAGGATACATTTTTCCCATAGAAACATTATCAAAAATAGTCACTAGTTCCAGACCCCATTAATAAAGGTCATGAGTTAAAAGCGTTTGGGGGCTGACCCAGGAAACTGCACATCATTTGATATTGCCATGGGAAAATGGATTCCAACTCTCCAACTTCTCAGCCATCAGTTCAATGAACAAATGTTTGAACACAATTCATTTTCAATGTAAGAACTGCCACTCCCTGTGGAGGTGTAGATATGTATCTATGCTTATAAGTAGCCTAAACACACCATGTTAACTAGAACAGGGGTTAAGAAACTTTACTGATGTTCTTAATTCACCAAGTTGCTCAAGTAAAAGAAAAAAGAGGACAAGATGTTACTATTCAATAACAAATGTTCAGGAAAGATATCCAGTTAAAAATGTTTTTTTTTTTTTTTTTTTGGTCCCACATGGGCAGACTTGAACGGTGATTTGTGGATAGAGTCACATTACAATTTTGATAGAAGACGGATATATTTTCTGAAACACAAGATTCATGATTTCAAGAAAACTAACAACAACAAAAAGATGGAAGGAGAGGCAAAAATATTTGGTTGTAAATGATTTCGTTAATTCAGAGCTTCTATAATGTGATTAGAAAATTTTAAGACTTACTTTATCTTCTTGGACACTTTATGAAAACAAAACAAATGTTATCTATGAAGGATTCATGGTGGATTAAAAAAATTAAGTCTCTCTCTTACTGTTAATATTTTAGCATGCTTTCCACACAATCTTCCTAATTGGAAACTTGAGAGATTAATGAAAAAACATGTTATAAAATACTTGAGGTATTTGGGAAGAGGCCATTATCTGGAAAGCAATACAGAGAGGAATTCAATGACTTATTGCCAATTCATTTCTTCAGTCTGTCGCTGACACTAACAACAACGCATGCTTTCCTGGCTACTTATCAATCTTGTCCCACATTTCAGGCTGGTCCTTCGCAGGCAATAATGCTGAGTCTCCAGGACAGTGCACGGTCACTTTTCTTTCCCTTTGCAGGTTCTAGAATGTCCTGGAGTCCCTCTTGGAGACTCGGAAGAAAGAACTCCTCGCTGGGATCATCCAAAGCTCACACAACTTGGCCAGTCCATGAGGGTGACAATTCTGACAATTCTCACTTGTTGGTGGCGGTGGCATGTTTATCCGCTGACTCAAGTTCATTCAGCTCTGGGTCAAGATGGGGCTCATGGTAACAGGACTCATTCCACAGGCCACAAAGCCTGGCCTGTCAGGGGTGACACAAACAAACAGCCCCGACAGGGAGACTCCCCAGCTGCCTTCTCTACGTGATAGCCCATTGGTCTGCAATGGAAGCCAGCATTTGCGGGGATCACCTTATAAGTATAGCCTGATCCCAATTTTATCAATAGCCGCAGCATAACCCAAAGCCCAAAACACCTGTAGAGTGAGTCTATGGGGTGGAGGCTAGGAGCACGGACTTTCCAGCCAGGCTGCCTCGGACCAACCCTGGGTCCCCACAATAGTGCCCTGAATGGTGGTGGCCTCTGCAACATAAATGTGTCCACCTGGACCCTGTGAGTGTAACCTTATTTGGAAAAGTGGTCTTTGCAGCTGTAATTAAGTTACAACCCTTGAGACGAGATCATCTTGGACTAGATCGGGCCCTCAATCCAATGATAAGTGCCCTTATAAGAAAAGAGAAAGGGAGAAGACACAGAGAGAAGGTGAGGCAATGAGAGAAGCAGAGACTGGAGCGACGCATCGAGAAGCCAACGCACACGAGGGAACGCTGGCAGCCCCCGAAACCCCGAGACAGGCAGGGAACGGATGCTCCCTCAGTCTCTAGAAGAAACCAGCCCTGCTGAAACCTAACTTCAGACGTCTGGCCTCCAAAACCAGGAGAGAATACATTTCTGTTGTTTGAAGCCCTCCGGTTAGTAGTAATTTGTTATGGCAGCCCCAAGAAACTGATACAAATATCAACACTTGCTGAGGTAACTGAGCTTGGGGAAGCTACTTAGCGTCTCCTCAGTGTTCTTAGCTGTAAAATAGGGATTTTAATAATCCCATGAGATTGTTGTGAGGATTAATGAATTAATATATGCAGGGTGCTTACAGCTGTGCTCTCCACATGGTAAGCATGATACATATTATTACTATGTTCACCACCATCACGAACACGTGTATATAAACATGGCTATTCAGAAGCATCCGGGCATTGTCTCTGAGTATTGAGATCAATATTTGCTTTTATTATCGAGATTTTCTGTGCTTTACAAACTATGTAGCAGGAAGATGCAATCAGAAAGCATCTGTTAATTTTCAACGATCACTTTATTTATAGTGCTAGAAGGTTGCATACCTGCAAGCTCCTCTTCAGACGAAAAGCACTGTGCTGTGTTTTGTAGTGATGGAATATTTAAACACGCATGCTAGCAGGAGTCGGCAATGCTGGAGAAACAGCAATGTGTTTATTGAAACCTGAAAACTACCAGACACAAATCGCTACAGGTTACCTCCTCTCCTGGAAGCTGAGAAGCTCTGAAAAATTGCTTCCTGTCGCCTAGCCCAAGGAAGCCTGATTTCTTGATGTACGTGCCTCTGTTCCCATACTAACGGTCCTTCTACAATAACAGCATGAGACTTCCAGGTTGCATGTTACAGTCTTCCTGTCCTCAGAGCTCATACACTGTGTACTATTCAGATAGCTATTTCCACTAGAAGCATTACACAGTCCTCGAATTTAATTGACCCGTTTCTCTTTCGAATAACACTCTTTTGGTAATAAAGTTCTTAGCCTGACCCAACGACCCACGAGTGAAGGATAATTAAGGATGAGAATGTGACACAACGCAAAGCCAGAACAACAGGAGGGACAGGCAGGAGGCTGCTGACCAGGAATCCGGGTGAGGCTGAAAGGCACCGATGCTGACCGGCTCCTCAGGGATGTGAGAACGTGACGCATTTCATCACCTACAAAGTCACCTGCCCGGCTCAGCCATAGGTAGGTGGGGGGCAAGTGCTTCTCAGTTGTCACTGTGCCAAACACACCATCTGCAAAGCATTGTTATCAGCAGGCACCGACTGTCCTGTGAAGCAGGTTGTACTTCAGCACCGTGGAAACTGAGGGGCTGCCAACATAAGCTTCTCATTCAAGATGACCCTCCAAGTGAGTGGCAGGCCTGGGGCTTATACGCAGTCCCTATTTCTGGCAGCTGAAGGCACTTAACCCAGTCGTGTTCGAGACGTGAGAGAGCGGTTGGCAGTCGTTTCCTTTGTCCAGTCTGGTAACCAGGCGTTTGCTGATAGCCTCGGGGTGGCGGGGGGAATCCACTTGCAGATATGCTGCTGGCAGGTCTCCCAGGGTCACTTCTGCATTTTGAACCCACCTTGGCTTCTTGGTTAGGCTTCCGACACTGTCCCCCTGCTCTCCTTCTTGACTGTCACACCCATTCTTTCAACCTGGGCTTCTCGCCACCTCAGGCCTCTAATGACCAGGATGGGTTCCATACAGCTCCCTCTCCCCACCTGTTCCTAAGTGGACTTCTATTTATTTTCATCTAGTGATTTTGTTTCCGGTTGTCTATAGGCAGAATAGATAGGAGATGCTAAAAAGTCTCCTGCGTTATCCTACAGGTACTATTTAAGTACTTAAACCAGGAGGCCATTAGACTGGGGTGGCTCCAGTGTGTTGGAAGCCTGCATCCGAAACCTGAGCCAGAGTCAACGCACTCGAATCTGAGAAAGGGAAAGTTAGGAATCGCCAGTCAGTCACAAACAGCCAACCGCGCTTCCCCAAATAAGACGACTGCTGTGCTATAACCAAATACTTTTTTTGCTTTGCTTCAGTGTTTTCACTATAAAAACCTGCCTATAAAAGGTCCTGCAGGTGGAATGCTCCTAACCACGTTTGGTGTGATGCTGCCTGATTCAAATGGATGGACGTTCAAATAAACGCTTCACAATTTTAATGGGTATCAGGTTACCTTTTAAACAGAATCTTATACCCTCGGTTGCTGAAATCACTCAGTATTCCTCGTATGTGGCCTGTAATTTTTGGCTTCTACGCCTTTGTAGATGCTGTTCTTGCAGCCTGGAATGCCATTCTCTCCTAGCTTTCAATGTCCAAATCCTTCCTATCTTTAAAAATCTCCACTGTCAAGATTCTCAAACCTCAGTGGCAAATGAGCTAGCTGCCTGTTGAACCCTCTGTAGCATTTTTATCTGTGCCTCTCTTATGACCCATGACTTGTGAGCTGTAGCACCTCCCTGATTAGACAAGTGTGGCAGAGGAAGGTCCTCCATCTGAATCATCTGTGAATCTCACATCGCACTCTGCTGCTGTGCCACGCCGGGCAGGCAGGAATCTGCCAATAACCAAATGAGTGACTCTGTACACTCCTGAACACCCGCCTCCGCCAGTCCTCTATTAAGGACCGTGAGAAATGTGTAAGAAGACAACAGCTTGGTTTCTGCTGTCTAGGAGCTTACAGCCCAGTCATAGCAATTTGGCTAATGCATACTAATTCATAAAAAGCAATGGAAGATAAAGAACAGGATTGTTGAGGCTATACGCTATACACACCCTAAGAAGTCAGAAGAGTGGTTCCTTTTTATGAAACTAAATTGGGTCTTAGTAATAGATTTATTTTGGATGAGGGAAAGAGGCGCATTCTAGGTGAAGGGAGTAATAAGAGTAGGACAGGAAAAGGCACGGGGAGAAGTAGCGCTAACAGTCCCATCTCTACTCGTGCTAGGCCTGGGCTAAGCACCTTGTATGCACTACATCATTTGCTCGTACAACAGTCCTGCACAGCAGATAGTACCATTGCCATTTCATAAGTAAGGCGGCTGAGGCTTGAGGGGATTAAGTAACTGGCTAAGGGTACCCAGGGTTCAGAGCTGGGATTTGAAAAAGGCAGCCAGCTTCCATGGCACCCTTTGACTCCTCTGGAGCAAAACATAAATATCACCAGGTGTTTTCTTTAGAAATGGGGTCTCTTTGCATTGCTAAATAAGTGAAGTAGGAAAGCAACACACACACTGTGTAAGAGGTGTGGGGCTCAGTACAAGTTAGCTGACTCTGAATGCAAGTCTGTCCATCTAGAAAGAAGCAAGAAGGCTGATGAATCAGCTGCAAGTGCTCTGGGCATAAATCCCTACAGAAGGCAGCTTCGGGATTGGGGAGTAAGTCCAGACCACCAGGAAGGACAAAGAAGGGACAGAGACTACAGACTGTGGATTAATATCACCCACCCCAGCCTATGGCAGTTAACAAAGGAAGAGAAAGAATCCAATGGAATCTAGCTTAGTTGTAACGAGCATCCCTCCTCAGAGGTGATGGATACGAAAGAAAACGACGGGAGGAAACATACTTGGTCTCGTTGGCGCATCGGATCTTGCAGCCTTCCTTGGGAATCACCAAGCCCAGGTGCATTCGGAGCCTGCAGTTCGTGGGTCCCGTATGTGGCCATACGTGAGTTCCTGGGTGCATGACGGAATATTTGATCTGTGCAGAAAATAGAACACACTGTTCTTCCACTTATCAAGGTGTGGGAGAATGGCTTAATTAAAGTGACAATACAAAATTATTGTCAATTTGGATTAGAGCCTCTGTAAGACTCAGAATTAATATTCTCATTTTATCTTTGTGAAGGAACTAAAAATAAGTACTCCCATTTTCCACAAAGCTATACACACTGAACACTTTCCACCCGCAATTCTGATGTCAACCACATGAAATTATGTTTCATTAGAAGAGAGTGAAAAAAAGAGGCATTTGCTGGGGCAAAGGAAATAACCATTTCTTGGTAAATGACAGCATTCCTTTATTGCTAATACATAATTGTGTTCCTCGCGGCAATGAAAACATTCTTGGTACCTGTCCTCTTCTGCATCCCGTTGTCTCGGGGAATTTATCTAGTAAAGAACAGGTTTTAGGAGCTCCTTTACAGGCGTTTTCATTTTTTCTTCCTAGAACAATGAATGAGGAAAACCACTGTCAGAAACAAATCACAGTAAAGCTTTAACTCAACCTGTTTTGACCATATGTGATCTATATTTTCATTCTCATTGTAGGAACGAGAAGGCTGAGTACATACAAGAAGACAATGGGGTTTGCTCCAATAAGAAGTGACTGTCAAGCAAGCACTGGAATTCTCCACCCACTGGTGGACTATCTGACGAAGGATGTCTAATGCACAGGGCACAGATTGAACACTTACTTTTCTTCCTGCAGCAGACAGCATAACTGCCCCTCCCAAAGATGTCCACGTCGTAAGCCCAGGAACTGATGAATATGTTACGTTACACGGCAAGGGGAAATAAAGGTTGCAGGTGATACTGAGATTTCTAATCGGGGGACCTTATCCTGGACTAACTGGATGGGCTCAGTGTAATCACAGGCTCCTCGAATGTGGAAGAGGGAGACAGAAGAGTCTGTCAGTGTGATGGGAATGAGAAAGATGTGGCCAGCCAGCGCTGGCTTTGAAGGCGGACAGGGACTCCAAGCCAAGGAACGGGGGCAGACTCTAGAAGCCGGCACCTCCACAAAGCATGCAGCCCTGATAACACTTTGATTCCAGTGAGACACGCTGTAGACTTGCGATCAGCAGAATTGTAAAGATAATACGTTTGTGTCATATGAAGCCACTACGTTTGTGGTAACTTGTACAGCAGCCACAGTAAACTAACACACCTGCTGTGGGAGGAAAATAGCTCATATTTCTAACCTAAACATGCATGTCTAGGACTCTATTAAAGAGTTACCTAAACATCATTTTAAATTGGAATTCAATGTATTTTTCAATGTAAGATCATCCTTTATATGTTGATAGAGAGTAGGATTTAAATGAAGAGGGGAGAAGGTCTTTGGAGCTGATGTTTTCTGAGTGACTGTGTCAGGAACACAGATTTGGGGACATCGTCTTAAGCATCCTAGACTATGCAAATTTCTTCATCATCTACAAAATCGCGTTTCTTAGGGAAGATGAGCTCAGGAATGTACACAGCATCATTTGCTCTCATGGAGGAGTAAAACACTGGATTTGTTAAAAGATAGAAATAGTTTAATTCCCTAGTTAAGATCCCTACAGGGGACTGCTACATCTAAAGCAGAGTTTAGTTTTATTTAACAGAAGTTAGTTGTGTCCTAAGACAATCATGTACTGAGGATGAGAGTTACAAGAAATGCAACTTGTAGGTATTTTCCTCAATCGATACTTTAGAAAACAGCTTCTATATCCCCATTCACTTTTTCTAAGCAGCAATCTTTTTGCCTCTTAATTAAGGAAAATGTTAGTTGCTACTTTTAGTTATTAATGGAGTACTCAATATGCGTTGAATGATAAATGTCAGTTGGAATAAATATTCCTATATAAGTTATAAAGCATTTTTAAGCCCTAGCTTTCCATGCCTTCCCACATGCAGGATCTGGGGACAGCCTGGCAAGACTCCCGGGTTTTGGGTTCTGTGCTGCTGAGGCAGTGGTTAAGTGAAGGCTGGTGGCGTAAGGAGCAACCAGCGGAGGCTGGACTTCCCACGGGCCCCTTGGAGAACAGCCGTGTCTCTCTCACCTGAGTGATGGGTAACGAATGGGTGACTTCATAGATGTGTCACTAGGATTGCCACTCGGTCTGGACTGGATTAGAGAGCACCTCTAGCCATTTAGACACATGAATGTTTTTCAGTCTGTAAACGCAGATGCTCTGTAGGGGGAGAAGCTGTGTAGGAGATGCTGTGCATTCGTGGATCGCCATTGGGAGTTTTCACTATTCACATGCTACCCTGCGGGCAGGAATGCAGCAGTGGCTCCATGGTGCTCACGGTGGGCCAGGAACCACATGTGTACCATGACTCGTTGGATGCCCACAACACTTGGTAGGGAGGCGCTACTGGTGGTGTATTTTATAGAAGAGGAACTGAGGCACCGGGGTCACACAGTAAGTGGCACAGCAGGAATTCCAGCCCAGCTGGACCCAGACTCCATGGTCTTCACCATGACCTAACACTGCCTCTCCATTACCGTTATTGTTACATAAGGTATGATTATTATGTAATAAAAAATAGTATTTATTGAATAACTATATGTCAGACCTTTCGTGAGAGCTCATTGATCCTTGTGACAAGCCTATACTTGAGACAGTAACTTCACTGCTATTTTTCAGATGAGGAATCTCAGGCTCAGATATCCCGGAACATGCCCACATCGCAGTTAACAAGTGGTGCAGCCAGCCCTCCCACCCAGGAATTGTTGGTCTCCAAAGCCTGTGCTTTAAAGCATAATTGATCATTCTGTTGCATGATGGGATAGAAGGCAGCTCTGGAGCAAACCACTCAGGTGAGGAGGAAACTGTTCAGAGCTGAACTCAGTGTGGCTTTGTTGTTGTTTTATTATTCCTCACCAATTGAAAGTAACTCTCAAGTGGTAAGCTTCGTTTCTTTGGGAAAATGGCCCTAGGAAGAGATCTAACTGCCATGCAGATGTGAAAGAATCAAATGAATATTTCATTTATATGTGAATACATTTATGAGAGAAATTCATGGAGTTGGGATTTTTAAAGGTCTTGGGTTGTATCTTTTTTAGGTTCAAGGCTCTATCTACTACTGGGATGATAACAGGTTCACCTTGCATGACAACTCTGACTAATTAAGACTGGTTACCCAGAACACTGTGTGGAGAAGGATTCAGAAGTTCAGTCTGAACTAGCTCATCCAGGAGGGTTCCTGGGATCAGTTAGCACCATCTCCTACAGACTCTGGAAGAAGGAATGACTACACATGGGAAGCATACTTGTACATTGTTGGTGACAATTAACACATGTGAGCAAAATAGATATTCTGTAACATTCATCTAGCAATTTGAGAACTTATCTGTGGGGTAAAATCCTTATTTATGTTTCTTGATTCTGTCTTTTTTCTCCAACTCAAAGAAGTTGATCATTTAAAAAGGAATAAATATACTTCAGTAGTGATTATAGTACTGATTATACCATAATTCCCAGTTACCATTTGGATAGAAAAGAAAATTCCAGATGCATCAAGGCCTTCAACTACTTAGCAGCATCTTTTCCTAACTAGACTAGACAATTCTAAGTCTTTACTAGGTCCAATATTCATCAGTCTCTTGGTCTGAACCTGAGCTCTCAGTGTGGCTAAATAACTTCCCTGCCTCCCTTACATTTTTCCCCGACCCCAACTGCCACAAGATTCTCTCTTCTGTCTCTGAGCTACAGCAGCTGGGAGTGCATCTGCCCTTAGACATTCCAGCTGCTTCTGTGCAAGCTGTGAGACTCATTGCCTTCAAAATTCTTTAAACTATGCATTTTTTTCTAGAAAGTAGTTACTGGATTCCTCCCAGAAGCCTGGAACCACAAACAAAAGACCACAAAGAACCTTAATAAAAACTTCCTGAAAGAGAAACTATGTGATTTACATTCTTTTCTGACAAAAAATATGTAACTAGAAATTAATTTCTACTTAATTAACTGCAACTGGTTGGAAAATACATGCTTATGACACACAGACACACACACACACACACACACACACTCAAATTATTTTGAGTCAAAATGGAAATCAAGATAGAAAATCAGTTTTTTCTTGGAAACAACACAAGTGAAAATGTCATACATTACAGCTTATTGAATATATCCAAAGCTGTATCCAGAGATCAGCCCACAGTTTTAAATGAAGTCTTTATTAATGAAGAAAGAATGAAAATAAATTTACTACGGAGTTTCAATTGAAAAGTTTTAAAAAAATAAAATAAACTATCAAAAAGAATAAGAGGAGGAAGAAAAATATAAAAGCAGGAATTAGAAAATATAATTACGATAAGGTGAGAAGTAATTTATGTCAGTTTTTTTTAAACAACATAATAGATGACTCTGTCAAGCTTAAGAAAAAAACGCAAATTTTTTTTCAACAGGAGAAAGAATTGAAGAAAGATACCAAGAAAGTGAAAAATATTATAAAAAATTACTCTTAGTAATTCATGGAAAATCAAGTATAATCAAAATATGTGAAAAGTTAGAAGTCAACCAATGCTGTATGATTCCACTTATATGAGGTATCTAAAGTAGTCAAAGTCACAGAAACAGAAACAAAATGGTGGTTGCCAAGGGCTGGGAGGGGGGATGGGGCGTTGTTGATGGGTGCAAAGTTTCCGTTTTGCAAAATGAAAAAATTCTAGAGATTCATTGTACAACAATATGAATGCACTTCACATTCCTGAATGTACACTTAAAAACGGTTAGGTGGTAAATTAAAGTGATATGTATTTACCACAAAGTTTTTTTCAAAAATACACAAAAAACTTAAAGTCAAAATGTTGCCTCCAACCCAACTGTCTTCATTATCTATTTATTTTCTTGCTTCATACTTTTTTACGCCTTATAATCCTTTGCATGTTTCAACTTTATTTTTAGCCGAGGCTCTGGGTTCTGGAAATTACTGCCAGGATGCACGCTATTCTGAAGCATTGTTCTAGGATGCCCAGTAACTTCTATGAGGCATAAGGAGGTTAACAGAACTGAGGCATCGGGTGAACTGGTCAACGCATAAGACCAACATAACCGACTCGTTTTAGTGAAATGTCAATAGATAAAACTAGCCTGTTGTTCACATATTGAATTTACTGCTCTATTTTAAAAAATCTTGCTGGCCAAAAGCTGACAGAGTCTCTTGAAATCACATGATCTCTTGGATGCTTCCTTGAAAATATCACTGAAGTAGTTCTTTCTCTTACCTGTAAACTATCCTGAAACCACAGTTGAGATAAACAACTGTGTTTACTTATCCTTTAACATAAACCTACTGGTTATCATCCTCTCCACGTACTTTGTGTAGTTAAAGTTGTGCAACACATGCTATTTAGTCTTCAAAATGGATTTCCTTTTGTGCAGCTATTGTTAACCCAGATTAACTTGAATTTTTAAGAAGAGAAACGGAAGAGCTTTAAAGATAAAATTCAGTACTCCTGATTTTAAGGATAGATTGATATATTATTTCATCGAACACACACACATATTGGAGTCCCATCGATGTGCCTGGGCCTGAGTTCAGCTCAAGGTATATGAGGTTGAATAGTCTAGAAGAGCTCTGGCACCAGTTATTATCGTCTTGCCTCTCTGGTGTGTTACCATCTCTAACATCTCTGACCTGTGGTGACAGCATTTTAACATGCAACATTATCTCCATTTTACAGGAGCAATGAGCCTCAGGGAAGCTCCTTCCTCAGGCACTGGTGAGTACCTGGTAGACAGCAGGGACGCCTGCACCGTAGAGTTACTCTTTGTAACATATCGTTTAATGGAAACACCAGGAAAATCAAAATACTGTTATATATTTATGCAAATACACATGTGAGTGTAGACACACATACACACATATATTTACACACACACATACACACACACGTGTTCACATGTAGTTTTAAAAAACAATGAACGGATTTTGATAATCTAGGTTTTCTGGGCAGATTCCTGTAAATTGGGGAATCCTAGCTCTGGGAGATGTCACCAGCCTCGTGTCCCACTTCCCATAAATCACTGGCTGCAGAGAACAATCTAGAAGTAGGAGCTCACCTTGCTGCCACAGTGTAAACTGGCTCCAGTCGCCCTTCTCCCTCAGGTTTTCATCTTCAGGCAGGAAGAGGCCTTTGGCTTCATCCATCACTGAGAGGCCTTCATCACGGATCAACTTCCAGTTTCTTTCTAAGGACTAGATGGAAGACTCTAGTTTTATGGACAGGAAATATGCCTGGCAGCACATCTTATAATGACGCCTCGCTTTTTGTTTGTCTGATTCATAAAGTAATGAAATTTTTGCTCTCATAGACTGCTTATTTCAATTTCCTCTGAGACTTCTTGTCAAGGGTATAAAAAAAAAAACACCCAAAAGAAACGCAGAAACTAATATTATATTTTAGAACCGAATGCCTTTATAGCGTACAAATTTCAGTAATTCCTAGGAATCTCTGAGAATAATTCCCTCCATAATTTGTTTTTAGGTTTGTTGTTTTTTTTAAAGACCAAGAGTATTGATCTTGTTGAGCGTATTACATCAGCGTACTATAATAAGCGCCATGGGAAACCTTGGCATCCAAACTGAAGTACAAACCAGATTTAATTCACCTTTTAATAGAGGTCCTCACGAAGATGTCATTCAACATGGTGAATATTAATTAATTTCAAAGACACCAGAAAAGTACCCATTGGAGCATTTGACGGATTATAAAATTAACAGCAAAACAAAGCAAATAAATGCCCTCGTGTTCAGAATTTAGCCAAATAAAAAATATTTCCTTAACTTCTCTGGCCCTGGCAGAGCCTTGGAGTGGCCGGGCTGGTTCTGGTAGGCCCTGCGGAAGGAGGGGAGATGCACTCTCTCTTCTCAGATTCCTCACTCTCCTGCTGACAGGCCCAGGGGTGGGGATGGCAGCAGGGTGGGCAGCAGGGGGAATGCAGGTCCCAGCGGGATTCCCAAGAGGCAAACTGAGAGGAATTACTATCAGGAGAAAAGCATAAAACTGCTTTCCTACTGTTTGAAAGAGACTGAGTTGCACAGATAAACCAAGATTTTGAAATGTTCTAAAATAATTCCAAACATTTCTGTTAAATGAGAAGTGGATGGAATGGTTGCATATATCGGTAAATGGATAGGGAGGAACACAGTAGCTGATTTCATCAAGAATCAAGAGCAGGGAACTAATAACTTAAAGAGAGATTTTGACACACAAGAATAAAAACAATAATTAGTGCTCTCTGAAAACGGATTGAGTTGCCTTGTAAAACATGGTTCTCTGTCTTTGAATTAGTCAAGCGAAAGCTGGATGACCAATTATTGGTTAGAGCAAAGCTTGAGATAATGTGTAAAGTGTTTTTACCAACCCATGCTTTGTGAATTTGTGGTTCAGTATACTGTGTTTCCCCGAAAATAAGACCTAGCCAGACAATCAGCTCTAATGCATCTTTTGGAGCAAAAATTGATATAAGACCCGGTCTTATTTTACTGTAAGATCGGGTCTGTATAATATAATATAATATAATACCCGGTCTTATATTAATTTTTGCTCTAAAAGATGCATTAGAGATGATGGTCCGGCTAGGTCTTATTTTCAGGGAAACAAGGGAGAAAAATCAATGAAGAGCCAGGGAGACTGCATATGTAGAGGGCTCCACAAAAGACAGAACACCTCAGATTTGTATGAAAACGTGGTGCCAACTTCAGCCAAACCCAAGGAATACATTTCATATTGCATGAAAACATTAGGTTTTTAAAAATATTCTAGGGCAAGAGATAGATTTTAAGATTAGATATTGATTTTATACTTCTTTTCCCCCATTTCTCTGAGTCTATTGGCTTCTTACTTTTTTAATTTCAGGGTTTTTGAGGTACAATTGACATAAACTTGTAAAAGGACACCCCCCCATCTGGTTAACACAACCATCACCTCACATATTTACCTTTTTGTATGTGTGAGAACATTTAAGTTCTACTTTCTTAGCAAATTTCACTTATACACACAATACCGTGGTATCAACTATAGTCAGCACGTTTTACATTAGATTCTCAGAATTAATTCATCTTATAGCTGAAAGTTTGTACCCTTTGAACAACCTCTCCCTGTTTTGCCCACCCCCCAGTCCCTGGCAACTACTTTTCTACTCTCTTTATATGAGTTTGACTGTTTTTTTTTTTTCTTTTAAGATTCCACATATAAATGATACCATGCAGCATTTGTCTTTGCCGGGCTTATTTCACTTAGTATGATGCACTCAAGGTCCATCCATATTATAAATGGCAAGGTTTTTTCCTTTGTCATGGCTACATATATACATACATATATATTATATATATGTATATATATTATACATATATAACATATATTACATACATATATTATACATATATATAACATATATTACATATATGTATAATATATATATATGTATATGTATATCTCACATCTTCTCTATCCATTCATCTGTTGATAAAAACCCCTCAGGTGGTTTCTACATCTTGGTTATTGTGAATAATATGCAATGAACATAGGGGTACAGATACAATATCCTATTTTCATTTCCTTTGGATTAAAAACCTAGAAGTGGGATTGAAGGATTATATGGTAGTTCTATTTTTAATTTTTTGAGGAAACCCCATACTGTTTTCCATAGTGGCTGCACCAATTATTTATTTTTATTCTTCTACTTCTGTGAAACTCGCCCATTGATTTGCGCCAAAATCTACAGCTGCTGTCATTGGCACCGTACTTTACGCTGGTCCTGGTCAATCTATCCATAAGTGATTTCAATACTACTTCATCCCAACTACGTAATCCACTAATAGCAAGTCCAAGATTTAATTTCAATAAAGAAATACTCAGAAGCCCTCACTTTGGTAGGTCCCCAGGGTGAGAGAATATGATGGTTTTCTCGAGAATCTCAAGATTATGGGGGAAAAAATGCACCACAGATATTCACATCTTCCCTAAAATACCTAACTCGCCAACACTCCCTGCGGCTATTGTAACTTGTTCAAGTTGCTAGATAAATCTGTTAGGTTCTTGTTAAATTGTCACCCAGATGAGAGGAGAATTACCTCTCTAACACATGAAATTACTTTCCAAATGAGGTTACTGGCGCCTTACAAGCAGGCTCTTCCCCTCTTGCCTCCTGGTATTTTAGAAGTTTTGTTCGCTTCTTTTGAAAGCAGCTTTTAGGAGCATCTTTGCAAGGAGCTGATCTTTTGTTACTAAAATAGGACACAAAGCCCTAGGGAAAATGTTAAAGTAATTGTAACACTAAATAAAAATTTTTAAATTTTACTTAAGAGCAGGCTGCTTTTATGTGTGAAATGTTGTCATTCCTGCCCCTCACCTCCTCTCAGTGTCCCCCAGGGAAGTGTTGCTCAGGTACTTTTCCATGAGCAGTAATGACGTTTTAAAAAATGTTTTTGTACTGCCTTGTTATACAGAGCACACGGATTGGATGACAGACGCATGCTCAAAGGAGTAGACTGGACCAGCGGGTCTCCCCAGTCCCCAGTGTGAAACTCCTGTGCTACAAGGCCACACACCTGCTCAATACTTCTAACCAAGCACTGCACACATTTCTAGATGATTTTCATTATAAAATAGCCACTCCTCATCTTCTCTTTTAGGTTCAATACTTTGTCATAGATTTTTACAACTGGAAGGATCTCTACTGTTACTCTTGTGGCAACTTTTTCACGTCAGGGATGACAGAATGCCTCTTGGAGTGGCTAATGGGCCTAACATCTCAGAGTGTAATGGCCAGAAACCACTCCGCTCTCCCCCTTGGTTATTCCTATGGCTCCTGTGGGAGGAGAGAGGGTCGTCCTGCTCCCTTCGGTGCATGAGAGGGGTTGATGGCTCCCACAGTCTCCTGTGCAGTGATTTCTAGGGTCCTTGGAGAACAAAGGGCTCCCCACTCGGCACTGTCACACCTGAAAAGGACTTCACATTCATGACAACTGGGCAGAACTGGACTAACCAAAAGTTCGCCCAGATTCAACCTGGTGGCAAACAGGACGGCACAAAAATAACAACAATTATGATCTACGTATTCAGTGTATACACCTTTTTCTGCCAAAGTACTGACTGCACTTGGGGATGTTTTTCAACTTTGGAAAGACATGTCAGGGTCTCTTTGATGTGCCTTAGGAAGAAGTCTGGGATGGGGTCGACGAATGTTATTTTTAAGCACAAACCGAGGAATCGCATTGAATAAAATTCACATGGTTAGGGAGATTAAAGACCAGAACTAATTACATGTGGGGTGTGTGTGTGTGTGTGTGTGTGTGTGTGTGTGTGTGTGTGAGAGAGAGAGAGAGAGAGAGAGAGAGAATGAATTTTCTCTACAGTAATATTACTCAGTTTTCTGAGATGGCAAAGAATTCCATTCTTTAGGAAATTTCAAAAGGAACATGGAGTAGGCAATGCCTACATTTTTAAAGATCTCATATGAAATATTACTTGCTTGACCCTAAATTCATCCATTTCATGAAACTGAAAAGAGAAATTGATAGGTTTGGTATTTGAGTTGCTGGCCCAGAAAACAATAGCTTTTAATTCACATTTCTCCTCGTAGCTACCCAGACTTTAGAAAACAGAGACTGGATTGCTTTGACAGTGCCACATGGTTTCATAAACTTATCGTCAGCATCTGCCTTTTGAGTTACTTTGGGCCAGCAACTCAAACTTTTGAGTTACATGTCAGCTACGTCCGGCACTCTGGTCGTCTATAATGGACTTCCTAGTTTCAAGCTGCATTAATCCCACCATACGCTCCAGGCTCCAGCTCTCTGTAATCCAAACCCTCTATCCAGTTCAGGGTACTCATCTCACTCCCTCAATATTCTGCTCATCCCACCTGGACGGTACATGTTTCTCTTCAACATCAAATTACATTAAGTCCTATTTTTTATTTTGTTAATTTTTTAAATCCTATTTTTAAAGTCTTCTCCTAAAATGGATTTCTTTCAGAAAGTTTTTAGAGAAGCAAACTAAAGCCAAACCAATTCTTATTTAACTATTTCCCTTACTATTTTCATTTGATTAAAAAATACACATTTTTTTAAAAGTCAAATATTACTATAGGTTTTATAATGAAAGCTGTAGTCTCTTACTCAACTCTTCCCCTATCCTGAGTTCAACCCCAGCTACTTCCTTTAAATATTTCTTATGATATTTACTTGCTTACATCGAATAATAGGTTTATATTGCCATTTCTTGATACATTAATTCTAGAAATTATCACTCACTTTCTATTAGGGAAGTTAGCAAGATAACAATTTGATGTCTTCTTTTCTCTTATCTTCAACTTGCAATTCACACATCTTTCACAGATCTGGGTAAAGTCACATTCTAGTTTTATAATATTATGACAATGAGGTATCATTCACACTTGAGATGTACTGTAATGATTACACTTCATTTCACGTGCATTTTTTTTTTAAATTCTGCCCCCTTTTCCTGGCTTTTTCTTCTTTTCTTTTTGTTTTCTCCTTAGTACATTTTAAAAATTTTATTAAATTTATTGGAGTGACATGGGTTAATAAAATTATACATGTTTCAAGTGTACAATTCTATAATACATCCTCTCTATATTATATTGTGTGTTCACCACCCAAAGTTAAACCTCCTTCCACCACCATTTATTTGACCTCTTTTACCCTCTTCTACCTCGCTGACACACCTTTTCCCCTCTTGGAAAACAGTATAGAGGTTCCTCAAAAATTAAGAATAGAGTTACCATATTACCCAGCCATCCCTCTTCTGGGTATCTACCAGAAAAATTTGAAAACACTTATTCGTAAAGATATATAACCCTGTGTTCATTGCAGCATTATTCATGGTGGCCAAGACACAGAAACAACCGAAGTGTCCTTTGATAGATGATCGGATAAAGAAGAGGTGGTGTATATACACAATGGAATATTACTCAGCATAAGAAAAGACAAAATACTGCTATTTGCGACAACATGGAAGGGTTTTGAGAACATCATGCTAAGTGAAATAAGTCACAGGGAAAAAGTCAAGCACCATATGATTTCACTCATATGTGCGATATAGAACTGAGAGCAGCAAACAAATAAACAAGACAAACAAAAACCGTTTGGCTTAATTTTCTAATGCACTTACCACTGTTTCTTCTTTCTAGCACTGAAAGAATGCTGGAAAATCTCTGATACTATTCCATCCTTTGCTACAAGCATCACATAAGCTATTACTTTTCTTTTTCTCTCTTGCTCGGAAGGGAACCCTCTAGTAGCCATCTGTCTTGCTTTGGTCTGGACAGGTTTCTGTTTCTTGGCAACTGGCATCAGGGAACTTTCCTTGGCTTTTGCTTGGCATGAGGTTCCCTAATTTTTGGATTCTAGTTGTCCCTGAGAAAGGACACACCACAGGTAAAATTGAATTTCTGAAAGTATCTGAAGCTATTCGTACACTTGATTGAACGGCTTGGCTATGGACGGAATTCTAGGCAGTAAATACTTTTTAGAATGCTGAAAGTGTTGCTGCATTCCATTATAAGTTTTAGTGTCACTGTTGGGAAATCTGATGCCTTTTGGATTTCTCTAGATGTTTGATAAAAGACAGTATGGTATAGTGGTTAGGAGTATAAATTCTGGAGCCAGACTGCTTACATTTGAAATCTGACTCTGCCACTTATTAACTGTGTGATATTGGGCAAGTTACTTAACCATTCTCTGCCTTAAGTTCTTTATGTATAAAGACAGTAAAATGTTACTACTTTTCTCATGGCACCAGGTGGGATCCACCCTGGACAGGACGCCCTTCCATTGCAGGGCATTCAAACCCACACTCACTCAGACAGGGACGATGAAGACACGCCAGTCACCTCACATGTACATCTTTGGGATGTGATAGGAAACCGGGGGACCTGGAGAAACCCATGTGGATGTGGACAGAACATGCAAACTCCACACAGACAGTGGCTCCGCCAGGAAGATATTTTTTCCCTCATCAACGTTATAATGAAACGACGCTAAACAAAAGATGTTATTTGCGGACCTGCTGTCTAGATAGGACTATTCTTTGAGGCCATGCAATTTCTTTAAGGCACAGTACGCAGTGCCTTGAATTCCTCCTCTTTAGAAGCCATTCTGCAAGCACTTACTTGGGTTTCAGCTTTCTTGGACCTGCAAAGTCAGATACTTCTCTTTTCCATTTCCAAAAAAACATGCTGACATTGTTCCTCTGTTCCTCTGTTATCAACTGCCTCCTGTTTTTTTTTTTTTGTTTTGTTTTTTTTTACTTGTAGGTTTATATCATTTTCCTTCTTTTATTGTCATTTAAGTGAGATGTCACTTGGGAGATAGTAAATATACGTGATCAGTTTTCCTTATTCCTTCTTCACTAATATTTTCCACATATCTCTAACAGTTGATTATTTTTGACTGTTTACCTTCTTTTCTCTTAGACTAGAAGGACCTTGTAATATATAATTCAACCTTCTAGTGAAGTTTAGAAATAAAATCCTGTAAGCTTGGAAAGCTCTTCACTAGTCCTTCAAATACGTCTTCAAAAATTTCATGATATAGACAGTAGAGAGAAGAAAATTAATTTTCAGCACCATGTTTATTTCACATTTTAAATCAAACTCTGCTAATCCACATATTAATTTATTGTCCGCCTAATCTCTTTCACTCATGGCCTACACACTTCCCTTGCATCACTTGGTTGGTGGACCCCCCAATTCCATGATGTGCTCAGATGATGACAAAATTGATTATGGCGCTTGAAGCTTGACATAAATCACCTTAGTTTTGTTCTAATCAAACACAATTCATCTAACTGAGCTTTAATTTTTTTCTCCTATGTAGGAAAATAGGACCGTTCAGAGACACTTTTTTGCTGAGTCAGTCAGTAAATGCTAAGTAAGGTTGCTAAGTAAGGGGAGTTGCTAAGGAAAACCACTAATGGGATTAGTTGGCAAGGGCTGCTATAACAAAATGCCACAGACTGGCTCAGACTTCCACCACAGAAATTTATTGTCTCACAGTTCTGGAGGCTGGAAGTCCAAGATCAAGGTGTTGGCAGGTTTGGCTTCTCCTGAGGCCTCTCTCCTTGACTTGCAGACGTCCTCCTTCTCACTACGCACTCACGTCAGTCATCTTTTCTCTGTGTGCTCACACACCCTTCTGTGTGTCCCAATTTCCTTTACTTATAAGGACACTAGTTGTATTGTAGTAGGGTCCACCCTACCAGCCTCATTTTTAACAAAACTACCTCTTCAAAGGCCCTTTCTCCAAATACAGTCACAATCTGAGGTACTGGGGGGACGAGAGCTTCAACATATGAATTTTGGGGGACATGATCAACCCATAGTACTAATGCAGTTCAGGTTAGAGCTAGCTCTAGCTAAGAAAGCAAACAGCAGATGGAAGAGGATGAGGAATAAATTCACATTGACATAGGAAGAAGTAAATGTATAGGAGCAAGATAAAATATAATCATGGAAAAAGGCAGGAAGGGCTATGCTTTTAACATGTGGACAAAACATAATACAAGAACTCTTGGAGCTTAGATTGACGCACACAAAACTAGGTAACTAACTGTGTGTGATTAGCTGTTAAGACAAAGGGCATTAAGAAAACACAGACGTTAGTCCCAGAGAGGTGTATGTACCTTGAAAGGTTTTGACTCTAAGAGAAGGCATGCGGCCAAAGACCGCTCCAGGTAAAGGTGATTGCATTAAATCAGAGTGCATTCCATGGAGTTGTAATGAATTGATGCTTTAGTACAATGTACACCACATTTTACCTAATTGCCCAAGAACATGCATATAATAGGTAATTATTTTAGGAACTATATACCTGATTGTTTAGAGATAAACTCAGCTTACTTAAATCTTAGCCAAAACATGGCTAAACATTACACTATGATGACGAAGCTGGGCAGCAGTGTACTCTGCCTTAGGAAGAATACCCAGGGCTGGGGGCATCCCCCTGAGTGCTAGGCTGAAGTTAGGAAATCAGAACAAACGCCACAGTGAGTCTATTGCCCTCACAGCAAACTCTGTTTGTAATAATTTTAATGAAATCTCTGAGGAAATTAGTAGCAATAAAGGAACAATCTCCTGCTGGTCCTAATGCATTTTAATCAGATCTGTTTTTCAAGTTTGAATATAAAGATAAAAGAAAACATCTGACATTTCTTATTGTGGAAGTAGACAAAGATCGATCAAATAGATAAGCAAATGAAGTGTCAGCTATATAGCAAGGGCGTCAGCCACCATGAACCTGTGTTTTGGCAGAGAAGTAGGAAAGCTTCATAGTGAAAAAAAGGAAGGTTTCAGAAGTGCCCTGATTTGGTGGCTATAGGCAGGGAAAGCTGTGAACGGGCTGATGAGAAGCAGGTATCCTATGTAATTGGAGCATATTTGGCTGTATCTGGTTGGTCCTAAATTGGAAGCAGGGACAAAAATTAGGGAAGCTGTTAGTTAGTAAGCAAGTCCTGGCCATTTTGGGCCAGTTGCACAGAAGTTATTGTTTAGCTTCCAGGATGGACACCAGAGAGCAATCTGGATTCCTGCAAATCTGATTCACAGCAAGCTGGCTTCCTGGGTTATTTATGGTAGAAAATGGGTTAGTTTCCCAGGCTGTTTGCTGCAGGTTGGAGGTCAAGGTTGCATTTTTATGTGTGGTCTGGCCTTTCATTGTCCATTTGTATATTCAGTCTCTCATTACCCTTACTGAAAAAAAAAAGCTAACATAAGGCACCTAGCATTGGGGCCAGAGAAGAGGCTTGGAGAACTGAATTTTGCGCTTTGTAGACAGTGGGAGAAACAGAGTTTCTTTTTCTAGGAGAAAGGACAAAGGATATTCCAGGTTGCCAGGAGAACCATGCAGCCTGAGGGTTTCTAGGACTCAGAGGGCAAAGGAGACCCACATGCCTCAGACTGTAGCCAAGAATGGCAGGGATGCCAGCCAACATTCTCAGTCAGGAGATAAAAAGAGAGATATGCATCCCTTCCCCACTCTACCTTCTTTGAATAGTGCACTGAGTAAGTCCTGAGTGAGCTACAGCTCTGAGCAAAGTCCCCAAAGTCCCTGATCTCAAGGCCTGAAAGTCTGATGGGGAGACTGTGGATATATCAAATACATCACTTGATAAGCACACAAGCAAATCATCTATAATGTGTATGTGTATAGGTATATTTAGGACCTCAATCTGTGTATATACAAGGTATGGTAAGCCACAGATCATGACCAACTACTCAATCAAAAATTTGGAAATGCAAATGGAGTACCAACCTACAGGTACCGTTTGCAATTATTCCAAAATGTTAAACAGTGGACTGTGAGTTCCCAGAGAGTCACAGATAAAGCCAATCTTTAGGCACTTTTTTCCATGTTGATAAGTACTGAAAATTCAACGATTTCGCTTTGAGAAAGAAAACAAACTTTCAGTTGAAAGTCATTCAAAGATTATCAAATATTTTATCCTTTTTTATGTTGCCATAATTGGCATTATATGTAGTCTTATAATTGGCAGAGTGTCGATCTCATCAAGGGCCTCATTTAAACGCAGGAAGGTCCATGGTGGTGGGTTTTTGTAGTGTTTTGTTTCTGAGCCTTACCAAAAGCTTGTAGGAGAGGAGAAATTGAAGTAATTATTTTGAACTTAAAAATAAAGAAACTGAGGCTTAGATGGCTGAAATGACTTGCCCAAGGTGTCAGAGCTGAGAACGAAACTAATGTACTTCTAATTGCAGAGTCCCCTTAAAAAAGTTCACGTTTAAATCATTTAACCATAAAATTCTCTGAGTTCTCTTAACTCCCCTTCTCATTTTGTTTTCATTTTTAGTGACAGTATCATTGGAATCCAAAAAGTTTAAAGTTTGATTTAGAAAACTAGGATTAAATAATTATGTTAATCGTAAGGAGTGTTTTCAGCACTTCCTTATACTATAATACTTTTCTATAAAATGGCTAATCCTTTTATGTTACAGCTTAATTCCACTGTAAATCTGACATTTTGCTTCTTCTTCAATCCATTTCATCTCAAAAGCAGTTCAGTGAAAACATTCAAATATTTAATCACACAGAAATGTCGAATCACTAGTGTTATTACTGCATAAATCTTTTTTGTCCAGGTGACGTGATTCATACACAATGAATTTCGTAATTAATAAAAGCCACAGTCTGAAGGAAAATGACAAGAGAGAATATCCTTCTAATCAATCATTCTTAAGCACTGTGTCACAGAATTGGCAAAATATTACTGGGCGCTCTCCTCCAACTGTAATAAAACTACAATACGAGGAAAGGAAGACTTATCTGTGATGCTATTTGTTTATATCAGAGCAGCAACTCTGAAACAATCAGGCAAAGGACTCAAGAGTTTTCCTTTATCCCAGTGATGAATGTAAAGAGTTAGGTAGCAGGAATAACAAATTCGAAGGGGATATTTTAAACTATGGTTTTCAGTGGCTCTTGACTGATGTGTTTTCAGTGTTATAAATGGTGGTTTCTATGCATGCCTGCTTACATCAAAATTCGCCTTGGAATACGGTGGATCAAAAAGCTAATCTCAAAAATGGAGGAACGAAATTCTTAAGGTATGGTGGCTTTGCTCTCACTCAAAGAGATTTCTTTTCTCTTTTCTATTTATATCCTAGCAAAGACTTTAATCCATTTTTGTTTCAATTTCTATGTTAAATACCCTCAAGGCACTTAGGGCTTTGATATTTGTGATTTGAGCAGCAACCTACTCAATTTTAATGAGAATATGCCTAAAAGAGAAAACTACTGGAATATTTTTCTCCAATTTTTTTTCATTGAGTCACATAGCCTCTTACCTCCCCTAGTGCACAGAGTTGCCAAATTACAAACTACACAATGAGGAAGGATAATGACAATTCAACCAAAGGGAAAACCACTGACGATGCATTTTACTGAACATTGTCCTATGCCTTCAAGAAAATTGCTCTCTACATCTTCCTGGAACTCACAATGAGGATAATTTAAATAAAAATGTGCTAACCCTGGTAGTTAATTGTCACGTAAGGGCCAGAATCAGGATAATTATACTAAAAGGATTTTGGCCAAACATGGCAGCTACAGGGTCTAGAAGGTTTCCACTTTAAGACGTTAATGCCTGGGTGATGATCCATGATTCCTAATATCCAAATCTGTGATTTGAAAATCAAACGATTATTTCATTCATTTATTCTTTTCTTCAGATGCCACAAACAAGTAGATCATATGGCATTTGTCTTTCTCTGTCTGACTTATTTCACTTAACATAATATTCTCTAGGTCCATCCATATTGTTGCAAATGGTAAGATTTCATTCTTCTTTATGGCTGCGTAATACAATGGTCACTGCACTGTACACCTGAAGTTGAACAATAATGAATGTCAACTACAATTATATATATATATATATATACACACACACACACACACACACACACATACATATACACACACACACACACATACACACATATATATATATATATGTGTGTATGTATATATTTACAAGAAGCGGAGTACAGCATTAGGAATAGAGACAGTGGAAATGTAATGGCTGTGTGCGATGTCAGGGGGGTATTGGATGGGGGAGGGGGTTGTCACTGTGTGAGGGATATAAATGATAAATGTCTAACTATTACACTGTTTTGTGCACCTGAAACTAATAAAAAAAATGTTAAAAAAAAGAAAAGAAAATCAAAGGATACCTTGACAAGCAAGTGTCTGTCAACTAAATGGCCACAGGCCCTGTGTTCCTCACACAGTGGGCGATCTCGTCACAGTCTTTACTCTCAAGTGCTCACCATGAAATTACTTGTTTTTCTGAAAGTTATAACCAGATACAATATTAACATTTCTGCAAAAAAAGGTAGTCAGCGAAGTAAAGCCAACTCTCCAAGCACAAAGCACTGAGTTCTAAACACGAGATGTCACACGCTCTTGCGATGCCATGCTGCTGACGACCCTGTGATTAATGCCTGGTTCTTGCTGTTCTAAGAAAGCAGAGCTTAAAACAAGGCTGAAATTAAGAGGCCCAGGGAAACAGAATTTGGAAATAAAGACTTGATTGGCAAACGGGAGAAGGATATGAGACACACGCGCAGATATTAGTAACTTGGAGGGCATACTGGGGTACCAGCAAGGGTATGGATGGACTTTGAGGACACGGAGACCTCAGTTCAAATCCCAGTCCTGTCGCCATTCAAAATGGGACCTTCCTTAATTTTGCTAATCCCTACTTTACTCTTGTATAATATACGTGGGCGCAATAATACCTATCCTGCAGAGTTGTAAAGATTAGAAGTATTATATACAAAAGTGCTCAGCACGTTGATTGCAAATAGGTATTTAATACATGATAGCTATTTTAGTATTTCTATAAAATATAATATTTCAAAATTGGCTTTCCAACTTACTTTTTAGAAACTAGAAACCATTTTCCTATGAAAACCTGGTAATAAATAAAATTACAAATTGCAATAATTATAATAATTAATATGTATTGAGCACTTCCTACTTACTTATTAAGTGAACTTGTTCCGTAACAAGTACTATTTCCATAGGCATTTTTCAGATAATGAACTCAAAACACAAAGCAGTGTTGCTCAGTGTGATATACGTGTAGGTAGGAAGGAATGGACCACAGAAACCAAAACCAGGCAAAGTGGCTACAGGGCCACGCTCTAAACTGCTTCACTATATCGCCTCACTGGTGATTATGACTTTATCAACCTCCAGAAACCTGTTCATTTTTCACATACTTCAACTACTACATATATATATATATATATATATATATATATATATATATATATATGTCACAGGTTCCCATTTTTTAACAGATTTATTGAGATACGACTTACATACCACAAAATTCATTAAATTGACTTTTATAATTCAGTGCTTTAGTTGTGCAACTATCAACACCATCTAATTTTAGAGCATTTTCATCACATCAAAAAGCAACCCATTACACATTAATAATAAATCCCCCTCACCCCATCTTTTCAGTCCCTGGCCATTGCCAATCTACTTCTGTCTGTATGGACTTGCCTAATCTGGACAGTTCCTATACATAGAATCATGTAATATTTGGCCTTTTGGGTATGGCTTCTTTTACTTAGCATAATGTTTGCAGGGTTCATCCATATTGCACCAGGTATCAGTACTTCATTCCCTTTTCATTACCATTGGGTAGATATACCACATTTCATTTTTTGTTTGTTCATTCATTCAATCATTCACGATTTAGATAGGCATTTGGGTTCTTTGCATTTTTTTGCTATTATGAATAATGCTACTATGATCATTTATGCACGCATTTTTGTATGAACATATGTTTTCATTTCTCTTGGGCATATACCTAGGAGTAGAATTGTTGGGCCATGTGGTAACTCTATGTTTAACTTTTTGAGGACCTGCCAAACTGTTTTCCAATGTGGCTGCACCACTTTGCTTTCCCACCAGAAACATTTGAGGGTTCCAATTGTTCCACATACTTGCCAACACTTGTCAATGTTCAACCTTTTTGGTATAGCCATCCTAGTGGGTGTTAAATGGTATGTCACCGTAGTTGTGATTTGCATTTCCCTAATGATGAATGATGCTTAAGCATCTTTTCATGTGCTTCTTGGCCATTCATATATCTTCCTTGAATAAATATCTACTCAAATCCTTTTCTCATTTTTAAACTGGGTTATTTGTCTCCATATTATTGAGTTATCAGAGTTCTTTATATATTCTGGATACGAGTCCCTTGTTGTATGTATGATTTGCAAATATTACCTCTCATTCTGTGGATTTTATTTTAATTGTATTGATCATGTCTTTTGAAGCACAAAAGTTTAAGCTTTTAATGAAATCCAATTTACCTATCTTGTCTTTTTTCACTTGGGTTTTCAGTATTATATCTGAAAAAACATTGCCTAACTCAATGTTACAATGACTTACTTTTATTCTAAGGGTGTTTTATTCTAAGGGTTCTATAGTTTTATCTCTTACATTTAGGTTTATTTAGATTCTGAATTCATTAGTTTTTAATAATACACGGTAACTTCATTATTTTGCGTGTGGATATGCAGTTGTCTCAGCACTTTTGTGAAAAGAAAATTGCTTCCCCATTGCATTGTTGGCACCTTTGTCAAAAAATCAATTAATCATAAACGTAAGGCTTTATTTCTAGACTCTCAATTCTTTTCTACTGATCTACATGGCTGTCCTTATGGAAGCATCATACTGCCTTAATTACTGTTGCTTTGTAGTAAGTTTTGGAATTGGAAAGTGTGAGTCCTCCAACTTTGTACTTTTTTCAAAATTATTTTGACTATTCTGGGTCCCTTGTATTTTCATAGGAATTTTAGAATCAGTTTGTCAATTTCTGTTAAACAAACAAACAAACAAACAAACAAAACCCTAGCCATGTGGAATTTTGATTGAGACTGTATCAAAGCATTATGTCAATTTGGAGAGAATTGCTATCTTAACAATATTATGTTTTGTGATCCATAAACATGGGATGTATTTCTATTTATTTATATGTTTTAAAATTTGCTCCCATCCGGTTCTGTAGTTTTTAGTATACTAATCTTGCACTACTTCGTAAAATTTATTCCTAAGCATCTGTTATGGGTCAAATTGTGTTTCCCCAAATCACATGCTGAAATCCTAATTCCCAATACTTCAGGATGTGACCTTATTTGGACACAGGGTCTTTACAGAAATAATCAAGTTAAAATGAGGACATTGGGGTGGGTCCTAATTCAACATGACTAGTGTCCTTATAAAATTGGAAAATTTGGAGATACACGTACACATACACACTGGGAGAATGAATGCCATGTGAAGATAATGTCAGAGATCTATAAGCCACAAACTCCAGCGATTGCCAGAAAATCACAGAAGCTAGGAGAGAGGGATGGGACAGATTCTCTGCGTCCTCAGAAGGAACCACCCAGCCAACACCTTGATCTTGGACTTCTGGCCTCCAGAGCTGTGAGACAATAAACTTCTATTGTTTAAGCTACCTAGTCTGTGTACTTTGTTATGGCAGCCCTTCTAAACTAAAACAGTAGTATCAAATATAAAACAGTAGTGTCATATTTTTTCATGCTATTACAAATGAAATTGTTTTCCTAATTTCATGTTGGGAGTGTTTTTTTGCTAGTGTAAAGAAATACAATTGATTTTTGTACACTGATCTTGTATCCTGCAGCTTTGATAAACTTCTTTATTAGTTCTAATAGTTTTTTTGGTGAATTCCTTAGGACTTTCTACCTAAAAGATAATGCCATCTGCAAATACAGAGGGTGCCAAAAAAATGTAAACACATTTCAAGAAAGGAAAATAACTATTAAAACTGTTATACTCAATATATGCCAGTAACAAAAGATGAATACAAGTCACGTTTGACTTCTGCAATTACAAGAGGTGCTCAAAGTGGTTACCATCAGTGTCCACACACTTCTGATTACAGCGAACTACTGCTTGAGCAATGCTGACCAAAGCGTCCACTTGTATACATTTTTTTTGGCACCTCTGGTACAATTTTACTTCTTCCTTTCAGTCTTTTACCATTAAGTATAATGCTAGCTATAGGTTTTCTGTAGATGCCACTTTTTCAGGCTGACAAAGTTCTCTTTTATTCCTAGTTTGTTATGTATCTTTTTTTTTAAATCATGAAAGGGTGTTGCTTTTGTTAAATGCCTTTTCTGTGTCTAATGAAATGATCATGTAATTTTAATTCTTTATTCTAATAATATGGTCGATTATATTGGTTGATTTTCATTTGCATTCTCCAGAAAAGTCCTTCTAGGTCATGGTATATAATTCTTTTCAATATGTTGCTTGAGTCAGTATGGTAATACTTCGTTGAAGATTTTTGTGTCTATATTCATAAGGAATATTGGTCTACAGTTTTCTTTTTCTGGCATGTCTTTGTCTGATTTGGGTATCAGGATGACACTGGCTCATAAATTGAGTTAGCAAATTTTCCCTCCTCGTCGTATTTTGGAAGAGTCTGTGAAGGACTGATATTATTTAAGTATTTGATAAAATTCACCAGTGAGGAAATCTGGGTCTGGCTTATCATTGTGGGAAGCTTTTAAATTATTAATTTAATCTCTTTACTTGTTACAGATATAGTTAGATTTTTCTACTTCCTTTTGAGTCAATAGTTTCAATATTTGTGTCTTTCTAGTAATTTATCCATATCGCCTAGGTTATCTAATTTCCTAGCATATAGTTGTTCATAGTATTGCCTTATAATCCTTTAAGTTTTCTAAGTTTGGTAGTGGTATCTCCTCTTTCATTCATGATTTGAGCCATTGGAGCCTTCACTCTTTTTTTTTTTTTAATCAGTCAGTGTAGCTAATAGGCCGTCAAATAATTTTTTAAGAATGAAATTTTGCTTTTATTGATTTTCTCCATTATTTTTCTATTCATTATTTCATTTATTTCCACTCTAAACTTTATTATTTCCTTCTTTTTGCTTGCTTTGCATTTATTTTGTTCTGCTATGTTACCTTCATAAAGTGAACAACTAGATTATTGTCTTATGATCATTCTTTTAAATATAGGCATTAATAGGTATAAATTTCTAAGAACTACTGCAGCTTTTAAGTTTTGCTCTGAGTATTTTTGTTTCATTCATCTCAAAGTATTTTCTAATTTCTCTTGCAATTTCATTTTTGACCTACTGGTTACTTAAGAGAGTATTGTTCAAATTTCACATATTTGTGAATTTTTCAACTTACTTTTGGTTAATGATTTCTAATTTCACTCCACTGTAGTCAGAGGACATGCTTTGCATTATTTCCATACTTTTAGATTATTTGAGCCTTGTGTTTTGGCCTAGTATATGGTGTACCTGGAGGAAGTTCCATGTGTACTTGAGAAGATCGTGTATTCTGCTTTTCTTAGGTGGAGTGTTCTATACCGTGTTTCCCCGAAAATAAGACCTAACCGGAAAATAAGCCCTAGCATGATTTTTCAGGATGACATCCCCTGAACATAAGCCCTAATGCATCTTTTGGAGCAAAAATTAATATAAGACCCGGTCTTATTTTCGGGGAAACACGATAATATGCTAAGTGCTTAAAAAGGACATATAAGGTGCTTTTGGATACATGTAAGAAGGGACCAATAACATAGCCTCCTAAAAGAAATGACAACTTTTCCAACATGTGACGGATAAATATGAGTTATCTATGAAGGGGATAGGAGAGAAGGAAAAAGGAAGAGGGTAAATAAAAATAGACTATCATAGGGAAAGTTTAGTGAGAAGAGAAATTTTGGCTGAAGATAGTAAATGGCAGTGGTAAGAGATAAAGACAGTAATGAATCTGGTATTTGGGGGTAAAGCTGAATCACTGATCAAAACTAAAAAGTCAGGATATAACTATAAAGGAATATAACCATGGATTACATGGTGAGTTAATTTTCACATTAAATGTTAATGTATTTATGCAGTTGGAGATGAATAGAAAAAGTAAAAGTCTAATTAGGGAGCATAGCTTTGGTAGAAATTTTAACAGCAGTTGAATCAAGAGTGGAAACGGTTTCTTAGAAAATGAATGAGAAGGACAGGAGAACCCAGAGCAGAGAACAATATTTGGATCTGAGTGCAAGTCCAAGGTCAGCGAGGGCACTGAACCCTAGGTCACCTTCCAAACATCCACTGTGCCTCTTCCTCCTCCCTAACAGAACCCTGATTTAGTTCGGGTGCTCACCATCCATCAGATAATCCACTGAATTGAGAGGAATCTGACCCTTTCCTTGATCTGCTGTTTTAAGGAAAATCTCATAGTCCCTTACCAGTAATTCACCCAGAGTGGAAATGTGACTTAAATTGGCTCAGACTAAAGGGAAAGATTTTTGTTCCCTGCTCGATGAAGAGCCACAATTTTTTTTTTTTTTTCCTGCTGGAAGCTTGTTGCCTCAGCCTGTTGCCAGCTGCTTGGTCTCTCAAACTCCCTTATAACTGTGAGTGCCCATGTGATATGGTTATGATCAATAGGACAGGGTCTGCTAGAAGGCCATTTAGGACTGGTGTGGTGGTTCAACAATGTTATGAAGCCTCCAAATACTTTGCGACCCTCCATTCCAGTTGCTGCTGGCAGCCATCTTGTAAAAAGCCAGCACAAGGACAAAGGTGACCAAAGAGGAATTGCAGAGACAAGAAAACATTCCTTCTGTTCACACTACACCTGAGGTCTGTCCTACTGCTGGGCTTCCTTCACATGAGTCAATCGAATTTCTTATTTTTTAAGTCAAGTTTGAATGTCATTGCTGTTACTTGAACTTGAAAGCATCTTAAAAGCTACAGTAGGGAAATAAACTCACAGAGAGACCAAGAGAAAAAGATTAGCAGGTGGAAAGAGAATCAGAAGAGCTCAGTGTGATACAATCTGAGAAAAGATGGAATTTTACGAAGGAAAGAATCACTGGCAGGGCTAAATGTATTACATTTATCAAGAAAGATATTTTTCCGATACTCTTTCTGCTTTGGGTATAGAACTTCTTTGAATTAATCTGCATTCCCTGTCACCACACCATGGTTTTCTGATTTATAAAATATTCAAAGGCAGCCTGCTTTACAATTGGATTATGATGATTATTATGGACTACAATTTGTTTATGATGATTAATCAGCAAAGTATTATAAAGCTTACAGACACATTGTATTCAAGACATTCTTTTAAAAAGAATTGAAAAATGTAAAACTTGTATCTAGAGATTGAGAAAACAGTATAAGAAACCCCCACAGATCCATCACGCAGATTCCAAAATTGTCAATACTTTGTCTCTCTTGCTTTTCCCTTCTCACGTCTCTCAAATGAGGTAATATGGCTATATTGTCTGGTGGTAGTTCTGTACCTACGTAACCTCGCCCTGTCTGAATGGGAGTGGACTGGGGGAGGCACTTGCTAGACGAGTACTGCAGCCTGTAAACGAGATCAGCACTGTGGCGAACCTAACGTCCCTTCCAAAGTGGGAAAGTTTGAGTATAAATGAAGAGAAGGAGGAATAGCAGCTGAAGGTAAGGGAATGAATAAATGAGTTATGTAACGAGAGAAATCCAATATTATATCAACACCTCAAAAGAGGCTCAGGACAAGAGACAATTTTATCTTTTAGCTCAATTACACCACATGCCTGAAAGGGTGAAGCCGTATATTGCTAAGACCCCGCTGTGGAACCTGATGCTATCTCCAGGTAGACAGTGTCAGAATGGAGATAAATTTGTAGGACACCCAATAAGTGTTCACTGAGAACTGGAGAACTGTTTGGTGATATTGGAAAACGTATATTGAAGATGTAAAATCAGCTGTTTAAAATTCAGAATGTTGTTTCTTATATGAACAATGTATATATATGGTGGTTAGATTCTCAGGCTGGACAACTGAAGCCCATCTCACCCATAAGGTAGATGACATCTTTTATATTTTGAGTAGAAAGCAGTATTATTGAAACTTTAAGTTAATTTACTTCCCATCTTATTAATGTCTATAAGAATAAGATGGAGCTTACCAAAGCAATAGTAAACTTCTGACCAGCCTCTACCAAAATCACAAAGAAGATATTCTTACAGTTTGGATTTAATCCACCAATACAAAATCTTCTAATTTTTTTTTAGCCATTAAGTTGTTAGAATCATTTAGTTTCTCTTTCCTACATATTTGCCATCATATTTTCTAAAACATATTTATGCCTACCTTTTTTTTAATAGACTGAGGACCAGTGGTTCTCAAAGTATGGTCCAGGGACACCTAGGGGTTCCCGAGACCCTTTGAGGAGGTCTGCAAGATTAAAACTCTATTCTTAATAATACAAGGATATTATTTGCTCTGTTCACACTCATTTTTTTACAGGTACACGATGGAGTTTTCCAGAAGCCACATGACATATGGTAATATCACTGCTCTAATGAGTGTGTGTATGAAGTAGATGTGAGTAAGAATCCTCTTGTCTTCTATTAAGCCAGACATCAAAGAGATTTGTAAAAATATAAAAACAATTCCAATCTTCTCACTACATTTTTGGTTCTGAAGACACAGTTATTTTTTTAAAAAAATATTTATATTAACATGTAATGGAGTTATTTTTAAAGAATTCATAAATAATCATTACATTCTCTTTTAGTTTCAATTAATGATAATTATATTAATAGACATAACTCCCTTCCCCACCCCCACAGAAAGCTCCCTGGGTGCTCAATAATTTTTAAGAGTATGAAGGGGTCCTAAAGCCAAAACGCTTGAGAACAGCTTTTCAAGAAAAAATTCCTTAAATAAAGCTGCAATGAACATTGGAGCACATATATCTTTATGGATAAATGTTTTCAGAATTTTTTGGGTAGATACCTACTAGGAGAAGGATTGCTGGGTCATATGGTAATTCTATTCTTAAGTTTTTTGAGGAACCTCCACGCTGTCTTCTCGTGGCCAAGATGTGAAAACAACCAAAGTGTCCTTTGATTGGATAAAGAAGATCTGATATATATATATACACAATCAAATACTATTCTGCCATAAAAAAAGATGAAATAGTGCCATTTGTGACAACATGGGAAGATCTTGAGATTACTATGCTAAGCAAAATAAGTCAGACAGAAAAATTTGAGAACCATATAATTTTACTAACGTGGAATATAAAACTGAAAGCAACAAAGGAATAAGACAAACAAATAAAGAAACAAAAACTCATAGACACAGACAATAGTTTAGTGGTTACCGGATGTAGGCGGGAGGGGGCGTGGGAGATGAGGGTAAGGGGAATGAAATATATGGTGATGGAAGGAGAACTGACTCTGGGTGGTGAACACACACTGTGATTGATATTTAGATGATGTATTACAGAATTGGACACCTGAAACCTATGTAACTTTACTAACCATTGTCACTCCAAGAAACGTTAATTTAAAAAAAAAAAGAAAAAATTCCTTTCTTCACCATCTCAATTAAACTTTTGGCTAACAGGATGATAAGATTCTTTCTGCATCTTTTTTGCAAATGTCACTGGATATAAAATCTATTTCCTCCTTGCCGTTCCTTTCCATGAGAAGCACTCTCCGATTTTGAGTAGGAAATAGGTGAGAATTAGGGGAGGATGAGGTCTAAGTTAACACTCACCTTTACTAATTCTGTGTAGCCCGTTTCCTTTGGGGTCCACCAAGGCTGAGCTTTCAGTCCATTCACATTGTAGAGTGAGCGCTGCCAAACAGATGCAAAATGGCCCCTCTTGTGCCCAAGCTCGTACCACTTATATGCCTGAAATAACAGAAAAATTGAACTACATACAAAGCATTTTTAAAAATTAATTTCAAAACTAAAGTCACTGAAAATAAAGTAATACTTTGTGACATTAAAATAAAGAGCTTCCTAGTCAGGTGCCCAAGTCTGTTGCGCTGGCGAAAAGACTGTTATTTGAATGGGTCTCTGATTATGATTTATTATTATAAGTGAACGTGTGCGTTTAATTCTCACTGTCAGGCTGTAAAGTCTTTTAATCCAGGATTCATGCTGTACCCATTCTGGTCTTCCTCAGAGTGTCCAGCGCAGAGTCTAGAACTTATTTGTTGAGTAGTAAATAATTTAAGACACGAAAGTAGATTATATATTCTTAAATTCTATTTCTAAGTTTCCCTTAAAAGGAAAGGATTATGACTTTAATAATTTCTTCCAAAATATTTGCATTTACGAAATTGGAATGCTAAAGTCAAGAGTACCTTCTTTTTACATGCATGTTCTTTCCATGTCTGCATTTAAGAACACCACCCTGAAGTAACAGAGTGTAAATACTCCATTACATTAAGTAGACAAAAGGAAATATTATTCTGACTTGGCATTAATATAGCAATAGCCCACATTAGATTTTTTTGAAAGGGGATTTTTGTTTCTTTCTTTTTTTGGTCTGCCATAAGGGATAACATTTGTAGCTTTTGGTTAGCTGTAACATGATACAACTTGCCTCCAAGACTAGCCTTTTCAGGGACAGCTGGCTGCAGAGTATGCTGCTCCATATGTGTCTTTCCAATGACGCCCTAACCATATGCTCCCCGAGTGGCCCCCCTAGGTTTCCTGCAGTGTGCACACTCCTTTGTCCTCAGAATGGAAATGATTCTAGTGGTGTCCTCAATAGTTTCACCTCCATTATTATAAGTCTGATCTAATGGTTATTTTTGAAGAGTGATTTCAAACACATTTTGATCAATTAAACACAGGCACTTAATATCAAGCAGATTAAGAAGATATTCCAGAAGCATATTTTCGTAAGACAGATATACTTTAAATGTAAAGTATACTAACTTCTAAAAGTCTTTTAAAAACCACATTTCAAAATTTCCTTCATTGGAGAAATCAAGTGTGATAGCAGTACCACTGCATATTTTCAGTAACATTTTCTAGTTTACTACTTGCTTTTATATATGTATCGTATTTGATCTTTCCAATAACAGCAAATATCTCCAATTTACAAGTGCTGAAACTGAGGTTTAAAAAGGCTAAGTGTCTTGAACTATCACCCAGGGCTCTTGGCAACTTCTTCCACAATCCTCCCATCTTTGTATCATTAAAAAAAATAATAAAATTCAAAAGTGATATTCTTATTTATCTTTTTAAATATCTCAAATTAAGAATGCATATGCTAACCACTCATATTTTTTCTTTGAAATACATGTAAATTGCAGCTATAGATTCTTTAAAAACAAGAAACTTAAAATACCTAAGTGTTTGATTTTTTTTTAATAACAATTTATCTTTGAAATTAATTTGACTATTTTTGTTATTTTTTTCCAATTTAAATTTAGGATTTTATTTCCTATACCTTTTTGTGTTAAAGTGAACAACAATATTAATTACAACAGATGATTTTGTCTTGAAACTCTTAAAGTATATTAATTCTGAATCCTCAGTAATTCATTTCATGGACTAGGTACATTGTTAGAATAGTGAGAAAAAAATATTATAAGAAACCAAAACAGCCAACCTCCTAGCTGTAGTTAGGAGTTAGAAGTCTTAGATTTTAGTCTTTGCCTTAATATTCACCATGCTGGACGCCTGGGCAAGTCACTTTCCTTACAACGTCACGTCTAAACTATCTGTAAGTTCTTTCTGACACTCAAAGAAACACAAAGTTAGTCCTGCTGGACCCTTAATTCTGTACCCCTCGGCCATTTAACTGTTAGAGAAACACATCATGACAATGATATATGGAATTAAAAAAAATCTTCAATGTTATTTTCAATGATGATAAAATCATCTTCAACGACACAGAAGACCCAATGAATTAATCTAGACTTCCTTTAAAAAAAATATCTAAACTACTTTACAGTAAGAATTGATAGAAAAATCAATGATCGAGTCGGAATCCTCTGAAAATTTCTTCTTTACTATTTCCCTTTTATATTGCTAATCAAGAATACTAAAATAGAAACAGCACCTGGGGGCACCTTCTTATATGTGTCTTCTATACTTCAAATTGTTGCCAGGTAGAGTTTGTGCACACACACACACACACACACACACACACACACACACACACAGAAAAGTGTCGAATGATTCCAACTCAGAAAACCCCAGCCGCATCTGGGGAACAGGCCCGTCACATGCAGCCCCAGCCGGAGCCTGCGACGCCTGGATCGCAGTGCGCAGTGGGGCTCAGGACACACACTTATGGAAAGAAGGGTTGGCTGCAAAGGCCTATGGGGGATCGTGAATGTCCTCTCTTGGAAACAGGACTTTTCTTTTATCTTTCATCGTGAGGCCTTTGAGCATTAGAAGGCCTAAGACTAAAGCAAGAAACCACAGGCAGGTTCTTACAACCGTCACTGACATCGAAGGCAGCAATTGACTACAGTGGGATGACAACACTGACCGCGCAAATGGAAGATGAGATGGACGCCAAAGACCCCAGGAAGTTGACGTCCCAGAATGTGGCCCTAACAAGACTAGAGGGAGAAGAGGCCTGTGGACGGACAGAGAGGAGCCAGAGTTGCCTCAAGTCTTGAGCTCAGGAAGTTGGCAGTGTCATCAAATAAGAGCCTGAGCCCAGGAAGAAAAATGGTTTAGAGGAAGACAAGTGAGTTGTCGCTATGACATCATGTGGTGATGCTAAGTAGACAGTAGACATACAAGCCTGGATTTCGAGTAAGAGATGAGAGCTAGAATGTGGGAACTATGGAAATACTGATGACAGCTGACGTGGAAATTGCTAAGACTTTCATGGTTTCCGTTCCTCCCTCTTCCTGTCCATGTGAAACACACCCATTCGAAAAACCTTCCACAAAGACAATTTTATTGTCAACCTCTGCAGCACAGAGGTGTGGGTTTGTTTCTCTTTTGGTGCGAGGAACAGACCTCCGTGCACACAAATGTGAAGGATGGTTGCCTCCCAATATGCGAACTCAGAGCATGACAGTCAATTCATAGATTTCATATCTGATACTAAGACTATGGCAACATGGAATTTCTACAGGCTTATTTTTGTTCCCTGGAAGTATGAATCCTTGTGAACTTTTTAAATTCAAGAACTGTGCTGTTCTGTGCATATTAAAATAAGTAAGCTGATGGAACAGTCCCATAGGTTCAAATCCCAAGCCCTTAACACATGTTTAGTAGTAAATTCTTTGCCCTTGAAATAAGGGCTGTTTTCATCTAAGATGTGAGAAGAAATCATAGACTTCTTTTATCTGTCTTTGCCCTGGACCCTGAGATGTTCAAAGATAAATTAATTAGTGACAATTACATTTATAGCAATTAGACATGAACATTTATCCAGTGTTAGATACTGCAGCAAAATCTCTCTTATCCCTCTCCTTCAAAGGAGGCACTAAGATGTAAAAAAATGAAGGAACACGAAAGTGATTACTAATCAATAATTTTTTCTCACTTCTTTCTCATCACTCTCATATTTTATTCTATTTCAGTTGACTAAACTGGTGGGTTAAAGGGGGAAAGGTACAGATACATAGACGTGCATAAAGAAAACTGTCAGTTACCCAAATCACTATTACCCCAAATTGGTTTGTGTCTCTAGCTGGCAATTACCCCGTCACAAAACCCCTTGCTCCAATAAACCCTCAATTGTCCAAATGGTCCCATGTTCTTAATTAATTTGAGAAACGTGAAGCTGTGTTATCCTTAGGTGTCACTTTATTGCATACATGGAATACAATGGTTACAAAGCATCAGTGTCTCACTTCACCCTTGTATCCCTGACTCTAAGGAGAGCCCAGTCTAGCCCCCTGAGATGGTGTAGGATGGAAAGGTGGTCTTGGCTGTTCAGCCATATTGTGTAAATCATGGTGGGTTATGAAAGTCTGGGAACATACAGTACATACTGTCATGATTAATGATCTAATATTACGCTTAAAGAAGTTGACACTGTACTCAGGGAAAAAAGTAACAATCACAAAGAAAATATGTAACTTTTTTTTAGCTATTACATTTTCTGTGTCAGTACCTGCCATTACTATAGCTACAGGTGTTCATTTCAGACTTGGTATTAAATATTTCAGAAGGTAATTTACACAATTAACCATTGGGTTAAATGTGCTTAGAAATCAGTTGAGTAAAGACTTCATTCTAAAATAACTACTTTTAAAATTCTAAAATAAAATAAAAAGAAATCTAGGCAAACTGTTAAAATCTCTTTATTTCATAATTAAAAAAAAATTTTCAAGGCAATGTCTATCTCTCTCTAATACACACACAGATATACACATAGACACACACACACACACATACACACATGCACACACAGACACACACACACACATACACACACTTGTTTAGAGGCCGCTCTTCTGATTACTTATGAGTGATTACTCACTCACATACTTTCTTGAAAGAAACTATAAAAGTCAAATCCCAAAAACTCTTTATAGGATTAAGTAGGAGTTGTTGGGTTGTTTAAAAAAAGTTTAAATCACTTCCTTCAAAAGTTTATGCTCTAAATATTTTTTCAATTGTAACTTTCTGTTACAAATAATCACCCCTCCCCACTCTATGCTCTGTTAGAACCAAAAGTTAGAGACACATTACCTCTTTGTTTCCAACCCTCTGCATGGCATCTCCCAGGTGGAAATAAAATCGCCCATCATCAGTGCCTGGATCCCCAGACTCTATTCCTTCCTGTAGAAAGGAAAGTGTTAGCATTTATGAAATAATTAAATACCACACTTAATTCATTGGCTTACTTAATCTTTATTACCATACGAAAACCTAAGAACCAGACAAATTCATCTCAATATTAAAGTTTGGCAGTTAGGTTACTGGACAATATTTAAAATACAAAACCAAAAGGAGTCAATAAAAGTTAAATTTAAGAACACATTCATCATTAATTAACAGTGGAATCACCTATAACATTAGAACAATGCTTTGGGAATTGTCTCTGTGGGAACACTCATATTTCAATATCCCAAGGAATTTCTTTGACTGACTATCAATCACCTTACTTTTGTTCCCCAAATCTAAACAGTTGTCATCTAGAAGCTTTTTATTTCATTCCTGAACCAAAATGTTTAGTTGCTCATAGATACTTGAAGTGATAGAGACCCAACTACAAGTAATATTTTTTCCCACTCAAAACATATATGTCCTTGCTTTGTAACAAAATCTTTTACAAAACATATAATAATTGCAATCTTTGAAAATGTAATTATTATTAAACAAATCTTATTCTAAAACAGTTAGTTGATTCCTATCCCTGTCTCCCACATAAGGATTGAAATTGAGATTTACATTAAAAATAAAGGGGGCGGGTAGAGAAAATAATACACAACAATAAATTTTAAAAAGGATAAAGGTAAAAAATATTTAAATGTCAAGGAATTCTTTACAAAAATCTGCATTTTTGAGGCTTCTTCACAAGAAGAAGCCATTTTACTGTTAAGAAATTTTATTTGCATAATGTTGAGAAGTAGCTGCAAGAAACAGGAGAAGCATGACTCAGGAGAAGAGAATCACCATCAGGGTTCCTGACTAACAAACACTCAAATAAATGTCCTCATTCGTTACCTGTTTTCCCATCTCTGAAGCAAGGAGAGTACTATCAGGCCCTTATTAAGTCAAAGGAAATCTAAGGGGAATACTTTAAACCAGAGAAACACACATGCCACAGGGTCTCCACAGGGAATACAAAGGTTTGCAGAGGCCCAGTGACAGCCACGACAAACTGCGGGGTGCACGCCCACCTCAAGGGGGCAGCACCTCTTAGCTCCTGCGCTATGACGTGGGCCAGATAGGGCCTTTCAAGTGAAACCAGAAATATGCATAATTATATAAAGTGTTCAGATTCTCAACAGAGTCAAGCAATTAAAATTGTTTTTAATAGAATTACGTTGGCCAAATATAACATGCAAGTTAAGTCATGTGCAAGAAAAGTGATCATAAAAGTGTAACATACAGTTACTTAAAAAAAAAGTTCGGAGGCATCCAACCATCTACCAGTCCAATATGGTAGCCGCTAGCTAATGCTATTATTTAAATTAAAATTAATTAGAATTAAAATTAAAAATCAATTCCTCAGTCACACTACCACGTTTCAGGTGCTCAATGGACACATGTGGCTTGGTGGCTACCATATTGGAGAGTAACAAACAAAGAACATTTCCCTCGTGGCAAACAGTTCTGTGGGACAGCCCTGAGCCAGACCGAGTGTGATTCTGGTGACGTGACAAGGATTCGACTAGATAGGAGAGAGGAAAAATGACAGCATACTTTAATTACATATTGGAACTCATCTGAATAGGGCTCATGGCAAGCTATACAAAGTGAGATAAAAAATGCAGACTTAACAGGTCAACCCCCCAAAAGCCCGATAGCTCAAAACAGTCAGATTAAATTGTAAAAGGAACACTTAATGCATCACCCATATTTTAAAATATTACGTCGATAATTTTTGTCTACCTTTGACATTTCAAAAAAAACTAATAAAAGCAGTTTTAGGAATTTCTCCATAAAGTCTTCCCCAAGAGTCTGCTCACATGTTTGGTATTTCTATATTCGACACTCAATTATGGGGAAGGTCCACACTGGTCTACGAATGTCATGGTCAGAGGGTGTACATTTTCATGGTGAAAAGACTCAGCAGTGCACGCCAGTCAATCTATAGCGCATAATCAAGGGTGACCAAATGACTTAAAGGAACGGAAGATGAAAAAGAGCACATCAGGGACAGTTACCTTTAAATAGGGAATGCTTTCTGCGATCTTGTTCTGTGCCTTCAAGATAAAGCCATAATGCACTTTGGCAAAACCATCGTGAGGTGTCACATTCAGAACCTAAGCTCAAAGAAAACAAGAAGCTATTGTGATTGACTACACACCCGCAGATGGCTGTCAAAACAAATTGTAATTAGCTTTGCTGTACTCAGATTGGATTATGATGTTACAGTGTACAACACTCTAGTGTTTTGTCGCATTGCAATGTATTAGGCTTAAATGGCCCCGTTTCCCTTCAACTCGATGTTTTCACATCTATACATTAGTTCTTCAAGAATGAAGAAATGAGTGAAAAGGCAATGACTGTTAAAGCACTGTTTTGAACAATGCAAATCAGCAAAATATCTGTCAATTGTTACGACTTCAGTATTTCTTTTAGTGGTCAGGAGAAAATGCTTTAAATTTGCTACCTTGACGTCAACTCTGAATGATTATTACATTTCTTTTCTACATGCTTTATACATTGCCTTAAGAGAAAATCTAGATTTGCATTCATAATATATCATGATCCATTCATTCAATACATTTCTTGAAGGTCCAAATCATTTTAAGAACTGAGGATAAAGTGGTGAGCAGATCCAATATTCTGTGACAAAACTCAGGTAAATATTTAATATAAATCAAATCACTAGTAATATCATATGCATTTCTTATGAATGATTAAAATGCCTCTAAATTAAACGGTAGCAGTGAGAAATCAAAACAAAAACAGTCAACTTGTGAAGAGGCTTAGACAAACTAATGTAGAGAACCAAAGCAAAAGTTGAAACAGGTGTGAGTTGAGTGAATATCCTGTAGCTTCTCTTTAACCTTGAGCCTGAGGAGGAAAGGGGAACAGTCACCATGGCTTCCTTACACAGAAGGAGTAACATGTCAGGAGAGGGGACCTCACGCCCTTGGTGAGTCCACAGGAGGCGCTACCAACTCTTCAGTGTTTTCTAACTTGTATCTGTTCCTACAGCTCATCCGCTAGCAAATCCAGCCAACACTACCTTCAAAATATATTCAGAATCACATGCCTTGTAATCTCCTTCACTGCCGCCACCTGGTCCAAGTCTGTCATCTCTCCCCCTACCTTCCTACAGGACCTCCTGACCGCTGACCCTCTGTACCCCCAGCCCTGTTCTTCTGTAGTCCATTCTCTACATGGGCCCTCAAGGGACTCACTAAATCCCATGTCAGGTCTCATCCCTTGTCTGTTCAAAACCCAACGGGGTTCCACCTCATTCAGAGTAAGACCAAGTTTTAGGAATAGCCTCCAAGGCCTCTCTTGAGCTGGGCTCCTTTACCTCCCTGGCCTTCTGTCCTACTGACCTCCCACCAGCCACTCTGAGGTGCCTTGGACGCTTGTGGCTGCACCGCAAGCCCAAGGCAGTGCTGCCTCAGGACCTTTGCACTCGCAGCACTCCTTTGCCTCAGACACTCTTCTCCCAGGTGTCCAAATGGCTACTCCCTGACCTTGATGACATTCTTGCTCAAAGGTTACCATCCCAGTGAAGCCTACGCCCAATCACCCGACAGAAAACACACAGGCCTCCTCCCCATTTCTAGTCACTTTCTAACTTCTTTATACTGACACCTTTTTCTTCATAGCTCTCATCACCATCTGACTATTATTATTTATTGCCCCCACTACGATAGAAGCTCTACAGGGATTGTGTCCGTCGCACTCATTGCTGATCCCCAGGGCTAGAACAGTGCTGGCATATGGTAGGTCACCGAGGAATCTGCTCTAACTGAATGGATGGGTGCATGTGGGCTTTCCTCCCTAACTAGAACTCTAGAAGCACATACTCTGCTTCTTCTGAACCTTCCAGAGCATCTATTTCCAAGTTAGATGCTGAGCAATAATGCAATAAATACCCTTGGACTGAAATGAATTGAAGCCGATCATGTTTCTGGTAGCATAACTCCGAAGAGATTATTACAATTATTGCAGCTACGTAGATGAATTTCTGCCTACTGTAGACACACAGCCATCACCTCAAGGAATTAGCAAATGCACTCCTTTACTAGTTATTTTAGAGTGCACAGACCATTTCTAGGCTCTGGACACATAAACATAAATGACATACACTCACTTTTCTTAGGGAGCTCTCAGTCAAGGGAGGGAGACCAACCCAAAAGGAGACAAAGGCGATGCAATGTGGTAAGTGTAACCATAGCGATAGGCATGAGGCATGAAGGGGGTACAGCAGACGAACACCTAGTTTCCTCTAGGGTGTGTGTGGTGGGGCAAGGTCTGAAAGGTTTTTAGGGATCAATAGGAGTTCACCAGTCAAAGGGAAGATAGAGGACAGACGGAGAGGAGGTATTTAAGCATAGGAAAAAGTGAATAAAAAGGAATGGTAGGCTAGGAACAGCAAAAGGGAATGAGATTGGAGAAGATGGCAAGAGGCAAATCACACAAGATTCTGTTTAGTATCACATGCAAGATAATCTCCATGAGGGGACACTGTGTTTGTATCATTAGCTACATTTCCGAAGCAATCTTGGTGGGTCTCACCAAATATGTGTTGACTCAGTGGATGGATACATTGAGGAGTAAGGAGAGGGAAACCTTTTGGCCGTGGGTGGCGTGGGTAACAGGCAGTGTCACTAGTGGAGGGAAACTCAGGAGCACCTCCGGGGGCTACAGATGTGAGCCATCTGCGTCCAACCATTTTAAAGTCAATCTTTGTTGAAACTAAACACAGCAAAAAACCCAGAATGGAAATGATCATTAATTTTTCTAAATGTATTCAGAGATAAAAAGCAACTTGAAAAAAATAAAATTACTCCGTAATTAAAATAAAATTACTCCTGGAAATGATATTTGACTGTGACATAACATGTCAGGATAAAGTGTGGTTAAGGAAAGAGAATCCATTAAGTATAAGGCAAACCCCACAAATATTTTCAGTCTATTAATGCTTCTTTAAAAAGAAACACCCTCAACTGCATTATATAGCTATATTTTAGACTTTCTGCATCCTGTGGTGTTTATTCAGAGATTATTATTTCAAATGTATAAACACCAGCAGGGGAATTTTATTTTTCAAGATGAAGTAAAATGTTTCACATATCTGAGATTCAATATCAGGTTAAAAATGTGAATATATTCAAGGAAGGTTTTGAAAAGGTGAGGAAGGACAAATCCTTAGTGGGTGAGAGAAACTAGTATGTTTTCAGATCCGGCCCTAAACTCACATGTGTTTAGCCCCCAGTTAACACTTGATCATGATTTTGGGAAGGAAGGAAGAAAAGAAGGAAGAAATGGAGGAAGAGAGGAATGAATTCTACAATTCCATCTCTGTGGCTTCTGAAAGTGCAGAATAATGGGTATATCTAACATAGTTTGATGGTTCTTACTAAATCCTGAATTAGTGATATACATAAGGTTCCCCTTAACCAAACTTTGCAAGACAAAGCTTGTGTTATGTTTTGGCCATTGGCAAATACAATGCCCCTCGTGGTCATATTTTATGATCTGGAATAGGTACGTTAGTGGATGGCACACATTTTCAACACTGTAGGGTCAATCTACTTTGTGTAGGTAGATATTAGAGACACTAGAAAAAGCAAAGGGCTTACTTATGTTCCTGCTGTAGGTAAAAAGATTATGACAAGGGTGAAGAGACAACTGCTCTGAAATTCAATGATTTTCAATTGAGCATCAATAGCAATAAAAGGAGGAAAGCATCACTTTGTGAGTGGACCAGTCCCTAGACTGAGTATGAAATCACTGTATTACTTGACAGCATTTTAAAGACAGAATGAATCATATTGGCTATCACTGAGTAGTAGCATTTTCATGGAAAGTGCACCAGTTGGAAAACCATTGACCAAAAGGCCTAAATTAAAGAATAATAAATAAATGTGTTCATCTTTCTTTTACAGAGGCATTAACTTTCTCCAGCTTGCAAGTTCATTTGGTATCCTGTTTACTCCACACCCAGTGAATTGCCTTACTCCTTGAAGGAGTCAGTTTTCTAGATTTTACAGTTACTTGTGACCTACAGGTCATTTATTAAAATACCCATTACAGGATAGAAATCCTTTTAAAGGCATCATTGCTAGAGGGTCAGAGTCCATACCCTCTGAAAGGTGAGTAATTTACTCCATAGGCCTGAAAGGCATTCTGTAGTCTCTCTCTCAACCAGACTTTTAGTGAAAAAAGGAAAAGATTGTGCTTTTATGTTCGTGAGAAACTTGAGTTCCTCTTCCTATCATAATTATAGAACACTTTTAGAAAGGCTGTTTGTGGACTGACTGATACACATGAAGCTTTAAAAGTATCACAATTACAGGTTGAAGGTTTTGATGTACCAAGTGTCAACTAAAATTTAAAATCTGATCAAGGGAAAAAGAAGCGATGTGAAAACAATATATAGAAGATATCACCTATCATAATACGTTCCATTTAACTTAATTTAAAATAACGAGAGTGACAGACTGGGTGTATTAAATGCAATTTACAAATAACATTAGAACTTCATGCTCAAAACAATTTGATGTAGTTAATAGAAGATTGTTGCTCGCTCACCTCTTCATAAACCTTCTTGGCATTATCATTATCTCCTATCAAGAGGTACCCCACTCCAAGGTCATTCTTTAAGGAAGTGTCGTCAGGAAATAGGTGAACTAATTTCTGCAGGGTAACCAGGGAGCCTCTCATGTGACCTGATTTGGCACGGGAAAAACAAAACAAAAAACAATAGAAATAACAACAGATTACGTCCATGTTTGCATTGAAACTACACATCACACGAGACCTTTCAACAGAGCCTGAAGACCAGTTTAACTCTGAGTCCATACAGACAGCTATTAAGATTTCATCATACAGTTGCAGTGTTATCAATAACTCCTGTATTAGATACTGAATATAACACTTATCATAAACAAAATATTTTAAAGACATTCTCACTTTCTAAATTCATCACCATTTATATTTTTTATGTCAAATTCCCTCTTAACGAAGTTTTAACTACCAATTCCTTATAAAAATATTTTACAGAGGTAGTTTTGGTTTATTATGATTAACTTTAAAATTATGACTAGAGAACAGACAAAAAGTCTAATGATTTAAGGGTCTAGCACCCTGCGTGGAACTTGAAGAGGCGCTGAGGTCCACTGCAGACACTGTTTCCAGTTAAGCGTGTCTCCATCTTTAGGGAATGAATGGCCTCAGCAGGAAGCGAAGGAGACATCATCCAGTATTAGGGGACCCTCTGGTGGACGATAGGATACCATGCACGCATGAGTCATGAAAATCCTCGCTTCAATTCATTTTTAAGGCTATGTGACAGAAAGTTAAATTGCTGGGGCCAACGTGGAAGAGGGTACTGAAAATTCAATAATCGAGATGAGTGATTTTTATGTATTCTTTTTTTTTTTTTGGTGTGCACCCTCAATGTTTAATTAAGCAAAGTTGGTATGCAAAGTAGGTTGATACTGTGAGAATCCCAATTTATGTATTCTTTTTAAAAATAAAAAAAATACAGTCCACGATGAACAAAATATCAAAATTGTAACGATAGAATCAGTGGCCTGTGTAAGCAGAGCCATGTTGGAGCCTGAGTCAAGAAGACAACTCAGGAATGCTGACTTTGTACCCATGGTGAGTGCCCCCCGAGTCCCCGTCCTGACTCATCCATCCTGCACGCGTGCTGCATTTTTTCCATCCCCTGGACTAATCCTTATGAATACAAATCTAACTGACCATTTCTTCTAGTTTTTAATCATCACTTGGGTCATCTGCTCCTATCACAGCTTTTGGTCGTCTACCAAAGTGACACCACTACCTCGAATCCCATCCCTCAGAAAACTGAGAAAAGAGTCAGTTGACCTTGACTACTGCTTACATGAACCTCTCTTAGTGACACCTGTAATTCGGTCGTGTAACTTACTCAGCCAGCCTGGCGCCCATCTTAGCTGTTACATGTGGGAGGAAACCACAAGCCTGGTTATAAGGAAGGTAGCTTATCGCGAGTCTTACTGCCTTTGGCTCTGGGGACCTGGGTTGGTCAGAGAGGATGCTTTTATAGTGCTCTTTTCAAATATGTGCAAATTTACTTCATGATTCATTTTTTTTGTCTATCAATTTCCTTGGCATAGAGTCAAACATTACAGGGAAAATTTTTAGAGTGCCTGGAACTGCTAATATTCCTCTATAAAAACTGCCCCACTGATAATTTCAGCCTGCATAAATCAGTTTGTTATAGTTAAGAGAAAAAAGAATTTGACGTGACAGGAAGAGTTTTTTATTTCCGACCTATTAATTTATTAGCTATAATTCCTTAGGCAAATTACCCAGCCTCTCAGCATCCCATTTATCTCAGCTTTAAAATGGGTGGGGTGGGGTAAGGAGGGACGGGTGCTCAAAATACCATCTGCATTTTTGTGATTATTAAGGTTAGCATTACTATTTCAGCCTAAGAAACAGTCAGGTAAATTATCTGATACGAGTTACAGAACTCAGGTTTCCTTCCATGTATCTAGACTCTTCAGAGAGTGTGTAGCCTTCAGGCTCTTCAAGATAAAAGCATGGCATGGGCTGTTGAATTAACTCTTCTCAGTCCATCTTACCTAGAAATTGTTGTCTCTCTGATCGCCGCTTCAAACTCAGCTTCACCAGGTCAGCGGGGACATCGGGCAGGCTGGACACCTCCTGGTAGGTCTCGATGGCTCTGCGCAGAACATCATTGCTCCTCCTCTTCTCGGCCAAATCGTCTTCACACTAGAGGAAGCCCCACACTGGATAAATGTGCCATGTGTATATTTGTCATCACCCAAGAGATTCATGAAAAGTTAACTTGTGGACATGCTTTGAAAATCATTCAAGACATTAAAATGTATCAAGAGATTAAGAAAATAAACAAAGGAAAGCAATACAACATGCTATTTTAATAATATGGAGGAAAGTTAGCTACTAAGGTACAGATGAGAAAGAATATCATAAAAGCAAGACGAATATACGCTAGGGCTGATGGAGACTTATGTCATGTCATACATTTACATCATATAGCCAGGGCTCCAGTCCATTTCCTGTTCTTCTTCATTCATTCAAGAACTGGGAGCCACACACTGCTCTACTCATGTAGAGACAAACTGAATAAAACAGAGAAAACCCTTTTCTCATGTCGCTTCATTCTGGAAAGGACAGAAACACAATCTACAAATAAGAGTATCATGTGTCTGATAGCCATAAATGCTGTGAATAAAAAAAGCACGCTTAGGAACCCTGGGAGTGCGGTGGTAGGGAAGATGCTACTTTAATCAGGGTGATGAGGGAGGGCCTGGAAGAAGTAAGGGAGCAAGACGTGAGAATATTGGGGAAGAACATCCCAGGCAGACAGAATAGCAAGACTGAGGGCCATGAAACAGAGAAAAGGCTGGTGGAGGAGGGGAGCTGGGAGGAAATGACGGGGAGCATTGGGTGATGAAGAACCTGGTAAGCTATTGCCAAGCCTCCTACACTAACTCTATGTGAGATGGAAGGACACGGGGTTTTAACATGATCTGATGTATGTGCCGAAAGGATCACGCCGGTGGTGTATGGAGAACAGACTGAGGTGGGTGGGGGAGAAGCAGACAGCCCAGGTCGGATGTCCCCGCAGGATCACAGACAAGGGGAGATGCCTTGGACTAGGGGAGTAGTGACGGAGGTGGGAAGAAGTGGTTGGACCATGGAAATATTTTGAAGGTCAGAGCCAACAAATTTGCAGATTGTATGAATGGAGGGGATGAGAAAAGGGGGAGAGAGAAGTCAAGGATCGAGTCAAGGTTTTGGGCCTGCGCGATGACCAGATGGACTTGTCATTCCCTGAGAATGGGAAGGCAGGGCAGAAGCAGGCCTGCAGGCGTATGGAACCAGGAATCCCGTTCTGCACATACTAGACCCCGAAGCTTATTGGGTATCCAAGTGCAGATATTGGATAGGACAGAGCATATATGAGTCTGGGGTTCAGGAGAGAGGTCAGAGGGAGAGATATACATTGGGGGACTGTCAAGACAGAGATAGTATTTAAAGCTAAGAAGCTAGAAGCAGTTGTGGGTGTAGAGAGAAAAAAAGAGGTCAAGACCAGAACTCTAAGGTACTGCAATGTTTCAAGGCCACTAGAGGTCAGACAGACAGTGGAGGACCAGCCAAAAGGACAGAGAAAGAGGGTGGAAAGAAGAATATAACACCATAAAAGTGGTGTTCTGGAGGCCAAATGACGAAAGTATCAAGAAGAAATGAGCAATCATATTAGAAGCGGCTGCCAGGTTGGGTGAGATGCTGATTTGGGCAGTGTGGAGCCTCCCTGGTCCTGGCAAGAGCGTTTCCATGGCGCCACAGGGTACTCGGAATGGAAGGGAGTAGGTTCAAGAGAAAACAAGAGGGAAGGATGTGCAGACAACTCTCTTAAGGAGTTTTGCTGTAAAGGGAAGCAGAGAAATGGGCCAGTAAGTGGAAACATGGGAGAGTTTTTTTAAACAGTGGAAATATTATAGCTTGTTTCTAAGCTGATGTGAAAGATTCAGCAGAGAGGAGAATCTGATGATGCAGAGAGGGACACAAAAATTAAAAGAGATGTCTTTAGCAGGTGAGAGGGATGCCAGACAGTTCATCCACGCTGACAGGAGGGAAGGAAGAGCATATGGGCGCAGGTGTAGGTAGGTTGTCAGTACAGTCGTGGGATCACGTGGGAGTTCTCTGCGGATACTTCAATTTTCTTAGTGAAATAAGCAAGATACTTAGATTGGGAACGAAATACGGGGAGTGAAATACGAGAGACAGGAAGAGAGAGGAGAATGTATAACGTGGTCATCAAAATCTCATCAGATTTAGTCAACTATAATTTGATAATTACCATTTAGTTAGATGCTGAAAGTGGCACATATAAATTTTTTCTCAGAATATCCTATTCAACATGTTTACCTTGTTAAAAAAAGTGGGTGCTGTAAGTAACATATAGATGCACGCAAAATAAAGCATAACTCCACCATTTGAGGACATGTAAGAAAATGATCCATCTCTTTCCCTACCCCAAAGTGAAAAATTAGTAAGAATCAGCACAAATTGTAATATATCAGATGGAAGCTTTTCAGGAAATAACACACAAAAAATAACGTGTTAATATGTATTGATTAGGACAAGATTCCCAAGATGAAGAGGGTGAGAACTGAAGCAGTAGAGATAGAAGTAGACGGAAAGGAAAATTGATAGGACAAAAATGTCTAGATTGGAAAAGGGTAATTCACCCTTGCTTGACAGAGAAAAGCTTCAGAACATAAAACTATCTGTTTAAACCTGTTAATGGTCTCCAGAATATACTTATCTATCAGCAGAGGAAGTCCAATGTCAATGACCCGTACTGATCGTCCTGACCGTTTGGCTTTTCATACATTCATATGATGCCTGTTCTGTTTAGGCATGTTTGTTGTGAGTTTGGCTATGGAGAGTTAACTCTCCCAAAACACGCTGGTTTATAGAAGACTTCACAGAATGCCCGAGTCCGAGAGCTGAGAGCCTTCTGAGACCATTGAGTTCACCTTCTTCATTTGGTAGCCTCTTCAAACTACCAAAGACATCTTGGAACTGGAGGGTCTCTTCAAGGTTAGTTTAAGGACAAATGCCTACCAAGATAATCCTTCTTTCCAGAAACAGGAATCTCTAACTAAACTCAACCTGTCAATCTTCAAGGAGAGAAAAATGATATAATCTATAATCTATATCCCTTGCCTCCCACCCATCCCAAGGTCCATCATTTTCATGAAGTATAAACATTTTACAATTTCCAGAATCGGGAAAATACCAGTATTAAAAAGGCACATAATTCTTTAAAAATCTCCTGAATGAAACTGACAGGCTTTGCTTTGAACATCAAAATTATACAGATTGATTTTTATCAGTTTAGTATCTGTAGATAAAATGATTTGAGGTGAAACTGAACAATTGTTGTAGGATATTATCATCGCAAAGCCTTTTGTTGACTCAACCCATCCAGGCTTCACAGGAGATGGGTCATTTTCTGCCTCCGAGGCATCAATGGTTTGTATAAGATAACACAGTGAATTGAGTTTATAATTCAAGATTTTGTGTCTGATGTTCAGAGAACTTGGTCAAAACTGATTTTCACAGTGGTCCAAAGAATGAGACAATATCAGCGCTATTTGAGAAATTATTGACATTATAATTTGTATTTAACTTAATGTTGCCGAATTTTTAAAAATTTGTGGGGCTATTCCCAAGTAATTATTTAATCTTCTAACAAAGAATGAAAAAGTCATCATTTATTCCTCCCTTTAAAGTCCATCTTCTGTTGAATTTTTATTTTTAAAACTCCTATGCATTTTAAATGACCTTTATTACTCTCTTAAAATTTAATTTACCATGCTTACATTTTACTTTATGGCACATTAATGTAAATATTAGTAACACCTTGTAGCATAATAGTTTAGAGACAAAAAATAGTGCCTGAGGCCTAAATCTCAAATTCTTACTGTTAAATATGGACACAAGTATAAATATAGCAATCTCCCTGTGCAAAATATAGTGCATTTATTTAGATTTTGGTACCCATAATTAACAATCACATATAAAGAAAAAATTCTAAAGCACAAAACATTTCTGCCATAAGTAAATTAGCATCTGCATCAATCATTATTCTCTCTAGTTAATATGCTTTTCTTAATCAAATGACTGTCCGTACTAGTGACAAAGCACATCACTTATTTCAATAGGCAAGATCTTTTGGAAACTCATTTTTTTCTGGCTTAATAGCAATACAATTTAGCAAATGGGGAGGATTACTGATCAAATTAATTTACGAAAATGATATAGTTGCTCTCTGCTAATCCTGGTCTGTACCACAGACAAGAGGAACTTACGTGCTTTACTTTTTCACAACCTTAATTCATTAAAATTTAATTAATAAAAATGTAATACGTTTTCAATGGGAGGTAGGAAGAATTTGAGCGTCTGGATCTTGAGTGGCTGCCACCTTTAGTTCAGAGTAAAATATACTTGTTTTATCTATAGATGCACTAGTTCCTGTGTGAGTGTCACACACACGTCACTGCACTGACCCCTCCAAAGGGGTGCTGTCAGCTCCTCCTTGGTCTGGAAAATTTCTGTAGCTCTGCATCTATTGTTTCCCACCCGGCCGGAGCTTTACTGCCTGACACATTTGTGTATCAGCCCTGGCTTTCACCCTGAGTTCCAGACTCCATAAATCTATGTTCTACCTGACACAGCCACTGGAATGTCTAGTGGACATCACAAATTTAACAGGACCGAAATCAAACTTCTGACTTGGCAGCCCCCCAAACCTTTCCTCTACCACTCCTCCTGGTCAGTTCCTGGCACTATCCTCTCCTCAGCGGGCCAAACCCAAAGCCTGGGAGTCCCCTGGGGTCTTCCCTTTCTCTGGCCTTACAGCTAAGCCATCATCAGGTCCCTCTGGCTCTGGCCTCTGCCTGCTTCTCCCGTCTCCAGGGCCCTGAGCACAGTCTAAAGCACCACATCCTCACTGCCCTTGCTATGGTGTCCTATTCGTGCTTCTACTTTTGCCCCCATAACCCATTCTCCACCCAGTGACCAAAGCAAACTTCGATGATCAAACCAACCAACCAACCACCGATGATCACACCCACGCACAAACGCTCCAATGGCTTCCCCGTACATACAGAATGCACTCCGGGAGGCCCTGGCCTACCTTACCCTACTCACTGTCCCTCAGCAGCCCTTCTTTCTGTCCTCAAGCTTCTTATGGCAACACTGTTTCCCTGCATCACGGCCTTTGCCCCTGCTGCTCCCTCTGCCTGGACATCCCCTGCCACAACCTTGTCACATCTCAGCTACTTGTCACCTCCCTAAAGAGGCCTTTTCCGATAACCTTATCTAAAGTGCTGTCCCCCTTTCATTCTCAATCACATTATCTACAGCCAAAAACTCTTAATAGGTACGTTCTTGATTTCATTCCCGTCTTTTCTTTATGTCATATTATGTAAGAAGATCTCGTCTATTGAACATTTTATAATATTCTTTAAATATATATTCATTTATAAAGACTTTCAGGGCTTTGCTCAAATGTCACATTGTCAGTACACCTTCCCCCACCACCCTAGCCAGTATTTCCCGTCCCTCACACACCCGATGACTGTACTCTGCCGTATGTTGCTTCTCCTCAGCATTTGCCATGGACAAGCATATATTTCTTATTTGTCTCATGCACTGTCTTCACCATTACAATGAAAACTCCGTATGTTTTGTTCATGGCTACATCTGCAGTGTCTTGGACAGGGCCTGCCACATAGTGGGCTTTCACTCAATATTTTTTGAGTAACTTGTAAAATATCTTCCACTGCAAAATAAGATCCACAAGGACAGAGACCTCCAGTGTATTCACGAAAATCCCAAGGCCTAAAACAGATGTGGTACATGGTGGGTACATGAAACTACAGATGAGTGTGGCAAAGCTCCATGAAAGGAGGAGCTGGGAAATGGAGAAAGTCAGATAAAAAAGGAGATGATGGGAGCACGAGGTAGGGAGAAGGTAGCTGGTGAGAAATGAGTCTATTGAAAGAAACTACAGAAAACACTTATATTTTTAAAAAGTCTTTCCTAAGCATACTTGCAACCTCTAGTTATAAAACTGAGGTTCTTCAAGCTCTAAGGAGCCTAATGTGAAAATTCTACGGTGGGTCTAAATGGAATGAGAAATTACTGACAAAAATGTTATTCTTACTTTTCAGGACCAGAGAGAAGCCATCTGGAGGGGCGCAGGAAAATGTTACTAAATTCATCAGTACACAATAGCAATAATCAATTGTCTTATTTAAAAGTGTTTCTTGCTTGAGTTTATGCATATGCATGAGAAATTGATTCTGTATAGAAGTTAGAAAGGAAAAAGAAAATGCAGAGTGGGCAGTGAAAACTCCAAGTACACAGAACACATGGAAGGCAAAACCAGTTATCCAAGTAGAAGGGTTTCAGAATACCTGTGCCCTCCCATATCTCGCCCGTGGACTCTGAGGGTATTTGCGAACTAGTCCTTCAAATGCAGCCACTGCTTCCTCAATTTTTCCCTGTTAGGAAGAGGTAATAACATAAATACAATAAATACAGTAAGTTCAAATGCATGCTATTCAATATGTTTTTTTTAATATTTACCAAGAAATTTTGTCGAAATTTCCTGGACTCCATTCTGAATTAAAAGACAGTTTTATGTAAGGTTCAAAATAATTAACTGTATTAGGGAAATATAAAACTAGGAATGAACATCGATATGCTTTATTTCTTAAAAGACTTAAACCTGACAAATGATGTCATACGAGTCTTCAGTAAAGACATTGCGTTCTTCATATATATGCACCGTTTCTACACACATTCTTAAAGAAAATATTTAGGTTTTTAAGTTGAGGTAACAATACTGCTGGCAGCTAGTATGTGGGGTCTGTGATGAGAAGCCTGAAGTGCTGGTTCAAACGGTGAGCAATAAGCATGCAGGATGAGAGGGCCACTTGGCCACAGTTCCTGTCACCCGCTGGACGTGAGGGTTGACTCGTCTGGTTGCCTGGAGCACCTCATGGCCTCTGTGTCACATGACCCCTCCTGGAGCTCACACGGGGCCCTAAGAAGATGTCTGATAGGTGTCTGACCATCAGTGTAGAGAGGAACAGAGGATGTGCAACAGGTAGACTTGGGGAGGGCCACCTCACTCCATCAGTGCCATTCCACAGGCTGAAACGCGTCTCCTGGTTTCTAACGGGGGCTGCAGGACGAGCATATTCGGAGCCAGGGGCTAGAGACAGATGTTCTGGGTTGACTTTCCCACACCCTCAGCTCCCTATAAATTGGTAAATCCATTCGTTCTGCACGTACGTGCAAGCTCACTGTGGTTTATAGGTGTGGACCCTCACCGAGTGAGTTGTCACACAACAAAGCTGCCCTCACGTGTGTCTATGCAAAGCAAACTGTACAGCACTATGCAACTGTTCTTTACACCTACTTCCGAAAGACTTGACTCACTAGAGAGGAGTCAGGCAACATCCATATCAAAGTTCCTTCAAATCAATCATTCCTTTAGCCAGATATCATCAAAGAAGGAGGTTTTCTTTTCCTTCTTGGAGGCCCAGGAGTGGTGCTGAGGGGCTGGTGGAAAATATACGCATATTGTAGTGGTCACGCGCTCAGGATCTGGAGCCAGGCTGACTGCTGAGAGTCTGGGTTCTGCCACTTAGCAGGTGTGTCACCTGTGGCAAGTTACTCATGACTTTGCCTTAGGTGCCTCATCCGTCAGATGGGGATAATGAGGGTCCTTGACTACCCTGTGGGACCGCTGTAAAGGTCAATCTGATGACATACATAAAATGTATGTAGACACTGCAGAGAGCACCGGAAGCGTTGGACAACGCTACTCATTATTGTTATCGTTATTATTACTGTGGTGTGTGTGTGTGTGTGGTGGGGGAGGTGTGTGTGCCAGCACAAGATGATGGGGCCCGTCCCAGGTAAGGCCCTTACCTGATAGACAGGTTATGCAGAGTGAACGAGAACTCGGATGTAGAGAGAAATCAAGCCAGGAACATTTTCTAAGTTATATTTATTGTCAGAAATAATTGTATCACGATTTAAAACATGCTGTCCGTCTCACAATATTAATCTTTTTTAGAGTAGTTTTAGGTTCACAGTAAAGTTGAGAGGAAAGCATAGAGGTGTTGCATACACCCACCACCCCAACGTAAGCACAGCTTCCCCCGTAAGCAACATCCCACCCAGAGCAGTACATTTGCTACAATCAGTGAACCTACCTTGACACATCATCATCACCCAAAGTTCCTAGTTTACTCTAACGTTCACTCTTGGTGTTGTACATCCTGTGGGTTTAGACAATTGTATATGGGCTGTATCCACCATGTTGGTATCATAGAGTAGTTTCATTGCCCTAAAAATCCTCTGTTTTTTGTCTATTCATCCTTCCCCACCCCCACCCCAGCACTCATCCTGACAACCAATGATCCTTTTACTGTCTCCATAGTTTTGCATTTTCCAGAATGTCACACAGTTGTAATCATACAGTAGGCAGCCTTTTCAGATTAGCTTCTTTCACGGAGTAATATGCACTTAAGTTTCCTCCATGTCTTTTCATGGTTTGATAGCTCATTTCTTTTTAGTCATGAATAATATTTCATTGTCTGGATGTACCAGTTTATCCATTCACCCACTGAAGGACACCTTGGTTGCTTCCAAGTTTTGGCAACTGTGAATAAAGCTGCTATAAACATCCACGTGCAAGATTTCATGTGGACATAAGTTTTCAGTTCCTTTGGGTAAATACCAAAGAGCAGGATTTCTGGATCATGTTTAGTTTTGTAAGAAGCCACCAAACTGTCTCCCAAATGGCTGCACCATTTTGCATTCCCACCAGTGATGAACGCCAATTCTTGATGCTCCACATTCTCACCAGCATTTGGTGTTGTCAGTGTTCTGGATTTTGGCCATTTTAATAGGTGTGTGGAGGTATCTCAGGGCTGTTTTAATTTGCATTTCCCTGATGACACATGATGTGGAGCATCTGTCCATATGCTTATTTGCCATCTGTATGTCTTCTTTGGTCAGGGGTCTGCTAAGGTCTTTGGCTCATTTTTTACTGAAGTTGTTTGTTTTCTTATTGTTGAATTTTAAGTAGCTTTCTTTTTTTTTTTTTTTTGGTCTATTTTGGATAATAGTTTTTAAAACCACTATTTTATTTCTTCTGTGAATGATTTCAGGGGATGAAGTCATGTTAAATATCTTCTTCTGTGTGGCTTTCTTCTAACTACCTTGTATTAATTTCCTGTGGCTGCTATAACAAATTACCATAAACTCCACCGGTGGCTTAAAACAACAGAAATTTACTCTCTCACAGTTCTGGAGAACAGAAGTCCACATCAGCTTCACTGGGCTGAAACCAAGGTGTCGGCAGAGACTTGCTTCCTCCAGAGACTCCAGGGGAGAATCTCTTCCTTGTCTCCCAACAGTGTTTCTTGACTTGTGGATGCATCACTCCAGTCTCCACTTGAGTCTTCATGTTGCCTGCTCCCCTGTGTGTGTGCCTTCTCCTTTTTGTTTCTATCAAATTTCTCTCTGCCTCTTGCATTTAGGGCCCAACTGGATAGCTCAGCATAACTCTCCATCTTAAGATCCTTAATCATACCTGCAAAGTTCCTTTCTCCAAATACAGTAACGTTTATAGATTCCTAAAAGACATTAGGACATGGATATCTTTCGGGGGACCATTTTCAGCCTACCACATGCCTGTGCAACTTAAAATTGCAAATGTTGAGGCTGTTTTTGTGAAAATCATGCTAAATGAACTAATATCAGATTTAACACACACAGGAATAACAATATTCATGACAAATTTGCATTGTATTTTGTTTCTACTTGATACTCCCTAAGTTGGGCATCAAAGTTATTAAAAAAAAAAAAAAAAAGGAGTATTTTGACTCTCTCCTCAGCATCCTTTGGATCCCCTCAAGACAGAAGCCATGTGGCTTTCTTAAGGGACCATCTGGCAAAGTAAATGTTTTTGCTTTTAGCCTAAAGAGACTTCCCTTCCCCAGGTTCTAACCAGAGAATATAGCTTTTAACACTATTGTGAGAGTCTGATTTAAAAAAACTCAACTGCAAGATATAATGCTTGTGAAAAACTGCCTGAAAATCATCAGTGCTTCATAGCTTATATTTTATTCTACGGACCAAGACAGTTCTCTGGAGAGACATGTCCTTGGGCCCCACTGTTTTCGCCTGAGGCCAGTGGCAAAAGGACCTTAAGACACACCCTGCAGACGTAGAATCTGCTGGCCTGATGTTATGGAGGCTGTGCAGTCCACCGGGGTAGCCTGTATGAAGACCAGCAGGAAGTCTCTCTCTGGACTTGGGGCAGAACAGCTATTCTGATGAACACTATTCATCTTACAGTGTGATGTCAACAGTTTACTACATTGCTAGCACTGCTTAGAGCCTGCCGTCTGAACTTTTGTGTGCCGACTTACTCTGGCGTCAAGTTTCCCTTTCTCTCTCCTTTGGTCACTTATAACACAACAATAATAATAAATGATTCCAACAAATAAACAAATATGTTAGTATATAATCTCAAATTATTAATCTCAAATTTCTGGGGGCACAAAGGAGTTTTAAACAATAAATATTATTTTTGTAAAACAGATCATTGAAATATGATCTGATCTATACATTTCTGAAGAAGAAATATTAGTGACCTCGTACTTCCATGTAGCACAGTATTTGAAGCTAGGACGTGAACTGAGATTGGACGTCTTCTGCGTAGGTCATGCCTTAGCAGGGCCTCGATATTTCAGTGCAGTCAGTTGCACCATTTGAAAATACCAGCTATAAAAACAACCACCATAAAGACTTCATTATGCTGATGATTCAGTCAATAATTTGGCTCCCTGTTGTTTCAGAAGCAGGAATTGCCTTTGTGGAAATTTCTTCCTCTTTTATTTACCCTGTTATAGATTCAGGGTACTCCTTAAGGAAAGCATCATAATTTCTCTAAATAAGCAAGAACCACAGAATACCCTATGGATTGTTCTAGCACTTTTACGTCCCACTGACTTATGTGCCCCTGGATAACTGAGCCCTTCTTTATCATTCATTATAATTACATTAAAAAATCCATCTGTAAAGCTGTTCATTTGTTCTTTATCCCAAAAGTCACCTGTGAAATTGGTATTCCACATTTTCATATAAGGCATTTAGTACAGAGAAAGTGGAGAACGCCAAACAAGGTGATAGAAAAAGAAGAGTTCTGCTTCACTTCTACTAAGAAATGCAAATTCCCTACAAATAGTGGATGGCTTAATTTTATAAAGTTGAATAAGACAGACTCAGAAATCATTCTGTGTGGTTAATTTAGTGAACAATGACTCTGTGGCAACATTCTTTGGAGTTACTACATTTTTATTGTAGTAGCTTGGGAATCTTGTCTAATGCTAGTACAGAAGCCGTCGTGGCTGCTGGTACATTTCCAATAAATGTCTGGGAAGCACATTTCTGTCCCACTTTAGTTTCTAACTTGGTTTTTTTTTTTTTTTTTTTTTTACTGTTGTTGCTTATTTATTTATTTACAGTCCCCCCCCTTTTTTTTTTGCAGCCAAAGTCTACTGATGGAAAAAAAAAGCATATTACAGGAAAACTAATGAACATTAAGCAGAGTACAAATTCAAGTACAGAGAAGAGAAATTTCCCTGAAGAACAAGTAGATGATTAAATGAAGATGTATTTAATAATACATGTTATTAAATACATAATAATGTATTATTAAGTGCATAATAATAAATATTTGGCCTGGTAATTAGATGAATGTGACCAAGTCAAGAAAGCAAATAACTTCATCTAGTGTGAATCCACTATTTTCAAAAATTGTAATATCTAGAAACAAATGCAAATAATATTTCAAATTAACTGATGACAGAGCAAAACATAAAAGTCACCCTGAAAACTGGAGGTGCCTAAGTTTAACCTCAAGTAAGAAGAATGTTAAACCTAATGTTATTTCACCTAACAGTAACTATCCTGTGTACTGAACTTACCTGTTTTCTTGTTTTGGATTGAGGTGCTATAAAGTTAAAACCTCCACTTGTATGGTACATGACAGAGTTGATGATTTTTTTTTCAAATCTCATTAGATCTTTACAAAAACCAAATAAGACACAGAATTATTATTCTTATTATTTTTTTAAATAAGAACACTGAGGTTCAGAACGGCCAAGTGATTTGCTCAAAGCCGTATGACTAGAATGTGATGGAAGTGGGCTGACTCCCAGTCAGGTGGCCTGAAGGTAAATTCTATTTCTCTTCAGCTGTTACAGCTGCAATTTTTCTTTTCATTTGATTCATTTCATGTGGAATGCTGATGTCCCTGGGGAAAAATCCACTCTACTCAAAGATTGTTTCTCAACAATTAAAAAAAATAAATCAAGAGTAATGCCCGAGTTTATTTAACAACTAAACCGTTCCACGTCTGCGCAAAACAAAAACATCGACCTACCCTTTTACGGAGTTTTTCTGCAGCATCAAGTTCAGCTTTAATAGTCTTATCAAATTTATTTAATAGTTTAGGCTTCTTTTTCTTAACTGAAAGAAAAAAGAGGTTTTTATTTTTTATTTTATTTTTATCTAGAAATAGTCATTATGACTAGTGATTTACAAGTAATGAGAAATCTAGCATTGGTCCCACATTACAACTGAGGAGCAAGCACTCTCCTGGCTCACCTCCCCACCGCTCACCCACCCCCAGTAGGACGTCAGCAACACGGCCCTTCCCTACTTGTTCAAAGGTGTTCACAGGGGACTGGGTGAATACCGGTATCCTGAAATTTTCAGGATACTGACCTACTTTCTATAATGAAAACGGTAGGTATGATTTCTAAACTCTTATGATAAACTTGGCTAAGTTCAAAAAACTGCTTCAAAGAGTTTTTGAATATATGTTTACTGTTTCTGATCAGATAAAGATAAAAATACGAAGCTACTCTCAAGGGAATCAAGTAAACAGAATTTCTTAGCCTAGTACTCAAGGCCTTCCATGGCATCACGGATCTATCACTCCGGCTACAGCCCAGACTTCAGCAAAAGTGACTGCCCCATGGCCCCCGGACAGCTTTGTGCCATTTCTGACGCTACTTTCTCCAAATAAAATGGCCTGTTCCTTATTGTCATCAGTTGAAAATATGCCCAATCTTCAACAGCTAGCTCAAAAGCACACTCTTTATAAAGTGTCTCCACATATAACTTATACAAGTGGTCAGTTTCTATCTCTTTCTTCTCCTCTCCTCCCCCCACTTCTGTGTCTCTCTCTCTCTCTCTCCCCCCCAGGAGAATGAGAAGGGCGGAACCTTGAAAGGGAAACCAGAAGTTCCAGACAGAGAAGGGGAATGGTGGTGGGGAACAGGGAGGAGTGGGAGGGATAGTGAGAAATGAGAACAGTCAGAAGAGAACTTCCTCAGTGGTCTGACATTAAACCTACAAATTCAATTGTTTCTGCTCTATCCTGTCACAAAGGAGGAGGGGTTCTCCTTCTAAAGGTTACATCCCTCCACACACATCCCTGTGACCTAAGCCAAGCTCGTACTAGGCTTTTGAGGCCCTCCCTTCCCTAATCTATAAGGGGGTGGTGGTTTTGAGAATTAAATCATGAGCAAATAGCACAGTGTCTGGCATATAGTAAGTGCTCCCTACCTGAGAGCTAACGATGCCTATGGCCTTCTGGGCAAGAATGACGGTTCCCTTTTCTTCCTATCCTACCTGATCCTGCTGCAGCATCTGACATAATCGACTCCTCCTTCCTTCCTGAAACCATCACTCTCCTTGACTTTTGTGTTGCCTGCTCTCCTCATTTTCCTCTTTAGCCTCTGGCCTCTCCATTTCTTTCCTGTCTCATCTGGCTCCTACCATCTGCTGATCCCTGGGATCTTGTACTCTTCAGGGTCAGTCTTCAGCCCTCTAAAGGGCTTTAACTGCTTAATTCCAAAACTGAGCTACAAATTAATTAACTTTCTCCTGCATTACAAAAATCATAAATCCAAGTGTCTGATTTCTGGCAGAGATGCCTCAAGCTCAGAAATAGGGCAGAAATGGAATTCGCTATTCCTCGCAAATCGGTTCTTCCATTTATTTACCCTACTTCAGAGGATGATGCCACATTTATCTGGTTATCCAAATCACAAACCTAGTTGGAGAACACAAGTAAAACAGGGCAAAGAAGGGCCACGTGAAATTACCCGAATGCAGACTGAATGGAATTGCTACTATTCTTTAGCATTCACTCTGTGCCCGTCTGCCAGTCTCCACACCCGGTGCTTTACATATGTCTCCTTTTATTCTCTCAACTTCCTGGACACAAGAAATTTAACTTCACAGATGTGGGCATTGAGATTCTAAAAGGTTAGTCCCTTGACACCTCCTTATCTCATCCACACAGGAAGAAGGGGACACTTATTTACGACTAAAATGGTTTCAAAAGGAGGGAGGTTTCCTAGAAATTCTTAGCCTCCTGCCTAGGTCCCCGCAGGGGAGATGGTGTGACTTACCTGATTACTGCGCTGGGGGAGAGCCAAGCTTGTGCAGCTGAGTCTCACCGCTTCTCCTCCCCCAGGAGCATACACTGAGCTCCGGATGCACTGAGCACCCTACAGGGAGGGCCCCCCATGGGAGAAGGAGAGCTGTTCCATGCCACCTGGAGTGGGCGGGGATGTCTAATTCGGGGGTTCAATATTAAGAAACCTATTATTCCTGCTCATCTCAGCCCCATTCTTTAATATAACTCTTTTATCAGTAAAAAAACTGATACTCTGATCACCTTTCCTTTATTTCATTCCTTGTGCATTTTAAAAATTGCTGTGCTCTTTTGTTTATTCCACTTTCCTCTTTTCCCCTCCCTCAGCCCTCAGGCCCTCTACTGTTGAAAAACACAAATGTCTAAAGCAGAGCCTGAAAAAATAGTGAATAACGGGCATTTTCAACTGCACGTCATTATGGGTTAGTGTACATGCTGAAGATACGGAAAATGAATTGACATGTGAGTGAGATGTGGATCTGTAGGGGTGGGAGTTAGTATCTTGTCTCCTCAGCACCGGCTTATGTCTCTCAATTGCTCATTTTGGTTTTGCAGAAGTGTCTGTCAGCAAAGTGCCAGTGGGACCAGGGAAGCTTGGCGTGCATCTCAGTAGAGGGCTTTACTGCTAGCTAGCATCATCGGTTTTCCTAAATACAGCGCCCATGTTTTACAGTTCAAGTTAACATGAGATTTATTTACAAGAAGAAAAAAAAAAACTTGGCAGTTTTCAGGACATGTAAAATAGTCAACATTAAAATAACAGGCTCATTACATGGTCTGATTAAGTACCTTAGTGTCAAAAATTTTCAATATCATCAAAAAAATAGAAAAAGTATTTTAAAAATCTCATAACACCTATTATTGGGTTGATGCAAAGCTAATTGTGGTTTAAATGGTTAAAAATAATATCAAAAACCGCAATTACTTTTGCACCAACCTCATACTAAGAAATTCCTCTCATCTTTTCATATATCTTCCCATTTAATAAATAGTTCCTAACTCTTGTTCCTCTCTTTGAAATTCAAGTTTTTTCGTATCATGGCCATTTTTATTTTTAAATGTATAAAAAGTCCAAGGCAATTTTCTCCATTGTAAAAAAAAGCAAACCACAGATCTCTTCCTCCTTGTTCTGGGAAGGTACAGGGTCCTGCGTGCAGCCTGTCGCTGACGTGACAGTGGGTTCTCTTGGTTGTGACAGGACTGGGGAGCACTCTCTCAAGTCCTTTGGGCCTCAGTTTTCTCATGTACAAATGCGTGACATGGGCTGGTTCTCTTAAAGCCTCTTTGAAGTGGGAAATCCTGTGCTCCTAAGTTTCAGTTGATTTAATCCATGTTAATAGTCTTTCAAAGTAGACCTAGAAGGTACTGGAATGTTAATTTTGTTGAATGTGGATTTTGTAAAATGGTTTAGGAGGAAGCTCTCTATGCTATATTAAGCTTTGTAGTTTTAAAAAATTGCTACCATTACAAATGTTTTATCCTTATCCAAAACCACAAAAAAGGAAAACAAAAAAAAACAACCAGCTTCATTTGAAACCTTTAGTTCCCTTGCCATGCCATAGTTGAAAGGTTAAAGAGTAAATAAAAAGGAAAAGAAGGAAAATAAAATAATTAAAGGCATGAGAAAAACACTAATGGTACTATGGCATAGTATCCTTAGTATCCTTAGATCATATAAAAATTGACGGTGATTCCCTTTGACTTCCACTTATTCCATGGAGGATATTTTTATATTATGGTCCATGGGGAGAAGCTCACCACCAATAAAAACAGAATCTTTATATGACTCTATGTCCTAGACCCGTTCCTTTGAAGAGAGTAACAAAAATGGCAGGCTCTGCCACAATGTAGACAGAAAGCAACAATTTCCTAACCAGTTTCCTTGCTTCCCATCTGTCCCCATGCCATACTGTCCTCTAGATCTTTCTGAAACACAATCTGTCCATGTCACTCCACTACTTAAAATACACCCGTGGATCTCTCAAACACACCAAATGAAAACAAATTCCTTAGAATGCCATCCAAGCAATCCTGCTCCTGGTTACCTACCCAAGAGACATGAAAACATATGTACATCCACACAAAGACTCAAACATGCATATTCACTGCAGCTCTGTTCGTAAGAGCCCAAAGTAGAAAAAACCCAAATGTCTATCAAGTGGCGAATAGACAATGTGTGGTATAGCAATACAATGGAATACTACTCAGCCATAATGCCAATACCCGCAACGACAGGGCTACATCTCAAATGCATTATGTAAATGAAAGAGTCCATATTCAAAAGACCACTGACTGGGTGATTCACCTTACACAGCATTTTGGAAAAGGAAAAACTGTAGAGAAAGAAAACAGATAAGTGGTTTCAGAGGCTGGGGGTGGGGAAAAGGGTTGACTACAAAGGATACAAGAGAATTCTGGGGGCACAAAGTTCTGTATCTTACCTGTGGTGGATAAACTGTATCTAGATGCCTATGCATATGTCAAAATTCATCAATGCACACTCAGATACATATAGTTTTGATTTACTGTATGTAAGTAAATTATACCTCACCACTGACTTAACAAAAAAGTTATAAGGAGGAGACAAGCCGCATGATTCTCAATGACTCTTATTAGAGGCATAGCAGTATGAAAAACATTTGGTCATAAAACCATACTTTAATAAAGTAAAATTCAGTCTGGTTTTTAGCCCCTCCCTCCATGAACCCATCAGGAGGTAATTCAAATTCACCCGGCACAAAACAAGACGAAAAAAATGCTCTTCTAGACCTACTAACTAGGCCTCCAATGACATCTGTATATTTTCCTTATTTATTATCCCAGATACCTTTCCTGCTTTTGAATGCCCCCCTTCCTTGTCATTCATTCAACCCTCCGAGGAGCCATCCTCTCTCTCTCTCTCTCGTTGACTACTCTTGAACTATACCAAACCATCACTGTTCTTCAGTGTGTAACTATAGAGCCACAGGACTTGGCTTGAGACCAACCTTGTTCACTGACTTCCTTCCTTCCTTCTTTCCTTCCCTCCTTCCTTTTTTCCTTCCTTCCTTCCTTCCTTCCTTTCTTCCTTCCTTCCTTCCTTCCTTCCTTCCTTCCTTCCACTATTTGCCACTGTGTTCCAAGGATTTTACTAGGTGCTGGGAATTCAACAGAACCTTCCTCAAGGAGGCTACAGTCTTAAGGGGAGAAAGATATAAATGGATAATTCCCCTTTAGCGGAATGTGTACAAGGGTCGACCCAAGTGGTACTAATCTATTTGGAAGGAAGGAGGGAAACTGAGGACTTAAGTATATCGAGGACCCAAAGAGAGGTAGCAGTCCAGGCAGAGGAAAGAGTATTTACTTTGCAATTCAATCACAGTTGGGAACTTGTACTTTCATCACTAGTTATTTTTCTAGTAAGTAAAAGGCTAAACATTTCCTTTTGCTTGGAGGAAGGGCCCTATATGTAAATGTTCTTATTATGGGAGTCCAGACTTTCCAGAATTTTGGAAAGCTCAGGGTGGAGATGTTGCTCAGGGACCCCGGGCACTGACTTGCTTTCTCCCCACATCTGAGGACGTGGCCTTAGTGATGCTGAGCCTGCTTCAAGAGCCAGGAGAGGACCAAAGTGCATGTTTAAGGGGTATAAGTTTTGTTGAGAGAAGATGTACACCCCAACTACAATAGCACAAATCGAGCTTTTGAAAACATGCAAGACAAAGAGTGGGCAGCTAAAGCTCTCCACCCCTCCCCAGAGGAGGGCTTCTGGACGCCCATGCTGAGGGTCCTGGTATCTGCTCTTGCCCTGGGCTGCTCTTTTGCTTTTGATACAGTTTTGTATGGTTAATTAAAGACCTTAATTTAATAAGAGACAGAGAGAGAGACAGAGAATGAGAATTTCTCCAAACTCAAACTCACATGAAATGCTGTATACCAGGGGTGCCAAAAAATGTATACAAGTGGACACTTTGGTCAATGTTGCTCAAGCAGTTCACCGTAATCAGATGCATCTGGATGCTGACGGTAACCACTTTCGTCACCTCTTGTAATTGCAGAAGTCACACGTGACTTGTATTCATCTTTTGTTATCGGTATATGCTGAGTATTACAATCTTAATACAATTTTCCTTTCTTAAAATGTGTATTTTTTTTCTGGCACCCCCTGTATTTATTCAAGGGAAATAACGTATATCTTGAGTTCTTTCCCTATTGTGTTTCCTTGAACCAGCTTTACTGTCTTTCATAAATTGGCCCCTAGTCTCTATTTTCATCTCCTATTACTTACCTATAAAGCAGTTTACATTTCTTTATACAGCCTCTCAAATATGTTATGAACTTTGACACTTCTGTGATTTTTCTCACGGTGTTTTCTTTGCCTAGAAAATACTTCCCTCTATTTCTATCAAAGATTACTCTCTGTATTTCAACTTCCAAGACCTAGTTTAAATGCAATTTCTATTATCATGTAAGATATCTTCATGCCAAAAAAAATAAAGAAAAAACAAACCACCTCATATAATATTGTTTCTAGAAAGAGTAAACTTTCCAAGCTGTGTTTAAGTTGCTTGTGTATATAGTGTGTGCTTGCTTACTGCTGTCCTCCCACCCCCATGCCTTGCAATCATGTTAATTTTTGTGAGAAAAGAACTGTGTCTTCCTCATAATTTATTTCCAGCATTTAGCACATGGCCTGTCCAACAGAAAGTCTTCAATAAATGTTTCTGAACATATGAATGCATGCAAACATGAATGAATCAAGATATTCTAGAAGGGGATAGGGCCATGTTGATTTATAATTTAGGCATATCAGCTGCTTAAAAAAAATCAGAAAATTATAAGCAACCAAGACAGAGAATGAACCGAGAATAGCTTGCTTTATAAAGAAGGTCTAATCCAAAAAGCATCAATGGGCAACAATGGCAGGGACAGAGGAGGAAGACAAGAAAAAGAAACAAGGTTATATGTGAGACAATCCCCACTGAAAATTTTATAGAAAACACTAATAATTATTTCATTTTAGTTTTTCAGTATATTTAGCAATTTAGATCACAAATGGCAGAAGAGTAGACACAGCTAACTAGTAAGTTCTTGGACTGCAAAGTTCAGCTAATTTTAGAACATAAAAACTTCACAAAGAACCTTGTTTTTATGTTCTGAGCCGCTGTTTAACGCCTTATCAAATTATTTGCTGATGATAATAGTTGATATTTTTTGATCACTCTCTGATAGACATGTGTTACTCACTCAGGCTGCACAAACTGTAAACAAGACCGGAGCTTAGGGTTGTCTCAACTCCAATGTTTTGTCATATCGCTAGCATCTGGCCCAGAAATTAAGAAACTAGGGTGTCTCTAAGGGCTTTGACAGTGATGACAGGGTGGAATTTAGTGTTAGTATAAGTATTATGTTGTGTAAAGGAAGGAGCTGAACTTTGTACTACTTGTCTCAAAGGATAAAGGTAGTTAAACAGCCCCAGTAATTTATCTTCATCCTGTATTTGAAGACCCAGTGTTTATACATTACATGGAGACACCAGGTTTAGCAGGGAGATCACAGGGTATAGAGGCTGGAGGTCAGGGTGTGAGCCCCAGCTCTGCCCTTCTTAGGTGACTTCCATGAAATGAGGATAATATCTGACCCCCTCCCTACCCACCCATCGCAAAGAAACATGAAATATGTAAATGTTAGTCATGAATTCCATCTATAATACCCTATTTTCAATTACTTTAAAACTCTCCTGTTTAATTAAATTGAAGATGTGTATGACATACCTTATGAGCAAATATTTGAGGAATTAATTTTTGTTGTTGTTAAGATACCAGATTTGCTGTACGGTCAAATATTTCTCTGGCAGAGATTTTGGGCAACTAATGAGCTTGCCACATTATAACTCTTTCCGGTTTGTTTTACTGAGTTAACAAAGGACTAAGGAGCTACAGGGCCACGCTTTTCTTCCCTTGTTCCCCAAACCCTCCTGTCTGTTTTCCAGCAGAACCACATAAAATGTGAAGGACTGCTTTTTGTTATAGGTATCCAAAGGTGGAATTTGATGAAAAAATAATCTAAAAAGCAAAATGATTTAAGGGAAGAAAAAGTAAGACCAAAATAAGACATTAAAGAAAAATGTGCATTATATCTGAGACGTGGCCTGAAGCTGAAATAATTATGTCATGCTTTTATTGCAATATTACTCAGGTTAATTAACAGTTAACCCAAGACAGGCTCCGTTACATATTTTAATCTTCCTATATTAGAATTGGAAGTTAATTTTGCTTTTCTTTTTAAAATCAATGACAGATTTCAATATTATAAAAAATGATCTCTACACTAAATTTGTCTGGCAGTGAGGAAATCTATAAATTAAAGCAAATAATAAAAAAGATGGAAATAATAGTGCAAAACATTCAAAACTTCAAGAATCAAGTACTAGGATTTTAAATAAAATTCTATCTTCTGGGTACAGGGGAAGCAAGCCTGTATCTACCAGGGTTCCTCCAAGACATACGCAAGGAAGGGGGTAGCAGTCCTCCGTTGTTTTCTCTTTCATTTGAAAGTGAGAATTGTGCAAGGTTGTGCATTGCTAGGCTTCACTCTGGGGTCTGCTACCATGTTGAGAGAGAGTCATGTCATTTGCTACTGAGAAACCCAATCAGCAGACAGCCACGCGAGTGCTTCTGGCAGGAGTCTTTGTATTATCACTGTGAGAATGGAAAATTAATGTGTTTGGTCCAAAAAGAACCTTCCGAGGCTACTTCCTGTGATGCTATCCACCGTGCAGGTCCATAGGCCTGGGAGAAGAGGTAATCTGGGCAGCTCTGGGGAGATCCTCTTACTCGCCAGCTTTGACTGCAGACTGGCGGGAAGCAAGGTGGTGTGCACTTGCTTTGCCTCCTACAGATACGGAATAACAGACTTCTGCTCTCTTCAGAATTACATGTCTGCTACATACCACCAGGAGTTCAATATTCAAAGCTTAAACCAAACAGTTAGCATAAATATTTTGCAGCTGAGAGACACTCATACAACACAGTAAACGTTATATAAAGGGCAATTGTTTTGAACTAATGCAGGATTCAGCTGGGAGCATTCAATGGTGCCAGCAAGTATACCAGTTTATTAAATGCAGTTCGCTATGTCCCCATAGGCTTATTTTAATAAATTATACATCACTCCCTTTCTAGAGTAATAATCCTTTAACAGATGTGACCCCATATGTTAAATTAGAAATTTCAGAGACACTAAGTGCTGTGTTTTCTATACATAACAGAAACCCCTTCAGTGCCAAGGCAATCCACAGGCTTACCAGCAGCTGCTTCCGACATTATGAATTTCATCTCCATGTGCGCTGGTCCATGAGAGAACAGCCAGCTTCCCCCAATTTTACTTTAGACACAGTTCTAACAATCTTGGCCTTCTGGTTCTCTAGTCCTTAATTCATTATAAGTAACAGAAAGAGGAAATGAGAGCTGTTGGAATCAGATATACACTCAGCAGCAGGAAACAAAAGCTGATAGACTGAAGTAAGAGACAGAAAACTCACCAGAAATGAACCCAGCTCAAACAGCACTGCAATCTGGGTGAAATGGTATAGAGCGAAATAGTGCTATGCACTTCAGCAGCCCCAAAAGGCGTCCCTGCACAATTACTCATATTCATTAAAATGGGCATTACAGTCTCCAATGGCCAAAGAAAGTTAAATTATGTGGAGCATACAATTTAAAAAGGTGGAGATGCATAAAAAGTATTTTAGAAAAGTATCTACCAAATTCTGTTAATTTTGTTTAAATGGTGCTTGAAGGTTATTTAAAGTCAACTTTCAGTATCTGTTTCTATGAAATACTGATTTCCCAATAATGTCAAATAAAACAATAATTTCCAAGCCTGGATATAAGTCGGTATCACCGATGGAATCTGCAATGAAACAGACATTCTCAAGCACTATCAAATAAGAATCATGGGGGCGGGAGGGAGGTAACTTTGCTCTGCAACGTCTCAGATGTATTTAAAGATCAGTATACACTATATGAATGAATAATTCAGGTATTTGTAAGCTTAGTTCTTAATGCTACCTTATTTTTTTATTTGATTGTTCAGATGTCAACAAGGATCTATGTTTTTTTGTTTGTTTGTTTTTTTATTGGGGAATATTGGGGAACAGTGTGTTTCTCCAGGGCCCATCAGCTCCAAGTCGTTGTCCTTCAATCTAGTTGTGGAGGGCACAGCTCAGCTATAAGTCCAGTCGCCGTTTTCAGTCTTTAGTTGCAGGGGGAGTAACCCACCATCCTATAGCAGGAATTGGACCTCACGCTCTAACCAACTGAGCCATCCGGCCACACTTCCGGAAGCTCAGAGGCAGTTTGTTGTCTTCAATCTAGTTGTGGACGGTACAGCTCACTGGCCCATGTGGGAATCGACCGGCAACCCTAACCAACTGAGTCATCCAGCTGCCCCAACAAGGATCTATGTTTGATTGCTATTTGTCAGTATTGATGACAAAAACTGGCTGTTTTTGACTATTACATCTTTTAAGACAGAAGTTACATCTGACTCCTATTCTTTTAGACATTATCTGAGATTTCACCAAACCCAGGTGGAAATCTTTAAATACAATTTGATCATTGTAATGAGAAAAACCCCAAGAATGCCTTTAGAGTTTCTCCCTGCGTGACAAAAAATAAAAACCTGATGTTACAGAATTTATTAATCTAGGTTTGTAGGAATGGTGGTAGATATGATAGATGACCACAAACTTTCTTAGTAACCCAACTGTAAAGATCTGGGTCTCCGATGAATGATAAATACTTGAGTTTACTTGGGCAATAGCATAATGATAAAGTTACAGGTAAACTATTTTGGACATTTTAACAACTAGAAAATACATGTTTAAATGACCACGTTTTCATTACAGAGAAAAGTGAATATGGATCAGTAACAGAAACATAAACCTATAATCATATATATTGAAAAATAAAGCCATTCCCTTTCTGAAATAGAAGTAGAGGAAATAACCATAAAGAAGAAGGGGATGTTATCTGCAAAAACCTAAGGTTGAGAGCATACTTTAAAAATGAAATAAAATTTCTAAATACTTCCATGTCATATATGAAACAATGGTTTTCAAGACACTGTACATCAGACAATGAAGCACAGTGATTTCTGAGAGAGAGAAAAATCAAATTTCTCAAAATCAGTAATAAAAAGAAAATTCTAAATGTTGATAGAAAGAATAGACATGCTATATACAGGGAAACAAAAATAAGGATGAGCACAGATTTCTTATTAGAAAAAAATGGAATGGAGAAAAGAGTGGAGCAATATTTTTAAAGTTCTGGCAGAAAGTGTCAGCTCAGAATTCTATATCCACCAAAATATCTTCCAAAACAAAGGAGAAATAAAGACTTTTTCAGACATACAAAAACTGAAAGAATTCATCAACCACTGGTCAGCACTACAAGATATGTTTAATGACATTCTTAAGGCACAAATCTATGGTAATAGATGGGAATATAGGTCTATACCAAAAATGAAAGGACTGAGAATGGTATTAGGTTGGTGCAAAAGTAATTGAAGTTTTTGCAATTATTTTTAACCTTTTAAATCACAATTACTTTTGCACAAACCTAATAACTACATGGGTTAATATGTGTTTTCTTTCTTCTTATTTAAATCTCTAAAAGATAGTTATTTTAAATAAAATTAATTGTTTAAACAAAAATAATAATTTATAGGGTTTAGAGTAAAAGTAAAATGTATGACAATAATAGCACAAATTTGAACAGGAAAAGTGGAAGTATATTATTGTAAGGTTTTATAGTATACATGAAGTGGTATAACATCACTTGAAGGTAGACTGTGATTAAGTTAAGGATGTATACTCAAACCCTAAAGCAATCACTAAAGTAAATCACTAAAAAAATAAAAATTAAAAATCAAAGAGTTATAGCCAGTAACCCAAAAAAGGAGATAAAATGGAATGTAAAATTATTCAATTATTACAAAAGAAGGCAGAGATAGAGAAAAAAATGCAACAAATCAGAGATGTGACAGAAAACATACAGCAAAAGATAGATTTAAATCTAATCACATCAATAACCACATTAAATATAAATTACAATTATATATCCTAATTAAAAGCCAAAGAATTTCAGCTTGAATGAAATTCAGCTTGAATTTCAGCTTGAAGATCTAACTATGTGCTGACTACAAAAATGTACTTCAAATATAAAGATACAAAAAAGTTAAAAGCAAATGAAAGAAAAATGGCGTGCCATTCTAATACTAATACCAAAAGAAACCTGGAGTGCCTATAGTAAAGTCAAAGTAGATTTGAGTCCAAAGAATATTGTCAGTGGTAAAGAAGGTTATTTCACAATGATAAAGGAGTCAATTCATTAAGAGAACAGAATAAGCTAAATGTTTATGCATCTAGTAACAGAGCTTCAAAAATCCATGAATCAAAAACCAACAGAACTGTAAAAAGAATAAAAAAATCCCAAGTCCATCACAGATTAAGATACTGCTTACTCAATAATTGATTTGATAGAACAATGAGAGAGAATATCAGCAAGGACGTAGAAGACCTGAATAAAAGTATGAACCAACTTGACCTAACTGATATTTCTAGAACATTTCCCCAACAACAACAAAACACACATCTGTGCAAGAACATTTCCCAAGCTTCCACATAAGAAGCTGGAAAAAGAGGAGCAAATTAACCTCAAAGTAGTAGAAGAAAGGAAACAATAAAGATCAGAACAGATATCAATAGCTTGGAAAGCAGAAATAAAGTCAATAAAATTAAAGCTAATTTTGAGAGAATATAAATCAACTGATAAAAACCCTCCCAGACTGATCAGAAAAAAGAGAAAGACATAATAACCAATATCAGGAATGAGTCAGGTGATATCACTAGGTTCTTTTTTAAAGGGATAATAAAAGAATATTATGAACAGTTATGCCAATGAATTCAATAAATTTGAAAGATACCAACTGCTAAAGGTTAATCAAGAAGAAATAACCTGAATATCCTTTATCAATTAAAGAAATTGAATTTGTAATTAAAAACCTTTTCACAAAAAAACTCTAGGCCTGGTCATTTTCACTGGTGAATTCTACCAAACATTTAAGGAAAAATAATACATAAATTCTTGAAGAGGAGGAATTGCTACCCAACTCATTCTGTGAGTCAGCATTACTATGAAACCAAAACCAGGCAAAGACATTACATGAAAAGAAAACTACCACCTGAGTTTCCTCATGAACATAGATGTAAAAACACAGCTGGTTTAATATTTGAAAATCAATGTAATTTATAATATTGGTACAATAAAAATGAAAAAAAAAAGATAATTTTATTAGACACAAGAAACAGCCTTTGACTGAATCCAGATCCCATTCTTGATAAAAACTCTCAGCCGTGTGGAAATAGAAAGACACTTTCTCAATCTGCTAAAGAGTGTCAATGAAAAAGTCACAGCTGACATCATACTTAATTGTGAAAGATCAGAAACAAGACAAAGATGTCTACTCATAAGTTCTGTTCAGCATTCTACTGGAGGGTCTCTAGCCACTGAATCAGGCAAGAAAAAAAAATAAAAAGCATCCTGATTCAAAAAAGAAGTAAAATTGTCTTTATTTAGAGGTGACATAAATATCTTTGTAGAAAATCTGATATGAGCTATAAGAAAGCTACTGGAACACAGAAATCAGTTTAGCAAGGCTCCAGGATAAAAGATCCATATTGAAGAATCAATTTTCTTTCTATATCTAGTAACAAACAACAGGAACTTGAAGTTATAAAGTGATACCACTTATAATAATATCCAAGAATACGATGGAGTTAGGGATAAATTTGACCAAAGTTGTAAAAGACCCGTACATGAAAAACTATAAAACAATGCTGACAGAAATTTTAGAAGAAATTAAATGGAGAGAAATATCATGTTCATGGATTAGCAGATGCAATATAGTAAAGATGTCAATTATTCCCAAATAAATATATAAATTCTATGCAATTATAGTCAAAATCCCAAAGCCTTTTTTACTTGGTAGAAATTGACAAACTGATTTTAAAATTCATATGGAAATACAAAGGACATCTCTTATAGCCTAAACAGCTGTGAAAAAGATGAGCAAAGTTTGAAGACTAAAATTTTGTGATTTCAAGATTCATAAAGCTACAGCAATGATGACAGTGTAGTATTAGAGTTGAGATAGATAAACAGATCAATGGGACTGAACAGAGTCCAGAAATAGACCCATACGTATATGAACATTTTCAACAAAGGTGCACAGGCAATTTGGTAGAAAAAAATAATGTGTTCAGCAAATACCACTGGAATAATTGGATACACATATTTTTAAATAAACCGCCATCTATTTACCATATACAAAAATTAAGTGAAAACGAAACACAAAACTAAATATAAAACCTAAAACCGTAATATTTCTAGAACAAATCACTATAGAAAATCTTCGTTACTTAGAGTTAGGCAAAGACCTCTTAGGCATGACTCTGAAAGCACCATTGGTAAAAGAACAAATTCATACATTAGACTCCATTAAAATTAAAAATATCTTGAAAAGCTACGATTAAGAAAATGAAAAGGAATACCAGAGGCTGGAAGAAAGTATTTGTAAGTAATATATGTGATAAAAATGTTATAAAAATAATATATGCAGAACTCTCAAAACTCAAAGAATAAAAACAACCCACCCAATTTTTTAAAAAAGGGGAAACGATTTGAACTGACACTTCACTGAAGAAGAGATAAGAATGAGAATTAAGTTCATGAAAATATGCTCCACATTATTTGTCACTAGGAAAATGAAAGACCAAAATGAAAATACTACACACCTATTAGAATGTAAGGATGTGGAAGAACTGGAATTCTTATATATTGCTGGTAAGAATATAAAATTAAATTATAAAGCCTCTTTGGAAAATAGCTCGAGAATTTTTAAAAGGTTAAACACACAACTACCATTTGATCCAACCATTCCACTCCTACATACTTACCCAAGGAAAATGAAAGCATGTGTCCATACGACTTGTACATGAATTTTCACAGCAGATTTATTCGTGATAATCAGTAACTGGAAACAAGCCAAATGTCCATCAACAGGTAAATGGATAAACTATTATATCAATACAAATGGGTACTGTACATCAATAAAAAGGAATGAACTATCACTACATACTACAACATAGATAAATGTCAAAGTAATTGATGATTGAAGGAAGCCAGACCAAAAAAAAAAAAAAAGGGCACATATCATATGATTCTACATAAACTTCTAGGAAATGTAAACTGATGGACAAGGAGAGCCCTCAGTGGATGGGATGGGAGAGGCACACAGGACAAGCATACAGGAGAGATTACAGAGGAGCACCAGGAAACTTCGGGTGTCACTGCATAGGGTCATTATCGTGATTGTAGTGTGGGTTTCATGCTTGCATATATGTAAAAACATATAATTCTATGCTGTAGGTGGCGTTTATATGTTAACTGTATCTCAATAAAGCTGTTATAATAAAAACAACCATAATACTATAATCATATCTAAAAAGAAATTAACAATAATTCCTGAATATCATAATTGGAAACTTTCACTGGATAGTCAGTGTTTACATCTCCTTGTCTTATGAATTTATGTTTTTACAGTTTGCTATTCTGAAATGGGATCCAAACAAGGTGCAAAGATTGCAATTGGTTTTGTCTCAAACAAATGAGACAGAACTTTCCACAGAATCTTGTGAGATATTAATTGTCCAATAGGACATACTGAACAGAAGAGTGCCAAGAATATTTTGGGACATCCATAACTACTATTCAAATAGTTTTATAGAAAAAAATAATCCAACCTAGAATCTGACAATCTGCTCTGATCTATTCACTTCCACTGCACTAATCTGGTTGTTACTGATTCTGTACAGAACTGTGTATATCAGTTTTCAAGCCATTGACAAACATTTATGGAGTACCTCACAAGGTATTACACCATTTAGTGTAGGCGATACAAAGATGAATAGAATATTATCCTGCAGGAGACTGAACGTTCACGTCCCCAATAAATCCATGTTGAAATCCAAACCCCCAGGTGACAGTATTAGGAGGAGGGAACTTTGGGAGGTGACTAGGTCATGAGGGCAGAGCCCTCACGAATGGAATTACTGTTTTATAAAAGAGACTCCACAGAGTTTCCTGTCCTTTCTACCATGTGAGGACAGAGCAAGAAGGCACCATCCATGAGCCAGATATATCACCAGATACCAAATCTGCCGGCACTTTGAGCTAAGACTCCCCAGGCCCCCAACTGTGAGAAACGAATTTCTGTTAAAGACACCCAGTGTGTGGTATTTTGGTTATAGCAGCTCAAAAGGACTAACACAAATCTCTATCCTCAAATAAGTTAGATATTAGAAAGTGGGGGCGGGGGAAAGTAAATTAATGAATAACTAGAATAGAACGTTGAAAATGATCAGGCAAATTAAGAATTATAAAATACTTTGGGAACACAAAGAAGCAAGGAAGTACTTCTAATTGGAACAATAAGGTGAAAATTAAGGAAGAATCTGGTGTTTGAGCTGAGTCTTGAAGCAGAGATCTAATGTGGGATGAAGTAGAGGCATAAAAAACACCTTACGCAGGAGGACAATATCGAGGTGGAAATGTGAAAAGGGATCTGTGAGAAGTCTGGTGGGATTTCATAGGGTTCTTGTTCAGAACAGTGAAGGTCAAGGCTGCATAGATGGCATGGAGCCAGGTTATGGAGTTTCTTGAAAAATATTCTGAGGAATTTAGATTTTGTTTCACAGGCAATGTGGTATAACTGATGGTTTTAATAAGCGACTCTAAGTACGCTGTGTTTCAGGAAGTTTCTCTTGTCGTGACCACACGTAAGTGAAAAGGCAAAGAGTAGAAGTAGGAAGTGACTGCCAGAGTTAGAGGAGAAGCCCCCACAAGACTGCGGGAATGGCAATGCAGGCACAGAGTCAAATTCTAGGCTAAATGAAATGATTACATTTTAGGGGGGAAAACGACTTGAACATAACACTTCTAGAAATAAATAACTAAATTTGAAACTATCAAACGAAAAAAATAAAAATTATAATTCTTATCAGTAAAACTTACATTCAGACAAATCTATTTTCACTGGATTAAAAATACATATATTAATTTCATTAAGTTTATAGGTTAGCCTGTTTTTTAACAGAAGGCACTACTGATCATTCTGTCACTGAGAAGGAAGGTGGTGACATTCTAAAACAGTACAGATTATTGTCAACCCAAAAGACATGATACATGTTGTGGTTCTTTTTCTGAATAATGTGCCGCTTATTTTTATGCAACAGCACACCACGTTTTGGTTTTTAACAGATGGCAATTTTTTTTTTTTTACCAGGGTTTTAAACTTGCACACTGGGGATGAAAACTATTTATACAGTAAACACTTTAGCTGATCCTATCTTTGGACAAGTTTAATTAAAGAAGGAGATACCAATAGCACAATCAAGCAGACTCATGGGAGGAAGTCGGAACTTGCTGCCTTGCTGAATACATTATTTTACCCCCGCAATTTAAAGCATCCTTGGTAATGACTGGCACTATTGAGTTTTATAATAAATCCCTTAAGAATCTAGCTTGTGTTGTTGTTGTTGTTGTTTTTGTTAGCTGTTTTCAAACCCAGTGTTCAGAAAGCTTTAACACCCCAGGTAGAAGGAAAGCATAACTTACTCTTTAATGAGATGTCCCTACAAGCATTCCTCAAATAGCTCCCCAAGACTCTCACAACTTATTCGGCGTGTAGCTATTCATTTCCCCCATATAAACATTTTCTAGGGGAACATCCCTGAGGAATCAGTATTCTCCTCTTGCACTTAAGACACTGAATTTATTGGGAGGAGGTGAGGATTAAGTTTATCAAATTCATCAAGAGCCTCTTAGGACAGAAACATACACAAATAAATAGTATGAAACAGCATCTAGATTTGGGGCTCACATATATTTTACATAAAATAATAACAGGAGGGAAAGTAATGATTCCTGTCTCTATAGCATGTCTGTATAGCATGACACCAGTGACAAAGTAAAATGGTCACTTGACATACACAAAAACTGCAGGGCAGGCAGAATCATCTGTGTATTTTCCACGTGGAAATGGAAAAGCTCTGCGAGGCTAATAGACTTATTCAAAATCAAATAGCAAATTAGAAGCTTAAAATCAAATGCCAAATAAGAATTGGTAGAGCCGACACTAAAATTCTTGGTAAAGGATCCCTGTCACTATACTACAACAGTTTTCTAGTGTTGATCAAGAGACTTCACACCAATAAGAGGAATTTAAACGCCTACGAGGAAAATGTCTGTGGATAAACATAAAAAGATGGCAGCTATGAATTCTTTATAAGCAGACACAGAATGAACAACACTCATATCCCTAAATTTCCTGTAATGCTGTTATGGTCCTCAACCTCCAAACACCACAGGAAGCCACATCCTTTCATCAAAATAGATCAAACCAAAAACTTGGTCTAAGATGACTGACCAGGAGTGAAAACTCTGTAAGTACTCCCACCACTCCAGGGTTAATTCATTAAGTGTGTCTGATACTATTCACTTACAAGGCAATTTAAAAATATTCCTCATTCTTTTTTCTTTCTAACAAGTCTCTCCACTCATGTTTTATAACCACAAGGAAATACTCCAGGAAGTGCATTGTTGAGCTATTATGAAACTTCTCAGTGGGTAGAAGACAATCTGCCTCTGGCCTCCTTCCTCACTGCGCACAGAGGTATGCAATTAATGGCACAACAACACAAGCCCTGCTGGGTCCTGTATGGCTGGAGCCTCATGACTGTCTACAAGTGCCATGAAAAAATATACTGCAGAGGTGCACATGGGGTTCGTGGCAGCCATTAAAAAGCAAGATGTGGTATGAATCAACGTGACAAGGCCCAGAAATAAAAAGCTCACCCAAGTTCATTGGTTTTATGTTGAAGCCATAATTTGCAATTAATGCTACTCCCACCTTTGAGCAGCTGAATGACAAACTAATAGCATCACAATTACGGGGGTATAAATGCACAGAGAAGCCAGTGGTCCTTGGGAGAGAGGAGGCATATTTCAGTGAAGCATAAAAGTCATGGTTATTGCCTGAAACATACCTTTATCCAACCTTAGCTTTTATGTAAAGGATATCAATAAGGCATCATACTGTATAAATAGCTTTCATCCACCCTTATTTCAAGTTTAGCTTTAAATGTGTTTTGCACAACTTGAGGAGAGTTGGTAACTAACTACTAGCTTGGAAGGCTCCGGATAAATCTTATATCTATATATTCCCAGAAGTAGGCTCTAATTAAATCTCCTGCACGAAACAAGAAAGGAACAAAGAAGAGAAGATATCATTAATGGTACTGAAGAACCAAAGAAAAGTGTAAAACTCACTGGCTATTAGAAAAAAATGAATTATGACCATTTCCCCTGAAAAGTGGTAGGTGGTGCCAAGAGTTTCAAGACAGGACTAATGAATTTAAGCTGTTTCCCTGAGAGCATCCCCATGATACCCTAGCAGCACTGACCTTGGAGTAAAGATGAGCTGGCTGTGTGCAGAAATGTCTAGGAGCTGTTTTCTGTATCAACCCATCATCCCTGTCTGAAAAACAATTAAGTATCTGTATTTGTGGGTCAATGCAGAGAAGTCCACGGATGCAGCGCTTGCTAGGTACTTGAAGACCACCTTAAATGTCACCCCTCCAGACTTCAGCTGCTTTCCCTGTCCCCCCGCAGTGAGCTTTCTCTCCTCCATGCTCCCACAGTGGTTTGCTCATAAGCTCTACCTCCTTACATTGTAGTTTTATGTTTGCTTTGTTTACAGGGCACTTATGGGGACAGAGCCAGGAGTGCAGTTTCCAGGCTCTCGGCCTCACATGGAAAGGTGCTCACTCGGGTAGTAAATGGCCATCAACTGTGATTGGATGGCCATCAGCTGTGGCTAGTTGGCCGTCAGCTGTAACCAGTGAGCCATTGGCCACTAATATAACTGCCGTGGCTACGCTAGCAGCAAATGGGGGCTAGCAAGAAGATGGTGGCTGAGCCTGCAAGCGGCCCAGTGAGGGTTGCGAACAGTGTGGCTCCTGCTTCCTGTGTCTCCAACCCAGCCGCCAGCGAGAATATAGTGGTGTGACTCCCCTATCTATGGCTCCGTGGGTGTTCTGTTTTGGCCTCACCATGTCCTGCATTCTTATGTGGGGAGCGGGAGCTGAGACCCCGCAGGCCGCCCCGCACGACAGCACTGCAAAGAGCATGGCAAACAAAAAGGTGAAATATTGGTTAAATTAGTAAACAACAGCCAGAAGCTGTTGTCCCTTTCCTCAGTCCATTCTCTAAGAAGGGTCAACATACAAGAGGTGGCTGAAGTCCCAGGACCTGGAGAAAGAGGCTATGCCTTCACCCAACATAAATGAGTCCCTTATAAGAAAATGTGTTAAAAAAACTCATAGACAGAGACAATAGTTTAGTGGTTACCAGAGGGTAAGGGGGGAGTGAGGGATGGGAGATGAGGGTAAAGGGGATCAGATACATGGTGGTGGAAGGAGAACTGACTCTGGGTGGTGAACACACAATGTGATTTATAGATGATGTGATACAGAATTGTACACTTGAAACCTATGTTAACCATTGTCACCCCAATAAACTATAAAAAAAGTGTTAGAATATATGCAATTCCTTCTCTTATCCTCACCAACACGTGCCAACTTCTTAAATATTAACCCAAAGGCAAAATTCAGTGTTTTCTCATTCCACCATAACCAAGTCAACAACTGTACTTATGATTGGAAATGAGTTTAGAATTTGCAATATAGGTTGCTTCATATTTGCCTTTAGGGATTAATAGTTTTTAGTAGTGAATAATTTGGAGGATGTATGAAATAAATGCCCTTAACCATCGCAGTGATGTTTTCTTATTGCTTCAATGGTCAGAATTTTTTTTAAACTTCTCCTGGCAACCCAAGAATGTGTCTAGGACAATGACCTGTTAAATGCCGAGCATCTTGTGTGTGCAAGGCATAGCCAGGCCCTGCCAGGAGAGGCAAAAAGTAACTCAGTGAAGTGGTATGTGTCTGCTTTTTCTTAGTAGGTGTATATTTTCCCCCAGCAGCTTCAACGCATATAGAAATGTATCCTCAATAAATGATAAGTCCTAGGTCCCCAGCTAATGTTGTAATGAACACATGATGAGGGTTAAATGAGCTTCCTCCAGCAGTTAAGCAGCGAAAATCCCAAAGAGGGCAGTTTCTGGACAGCAGGGGGAGATGGGCTGAACTTCGGTCAGCTGGCAAGTGGGTCTCTCCTCGTCAAAGCACGGAGGCAGGTACTGGCCTTATCCAGGCAGCGTATGTGCAGGGTTGCAAGAGGCTCACCTTGCTTCCAACCTTTTCAGGCACCAATGCGATCACACCTAATGGTAACCGAAAACGCCAGACCCATGAAACTATCATTGCTAAAAGCCATGTTCTTTAATACCTGAAGTGTGAGCATGTGCAGATGGCACTGAGAATTCGTTAACATTTTCCTCTTAGGCATGATTCAAATTGCGAGGCTTTGCAAAGGAATGGACCAGTGTGAAGTAAAAGGACAGTCTGCAGATGAGACAGACAAGGGCCATGAGAAAGAGAAACGGTGTAGGGCCCCATTCAGACCTGGGCACCTCCGCAGCGCTGCTCAGTGGGGAGCCACCGCCATGAGGAGGACGAGGTCAGCGGTACTCGGATCCGCAGAGCAGCTCAGTGGCTTACCATGTATGGCTCATGTCCTCACCTTTAAGACACCTGTTTAATAAACTCGCAAGGCTTCTTTCCGCAGTGTAGCTTCAGCTTTTCTCAAACAGTACTATATGTTGTCTTTATATATTATGAAGTTAAACAGTCCTTTCAAAGGGGATTCAAATATTAACAAGGAATCATAGCTGAACCAAGTGGACCCAAAACAAATTTTTAGTTAAGATGGTGTCATGCAGGGTGTCATGCGGGGTCTCTAGTCCTGCTCCCCACATAAGAACGCAGGACATGGTGAGGCCAGAAAGGAACACCCACGGAGCCATAGGTAGGGGAGTCACACCACTATACTCTCACTGGCGGCTGGGTTGGAGACACAGGAAGCAGGAGCCACACTATCCGCAACCCGCCGTCCACTTCTCTGCCAACCAACCAACCCCATTTGCTAACTGCAATCCGCGCTTGCTAGCTCAGCCACCATCTTCTTGCTAGCCCCCCCTTTCTGCTAGCGTAGCCACAGCAGTTATATTAGTGGCCAATGGCTCACTGGTTACAGCTGACGACCAACTAGCCACAGCTGATGGACATCCGATCACAGTTAATGGCCATTTACTCCCCGAGGCAGCACCTTTCCACGTGAGGCCGAGAGCCTGGAAACTACGCTCCTGGCTGTGTCCCCACAGATGGTCCTGGTACACAGACCAATCTGAGCAGGTAAGCAGCACACCTGACTCTGAACTCCCCAACCATGACGGCACACTAGAGTTGGGGTGCCCCTGAGCTATAAAACCAGAATGGTTGGGGGTGGGCCCCAGGGCATGTTCTGAACTATCCCACAGGTGACCCTAATATGCAGGCAGGGTTAAGAAGTGCTAGATTATACACCGGTGGCTAACTAGACTCTAGTGGTAATTGGGCTTCAATAGCAGTTAACTATCCACAGATTAGCTTGCCGTGTTCTAGGTGGAAGGCAAGAGGCAAGTGGAAAGTTAAATGAAAGCATTAAGGCTGTTGAGAAACCATGAGTGTTCCTGACATTGCAGCACCGACCTTGTGTCTGGATGCCGTCCTCCTGGCTCAGCTCCTAAGTGTCCCTGGCAGTGGGCGATGGGGCTCTCGGGTCTGCCAGTGCCTCTGGAGGAATCCAACGCCACTCCTGTCCGTGGAACTACTTCTGTCAGCAAATGTCCTCCCGCTTCCAGCTTCCCTTGGGGGCTGTTGCCGAACCCGTGTTAGTGGCTGTGGGGACAGAGCCCAGAGAGCAGTTTCCAGGCTCTCGGCCTCACATGGAAAAGTGCTGGCTCAGGTAGTAAACGGCATCAACTGTGATTGGATGGCCATCAGCTGTGGCTAGTTGGCCGCTAGCTGTTACCAGTGAGCCACTGGCCACTAACATAACTGCCGTGGCTACGCCAGCAGAAAATGGGGGCTAGCAAGGAGATGGTGGCTGAGCTAGCAAGCGCGGATTGCAGTTAGCAAGTGGAGTTGGTCGGTTGGCAGATGTGGGGACAGAGCCCCAAAAAGCAGTTTCCAGGCTCTCGGCCTCACATAGAAAGGTGCTGGCTCAGGTAGTAAATGGCCATCGACTGCGATCAAATGGCCATCAGCTGTGGCTAGTTGGCCGTCAGCTGTAACCAGTGAGCCGTTGGCCACTAATATAACTGCCGTGGCTACGCTAGCAGAAAATGGGGGCTAGCAAGAAGATGGTGGCTGAGTCTGCAAGCGGCACAGTGAGGGTTGAGAATTGTGTTGCTCCTGGTTCCTGTGTCTCCAACCCAGCCGCCAGCGAGAATATAGAGATATGACTCCCCTACTTATAGCTCCGTGGGTGTTCCTTTTTGGCCTCACCATGTCCTGCGTTCTTATGTGGGGAGTGGGACCAGAGACCCCGCCGGACGCCCCGCACAACACATGGCGTAGTTGGCAGGATCCCCGCACGACACATGGCGCAGCGAGCAGGGTACGGTGCCGGCCAAAGCTCCCCGAAGGGCAGTGGAACAGTTTCTGCGTATGAACACTCAGTCTCAGGAAGACCAGGAGGAGCAGCTGCCTGAGAGCTGGACCCCGTGGAGGGGTGGAAAGACATGGACGGTTCCCCAACCAGCAGAGGCCGGAGAAAGTGAGGGTCCTTGCGGCCCTGTGAGCTGGGAAGTGCTTGCTGAGGCAGCCCGGATGCAGGACTTGTAGTCCTAGGAGGAAACGCTTGCTGAGTCCTCCGTGGGAGATGAGGGTGAGGTCAAGGTCATCCCTCACCCCCAGGACAGCCCTGGCGAATGACTATGGACTATGGGGAATTGCCTTCCACCCCTAATTTAATGGACAGCTTGACTGTTTGTTTGGGAACATACCACCATGTAATGGAACTGGCGATGTTTGCTTTTGTGTCTTGACCGGCCGCCATCGAGAATATGTAAGCACCTTGACTGTGAGCCGCTGTTGTTCCAGCACGGTACCCTGAGAGGCCCAGAGAGAGTGGCAGTGCCCTGAGAGGCCCTCGTGTGCCCGGGGAGACTGGTGGTACCCTAAGAAGTCCAGGAAGTCTGGCTGTGCCCAGAAGTACTGGTGGTGCCCTGAGAAACCCTGGCTGTGACCAGAGAGCTTGGCTGTGTCCAGGAAATAGCATTCACCTCCAGGCTCCTCGCACAGGGCCCCTTGCGGAAGACGCTTGTCGCGTAGATTGTGAGGCGAGAGCCTGTAGGGGTGGAGTGTGGGGACAGAGCCCCAAAAAGCAGTTTTCAGGCTCTCGGCCTCACATAGAAAGGTGCTGGCTCAGGTATTAATGGCCATCGACTGCGATCAAATGGCCATCAGCTGTGGCTAGTTGGCCGTCAGCTGTAACCAGTGAGCCATTGGGCACTAACATAACTGCCGTGGCTACGCTAGCAGCAAATGGGGGCTAGCAAGAAGGTGGTGGCTGAGCCTGCAAGCAGCGCAGGGAGGGTTGGGAATTGTGTGGCTCCTGTTTCCTGTGTCTCCAACCCAGCCGCTAGAGAGAATATAGAGATATGACTCCCCTACTTATGGCTCCGTGGGTGTTCCTTTTTGGCCTCACCATGTCCTGCGTTCTTGTGTGGGGAGTGGGACCAGAGACCCTGCAGGCCGTCCTGCGTGACACTTGGTGTAGTCGGCAGGATCCCTCGCAGGCCGCCTCGCATGACACATGGCGCAGCGAGCAGGGTCCCCTGCACGACAGCCGAAAAGTGGACAACAGGTCGCATGTCGTGTGAATCCAGCCTCCAGTGATACTATAGTGTATGACTCCCCTACCTATGGCTCCGTGGGTGTTCCTTTTTGACCTCGCCACATCCTGTGTTCTTATGTGGAGAGCGGGAGCAGAGACCCCGCCTGATACCCGCACGACAGTGGCTTTTCTCCGTTTCTGGGATATATGTGCCTGTTGCCTACCGGCTGGCCTCCCAGACCTCACCTGCTGTCTGTGCCTAATTTTCTGCCCCTGCCTTGAGTGTCTGTCTCACCTCAGGCTCCAGCACGACCACCCTGCTCTATGCCACCACTGCCCAGGCTCAGAACCAGCGAAGGACAGCAGGACCCGAGTTGGTGAAGAGGAAGAAGAAGAGCGTTCTAGCAAAGGACAAAAGCACGACTAATATTCCATAGAGTTAGGGAAAAGCAGTTGACCCGTTTCCTGGGCAGAATGTAAGAAAATCACCCAAACTGAAACAGAGAGGGTTTGATTTATTTTTACTCTTACTAACACTTTCTATTGTCAACACATACTTAATTTTTAAGTGAAAAACATAAACACATAGCAAGAATTACTGCTGTAAATGCCACTACAATCTACAATTATATCAGAAGAATGAAACATGATGAGGGGAAGAGCTCTGTAATCAGACTGAGGTAATTTTCAGTAATGCATTTTTCAAACTAATGCACTCTCCAAACTAATGCACTCTCCAGTTTGAAGTCTTGTTTAAATAAATGAATATACACAACTACAGATAGCACTGTGGTTTTATGGCACTTGTTTTGAAAGGTTTATTTTAAGCTAGCATGGGCATATGTGGCTACTACGTTCATCTTTAATTTGGTTCGGTATCCAAACAAAACAGTGTATTAATGCACGGTAAAGTGGATTATTCTGATTAGAAGACAGGGTCACATTTCCCATCAATTGAAAAATTTAGATCGAAACAATAATTTTAAGACACATTCATATCTGAGTTTTTTTCCCCCATAAGAACCCTATTTTACTTTCTGGCTCATGTTGTCACCATCATTATAGAAATTAGCTTCGTAAAATGTTGAGGGCTCAATGGGAAGCATTAGAATGGGGTTTTAATGAGAGTGAAGAATTCGCTATTATTGTCCTGTGGTGTGTTTGACTGAATATTCACTCTGGTGGAAACAGGTGTCCTGAATCATTACTTGTACTACTGTACAGTTAAAATCATGAAACGAAAAATAAAAATAAAGAAAATGTGTACTTCAACACAGCTTAAAAGTTCTACTACACTTGCTGAGACTGGTAATATATGCTGAGCTTATTTAAATCACTAAAATTGCTGTAATTAAGCTACTCTCTAAATCAGACTTGTATAAGTGTCAGAAATCTCCTATAATTAACTTATCTGTAGAAGTAATCAGACAATAACTGCTGGTATATTTTAGGAACCACTCAAACTACTGTAGCTGTTGAATGTAATGACTATAATAAATCTTTAACAACAGTTATCTCATAACCTCTTTTCACAGCTGCAAGGGTAGGAGGGAGATTGTTTTTTCATAGCTTTTTCCTGAGTTGGTTTAAGTGTGCTATTGCTACGTTGCTCTTCTACAATGTGGGAAAATTACGAAGACGTAGCAGTGTGGCCTGAACTGAATCACCAGCCTGTGAGACATCTAAGTGGGCTATTTGTACTAATAATGAGGAATATTTAGTGTTTTAGGGACTGCTAAATAGCAAAGCACCTCCAGTGGGCAGCTAGAAGACAGAAGACCTACAAATATTGACCATGAAGTTATTAAGTTCAAGACAGTGACGACTTGGTGGAATCCTTGTTCATCAGTGGGATGGACCCTCAGAGACCAAATAACTGAAGCTTGACGACAGGTATCTTCACAGACAGGTATTAAGGTTTCTCCCAATAAGATAAATGAATGAATGATTTACAGGAAGGACCACGTTTCACACTTCCCAAGCTCCCATCTGAATCAAAGTTGTCCAATGTTTTGTACACATTTTTTATTTCATAATAGAAAAATATGTGAAAGCAAGGAGGTAAGTGTTGACCTGTTCAAAGTTCGTAAGAGACCAGAGAATACCATTCTCTCATGTGTTTATTCATATACTCACTTACTGCAACTTATCAAGCATCTGGAGGGCACTGCACATGAATAGATAAAAAACCAATTGGAGAAATATTTTTGCAATATAAAAACCAATAAGGGATTAATATCAGTAATATAAATGAAACCACTGAAAATCAACAATACAAAGGAAAACCATTAGCTATGAAGAGACAGTTCACAGAACGGGAACCCAGAATGGCTTACAAATGTGAGATAGCAGCCTCCCTAATATTCAGTGTTAGTATTCGCATTTCATTAAAGCAATGAAATACCATGGAAAACATTAACAACTATTTGAAGGCACTGGAAAATGACCAAAGACAGGCAGAAACTTATAAGTAGAGGCGTTCATTCTCGCAAGACTATTTCTACACTGGGTAAGAATGATGAGTTTGTAGTTTTCTTGCATGGGGGTGCTCCACAACCACCCCAAGTCAGGCAGTGGAAAACGGTGTCCTTCTCTACTGAAGGGGGCAGATGACAGCACTTAGCGCAACAAAGCAAATGGAAATTTGCTTTGGGGATATTTTGGAAGCAGGAGAGCCACAGTAGGGCTGAGATCCAAAATCTTTGAGTAAACTCTGCCCAAATCCCTGGCTGCCTGATAACTTTCCATCCTCGTGGGGGAGCTCCAAGGAGCCTGGTGAAAAAGCAGGCCGAAACTCGAGGAGGAGGGACTGGTTATGCAGTGGACCGTTGAACAACACAGGCTGTGAACTGCACAGGTACACTTGTACGTGGGTTTCTTTTCAGTAAATTCCTGTACTGTTTTTGATCCACAGCTGTGAGCCTGTGGCTGCGGAGGACCGACTGTATGAACTGGTGTACGTCATTTTATATAGGGCAGTTGAGCATCCAGGGATTTTAGTTCCCACAGGGGGTCCTGGAATGACTGCTCTGCAGACACCAAGGGACAACACAGTGTTTGGGGAGTCACAAGTTATATGCAGACTTTCGATTGTGCGGGGTGTTGGAAACCCTACCCCTGCGTTAAGAGTCAACTGTATGTGACTGCAAAACAAACTACCCCCAACTTAGCAGCTTACACCTACCACAAACATTCGTCATCTTACACAAGTTCCTTGTTCCACAGACCAGTCCAATGGGCTGCTTATATATTCTCATAGCATGGCGGCTACTTTCCCTGGAAAAAGTGATCCACAGATAAGCAAGGCAGAAGCTGCAACGTCTTTTATGACCTAGCCTTGGAAGTCACACTGTCATTTCTGCAATGCCCTATTGGTGACACAGGTCAGCCTCATTCAATGGAGAGAGGACTACACAGAGGCAGGAGGCAAGACTCACCGAGGCCTTCCTGGAGGCAAATACTATAGAAATCTACCTTTGAAAGACAGAACTGCTTCTGGCGAAAGCTGCAAGCTTGTAGTGTTTTGCCTGAATACATTTCTAAATACACACAGTATGGATAGCAGAAAATAGAAGCCCTAATGACTTGAGGTAAAAGACAGCAGAACTTGGGGCTGGCAAAACAACTTAAAATTTAGATGGTGAATCCCAGGTGCAAGGGGAAATCCCAGAAACAAGCCCCCAAATCTGCGTATGACTTCTGCCCCAATCCACAGCAGACCACTGAACTATGTAGGCAAAGGGCACCTCCACCCCTGTCTACTATAGGGCTAGACTTAAAAAAAACAGCAGCTGGAAGCCAAAAAACCTGAGCAGAGGCAGTACTGCTTCACACTGCAGGGGAAACACATTTTTCAGTTTGAGTCTAGGCAAGTTAACTGTCTCCTAGACACTGGCAATCCTCAGGAAAAAACAAAACAAACAAAACAAAACAACAAAAAAAAAACAAATTCCAGAGTTGCTAAAACAAATTATATATACAATCCAGCTTTCAACCCAAAATTACTACACATGCAAATAACCAGGATCTCCTGACCCACACTCAGTTAAAAAAAAAAAGTCAATATTAACTTCCTCCAAGTGTGCTCAGACACTGGGTTCATCAGAAAAATCAGTGATTATAAATGAGTGCAAAGAATTAGAGAAAAACATGGTATTAAGGAGTGAACAGACACTGAATCTCAACAGTGAGCTAGAAACTATAAAAAAGAAATTGGAAATATAGAACTTAAAAGAACTAGCTGGAATGAAAATTTTACTAGATGAGCTCAACAGCAGATATGAAAAGGCAAAAGAAGCAATCACTGAACTTGAACTAGAGCAATAGAAATTATACAATCCAAAGGAAAAAAAAACCCCCAAAAAAAAACCGTTTCAGAAACCTGTGGAACATTATTATCATGCAGTCTGACATGTACTTAGAGTATCAGAAGTAGTAGAGAGAGAGAAGAAAAAATACTTAAAGAAATAATGGCTGAAAAATACTTAATTCACAAGATTTTTTGGTAAGGATTAAAGGAGAACCTATGTGAAAATAACTTGAAATGTAATATGCTATAGACACTTAAAGTTCATTCATACTTTGATATTTCTGTTTACAAACTCTTCCTGCACACCATTTGCATCTCATATCATCTCCATCAGATGAAGAGACAATTAAAGGAAAAAGGATTTACCACCACATTTTTTTCATACTACAATTATTATTCAGCTCCTACTATGTTATGGTTAGGTGCCCCTGGAGGGATGTGATAATTAATTTTATGTGTCAACTATGCTAAGCCATGGTACCCAGATATTTGGTCAAACATGTCTGGATGTCACTGTGAAGGTATTTTTTTTTTTGAGATGAGATTAACATTTAAATCCGTAGACTTTGAAGAAAGCAGATTATCCTCTACCGTGTGGGTGGGCCTCATCCAATCAGTTGAAGGTCTAAAGAAAAAGACCTCCTCTCCTACCATAAGGAAGAGGGAATTCTACCTCCAAATTGTCTTTGGCTTCAAGCTGCAACATCGACTCTTCCCTGGGTCTTCAGCTTGCCTGCCTACCCTGCAGATTTTGGACTTGCTGGCCTCTATAATCACCTCAGCCAATTCTTTAAAATAAATCTCCATGTCTCTGTATCTCTCTCTTTCTACTGTCCCTTCCCTTTCTAGATACATACACACCAAGTTGGTTCTGTTTCTCTGGAGAACCTTGACTTATCCTGGGGAATTGGACGGGGGGAGGGAGGGAGGTTATGGTTCGAACTAGAAGTTTATTTTTTAAAAATTAAGAGGAAAACTCAAAATACGTGCTAAAAATCTGTAAGCACAGGGTGTCTTGGGAGCAGAGAGGAGAGCAGGCCTTCTGGTCTGGAGTAGCGATGGGCGTACAGTCAGGGCAGGCTTCCTGGCAGAGGTAACCTCTAAGCTCAGGTCTAAGGAACAGGCGTTCGCCAGTGAGTTCCAAGTGGGGACGCAAGGAGGAGTCTTTTGCACAGAGGAAAGCCATAGCAGGAGCCTGATCATGAGATGCTTTTTGTGCTAGGGACTCACATTTTTAATTCTCAGGGCAATATTCTCCACTTTTGCTCAAATATGTTGCATATGGTTATAAGAATCCCAGGAAAAACTTCATAGACTTTTTTTTTTCAGATGAAAAAACTTCATTTGGCTTGATATTATTGCCCTTGCTGGTTCTATTTCTATTTTCCTCATGATGACAGAAAACTCAGGAGTATTCATGTAAGATACTAGTTGCACGGAGCTGATTTACCGGCTATAATACAGCCATCTCAGTCTTTTCATTAAATTGCATTACAAATGTGGTTTCTGTAAAGAAAAATTTAGTGTTAAAAGTGACTTGTTTTCTAGTGCCATCTGGTGTTTAGTTAGGGCACTGATTATTACTTTTGAAGGAATACAAATAGTAACCAGGAAATCTTTCAGTCTTCTTAAAGACATTCCCAAATTATAGCTTCAGCGTAGCCTTAATTGTAATGAATAATATAATGGGTTATTAAACATTAGTCTAAATCCAAGGAAAATTTCTCATCCAAATGCAATTTTAACAGACACACACACACACACACACACAAGCAAAACCACATTTCCTTTTTTCAGGCACGGGTATCCTGTTGTTCCTCAAATTTCTTTAAAGGCTCACAAATCCTCAAATATTAACTGACATTTGATATATATTAAATCAATAACATATTCCATACTTTTATATTCCCTGAATTTGTTAAAGCACACCTTTTGCAGAAGCTTAGAGTCAGTTTTGACGTCTCTCTCATGCCTCAGAACCTATCCATTAGCGGATAATGACTTTACATGTGAATATAGGCAGATCTAACCACCACTCACCACCTCTACCCCACACCCTAAACCCTGCCTTCATCGTCTCTCTCCTGGACTACTGCAATCATCTTCTAAGTGGTCTCCCTGCTTCCCATTGTGCCAGAATCAGCTTTTAAAACATAAGGCAGGGCGGCTGGATGGCTCAGGTGGTTAGAGTGCAAGCTCTCAACAACAGGGTTGCTGGTTCAATTCCCTCCATGGGATGGTGGGCTACGCCCCCTGCAACTAAAGTTTGAAAACGGCCACTGGACTTGGAGCTGAGCTGCGCCCTCCACAACTAGATTGAAGGACAACAACTCGGAGCTGATGGGCCCTGGGGAAACACATTGTTCCCCAATATTCCCCGATTTAAATTAAAAAAAAAAGTTTAAAAACAAACAAAACAAACAAACAAAAAAAACATAAGGCAGATCACAGTAGTTTCAACTCGGAATCTCCCAGTGGCTCCCAGTATCTCTCAAGATGACATACAAAGCCCTTCTTTTTATTTTTTATGTTTATTGGAGAACAGTGGTGTGTTTTGTCCCAGGAGTCATCAGCTCCATCCAAGTCAAGTTGTTGTCCTTTCAGTCTTAGTTGTGGAGGGCGCAGCTCAGCTCCAGGTCCATTTGCCGTTGTTAGTTGTAGGGGGCGCAGCCCACCATCCCTTGTGGGAATGGAACCGGCAACCTTGTGGTTGAGAGCTCGCGATCCAAGCAACTGAGCCACCAGGGAGCTCAGCGGCAGATCACTGACTTCATTCTAGTTGTGGAGGGTGCAGCTCGCTGGCCCATGTGGGAATCGAACGGGCAGCCCTACGGCCCAGAGCTCACGCTCTAACCAACTGAGCCCCCTGTCCGTCCCTACAAAGCCCTTCTTCAAAGAACCTTGGAGACAGCGACCTTGCCACCGCTGTGATCTCACACACACCCCTCTCCCCTCACAATCTCCTCACCGACCTACCGGCTTTCTCGCTAATCCTCACGCATGCTAAGCACATCTCCCCTTAGGGACTGGGAATGTGCTATTGCTGTCTTCTCCCAAGTAGGTGGCTGCACAGCTCACTCCCTGCATCTCCAAATGTCACTGTCCCAGAGGCCTGTCTATCAGAGCAACACCCCGCCCACCATCATTCTCTGCACTCTTTTCCTGTTTTATATTCCTTTCCAGTTACTACTGCCTATTATATTCTAATCACATATCTACACACACACACACACACACACACACACACACAAATGTAAGTACCATGAGAACTGGGCTTTGTTTTTATTGACTGTTTTGGCCCCGGTGCCTAAAACAGGGCCTGGTACACAGTAGGTGCTCAAATACGTTATTAACTAAATGAACAAAAAACAATTGTTTAATTCGACATCTAATAAGCCATTTTTGCACTGCCTTACTTTGTAGTTCACACTCATATTTTATGGTTACGGAATATGGAATATGTGGGAAAAGATGACATCCAGTGGGGAGAAACTGACATAGCAATTTTATCTCAAACAGATATAAGTCATCTGATTCAATTTAAGAACCTGGCATCTCCAAATGAGGGCCTATTTTGGAATGAACCCTATCCCAAACCCGTGACTCTATCAAAATCAACTAAATACAATTCTCTAAAAGAAAGGAATCATATAATTTTTAATTCTTAGTAAAAACAAAATCTTCCCACTCTCATCAACATTTCCTCATCAATATAATGGAGGAAAGATAATACAAGTGGAAAATTAGGCAATCTAATAATTCAACCTCAGATAAATTTATAATTACCATAAAAACATCTCCATTTCCATATGATGAAACTAAAGTCTGACTATCAAAACATGTTTGACATTTTCATTACCTTTTCCAAAAATGGAAGATTTCCCCTTCCCTCTTCCCTATCAGTTAACAGCATCATATAAATCTGGGTAAAAAATAAATGGAATTCCCAAACCTGACAATTTGCTCAAACAGGGTTTTCAATGAATCTGTAGTAACATTTATGCCTGCATTTCACACTCAATAAAATACTGTAGTTACAAATATCCTTTGGTTGGTATTGACATAAACTGTCAGTTTTACATGACTGAGAGTGATGAACCATCAAGAGAAGCTATTGCACGGATTCCACTGTTTCTGTGAAGAAATAGCCAGGAGAGCCCAGCCCACTGCCTTGGAAAATTCCCTTTAGGATCAGAACCCCTGGAACATGAAGCTATGCAGAGTACATGGGGCAGTGCAGAGGGGGGCACGGCCCCTACGGATGAAAAGGAGCTTCTGGAGAGTGAGCAGCGTTATGTCGCTCCCGGTAATGCTGTGAGTGGCAGTCTGGGACAGGCCTCGCATGTGTTCACCACCTGCAATAACTGACGCCCATAACCCACCCTCCTGTGTCTCCACCTCTGTAAGAATGGGCTGGAGTGGACTTCCCAGAAGCAAACCAACCAGTCAGTGCGTGAATGAGAAAGGTTCTGATTTGCACAGACACTCGCATGGGCTGGGTAAGGTGTCCCACTGCATGAAGGAAAAATGTCCAGACTCGCTGCCATACTCTGGTCCCTGACTTTCTCTGACTGCATCACACATGCTTTTAGTTTATTCTGGGTGTGTCAGCTTCTCAGGGCCTTCATTCCAACCTCAGGACATTTGCACAGACTGTGCTCAGGGCGCTCTTGGCTGAGGGTTCACAGAGCCGCATTGATGGAATCACTAACCTCCTCGGAAACCTCCCTCCCCCAACTCTCCTGCTGTTTCCTTCAGAGCCGATCACTAGTTCGGTTTTTGTGTGCTGCAAGTCTCCCTGGTGAGACATGACTACTGTGAAAGCAGGAACCTTGTCTGTCTTACTCTCACCTTCATCCACTTGCGTAGACTAGTGCCTAGCAAGTAGCAGGCATGCAAATATTTGGATATTTGGATAGTAAGTTTAGATATTGATAATAGTAGCAGATTGCATTTATTATTTACAGATATTATTTTCTTTTCATCCTTCTGCAATGAAGTATACCCAATGACACATGAGAATCACTATCCTCATTTCTGGACCAAGAAACGGAAGGTTACAGAATTTTTAAATACAGGTTTTCTTCTCCCTGTTAGTTCTGTGCTCCAAAGAGTGTGAGGATGATGAGTTCATGGGCCCACTGAGTCCACATCAATCACAGAGGAAACCACACAATCGCTCTGGCGTCTTTAGGGATGACAACAGCTGTGTCTTCTTACCCCAGCGTGCCCAAAGTGTTTGGTCTCCCATAGATTTCCCATAGTTTTGGCTCTCCCATTCAAGTTTCGGGTCTCCCACATATTTTTATCCTAGGAATGCTATGTGGCTCTGGTTCTTACTACTTTGGATCTTATAGAGCCTCTAATGTCTATTCTAGTCATTAAAAAAATAATAGAAATTCATTCAACAAATATTTACTGACTTCCTCCTATATGTCAGGCACACGCAATGCAGCAGTGAAAATTCCAGTGGGAAGTTCAGAAAATAAACACTAACGATTTAAACTATCAAATACAATTGCAGGGTGGTAATTGCCATGGAGAAAACACAGCAAAGAAATGGAATACAGTGTAAGAGGGTTGCCAACTGAAATAAGATGGGTAGGGAGGCACACTGAGAGGGTAACAGGCGAGAAAGAAGCAAAAAGCAGCAAGCCAGGTAGGGATCTGGGGGAGAATGTTCAGCCTGGCGGGGAACGGCCTGTGCAAAGGCCCCGAGTCCAGTGCGTGCTCGGCAGGGAAGCGGGTGTAGCTGGAGCAGAGTCAGCAAAGGAAGGAATTCCAGTTCATGAGTCCGGGAAGGAAACCAGTGGAAGAGGAAGCAGAGAGGACAGATTGTGTAAACCACTGCAGAGGACTTTGTTTTTACTCTGAGGAAGACATGCAGATGCTGGAGGCATCTCAGCAACATGATACAACTTAGGTTTCAAGCGTCAGTGTGGCTACTACTGTCTTGAGGAAGATTATAGAGACAAAGGTGGAAGCAGGGAGGAGGCAACTGGAATAATCCATGCAAAAGATGGCGGTGGCTGGAACCTGGGGGGAGTGGGTGAAGGTGGCAGGAAGTAGTTGGATTCCAGATATATTCTGGGGAAGGTGACAGGATTTGATGATCATCAGGTAGACATCCGGCAGACAGCTGGATATACCAGCCTAGAGTTCAGGGAAGAGACCCAAGTTGCAGGGAAATGTGGTAATCTTTGACTTACTGAGATATTTTAAGCCATGAGATTAGACAAGATCATCAAGGAGTGTGTGTAAAGAGAAACTCTCTGAAGACTGAGCCCTGGGGCACTCAGATGATTGACAGTCAGGGAGACGTGAGGCTTCCATCCAAAGATCGCGAGAAAAAGCAAAGAGTACAGAGCAGGGGACAAGCCAAGAGAATGTGCTATCGGGTGGGCCAAGTGAAGGAGTAGAAGTGGTTAGTTCTCGCAAAAGCTGCTGCTACTCTCCTCCCTGCTGTTTTTTTCTCCCCAGTGCTTATCACTATCTGATAGAGTACGTCAAGAATACACTGGACGATTGGGGAGGTAAGGTAGCATGGAGAGCTTGATGATTGAGATAAATCCATCATCTATACACAAGAGTCGACCGAGAATTTCCGATATTGAGGAAAGGCAGAATTAACCAGACATTTAGTGACGGGTAGGTAAGTACTAGAGGAAACCACTGAAAGAAAGTTGGGAATGGAATTCATGGATAGAGAGTAGTAAGGTAGAAGACTAATTTTCTTTAAGTCATAACTTTTAAAACTGTATCTCCATATAACTTTCATAAAAAATTAAAAACAACCAGTCAGAAAAAAAAAATGCATGAGCTAGATGCCTAGTTCCTAGCCTAAGGGCTACAGAATTACGGCCTGGGTCCAGCAACTCCATATGCTCGCCAAGTATTATTTACATACTGAGTAGGTTAGATCCTGTATATTACGTGTCCTGTGTCTTTTCAATGCAGACACTTTTCACCACTAGAGATTACAGGCATTCCTGAAATTGTAATACTGTTTAATCATGGAAGATTTTATCATTCAGTTGATCCTGAAAGTGTAACCACTACTTTGTGTTTCTTCATATAATTTTTTAACTTTAAAAATAACTCCTCTGGTGAACACACAATGTGATATACATAGATGATGTATTACAGAATTGTACACCCAAAATCTATGTAACTTTACCAACAATTGTCACCCCAATAAAGTTTAAAAAAAAATATCTCCTCAATCAAAGTTTAGGAATATTTATGAGAGTTAAAGTTGTACTGGGTTATTAAATTTATTAGAATGCATTTGTAATAAACTCTTGGGAGGCAGAAATGATCCTTTCTATATGGATGTAACTTCGGTTGCATATCTTTCTTTCCAACAATTTGGAGTTCCTTCAGAAAAGACAACACATTCTAGGAATCTTTGTATCTCTGTACCTACCCTGTTTCCCCAAAAATAAGACCTAGCCGGACAATCAGCTCTAATGCGTCTTTTGGAGCAAAAATTAATATAATACCCGGTATTATATTATATTATATTATATTATATTATATTATATTATATTATATTATAGTATATTATAGTATATTATAGTATATTATAATATATTATAGTATATTATAGTATATTATAGTATATTATATTTTAGTAAATATATATACTATAGTAAAATAAGACCGGGTCTTATATTAATTTTTGCTCCAAAAGACGCATTAGAGCTGACTGTCCAGCTAGGCCTTATTTTCGGGGAAACACGGTAGCACAGTTGCCAACATATAATGACAACAAATGACAATAAATACCATTTAACATTTCCCGAGAGCTTTGCCTGTACTAGACGCTACTTTACGCACTTTCCCTGTATTTTCACTTAATTACTATTGTAGAAACAGTACTCTTATGGTTTCTGAAGTTGGCAATACTATTCCTATGTGACAGAAGAGGAAACTGAGGCACAGAGGTTAAGGCATTCTCAAGGACATAAAGCAAACGGCAAAATAAGGATTAGAAGCCAGGCACTCTCTCTCCAGAGACTTAGCTCTAAATGTTTATATAGAATATTAATAAATGTTTGTTGACAAAGTCATTGAAATAATAGACCCATTAGCTTTAACTAGTGGTATAAAATAAAAATCATCATTTTGGTTATGGATGGTATGATGAGTTTTTCAGACATATATTTAAAAGGCTGGTTATTTGATAATCTCACCTTTTTCTTTTTGTTCTGGGTCATCTGTTTTCCGATTTGTTTCTGAAAAGTAAAGATACGACAAAGTAAGTACTGTGAAAGTCAAGTCACCATTCAGTATCTCAACATATAAGACTGTATTTAAATGAATTCAAGTCAGTATAATTTAAGAAAAATATTTCTGGGCAAACAATTCAATATTCCGAAATTCTGAATTCTTTACACATGACATTTGTCACAAAACGTTAAGATTAGACTCATCTGAATTCCTTTTAAAAGTCCCCGAGCAGTACCTAGGCCTCAGGTGCCAGGCTACGTGTTCCGCATCAATATGAGAGTTGGTGTGGGTCACGTGCACCTCCTCTAAGTGTCTCTATGAGTACGAAGGCAAACTGGGGTAGGGTGAAGCCCATATCAAGGCTTGCTCAATATTTTTTATTGTCTCCTAAAAACATAAGACTGCATCGTGAGCTTTAAAGGAATGCATGTCATACTCTGGGGACACTAGTCTTGTTCCTCTAAGGACTTCACACATACACAGGTGAGCCACTGGGGGTGCCTGCACTGAGCCCAGGTGTGCTGCAGTTCACCTGCTGAGGAGTTGAGATGGGCCTGAGAGCCTACCTCTGTCAACCTTTCACTAGGTGAACCAGTTGGTGTCTCTCCCACAAATGGGGTTACTAAGCACAGTGAAACCCACCAAGAACTTGGACCTGCCAAAGAACATCCAACCCACATGAAAGACAACAGCACATAACCTGACCGTGTGTTTCTAAACAAACTTCTGCATCTATAACCTCACACTGGCCTACTGTTTAGTACAGGTTAGTGTCTAGTAAATTTTCAAGGTAGACCAGTTGATTAGTCCCAGGAGGTACCTATCTAGTCTTTGGGTATTTCTCGGAACATGTGTGAACACATATGTGTTGGAGTGGGGATGGGGCAGTTTGGGAGACTGATAAAAATCAGACTCTGTCCTTTCCCCATAGTGGACATGAGAAGGTGTGGGTACAGACCAGGGTGGGGGTGGGGATACAACCACGGATCACCCAATTTTTTGGTCCCATTTCCTACCTTCATTCATATAAAACATTTCATTTTTAAGGGGTGGGGTTGGGGGGGGGCAGACAAAAGCAAATCTGAGGCAGGCTCGTGATGCAAGAAAGAAATTTTTGTGAGTCAAGAATTTTTCTCCTTTGAAACCCTAGGTGATAGGAAGGGAACTAGCGTCAAAAGCTACAGCGTGCCAGGCTTACTGCTGAGTATATTACATGTGCCTCTTGTCCCTGACACCCTGAGGGAAGGTCTCATCTTCTACTCTGTGCAAAGGAGGAAGCTGAGACTGAGACAGTAGAGCACATAAAGTTCTCGAGGTCAGTGGTTTATATCATTTCAAAGCATATGATCTTCCCACGGTGCCATTTTCTACCTTCCTTGAAAGAGAAACAAAGACCAGACTTTTGCAAAGAGTGAGTTTTAGAAATTTGACTGCCATACACTTTCTGGCCAGTGCTGCAGGAGATATCCAGGATAAAAACAAAACAAAACAAAACAAAAAAACCTTATTGATCTTATTAACTATAACCTCCTTGTCATAAAGTTAAGCAGTGCATCATTTAACAGGATGCACTCTTAAAGGCATCAGAGATACAGGATTGAAGAAAAGCATCAAAAATCTCAGCGAGCTCTCTTTTGGTGGTATCAGCAACGCCTTCACATCCCCCAGTGATCTGTTATCTGGTACCCACGCATTCACTCGAGAATACCATGAAAGGCCTTGGGCAGGCAGGGTAGGGTGTTCAGCGTCTCAGACCCTCAGTTTTCTTGTCTGCAAGCAGGGATAACCCCCATCTCTTGGGAAAACTCAACTCCCTAACACACATGAAGCATTTAGCAGTGAAAGTGAGTCTGTTTACCCTTAGTTTCAAGTCTTATTTTAATTGTTTCTTCTGGGGGTGTATGAGAAAACAATACTTTCTAGAATCTAAGAAGCTCAATTCCCCAGGCTAATATCTTCACAAAAGGGAACAGGGGAGAGAGATGGCCTCACCAGGGAATGACTCAAACTCCTAGGACTGAACAAAAACCTGCCAAGGATGGATACAGGGGCTATTTCATTGTAATCCTGCCCCTGCAGATGTAGAATAATTGTAAAGGTTAAACAAAATAAACATTACCTACTAGAAATAGGTTGGGAAAGGGGTTGAAGGTAGTCCTTTGTGATTTAGTCATCAAAAATGCTATAATATTCTAAAACACCAGTAAGTATAAAATGAACTTCTTTTATTATGTAACAAAATAAACAAATGATATACTTCAGAATAACGACAATATAGAGAAGAATACTTCTGCGTTTTATTGCACTCAGATAACATTAAACAGAAGACATTTACATTATTTTTAGAAAATCCACTGATGTTGCCCACCATGGCATGTATTTGTAAAGACAAGGCTCATAAATTCAGATATTTGGAATTAAAAAGTATGTGAAGTTGACCACAGCATAATGAATCCTGTATTTCTAGAGGTCTACAGATGATTATATACAAAAATCCAGGAGAATCTATTTCACTCATTCCTCTGTTCCATGTCACTCCTAAGTGCCCCTAAAAAAATATGGCTTTATAAAAAGTAGTGTTGTATAATTCACAATACGAATTAAGAGCTTTATTAGAATTTGAGAAGCAACTCTCTACTACCCATATCACAGCTTTAGAAAATTATTGCTTTTCTTACTTATTATTAGGGATTTCACTACACACCAGGTCGGCATGCATAACTGACTACATTATAACCATGATCTATAATGACAAAAAATATAAACTCTCTTTGATTTTAACCCTAAGAGCAAGAAAAACATCACTTTATCTTAAAACAATGTTAACATAATCAAGAGCTACTCCTGACACATAAATGAAACCACTTCTTACGGCTTTTTCATATAGCTCATGGTCCTTTCAAAAGGATGCTGTAGCTACCTTCTTTGCTAACAAGTGAGTATTTTCACCATGGCCACTATTTCTGAGCCACAAATAAACCACATTAAGAACAGAAGAAACTTTTCAGTGTAGAAAGGACAAGGCTCTTACGCTGTGAACTAGCAGCAGGCATTTGGCTCTGTGAGTGCTTTTCACATCCTACATCAACCCAGCTCGACGCGATACCGACTTTAGTTAGTAAGAGCGCCGTGCTGTCTCTTTAGTGGCGAGGGCATTACTTAAATCAGCTAAACGTAGACCAATCTGTAAGATATGCACCGGTAATTTATATAGGTTTGCTAAAATTTAAACAAATACTGAATGGACGACAGCTATTACATGATTAATCTGAGGTGCCAAAAAGCATTTTTGCATGATATAGCAGGCCATTCCTTTTCTCTAGGCCCTAACAAGGAATTTTAGTTTTTCCCTCTCTTTCTGAAAAATAAATTAACCATGATAATTTAAAACGTTCACTGACATATTATTTTTTTTCTATTTAACGAGCTAAAAGCTACAGGAACCTCAAAGTTTGAGTTTCACTCTGACTACTCAAAGCTAATGGAAACATTTTTAAAAGGATATCAGTGCAGATATATACAACTCAAATCTTCACAGCTAACGATGACCTCTGTTAGTGTTAAGAGTGCTAATGCAAAGTACTCCTAACGGCTTTAAATCCCGTTTAACGCAGTTTGCACAAGTCAGCCCAAGAGTTAGTGTTAATTCCTAGTAATATACATTAAAACCCTGCCAAGACAATTGCGGCTACATCATCAATATAAGTATTAAATGTTGTCTGGGAAACACACATCAGTGCAGGGAGGATGAACAGCTGTGTCACACACAAAAGAAATGCAATGGATTCACTAATGCTATCAAGAAAGGACATGCAGGAATGTAACATTACATGTAATTTTTGTTTCTAAAAAACAAACAAAAAAAACCAAAAAAAAAAAACGAAACACTAAAATGCCAGTGGACTATGATTCGTTCAAAACATCTTTAGTGGTCATTCCCAAAGATCTTGGTCTGCTCAGTAATGACTTCACAAGATCTATCACAGCCATCTTTTGGAGCGTATGGTTAGGCTGGTCCTCTTGTGGTAGTGGGGGCAGTCTTTCTGAAGCTTTAAGTATCTGCAAAAATAAGGGGAAATCTAAATTAAAGGACCAACCACACAGAGACTGTGAAATTGCTTCATTTTCATTTGACTTAAAAAAACCCACCAACGGAAGTAAATGCTTTTTTGGCTTCTGTGTTGTTGCTTTGAAGGGCAACTTGATAACAGAATGATTAACTACCTACAGAAATTCCTGGGTTAACTTGCAGAGCTGTTGATGAAAATTTGAGGTTCTTTAGAGCATATGAGAATTACAACTGAATTTAAGAATTTTAATCTTTTGAGAAATCCAAGCATTAATTTCTTTCTCCCATCAATATTTTCACTGTATTAAAAAGAAACATAGTAGAGAAAAAAAATCTAGTATGATATTTGGAAAACAAATTTAGGAAGGATTTTCAAGGAGCAACTGCATACTCTAAGTTGCAATTAAAACATATTACTTTAATAATTTTATGCCAATTTTAATGTAATTGACAATATAAATGGTCAGTAAAAAAAATAGACAGGATTTTAAAAGACGTAAAATTCAATTCTGCCCAAATTTTTGCAAATACTTTCTCATTCCAAACTTTAGTATTGGATTTATTTTACTTTCATAGCATTGGATCTATGTCACAATTAGAGAAAATGAATGTACACATACAGGCCCAGCCAAGTTTTATATACTTTCTAAAGCTGGGTTTCCTTCCTTCCTTCCTTCTTTCTTTCCTTCCTTCCTTCCTTCCTTCCTTCCTTCCTTCCTTCCTTCCTTCCTTCCTTCCTTCCTTCCTTCATCCATCTATCCATCCACCCATTTGTCTATCTACATATGTGCATGTGTGTGTCTGTATGTAACCCGGAATTCTATGTATACTTTTATAGATCCAATGAAATGAGTGTTTATGTCAACCAAAAGACATGTATAGCACTATTTATAGCAGCTTTCTTCAAAATAGCCAAAAAATGGAAACAGTCACTATAGCCATCAATGTAGAATGGATTTTTGAAACGTAGTATATTTATAGTAAATAACAATGAATAAGTCCAAATTATTTTACATAACAGAGTAGATCAAACTCAAAGACAGGATGTCGAGCAACAGAAACTAGACACAGAAAAGTATATATGTATCTGTGTATGAATTTACTTATGGTTCTATTTAATTAAATTCCAAAGTAGGCAAACCCATCTATGGTGACACAGGTCAGAACAGTAGTTACCTGTGGCGGGGGTATTCCTGAGAGGGAGAAGAGAAAGAGTTATCAGGGGTGCTGGAAGCTTCCTGAGTAGTGGATACAAGAATGTTTACACATGTACAAGTTCACCAAACTGTGCACTCAACATTTGCACACTTCTCTTGTGTAAATTATACATCAATAGCAAAAGCTTCAAAAAATGAGCTTGACTTTAGCTTCCCTTAGAATTTATCAGTTACTTGCCTGTGAGAGGAATAAGCATTTCTGTAACCTGTGTAATCAAAAACACCTTGAGTTTCATGGTGACTTGAAACAAATACTGAGACCATGGTGACTTGTTCAAAGTACAATGATGAGTACTGATAAAAAGGCAAATGAACTGAAGCTCAGGTACAATTTTGAACGACTCATATATATGCTCCTACACATTTGAGGACAACCGCACTCAGAAGTGGTTCCCCAAGCTGCAAACCCAACATCTCCAGCAACAGGCCGGTCACCTCCCTCCCACTCCCTTTCTACCTGCCTTCTACATTCCCAATAAGGTTCCATCGTTCATTCATCCAAGTCAGAGACACAGGAAACAGCCTCGACTGTACCCTTTCTTAGCCCCCTCTCCCAAAAGTTATGCCCAACTCCAATTTCTATGGAATCCATCCCCCTGCCCATTCCTGCTACCACAATTCAGGCTCCCGCCGTTTCTGGCTTCGATAAATCCATGTCCCCTTACTAGTCACCATCTCCTTGCAGGACTGCTTTTTTCAAAAGTGGGTTTGACCCTGTGACTCCTCTGATTGGAACATTTCAGTGGCTTCCTATCACTTTTAGGCCCAGATTCAAATTTTTAAACATCGCATATGGGACAGATCAAGAGTGACACCTGCCTGCTTTCCCATCTTGTCTTCTCCCACCTTTATGTGGCACACTGTCTCGGTCTTTGTTCTGTGAGTACTTCTTCCTCTGCTCCCTGCCTGCCAGCTCCTGTCACTTCTACCAGTACCTCCACACTCGGCTCTAGCATGACATGTGGGAGGCCTTACCTCACCGCCCGACCCCCAGAAGCTGGGTTAGTTATCCCTCCTTCTGTGTGTTGCCCTGCACACCACTGAGAAGTTAGGACATCGTGCTGGCTGTTTACTCTGCTACGCCCACAGGCCTGTGAACCTCCCCGAGGCAGGGACTGGATTGTGAATCATTTATCTTCATTGCCCCGCTGCAGAGCCTGCACCATAGTAGGTGCTCAATATGTATTTTTTGAATCAATGATCAAGTCAATAACAATAACATGCATATTAGGCACCTATTATATACGCTAAGACCCCTAGTGCCGCCATCCTAGAACTGGGTATGGGCCTTATTGTCCAGGGTTAGACGAGGCCAGTGACAGGGGAGCATGAGTGAACATTCTGGACAGATGCAATGCAGGGCAACTATCACCATTGCTACAATATTCAACAGTGGGATGAGTGACAAGTGCTATCTCCATTTTGGATAACATGATTATAATCACAAAGTACAAAAACAATTTTTTTGTGTGCGGCATGGTATGACAGAAAAATTCTTGATGGAACCAGTTAGTCAAATGATCTTAAAGTATTATTTGGCAGGAAATTTTACTCTGATGAATTTCCTAAGTGATTCCTTCAAAAATCATTCAATTTGTGCTACATATATTTAAGCGGTCATATTGCTAGACATATGCTGTATGATTTCAAGTAAAAATAAGAGTTTTAGGAGAAAGGTAAAAATCCACCAAAGAAACAGGGACTCCAAAATCAATTTAAAAAATCTAGTATTCAAAGTGATTGACTTCTAATATGAGAACGATCAATTCTTAGGACTGACCTTTTACGTCCTTGCCAAGAGTATACCATGAAAGCACTTATAAATTCACAAATATAAACAAAAGATGGCAAAATTTAAACTATTGGACAACTTACTTTTCTGTAATGAATCATAACTAATCTTCAACATTTCCTGAGTCCTAACTGATACACTAATGTATATTAAGAGATAAATGCCAAAGAATGCATCTTCAGTTTTATCAGACCAAAACAGCTCTCAAAACTTAATCAATTCCTAGGCCTTCATTTATTTAAAATCCTCTAGAGCTCAGCAGCTGAGAGTGTGAACTCTGGAGCTAGAACATAAGTACGTATCTCAGTTCTACCACTTGTCAGCTCTGTGACCTCAGGCAGGTTACTCTGCTGTGCTATGTGTCAATTTTCTCATCTGTAAAATGGGGATAACAGCATGCCTATCTCTTGGGCTACTGAAAATATTAAAGGAATTAATTCATGCAATGTGCTTAGAAGAGCACCTAGATAATGCTAGCATCCACCATCCCCGAGTACGTGGCTGGGTACAATGGTAAATAGATAGTTCCTGCCCCACGGAATTATCACACCAATAAATATATATTTTTATTGACTTCAATAAGCAATATTAAGACTGTATAACCTAGTCTTAGAATAATCAGGGAAGGCAAAGTCATTATCAATTAAATTCTGAGGGCCAGGAAAAGGCGAACTAATATTCAGCACTTTGCAGAGGTCCTCAATTTGAGTTTTCCATTGAATAAAAGAATTTTAAAGATTGAAAGGCAATAAGGAGACAGGCCCTACAATTAGTGCACCCACAGTTTCTGCAATCACATCCATTACAAAAGCAGCCTACTGTACAAAGAGATTGTGAATACAGATTTACGACTATTAGTATAAAATTGAATAATAAAATTATAAAGTAAGACTGAGTGCAATCATTAAAAATAACTATTGCTAACTCTTGGCCTTACATTGTCTTTTGGCAAGGTCAAACTATAACTGCAGTGGGTCAATCAGAATTTTATGACACCAAATTACAGGTTACAACGTCTTGAGCAGGTTTTTCAGAATTTAGCTTCTCTGATCCACCACACAGATAAGGCTAATTCATTACTAAACAAAAGCCACAGCCACCATTTACTAGGAACTTAATTATGTGCCCGGAAGCCTTCATAGTAATCAAATTTTCATTTTTATGTGCTTCGGTTGTTAAAGAGCTCATCTAAGAAAGCACCTTATTCCAGCACTCTAACTACTTGGTATTTTAGATTTATGTTCCAAGGATTTATGTTTAGTTTATAAAACATAGAACTTTTTGGTCCAAAAATAATATTACCTTTCATGCCTTCACTAAAGTTAAGCCAATATTAAAAAACAAGAACTGTAACTGAAAAAAGTCAATGTTGTAGAAACTCACTATTTTTAGGAATACTTGTAAAACAATTTTCTTTAAAGGAATGGACAATAATCAAAATGCAAAATTCAGTAACCTGCTGGGCCTCCTCTCAAGCTAGAACAAGGCGATGTGTGACATGTCACTCAACAATACAGAGGAAACTACAGAAGTAGGACAAAAATAGCCACTTTACCTGCTCTGTGCATCCTTCCTGAACGCCAAATATAAATATATACACATATACCGTATTTTGCCATGTATATTGCACTCCCATGTATAATGCACACCCACGTTTTTGGCCCAAACTTTCAGGGAAGAAAAACCTTTTGTTTTAAATTTTTTAATTCAAAGTTTTATTTGTTTACATTTAGGTACTTGTTTTTTGTATTATAAAGGAATTTTAGCATTTATTTTTTTTAACATATTATGGTACACGAAATTTTATGTAACAAATAATTACAAAACACAAGAAGGTATGAGAAATTTTATGTACCGGTTACAAATTTATATTTATGCATCACAGAAAGCCAAGAATTCTTCGTCGTTGCTAGTTTGTTGTAAGTTCAACAAAACTAGTCATCATATTCCAGGGTATTAATTTGCATAGATATCATTATTGATTTCTAGACTTACACTTTTAACTCATAACCATAAATAAAATAATTAAAAACATTTATATAGATACGGAATTAGTACTACCCATGTATAATGCGCATCCTTATTTTTCCCTCACAAATCTGGACAAAGAGGTGTGCATTATACACGGCAAAATACGGTACATATATGATGGCCCAATAGCCATCATGCAAAAGATGGATTTCTCCATGGATTCCTTTTCTCATTTATATTATAATACGAACAGTTCAGTTCTCTTAAGTATTTGTATATATTTTTATAAATGTACATGGTACATATGATAGTTTGATATAACTATCAAAATCTAAAACATTCCAACTGTTAAATAAGCAAACGCGAGCTGAGGTATAAATAAAAATAGTCTTTAATTACAAAAAGTTTTTGTCCTGGAAAAATAGTATCCAATAAATTTTGGCAGGCACAATTATTTCTATCAAAATCAATAATAGTAATTAATGCACAGCATTGCTGCAAAACACATTCAGCATAATACAAAAATTATGAGTAAAAATTGAACCAATAAATAACACAAAAATAAAAAAATAGAAATAAAACACAGACACAAGAAGAAATACACTTGGAAAAGACGTCTTGGGAAAGCTTCTCTTAATATATAAAAGTACTTTTTCCCACTACGAGAACAGGAGGTTTCCATCCTACTATCTGATTGCAGGGATAGTTAGTGTCATCTCTAAAATGCATCGGAAAGCACAGGCCTTGGTTAAAATGCTTTTTCCGTTCTTTAAATACACCGATGACAAGAGGAACGTGTTGGGGGAGGCAGGGAAAAGTGGAGAAAGGGGTTAACACAGTGGGCTGAAAGGAAAGACTAGGTAGGGAGTCCTAACAAGTCTCAGGCAGCCTGGACTGCGAGGGGCACTGATGATGCTCTCGAGGTAGACGAGAAACGGGGAAAAGGGGACTAATGTCAGAAATGTATGTGCTATGGAACTTGCATCTTAAGGCAATTCTGATTCCATGTCATCCATCACATAGCCTGTCAGCCAAAAGAAACGGGGCGGGGGCGGGGCGGGGAAGAAAATAAAAATCTAACTTTCACTCCCATCTATAACAGCAAAAATCATATGGTACTTTGATCACTAATACTCCTCAAATGTCCACTCAACAAATATGTACTAGACTGAATCTGATGTGTATTTTTTCCATACTTTGGCTCACCTGGTCTAAACAGGAAATTTTCTTTTTCAATTTAGGTATAATTAATCCTTCTCTCTCAGGACTTTTATTCTTCATAGATTGATTTCACACAGCTAGTGTGAATATCAACAGCATATTTTAAATGAAATAAAAAAAGAAAACAGCAATACATCTAACAAAATGCCATACCTGGTGGTATTTCCTGCTGTTCTTCTGTTGGGGGCACACGTACTTCTACAGTAAATAATAAAATTACAATCCATTACATATTGCTGAGCAGTGTTTAAAATACAGGTTGCTGGTATTTAAGTTACGTTGATTAATTTTTAGACTTCTTTGGGATTCAATTGCAATCATTAGGAAAACATTAGGTTTTTACACGATCACAACAAAGAGTTAGCTGTAACTTCTCAAAACGTTGTATATTTTTCCAGTGTTAATTACACTAGGCTTTACCACGTTATCTGTCTAACTGACTAACCTCAAAACTCACTGCCTAGCAAAGGAGATATGAACTAAAAAACTTAGGTTTTAACCACAATTTTATTATCAGACTTGTTAGGAAAGCTGAAGAAAGACATTTAAAACACCCTGTTTCTTCATGAAAAAAATTTTAACTCATAAACCTAATTTTAAGGTGAATGAAACACAAATAAATTAACTTGAAATAGAATCTTAAAAATAAATCACTATTCTCATCAGAGTTTTATGAAAAACAATACTCAAAATAACATATTCTGAGACTAGCCAAAAATGTGCATATAAATTTTTAACATTTTGTCTTTTTTCATTGGTTGTTTCAACCACTTACAACAAAAAAGACTGCAAGATCTCACCACCCAGTGGTTTATAATAATATATTGATCTAATTCACTCTATAAAATTACATCACATATTAATATCTTCATATCAAACAATCCATGTGATATTACCTGAATCTACAGATAAAATTATACCAGCTTTCCTTTTGCTCCTTAAAATTTGGAACAGGTTTTGGTCAAAAGAAGGTATTTTTAATAGACTTTTCTAAAACTCAAAATATTTCTGCAGCTATTTTTATCATTTTTTTCTGGCATTAATTTGTTTCTACATAATTATTAAGAATGACACGCTCAAAATTGAAGATTTGTAATTAGTTTACACAAAAGTAAAAAGGAAACAAACAAAAAAACCCACACATGTTCCTGCTGATTAACTATTAATATTCTGGTACATTTTCTTCTTTTAGAGGCAATACCTTTAGTGTTTACTAGCTTTCCATGTTGTGACTGGTTTCTTAATGGTTTGCCTATTTATTTTGTTCTTAATAATTTAGAGACATATTAGCACTTTACCAGCTTCACCAATATTTTTTCTCAGAATTTCTTTTTTTTACTTTTGTCATTTTAGATACATTTGAAAAAACTGTATGCATCACAAAGTATCACTTCCATTGTTATTTTCATCATTGATGTTATACTAGGAAAACCTTATTACAAGATAAATTAAATTTTCATCTGAGCTTATCCTGAAAAATGTACATTTAACAAACTTATCTGAAATTTATTTTGGTAATGATGTAACAAGAGGATTTTAAAAAAGGAATTAGCTAATTAATTATATCAGCACAACCTGAAAAGAGTTGTCTATTGATACAGCCGACTTTTTCTTACTCCAGGACTTTTTAAACCCACTTTAGTGTGGCTTTCGCTCCCATCAATTTACTCAAATAGCCTTTGCTAAGATCACCAACAACCTCCACACTGCCAAACGCAAGTGATTAGTTCTTTGTCCCAAAAGGCAATGGCAGCAGCATGGTGCACATTCCCTCTTCACTTTGGCTCTTGCACGCTCTTCTCTACTGGTTTTCCTCCTGCTCCACCAAACCTCACAGTGTCGGGAGTTCTTACAGCTCAGCCTGGAACCGCTTGTCTTCTCTCTCTGCACTCACCTCCAAAACGATCTCACCCGTTTCCATGAAGTTAATACCATCTCATGAGGATGGCTCCCAAGCATTTATATCCATCTCAGATCTCGCCCACCTGGTTCAGATTGGCATTTCCAACTCCCCACTTGACACCTCCACCTGGGTATCTCACATAATTCCCAAATTTAAAATATTTAATATGGAGCCTTTTCTGCTGTAAACCTGTTCCTTCTACAACCTAGTTTTCTTCTCAGTAAATGGCACCAGCATACAACACTTATTAACAGGAAACCAAAGCACTCCCCTTTTTCTTCCTTACTTCACAAACATCAGAAAGTTCCATCAGTTGTAATTCTAAAGTATATTTTAAGTTCAAACCTTTCCCCTCCATTTCCACTGCCATGATCTTACTCCGGGCCACCATGAGCACTTCCCTGGATTAGTACCCAATAATTTCCTAATAGGGGGTCTCTGCTTCCATTCTTGCTCCATCCAATCCATTCTCTAACTAGATGTGGAAGTAATTCTTCAAAACGTAAATCAGATTATGCCCTATCTTACTTAAAGTATTCCCATAGATTCTCGCTATTCTTAGAATATAATCCAAATTTCTTACTAGATCCTCCAAGGCCCAGCTGGCCTATCTTCCTGTCTCTTTGTTGCTTAAGCCAATTCAAATTCGGTTTTCTGTTACCTGCAACAGAAAGTAAGGCTACTGTGCTGATGCGGAAGGACAGAAGGGTTTAAGCACAGAACGGATACAGCTGGATCTGTACTTTTGAAGAGAGCGTCCTAATGGCGCTGTGGAAGATGGATCTGCAGGGGAAGCATATGAGTTAATAAGACTCGCTAGAAGGCTCTGGCCATTGTCCAGGAACATGATGAAGGACTGAACTAGATCACTGGAGCTACAGAGAAAAGAATGGACTTGAGAAATGCTTAGGTCGCCTGTTTAACAGCACTTGGGATTAGCCATAGAGATGGAGGGGGCAGAGAACGAAGTGATGACGCCCACATCTCATCTGGGAATCCCACTATATACTGATGCAACAGCCAAGATAAGGGAAGGCTGGAAAAGAGAAGGTTGGCGGGCAGGTAAAGAGGATGAGCTCCATGTCCCTGTCCACTCGGGTACTGCCACAGGAGCAAAGAAACTGTGGGCGGGTGGACTAATGGTACAGTGCAGAGGCTCACTGTCCACCAGAAGAAGCTCCCCTAACAGCCTCTGCTGGTTGGCTTATCAAAATGCTTGAGTCTTAGGAGAAAACTATTTCCAATACAAGAAAGGCAGGGCCAAGCTGCATATTGTGAGGTTAGTTCTTTTATAAAAACACCATTTGTGGTGTGGGTTGGATGAAGTTCTCCTTAGGAATTTTGGGTTTCTATTTTCTGATTCTCACAGACTATCTATATTCTTCATAGAGAACTAAGTAATGGGAGGTGGGGGAAAATCTGAACTCAATCCAGCCCGCTACACAGAGATGAATCTGCTTGTCCGGCGGTCCCACGGCGCCTGTGCAGGACTCTCTCCTGGCCGCTAAGTGGACAATGAGGGCATGTCTGGCCCCTCCCATTGCCCACACGACTCCCTATCTGCTCCCATTTCAGTCGCCTACTACTATCTCGTCTGACTAACCAAGCTCAAAAGCAGTAATATTTAGTCTGAAAATTGACAATTAGCAGCTCAGAAATGAATCCCGAGAGTAATTCTGTGAGCCAAATCCCCCATTACATGCTCCTTGTGGCACCCTGCTGCTGCTCAAGTGCATGGGCCACAGAGCCAACGGCAGACCCCAGGCCTGGATGAATCCCCGCTTAGCCACCTCTGGCCACCTCACCTCCTCCCTCCAGCCTCAGTCCACTTGTAAAGTAAGTACTGACACGTTCCCTACCTCCTCTTCAGTATCTACTGCGAGGAGCAGCTGAAGTAACATATGCGACAGAACTACGCAAACTGCCAAAAAGTATATAAATCTAAGTTGTGTTGAAGCACCACTGTGTAATATATTCAATGATATTTATTTTTCACAAACTGTCCCTTTATTTAAAAATATATATATATTTCCCAGCTGAATAACATAATGGACCCAAATTTCAACCCATCTCTGCCAGTGGTTAACCCTTTCTCACGAAATTTAAAGTAGCCCTCCTCACTGTAACCAGTTATTTTATGTTATACTATCCTGTTTTTATCTGTTACTGTACTTTGTATAACCTTTAATTATTTTATCATCTGGCCACTAGAATGCCAACCCCAGTGAAAACAGGAATTCTGTCTGTCTTACTCATTCTCATCCTCCTACCCCCGAGCACTGTACAAAGATTTAAAAGTGCTCAATAAATACTTGTGGAATACGTAAACATATTTTTAATATGGAAAATAAAACCATCTGTTATGAAATCAACTTACTTTCTAAAATTCTGTGTGAATCTTCCACAGCATTATCTAAAAAAAGAAAGCAAACACATCTTACATTAACTCAACTCCTTTAGATTCTGGAATTAATTTATAGCCATTCAGATACCTAAATTTGGCTCTTTGTAGACTGGGGTTTCTTACAGAGACTCACAAGTATTTATACATGCAGATCAACTTTTAATTGCCAAATTGTATTCCAAGAATACATCAAACAGGCTGATATTATCCCTGTTGACATAAAACTTGCACCATAAGTAGGGAACAAATATACTGACAATATTCAATTACTTCCTTGGTGACTTGAAAATGTCATGTATTTCTTACTATTAATACATCTATCTTTATTCCACAAGTTATATGAGTTTTAACAAATACAAGGGGGACTGTCACGGGGAAATACCTGCTTAGAGAAAAAGCTTACCTGAAGTTTCTATCCCTTCATTTTCCGATGGTTCATAGACTGTAAAATACACAGAAAAAAGAATCCTTTAGCAGTGCCTAACTCTCATTATAACAAAACATTGGCTGTAGGCTTCAAGAGCAGAAACTATGTCTAGTTTATCCTTGAACTCTGAGGCTGTCACGGGCACTGGCCCGCTACAGGGCAGGGTGGGGAAGAGTTTGGTCTGCAGTGAGTGAAGCAGGCCGGATTTCAAGTCAGCTCCTTGTTAGGCACAGGAGTGGGCAATCACAGGAGCTTCCTTCCTGTAAAATGGAGAAAATTAAGGTTCCTCCCCAACCATTTGTTAGCAGGATGCAATGATCTGTTTATTCCCAGGTGGCACTGAATTTCCGTTTTTCATTTTCTTCGTGTCTGTGGTGGAGGTTCTGAGGTACTTGAATCCCGCTCCCCACTCTAGGTCCAAGTTTTCCACAAGTTTGTTTGGGGAAAACATCTCAGATCGTCACCTGGGGGCAAACACTCTTGGCGCCAGCCTCTGAAAATGAGGGTTCAGCTGGCAGGCCTGTAATTCACGACCCAGCCATGGCCTTCCACCCACTTCTCCTCCTATTGACTTGCACGGTGCTTAACGCTTCTCTGCTTTGCTCTGCAGACCGCTCTTGTCTCTGCAGTCTTTTCTCATGCCAGGTTGGGTCACCGCTTTCTAAACCTACCTGATGCCTGCTTTTTCCATTTTCCAAAATGCCTCAAAGCTTCTCCTACACTGACAGCAAACTTTCTTATTTTCTTAGCACGGTCATAAATTTATTCTGTTTGTTCATGAAATACAGACAAAATGTTGAGCACCTGTTATCTTTCAGACATATTTTTCTCAGTGCTGGGAGCAAGGGCCAACTTTTAATATATCACGCTCTATCCTTTTAGTGGCATTTGTAAGACAAAGGAGCAGTAAGTGTTTGCTTCCTCTGCCACCCTGGCCATGTCTCAGTATTTAACCATGCTCAAGTCTCTACCGACTTAAAAATAAAAGCCCTTTCTTGAGCCCACTTCCCCTGGCCCTCTCTTTCCTCCATCTCAGTCTAATTTCTTTGAAGAGTCTCTTATATTTGCTGCCTCATCTTCTCCCTGCCTCTCCTCAACCTACTCAATCTGTCTTTCGGCCGTGATCACATCCCTAAAAAGGCTCTTTTAAGACGAACAATGAGAACCTCATTTTTTTTTTTTTTTTTTTTTTTTACTTTTTATTAAAGTATAGGTGACATACAATATTATACGAGTCGCCGGAGGACAACGTAGTGATTCAACATTTATATGCCTTACAAAGCAATCACCACAATACATCTAATAACCATCTGTCAGCATGAGACTGACTGTATTCCCTGTGCTGTACATTACATCCCCTCAACTTATTTATTTTACACCTGAAGTGTGTATCTCTTGTTCCCCTTCACCCTTTTCTCCCATCCCCCTTGCTTCCCTCTGTGCCTATGACTCTGTTTCTGTTTCTGAAGAGAAGAGCGCCACACTTAATCTGGGGGACACTTCCCACCCGTACCGTATTACATCTCTTAGCAGCTCCTTTCTTGTCAATCACTACTGCCCTTGGACCCCAGTGTGACCACACTGTCCTCTTATTCCTTCGTTTCTCCTTCTCAATCTTCTTCATCATTTCATCCTTTTCTTAGCAGCCATTAAATGTCGGCTTTCATCAAAGTTCAACCACGGAACCTCCTCTCTTCTCACTTTATCCTCTCCAGGAGCTCAGACTTTGGCTTCAATTACATGTATATACTCATGATTCTCAAACTCCCAACCGTGAGTTAGACTTCTCTTCTGAGATCCAAACATAATCGATCAGCTTATTAGATATTTCGACCTGAACTGTCAACACGTATGGACTGGACCATCTGGCTCAGTTCCTGTTTGCCAGTCTGGCCTGTCTCAGGAAAAAAGCATCGGCATCCATCAAGTGCATAAGGCAGAACAGTGACGTGTTCTGGACACTGTGCTCTCTCCCTGCGACACCCACACATCAAACCCTGTTGCTTTTATCTTTTAATATTTCTCAACTTTTGTCTACTGCCCTTCACCTTCAGGGCCACCACCCTGGTTTAAACTGCTTTCATTTTTGTCTTGCTTCTGTCCACTGAAGAGTTCTGACCAAGGTCGCTGCGAGGCCCTGGAGGTCTAGCGCGAATGCATGTTTTCAGTGCTCACCTGAGTGGCCTCAGCGGCATGGGACACTGCTGAACACCCCTTTCTTGAGACTCATCTCCCATGACTCCTCATTTAGCAGAGATGCGAGTCAGGGCAAGATCAGATGTGGAGAACTGCAGTAACCTACCTGGTTCCCCAAGTCGCCTCTCGTCTCTCTCCAGTCTATTTGCTACATGTTAGGAAGATCGACCCTGACAAAACGCAGATCTGACTTTGTCGTGCCCTGAACACTGTCCTGGGGGAAGATGGATGTCCTTGACCTACCTCCAGGCATCCTCTGGACCGGAAACAACTCACAATCTCAGTCCACGTGTCTCTTCTTAGTCTCAGCACTTATTACAGATCTTCCCACCTCAGAGGCTTCATACTGCATTCCAGCCACCTTTCCCCTTCCCTCGTCAACTGCTCTCCTCTTCAGCTCAACTTCAGGGACACCTTCACTCATGCAGGAACTAGTCTTTACTATATTGTCACACACGACACTCATTCTCACCAGCACTTAGCATAATTGTAACAGTACTAAATTGAAATTATTTGTGTAATTTCTACCCCCTCGCGAAAATATAACGTCCACGGGAATAGGGGCCGTGTGTGTTCCTCAATGGAACTGTTCCAGGGTCCTACGTTTTGGACACAAGATACTTAATACATATATAGTGTATGAATAAACAAATCAATTAGATGGTAAGACTGTACTATTATTTCCCAGGTGTATCCAGTGTAGGCTTGATGCTTTCTAGGCTATTTCTTACATACAAAGCTGGTTCCATCTACAACTTTAGTAAGCCATATGTTTTCTAGAGTTTGGGGAGTTTATTATAGAATATATTCTGTTTTCCACTATCGTGTTTCTCTGAAAATAAGACCAGGTCTTATATTAAGGTTTGCTCCAAAAGACGCATTGGGGCTAATGTTCAGGGGATGTCATCCTAAAAAATCATGCTAGGGCTTATTTTCTGGTTAGGTCTTATTTTCGGGGAAGCACTGTAAAAATGGTTTTGTTTCTAGCCTACTTACTGTTTCACCTGAATTCCCCAAAGGTATCTTTTAAGCACATAGTGAATAATCCTGTGTTCTATTAGATCTATTTTGTTTGAAAAAGTTCATGTTCTATAGCAAGGTAATTCAAAGTATCTCACCAAATCTTGATGACCCTTTAGGTCATATTTATTATTCTTTGTTAACATTTTAAATTATATTTATTATGATAATCTGCCGATGAGACTACATTTATTTATACAACATCTTTTTAGCACGGTGTCTAATTTTACATTTTTTTCAAGTTTAATTTTGAGGTTCTCTAAATTTTGAGGTTTGGTCTGCAAATTGCATTCCAAACAAGTTCTTTCCAGTATATTGAAGAAAACACTACAATGACTGGCAGAAATTAGAAAAGGATGTCAAATTCTACCTCTACATTTTAGTGTCCTATTTTCTTCTTCAAAATTTCTTTTCAAAGTTGAAAAGAAAATCTAAATGAAATCATAGTGGCCAAGTTATTTAATTTCTTATAAAAAATATTAGTCCCTAAAGATAGAATCCAGAATTCTTCCAATGGTGTCATTCATATCCCAGTAGAAATAGCCACTGTGATGGTCATCTCCATAGGGTTTCAAACCTTAAACACACATGCTTACTAAATTCGCTTATCATGCCTACACACAGCCACTCCTAGTTTTCTTCAATTGAAATTCACCAACTATCATGAGACGACAAATTTCTTGAAAGTAGGGACTCTATAATATATTCGTATTTGACTGTCAAGCGCTAAAAGCAGCTAGCACATAGAAAGTCCTTATATTTGACTCCAGCGCTATACATTTCTTCATCTTTCTTGGCTTCACACACAAAGTTATACCTGACTGACTTCTTTCCTTCGACAGTCATTGTTGAAGTTATTAGAATGAAAAGGATACACCACTGGCTCCCTCATTTGTTAGTCATATGAACTTATGCAAATCAGTTGTTATACATTTTCTGAACTGTATTTCTCTCCTCTGGGACATAGCAGAAATATAATCTACTTCGTGGTGTTTAATAAAACAGCACAAGAAGTGCTTGGGCAACAAAAGGAGCTGTCATTTTCTACATCTGAATCTAATGCTAATCAGACCACCGATTTGCCAGAACTATTTACTCTATGTTGCCTTTAACCCTGGAATGAAATTCTTCTGCACCTTTCTCCATGCTGGCAGATCAGTCACCCTTACTTAAGAGTGGGATTTATTTGTAGAAGCATCTAGAGTAGTTAAACTCTGACCAAAGCAGTTTAACAAACACAACATATATTTTAGTCTAAAAACAGCTATAAGTATAAAGTAACAAGATAAGTTTCCTTGAATAATTTTAACTGTTTCCAAAGGCAACTTGCAATGAGTTTATGAAATTATTCAAGCAATGGCAGAAGCACTAAAATAGGTAAACAGTCTCCCCAAGTAAATTATTTGAAAACTACCACCATTCATTTGGATATTTTGAGTTATGGTTTTTGTAGCTTACACCATTATTCTGTACACTATACATTCAAATTATGAATAGATTTTAAAACTAGTAGGTAGCTGAAGGTTAAGAAGCATTTTCAAACCTTGTTGATCGTAGTCTTGGTATGTTATATCATCTGCAAAAAAGAGAATGAAAAGCAAAATAAGTATTAAATGAATCATTCTGTGTAATTGCTTAGCTAAAAAACACAATTTAATCTCAAAAACAAAATTCTATTTCTGTAAACATTATTGTCTACATAATCAGTGAAAAAACAACTAGAGGAAAAGGCAGGTAAATTACTTTCATACAAATTTCTCAAACTGGCATAAAGCTAGATATGCAAAAGTAGAGTTGGGAATTAATATCCTGTTTTGCTATGGAGCCAGTGGTAGATGAGATGAAATATGAAAGCCCGATATTCTTTTAATAATCGAATTTTGTTACAAAGCTAAAAGTCTTCCATTAGGTGTTAAAATCACTTCTTTGTCTCTTTTGAGATAAAATCACCATGTGAGCGTAGCATTGAAACTGCAAAGCCTTAAGTAATATTTAAAATCTCATGCAAATGTTCATCTCTACCTGCATCATGGTAGCGTTTTTCATCATCTATTACTGGTTCGATGGACTCTAAAAAGCAAAAATATACACCTTTGTTAAACATGAAGCAACCAAACACATTGTTAGCCAGCATTCTAAATTTACAAATTAATTCTAATCTTCACAACCATGTAAGGTAGCGATTATCATTATCATTTAATAAAATTTAAGACAATAAAGTTCCTTAATTTGCTCTCCAAGTCAAAAGAGAGGAAGGAGCAGTACTGGCATTTGAACCGAGTCTGACTCCACTCCATCATTGATTTCCAACTACTCTTTCCAGCCTCTGATCTACAAAGACCAACATCTCAATAGTGGTTTGAGAAACACATCTGCTTCTTTTCTCATTTCTCCATGTAATATTAAAACACATTCAGAAATTTCTGTAACTACTGGGAAACCAGAAATGATTACGAGTATTATAAAGAGTACTCTGTCAAATCAGAATGAATCCACAACCCTGTGTTAACCAGTCCTGGCCACTGCCTCCCACAGAAACGTATATCACAAACCTGGATTTTCCTGTTCATACATCATCTCTTCCATATCCTGTTTATAGACCTGTGAAGCTATAAATTAGGAAATAATTAGGGAATTACAAATTCAAATAAGGAATGCACTTGATATTCAAAATAGGAAAAACACAATTTCTAGTAATGATAGAAATGTAAAATCAAATTCTAAGGATGCTCAAACTCACATTCGCTCATGGAACAGTATTGCCTGTGCTAAATGCTAAGTACAAACATGATTAAGACAATCCCCACCACAATGGATTTATAATCAAACCACAAAATAGTGGAACTAGAGTCTTATTTAGCTTATGCGAATGCAACTATATTCAGCAAAACAAAATGAGACGAGAGCGACAGAGACGAGAGACTGAGACCGCAGCACAGGGAGCCTCCTCCCACCCTCTCAGCAAGCACCTGCCCACGAGCCTGAGTGAGGACACACATTCTCAGCCCCTCACGTGGACTCGACCCCCGAGTACTCCCAGACGGCATAACACAATTCGCGTGTCCACAGATACGTATGATTGAAACAACGATATACGCCCTAAATGTCAGCCAACGGTATCACGTGGTCTTCGAGCACAGAAAGAGGGATCTACTCCAAAACGGGAAGGAAAACTGGCCAACAACACAGGCTTAACTGAAAGATAATGTGTCCATCTCCAGTGTGGCCATAACTTATGGGGATGCGTGACATGTAGCAATATACAATTGTGACCTTTCACTGACATTGTAATTTAAGACTATAAAACAAGCAATTCTACCATATCTTTTGCTTTAGTAATCCCACTACTGAAAATTTGAGTTCAAAAGCACAAAAACTATATTCACAAAGATATAATTACACTATAATACATAATATATAAAATAATTATTAACTATATATTATAGATATTTGATATATTATATTACTAATAAATAATCATAGGCAATGTTTTCGCTCTTTCTTGATACTTTTTAGGAAAAGACTCATTCTAATTAAAAAAGAAGAGTATTAAATTAAAATCTCACCTGTCTCCTCTGCAGTGTAACTATGTTCAATTTCTGGGGAAAAAAACATGAAATCAATATTATTACTTTCATAAAATAGTATGTATACATACTGTGTATGTATATTCTGGATCTATGCTTACTATTGATTTTATTTTGAAAGCAAATAACTATTAAAATAAAACATGAGTATATCAATTAAATGTCCTTAAACACTACCTTTCCCTAGAACTGCACTTAGCAATGCCTCACATGTTCTCTTATTTATTTGGTCCAGTCAACAATCCCACAAGGTGGTTGACAGACACCATAACCTGGCTACAAAGAAGATGATTTATCAGAGTAACACACTGACAAAGGCTGGACGCAGAAAAGAGGCTTATTTCTAATCTACGTCATGTTCCACTCTGGCATTCTACCGTGTTTCCCTGAAAATAAGACCTAGCCAGACTATTAGCTCTAATGTGTCTTTTGGAGGAAAAATTAATATAAGACCCGGTATCATATCATATCATATCATATCATATCATATCATATCATATCATATCATATCATATCATATTATATTATACTGGGTCTTATATTAAAATAAGACTGGATCTTACACTAATTTTTGCTCCAAAAGATGCATTAGATGGTCCAGCTAGGTCTTATTTTCGGGGAAACGTGGTATTTGCTAGAGCAAAAGTGCACTGTGTACGGATGGGAATACAAAGGAAGAAAAGAGGAGACACTAAGTTTGGGGAGCTGACAGGTAAATGTGTTGATAACGTAACCCCCATACCCTGACAGAAAAGTACTGTCACCATACGATCCTCACCACACGTGTGACCCTTGTTGATTTAACAGTCACGTGAAGTGTAAATATTTTAAATTTCTGAAGTCGTTTAGTAAGAACTTTTAAATTCAGACTGAATCTATGCCTCATTTAAGGATTAGGTTAGAAAATAAAGTGTCTTCAATTTATCAGTTTTTTACAAGTGTTTCTTCTTACCCCCATCTATAATTCCTATCCTCAAAAATATCAAATTCTTTATGTTTTGGATTATATTATATATTCTTAATTGAATTTTGTTTAATAACCAGCATATAAGGAAACCAAAATTCTGAGCAACTGTCAATCTTCCTGAGCCATCTTGGCTGAAGACCGGAGGAAGGAGAAGATACCAGGGAAATGTGGAAATCATTTTATCAGCGTCTCTGCTCAGAGACTAGAAACATTTTCTCCATAGAAATCATGACAAACATAATAACTAAAGGTCTAAAGTGCTAAAGCTAATCTACAAATATCTATTTTCAATGTACAATGTAGCCAAAATCATATACATGTTCAAAAGCACTTTGAGCTTACATTTTCACAGAAAGTCATGCATTATATACAATTCTGTAGGTTGGTATGGAAACCAAACTATCACTTATAACACTATTTCTATGAAAAAATGCATTTCCTGTCCTTAACAACTGGCACAAATATAAGCTTTTGGAAATATATTTGTTCATAAATTAGGAGCTGCTGGAGTCTACCGTAGTTCCCCAATATGCTAAATATGGTGAGAAGTAAATGTACTTTTTTTATTACCTTTATACTTAAAAAAAGCCCTGGCAACCATATACCATCCGTGCTGTGCAGAGGCTACCTCTCCACCCAAGTTTTCAGCCTGGACCTGTGGGGCTCTGCTTGACACCCACAGGCTATGAGCAGAGGTGATCTAACCTTTACCTGCTCCCACACAGCTGAGTAGGATGTGAGGTGAATAAAAGAATAAACAGCCTTGCCACACTTCTGCTCGACCCTGGATGCACCTTAATATCACCTGGGGAGCCTTTACAGTTATCCATTTGGGGGGCCCCATTCCCCAAATATTCCAATTCACTTTGCCCAGGGTGGGTCACACGTACTGTTTTAAAAGCTTTCTAGCGGATCTTAATAGCGTCTAGTGCAAACTATTTGTGGGGATATCGGTCCACCCTAGTGCACCCGTTCAACACAAGTTCTCCCTCTGGACCCAGGACCCCACGGCTCTGGGTTCCTACGTTTGCCAAGTGCTATGGATTTGATCTACTGTCTGTTTCTCACAGTTAGCTCTGCCTACCTCTCTGAACTCGATTTAATCTTAGCTAATCCTGGAACCCTGCCAGGCACCTCTGGTCTGGATCTCGTGTGGCTTCTGGTGCCTTGTCATTGCACAGGTCCTCGGGCAACTCCACCACAGACTCTGATGAGTATTACAGGGTGGGATGTAACGTGTAATATGGTTAATTTGGGGGTGGTGTCACCAGTCGTTTTCCCCAGTTTCCGCATAGGCTTGTTTTCTTTCATGACTCTTCAGAACAGAAACATCCATCTTAAATAAACAATGTTTCATTTGCACTCATTTTTAAATATAAAATTATATCATTTATGTATTTTAAGTAAAATGACATAAATCAGAGTAGAAAACTTGTGGCTTAAAATCATTTAAGAATCATTAAAATCTTCAAGGACTACTTTCCAAAAAGAGGACAGGTATCATAAGAAGGAAGCATGTGTACTTATTTAACAGGGCTTCCCCAAATCGTGGTAGTCTCACACTAAAGCAGAGCACAGTACACAACATATGAATACACAGTTTTCAGTCAACTGTAACTGAAAAATAAAAAAAAAAATTATTCAAAAATAAAAAACAGAAAGTAAAATGAATTATACCATTAAAAACTAGTAATAAAATATCAAAAAAAGAGTTGTCATCATCACAGAAATTGCTACTCTGTGTCGATAGTCAATAATTATAACTCTAATATGCATGCCTATTAAAAATGATCCTGGGCCAGCCCGGTGGCTCATGCAGTTAGAGCTCCATGCTCCTAACACTGAAGGCTGCCGGTTGGATTCCCACATGGGCCAGTGGGCTCTCAACCACAGGTTTCCAGTTCGAGTCCTCGACTCCTGCAAGGGATGGTGGGCAGAGCTCCCTGCAACTAAGATCGAACACAGCACCTTAAGCTGAGCTGTCGCTGAACTCTGAGATGGCTCAGTTGGTTGGAGCGCGTCCTCGTAACTACAAGGTTGCTGGTTCGACTCCCGCAAGGGATGGTGGGCTGTGCACCCCGTAACTAGCAACGGCAACTGGACCTGGAGCTGAGCTGCGCCCTCCACAACTAAGACTGAAAGGACAACAACTTGAAGCTGAACGGCACCCTCCACAACTAAGACTGAAAGGACAACAACGACTTGGGGGGAAAAAAAGTCCTAGAAGTACACACTGTTCCCCAATAAAGTCCTGTTCCCCTTCCCAAAAAAAATCTTAAAAAAAAAAAAAAAAAGAAAATGATCCCAGGTAAACTACTCAACTGATATTTGAACTACCAACATTTAATTTAAAATATTGAAACCGAAGAGCTGTCAGGCAAACTATCGTCTACAGACCAAATGTATCCTGCCTTCCGATTTTGTACATAAACTTTTACTGAAACACCACTGTAAATACCCATTTAGGTACTGTCCAGGGCTGCTTCCACACCACAGCAGAGCTGAGTCGTTCCAACAGAGGCTACACGGTCTGCAAAGCCCAAAATATTGACCTTCTGGCCGTTTACAGAAAAAGTTTGCTAATGCCTAGTATAAAACCTAAGAATTGTGTTCTACCAACTATAGTTACAGAACTTATGTGATTACAGAGCTTGTGTGATAGGTTATCAAGTAAAATATTGGTTATTTGAATTTTTTGGTACTCTACATATTACATGGTACTCTAAAAAGGAGACAACCTTTAAAGGGAATGTGCTGAAGTATTTCACTTAATTTCTGTAAGAAATTTACATATTCTCAGTTTCCCCTAAAAGTGCTTTGACTGAAATTGGGATATGTATTTTTCGGGGGGCAGAATCATTTTAATTGAAATTTTCAGTTTCAACTTAAAAAAAAAAAAAAACAACACAAAAAACTTTAAAGTTAGATATTGGTTTTAAAGGAGTTTAAGAAAACCTTCAATAACCATAATTACAAATTGCCCTATTGTATTTTTTTCTGAAACAAAGAAATGTTCTACCTTCCTGAAGTGTTCCAGCTTCCAGGGGTTCAAATCTATCATCTGCATCACTTCCTACAAGGAAATCATCTTCTGGTTGCTGTTCTCCTGCTGGCCCATCCTCTTCTTGTTGAAAATCTTCTTGAAAAATGACAATAAACAAAGTGATACAGGTGTAGAGCAAGGGCTCACAGCAGCAAGCTGATACATAAGCCCCTTCGCAAGGGCTGCCACATACTGGTCCTGCTGCTGGGCACTCCCTGCTCCTCCTCTGGGCCATTGCACACGCTGGTACCCACTTGGGGGTGGGTGAGGGGAGGTGTAAAAGGTCTTCTCTCACTAGAACATGAACTCACCAAGGTCAGGAACCTCATATGTTTTGTTCACTATGTATGCCCAGCACCTAGGGCTATGCCCAACCATAGGAGTTCTCAATAAATATTTAATGAATGAATAAATGAATTCACAATTAGTAATATATTTTCCTCTTCAATTATCACTAGGTCAGAGAAAGGATCATCCTGTGACCTTCTGTTGAGAACTGACCTAAACTTCCATGTAACAATCTTAAATAACTCTATATTAATATTCTATTGCAAGGAACAGCCAGCCACCTGTCTAAACCATAGGCTAGGTCATCTGCATTAGGTCACCTGCATTATATTTTGTATCTGGAGGTTCCTATGTTTAGCCTTTAAGTTTTGCAAAGCTGCCCATTTGCTCTTCTGAGACTCATGATATACTGAACTGTTCTGCCTCTTTTGTGTATATGTTGGACATGCTCATTATTCCACTGTAATGTGGTAAATAACTTGTCATTGTGGTGTAAAAATTTTCTCCCGATAGTAACCTGACATGGCTTCAAGCAGAATGTGTCCTACATATACACTCTAACCAAAGAACTCCAGTGAACTGGACTTAACCGTGCAATGAAGTGCAGTGTCTAGGAGTATGGGATCTGGAATGTATGGCTCCAGACTTAGATTCTTCCACACCAGCTGTGTGACCCTGGGCAAGTTACTTAACTACTCTGTGCCTAAAATGTCTCTTCCATAAAAAAGGAAATACTAAGAGTAGCTACTCATAGCATTGTTGTGGGGATTAAAGCACTTAGAAAAACGCCTGACACCTGAGCCTTTAGGTGTTATTGTGCGTTGTTGTTATTATTTTTAACATCATCCTCAGTACATTAATAACAACATTACAATTTCTACTGCTATTGATCTCTCCCCCAAGACTGCAGGAAGGTTTCCTTAGTTACTTTGCTTTTAGTGTGGCACAGTGATGCTCTCAGGTGTTACTGAATTATGTAAGCCATTTATGTCAATACTATTTATGTGTTTTCTGTCTTCTCATCATAGCCTGCTATATTGTTTCTCATTTCAGATTTTCTTCTGCTCAGCAAGCCTATCACCAATTCTAATTCCTGTCACTGATTTTAAGACTCTTTTTTTCTTACCATATTCCTTTTCCTTACTCTCATTTTATCCAGTACAATTTTATTTACTGGGTTTAGCTCTGTCAGCCATCACTACTCACTGGGAAGTCCATTTTCAGTAGGGAAACCAACCAGACATCGTACACTATCTGTGAGGCTCCACTTCTCAGTCAGTGACAGCCTGATGTGAAGAAAACTGTTTCCTGAGGGCTTACTAGCCTTGAGACATTGCCAAACCTCTGCAGCCGTTATACCAACCCTATGTGGTAGGTATTATCATTCCACTTTGAAGGATGAGGAACTAGACTTTGCCGAAACGACACAGCTAATAAATGGCAGCTGCAGGACCTGAACCCAATAATAAAATACAGTGGTGGGCAAGAGTCTACTTTAGAGATGGTGATCAGAGGGGCCATGTTTGGTCTGACAAGATGTGAAGACTGGAACACACGCGCACACACACACACAGACACACACACACACACACACACACACCAGCAGAAGATGTAAGTGCGAAGGCTCCAAGGCAGGGATAGGCTTGGCAATTACAAGGAAAACAGAGAAGGCCAGCTGTGAGAGAGAAAAGTGACTGATGGGAAAGAGACCAGGCCCAGAGAAGGCCCAGTGGGCTAAGCCACATCAAACACGGGATGCAGAGGAGCAAGAATGCAAACAAGGGCCCAACTGGATGCTACTGCAGTGGTCATGGCAAGAGATGGCGGCGACAGCTGGCACACTGCAGAGTCCAGGGACGTGTTGCAGGCAAAGACGACAGGACCTGCTGATGGGTTACATGTGAGGGGAGGAGGGGAGAAAGAAACCAGGAAAAGCCCCAGGTTTTTAGCTGAAGCGACTAAGTGGACAGGGAGACCATTAACTAAAATATAAAAGACTGGAATTAAGAGCAAAAAAATTGGGAAGAGCTTCGACATGGAGAGGAATCAGGAATTCAGGTTTAGGTACATTTATTTTAAGTCAGAGATACCCATAAAACATGCACATGGAAATAGTATGTAGGTGGAGAAACAGAAGCTTAGATGAGAGAACATGGCAGATAAACATTTAGAAATTATACAAGTAACATTTAAAGCCATGGCATATGTGATTTTCTAAGGAGAAAGGCTTGATAAAGAAGAACACAGGTCCAAGGTGAAGGCTTGTGGCAGGAAACACAGGTGCTGGACTTGATTTCTCCCTTTTCTGTCTGGCTTCCTACACCCACCCACCTAAATGGCCACCATGTCGTACCACTCTTCTCTCTCCCAACCTTTGGTTAAACGTGGTTTGTCCAACCATCACGCTCTGGGTTACCAGAACAGCCCCCATTGGACGTCTCTGCTGCAGACTCCCTCCACCTCAGTCTTCTCGCTGCAGACGGAGCGAGCACACAGCCCACCTCAGCACCCACCAGGGGTTTCACCTACTCCTGGAATCAAGGAAAAATATCCTTTCCCTCATCACGCTCCACGTGCCAGCCATCCTGAACTACCTTCTGATCCTTTCACCTCTGGACTTTCTTCACATGCCCTTTGCTTAAAACCCTCTGCTGACATGTGCCTGGCAAAGCACTACACTATCCTTCAGCTCCTAAACCAAAATGTCTTTTCCTCCAGGAAGCCTCTGCTCACACCAACGTGTCAGTGAGCCCCACGCGGCATCCTGTGTTTCACCATTACAGCACTTCCCTCATTATATCGAAATCACTTATTTCGACTGCATGATCCTTAGATTAGGTTAAAAAAGATACAGGAAGGGAAAGCCTGTGCTTGCTCAGCTTGGGCAGACGTACGTGCAGGTGAAGTGGCTTTCCTCGCTGGTAATGAAATGACACAGGCTCCCAGACCCCCAGCAGCCAACAGCAGAAACCTACAACTCCGTCAAAGCTGGTCTCCCCAAGCGATACAGGTGGAGCTAGCTGGGCTGCTTTATACTTACCCTCAAAACTCCTAGGACTGAATAAGGCAGTTGAGTAGGCCTGCTAAAGCCCAATTTAAATAAGGAATTCTGTTTGTTTTTAAGAAAAATATTTTTTTTTTCCTTTAGGGCTACCTTCAGCTCATACCAAACCATGAGGAGGAGTATCAGGAGACCATGTTTTCTGCCCCCCTTTGTAAGCTACTTTTTGGGGTTATACTCTCTACTTTTATCAAGGGATGCTTCAAGAAACAGTTTTGTAACATCTTAAAACATTGGTTTCTAGGGTATCATTTCATATTCTCTGTATAGAACTTCACATAAGAAAGTTTTTAGATGTAAGCGCTGGGAAAATGCTTTATATTCTCTAAGCCGATCAGATGTTTATTTCCTCTCTGATCATAAGACCGACATAATTAGAAGTGTCCTCTTTGTGCTTTGCTGACCACCTAACCATGCAATGAAATATGAGGGTCAGTGACAGCACCCCAGTGGCCCATGACGGCTTGTTGGTTACGTCCTATTCTCTTCCTCCCTGTTCTTGCCATCCATTCTTGATGTATCACTGGTCTCGTTTGCTTATTCATGAATTCCTACCACATCTTTATTTAGATGTATGTGATAAGGTCCTTAATAGTAAAGTGACATAAAATGAGTTTAGTGCTATTTCAGAAATACTTGTCATTTAATAACTTGAAAACAACCCTAAACACTCAATTATGATTTAAATTTTCAAGTAATATCCAAGTCATTTGATATAATTAACCATTATTTTAGTAATATATGAAAAAACAGATTTTAATTCATACCATGTTCTGTGTATACTGTTTCATGGAGAGGGGAATGAATTTCTTCTTGTACTTCATCTTCAATATGCTGAGACCCTAAAATAATTACAAAACATGACTAAATAGGAAAAAAATCTAGACATTAATGTAGAACATGAAATATGGCATTCATATATATATATATATATATTCAAAAGAATATATTTGGCTAATCTACTATGCATACTTTTCATATCAATTGGCTACTTTTATTTCTGTTAGCAAATATGGTAGATATTTAAAACTGTTTTTATTTTGACAGAAAATATGTTAAAGACCGTAAGATTTTTAAAAAGAAAACTAATCCTGGTTCAGATTTTTCTTTAAAAAAGAAACCTCACTCAGAACAAAATTATTTCAGTCTCTTATTAATAAAATTCACATAAATGATAGAATAAAGAAAATGGGAAGGGTGGAGCTTTCAGAAGGTAAGTATTGGGAAATAGAGGTAAAAAGATGGAAGAGTTGGTCAATATATATTCAAGGACACGGTCAACCACTCTCTTCCCTCGGTCAGGAGAAAGGGCCTCTGGCTGCTATGAGGACTGGCGTGGTTAGGGTTGGCTGACCGCTTCCGGAAGCTGTCATGAACTGTGAGTAGAAGACCTTACAATATAACTCACAATGCGTTCAGCTTTGGAGAACCTGCTCTGACAATCAGATCCATAGATTCAAGTAGATGTAAATTACAAAAATGAACACTAGTAACGACATTGCGATACCACTGGGGTACTTATCGGCGTATCAGGTTTCTTGCAACATCACACAGCCAACAAGAAGCTATAGTTACATTGGCACCATTAGAAAATGTCTAACAAACATCATCCACGTTCAGCAAATAGAAGTGGCGTTAGACTTAGTCTCATGAACGCTGTCGCATGAAATAATGCTAATGGTATGTTCTATTCCCAAGCTAATCTTTAACGAGAAAACCACAGTAAGTTAATTGGAACTTCAGATAGGAAGAAGTTGAAGCACATATCATGCTAATCACACTATGAAACTATTTCTAAAGCACAAAGAGTACCTTCCAGTTTTATAGATGTTTGTATTTCACAAACCACTTCTGTACATATTCTCATATAATTACAGAAGAGCCTGCCACCCTCTGTTCTTCCCTCATCTCTCACAGTGCCTGTCATAGCTCCTTACCTAGATTCCCAGTTTTACAGGCTGCCACAGAGAACACAATGTGAGCAAAGGGAAGGGCAGGGTGGCATTCTGCTCCTCTGCTTAACCCTTTGATAGCTTCCTTTGCCTGGCGAGATGAAAATCTAAGCTCCCCCGAACAGAATGTAAGACCTCCACAACCTAGCCCTCACGGGCCTCTCCAGAATCATCTGCTACAGCACTGGCTTGAAACTGCGGAGTGCACCACGCTTCCATCTGTCCATGATTCTGTGATGCTCCTCCTTTCCCCTGGGGAGAAGTGGTAGAAGCAGCAGCCAGACTGCGATGAGTTAAAGAGGGAGTGGGACATAAGGACAGGAGAGCAGAGAGAAAGGACTGCAGGGATCAGAGGGCGGTTATTTCATTGTGTTTTAATGAGTGGTACTACCTATGTATGAATAGGTGGTAGAGAAGAGAGAGAAGCTAAAGACCTAGACAAGAGAAAGGTTGAGAAGACAACATTTAAACTAAATCAAATATTGCCAAGAAGTTGAAAGGGACATGAGGTGATAATAAACTCATAGATGTGGGAGGCCGAGTTATCTGTAACATGCAGAGTAATACTGACAAAAAATTTAAACAGGAAGAGTAGAAGCAAATGGCACATTTCAGAGTAGGTATTAGCTTCAAAAAACAAGATTTTGTAAATTACAAATTTATTTAGTAAAGTAAAATTTGAGGCGCTAAATCCAAATATATTTAAATTTTAAAACTTAAAAAAAAAAAAAAAATCACTCCTGTTCTGGAACCATGGTATGCTTATGGCAATTCTATAGGAATGGGATGGAGACAGTCAATTCTCCTGGGATTATGATTTGAACAACTTTTAAAAATCAGATCAACATACTGATCTTAAAAAGAAGGAAGGGAAATCAAATATTATTCGCAAGTACACAGTGACAAAATCAGCCAAAGCATTAATACCATTTGGACTCAAGACTTAAGTTGCCAGTAAATATGTGGTGTCATACCTAAAACTTCCACTGTGTGGCAAAACAAAACCAAATTTTTGAGAACTACTGACTAAGTGAAAAGTATGCAGAAATTAAATAGTACTTTGTAATAAATATCCAGTATAAACAGGAAAAGATAGTAATGGATTAAAATTTCATTGACCAATTTATTAAGAGGTTTGGGGAATTCTCATCCTATGGGTCACGGGCCCTTGGGTGACTAGGAAGATACCTGAATTGATCTAGGAATTCATAAATATGTAAAACAGGCTTCACAGATGAGGCATGGACATCTGGGAAGCTTTTTGATGTAGAAGGAAGATTCTCAATTTCAAAAGGTTAGGAACCAGGAGACCTACTCTATTAAATAATGTGACAAACGATGACAAACTAGTGTACAACCTGTGTCTAATTTTACTTTCAAGGTGACAAGTTATAGTCGTCCTGGAATTGGAATCAAGAAATGGAGCATTTAGTTCATGTTCCAAACTGTGTGACCTCAGGCAATGAGCAACCATCTCTCTGTACCTTCCATTCTTGATCTCAAAAATGAAAATCATGCTGTGTAAATTTTTACTAGGAAAAAATTAAATTTACTAATCAAATTTCAGAAGAGAAGACAAATTATCTCACTATTCTGTAAACACTGCGAAACTAATTATGGGTAAAACATGATTCTGCAAAATGCAAACTGGGATATACCTGGCAGACGGAGGTGCATCGGTCAGAATTACAGGAAAGCTTACCTGCGCCCTCAGGAACCAGCTCCTCCAGCCAAGGATACGGCTCAGGCTCTTCTGGCGGGACTGTTGGCTTTGGAGCAGATCTTTCTTTAAGGCCTGCATTTTTATTCACAAAGTTAACTTTTTTTTCCTTTTCTTTTTTGACATGTTAAACCAGGAAAAATAATATTCTCAAATACTTCATCAACAGTGCATGTAATGAGACTTTATACTACATGAAAACATTGATATGCTTAAAAACTGAAGTAGGAAAATATGTAGTTTGCTCTTCAACTTCACATGGGCCTTTATTTAACTCCCTCTACTTAAGTTAACCTTTCATTTTAAAAAAAGTAAAACAAAAATTATTGTTTAAATGTTTACAGATCTCTAAAATATAAAGTCATATCTGAACTTAACCAAAGTAGTTTGTGATGAGTTCAAGCTCCTCTTGTGTTAAGTGACTAATGAATTGCTAAGTCTTGAACTCTGAATCCAGCAAAGACAACTAAGATACACTTGAACTTTCTATTGTTATTTGTGAGCACTCCATATTTTGATTTACATATAATTATTTATTCTTCTTGAAAACTATAAAAATGGGAAGAAATCATAACTATTTACAATCTTCTAAATGTAACAGAAGCAATTATGTTATTCCGTAAGAGCTAAAAGACAAAAAAAAAAAATTTTTTTTTTTTAATGTCTCATAAGGAAAATTAAACATCAGGGTAAATTCCCATGAAAACTGATTTTAAAGTCAACACCAGTCTAAAATCTGTTATACTCAATTAGTTGGTTGATATTTTATAAGTAGAACATTAAAATGTATCCTCAATTAAATGCAACTATTTAGAAAGCTAAACTAACTGGGTTCAAGTTTGTTGACTCCACGTCCTAAACCCTGAGCTCTTTACCATACACCACTGGGAATCTTGTACCAAGAGTTGTTGTTAAGGGATTGTGCCATGCACATCAATAGCCTAGAATGAAAAGGCCAGGATAGAATGGAGAGGCATTTTTTTCCTAATCTTAAGCAGCTTTATACAACTCTTAATACACATATATTATTATTGTCTAGAAAATTCTCATTTCAATGTCTTTTCCTTTTTCTTGATTCTTTGTATTTTTCCTTATCATTCTCGCCTCCGTATCTCTTCATTTTTCTCTCACTGACAAAAACATACTCCCATCATCCTCTCCCAAATTCTAAAGACACTGAGACAGAACACACGGCAACCCATCTCATCATTTTCATTTCCTCTAGTTATTTCCAACACTACTTACACAAAAAACTGAACACTAGTATAACAAACACTGGTGAATACAGCTGTGTTCTACCACTACCAATAAAGTCACTTCTAACTATGAAATAGTTTCCAAAGGGATTATACATAAATACCTATAGATCTTAATTATCGTTCAGTTCTGGGTGGGGGGGTGTGTGGTGGTGGAGATGAAGGCCTATAAAAACATACGACATTTCAAATTCCAAATTCAGGGCTGAAAACTCCCACGCCGTTTTCTAGTTAAATAATCCATTCTTAAATTGCTCAACTGTTAACAGTACAGGTATGGAATTATTCATTGCCAAGTTCTGCTGAAAGAAGAGGGTGAATCTTAGGAAGGAAGCTTCAGAATCAGGTAATTTGTTGTTGCTCTCTCAGCACCTCAGAAAACACCTGGCACACAGCAGGTGCCCCAAAACACTAGCTGAAGGGCCAAGCACAGTCAACCATGTGAGTACTCTGCAAATTTAAATGTCTGCAGAGACTCTGTAGGGCCAGGCGCCACAGCTGCACTAGAGTGACTGAGGGCTGTATGGCGGGAACGGAATTCACATGAATTTCCCTACTACTGTTTACTAAAGAGATTCATTCGTACCTGCATTCCAGCACCCACCACAACGGTAGCATGGCCCTAGTTTGCCTGGGACAGTCCCAGTTTATATCTATTATCCTGGTATAATTATTTTACTCTCAAAATTATCTCAGTTTCAGTGAAAAAACTATAGGGTCAGTCTTCATTCATCCCATATGGAGCAGGTTTTCAAACTGCTCCCTAAGTTCAATTAGCAATATAATATTTTCCCACCAAACAATCAAGATTTGGACTGCCTGAAAATCCATTCTTACTGGATTTTAAGAAACGTTTCATTTGAAAAACATTTTTCTTTTTTTTGCTGAAAGTGTTTGAAACTACGAGTATATTAACATTTAGCATAAAACACCATAGTCAGTTTTCTCTAAATCAACTGGGAGTTATTTGTCTTGAAAATTGAAATTATAAAACATGAAAAAAATCAGCAGAAAGCAAAAGCATATAGCAAGAGAAAATATTGAGCAGTTTTCTTTTCTGTCCAAAGTGGCCACTGAATTGCAAATTTATTGATACCTGGTTACAGCTATTTTCCAGAAGGGAGAACAGCACAAAAATAAACAGCACTGTAAACGTCAAGGAAGCTGAGCATCATATCAACACATCTCCGTCCCTATCCCCCTACATATTCTAAAATTTAACAAAAACACACTCTAGACGAATTCTATTGCTTTGACAACCCATACGGGAGAATTAGCCCTGGTGTTTCCCCAAATTTTTTTTGCCACTGAAATCCATTTTAGTCCCCGAGTAAGTGTTCTTCAGAGAACAGTGGTAGATCCATGTCTCATCTTCTAACATTTTAGGCAAAAATTAAACAAGAAAAATAAATACATATGTGGTCAATTCACAATCAAAGGGTAGGTTTTCAAAGTGGATTTATTATGAGGTACACATGGCAAAGGCGCAGCAGTGCAATAAATATTCGATTTACGTTCTGAAATGAATGTATCAGTTTTGATGCTCCCGGGGCTGCATATAACAAAAGAGCGACTCACACAGGCTTGAGCAAGGAGCAAGTTTATTTTCCCAGTTAAGAAGTGCGGTAGCAGGCGGGCTTGCACTCGGCACTGGCGTCATCCTCCAGCCGGCAATCAGGGCGCCCTCAGCAGCAAGCTCCTCTTTCTGACAAGAAAGACATCCAGAAGCAAAGGACCACCTCTTGCTTTCCTTCATTAGACCTGAGGAAACCTTTCCTACAGGCTCCCAGCAGTCTTCCCTGTCAGTTTTAATAGTCACAACCAGAACCCACTTCCATTCCTACACTGGCGAGAGGAACGGGATGATAGCAGTTCCTTGACACTCATTATTCCCTAGAGTTGAATGAATGATGTTCACACAGGGGCAATCACACAGCCCCTACACAATTTAGAAAGTAAATGAATTCCCTTAAAACATACCTTATTTTTAGTTCTTTGGATGTATCAGATACATTAAGAAACTTTTAAAAAAACTGATTGCATTTAATAAATATACAAGTTTTCCTCCATTTTCAATTAAAATGGAAGAAGTTATAAAAAGTAAATGAAATGAGCACTTAAATCAACCTTCATAGCTAATCTGATCACCCCACACAATTATCCTAGCCCAGTATTAGCTTGTCCACTGCTACCCATGACACCTGACCATGTGGGAAAGATAAAATGTATTTTCTTCCCATAAATATGTCATAGTTTAAACCTTACTAAATTGCATATTGCATTCATTCATTCAACAAATGTTTAACACGTTCTAATGAAAGACACTGTTCTACAGAAAACACACAAAACTCCTACCTCTCCTAGAGAGGGAACAATTTAAAAAATTAGAAACATGAAATATTTAGTTTATGGGGCGGGACAAGATGGTATGGGGAAGAAGACAGGAAGTGCCAGGTGCTTAGGGAAAGGGGCCAAGGCTATTTAAAATAAATTGATGGGGAAAGCATGCACTGATAAGATTTGAACATGTATGTAGCTACGTGAGCTACACTGGGGAAGAGTGCTCCAGGGAGGCTTTAGAACAGCAAGCCCAAAATTCCTCAGCAGGGAAGGTGCTGGGAACCAGGAAAACCCCAGTGGCCAATGCACCTGGAGTAAGGGCGTGAGAATCAGAAAGGTCCTGGACAGAGGGATCATGGAGGCCTTTACTCTGACTGAAAATTAAGGATTCAGTTTTCATAAGAATTATATGGAAACCTTAAAATCTGAGTAAACATTATAAATAATGGAATGCTTCATAGGATGTCATATACTTAGTCCATATAAAAGCTAAGGCATTTTAAAAGTTTATCAATCTTTGGTTTACTAACTCAGGGGTATACAGATTGATGAAAATTTTGATGTTACCTATCCAGGTTACTACAGCTGCTGTTATTTGTGAAGGGAAAATGGTCAGGACCGCTACTGCTTCAAATGCAAGTAGTCTAACAGTTTAAATCAGTATACCCCAAGAATAACCCTAATAGGTGCGTGAAACTTGACAAGTACTCTGAGAAATCAATAAACCAGAAAGGCATGCATCCTGATTGACTATGCTAACCCTCCTTGTTGCTCCTGGCTTGTGTAATCAGAGAATACAGATGTTGGCAGATGTTGCAGGGCTGCTGTTCCCAACAGCAGTCCTATAACTTACTAAAATTCTGAGACTGCCGGGAGCTAAAAGAGCTACCCCAGGATAAGAGCCATCCCAGATTCAAAGCATCTTCACACCAGTCAAGATGAACAGACACATTTCAGGAAGAGGATGATATAAATCTCAGAAGAACTAAACAGTGCACAAAAGCTCCCGGGAGCCTGTATTCAGAACCAATGAAAGGATTCCACAAGGACTGGAATGGAGTAGACTCGGTTTAATGAGAGAGCGTGGAAGCTGGGGTCCATGAACCAAGAGGGCTACCTTTGAATTCCACTGGAATCCTATCTTGAGCACATCAGCCCTGCTCCAACTTTGGTTTCCACAAGTCCAGAAAGCAGATAAAACAGTACCTCCTTAGAAGGGTTTTAAGAACTAAATGAGATAATTTAAACCTGGCAAATGTATCATTTCCCCCACCAATGTATGTTTTCCTTTATTTCTTCTAAAGAAACAAATGTAATCCCCTCCCTGCACACATACACACAGCAACATGAGCACAACTATAGGCAACTTCCAAGGTGGTTAAAACAATCCTGAAGAAACTTCCGGGTTTTTCTTTTTTAAAAAATAAAACACATTTTTCACCTTTCTAATAGTAACAGCATATACAGATCTAAAATATTTTCAAATTATCTATTTTATATGTTCACTATTCCATGAACATACATCGAATGCCTACTATTAATAGTCAGTATGATAGAGACTGAACCTAAATCATAGTCTGGTAGCAAAGTCCAGGAATGAAGCAAAGTGGCGAGCACGGTATGTAACAGGAAGGCATGCAGTCCAACCGCCCAGGAGAGGATCAGAGAAATTTCAAGCACAGATGTGATGACTCAGCTGGATCCTGCCAGAGAGGGCGAAGGTGGCCCACCACCCAGTGTAGGAGCACACTGTAGGCTAAGGGGAGGCTGGGCAGTACTAGCGATAGTGTGTACAGTTATCTTCTTCCCCAACCCCTTGTTTATTTCACAGCATTTCGCTGTACAGATTGTAGCCACCTTGATCACTTGCACTCCCAGTGCCTGGCACAGCCCGTGGTGGGCTGCAGATACTCGGAATATTTACTGAATGAATCAGAGATGGGAAATAGAGATGACAGCATCTGGTGTTTATACAATTACTAAAAATAACACAGAGACTGTAAGTATATGCCTTTCTCAAACCTCCTAGGATACAAGAGAAGGAAATGCATGACAGGTGCAAGGAGGAAATGCATGACAGACAGACCTCTATGATGTACGGATGCTAATAAAGACTAATAAATACATGCATAAAGTGGAATGAAATGACGTACGAAATTAGAACAAAGGAAAATAGGTGCCTTTCTGCTCTGAAGGGCTTACAGAATCGAAGCTTTTGCAGAAATTGATTTCTATGTAAAAATGATATCCAAACTGGTAACAACCATCTAGTTTATGTGGTTTTATCTGTAGACAAGTGGAAAAAAGGTAGGACATGAGACTGAAGATTGATACTGAGGATTTTTTCAGATTACCTCAAACAAGATGGATCCGCTATATAATACTCACCTTTCAGTTTCCTATGAACGAAAAATTTCTTTAGATAAAACTGGGGCAAAATGGAAAGTTTCACAACAAAATAAACCGAATTCACCTGGTAATGAAATGGCAGTATTTCCCACATGGCGATATTCTCTAACATTCTTTCAATTATGTAATATTATTCCTGAACCAAGGGCTGGTACGGGCGCTGTCTATTCTCCATGGTTCTAACTCTGTAACCCCCAGTTAGGCCCACCCCGTTCAACTCTTTATATCTGGCGAGTGGCAGAAGTAGAAATGGGATGAGGAGAGAGGGAGAAAAAAAATTTCAGCAACCCCCCCGCATTTAGTGCAGGTGGTGTGCAGGGCATAAACACTCACTGTGCAGCCTGCCCTGCACTTACTCCCCTCCTTCTGGGAAAAGCACACTCATTTTCTGTAAGGGAACTGGTTTTTCTTCATCCCCTAGTTTTAAGGGTGGGCACTCACATGATCAAGGTCCTGCCAATCACAGCTTGGCTACCTCCACCCCCCCACTCCATAAGGAGGGTTGAACATGAGCAAGTGTGACTCAACCTGGGCGAGGATGCCTGAGAAAAAAGTCAACATTCCGGGACAGTCCAGAGATGGAGGGAGACCTTCAGACCATTGTTGGAGCACCCAGATCCAGCACAACCAAAGAAAAAAATCCACAACTACTGAGCCAGTCAATGTTTTCGTACACATAAGCTGATTTGAATGGATTCATACATGCAACGAAAAGAAATATGAGTAATAAGTAATACTTAGAAGTAAAACTAAGTATCTTCCTTAGAAGTAAAAATAAGTATGTTCCTAATACCTTGAGGAAGAATGACAAATTACAGAAACGTAGTTACACTGAGACACAGAACTGGATATTAGGGATTAAAAAGGTTTTTGTGCACTGGAGTAGAAAACCTCTTAAGACCATAAAATTGCTTCTATGGAAAAACGTGTTCCAACTACAAAGCAAACTTATAAGTACCTTTTTCACAATAGGCTAGTTATGAAATTTCTCAACTATACCACATACTTAAGATGACAGTTTATTACTTCATAACTTTTTCTAGCCTTTACATTTCATATCTTGTTTTCATATTGTAGCAGAATCCTTTACAGAACTAAGCATTCCTATGGCTTTACACATATGTAATATTTATACTTATATTAATACCACTGTTGCCTCTCAATTATCTAACAAATCAGGACTCAGTACACCCATTTTACAAAGATATATTAGTTACGAAGGATAAAGGACTTACTTGTCTCCCAGCCTGTTGACAAAAGTAGAAGTAGGAATCATAGCCCCAGTGCTGCTAAATTTTTAACAACTGACTGAAACACCTTAGAAGGATTATTACCATCGTTCCACCAAAGGAAAAGGAAACGTGAGTGTCAATGACGAGCCAGATGCTGATGCACTTGCAATACCAATAGTTCCCACAGCCACCTTGATGGAAAGGTATTATCTTCAACTTACAAATGAGAAACACCTGCATTGTCAAGACGCAATTTATAGTGAAATAATCGGAGTAATCAATTTGGAGAATTGTTATGAATGGGAATTAACAGAAGGAACCGTGGAGGACACATCAGAAAGGAATCAAAGTCAGGAGACGTGTAACCCAAATCACCAGACCCATTTCACTAAAAATGACATTACAGTTAACATTTAAAATTAAAAAAATCATACTTGTTTACTACCTTTTTTGTTTTTTAATGGAAGTTTAAGTAGGAATTCCTTATTATCCAAAGAATCATGAGAACCTCTGAAGTTACAAAATTGTATGGCCAAGCAGGCCATAACACTACGAAATATTCTCTATGGACCAAAGAATTAATCCCCCTGGATTAACTCAAGCATTCATGCTGACTGATTTATGTCAATTCTTTACCAGTCTCTCCCTCATTGTGAAATGTTAAGAGGACCCTCTATACACAACATAAATCACCCATCAAGTAAAACTGAAAATCTTGTAAAAAAATATTTTAAAAGGATGATTACATGTGATATTAGAATATCTAAAATTCACACAAAAAGCCATTAACAAATGACACATAGAAGTTACACATCACAACAAATGAAGAAAAAAAAATCAGTGATGTTAAAGCGCTTCAAGAGTAATTTGAATACTAAAGGATAAAAAGATTTTTGGAAGAACTGACAGGCAAGCTGGCAAATATTTTTGTAAAACTGACCACCTTTATGATGACTGTGCTACTCACATAGGAAATGCTATCACACAAAGTTTAAGGAAACTTATGCCAATAAAGTCATTTTTCAGAATTTTAAGTGTCATCATCTCACAGTGCAGTTTAAATCAAATTTGTTAGTGATATCACAGAATAGACTTACATTCTCAGTATTTAATTTTCACTTTTCAGGACTTTTGACTCCCAATTGTTTCATATTATGAAATTTTTGCCTTGGTTTCTAATTCACTTATTCAAAAAGGGCAACCTTTCTGGTTTCAATTATCCTTAGATAACAATATGAAGCAGCAGAATATAGCAATAACTATGTACTGAATAAAAAAGTGAGTGATAATGCAAGCATAATTTTAACCCATTAATCACAACCAAAAGCTTATCTCAAAGTTTTTCAGTTGAGCAGTCAGTTATCTAATACCAATGCAGTTAAAGTGTGACCTCCACGTCAATAAAATTCAGTTGAAGCCTTTCTTTACTGAAGAAAAGGGAAGGAAAGGAAACAAAAAATAAGTCAATTCCCAGTTCATAAGAGCTCTTGAAACATTTTTATATGTTTTAGTAGACACGTTTCAATTCTTAAGCTGACATTCAAAGGAAAACTCGCTAGAACCTAAAATATTTCCAAGTGCTTCATTAAACATCAACACATAACATTTATATGCTTATGCTGATCAGGCTATTCTAAAAAATGTTTTTCACTCGTTTTCTAGAATTTAGCCTGTATGTACTTTATGCCCCATGGCCACTCTCCTTCAAAAACCAAGGTAAAAATTATTAGAATGCCCAAAGTTAATGCAATTATAATTCTCTGCCCTTCTGCAAGGGAGAAAAAAATCATTTATAGAGAAATTAACACTTAAAATTTGATATACGTTCCATCTTAACAGCAAGATCTAACATCAGGACATGTGTTTGAATCTCGTAGCGTTTCTGTGTTGAGTATCTGTTTTGCTTCTTGTTCTGTCCAGTTCTCAATCAGAGCCTCCCTCTTCTCATCCCAGAAGTTGTCTCTCCTAAAGGAAACATCTCATGTGGTTTTTGAGTGGGACCCACTCAATCCCCACCCAAAACTTTGTGCACAGCAGCCAGCCTGGGAAAACTAACCCGTCTCCAACTACACAATGTAGTTGTCACAATGGTGTGTAGGTGTGACAGTGTAGCTTGACAACGGTCAAGATGGTCACCAGGCCTACCAGGCCGGTCGTAATCCTCCCAGGGACTTTTCTCCCAGAGCCAGCCCTGAAAACAGCCTCTCTGCACTAAAACTGCTAAACTAGAAAGCTGTGTCAGGGGCCTTCTGAGGGCCGCCCTCTTCATCGAGTGGCAGCACCTCTACACAGAATAAAGCCAAGTAGAAATCAGCAGAGCCTAGATTTGAGAGGAGACCTGGGAAGAAGCGGAGCTCTGATTATAGGTCTGTAGTTACAATCTATTCACATGACACCAGAGCACCTGTATTTGCCAACCAAATGAGCCATAAAATTCATTCTGGTTGACTGTGTTCCTGTAATCTATAAAAACACCAAAATCCTGACTAATCAACACTCGGAACCTCAAGTTACCACATGTTACAATTTCTTTAGGTCTCAGTTTTTAAATAATAAAACAATAGGATTGGTTTAGATAGAAATACTAAATTAGGTATTCCCTAAGATTTCCCCTTGGATGTATAAATCTATTGCCAGCTGAAATTTGTGTCAACTAAATGTTTAAGTGTTGATTTTAAGCAGGAAAAGGTGGTAGCATATAAAAAAAGAGGTGTACAATACTTTCAGAAACATCTGTACTTAATGCTTATTCATTTCTGACATGAAAATTGGTAATAGGTCAAAATATCTGTTTTTCAGCTTTTCATAGAAAAACTTGAGTAATTATTTTTTTAAAAAATAAAATATTTGTGACAGCACTTTTAATTCTGTTACAACAAATCAGGTTGCTCTTAATTCAATAAATAAATTTCACCAGTAATCACAATTAGAGATTTAAGACCTTATGCATAGAAGAGTACAAACCATATACAGAAATGGATTCATATTGAAATTTCATTTTATTAAATGTTTCCTGATGAACTAAATTCTGACCTCTAATCAGATCTCAAATTTGCAATTCCTCAGAAATGGTAAACAATTATGATACAATCAAATATGAAAAATATATGCCATTCTACCAAGATAACTGAAAAACCATATGATATAAAATGAAAGGAGATCCTACTTTGAAATAATTAAATCTTTTCTATAACTATTCTGAGTCTGTAAACATATTATAGATAAAAGTGTTCTCAACTGTTCTTCTAAATAAAATTCTTTTATTCATGATTGTATTCAGAGTTCTCAAAACAGCGTATCTGGCACACAGTATTTCGGGGGTGACAGAACGTTGGGGTTGGACTGGTAGAAAAGGGAGAGGTAGCTGAGGAAAAATAAGGAGTGAGGACTCTTGGAGAAATACAAAAGGAGGCAAAGGAGATAGGAAAAAACTGGGGAGAGATTCAATAGGTGAGACATGGAAGGAGAAGGAAAGTTGAATTAATCTGGGAAGAGCCCAAGGAAGGGGTAGCTCCAGGAGGGTAGAAAGTGGGGAAGGGAGAGCCTGGGGAAGGAGGAATGCAAAGGATGTCACATGAGCCAGAGGAGGTGCCCTGGGGAGAGAAAGAAGTGGGGAGGGTGAAAGGAAGTAGAGAAGAAAAAAGGAAGCGGGAAGAAAACCAAGGGCAAACAGAGAAAGAAGATAACTTCCTACCTACCTGACTAGTTATCAGACCAGAAAGTTATGTCACTCTGCATAGAAATACTATTTAAAACCTAAATACTCTTATTCAACTCCAATGAAAGTATTCAATATATTAATAAATTTATTACAATTCATATGAAACTTATACATTTATCTGAATACATGATCAATAAATTAATAAAAATAGAACTTATTACATCACATTTTTGTTACACATTTTTTAAAGCTTCATCTTAAATTTCGAAGCATTAGACAGTGTACTTAAATTTCAAAGAATTTACTTGCTGAGCACCAATAAATACATTCAATGGCTAACTGACCCATCTTCCCCCAACCACAGCAATATTAAATGTTCTTTAGCAGCAAGTCATGATGAAGAAAAAGCATTACCATTTCCTGGAACGATGATGTTAGAGCTTCAGTTCTTTCTTTTCTGGTTATTTCCCTTTGCTAAGTGTGCATGTTTGGTAGAACTTCTACCTTCCTTTCTGTCATCTTTTTCTCTGGATGTCATTTTACTAGAAATATCCTTTGTATTTGTTGACTTTTTCCTACTTTCCTTGGTTTTAGCACCTTTATCTAGTCCCACTTTCTCCTTTTCTTTGTCCTTTTTACCCTTAGGAGACTCTTTCCTGGATATATCGGAATCAGCCATTTTCTTATCCTTTCGATCATCCTCTTTTTCTTTCTTCCCCTTTTTTCTCTCTCCATTCTTACTTTCCTTCCTTGACTCAGGCTTCTCTTTTTCTTTCTTGAGCTCTTCTTTAGTGGGTTCTTTAACTTTCAAGTTACCCAATCAAAGGAAAAAATGTTTATTGAAAGCATCTCTTAATTCACAGAACAGCAACTTACTGTAAAAGTACTGTCTTTATTTAAAATCTCCCCACATACTTGAAACGATCATTCAAAAAGTGACCTTAATCCACTAGTGTTAAGTTGGTAAGAACAGATGCAAACCTCAATAAAGTACCAACTATAAAAGAAATGCTAGAAACTTGCCATATTTTTACAGCTTGAAATATGGTATAATTTGTCTTAAAACAAGGTTAACATGCAATATTATTCAAATGAGTTCATCCATGAAGGCAGTACTTACACAAAGTATTAACAACTCACATATCACATCTATAACGACATAATTAAAGGAACACTGACAACATAAGAACAAATTTTCCATAACCTGCAAGTATTTGTATAAAGATAATTTTAAAAATTTTCACTCTAACAAAGAACTATCTATTTAAAAATCTGTTCTTATAATACTTGAAAACAATACAATGCACAAATGAAAAACTAAATACCATTTAATTTTTTATTAAGAAAAATACAATATCCATATGAGAATAAATTTTTAAATTCATTATCTATAATGTGTCTAAAATGACAAATAGAATTTGTTTTCTGCTTATATTCAACATTATGAAATCAGTATTCCTTTAAGCATGTTTCCTGTTAATTTATGCAGAGCCACTCAAGCCAACATACGAGTATATGTTGCCCATGCTCATAGGGACAGGGCAATTCAATGAAATATACAGGCAATTCCAAGTCTTATGTAAGACGTTGCTTCCAACTTGCTTCATATCATGTTTAACAGTGCTGCTAGCCAAAGCTTTGAATTTCACCTTCTTGCTCTCTCATTAGAAAATCATAAGAGAACCAAGGCATATACTGTATAATGCAGCATTTAAGAAGAAATGAAGAAACTGAAATATTTCTTTAATAATAAAATGTGGAAGGTGTTTTTTTCCCATCAAAATCATGTAAAACTCCCATAGCACAAAATGTTATTGAATTCTTCTCGAAAATCTTATTAAAATCTTGTAGAAATACAGAATGGCATTCATAAGGAATTAACCATCCAAGTCCCCACTCTACTTGAGTGTGGTTCATGGAGCAACACAGAGAAAGACACTCCCGAGAGCAGAGCGCTAGTATAAAGCTGTCAGGTCCTATTCGGCACTATTTTTAAAATATGCTATCTTTAATGTTTAAGTTGCTCTCTAGATCAAGAAGTAAAATTATATTTTACTGGCCATTTATTTCATAATTATTTACATAGGAATAAAATGGTGAACATTTTGTTTTCTTCCCAGGAATTATTCAGGTGGGATACAAAGGGGAAACATTAAAATTTCTGAATCTTAAAATTAAAATACAGACCACAAAACCCTGCAAATCACAGTGAAAGTCTCACCTGTTAATGTCTCACCAAAAACGAATAAACTACAAACAATATGCCAAGCACTTGAACATGAAAGAATATTACAAGTTTATAAAGAAAATCATGCACTTCCCCCATGCCCCTCTCTCTGAAGGACATAAATATTTACATGAGAACAAGAAAAACCACAGGGATATAAAATAAGGCTGCAATAATAAGCTGTTAGCCTACATGTAATGGTTGACAGGTATAGTAATTTTGAAAGAATTATAATATCAAACACAGCGAATTCTATACCAACATATGCAATGCTCCAGATTATGTATCTAAGTTTTCATTTTATTGAAAACTTTAAGATTGATCACACAAGCTTTTATTGTGCTCTAAGAGTGTCACCAGCTTTTGGAGAAATGGAATCACTGATGAATTCATCTTTTTTTCCAACAGTAATTTAAAAATTCAAACTAAGCAAGTTTTTAGGTTGGAAGGTAGGATGTGTATATGTAAATTTATATATAATAACAATATGGTGATATTGTTATAATATGTATGTTCTTAATCTAAAGACTGTTACAAACTTTTGATAATATGAAAAGGAAATTATTTAATATTACAGGCTTGAGACAGAAAACTCTTTAATGAAGTTTTGATAAAACTATTTATGACCAAAGGTGCACCAAAAACCAAAAAGCAACAATGTTTAGCATTAGTAGCTGTATTTACGTAACATATCTAAAAAATGTCATGCATTTTCAAGCATTAAACTTGATTCACTCAAGGCTAATATGAAAAATAGAAAATACCTTTAGCCTTAGTTTTTCTCTTGGCTACCCCACCAGGTCCTTCTGTTGGTGTTTACAAGATGAAAATAGGTTATAAATAGAAAATATTTAGGTAATTAAAAATTAGTACCTATAAAATAGTTAAAATTGACATGTCTATTAAACAAATTTTCTTACATTCACCACTTAAAAAATACACTCCTTCAACATATAAATATCTGTCACTTATATGTCACTTTAGAACCTTACTTTCACTTTCAGTAACAGAAAACTGCATTACAGTTAGCCTATGATTTAGTCAACTTCACAACTTGCGACAGACCTGACAGAACTGTGGGCTTTGGAAATGTCTAATTGCCACGGAAAATGGTGCATTCCTCTCAGTGGTGCTTCCATAGTCGGTGCACTTCTGGTCATTGACAAATGATCAATTACAAGCACCAGGGGTGAAATGAGCTGAGGGCTTTAGTACTCTGGTCATTCATCACTGCCAGCCACAGAAGGACAGACTATTTTAATAGAATTTTTGTCTTTACTGTTTGAATCATCCATCAGTTTCTTTTCCCCATAGTTTCAAACTTTCTTTATAAAAGAAATTACACAAGTAAGAAACACACTATTATACAGATCGGTATTAACTTTTTTACTCTTCATCTAAAAACTTTGCAACGGCTTTCTGTTTACTCTTTTGGCAAATGAAAGCTCTGATATGGGTTTCTGTTTAACCCTCTAACAAATGTCAACACCATATACCTCTCAGTATATTCTTATTCCAACCAGGTTGTACGCAGCACCCCAGCCAACTAATGTCTTGGTCACACAAATGCTTTGTTATACTCATGTATCTGCTGATACCATGTATCTTTCCAAAGGGGCATTCCAAGCTGCCAGTCCCTTTTCTAGGCTCATCGGTGTGGGAGGAATGGTGCTTACTGTTCATCTCCTGTGAGGCAACACCATACACAATCTGTCACTGTACGACTCAGGTCTAAACTATTGTCACAAGAAAGCCCCTGAGCTCTTTTACACTATTCCTGTTGGAAACTGTAGAACCCACTCTATATGTTTCTCAAAACTGTAATCACACTTCCACTTCCAGTATGAGGTATTTTTACTCCTATTCTGTTATACTGTTCAAATCATCCTCCCTTCCTAAATTCCTTCCCCTTTCTCTATTCACTGAGATTTGTTGCCATCAAACGAGGTAGTCCATCTGAGGATGGTAATTTATTTTGGTTGAACTATACTCATCATCATTCGGGGAAAAAAGTATTAGTATGTCTTACCCCTGACTACATTAGAAAGAAAAAAACATGAATTAACTGTTCCATGTGGCTTTCTACATCTGTCCAATTACTTGATATACACATATAACCATAACCTGTGTGTGTGTGTGTGTGTGTGTGTGTATGTGTATGGGTGTTGTGTGTGTGAGTGTATGTGTGACAATTACTTTTCACAGACAAAACTCGATTCTTTCCTAAACTCTATTAAAACCAGCATGCCACATTGTAATACTGAGTGCTACCTTGGACTATGCACTAACGTTTATTTCAGAATAAAATATGAAACCTAGTCTTATAATACCAACTTTTAAATGCATGGGTATTATCCGGTATGCCAAAGAAATTAGCATACAGTAGTAAAATGTACGTTTAGTGATGCTAATGTCCCCTCCGGACTCCTGCATGTTCCTGAAATGCAGGCCTGGAATATCCTGTTAAGAAGCAGTGGTGGGAGTCAGACTACAGGCCCTCCACCCTATTATGATATAGCCAAAACAGCAGTACTGTTGAAAAGGCTCAAGTTAACTTTTGTCATTAATAAGCTAAAATATTAGATCAGCATCGGATTAGTGAAACAGGAAAAAAGAAGTACTTTCATTAAAACTTTCTGCTATGGGTATAAATCCTTAAAGAGATACAAATTAACAATGTATAAAACACTACGTAAAATTCTAAAGGCTCAACTTAAGCTACCTTTTTTGAACTCCAAGTCAATGATTTTTTTTTCTACTTTTGACATGACAAAGACTGAGCTAATAATTTAAACCACAATGTTCATATTCGGTCTCTGAAGTATTGAAATAGTAGAGACATGAGAGAAAGCATAGAGCTTGGAAAACAGAAGGTTAAGAGAAAAGCCCCTAAGTAATGAACAAAAGGAGAGAAGAGTCAAGAAGATGCAGTGTTCTGAAAATCAAGGCAGCAGTTTTAGGAAGAAAGGTATGAACACCTGTTGAGGATGAGAACACCACTGAATTATGTTAGTTATTAAATGTCCCATAAGGTTGTTCAGTTTACAGTTTTAGAAGCAGTACAAGAGAAGGTGATGTTACAGCAATGAGAAAACACAGGTGGAAAGAAAGCTGAGCAAAAGCCCAGGGTGCTCCTGAGGGGCTCTCTTACCTCCTTAGAAGAAAACTGATCATACTTGTATGTGTAATTCCCCAAGATTCTCAGGGGGCAAAAAAAGGAATAAGGTTCTGAAGACTGTCCCCTGTGTTCACATGCTGTGAAGGCTGGAGGAAACAAAGGCATGCCTGAGTTAATTAGAGGGGAACATGGTGAGACCATAAAGAGGAGGTACAGACACAAGGAGAAGGGTTAGCTTTGGAAACCAGAAGATGCCGCATGTGAAAAAAAATGACCAATGAGACAGGAAACAGTGATTCAAAACAATTCAAAGAGTAAAGAAATGCTGTACCGTGTAGAGAGATGGAGGTAATGCAACCCAAGCCAGAGAGAACGATCTTGGTAAAGCAGAAAGAGGACGATCTTCCTGCCTCTACAGTGGAAGGAAGATGGAAGAGTGTGTAAAAGGTTTCAGATACCTACTGAAGAGAATAACTCTCACAGAGCAGTGAGCACCTCACAGAGCTTCAATCAGGTAAATTTAGAATAGATCTTTTTCCAAAAACAGTGTGAAGCCCCATGGAGAAGGGGTCAGTGGTGATCCATGACTGATGATAGCATGTAGAAGGGGGAAAAAATACAAGTTTGGGGACATTAGAGAAGTGGCCCCAGAAAAAAGCATAGGCATGTATGTAAGACTTTGCTTTTATGTAAGTCCTAATTCTAGACAGAATTAATTTCTTATCATTTGTAATTATGGTTGATGTCTCTACGGTATCAAAACTCAATACGTGTGCCCTATTTTTCTTCTTTTTTCTCTTTACTACCATAGCCAATGCCTAGGAGGAGAAAAAAGGGAAAAATTCCATCAAACAATAAAATTCATCGTAATACAATAACTCCTTAAAAATAGTGTCCAAATGGTGTGGAGAAAACTGTATCAATTAGAGCCTGAAAAGGAAGCATCTTAGAATTCTGCAATCCACTTGGATAAAAGTTGTTTTTGTTGATAGAGGACATTCCAATTGAAGGCAGTTGTCAAAGAAGCAGGAGGATGTAGTTACAGTCAAAGAGAATGGCAAAAAAATAAATCACCATCACGTTGCTCACTTCTGTGTTGCACTGTATGTTTATTCTGATGGTTTCTAAGGTGCTTATCATTAATGACGCCGCTGACAGAAATCTGAAAACAGCAGGTCTAGTATTCTTACCTTAGAACACGAACGAGTTGCCGAAAGGCAATTAATGTCATTTTGGCAACTGCTTCAGAGCCACTATCCTACACACATTTTCAAAATGAAGTATTCTGTATGACATTAAAATGCTCAATCCTTAAGCGAATGGTTGGAGCTGTGGTTCCCCCACGTGCAATAGACACAATGTTAGAAGACTGGTTCTGTGATAGAAACACAAGTAGCTACTGCAGATTTCCAGAGAATTGCCACAGAATTGGTAGGCAGGGTATCACTTCCTACTTGGTCATTTCAGTCACTCCCATGGTCCCTGGTGAGACTTGTGACTTAATTTGAGCCTCAGTTTCTCATCTTTGTCCTTCCCATACTGAAACATCATAATTTATTCCAGCATTGACTACAGATAGCAGAAAGAGGCCCAAATACCTAAGTAAAGGATCTGGGAACTCAGTAGGCTATCACTCTAGAATGGATGTCTAGTTTTGGTAAAATGCATTTTAGGACACTACGCCAAGTTCCTTTTTATTTTTACATAGATGGTATAAACATATTATCACAGGCATTTTTATAAATAGAAAGCTATAAACCTTCCAACCCTGCATGATAAGTAGGGAAGGGAGGATAGGAATATAACAGAACCTAAACACTAAAGATTAAGGAAGGGATTACATCCAGAGGCGGAGAGTTCAAATAAAAATGCAGACTCAAATACAAATGAGATATGGAAAAGATCGTGTGAAGACCTCTGTTAGCATAGATCGGTTACCTTCATAAACTTCAAAATGTCATTTCTCTTCAAGAAAATACGTCCGATAATTTTTCTCACTTATTTAAGCTGGTTTAAAAACAAAAACACTGGCGTGTTTCATTATGCAATGGGCGACTCCCGAGGTTCTCACGCATCCCAACAAACCCCAGCATATACTTAATAAGTATCATCTGTTGGGCTCAGCTTTGAAGAGAGATTCAGATGAAGCATGAGACCTGGTTCTTAACGCCAAGGAGTTCGCAGTTAATACCTATTCCTACGTATGACGTGGTTATCTCAGCAAATAACTGAGGCAGAGAATTCGGCATACTGTCTCAGCAGTCAATGGGATGATAAAGTCTGTCACTGAATTTCATTCAAGTGCGCCAAATAGATACTGCGATCAAAGAAAATGCCACAGACCAAATCGCAGAAAACGTCTTACTTGTTTTGTAGACCAGAATCTTCCTTAGAAAGGGTCACTGAGTGTCAATGCCCAAAAGGTGTAACTGCCAGCTGGACAAGTTAAAAATAATTGTCTATGCCTATATCTGCTTTTGATAATCTTCCAAAATTATAAACACTGGGATAGACAAGGAAACATTTTGTTCAATCTCATTAACGATAAAGAAAAACAAACCAGGAACCAAGCAGAAAAAAGTTTTTCTTACATGTTTGGGCACAGCTCTCTAAGACAGGGAGGAAACTTTCAGAATAAAGAATGGAGTACAAGATGAAAAGTTTGGGTCACCCAGCACCCCATTAAGCCCAAGTCACTTGCATGAGTCCCACGGGCAGCAAACTGCAGCTAAGGTCAGGAATTTAATAAGATCAGGACCTAGAAGATGCTTCTCCAACTGACTTGACCCCACCACTCACGTCGCAGGGAAAATCAGGGCTGAAAGAAGCTCAAGTGCACAAAGGTAAGTCCTCAGCGTGCCACTCCCTTGTCGTTGCACCGAACTCCAGAAAACCCAGTGCCTTTTCAGTTGGACAAATGGCAGTGAGTCTGAAAAAGTAAAGGCAGCTCTGAGGGTTCAACACCGCATCTGATACAGAGCATGTTATGCAGGCTTCCTGTGGGTTTTCACAATGGGAAAAGCAGAGGCCATACAGCACAGCATAGAATTCTGCCAACTATAAATATTCAAACATGCACAACTTTGCCTTTGGAAGTACATCCCTCAGTTTAAGCTAGGAAAATATATTATGAAACTGAAAACTATACAATAAATTCTTGGAAAATTAAGAATTATAACATATATAACAAATAAAATTTAAGTGAAGTTATTGCGATCAGCTCCAAAGTACTCTATACCAGTTTTGCCAACAACTTGATTTTCTCACAAAAACGAGCCGTAGGCACAAGTTGAAGGAAGTCACAGAAGTCAGGGGTTCATTAGCTACTCGGCTTTTACCCACTTCTGAGGTTTTTCCAAAGGGACGATTAGAGGTATACTACATAAACGGCAAATTATGATCTCACACCCTTATTTTTCACTTACAAAAATAAAGCATAATTAATTTCTGTACATAAAACGTGTTAGTATAATGACAAAAAAAAGCCTGATAAGAAATTAATGATTCCAAACATTTTTAACACACATACTTAATTATTTACTTCTCATAAACAGATCAAACATTTTTTACAGTTAGTAGTAATGAAGCATTAAGAAATAAGACTGTTTAAAAAAATACATCTCAGACATCTGGCTAAGTGAATTTCATAGAGAGGGAGGCCTAAGAATGCTTTTGAATTTAAACCTAATGAACTCTGATATTTCACAGCATTTTGAATTTCAATTTCAAAGTGGAAGACACAAGTATGGGCAAAAACTGCATAGACTTTCAGAAAAAAATATTATTAAACCACACTCATTTGTTCCAGAATACTAACATTCCAAAATGAAAAGCTTTTGACTGTCAGAAACATTAATAAAATAAAACATATTCCCTGAATAACTAGGGAAAGACAAACTAGAGTTTTAATAGCCATTCAAGCTTTAGAAGATCACTGTCCAATGTACAACATCCGTATCTATTTCCAAAAGGAAGTTAAAATAATGCCTTAAAAAAAAGATAAGATTACCAAATTGGACAGTTTTCCCTGACACATGTAAATGATGAGTAGACGTGGAAGCTGGTGTAATGGTTTCTACCAAGAAACTAAATTTGTCATGGTTCCCTCTGAAAATAATGGGCAAAAAATCTACTTACAGAAAGCAAATTCATTAAATATGAATTTGAAAAAATAAGTAATGAATATTTGAAAAGTAGAAATTATTATAAACAGATAAAATGTTAACAAATGCAAACATTTTCTATTAATAATTTTAAGCCCTATGAAGAACCAAAGCTAAGTTTCATAGAATCTCAGAGATTTAAAAACGTGAAATACCACTCCCTAACAGAAAACAAAGGTCTTATGTCTTATCACTTTCAAGCTATAAGAGCTTTGTTGGAGGGAAGAAACAGATGAACTCTCATTTTAAGAAATGTATATTATATATGGCTAATATAATTGGTTTTGATATTATTGAAGCAAACTACTTTTAAATGAACTGATTTGAAAATGTTTTTAAGGTTTTCTAATGGCAAAAATGTATTCTCCTAAAAAGAATGACCACTTTAATAAATTTACAAATCTAAAAAGTGTATTATACCTAAGCCAAAATTGATAGTGAATTAACAAGGTAATACAGGGAAAAAATGGAAAAAGACTTACTTGGGATGGATAATTTTAATATGTACAACATTATTTAAGATACATATTCACATTTTCCTTCTTGTGTAATATGTCTACTTGAAAAAAAATACAAATTATTTTCTCTGGGTGTATATTTGGAAATGAGAATAAAAATAAATTTTGCTTTCATAGACAGAAATATTCAGATATACTACTATCTGAATACAGTAACTTAACTATGCTAAGGCAAAAACATGGGGTTATTTTCAAATTATTTTAAAAGCACCATTAATACACAATTTTACATTGAAACTGGTATTAACCTATCTGACAAATCAGTTAACCTAGACAAATTACAATTAAAAAAATCAGTTTTTTAAAGAACCATCATTTTAAACATCAGTTATGTTAAAGATCAACAGAGCGTTTAATTTATGAATCATGCTAGAAATATTTTGATAATCAAGTCCATTATAATCATCTTAATTAATAAGGTGTTAGAAAGACAAGCATTAAGGGTTAATCACAAAACAATTTGCTGTTAAGTTTCTAAATTTAGTTCAGTGAATACATAAGTTGAAACAAAACAATACAGAAACCAATTATACCACCAAAAACATCATTCTCAATGTACTTTGTAGACAACTACGAGAATGAGGAATGCCAGTTTCTTCACTAGAAATGGGGAAGCCAAGGAAGGGACTAGCTAGGAGCTGTACTGGGGGAAAGACCACATGGTTGCCTTGTATTGTTTGATCGCAGCAGCCCCACTGCACGTTAAGCCCTGGGTGAGCAAAGGAAAGAAAGAAAAAGGAGACGGCTTCGGGTTTTCATAAGCCAGTGACTTCAGTCCCTGAATCAAAGTTACTGGTTATGTAAATCCAAAATGACACAAGTCTTTCCCTGAACCCCTTCATTCTGTGACGTACCATCAACACCATCTGTGGTTTCACTTTCGTCTTCTTCTTCTTCTAGCATTTCAAAAGGAGTCATTATATCATAGAGAAACGAGAGGAAACCATAAAACCAATCTGAACTTTCCTCGGCTAAAATATTAAGGACTTCCTCAAGAGAATCAATATTTTCATTACTGCCATCTTTGGTCAGGCCTACATAAGAATAGAGGAAGAGAGAAAGAGAAAATAAGGAAAGCAGTTAGGTGGAAAAAAGCTGAGAAAGAGTGATCTCAAAAAGGATATGCATCATGGTCACACAGGTTTACAGAAGATATTTTGGAAAATAAAGGAATCGATTAAGATGCACACCTTACAATCAACTCTCAATTATATGTAATAAAGGAAAGACACAATTTGACCAATCCTCACAATTCCTACCAGCCCCTAACCAGGTTTGCTTTTCTCCCAGAGAATCTAAAGCTGAAAAACACAAAATTGCATCAGCCAAAATCGACTGACTATTGTCAATGGGAAGAGTGAATAATATAGTATATGAGAGTAAAAAGATAGATACTTCAAACCACCTCCAGATTTGCTCATTTAAGAACCAGATATTATCGAGAGTTGATTATACAAACATGCACATATATCCATAAATATTCACTGAAAATAGAAAGGTTCATTTCCTCAAAATGTTCCCCTTAGCACCTGGAGTTAACTCAGGAAACTCCGAAATGAACATGAATAGCAGTATTATCGTTCATAGCCTCCATAAATGGGTATAAATGCACTCACATTATATAACTCAGGTAATTAACTTAAATTTTAACACTATCAAATATGTTACCTTTATAATGCTCTGGCTACTGACTCATGGTCCTGTAATTTTGGCCAATAATAAGAGTCAGTTATTAATAATAGTTCACTCTGCCTACCAATATGAAATGTGATCAAGGCCTTAGACAATCACTTGCAGTAAGAACATTCCAAAATTCTCTCCCACATCAGTCCATGAAATTAACTTCTCCTGTAAAGACACGATTTTCTTTTCTGTAATGAACTGGTATTGGGTAGGAAAGGTCGCTTGGCTCCAGTAAATATCAACGTCCATCAATAATACCAAGCTCTATACAGCAAGGCCCATAATTCCGAGGAGAAGGAAAAAACAAACCAGGGTGGAGGGTTCTGGCTGGAAGAAATACGAACATCCATGATTTTAGAGGTAAAATTATAACCACCTAATTTACAATTTCAGGCTTTGACAACACAGAATTTCTCCACACAGCATAAGTACCACAATCAAGACTGACAGGTCAAGGATAATAAGAAGACAATGAGTATTAATATCAAGGATTATAGTGGATTTTCCCCACTTCTAGTCCACAGAAGAACTGCATTATGCCATTCTTCATGTATTTGGGGAAAAGGGACAAATTGCAGTTGCCCCTTAAATTATTTTTTGACAAACCCAGAGTGTTTTTTCACTAAATGTAACAGCTGGCAATTGCTATGAACAGAGATCTGTATTCCCACCCAAGTTTCTGTGGGAATAACATTGTTTCTTCTTCTTGCCTTAATACACTATAGCTGTATATTTACAATAAACATTTTTATTTCTCTCCATTTTCCAATATAAGAACTTCAAGTATTGGATATAAAATATGAAACTTTACCACCCTTCGCTGTGACATGTTGAAGTATGTAGCAAGTATGCAAAAGTATTTAAATAAAACTATTTACCCAATTACACAACCTTCCTGATTCTTAAGATAAAATTCTTAAGATAAAAATGTTCTTTATCCAAAGAGAAAAAGAAAATATTCTGCGTGTATAATTCCTTAACCTCCAAGAATTGGCCCAAACGAAAGAGCAGGCTGTGAACGCCTTGGACCAGGCAAGACCCAGTCCTCTCCTCCCTTCAGCTCACTCATGCATCCTTCCAGTCTACAAATGTTTGCCAAGGCTCTCAGAATTATTGACTGGCTTCCCTTTTGTTCTCCAGCCACACCTACGATGGTGCCAGCTAGGTAGTAGTCACAGGAAATAGAGCCAATCATGTAGTCCTTCAAGTGCTGCTACTCTAAGATGTTACTCTCACCAGTTAGTCCTTGGATCCTTTTTCTATCAATTTTATTTGGGAAATAAGTTTTCAAAGAATACATTTTTAAACAACATAGTTTTCCAAAACCCAAACCAAAATCAAAGATACTTTATTTTAAATAATTTGGCCACAAAAGTAGGAAGCTATGTAAATCGAAACAGGGTTAGAATGTGTTCAAAGTATATCGCACGGGCCATGGCCAGAACAATGAAAAAATAAAATTGATGATGGCTATTGATCTTGATTTATTTACTCACACATATTTCATTCTTTCTTTGTATTTCACAAGAAAAACCAACCTTAAAATGTGAAAGAAATGTAAACATGAATGTGTACATTTCCTCAAATTGATAAAATTTAGATATATGCAGATTTAAGAAAACAGAAATATCTATGAAAAAAATGCCAAACTATGCAAGTTCAACAATCTCAACTATCATGACACCCACCACGCCGAGCTCTCCCCTAATCTCCCACTCCATACTTTCACCCATCCCTTCGGACACCCTCGACCTTAATCCAGAACCCTTGCCGGTGAGCTGCCTCTCCAGTGACAATGCATCCAGAGTGTACGCTCACTGAATTTACTCCCCTCATAACTTCTCCCTGAACATACAGAGCCAATTACTGTCTCTGTACCCCAAGAACTTCATCAGGTTCTTTCTTTGCAACTACCTGCCAGTAATAGAGGCCCAACTAAATGACAAAGACCTCAAAAACTAGAAAAGAACTTTAGTCATAAAATTCAAGTCCAGTCAAGGTTGTATTTCACGTGGAGAATTCAAACGTCATAGCAGTGAGGTCAGAAGACATAAGTGAGCCTGATAGCTCACCTCTGGTTTGTTTCATCTTTACTGAAGCCACAAGCCAACTGTGAATTAGTTGCAAAACAGTTTATCTTAGCCTCTGTGCACTTAACAGTCAAACTACCAAAATTAACCAAGATTCACCAAATTCGGTTCCACTTCTGAACATGTAATTCTTATAAAAGGAACAAATTATGATTTGCCCATCCCATGTGTCTACCTGCAAAAGGCAATGTTGTGAGATACAATTTTAATTGTATCTCTTAATGGTTGCTTAAAAACCGTAAGGGGAATAAACTCTTGAAATCTAACTATAATACTAAAAATGAAGTTATTAATGTAAATTTCTTATAGAAATCAGTGTTTTATAGAAAAAAATAACACATTTTAATTTTAATAGTTGACACTTCCCACCTCACAGACCAAATAGCTGATTTAAAGCTAAAAAGACCAATAATATACAGTAGATGAGAATATTATTTCTAAAAATGAGGAACCTCGGCCCACATGAAGTTATTTTTAAAATTAAAAAGCTTCACTATTCAGAATCCATCATTTAAAGTATAGTAATATAATGAAGTAAAAAACCATTTATAGGCAAGTAAATTGGTATCATTCTGATATGCTAAATTCCATATAATTTTATTTATTTTGCATGCCTAGGATTACAGTCTTCTGAGGATTTACTATATTTATATAAACTCAAATTTAGATATGTAATACAAAATTATATAGAAAATTCCATTAAGGTTAAGACAGGAAAAGAAATTTCATAGATAGTAAGTTTCTACTGTAAAGTAGCAAACATTATTCCCCCCGAGCAATAATAAAACATAAACTAAAATTAAGAAGGTACATTACATTTAATCGTAACTAAACCCTTTTTTCATATTTATAGGGAGGTGAAGATAAATCTACCGAGAACAGTTTCATTGGTTACAGATGTGGAATCCCCCCATTTTTCCATGTCCATAAAATATACACAAAATTATGTGTTTAGGAAGAATTGCTTTGTGGCATTATTTTACTAAGCTTATTGTAGTGTATAATGCCATGCTATAGTCATTATTTTTCTAAAGACTTCAGTATAAAAAGTTTTAATACACATTATGTTATATACTAAAGCAAAGGAAATAATGCTGTTTAACAAACAGAAATATGTATCTCACAGAGGCCAGATTATACAAAACTTGCATATTAAAACCAGCACCTTCCTTCCTAGTAAGACAGCATTTTAAGATAAATGAGGGAATATCACATATTTACTTATTAGAATAATAAACACAGGTAATTCTGGTGAGAGAAAAAGAAGGGCTCAATGCTTTAAGATACAGAAACCCAGCCAAAGACTACTAGTTCATATTTTAATGTTACCTGTAAAATATGCATAGCACATTTTAAGATGTTTACTACCACTATTTTATTTCAATATGAATTTTCGTAAGCCTTATAGAAATTACATTTTCAAATGGACGTGGATTATGTCAAATGATGCTAAAGAATGTTATAATTAACATATCTGAATATAGACTAGCACATTATGTATATGTTCAAATGTTAAGTTCAGAACACGAAGTGCTTTAAATCTGAAAATACATACTAAATTATTATACTCGTACTTATTCAAAGTATATGTGCAAGAGTTGGATAAGTTATCCATTTATAAAAATAAACTGAAATGTGAGTCCGTGGAAAAATAACTAAGCTATTTAACATCTCAACAAGAATGAAACAATATGATTTAAGTGAGAAAATATCTTCCATAAAATATATACAGTTGACATAGATATTATCAAGGCAAAAATATTCTTTTATTTCCAGTATTTCACTAACACTAACAAAAAACAAAATGGCTACTTGCCTAATAAAACTTTGGCATCATCCACATCAAAATCTCCATCACCATCAGCATCATAGACTCCTAGTTTTCCTACAAGAGGGGAGAAATAATGGATATGGGAACAAAAGGAAAAACAAATTTAGTAAGGTACTACCACTAATTGCAGTCCTGTATATCAGCCATAAGTGTTACCAATCCATGCAATTCTTTGCTCTTTTAATCCTGATGGGCAGTGCTAAATAAATATCTTACCTAAAAATGATGGGCAATTCATTTAGCGATTCAGGAAACATTCACCTAACAAATCTAAGAAATAGAACTGAGATAATATTTTCCTTAAAGGTTTAACAATACCTTGATTTAATCATTTCAGACCATTTCCTTTTATTTTACTGCTAAAATGATTTTAGGTAAGATTTTCAACATACATAAGAAATAATATTGATCCATTGCCAATAGTCACATGAAATGTAATGTTTCTAAAGTATGAAAGTTCCGCCATCGATATTCAAAAGAAAAGGAACACACACCAAGCCTTAAATAAAGACTATATAGAAATAATTAACATCCAGTATAAATACTAAAAATAAGAGGACAATTAATTTTATATTTTGCAATAATGATTTACAACTGAAACATCAGGCATCAACCTTTAAAAAAAAAAGACTTCTGGAAATAAAGTATGTAAAACTGGCTTCCTGAAATTACAAAGGAAAACTTATGGTTATCCTACTTAGAAACTTAATTAGCACTAGCCATCTACTACTAAGAAGAAAATGGCTTAAAATAGCTAACCTGAGAAGACAGCACTACCAGAGCCTTTCCTCATCGGGAAGAGTAAACACATATTTGAAGGTTTTAATAAAGCTTTATCACGTAGGAGCACTGTTATGTCTAGTATCTCAAGTATAAGTCATATATGTTCAATTCCCTAAAAAACATCTTAAAATCAACATGGTTTATAATTCATCATTGGACAATGGCTGCGAAGAGACATAATAACGCACAGCAATATTTTAAACAATATTCACAAATACAGCATTAGTACTAAAAAAAAAATCAGTTGACAGCACTGTTACCATTTCTTTAATAAAAAGTAAATTAAAACACTGCATAAGAGCAGGCAGAGCTGTGGAGCAGAGTAGTCATGAGCCATCTTTACCCTCCTAGAGCCCTTGTCTTACTTAGGAAAATAGTACACTATAAAGAAGGCTGGTTTAGCACACACACATTATAAATGATACTAATAAATCATACTAATAATGGATACTAATCATAATAATTTCATTTTCTGTTGCTAAGAAAATGAAAAGCACTGATCTGCAGGTGGAGGCTATATATATATATATATATATATATATATATATAGCACCAGAGCTCAAACAACATTAGAAACATAAAAACAAAAAACAAAACTACCCTTTCTGACAAACTAACAGGAGAAACTGGTCCTGCCGCTTACAGTTTCTAATGAAGGTGATAACTAACTTAGTAGAATATAAAGATGACATTTTAGAGACTAACACAGGAGACTTAAAATGCATCTCCAATAGCCTACCTTGAAGTACCTCTGATAAGTTATAACGGAAGTCCTTTGCTTTGGCTGCATGCATGTAAAAACACGAAAATTGTTACTTGTGCTTAAATGTACAAATACTTGAAATCTCTTCTTTTGTTTAATGGACTTTCCCTAGCAACATATCACTGTAAGTTAATGAAAGCACAGATCTACTCAGAAGTTTGCGTCTACACTAAAATTCTTCCTCTGTTAGTCTATCAATTTATCCAGAGACACTTCCATTTACGTGTTAAAAATAAGAAGCTTCAATGAAAGGCAGATCACATGTAAGCATGTCTTGTTATTCTTTGCCTTTCACTCCCTTCCCCCCAGAAAGATGGATGCATCTAACAAGTAAAGGAGACGCACAGTAGAGTCTACAGAAGGGAGGGGACTTTCTATACAACACTGTACATCTAGAGAAGTGTGCATTTTTTTTCAGTGACAGGGTCCACATCTTTCACTGAGTTATTAAAGAGGAAGACCATTTATTCACAATAGCCCAAAAATGGAAACAATCCATATGTCCATCACTGATGAATGGATAAGCAAATGAGGTTATATCCAGCCATACGATGGAATATTATTCAACCATAAAATGGAGTAAGTATTGAACTTTGAAAACAGTATGCTAAGTGCAAAAAGGCAGACACAGAACACCACATACTGTATGATTCCATTTATATGAAATGTCCAAAATAAGCAAATACACAGACACAGTGTATTAGTGTTTGCCAGAAGAAGGAAGGAGTAGAGAATTGAGTTTTGGGGGAAGGAGTGATGGAAATATTCTGGAAGTAGATAATGATAACACAAAATGATGAATGTATTAAAAATCAGTGAACTGTTGCTTTTCAAAATTTTACATTACTGAATTTTATGTTATGTGAATCTTATCTCAATTTTTTTAAAAAAGGACTTGGTGAGGTTTAAAAAAAAGAGTATGACTCTAAAATAGGAAAGGATCATTAATGCAAAAAAATCATGAAAAACTGCAGTAATTATGGGGAGAGAAAAGGAAACATAAGGAGAAAGGAAGACAGATATCAGAAATAACACAGCAACTTCCTCAGACCATCATACAGACGGTTCCTACACACACACACACACACACACACACACACACACACACACGGCAATTCCAACAGGACACAGAGGGGTGTGCTTTGAAATGCTCTCTAAGGCAATGTCTTACGAATTCTATGTTTATGATCCATTAATAGTCCTTAAATGAACTCAGTGGCTCATAAGCAATATTTTTAAAATTCATAGTATAACAAATAGCATAGAAATTATAGATTATTGCATGTAGTGAGAGTGCTGTTTGATAAAACTTTTCTGTGTGGTATACATACAATATAAAGTCTACTGTTCAAAGAAGTTGAAAAGCCACTACTCCAAAGAAACTCTGATTACATAGCCCTTTTTCCCACTCTACTGAGAACCACCGAAAGGTGACAGAAATTAACAGTACCAAAAAGATGCTGATAAATCTTTAAGATTACTAAGGGATATCATTTACGCTCTCATATATTCACATAATAAGTGATATCAAAATTCTTACCTAAAACTTCCTCATAATCAATAAGATCAAACCAGACAACAGCTACTGATGTCCAGACTCCCAGCAACGCAATGACCATAAACCACGTGAAAAAAGAACTGCCAGGAAGTCCTCCTTTCCTTCCATTCTTGTGTCCTCCATGCTTTGTGTCTGTTTAAAAAGAAAATGATGTACAATGTCATTACAAAAGAAAACACTTTACCAAACCACTTTTTGCTGAATTATTTCTCCAGTAATTTAATAGTACTCATAATGGAAAATCATTTCAAAAATAGTTTTCCCTTAAATTCTCAAAACGTGTTACACAAAATAAAGATTCTGGAAAATGAAAGAGATTCTGTTTAGACTCAACACATGTTTAAAAACGCTAACTTCCAAGTAATGAACGAAATAAACTATTGATGGGCTAACTATATTTTTAAAAATAAAGGTTGATATAATACTATATTCCTTCCTTCTAAGTTCTTTATCCAAACTACCTAAACATCCCCTCCTTCAAAGTTCAGAGCATATCAATTCAATGAAATCAGCGAGAAATGTAGCCAAATCCTTTTCTCTGTCCTATTTAGTTTCTGTAGAACCTTAAAAACTCTGTTAACTGTCACAGAAAATCCCTCCCCTCCCCAAGCCGCTCCATATTCTTAGCCAAAAAGGGACAGAAAAAGGAAGGAGACTATTTATAGGAAACAGAGGACAGGGAAGAAGAGAAGCAAAACAGTACAATTCAGTCTTCCTCCTCTATGGGTTCCACTGGACCTACAGAAACAGGAAAAGGCTCATTCACAATTGGTCTCAACGCAGGAAACAGCTTGGTAAACTACTGTCCACCAAAAGTGTCATTTGTCATGTCTGACAGGTTTAACATACCTTATATTCTTCCAGAAATATTCTTGTTACAGCCAAAAACTAACAAAAATAATGAAAGTCAAGTGGTATTAATAGAAAATGGTCAACACCATCCTTAAAAGGAAAGACTGTAGCATTGAAATTTCTCTTAAAAAGGAATAAATATTATGTGAATATTAATAATTAAATTAACAGGATATGTCATATCCCCAAATACCCTTTGAAAAAGGGAAAAGTTTATCAACCAGGTAGAAACCATCCTATCTGTTGAACACATGTCATCGCTTTCAAGGTGTTTCCACGTGCATGGCTGCACGTGATTCTTTTGTCAGTGTCTCTCAAGAGGGTATTTCTGGGTGTTTATACAGGACAATTCTTCTGCCTGTGTGACTGTTCCTTACACGGCAGCTGGCATCTCTGGTTTCCGCTGGTCCCAAAGGTAAGTGGCACCCACTGATTATGACATAAACATCCCCAAACATTTCCAAGTGTCCCTCACAAGGACAGTGCCTAGTTGAGAACCACTAGGGGTAAGAACAGGAATAATCATGTTTTATGGAGAAAAGATGCAATGATTCACTCAAAGTCACCAGCACAACTGAGGCAGAGCTAGGAACAGACCCTAGCTTCCATGGTCCTGGGTACCGTGATCCACATGAGGAGGTCAAATTACGTGATTTCCAAAACCTCACGGGCTCTAATCTAGAACCTGCTTTCTGACTGCTAAATCTAGTTCTAATTACAAAATACTGGTAGTAGTTTTCCACTGGCTCAAATCAAGAATATATTGCCAACTATTCTGGATGAAAAAATAAAATGAAATTCTTTTTGTTAAAAAGATATACACGTTTTTTTAAAACACCACTAGATGAACTTCTCAAAAGGGGCCATAAAAACTAAATCAACCTGAGAGAGTGTGTGTATGGGTATGTATATCCACACTCAAACATACACATCTCTACCTATTTATGTGTATTTAAGTATACAAAATTATGACAGCCAAATAAGACAAATTTCATTCTGAAAGAAAGTCAATTTCCTTTTCTAATGTTTTTTTACATATTAACAGACCCATCCAAAGGGCCAGATTTATATATAATGAATGATATGGTGAATTCACAAAAGTATACTTACCAAGCAACATATGGCCATCTAATTTGTTTCTAACATGATCTATTAAAAGTCTCCTAAGAGCTGGCAATATAAAACCTAATTTATACCTTGTAGAAAACACTTGCTGGACAAAGATCACAATGTTGTATATTAAATCCACTTAAAACAGGCTTCACTGTTTCATTATCTGAACACACCCATGGGAGGGGGAGACGTGAAAATTTCAGCAGTGTTGGTTGGGTAGGGATGATGATTTTTGATATTTTTATGTCTTAAGCATAGAAATTACAAGAAGAACTATAAAGTGCCACTAAAATTTAGAAAAAGAAAAAAGTGGGTAGCTTCTGTGGGGCAGGGGAGCAACAAAGATTTAGTAGCAGTGTTGTGTGTTTAATTTATTAAACATCGATATAGATGGAGAGTTTTTTAAGAGTATTTAAAAAACCTTCCTTCTACATATGATATATTCATACACACCCTTTTTTGCAGAACACTTATTATAATAAGAACAATGCCTCCCAGGAATACCAATTTACTTCCAAATATGGAATTATAATAGTTAATGACTAAGAATGTTCCTCCCTTGATTACTTATTGCCTCTAAGAATCAAATTTATGTTTTCTATTTAAAATGAATGCTAACAGTGCAGGAAACCTGGGTTCTTGTCTTATCTCCTCTTGGACATTTTGTAATTGACACCAGTGTCTTGTATTTTTCCTAATTAACTAGAAAATAATAAGGTTAGATAAAGAGTTTGTCCTTTTATTCATTCATTTAACATATTTATTCAGCATATGTATCAAACATGATACAATTGTTACTCTATAATTAAGTTTTCAAAATGTGTACCTTGATAAAACACACTCAAGACGACGCTATTTACAAAGGGGAGGGAGTGGAGGGATGGGCAAAAGGGGGAGGGGATTAAGAAGCACAAACTTCCAGTTATAAAATAAATACAGTCACAAGGATGTGCTACAGCACAGGTAATATAGTCAATAGTGTTCTAATTACTTCTGTGGTGACAGACGGTTACTAGATTTATTGTGATCACTTCGTAAGGCATATAGATGTTGAATAAGCGTGTTATACTATGGAAACTCATAGAATATTGTATGTCTACTATGCTTTAATTTTAAAAATTTTAATAAATAAAACTTAAAAAAATAAAGACAGCACCCTCAAAAATAAAAAGAAGATACTATTTCAAATAAGCGTATAATAAAATAGCTAACAAGTAATAATAATTTTATTTCAAAGTTCAATTCTTTCTCCATTTCTGTCTCTTTCTTGAGGCAGAAATGAAGGAGAAAAATTTCTCAGGTTCCCAAAAGGAAACTACCATTTATACAAGTTGATTCAGTAATAATCATTTAAGCGTTTTTGACCTCAACACCAAATATATTGTTTATTTGAGACACGATTCTAACAACTTCAGTCAAGTGTCCAAAATCACTGTATAAAACTAAAGAGTAGACTTGAAAGCCAAACCAACCCAAATGAGTGAACGCAACACAGGAGGGAAGGCCTATAAAAGGCACGGATGCAGCAGCAAGAATAGACACAGAACTTGAAGGAATAGTGGCAGGAGGCCATTTATGATGGATGCTCATATGCAAATCCGGAACAGTCTGAAAATAATCTTTTTTTTTTTTTTTTTTATTGCCTTAAATTTTATTTATCTTTTAAGCCATCGTATCATGTATGTATTGCTAACAGCCAACCCCAAAACTTCACGTACAACAGTGGTTTATTAATTTCCACGATTCCATAGGATGGCTGGGAAATTATTCCACCGGGCTCATCTGAGCTCACTCGTTCAGCAGTACTCAGCAGGTGGGCCAGCTTGAGGCTGAGTTTAGCTATAACAGGACAGCCATTCTCTCCCTGTCTGACAGTCACCTGGAGCTATCAGTGGGGACACCTCAATTTTTTCTTTGCATGGCCTCTCATCCTCCAGTAGGTTGTACTAAACTTTTTTTTTTCTTTTTTTTTTTTATTATTTATTTTTTAATTTATTGGGGTGACAATTGTTAGTAGAATTACATAGATTTCAGTTGTGCAATTCTGTATCACATCATCCATAAATCACACTGTGTGTTCACCACCCAGAGTCAGCTCCCCTTCCATCTGAAAATAATCTTTAGTAGACGGTAATAATGACCTTCATATTGATTCTTTCATTAAAACATTATTTTAAACTGTTTAAGAATGCAATAAACGTGTAATAAATCTTAGAAAGAGCTTTCACTCAATGTATCTTTTTTAACTAAACAGATTTATCACTTTAAAAGGTAAGTGTAATAAAAGGGTTACTTAGAATATGAAATTATTAGTAATATTTTATCCATCACTTTATAATGTCAAACTGAGGTGGTAGTCTAGTATTATTAATCTTATCACTGTTAATATTTGTTAATTCCATAAAGGAACAAAACAGTAAATTATAGAAAGGAGGCATTCCTAAGACATTTTTTAAGGGGGCCTTTTTAATTGACACCAAATAATACACTCTTGATATGTCAATTTGTAAATATTGTGTGCCTAGTCCCAAAAGGCAGATCAATTTCTGCCCAACTGAACTGAAAAAAAGCATAGTAATAGAAACCCTTCAAGAGGGTTTAAAACCCCCTAAGCAAACCTGACACCAGTACTTTGTTCCAAAGGTATTCTGGAAGAACATCTAGTAGTTGTCCCTTTTGTAAGATAAGAATAAATGTAAGAGTCTTCATTTCATTTTCTGGCTCCATATTCGACCTATAGTCTCAGGGATCAGCCAAAAAGGGGGGTTAAGAATATGTCAAGAATTGTGTGATTCACTTGTTTCCATGTTGACCGTTCAAAAGTACATGACCTCCAAGTAAGAAAATGTTGTCACATACTACCAAAGACAGAAAATTACCAAGCTGAGCAATGGAATGTGTCTGTCTCTCTCTCAAATGGGGAGTGGGCTAGGTACACCGGTAATTTTATTTGGTTGAGGAAAGGAAAAATAGAAGATGTACCCCAGTACCTGTGAACAGTAATCACATACTTATCTGGACTATTAACTGAATTACAAATCAACCATTTACGAGTTTTAGTAGCATTATGCTGGTGATTTCATATTTATACATAAATTCTACATCTTTAAAGCTAAAAAAACTGTCAAGCAACTCATCAACATGATTATTTTTCCACGTTAAAAAACGTCACCCCTTGGGAAACAAGAACTGTTAAGAGTGGGTCAGAAATAACAGCTGATTTTATCTCACTTATGTAGGTTATGTGATCCATGGAGAAGAGAAAAATGTCTTCTAAAAGAATTAAGAGTCAGATATATATCCCATATTCTTCTTCATGGCTGCACGAGGTACTTTATTAGAATAGTCAAGTGACCCATTCTAACCATTTATCCAAAATAGTGTTCAAAGTAGCGATACTCATATTCTATATACTAATAATAGAAGCCTTCCAGGGGCCGGTTAGGCATTGGAGAGTTGGAAGCAGCCTTAATACATGTATTTTTAAGAAAATAAGTTTTCAACAGAATGAGCCAATGTAGCTTGCTTTCAACCAAATGGGAAGACAATCTTAACTGACAAAGTAAAGCAAAAACAAATACATACAAAAATGTAAATTCAACACATCATGAAAGAACACTTGAAGGTTAATGATACAATTTTTAAAAACAAGATAAAATCCTAGTGTCTTTTTTTTGCATTTATCTTCTGCTTCACAAAAATCAGGTCAGTTTCCACATATGCTAAGTCTCTGTTTGAGCCAACTAAATGTGGGCCAACAAGATGGGACACATACCTCCCTTACATTTCCTATAATTTTTTATGAGTGAATATACACAATCTTAAAATTCACTGTAATTAACTTATAAAATTAAGAAAGACTGCTTATACATTTTTCTAAAGTTTGTAAAATGTAGTTTCTGATAGTACAATCTACGGAAAATATTCTAAGACACCAAAACATATTCAGATTAAAGACAGATTATTCTGTGAAAAATTAAACTACTGTGAAGTCGTTAGATCAAGAAATTCAAAATAGAAAATGTGTAAGATGAAGTCAAAGCACCCAGCCAAAAATATTTTAACAGCACACAACTGAAAATAAGACTAAAAACTGTCAGGAGGCTCCACAAGCACTTTTGACCCAAACAATAAAAATATACCTTTACCTTCAGCCATTTTGATTTCTTCAATCCATGAGTAATATATAATGAAGGGAAAAAAATCAAAGCTCCATCAGCAGTATCGGACACGCCACGTGCCCTTCCCCTACTGAAGCTCTAGGCTGGCCAACAGCTCCACAGGCAAGGCCTGGAGGACTGAAATTGGACCTGACTGCAAACTGCGCTCACCAGTTATTTTTAGAGGCCTCTTCCCCATGGCCAAATACTGCTAATCGCTCGGGCTGAAATGCACTCCTAGCAATCCAACAGCCTTTCTCCCACTTATGGGATTCCTTTCTCAGTGGGTCCGATCTCCCTGCTCCAAATCCTAAAAAAAAAAAACACCAAGCACGCTACAAAAATGAAACAGAACAAATGGTGCACCCAGTTTGGTTTTTTGGAATCGTCTTTAATGGCTTTAGCCTAAGCACCAAATCCTTCAAAATTGAAACGAGTCTTGCTATAAAATGTGGCCCCAAGCCCAGAAACAGCTTGATTTGGCCCTTCAGAATCTAATGAAATGCCTACATGAAAAGTCCATTACTTAGTTTGTTTGAATGAAACAGAGCCCTAAATGCTAAGAAATTAATTAATGTTCTAGAATTACGATTCACAGGCATCACCATTCCCAAGTCTAATTCATCCAACATAAAAGTAAAGCAATAATAGAAAACTGTTTCACTAGATAAGGAAGGAGAAAGAGCTGGGAAAGAAGCATGGAGGGAGAGGAAAGAAGGGGAAATGAAGGAAGAGGGTGAAAATGGCAGGAAGACTGGGAGACAGGGGCCAAGGAAAGAAAGAACTGACTGTCTCAGAGAAGGAACTAGAAAGAGATTGACAACTGCATCTGATTTTGTTGTACTTCCCTCCAACCCCATCTCCAAGTACTGCCTTCTGGGAAATAAAACCACCCCAATGTCAGTACCATTCGTTCATGGATTTAAGACTAGCAGTTCACAGGATTCATCAGAGCTCTGATTAGTATACTAAACCGATTTCATACAAATAGAGCAAGGCAGCAAAGTTGTTTTTCAGCCCTTCATTTTTTTTTTTCAGTAAAATTGAAGGTTTCATACGCAAATTAAACATTTAAATGTTCTGAAGAAGAGTCAGCAAGCTACGGTATTTGATGGCCCAGAACTGTGTCAGAGTGAACAGGCACCAGGGCGACCTACACAAAGCTGACGAGTGTCTTAGGTGTCCTCTGACCAAGAGCCACTCCCATCACTACCTTCCTCAACGATCTGTCCCACTAGAAGTTCGTGCTTGCTAAACTGTTGAAAGATCACCAATCATTTGTTGACAGAGGTTTAAGATGACCCAACATCACACAAATTTATTAGACAAATAATTCAGAAGCTTCTTTTTGTTTTGTTTTTGGAGAGAGTGAGAGTGACAAGAGACCTTTCTTGGCAACACTGGAAACTGAGCCATTGCACTCAAATGGCGGGCCTTACGTTTCACACATAAGACGCCTGGATTCAATTCCCCGCTTCTTCACTAACTCTGATTCGGGGGAAGTCATCAAACTTCTGGGCCTCAATTTCCTTGTCTGTAAGAGATGTCTTGGCACAAACGAGGCCTGCAAATATGTGTTGAAGTCACCCATGCCACACATTTGTATTGACTCGGTCAGGACTAGTGCACAAGCTACCTCCTCTCCAACTCACAGCTCTTTTCACGAGCCTCGCTTGCCGCCAGGTCTGGCAGAGCTGCTAGTGTTTCTCCTCTCCCCTTCCAGCCTGTGCAGGGCCAGCTGCAATCTGAACTACAGACCTGTGGCCAAACGCGGACCTGAGACAAGAATCACAGCTATGAGATGTGGGTGCACCTCACCCCGGAGGCTTCTTCCACACAGCTCCCATTATTCCTCCGCACCCAGTCTTCCGCACACACATCCACACGTCCTATACTTAACTGCCTGAATCTTTCGCAACAGTTTTACAGTTATTTCAATAAAATGTCTTCTCAGTTTCACAGTAATGGCATAATGGCATACCTGTGATTCTAGACAGGGTGATTAGCATGTGTCTGAAATAACATGTGTCTGAAATAACATTGAATCTATCACAACATTTCTTAAAGGAAATAATTCTGAATTTGAAGTAACTATCTCTCATAATGTCCTTTTTATGATGGCAAATGTTTATCAAGTTTAAAAATAAATTTCACTTGCATAGAGCAAATCATGTTTTTAAAACGCTAGCAAAGGCAACTAAAGTATCAATAATATTACGCTAACTATTCCTTGTATGGGACTAATAACAGCCTCTAGGTTCAAGTGAAGACCAAACTTCTAATGTACTCAGACTATTATTATTATCAGCCCAGTGCCACCAGGAGAGCCCAGCCTGCGTGCCCTGACCCTGGGTTCTACCTTCCTCCACAACCTACTAGGTGAAAACCTATGAGACCCTGGTGGGTCAGCACTGAATACTTCTCTCCCCTCCCCCAATCAGCTGCCACTGACAGCAGTGGTTCTCTCACTGTAGGGCACGTCGGTCACCCGGAGGGCTTGTCAAAACACAGCCCTCCTGGGGCACCTCTAGAGCTTCTGATATCTGTAGGTCTGGAGCGGGGCCTGAGAATCTGCATTAGTAACAAGTTCCCGGGTGATCTGGTGCGGCTGGTCTAGGAACCACATAAAGGGAATCACTGCACCCCTGCACTGGCCATCCCTAATTCTCGGTCTGCAGGAGGAGAAAGCAGCTCTTGCTTCCAGGGCAGCGTTTCCTTGCCACCTAAAAAACAACAAAAAGGAAAAGAACCCCATAATCCGTTCCTCTCAGGTTCATACCATCTGATCACAGGCCCCTGCGGCCTGCCTCATCACTGGCACACACAGCCCGGGGCCCCTCCCCTCAGTGAAGTCTTCACCTGGATTCCAGCCAGAACCACGTGATTTCAATGTCTGTGTGGCCAACATGACAGGTGCTCCTTCCTTCATTTCATCCCCAGTGACCTTGTTCCCCTCCATTCTGTATCCAACACGCATTCTTCCATTCTTACTACGGATCTCACCATAAGCCCCACCTAATCCACCTTCCTAATTGGATGTTCATTCTTCTTGAAATATCTCTGTAGCTCTCGTGGTACAACCATCCTAACAGATTCTGCAACCTTGCTAAGAAAGCTCATCCTGTTTGGGTCTCATGACTGCAGGATATCATGAGATAGCAAAACTACAGTTCTTTAAAACAAAAAGCTTTTCATCTACATACAGTCTCCAAAGCAAACGTGAGCCAGTTTCACCAATCTAAACCTAACATTAAATAGCCAGCATTACAAAAATAACAAAAGGCAACTCTGCAGACACTGAGTAAAACTTACTTAATTTTACACCACCCTCAGTGAGGGACCACTACCTCTACATGCTCGTATGTCCACCGGAAGACTCCGCAGTTCTTCTTAAGAGTCTGCAGTTCAACATTTAAGTCACTCCCTGACTGCTAATGCTTTTGCTCTTCTAACCTTTCTTTGCATCAGTCTGCCAGAACCGTCTCCCTGAATGAACACAATGGTTCACCCTCATGCCAGCAAGGGCAGGTGGGCACACCCAGCGAAAAGCAGGCACAGGGCACAGTGGAGCTACCGCAACCATCTCTCAGGACCACCTGTCAATCCTACCGCACATCTAGAAAACTCACTTTCCTAGTCTCCACAATGACTATTTTGAATTTCTTTGCCTCTAAATGATTTTATCTTCTCATACTCAAAAACTGTCATCGCCTCTTACTTCACAGAGAAAAACAGAACCATCAGCAGCGTTTTGACCGCGCACTGCCAACCACACAAGCCTAGATTCATGGGCGCTCACTCCCTCTCTGGGTTCCTCCTAATTCCTCCACCCACCTGCCCTCCTCTGCTACCGTACACTCTTCATCTTTTCACTCTCCTGTATCTCCAGCCTCTGCCTTTACTACATCTTCCCTCAAACCCACGGCTAGACCCTGCTTTGTCTTTCTCCTTCCCATCACAGATAAAACTCTCAACAAAGCTGTGATTTCATTGCTTTCATTTTCTAACCACCCATTCTAACCACTCCTTACAACCCATAGGCTGCAATCTGGCTTCTGCATATGGCTCCAGTGTAGTAGTTTCAATGTCACATTGATGACTTCCATGTCATTAAACCCAAGGGAAAATTTCAGTTCTCATCTTACTTGCCCTCTCAGAAGAATTCCCCCTCCTTCATAAACATTCTCTCCTGTTCAGTTTCATTATTTCAGAATCACGAGGTATGTCTTCACATTTCTGGACTAAGTCTCAACCTCCTTTACTATTAATAGTTCATTCTCCTCCAATTGATTTTTAAATGTGGAAACTCCATAAACCTTGGTCCTATGCCATTTCTTTGACTGACTTCACTTACCTTGTGTATTGCTTAAAACGTTCTCTCCTGTGAGCTCCAAATCCACATATCTGTCTACTCAATGCCCCATTTGAATGACTTCAGGAAACCCCAAAGTTAGTAGACACAAACGGACCCATGGTCCTTCCCCTCTTCTCTCCAGTGTCCTAAATCTTGGAAGCATTTCCATCATGCCAAAATCCTTGACTTCATATTCTTCCTCTGTGCCAAAACACCCACCTCTCAAATCAGAGTTTCTCCACCAGCTGTTGCAAATGGGTTATCACTACGCTGAAATACAAATTCCCCTTAGCGCCCAGGTCATCCTATCCCTGTCTATTCATTTCCCCAGTGCGATATTTTAAAGAGCATTTGTGTGAGCCATGACATGAACAAGTGGGAAGCTCTGTCTCAAATCACCCATATTTCTGCCTCCCTACTGTAATCATCCAAACCTGAGTTACCATCACCTCCTAGGTGACTGTCACAGTCTTCTCAGGATAAAATAAAAACCTTCAATGTGGCCTGGGAGACTCTACTTGACACGGCCCCAGCCTACCACTCCAGCCTCAGTTGTGGATCCTTTCCCACAGCTGTGCCTCTGCCACATACAGAAAAGCTCACCACGCTTTCCTGTTCCAGGATGTCTGCACAGACCACCCCTCTTCCTGGGAAGCTGGCGGTGCTAGCAGGTCTCCCGCAGAGCAGCCAGGCCTGCTCCCTCTGCTGAAACCCCAGGGCTACAAGGAAGCCTTCCCCAGAGCAGCCTCTGGTATGCCCTGGCAGCAGCGTGTACCTCTTCATAGCTTTGTTCCATTGGGATTAGTTCTTAATTTCTTTCTACCTCCAGAATGCAAGTTTCAGAAAGCCAGGGACCGAATCTGCCTTCTCTATTACTGCACATTTGTGTCATACCTTGTAGGAATCCCACCAACATTTGTCAAATAAGTGAGTGAATTCCTTCTCAAATCCTCGATATTATATGAGTAATCCAACCTCTTTCTGCTAACACTTCAGAAATAAGGGAACAAATTTTAGTTCAACGAACGCCAGGTCACTTCAAGTTTCCTCATCTCCATGAATTTAATTATCCTAAAATTAATCCACAACAGAAAAAGACCTACAAAGAGTTAAGAGAAATAGCAAGACAGAAGCCCAGTGGTTCCCACACACTGATAACCCGTTTTCACTGCTTTATGTCAGACAAAGCCCCCCCCCCCGCCCCCCGCATCCATTTTGGCTGACAACGTGAGAATGCCCAGGTGGGCAGGCTGTTGCCGCCCCATCTCTGACTCAGCAGCCAGACACCTCCCACTGCTCTCGTGACTGACCCTGTAGAGAAAAGGCATAAATGGCTGCAGGACAGACCAGGTGCTGCCATGAATTTTAGAATTTAATTTAGTAAGACAAAACTGAGAAAGTCATTTCCATTTCCATCAGGACACGTAATATTAGCAATACCTATCGTTTTCAGCCTCCAGATACTTTTGGGAACCTTTGTTATTCTGTGGAACCCCAAGCTGAGGAACCACTGCCCTAGCCTACATCTATGTCTGTATTACTACTGATGCAGTGCAAAAGAGGACAATTGTATCCCGAACACGAGTCATCAGCCCGACCTTCTGAATTTGTGATGCACCAAAACTCCTCTGGGAAAACGCTAAACACAATACAAATGGTAGTTGACCCAAAAAGCTAGTTCCTCGTACAAGGCCCAACAAGTTAGTTCTTTAAACTTACTGAGCTCTCCCTGCACAGCATACAGTAAAGAGAGAAGACTTAGTCTCAGAGATAAGCCACTTCTTGGCTAGTCGATCATTTGTCTGTGTGGGGAACAGTTATTAGTACACTGTTTAAATTGAGACAGTCTCCTGCTGAACTGAGAGCGGCTAAAGTATAAAGAAAAGTGAGTTATGGTGTCCACTTGGAAATGAAAAGTTGTTAAAGCAAACAAACAAAAAAGTTCTTTTTTCCAAGCTAAACCCAATAACAAAAAAGCCTAGCCCTACTCATTAATTCCCTGGCAAGAGACTAGGTCACAAAGCCAGTACGTACAGCCACAACCGATTTGCAGCTTTTTGACCTTAATACAGATAGACATTAAGGGATCCAAAGCCAACCTTCCCCACCAGTTCCCACTTTCTAGGGCAAAAGAAGTCAGCATTTACAATAAAGTGTAAATGCAAATGAGGAGGGAAGGGTATATAAAAGCACTAGCACAAAATATACAGAAGATTGAGGTGTAAATTACAAAACATATGTGTCTTAGAAAATACAGGCCCAAAGACTTGATGGAATTATGCATCACAATATTGGGGAGTAGCCCCCAAATATAATAAATTCATTAATAAATAATAGTGATGAAACTAAATAACAGTAATCAGTAAAAAGCAAGATGGCTGCAGTTAAAACCTGCGTAGTGAAGAATTAACTCAGACAGAGGTGTGGCTTTTGTCCTGGCCTACTTGGAGGTGATCTCGAGGTCCCTAGAATATCCTGCCTGATAGGAATGACTGGTTGCTTGAAGGGTTTGGCACTGGATTATCTAACAATGTGACTGACGAGGTTTTGGGACAGGCCCTTATCAGTTCCAATCTCCAGAGGAACTGAAGACTAAAGGTCAGCCATGCTCCTGAGTGGGAGCAGAGAGAACTGGGGAGGGATGGCTGCAGAGAAAAGTCACCAGCTACCAAGCAGCATGCACTCCTGGCAAGACGTCAACTTCCCAGGGGCCAACGTGGGCAGCCACAGAGAACCAAACCGGGGTTTGCACCATCTTGCCAGCATCTCACTCACAATGGCTGCCTGCGGGCATGGAGCACCAGGAGCATGAGCACGTGGAGGGCTGGCCGAGTGGTAAGCCCTGGGGACGGCCGTCAGCAGGCTTCCCAAGAACTCAGAGAGGCAGCGCCTGGGTGCCTGTCACTTGTGGGCAACCATGGCCAGCTGATCTTAGTGACCAGCAGAGGAGACCCCGACAGGGACCTGTGAGGGGACGGAGGCCTTTGCCTTTCTTCCTCTCCCTGCCCCAGGGAGCCCGACAAGCTAGAGCCTAAAAGAGGCAAGGCTGACACTGCCCCACAGGAGGCCAGGCAGAGAGAGCACAGCCACACCTTCCCCAGTCAGGCCCTCCTGCACTGCTGCTAATGAGAGACAGAAATTCTCTCATCTCTCATGACGATGAGATCACATTTCAAGCAGACAGACTCTCAGAAATGGGGAGTGACCGGGAGGTTAAGGAATCTGTCCCAGAGACCATCCAGAGCTTCTGCCACCCGGAGACTAATCCAGTCCAACTAAGCATTGACTGGAGGAAAATGAAGCTTCTCAGTAATACCCTGTCAGATGAAGACTGCTGGAAAAAAAGAGCAACAAAATGTGAGTGCACACGGTAGGCTGGGCCATACAAAATGGTCAGTATTTGACCCTTTTGCCCCACGAAAATGGCAATGTCATCTGATTTAAACAAACAGTATCTGAGTATTCTCCCAATGTTTTATTAGGAAAATTTCCAAACACACAATAAAGCTGAAAGAATTTTCCAGAGAATACCTGTACACTTATCACTTAGATTCCACCATTATCATTTTATTACAATGCTTATGGAATGTCTTTTCATTCCTCTCTATTCAACCCTTCACCCATTTTATATGTATAATACACTTCAAAATAAATTGTGGGCATTAGCACACTTCCTTTAAGTACTTCAGCTTCTACATTATAAACTACAATTCAGTATTTCTTTACCTTTTTTATGTAAAATTTACATTAAATGAACTAGTCTAATTTTAACTGTCCATTCCCTGAGTTTTCACAAAAATACACACCGTGGAACCCAAATCCCTATCAAGACACAGAACATTAATTACCACCACCCCTACGTTCTCCCATGGTCCTTTAGTCACGTTCCACACCAGCCCCAAACCCACAGGAAGCCCCGTTGTTCTGCTTTTTTTCACTGTAGGTTAGTTTCGCTTGTTCTTGAAATGCCATAAAGATGGCATTGCACAGTATGTGCCTGCTGTGTAAGGCTTCTCTCCTCAGCTCTGTGTTCTTGCGAGCCCAGTCTGTTATGTATAGTAATAGTAGTTTATTCTGTCTTGCATAGTATTCCCTTGTATCAACACACCAGGGTACACCACAGTGTATCCACTTTCCTGTCAGGAGAAACCTGGGCTCCTCCCCATTTTAGACCATTACAAATAAAGCTGCAAGGAATATTCTTGTACAAGACTATGGCTTGCATATTGGAAATAAATATACGCTTGCCTTTCTCTTGGGTAAAGACCCCTAGGTCACAGGGCACATGGACATTTAGTGTTGTAAGAAACAGCCAGAGCTTTTCCCAAAGTGGTTCTACCATTTTTATACCCATCAAGAACGTCTGAGAGGTCTTTTGTTTTATAATCTTGCCAGCATTTGCTGTTGTCAGTCTTTTTAATTTTAGCTCCTCTGGTGAGCATGTGCAGTTGTAGCTCACTGTGGTTTCATGTGCAGTCCTCTGAGGACCAATGTTTGAACAGCGTTTTTCATGTGCTTATTGACCATTTATTTAGCTTCTTTTGTGAACTGCCTGTTCAGATCTTTTGCACATTTGCCTATTTGTTTTAAATGCATTTTTAATTGAATTGCAGGAGTTCTTCGTGTTTCCTGGACACCTGTCCTTTAACAGATACACATTACAAATTTTCTCTCAGGCTGTACCTTTCCTATTCATTTTCTTAAAGAATCTTTTGATGGACATAAGTTTTAATTTTGTTGATGTCTACGTATTAATTTTATATATTTTTAAATGTATCACCAAATTGGAAAATGTTACTTAAACCTTACCAGGGTTTCCATGCTTCACATTCTAAAACGGGACGTCTACTTCAGCACTTACGCACAGTCAGTGGATCTGTGACATACAATCATTCATTGACAGAAGCCCTGCTATTGGCTCAAACACTACGCCACTGAAAAGGAAGGTCATGAACTCAAAGGTCAGTACGTCAAAGAAATGTCTACTAGAGGTACGTATCACAGAGGGTAAAACCCGAGAGAAATTTTGATAATTTTAAGAAGTATTTTCATTAGCTATAATGAGTCACAAAAATTTTCTCAGCCAGTTATTTTTCCCTCAAATTCAACTGGATGGAATAACTAATTCTTCTGCCACCCAACAGCCTTGCCAACACTTGAACCCCATGACTTCTTTCAAGAAGTAGTTTACTTGTGTTTTTACTTTTATGTTTCCTTCCAATTTTTCATGACTCACAAATTAAAATTATCAGACTATTGTAATGAGTAGAAACCAAAAAGCTTCTCTTTTCCGTGCTTTTCACTCTGTCCATCTCATAAAATCTTCAGAAAACAATAAAAAGCAACATATTTTAAAGGGGAGGCCTACAGTTTACCTGTGAGACTCTGTGGGGGGAAATCTAATTTAATTTTAAAAATCCTTATCTAAGAGAGACATCAAGAAATCAAGGGTGGAGGGTCAGTTTAAAGGACAATGTTGTAATAAATTAGGAAAATTTGAATGTGGACTTAGGTAACAGTATTGCAACAGTGTTACATTTCCTGAGCATGATAATTACACTGTGGTTAGGCTGGAGCACATCCCTGCTCTGAGGAAAAACATGCTGAAGAAGTCAGGGGTCAAGTATCATGATTTAACTTTCAAATGGGTCAGCAGCAAAATGAATAAATAGAAAATGCAAAGGCATCAATGTATCAGCAACTGTTGAATCTAAATGATCTTTCTTATTAATGTCTTAAAGGTTTGAATTTTTTCAAATTAAAAAGTTGGGAAAACACAGATTTCCAAGCCAATTCTTGTCCTGAAGAATCAGATAGTTGGTAAGGGCCAAGAATCTGAAATATTAAAACCCCCTAGGTTCATTCATGACTGGATTCTGGATAAGTAAAAAAAAAAAAAAAAAATTTAAACTTCAAGTTTTAAGGCTGCTTCTTGAGCTAATTAGAGAAATCTGAATGTATGGAGTGCATTTAGATCATACTGTATCAGTGTTAAATTTCCCGGGTTTGAGAACTCTGCGGTAGTGATGTCCGAGACTGTCCTTGTCCTTGGGAGGTACAGCCTGACCCACAGAGTGGGATTTCCGCCTCCCTCACTCTGGTCACTAGTACCACTGATACTTAAGGAGATTCTTTGTCTGTCACATCATGCAGGCAACTCCCTATGAGACTGCAAGCAATTAAGACACCAAACCCAAACAAAATACTACGCCTTCTTTAAAAACAAAAAAATGAGTACTTCAAGCCTCGCCTAGCTTATCCCAAAGAGTGAGCTCATCTTGCAAAAGTGTGCTAACCCTGTTAAGGCCCACCTTCCTAAGCGGGCCATTCTTTTGCATAGTGTGTCTTTTTCTCTCCGTAGTATGTTTCCCTCAGAGCTCTGTGCCACACACAAATTTAATAAGCATTAACTGGGCAAGTCTCTCTTGCAGTTGACATCAACCCATTAATCAGCAATCTGTGGGTACAGTCCTACAGTCAACGATGATTCAAACTGTATCGTACGACCTGTGTTTTACCATTTTACGCACAGGGGGGGGGTTTTTGAAGATGCCTTTAAACACCTTGGTGAAGTAAGGAAAAATCGCAAGATTGTATTCTGATCACTTAGTCTACAAAGCTTATCAAAATGCGTATTTTTTATTTCTTTTAATAACCTGCACTTAGTAAACCTCTGGTGTCTCCTAGTGTTCGTGGCTTTTTTCTAAGTATTTAAAAATAATTGTTAATTCTAGAATTACCCCAGATGGTAATGAGACATTGGTATATAGCTGCCCTGAGTCTACTTCTCTTTCCTTTAATAAAAATGAGCCATTTGCTCCTCAAGTGCCTTTGCCCCCTCCTCTAATTTTAATGATTCCCCAAAAGTTAAGTTCCGGATAACTTTAGTTGGGGTTGTAGCTGTGAGTCTTGGGAAGCTCCGGCTCATTCAGTTTAGTCTTCGTCTCCCTACTCCTGGATCACACACACCTCATTCTTTCAATGAACACTGACTGCTCTGCAGCCCGTAGGATGGTGACCTTCCCGGAGGCCGGCGCTAGATTTTACTGCTGCATTTTAGGGGCCTGCACAGGTCCTCATTAACCTCACTGGACAATTTACACAGTGTTCCCACAAAAATCTGAAAATTACCTGTAAATTATTTTTGCCCCATCTAAATAGTAAAGCAAATCCAATATACATGGAGTATTTTTTAAAACAAAAAAACAAAACCAAACAGCAGCAGAGGACAGGCCTGTTCTGGGTGAGGGATCCGAATGGCCAGGGCAGGGACAGCCCGAGCCCCTCATCGACTTGGCTGCCCCAGCCCACACCCCAAGTCTGTCCTTTTCCTCCCAATCCCACCCCAGGTCAAAACCAAAGTGACAGTCAAGGTCAGCGCGTGTGCAGAGATGCCCCCTAATCGTACCCTCACTGACCCATTTTGCTCTGAGCTCCCTCCCTCCACAACCCCTCCCTCAGCTGCAGATTCACCAAATGCACTCCCTCCTTCCCCTGGATGAGGTTACCCAGGAGAAAAGTCAACAAGCACCCCACTGCCCTGCGCGGACAGGCTGCACTGCAGCAAACACTTCAAATGCTGGTCTCTTAGCTCTGTCCTGCAATAATAATCTAGTCTGCTGCTGAAGGTTCCTAGAAGTGTGACCCCCAAAACATCTGACTAGCTAAGAAGGCTGAAGTCTCACAGCTTTGTGCAAACTACAGAGAAGGTGGCGTTCAGGCAGCAAGCACAGGTATGGGTTACAGGTGCCGTCCTTCTGGCTGGGTGGGCCTCTCCCGTACCACTGCTTAAATATTTTTAACACCATCCTGGGTAAAAGTATTGCCCTAAATAGAACATTTCTGATCAACACATAATTCAGATCAGCGAAATAAGGTACTTTCAACTTTATAAACTACTACAGATTTTTAAGATACAAAGTAACAAAAATTACAGGATGGTAAATTTTAAATGGCTTGCACAGTTTTCTCCACCCACTTGAGTATTCATACATGCAATAAATACTCTTGAAATCTCTACAGCAATGAATAAGAGAGGCCACTTAATTTACATTCCAGTGGAGAAAAACAAATTAAAACAAAATAAAATTTCACTTTGATAAATACATATTAGGGTATTTATTATAAATATAAATTTATTTAAATATTACTAAATATTATTTTATTATTTTATTAATAATAAATAAAATAAATAATAAATAAAATTAATAATAAATAAAATAAAATAATAAAATAAATTTTATTTTATTATTTTATTATTTATTTTATTTAAATTACTTTATTTAAATATTTATTTATTTTAATATATATAAATATATTTTTATTTATTATTAATATATACATATATATTTATTATAAATATATATTAGGGTAAAAAGTATACAGGACAATATGGATGAAAACAATCACTTGGGAGGAATCACAATCTTGAATTTTAAAGATACAGCATTCTAAGGTACAATGTGTTCCAAACTCTTCATAAAAGTTAGCACTGTTCACTTCATAGTTTTATATTTTTTAATCAAAATTGCTAAACCTTAGTCTTAAGTCAAGTAGGAACTACTCAAAATTCTTACAAAGAAATTTTAAAAGCCAAAGCCAAAAATAAAGGAAGAAAAATTTAGCAGTATTAGAGTATTCAAATAAATAAATGAGTCATATTTAAAAATAAAATGGGGGAGAAATCAAAATCTTGTAAAGTAAGCAAAGCTTTTCTAATGGCACAAAAAGCAGAACAGATGAAATGCCTGCTTCTGTCCAACCTCCTTCTCAATCAGAAGGAACGAACTACAAATTAAAGAGTACCGGGCAAGCGTCTCATGGCCTCAGAACAGCTCCCTCCAGGTGTAACTGCAAAGCTGCTCGCACGCTGCCTAAACAGGACTTATGAAAAGACCCGATCAGTTCCAACAATTCCCCACATCAGTGAAGCATACGTGTTCCTAGTAAGTCCAATTTCTTACTTTAGTGCCCATACTTACAAATATCAACAGGACATTTGTTCTGTATTCTTGCCCATAACATAAACCTAAAATATCCCCACCATGCAACACAATTTTTGAGCTCTCAGTACATTCAAGGCAGTGCAGAAGCCACAAAAACACAGCCCCTAACCTCAGTGCCCTTTTTGTCTACAGAGGGAAGACTTTTACCTGTATTTGTTCATGCCAACATTTATTGAGTACCTACTCTGTCCAGACAATCATTTAAGTCCTAGAAATAAAAAGAAAACAAAACATGGTGGTTACTACCTATGTCAAACACACAGAGTAACTCTCCCAACCCTAGTGAGCCGGACGATATTCTGGCGCCTAATATCATGGTTGGGTCTCATTCACCTGCTGAAGGAACCATTACATGAACGATGAAAATAGTGACCTGCAGAGAGGGCTAGAGATGCTCGTGCTTGGGTGGGGTGGATATGAAACTGGGTCTACAGGAAGATTAGGGAAGAACTGATGAAGGAGTTAAATCCTGAAGCATATACAGGAGTCACACCGGGACAGGGACCGGGAAAGTGAGAAGCTGTCCTAGAAGAAGAAACAACATGTGCAAGTATAGAGACTACAGTGATTTAATGTGACTTCACTAATATAAACACAAAGAGGGTGAAGCAGAGAATGGCTAGAGGGTAAAAGGAGCAAGACCAATGAAGGGCCTCCTAGTTCAGACTAAAAAATTTCAACTCTTTCTTGAGTACTTTGGGAACTACTCGACGTTTTCAAATAAGGAAGGGACACGATATAACTTCCACTTTATAGAGATATTAGGTTGATGCAAAAGTAATTGCAGTTTTTGCAATTATTCTTAGCCTTTTAAACCACAATTACTTTTGCACCAACCTAATACTATGAGATAAGGATGAAACAGGACCAGTCATGAGTAATCCAAGCAACAAATGAGAATTTAAAAGGTTCAACTAACGTACTGTTACAGTCAGAACTGGGATCTAAACTACAGTTGTGAATTTTTCGTGCTCCAACACTTTTGACAAATTAAGCTTCCATTTCCTCATTTACAGAAAGAGAACTCAGAGAATTAAATGTTAAAATAGAAAGACATACACAATGTTTTACACATAGTCAGCGCTCAGTAAGTGGTAGCCGTGTTTTTCCTCTGTCATTATTGTCACTACTTCAATCTATAGCTCGGGAGCGCTTCAGAGTTGGGAGCTAGCAACAGACAGCAGTTAAAGCTCTGGCGCGTGTGTAGCCTGGGATCAGAGCAGGGCCAAGCCAAGAATCCTGGGGCAGACTATCCTTCAGGGAGCAGATAAAGGAACAAGATGAGCCCAGGGGGCTGGGGGTTAGGCAGTCCCTGCTGACTCAGCCAGAAAGATCTGAAGAGGAGGAGAAAAGAGGCATACTACTTATTTGTCATATTTGGCTGGGTAGAGTAGGCAAAGTAGAAAGAGGTTTTCGTGTCTGCTGCTTTGTTTTAGATTAAATGAGGAAGACAAAGGGGCACATGCTGTGTGAGGGGTAGAGAAGAGTTCTCAGGGAGAAGTAAGTGCTTTTCACAGTCTGTGAAAAGGCAGTGTCCACTTCGGGTTTCGGCAGAGAGGCGCACGGTTCCTTTCCAAACGCCTCTGCTTCCCTCTGAGGTAGGTGGTGATCCCAAAGTGCGTGTAACTGTGACTGCCCAGACCTTAAGTTCTAACTGCGGTACTGGCTCGGCTCCACTCACTCACCATCCTGCTGGGCCTCCTCAATCTAAAGAAAGAAAAGGGCATTTGCTGAGCTCCACGTTAAAGATACACCAGCTCAGCTGGGTACGTTTCGTGTCCCCATCAGAGCGCTGTCACTCCAGGATACTAAACTGCATTGGCTTTGGCAGCTATTCTGTGTCCTAGCCGCCGTCTCCCCACGCGGGGAGTCATCAGCCTCTTGTCAGTTCTCCCCTAATGTCATGCAACTCACAGGCCAACGCCTATCCGCCATGCAAGAGATGAGCACCTCTCAAAGAATGTTCTCTGATGTCTCTGCACAACGGGAAGAAGGCATTTGTCAAAACTGAAAGGGAAGCAGTAAGGCCCAAAGAGCTGAAGATTTAAGTAAATGGTGCTGAAGACAAGGGTAGGAAATCCACTAGGAACACGCAGAAAGGCTGCAAGGCATCGCCAAGGGACCAGACGAGGGGGAAGTCTAGATGTGCATAGTTCAAGTTTATTCCCAATTAGCACTTACGCTAGTGAACCCTGTCCTACTCTATTCATATTCATATTCAGCCACCTTATTGATCATAAGAGAATTCTAAAACGTGGCTTGGGGACTTATAATGCCCTATTTCTAAAAAAATAAAATAAGAGAAATACAAGTTCCTCATCAGCTTTGTACCTTCATGTACATTAATTTAACTTTAAAAATGCCCTACCTCTATAATCTTACAGAGTAAAAGGGTAATTGAAACACTGGGTTGTGCTTGGCACATAAATCTACTGATACCTCTCAGATGAGCCCCCGAGTCCATCAGCATCTGGGTCTTACATCTATGTCAGGCCCCCAAGGCCTCCAGGTGTGTTTATTTACTGGTTATATCTACATAGGCTAACTAGGTAAAAACCCATAAAACAATCACACAAATGTGAAAGTTCCGGAAAATAAGCATTATGTTTTGTTCATGAAGCGAGTAAGCTCAAGTTTGAACAAAGCAATGCACCCACTGTCAGTCATTACCCCTTAAGGAGGAAAGGGGGCACCAAACCAAGTCAATCCAACCGAATGACTATCGTTCAGTGGCTTATCGTCTCACAGATATTAGAATATCCCATCTATTTCATAAAGGCGTTCCACTTTAATAAACTCAGAATACATTCTTTGTGTCTAAAAAAATAGCTACAATGTAAAGGAGCTTAATATATAGTGATTTTTAAAAAATAAATGTATTTTACTGCAGTGTGATGGCAGGCATACACCAGCTACATCCTGTTTACAAGAGGTACAGTTAAAACCGTAAACTTTGGCCAGTAAGTTTGAAAATTCAAAGACAGAAACAAATAACATATTTTCAGTCAATACAACGTGCATACAAAGGAACAAAAACATAACTTAGCCAACCTGACTCAAGAAGAAACAAGTAACTTAAATGGTCATATAAACATTTAAAAAGTGAAACAGTTTCCCCGTCTCCCTAATCCATTATCCTCTTTAATGGTGGGTAAGTGACAAAAAGGTTCAAATTTTAGTTCTACCACGTAATTAATCCTATAAGACTATGCCAAAGAATAGAAATAAAGAGAAAATACTCTTAAATTTATTTATGTGGCTAGAATAACCTTGATAATAAAACCAGCAAAGAAAATTATAGATCAATTTTACTTATAAATATATTAATAAAACAAATCTACTACTACTGAAAAATATGTTGTTACAAGGTAGGATTTTTCTCAGAAATGTAAGAATGGTTTTAAATTAGAACGCCTGTTATTATAATTTACCAATTAAAATATGGAAGGAGAAAAATGATATATATGTATTACATATATCATACATATATATCACATATATAATATCTCAATAGATGCAGAGAAAAATCAGTACTAATCATAATTCCTAGGAAGGGGAGAAAGGGCAGAAGGGAAAAAAAGGAGAAGAAGGGGAAGAGAAGGAGTAACGAAAGGGTGGACCCACACTCCTCATGAACACAGATGCAAAACCGTTGACAAAATATTAGCAAATAAATCATGATATAAAAAGGATAGTTCATCACGACCAACTGAGGCTTATTCCAGGAATGCAAGGGTGATTTCACCTTCAAAGTATCCATATATATATGTGTATATATATATCCATATATATATGTGTATATATATATCCATATATATATGTGTATATATATATATATATGTATAATTTATTATATTAACAATATAAAGGAAAAAAGCTGCATGATTATTTTAACGAGAGAAAACAATATTTGACAAAATTCCCAATCTAGAAATACAAAGGAATTCCCCCAATCTGATAAAAAGCGTCTACCAAACACCTAGAATTAATATTATATACTTAATGATGAAATACCAAACACTTTGTCACTAAAATCAGGAACAAAGCTAGAATGTCAACTCTCATCATTTCTATTCAGCTCTGTACTGGAGGTTCTAGATAGTGCAGTAAGGCAAGAAAAGAAATAAAAGGTACACAGGTTAGAAAAGAAGTAAGACTGTCTTTATTTGCAGGTGACATGATATTTATATAGAAAATCCCAAGGAATCCAGTTTTTAAAAACACTACTAGAATAAATGAATTTTGCAAAGTCACATGGCATAAGGTACATGCATCAGTTCAATGTGCATATACCAGCATGAAACAATAGGAAATGAAAATTTTTACAATATCATATTAAATAACACCAAAAAGCGTAATTTAGAAAAATATTTAACAAAAACCGTGTAAGATCTTAATACTAAAAATTACAAAACAAGGCAGAAAGGTACTGAAGAACCTAAATAAATGAAGATATACCACTGCCATGGATTGTAAGACGTATCAGTAAGATGTCAATACACCCAAACTTGGTCATTTGGGTGTTTTTTTCACCTGATCATTCAATTGAATTCTAATTATAAACCCCAGCATACTTTAGTCTCTAGAAATTGACAAGCTGATTCTAAAATACATATGGTTATACAATGGACCTAGAATAGCCAGAGCTATCTTAAAAGGGACAACAAAGTTGGAAGATTTATACTGCCTGATTTTAAGATTTACTATATAGCTAGAGTGATCAAAAGTTTGTGGTAAAGGCATAAGGACAAATAGGTAACAACAACAACAAAATCAGAATAGAGAGCCCAGAAATAGACTTATAAGATACACACACACACACACACACACACACACACACACAGGTATTATATTGTCATTTGATTTTTGACATAGGCACTTTAAGCAATCCTATGATGAAAGTCTTTTCAACAAATGGCACCAGACAACTGGATATCCATATGGCAAAACATACAACTAATCCAAAGTTGATTTGAGATGGATCAGAGACCTAAGCATAAAAACTAAGTCTATTAAACTTCTAGAAGAAAATACAGGAGGATAGCTTTGTGACCCAGGAAAAGGAAAAGCTTCTTAGACAAGATTCAGAAAGCAAAAACCTTTAAAAAATTAAATAAACATCAACATTAAAAATATTTGCTTTTCAAAAATACTATTAAGAAAATGAATAATAAGCTACAGATTAGGAGAAATATTTGCAATACATATATCTGAAGAGAATTTCTATCCAGAATATTTAAAATGTACAGCTCAATTAACAAAAGGCAAAAAAAGCAATAAAATATGGGCAAAAGAAATAAATGGAAACTTCACAAAAGAACATGTGTACAGCCAATAAGCACAAGAAAAAGTGTATGACGTCATTCATTAGTCATCAGGGAAATACAATTTTAAATTACAATGAGAAACCACTAAACAGCTACCAGAATGGCAAAAATTAAGAAAACTGACACCACCAAATGTTGCTACAGATGTAGAACAACTAGAATTACCACACATTGTTGGTGAAAGTGCAAAATACATTGTATAACCACTTTGTAAACAGTGTGGCAGGTTTTTTACAAAACTAAACATACCCCTACCCTACAAGCCAATAATTCCTCTCCTAGGTATTTGCTCAAGAGAAATGAAGACATGTGTCAACCAAAAAAACAAAAACCTTCTACAATATGTATAGAATTTCCTTTATATTAGTCCAAACCAGGACTAACCCAAGTGTCCACCAATAAAAGACTGGACACACACAGTGTGCTATAGTCATTCAGTGGACTACATGCCAATAAAAGGGAACACGGTGCTTGTACATGTAACATGGGTGAACCTCAAAAATACACTGAGTGAAAGAAGCCTTACACCAAAAGTACTCACAAAATGAAGTTCTACGACAGACAATATCAATTTATAGTGAGAAAATTAAGTACAGTAGTTGCCTCTGATAGCTGGGTTAGTGCATGGAACGGGCTTAAAAGAATTTTCTGGGATGATGGACATATCGTTTGTCTTAATAGGTTGTTAGGTTACCTGGATGCATACATTTATAAATATTCTTTAAATCGTACACTATGATTTGTGCAATTCAACATATGAAAACATTACCTCGGGGGGTAAAAAACATAAATGTTGAGCTCTAATGCATACATGTTTAGGAATGAGGTATACTCATGTCTACAACTTACTTTAAAATGCATAAAAGAACAAGATTAATTGATGAATATGATATAATGCAAACCATTGTATAAAATGTTAACCACTGTAAAATTTAGGTGGTGGGGTCATTATACAATTCTTTTAACTTGGGTGAGTATTTTAATTTTTTCATAATAAAATGTTAGTTTAAAAAAAGGACCTAGAATAAAAGATGTGTATGAAATCGAATAAAAGGTGTGTATGACTTTTGGATAAAATTATAAAAATGAATAATAACATTTAAATAAATAGGAAATTATACTATGTTCCTGTATAGGAAGACACAGTATTATAAATGTGCATTTGTTCCAAATTGTTCTGTAAATTCAATGCAATGCCAATCGAAATCCTGAAATATTTTTCATGAAACTTACTTGATAAGCAGATTCTAAAATGTATAAACCTGACGAGGAAAGGTCCCCAAACAGCAAGGACAATGGTGAAAAAGACAGGCTAGAAGTATTTGCCCAATCGGATATGCTATAGAGAGCAGCTGTGTGGGGTACTACTCCTACATACCTGGAACAAAACAAGAGCCAGACATATTTTTTCACAACAGGTGACAGACACTCAGCTGCATGTAGAAATAAGGCACTTCAACTAATGGTACAGGAAGCTTTCATTATCCACTCTTTAAAAATACTGAAGTAGATCCCTACCGCACAATGAACAATAAGATTTACAGGTTCCGATGTCTCAACCTGTAGTTTAGACATATAAATGTGAAAAGGCAAAACTTAAGATATTTTAGAAGAAAACAGAACATTTTATGATTTCTGTGATAGAAAGGATACCTTAAAACCCAAAAGCACAAAGTATAAAGTAGAAAATAGAAAAGTTATACTATTATTAAAAATCTAAAAATTCTGTTCAACAAAATATACCACAGAAAATGACAATGTGAATAATCAGACAGGCAGCTGCCCTTTACCACAAAAATAATCAAAAGGTTCAGAATATAGAAAGAAATTCTACAAATCAAAACTAAAAATACAAAATAAAATAAAATAAAATAGGCAAAATATATGAAGAGGCAATTCACAGAAAAGGAAACACAAATGGCTGTCACTAGTAAGCTCATTAGTGACCAGGAAAATGCAAATTTAAACCACAAAATACTACTTCACACCCACAAATCTGTAAATCCTAAACCTTACCAGTGTTGGAAATGAGGTTACAGCACAAAGGGAGCTCTACCCCTTGTGGGTGGGAGTGAAAAGTGATACAGCCACTTTGGGGTTAAAAACAAAAAAAAAGGCAGTATCTAGAGAAGGTTAATATGTGTTTGCTATGACCCAACAATTCCGATCCTGAATCTCGCGCTAGAACACACTTAGACGTGGACACCAGGGCATGGACAAGTAGAAGAGTGTTCGGGTTGGCAGAGTTTGAAAAAAAAATGAAATAAGCCAAGTGGTCTTCAACAGAAGGATGGCCAACCAAAAGAGGCACATCCTGCAGTGAAGGACTATATGTATGAAAACGGAGACCAGAGTTTGGTAGAATCTCAAACAAATGGGGTCTAACTAGTATGCCAACCATGAGCCTAGTCATAAAATGTTTTAACATGTGTGAAACATGTATACATACATTTCTATACACTTAGGATACTTCCTAAGCATCTTTCATATACATTGCTTTTAACATAGATATATTTCACATGAATGAATAGATAATATATAATGTGCAGCATAACTTTACATTATGTATTATCTGTGTGTCTATATATTATAAAGAAATGCATGAGAACGGTTATCACAAAATGTACAGGAGTGGCTGGGAAGGGATAACACAGAAGAGAAGAAACCAAGAATTTGGTAACATTTTATTTTTTCACTTGTATGGTGGTTACACGGGTATTCACTACATTACTCTTTATACCTATGTAAAATATTTCAAATAGAATTTTTAAAAGAAGTACATAGAAATATTTACATTCTAGTTAGAAGAGATGGCTCACTGTCAAACAGCATGAAATAATTTATAAAACGCAGTAAGTCACAAATATCTTATTCAAGCTGATTTAATTCAAAGAATGGAAAAGTGAAATTAAATGTTGTTCTTTCAACAAACATTAACAACACAGATTTTATTTTCATGTAAGAAAAAATATTAACTGCTCCTAAATAAAATTTACATGTGAACTTAACACCAAAAAGTCTTTTCAGTATACCAGTTCAGGAAAATTGAAATTAAAAACAGGGTGTAAAAGACAGGAGGGAAATTGTGTACGTTAGCAGTATAATAAACAAGAAACAGAAGTTCGAGATAGGCTAGGGACAGGCCAGAACAAAACAGCAGTGACCCTGCAACATGGAATGCCAGAAAAGGCTGCCAAACATGCAGATATACAATATGAGAAAAGGCAGTTACACAATTCTGGTTATGGACTAAAATGATTTTATCAAACAATATTCTCTCACTTTAAAATTAAGACTGATGCCTGCTGGCTTCTGTACAGAATGAGTCACTGGGTTAAATCTGCAGGCAAATTTGTGGGAGAGAAGTGCTGGCCTTTCTCCAAGTACAGCGATAGTGGCATCCACTCTGCTGTAACTGGACACCCCTCCTCCACCATCCTCAGCCCCATTTCATTCGTGAACCCTAAACTAGAGCACAGAAAGCATCTAGGACAGTTGATCACAGTCATATTGCACCCACAACGACCAGGCAAGCCACCTGGATCTCACAGGCGGTCAAGGAATAGTCCAGATCCTGCAAACGATTTCAGTTAACTATTTTTAAAAAGATTTACTCACCAAGTGAACTCAAAATTTCCTTTGAGTCTAACAGGTTATCTATAGTAAATTTGTCTTCATGAGTCATCAATCTAATCAGAACTAAATTATATTCAGGGATTTGCCATTAAAAGATAACCATATCAGCCAAAAGTAACCAAGATACATCCCTGAAAAACAAATATCAAATGCAAACCAAATGCCTGAAGCACCCAACAGCAGGAAAATACATAAAATTTAAAAATGATGACTAACAAGAAAATATCACCTTGGCTCCCAGCACTACCAGAAGAGAAAACAGTCAAAAGGTGAAAGCTCTGGGCTCCAGAATATACCCTTACAGAGGCAAACGGGGAAGAAAAGGAAGAAATGAACATCCTAATCACTAGTCCTCTAATAAAATGGCCAAAACTATAGGACAGAACCAGACGTGTGTCTCCCCCCCCCCCAGACATATAGAGACCCATGCATGCAGTGCTAAGTGGACCTTGGTCAGCAGCAAGGTCCCCAAAGATTTTGGTAAATTGTAGACAGGTCTTATGTACACATAAATTTCATTTGGGGAATTGAAAAAAAAATTGTCTCTTGGTACAGAATGAAGTCAAATCACTTAAGAGATGCAGAAGTATCCAAGACACAAACTAAGTTGCATATTTTCATATTAAAAACAGTGTGCTGGAAGAGCATCAAAAGACTAAAATGTATCTGAGCTCCAGTAAAATAAAACAGTGTTACAGACCTCAGAGGGATTAGAGAATAAATGAGTAACTTGAAGGCTGATAAGCAACTGGGATACTTACACCCCCAGAGGGAAACAGAAATGTGTCAAGTAGTACTCAAAGCCACAGTATAAAAACAACCTCTAGAACATCCATTTTATTTAAAACATAGATGCTACAGAATATAAAATAACAAACATGATTTTTTCACAGTATATCATCTAAAAATTTCAAGCATGCAACAAATGACCTGCTCTAAATCCTTATATTCTCCAAAGTTTTATACCCATCCTTATATTAGAAGTACTGTAATGAAAACACCTCAGAAACAGGAAGGCATATAAAATTGGTTTTAGGGCTATCACAACTCTGAAAGGAGAGAATAATTCTTCCCATTCGAGGAGATCGAGATTAGAGATTTTGAGTGATTTACCACAGGGCTTTCGTAAATAGATAATGAATCAGGTCAAGAGACTCTTCCAAACTCCACTGCATTTCCAGAGGAAAAAAATAAAGTTTATTCTATTGGGACTGGAGAGTTCAGGGGTTAATCTTCGATACTAACTAAAAATAGGGTGGACGGCCCACATGAGCCTTCATCAGAGTTACTCTGTTGGTAATTAGCTGAAAATGAAAAACTCTCATTTTCTAGTAATCTCTCAGAGATACAGGATTGTAAAACAAGACTAAAATATAAATCTTCCCTTTCATTTCCTAAGCCCAATACAGGTTAATATGTTTAGTCTTTTAAAGATGTATTCAAGAATTCCCTCGGAACATTTTTTAGTATTTGGTATATGATCTGGCCAAATGGACAAAATGTTGTTCCAGTGAACCCAAAATAATGCACGGTTCTTGTAGTGGAAGAATTATGGCCTTCCTATCTTGTCATTTTAGGATGACTAAGGGAGGATTAAGCAAATGGCCCTCACTGATAGTGGGTTAAAGAAAGGGAATTTCACCAAGGCCTCTTCATTCAAGGAAGCCAGAAATCAATCAGCAGTGTATTGTATTCGTGAGTTACTAAGTAGTCTCAGAGATACTGAAAGTAGAAAGAAAAAATTTTCTAAATGATTAATATCCATCAAATGAAACTTATACATGAATATGTATAAATTTTACAGATAGTGTATGAATGCGCTTAATTCTATTAATACATAAGAGGAGCCAGAATAAATAAGGCTCCTGTGGACAAACTCTTACTATTAAATTTCAAAATCTACTGTTGGAGACTTTGAGAGAAGTGGCTAAGACTTCGTAAGTAGTTGTCTATCAATAGTTTTCAGTATGTACAGGGCTGATTAAATAAAAAACTACTTGGTGTTACATAATCTGAAGCTTCAAATTAAAGGAGGAAATAGTGTTCTACAGCGACACCTACCGGTAAAGTGCCATAGGAGCCGAACCATCCTATTAAACAGATGTTACATCCCTGTAGCATGTTAGAAGGTACAGGGAAAGACTGAACGATACAAAAGGGAAAAGGGAAACAAAAGCATTCACAAACCAGTGTCTGTGTGCTACAAAATAAGCCCAAAAGTACATCATGATTTTCAAAGCAATAAATCTGAAAGTGGTTTGTTTCCTCTGGCCCCAATTGGCCACACAAATCGAATTGTTTTATACGCAAGTTAAAGAAAGGTAAGATGTCCAATTGACTCATGTTTCTTTTATATTTTAAATAGTAAAACTTGAATAAGGTAAAACTGAGCTCTGCAAGAAACTAGAAATTTTACCTCTTTTCAATTTAAGTTGACTAAAATGAAAAGCAGGCACTTGCTTTAAAAATCTAAGTGTTACATAAATACCCAGAGTTTCAGTTTCCAAACAACACTTTTCAAGAAAATGACCACCAAGATAAACAAAAGGCCAAATAACCACCTTTTCCCTAAAATGCATGCTTCCAAGGACTGGGTCCTTTTTACCCCATACTTTTATACAACAATTGAAGCAATAATGTTTAAAGTGACCGATATCATCATCAGCTTCAGACTCTCAATGTAAAATATCTCAAAAAACTTACTATTTGAGACCATGCACTTCTCAAACTAAGATTTTCAAATGTACTATTTCCAATGTAATTTTAGCCAAAGGAAATTTAATTGGTGATATGACAAAAGCACACTTTTCCTAAAGATCTAGCTGTAGTGTGCCATAGAGCCAGAAGGAAACTTAATAAATAATCTACTTCCACTCCAAGACTCTCACAAAATGTTACAAATTAGACAACCTAAAATTCAAGTGTGATGGTACAATGGATGCATGACAGAAAACCTGGGTTGTAGTCTTGGATCTTCCATTAACTACGTGGGTTTCCAAGACTTACACAGTCTTTAATGAACTAGACAACCTTTCTGGACATTAGTTCCTCATCTATAAGATTAGAGAAGGGAAGGAAATGGGCCTTCCACTAATGCCACTGCTAAAACGTCTTCAGTTCCATGATTTCCCAGCAGACAGGAATGGTTTGGGCATCGATGTCTATACTTCAATGACTCACTAAACAGCAACAAGAGAAGTTGGCTTTATCTTTCAGGTATAGCCTTCTACAAGCAAACAATATTAAATAGAATCACTGTCACAGTGCCACATGACTGTTTATGACTGAAAGAATCTTCATTTCCATCTCCAGTGCCTTCTACCTGGCACACAGTCAGAACTCAATGTTCACTGAAGAAAAATAGCCGTGGAAAAACAATACTCATTATGCAACATGGAAGACTTCGATACCAACTCTTTAAATGCTTTGGGGGTTTTTTGTTTTGTTTTGTAATACAGGTGCTTTTTTAATATATATTCTCTTTTACACGTCTGTTTCATGACAATTAAGGAATCAATGTGTAAAATGCTTAAAAGGCTGTAGATCTTCAAATATGGACAGAGCTTGCTCTAAAATGCCTGAATATGAAAGTCAGAATACATTCATTTAGGTCATAACATTTCCTAAATTTATTACCAGCCTGTTAAAACTGGTTCAGCTGTTGAATCACTGGGGGTGGCAACACAATACGTACACATTTCCTAATACTTATTCTTACCAATAACAGGCCATATAAAGTGGCTTCCTCAGACGCAATCAGTCCTCTCATGATCGAAAAGGATAAGATGGAACAAAGATGTGCTTCACTTGTAAACAGCTACAGAAAACTTGAAAACAGTGAACATCAAAGCCTTGTTCACCAGCTTTCTGTTGGTGCTTAACCAGCATATTGTCTCTTCTCATTTAGAAGCTATAAAAAATGTAGCCACATCTGCCCGAGCCAGTTCATCTACTCATCTGTCTGTTTAAGTTATCTACTGGTATTTAAGGACTAGTGACAAAGGAAGACAAACTTTTTATGAAAGGTGAATTAATAGGCTCACTTTGAACTTCAAACTTTTTCCATTGACAATACAAATATTGGTTCTCAGAATGCAAATTTGTGCAATGATTTTAACTGCACTACTTTCACCATTTAAATGCATTCATTCATTCATTCACTAATTAAATATTTATTGAGCACCTACGAAGGGCCAGGCTCATTCTAGGAGTTGTGAACAGGAGTGAACAAGAGGAAGAAGTAAGGCAGGAAGGCAATACACACAAAAATACACACAAAATAAGGCAATACACACAAAAGTAAATAAATAAGATAATTTTGGATACTGGTAAGTGCTATACACCAATAGTTCTTTGAAGTAGGACTATGGTTATCTGCTTTATTTTCTGGATAAGTATAAATACAGTACATGTAGACCTCAGGAAACAAAAGGAGTCTAAATCGTTTCAAATGATCATTTTAAAAAAGAAAGTTTACACTCACATTCAGTACACATGTGTACAGCAGTTTCAATACACTGAGTCAAAGGAAGTATAAAAGAAACCGAGAACCACTGAAATATGAGATGAAACAGATTTAAAACATATGCTCTCTCTTTTTGCTGGGTAAGTACATGGAGGAGAAAGGTGAATATCCAATAGGTTTTTTTGTTTTAAAAAAAAGACAGTAATAGAGAAGCTTGCCCAGTACTCTATAGTATTGTGTTACTTTAAAGGCAATTGCAACACATGTTAAGAAAGCTACATAAAGGCAAACAATATTTAAAATAATTTCCAAGAACCTTCAGATCACTCCCCGCACACACACCCCACACTCCGCATAGATTATCCTTTGAGTTACTCTTAAAAGCGGCTGATCTGGCAGGAACTTATTTTCTCCGACTTAGGCTCATTCTAAACTCTCCAAAATACGAAAGGAAAAGGTAAACCGTTTCTCCTACTCCCATCTTCAATCTCAGGGAAAGCCAAGAAAGTCTCGCTCAATAACCTGCATCTCCGCTGCGCCCTGCAGGTGAGGGACCAGCCGAGAAGGGGCTCCCCGGCGTGACAGACCCGAGGCCGCGGACCCCGCTCCACCGGGCCCTCCAGCCCGCCTGCCAGGCCCACCAAACGCGGCCTCCGCCCGCGCCAAGAGGAGGGACGACACAGAGGATGGAGGAGACGCGCGGCGGGACCTGGGGAGATGGGACCGCGTCGCCCGCCGCCCGGACCCCAACCCCGGGCCGGCCCCGGCTCCGGGCCCCAGACCCCCTCCCAGAGTGCCTCTGACCTCTCCGGGCCCCGGGGCTGCTGCTGCCGCCACTGCTGCTGCCGGAGCCGCTGCTGCTGCTGCTGCTGCTGTTGCTGTTGCCGCCGCCACCCTTGGCATTCTTGCGCGGGGCCATCTCGCGCACCGCTGGGGCAGGCGAGGGGTGGGGGACGCCCTCAGTGCGTAGGAGACACCGGGCCTCCGGGACCGCTGACGGCGGCGGGCGCTGCAGCGGGTGCGGGCCGCGGCTCCAGCAGCAGCGCCTGTTTGCAGCACCTCCCGCCGCGCCTCCGAGGACTTTCGCCCGCGTGCCGGGTGCGCGCGCCCAGCCCTCGGGAGCGCCGAGCCTGCGATCCCTCCAGAGGCGAGAGCGCGCGGCTAGCCGGCCCCCGCGGCCACGCCCCTTCCCGGCCGAGCCCGCCTCCTGGATCCCCCACTGCCTGCAGAAAGCTGAGTGACGGCGCTCGAACCAATCACAAGGGCTTCTATGAGGGGGTGGAACTCGGCCACCGTTCTCCGCCTCCTGCAGACTTGGGGCTGTTCTACCACCACGCAGCCGCCTGTGAGAGCGAGCCGCTTTCTGCTTTCCAATCTGTCCTAGTCCTTTGGAACGTGGCAAACGTGGAAGCCGAGAGGGCTCTCGCGAGCGTTGGAGGACCCCGCACGATGGGGCTGGGGCTGGGGCGGGGCGCGGGGGCGGGGCGGGCGGACACGTGTGCAGAGTCCTGCCTGAGCGCGCCGCCTCTTGGCCCTTTCCTGGGAGTTTTGTCCGCGGGCCACTTCCCTATGCACAGAATTCAATCCCTCTTCTTGCGAAACAGATGTGCTTCTTGTCGGTATTACTATTAAGACATTTCTGAAACGGTGATGTTAGGAGTAGTTCAATGCTTAAGCCACACGTAGTTGATCGACTAGGTTTTAAAGCACGACTTCATTTCGTTTGTGCCATCAGTATTTCCAGAGAATCTTAGTTAAGAGGTGCAAATGTAACTGTAAAACAAAAAGTTCATTTTCTTGTACTGTAGGATACCCTGTAACTGAAATCTCCATCTGCGGAGCCATGTCTCCACGCCTCTTTCTCTGATGCTCCCACCGTGGGTTCCCTGTGTAGTCGCAGTTTCTGAACCTGTGCTTCCTCTGAATTCTGCACGCGATCTGAAAAAATCTCTGGACCGGTGGATGAACCAGACAGGGATTTGAAGTCAGGGACGTCATTTTCATCTTTGTGTCCCTCACTGCCAACACAGTGCATGGTGCGTAACAAACAAACAAGAAATGTTTGTTGATTTGATACATTTCTGGCAACTTCTTAAGACCTTCCCCCAAGTCTTGACCGCGTTTCAGAGCCCCTCCTGGGAACGTCTGCAAGACATTGGTTGCCGTGTGACATCTTGTTTTTTCCTCTTCTCCGGCTGCTCCATCCCCCATTGCCAGATCCCTGGACTTACCCACCTCTTCTGCTGTGAATGGTCAGCCGGATGCTGCTGGGCACTAGTGACGCACAGAAGCCCACTGAGAGCGGGTCGTGTTGAATAATGGAAAGAAAGGCTCTCCTTTACGTGAAATAATGTTAGATAGTTACCAAGATAAAGCAGGAGCAGGGAAGCTCGTAGAGTTTTTACTGAAGCAGCTCTTTGTTTTTATCTTATGACATCTTCTGCCTCCCCACATCTTTTCTCCATCCTGGCCGTCATATTATTTCAATGGTGGGCGGAGAGGAGGACGTGGACTAAGAGATAAATGTCAGTGATAGTATTTAATATAAAATAATAATGAGAGCTAAGTGGAGAAAAAACATGCTCAAGATATTTGAATTCTTAAGTTCTCACAAAACCCTGTTATTGTGTCCATTCTAAGGGATGAGGTTAAACAAAGTAATCTGACTCCAGAATTGATGGTCTGAATTTTCTTTCCAGGATAAAGTTAGGGTTTGAGTAAAGAATGTCTAACCTGACTGCTTCTTCTCCTAGCAGATGTCTCCCTGGAGTCTCATTGGTCCTGTCTATGAACATAGGTCTGAAGCCTGATGGTGGGTGCTTAGCAAAGTCCACCTCCTTGAGGAAATCAAGTTCCTTTGATAACTAACTCCAAAATGCCATGAAGTGATGTTTTGGTTCTTCATTTCCAAAAAACAAGTCTAGTAACATTGAACAGGTACACTGCTATGTATGGTAATCAGTACCAAGCCAAAACAGAGACACAGGAAGTTAGGGGTTACCTGACTTCCTCCTTGTACCACAAAGAAACAGCTAAAATAACACTATACATTTAGTGTCACACAATAAAGTTGATAACAATCTTTATGGCATCAGATACTCTTGACTATGTATACAATTTAGTTTCAGGGACAAAATTTCCCCAAGCTATGCATCAATATTATACATTTTACATCTGTTTATGCTTCCCTCTTTGTGAGCATTAAAAACACAAAGCTTACCTTGGATGCATAAACTTCTTCACATAGGTCCTTTACTCAGCAGGGAAGTTAGGGAATCAGAGTATCTTTGAAGTTAAACAAAAGGTCAAATATCGCGTGTTAGCCTAACCTCATTTCTGTGATTTCTGAGTAAGTTATGATTGAACCCTTGGTGAAGCAATGTGAAAAGGACCACAAAGACAAAACTTAACTAGGACAATGTGTTAAAATACTAATTTAATCGAGCTTTTGAACTGGGCCAAATGTGCCTTTCAGATATTTCCATAAACTTTCCATTGGCTTCACTGGGATTTGCAAGTGAGAACTTGAGGACAAGATTTGTCCTAGATTTTTTTTCTTTTCCCCTTGTGTTGACCCTTCACAACCTCCAGTCAAATACTTTCCAAATTAGATATTTCTGGACTTAATTATACCTACTAGAACACTTTTAAAGTTGCATTTTAACTTGCTTCCTAGAAAGTGCTTCTCATTTACATTCAGTCTTCTTAATGTAAAATGTTATTATTGCAAACTGAAAATGAGTATTTCCTCATCTTTATTTACCATAGTCAATACTGCCACAACGGCAAAAAAAAAAAAAAAAAAAAAAAATTCAACTGGTCATGATTCGATTGTATGTTTTCATTTTACAGTAATGTTGCAGTGAAGGCTATACTGCTAAGTACAAGAGCACTCTTAAGGTATTCTGTACTCGAAGCATTCTCAAAGCAATTATTCCTGTGTCAGTTATATCTCAACTAGTAAATGAACGGTCATTTTAACCAAACAGCTTGACTTTATATTACCACAGAAAAAATAACCCTGGCTGGTATCTACATTGCAAATATATAGAGTGAATTTATATGAGCAGAAGTGATTTTAAATCTGGTCAAATAGAATCAGAAATATTGTGTTGTAACATGAAAAAATAATCTCAAAACACTAGCTAAGAAAACTGTCATTTTTCTTTTCTCATTCCAATTATTTACATTTTTTTAAAAATCAGGATTGGTGCTTCTTAGTGCCAAATTTCCTTCCTAATAAATAGCATTTAACAATGGATATTGCTAGGTCTTAAATTTCTTAGTATAGGGAACTAATAGAATTGATTCTTTTTAAGTCTCAAACTTAATACCAGAAAAAACCCTTAAGCAGGGAGACAAAAGTCAAATAATTAGAATAACAACTGATTATAGGCATGGCAATTCTGTGTAATCTAAATGAAATATTACTGTGATTTAGGAATCTTTAGAAAGTAATAATCAGAAAAGAAAAAGATGTGGAGGAATCTCAAGGATTCAATTGTTTAAAGGATAATAATTTTACTTAAATTATGTTTGCCTTAAGGATCTAATGTGTGTGTGTGTGTGTGTGTGTGTGTGTGTGTGTGTGTGTGTTTAAAGTAATAATTTCTATGTCTTTTATGAAAACAACCATTCTTTTTAGGTGGAAACACGTCCCTGATCCAGATAAAAGTGTCCTGAAACCAGTTTCTAGGATCCTCCAGTTTGAGTCTAAACACGTAAAGCAGATGTATTTGCTTTGCAACAAATAGTTTTACTACATTCTGCAAAATTGAATCCATTAGTAAACTTGACTCCTTGGTAGTCGATGAGAAATCATATATACTCTACATAACTTAGTATTGATTCAGCCCTTTTTACCCTATCATTTGACTTTAATCTATTCTGCAGTTTCATAAGCACATGACAAACGTTACTGAGCCCATACCAAAAACTAAAAAAATCTTAACAGACTTTGCCAATGAACTTGCTAGCATGGAAAATAGGGAGGGTCTCCTTGTATAATGGCAACAGGCCTAAAGACCACTGCTAATATAGTTGAAATTCTAAATTTTCTTTACTTTAAGAAGTACAATATTCATTACTTTTAAAAATTGTGTAGTGTTGTGTTGTGGCTATAAACTGGTAGTCCTGAATATTTCATAATTCTTCATGGAAATGTTACAATGCTGCTGTCATCACTTGACGAAGTCATTTCTCTGTTGGTGGGTCCCTTTGAGCCGGAGACAGATACTAACACCCTAGATCGTCACTGAAGCTACGCTTCCCACCACCAGAGAGCCTATTGATCCAGAAAAATCTCTGTGGAAATCATTTCTAAGCAGCTGTCTCACAAATTATATGATTCTATTTTCTCTACTTCTTTTTGGTATCCACACTATGCTTAGTCTCTCTAGCACCCACACAAAAGAAGAATTGAGGAATGCAGCTGCCAAAAGGTATCCTCAGAGAAGCAATTGTGTAAAAGTGCAGAAGTGCTGAGTGTTTAGACCTATCCCAAGAGATTGTTTTTAAAAAATGCACTCATTCCAAATTCCGGAAAACTGAAATCAAATGTGAAAGGCTTGCTATTGCTTGGGCTTATGCAAAAGTAAACTAAGCCATAAACAATATTTTTAGGAAACTATGTGCAGGCTACAGATGAGGGTGAAGACTGCCAACAGCCTCATCTATGTATGCCCGGTGCATTTGGCAGTGTCCAGCACAGAGGAGGTATTCATAAATGTTTTCACCTTAGGCTCTTTGCACTTGCGCTTCCTCTGCCTGGCGAATGTTTTCGCCAGGCAGTCGAGTGCTTTCGCCAGGCAGTCCAGTGAGTCACAGGACTCTTGTCATCCTGTCAATTTATCCCCAAATGCTTCCGTACCTCTCAAGCTGAAATGTTCTGGGTGAACACTCTATGCATAGGTATGAAATGCTTAGCCATTAAACTGGGATGCTCCTTGTACCAGGTCTGACAATTAAGTTCTAGAACTTAATTGTTATAACCATGTTGCTAACCTTTTATGATATCAGAGGGATTATTCATTAAGAATTTGTACCAACTGGGCAAAGAGTTAACCAAGTTTATTATTTGGAAGTGCTGAAAAGGCTGCATGAAAAAGTTAGACAGCCTGAACTTTTTGCCAACAATTCATGGCTCTTGCATGACAACAATGCACCAGATCACAAGGCACTGTCTGTGAGGGAGTTTTCAGACAGTAAACAAATAACTGTTTGGAACACCCTCCCTACTCACCTGATCTGGCCCCCAATACTTCTTTCTTTACCAGAAAATAAAGGAAATATTGAAAGGAAAACATTTTGATGACGTTCGGGACATCAAGGGTAATAGAACGACAGTTTTGATGGCCATTCCAGAAAAAGAGTTCCAAAATTGCTTTGAAGGGTGGACTAGGCGCTGTCATCGGGGCATAGCTTCCCAAGGTGAGTACTTCGAAGGTGACTGTAGTGATATTCAGCAATGAGATATGTAGCACTTTTTCTAGGATTAGTTCTCGAACTTAATTGACCGACCTCATATTTGTAAAGTAAGGGCTTATATTTGATAGTAATGCAAAAATAAAGAGAAAGGAAAAAGAAAAAAAAAAATATAAAATCAATGTGTTTTTGACAAAAGGGGAGATCTTTTCAAGTAGCACACAACTTAAAATTTTAATTATTTTCTTAAAAATAGGGAGAAATAACCATTTAACATTTTTCCCATCGTAGAACTTAACCCGTGAGTAGCTAAAGTAAGAAATTAAAAAGCAAGCACAGGAAGAGAAGGAACCACTGTATGAATCTTTGCTGTAATCAGTTGGGAAATATGGTAGCCTACGGTAGAGAAGGACATTCCATGAATACCTACTTAAGATGTGAAATCTGACCAATTATAAACAGATTAAACCAACAACTGTCTACCATTAGAATCTCAAAATAGCGGTGTAACTTCCAAATCAGATCAGCATGGGGCAGAGAAGAGAATCTGTAAATGATATAAAAGTAGGATGGGAAAGGAAAAAGTTAATCTCATTAGCTAGGTAGGTATGCCTGGGTCTTTTTTTTGTTGTTATTCTGTTTTTTGTTTTTTTTTTCCCCCTATTTCCAACTTAGGAGCTGTTGGGCCTAATACCAGAATTGTGCTCAATATTATTATTTTTAGTTAGTTGGACCTGTGTGCCGGTACATTAAGAATTTGATAAATTTCACATAGGTCATTGTATACTGTCAATTCAGGTTTCAGCTTATCCTTAAAAAATAAAGAAAAAGAAAAGGAAAGCCAAGTCTCAAGGATCATTTTAAATATTAAAGATGTATAACTGAACTCATTAGACTTCAAATTCAGGTTCTCAGAAGGAGCAGCTGTTATGAGCAATCTCACTGAATTATTCTTATTCCTGTCCAGTTCCCGTTTGTATATACAGTATGACACATGACATAGGCAATTAGAGGATGGTTCACCATCATTACCAAGCACTGTGATGTGTTCCTTACTTTTTTATCATTGTTTGCCTCTAATCATCAAGGAAAAATGCGTGAGGTACCTCTGTCCCACCCTTCTGCTATTCTCTCATGCCTTTCCCCCTTGAAAACTGCCCCATTTCACCCCTGTACCTGTGTTGGGCACAAAGAATAAGGGGAGAATGCAGAGTGTGGATGCCTGCTGGCCCCTTCTTCCCCGGCCCTTTCTCCCTGGTCTGTCAACAATGCAAGCCTAAATAATTTCAGCTTGGGAGATCCTATGGACTCACACCTAAAAACATTTCCCATGGCCGAGGCTTAGAAAGCAGGTGAAAAGTCCTAGAGCTGTTGGGAAGACTCTGCACCAGTCAACAGAATGCCCTCCTTCCTTCCATCCCCATACTTAGTTAGGACTCTCAATAAAAATGCAAGCTGTGAGGGTGGAAGAATGGCAGATTCAGCATGACTGGCAAAAACTTGGCCTGCCTTTGGCCCTGACCCCACAGAAAAACAAATCTGCAAATAAATAAGGCACCATGCCAGGGATCCCAGCCAAAACAATTTACTTTTGAGAGTCGGGGGTGGGAAGACCTTGCCAACAGGCAAGAGTGCAGGGCCTGCAAGGGAAGCATGACTGGCACAAACCATCTCTGTGGAGACCACGGCTTTCCCCAAGACAAGCACAGTGATCCTCTCGGAAGTGCTCACTTCAGACTCAGTTACTCCAGCAGGAGTAGACCGGTCCCTTGCAGTTGCTACCATCAGCAGGTTATAATCCGATGTTACTATAGTTAGGGGAAGAACTCCATGTTACCCCTCTGTTCCCATCTCAGCACTCACCACAGGGCCCTACATAGAATAGGCTGGCCCGTGGTCACTGCTGCTTAATGGACTAACCTTTTGTGATACCAAAAGACTGCCTGACCCAAAAACATCACCAGTCCGCAAGGCCATGTTCTGGGGCTGTTCTGAATGCTCTCCAGTTGTTTTCCAGATGGCCAAAACCAAGAGAGGGAAGTGGCATTTCCCTACCTTCCTTGGTATTGGTCCTGTGATGGTGACTGATAGATGGCTTCCCCACACGTCTGACCATCCCCTGCCATGTGTTTACTTCCTTATTGCTAACTCATCCCACTCAGGCAGCCCCAATATAGTCCAAAGAACTGTAAGGAAGGTCTCCAGAGGTCCAGGCCTCAGTCTGTGGCTCTTTGGGCTGCTGTCTCTATCCATCCCTTTCTTCTAAAGTCACAGGGAGCAGAACCAGAGAACTACAGAAAGACAGCTCCACAGCAGCCATCCCTCTCCCACACTTAGGAATCTTGGTGTCCAAGGTCCGTCTCTTCTCCACCCCCTTCTCTCCACACTCTCCTCTAGGGTGATCTGGAAAACTTTGGAAGAATGGGGAGTGGTGCTTTCTACAACACCTAAGGGAACTTTGTTGGCTGCCTGGTCACCAGAGAATGCACTCACTGTGTCACCCTTCATTTTGAATCAGGTGCTTCCTTGCCTCAGACCCACACTTTATTTTTAACACTGTATGATCCAGAAAATATTTGGACATTTACTAGTAGGCTAACACATGCTTCATGTTGTTTTTTTCCCTGCAGTTCTTGAGATGTTGGCAGTGTTTGCTACGTAGACATGACTCTATTGTCTGGGGTTTTGTCTTTCAGTATCATGATCTTTTCCTTGAGAGCTAGTTTTGATGGGGGCGGGGGGGGCAATATATGGCATCTGATGATCTGAATAGAGAAAGGAACTATTAATAGAATAAAGGGTGAAGATAGAAGAGGTACAACATATTATTTTTTAAAAAACCAGCTGCGACTATTTCCCTATTCTTACCTAAATTAGGCATCCAATTATTTGCTTACCCTTAGATTATATTCTGATAAGGACTATATATTTTTTAAAAGTACTATTCAGATAATTTGATCAAATTCCCACATACAAAAACTAAGGGAAACCTTATTTCACATAATTCAACTAACATTTCCTATCTTCCCGCTTCTAACTTTAACATTGTTGCCTTTTAAAAATTTTGTCCTTGACATTTACATGATTATAATAAGCTTTTTCAGCATCGCCACTACAGTTTTTTTATATATGAGTTAAGGCTGTTCCAGGCTATAGATGAGAAATCTCTTAATTTCTTAATTCTTATGTAATAACGTCTGCCTTAACTATTTCCAAGGAAACTGGAAATATATATTAATCTGTGATCATGGAACATTAGCAGTTCTATTCAAATTTTAATGCACACCCACCAAATTTTCACCTTGTGAAATGACTCATTTTCTGTACACTTTATTGCTGAGATTGTATAATTAAGGCAATGCTAACTAATCCCAATTAAATGCTGAAACCTCAGGATAAACTAGGCAGGTGTGCGCAAGACCCTTTCATATTCAAACACTTCAGAAACACACAGGTATAACTATTTCCTGATTGGGATAAAAAATGTACAGCTCCTGAAGGCACTTGAGTGACAGGGGAAAAGAGCATTTAACTAGGAGTGTCTGTCACTAGTCAAATTCTGCCTCTAAGAAGTTACGCTGTGGAACCCCAAGAGATTCACTTGGCCTCTCCAGACACAGACCATCGTGAGAAACATTCTCATCGCCATGAAGTTTTCTAGTCAATTTTGGGAATTCATGCACCCAAGGTTAATATCTGCACCAGGTGATAAAGTTTCTGCTACCTCGTGCATGCTATGATGTTAAGTCTTGGCAGCTGCTAATGGAAATGGTTTCTTATATTTTCTTAATCTAGTCACAAGTTTGGTGGTGGAGGGTGAGAAATGGTAAATGGCAAAAGGCAAATAGCTGTCTTGTATCCATGGCAACTTTGAATACCAGTCAGCCAGTCTGTAGGACATCCACGTAAGGCATAAACGTAGTTGACAAAGGCATGATCCTATTTCTGGTCCAGGGGATTTACTAGTGTGACTGCCTTTTGCACTATATGAAACTTTTCTGGAGCCTGCAATGAGATAATTCGTAAGAAAGCTCCTTGGAAACTGGAAAGTGCTTTATAAATGTAGGCAATTGGGTTTTTTTTTAAATTTTTTATGACAGATTTATACGATAAAGAGCATAAAAATGTTTAATGACAGTGTCCTTACATACCCAATTTTGACCAAGCGCATTAACTAACCTGCTGGATCTTGGGCAGAACAATCCTCCATCGCTAAAAATTAACTAGGCATTTTGGAAGAAATGTAAAATTGCTAACAATATGACTTTTCTGCTTCTTCCCTTGCTTACTGTCTACTTTCCTTCCTTCCTTAAATGTTTCTTGGCCTCTTGACATGTCAGACACTGCCCTGCGAATTACAGTACAAGGCAGGTACCATATAATTCCATGGTGCCTGAATTAGCCTATATTTTCATATCAGGACAGTCTAACATTGGCAATTTTATCTAGTTCAACCTGTAAGCCCTCTGTGTGGCCCATTCTACAAAGGTCAACCAAGTGCCTACTTCCTGCCACCTACTGTGACAAATGCCTGTGGATTTTATCTTCAAGGAGCTCATGTCATTTTGGGGAGAGACTGGCATGCAGGCTAACAAGCACAATATAGGGAACTGTTTTCTTCCATCTGCAAAGGTCAGTAGACAGGGGGGCAGGGAGGGCCAGAGAGTCAGCTGCAGTGGCTTCATGTGTAACACATGAGTGTCACAGGGCTCCAGGGCAACAAATGCCTTCAGGAGCATGTTGTTCAACCTCTTCCATTTTCAAATGAGAGAAGTAAGTCCCAAAGCATGACAGTGACTTGCAAAAGGTTGAGTAATCAGTTAATGCAGAGCTAGAACTCAGTCACCTTACAGCATGCCTTCTCAGCACAGGCAATCTTGCCCCCCACTGGGGTAAAATTGGTTCTTGAGGGCAAAACAATTTTAGATATTACAGTGGTCCCCTCCAAAGCGCCATAGCGCATAAACAGATATGTAGTATATCTGTAGTATTAAATTTTCATGGGGTGGAGGGATGATTACAGAAAATGAATTATCTAAGAAGGCCCCTTATGAGATGAGGGACAATAATTTTTTTAAAAAGGTTAACTTGATTGTGGTGGTTTTATGGATCAAATTCATCGAATTACATATATTAAATAAATAAATGCATATTAATAGATGTAGGAAACACAATCCCTCAATTTAAATTTTATTCTATAAAAAAGTTCATACTTAAGAACCAAATTTATAAAGGCATTCTAATTTACTGGAAGCACGTTTTGTGGTCACACACATACATGGAAAACATTAATGAGCATCTGCTATGTGATTGCTATCTGAGTTTTACAAAATAAAGGAATTCAAGTACCACTTAAAGTCATATGTCTAATAAGACCATATATCTACTCAGTGGTAGATTCAGGGATTGGCCAGGACCACCCTGGCAGTCTGGCTCTAGAGCACAAGCTTTCCCTTCCACACTACTCATGATTATTACCCAAACTTGGAGGCAGTCTGGGTAGTGGCACAGTTGAATGATTTCCCTGGTAATGTTAGAATAAAGGGATTATGACTCAATTCCTAAGGTCACCTGTAGGTGTATTTCTAAGATCCTGGGAAGTTTAAGGAGCTAGAATAGCAGTAGAATGAGGTGAGGTGGGCTGGCATGATAATGTACCCTACACAAAGATGGAGTTTAGGAAATCTGAAGAGCACACAAAACCATGCTGGGAAGTTGGTAGCATGTCTTCCAGAAGTCACAGGTCAAGGGCAGTGATGGGAACAGATTTTCAAGCACGGCTAGTGCTGAATTAGTTACTCATAAGTAACTCTTACAGGGAGGCAGTCGTGTACTCTATGTGCTGATGAGAAGAAGAAATGATGGAAAGCTCAAGATCTCTGCTCCAGGTCCTCCTGGTCTCCATTAAAAGCAGCAGGTCGGTTAGGGCCTATGAAAGGGAGACACGGAGATGCAATTAGACAAGCAAGAAGTATGCTGAGGGAAACACCTGTGAAAGATAAAGGGCTAGCATGCAGGAGTAGCCAGGGAGCACCTCCAGCCTGTGATGCAGTCTGACCATTTTGATAGGAGACAGAAAATGAAAGATGATTGGGTAGAAATAGCCGAAGGCTGCTCAGAGAAGCTGTGAGAAAATCTCAGCCAGGCCAATGGGAATTCCCAGCAAAGTCTGACCTGTAGAGGTCTAATACTCCTGCCACGCTCAGTCATGAGTTGGGAGCAATGACTTCCCTGTAAATGCCACAGCAAATCCAAAGACGTGACAGCCAGAGTTCTTGGCCAACTGAACTCCTCACGGCAGGATCTCTTCAAGTGCAATCTGAGATGTGGATTCCATGACCACCACAGGCGCTTACTCTGGCCATTTTCAAACATTGAGAAACACGCTCAGAGAGACAGAACAATGTTCCAGAAGTCGCACAGCTTGTAAATGGCAGAGGCAGGACTTGAACCAAGGTCTATCTGTTTCAAACATGTCCTCTGTAGGATATCTAAAATTTTATTGAGGTTTTCAACAAATTCTTAAAAGTAGGAAGGGGAAGCTCTGCATTACCCTAGGGCAGAAGGGGAGTGGTCATAGTGCACAATTCACTGATGACATTTAGGATATAAAACCAATTAGCAGAAACTGGATTGTTGACATTCTTGGATTTAAAATTCATGGTTTTAACCATTTGTGGACTCCCTGGGTCATAACTTGAAAGAATTTCAAATTTTACTGATTCATGCATTTGAATATATCAAGGATAGGAAGTTGATATTCCTGAATAATCTACTTAGCTAGTGAGAGATGTGCTCATAGCTCACTTAGCAATCACGTCTTGTTTTGGCTTTTGTGTGGTGCGTCATTGTCCCATATTCAGAATTCAGAAACACTCGAGGTGAAACCAATTCTATTTCCTTTTGAGAACTGGCAAGAAAGAAACAAAGGAAGAGAGAGAGAGAGAGAGAGAGAGAGAGAGAGAGAGAGAGAGAGAGAGAGAGAGAGAGAGAGAGAGGAAGGAAGGAAGGAAGGAAGGAAGGAAGGAAGGAAGGAAGGAAGGAAAGAAGGAAGGAAGGAAGAAAGAAAAAGAAAGAAAGGAAGAAGTGAATTGTTAATGCAGATTATGGAATTAAATGCCTGGAAGAATCCTTAGCTAAAACTTTAAAGTTCCCGATACATTAGAGTGAAATATCAAATTTATCTGTGGAACAGTCACACCCTAGATGGATGCACTATGTACATGATCCGGTAGAGCAATAAAGAAAAAAGACATTTGTGACACCATTTCAAGAGAGTGCTCTGGCTTCAGCCATAATTGTTCTCAAGCAAGAAAGAGATCTTTAAGGAAAAAAACAAAAAAAAAGGAAGATGCCACCATACTGTATTTTATGGGAAATATTATAGGTGGTACTGATGAATTTGGGCGATTCCTAAAGGTCCTATACAGACCTGCTCCTCCCTCAGTGTTCACCATTTCAGAAAATGTCACCACCATTCACCCCGTTGCTCAGGCTCAAATATCTTATGCTTCTGTCTTTCTCACATCACTCCTTTAATTCATTAGCAAATATTTTGAGCTCTAAGTTGGAAGTATATTCTGTATCACAGTTCTTCTCATCACCTCTACTACTTCCCAAACTACCTTCCTAACTCCTTCCGAAACTACCACCGTCTCATGGAAGAGCCCCCTAAATGGTCTCCCAGGTTCTACATATGCCCTCTCTGGGATCCAGGGAGATTGTTGGAAAGTATAAGACAGATATAGGCAAACAACAAAAAGCCTTCAGTAGCTTTCTGCCTGGTTTAATATAGTGTCCTGTTCATGCTCCTAAAACCACACATGACCTGGCCTCTGGCGTCCCCTCTGACTGTCTTCTCCCCTGCTCCCTCCCTCTGGTTGATCCATGCTTGCTTCTTGGATTTTTTTAATGTGATGCGCATGCTCCTCCTAAGGCTTTTGCCCTTGCCTGGGACTCTATTTTTCAACATACCCATAAGGCCTCTCTCCTCTCTTCCCTAGGATTCTACCCAGAGGTCACCAACACAGACAGGCAGTGACACATCTATGACCTTGTCACCCTGTCAATCTCCACTTTCTTATTCAGCTTTTCTTCATGGTATTTACCACTGTGACATTACATTATATACACGAGGTCTGACCATTAAGTTTGTGAACTAGTTGCAACAATGTTGCTAAACTTTTTTGATATCAGCGGGATTATTCATTACTAATTTGTACCATCTGGACAAATTTAAACTAAGTTTACTACTTGGAAGTGCTGAAAGGGCTGCATGAAAAAGTTAGACGACCTGAACTTTTCGCCAACAATTCATGGCTCTGCATCACGACAATGCACCAGCTCACACGCACTGTCTGTGAGGGAGTTTTTAGCCAGGAAACAAATAACTGTATTGGAACCCCCTCCCTACTCACCTGATCCAGCCCCCAGTGACTTCTTTCTTTACCTGAAGATAAAGGAAATATTGAAAGAAAGACATTTCGATCACATTCAGGACATCAAGGGTAATACGACAACAGCTCTGATGGCCATTCCAGAAAGAGTTCCAAAATTGCTTTGAAGGGTGAACTAGGCACTGACATCGGTGCATAGCTTCCAAAGGGGATGTACTTCGATGGTGACCAAAGTGATATTCAGCAATTAGGTAGGTGGTACTTTTTCTAGGATGAATTTGCGAACTTAATTGTCCAACCTTGTACATATAGCTATACACTTATGTATTTATTCACTATGCATCTCTCAACATGGGAATATAAGCTCCATGAGACCAGAGAAGTTGTTTTCTTCACTACTGACTCCCCAACACCTAAAACAGTGTGTGGCACATGGTGGGTACTCAATAAATATTTATGGAATAAATAATGAATATCTGGACAATGTGTGCCCTGGGTCCTATTAGCCATTTAGGATAAACAAACAGTGAAAAGAAGGTAGAGCATCTGTGGAAGACCATACTGGGCTTGGTTGGAGGTAACTGTCCCATTTCTTCTCCTGGGTCAACCTGACGCTTCCCTGGTCCATGGAGGTGCTGGGTGTGGCACACTGGTCATTAAATAGCCACCAACACACTGGATACATCCTGATGCAGCAGCTCCTGTGGACAGCGGGGAAGAGGAAGTTGTGGGGAGAATTGAGCTGTCATTCAAAACAGGCTCAGAGTAGACATTACACCCTATTAATAAATGGAAGAGTTAGGATTGTTGAGACTTGACAGGTGGGACTTTTATATGACTTTTGCATTGTATTATACAAGCAAGCCAACTTTATTATTTATGAAGACTTCCCTTTCTATTAAAGTTTAAATCACTTTCAGGATGAATCTACAAAATTTATATTGCTATTGTTTAAACAATGAAAAAACATATTTTACTCTCAGTTGTACAAAATATTAATAGCTGAAAACAGCACACACTTAAATTATGTAAGAGTTAACAAGTCACCTTCTCCTCATGTGAAGCTATTATAAACATTAACACGTTCGAGGCCTTTTGAGACTTTTGAGCCCCCTTTTTTGCTTGGAGTGCTCCAAACTCCTTGGAGTGTACTTTTTCTCCTAATAATGACGCCTCTGGCCTTTTGAGTCTTTTGAATCGTGCTTCTGCTCAGGCCCGCGCCTATCTCTTTGGATTGAACTTTCTCTTCTGATAATGGCCCTTGAGCCACTGCTTTCTGCTCGGGCCCACTTCTACCTTTTTGAAATGTACTTTTTCTTCTAATAAACTGCTCTTTCACTACTTAAAAAAAAATAAATAACACGTTCGAAGCCAATGAACATGTTGTCTTCATGTCTGGAAATTCTATTGCCTATCTGTAATTTGGCAAACAGAAACTATTGACAGTTGAAGAATATTAATTCATGGTTTAAAAGGTAATCATTAGGCAAAAATATTTATATCAAATTTAAACTAAGTTTAATTTAAAATAAGGTGACAACTTTTTCATTCAATAAGTACTAATCATTACCTATATTAATTTGGCTTATTGAAATTTTTTTTAAAATTTGAAACCAATTTTGCCTTTTTTTAAAAAATGTTTTATTGGGGAATATTGGGGAACAGTGCGTTTCTCCAGGTCCCATCAGCTCCAAGTCGTTGTCCTTCAATCTAGTTGTGCAGGGTGCAGCTCAGCTCCAACTCCAGTTGCTATTTTCAATCTTTAGTTGCAGGGGGCACAGCCCACCATCCCATGCGGGAATCCAACTTGCAACTCTGTTGTTCAGAGCTTGCACTCTAACCAACTGAGCTATCTGGCCACCCCGGTTTATTGAAATTTGATCCCAGTTGAGTTACTTTTCAACTAACTTCATTTAACTTTCTCAATTTTCTTTTATAGTTAGGTGGTTTGTGATTCCCTGTAACAGTCCGATAATACTTGTAAAATATCTCTTCACTCCTATCACAAAAACATGAATGCTGTCATGTGGCAATAAGTGATACAAAAGTTTGAATTGAGTGATAGAATCTATTTATTTGTTCTGAATGTAAGAGGTCCTTGTATAGAGACTATGTTTAGTTTTTAAACCATATTTAATTTAGCACTCTGAGTCCGATAGTGGTTCTGATGACTACGAATACTACAAAAGATATTCTGTCTTTCTAGGCTATCACTTTCTTTACCTTTTGGCTAAAGGGGACAGGCTTGATGTGTCCATATAATAATGAAAATAAATTATGTTAAGGGTGAAAAAGAAAAATCAATCAGCTACTGATTAACAATACTACATCGATTTCTTCTTCTCAAATAGTGCTGACTAGGGAACTCCTCCTTCCAGAAAGATGGAATAGATACACTTTTCCTTGGTATTTACCAAAATGAGTTGAAAACTTATGTATACACAAAAATTTGCCCATGATGTTTATAGAAGCTTTATTCATAATTACCAAAACTTGGAAGCAAAAAGTTCTTCAACGAATGATATAGCCATACAATGAAGTGCTATTCAGTGTTCAAACAAAAAGAAAGCCACCAAAGCCACAAAAAGACATGGAGGAATCTTAAGTACACATTGCTAAGTAGAGGACTCCAATCTAAAAAGTCTATATGCTATATGATTCCAACTTGGACATTCTGGAATGGGCAAAACTATAGAGACAGTAAAATGATGGGTGATTGCCACGAATTTGCAAGTCAGGTGGGGATGAATCGGTGGAGCACAGGGGATTTTTAAGTCAGTGAAATTATTCTCAGTGACTATGTAGTGGTGGATACATATTATGTACTTGTCAAAAATCATAGAATGTACAACACATAGTGAACCCTAATGTATGTGATGAACTTTTGTTAATGATAATGTATCAATATTGGTTTATCAATTCTAACAAATATACCACATTGGAGTGAAAGGTATGTGAGACCTCTCCGTGTTATCTTTGCAATTTCCTGTAAGTCTATACTTATTTCAAAAGCAAAACTTGAACAGAAAAGATGGTGCTGTTGAGAAAGTTATATTTTAAAGTACGGTGTATGTCATCTGAATTAATTTCACCTGTAGTTGTCCTACCAGCTATTGCTTTATGGTCACCCATGAACTTTCTCCAGCAGCCCTCCCTCTGTAAGGTCTGCCAGCTGTCCCTCCCGGGTTTCTGGTGACTCTCATTACGGCAGCCCTCAGTCACCTTGCCAGCTGTGGCTCTGTACACACTGTTAAACAATTTTAAGCAGTCCTGTACACGTTGTTGCAGGTGTGACTTTTCCATCACAGGTGTTTCCTGCATTTTGCCTTTTTGAAGTACCTCAGAGATATGATTTGCCCTTTGCTTAATTATTTTTCAAAGAACCTTAGGCATCTATTTCCCTCATTTTCACTTGGTTTATTTAGTGAAATTCCCCAAAGGAGAGGTAAAAAGGCAGACACTGAGAATAAATGTATCCGGGTTCTACCAGTGGGTGATGAGCCGGGAACTGAACTACCAGCAATTCAGGATGGCTGGAACATCTAGGGTAACAGGAATGGTAACAGCCAGGAGAATTTCTTGATATTCATGGAACAACAGAGCAAGGCTCCAAAAATTCCATTTTGATTTAACTGAGTTGGTTATGTAGAATATTGGATGCTCCATAGGCATCAGTTTGACAGCTTTAAAAACTAGTGATACTCACATCTAACCCCAGACCAGGTAAATCAGAATTTCTAATTTAATATGTATCAAAGATATGTGAATATAGGTGTATGCATATATATATGCATATCAGATTTCATACATGCCAGCGGTATAAATAGTATGTTAATAACATGTACCATGGAGGAAAATAAGGTTGAAAGGGTAATAGGAAGTGAGTGTGTGTTGTTGGAGCGGTTGCAAGTGAAAAATGTGTGGTCAGAGATGATCTTCTGTGCCCGCTTTATTGTTCTTCGCAAAGTTCTTTCAATATAATGCACAACCCTTAGAGAAGGAAGTCCTGTACTATATCATTGTCAACTTGCATTTATTAAGTCATCATTATTGATATAAGGAAGTTCTCTTAAGAGTAAATATTTATAAATCTAAGCAATTAAGCCTGATTGCTATCTCATAGTTTAGAATAAACTGGAACGAAAGTGACTCATTGAAATCACTGTTTGCAATAGGTACACTGTACTAACACATTGCAATATGTTCTGTAGTTCAGAATATTACTTCCTTTCAAGACTAAGATATCCTGAAAAATCAAAGTTCATTTGGAGCAAACCATTTTCTTTTTAAATATATTACCTCTTAAGATTATTGAAATACTATTTGATCATTGTACAATATTTAGGGGAAAAAAAGAAAAAAATTAACCATGCTCTCACTGTTAATATTTTGATTTATGTTCATTTAGTCCTTTTTATTTGTGTTCATCTAGTCTTTTTCATTCATGTATGCATATGTAGGATCTTAATTTTTTCTTTTTCCCCCCTCCCTTTTATGTTTTCAAAACATACCAAAACTAGACAAAATGTAATTATAAACATACATTATATATAGTATATATTTATATTTACTACTTATAGTATAATTATGTACTATAGTTATAAATTGTAAGTAAGACTTAATTGAAATATTTGGGAAGTGAGTATTCTAGAAAATGGAATGTTCTGTTGCTTTTTCTCCTATTTTGCCTCAGCCATTCAGACTGGGCCACACCCAGACTTGGTTGTCCACATCTGAAGACTCAAATTCCAACTGTGACTCTCAGATTACAACAGTCTAATCTTCCCCTTTTGTTATTCAGCTTTCTCTTGCTACATTACTTTTCAATCTTATTGATCCTTCCAGCCTCTTGAACTTTCTATTTTCTTCCCACCACTCCCCTGTCTCCTCAATTCCTTATGTATCTTACTCAGATTCTGCAATCCACATCTAAGAACTTCCACATGAGAGAACCTCAGGAAGAACATCCTTTTATGGGCAGTTTTTCCATCGTGTCCCTTGGTCTCCCGTTCATGAACCAATATTACTATAAATGTCCATTTTGCCAGTCTGAGCAAACCTAGAGTGTTAATACTGCCAGAGAAAGTCACCTTAGGACATAGACTGGTTCCACCATGGCCTCAGATGGGTCCTCAAAAATGTCAGAAATTGTTTCAGGTTCCTGTTATGGTAACCATGGCAACCCTCCTTCGCTGTCTTTAACCTCTTCTCCAACTTTTCCCTAGGCCCCTCAGCAGATACCGTTTCTTCTTACTTCACAGAGAAAATGCAACATGTCACACAGGAACTCATCTTACATCTGTATCTCAGCTGTACCCTTGCCCACTTCTGAAACCATCCTTTCCTCTTTTTCTCTTTTCTCAACAGAAGAAATGTCTGTACTGCTTAAGATCAAGTCATCCACCCCTGCTTGAGCCCCCTTTCCTCCAATATACTTTTTTTCTCTCTTATATTTTCTTTTTCACCCTCTCTTGGTCCTTCCTTTAGACCAGGGGCTCCAAATCTCGCTGTGCATTAAACTTCCCTAGGGAGCTTTTGAAAAAGTATTGATGCCTGGGCCTCACTCGAGAATAATTAAATCAGAATATCCAAGGGAAGGGTCCAGCCACGGGTATTTTTTAAAGCTTCCCAGGTGGCATTACTTGACGGCTCTGGTTGAGATCTATTGCCTCAAAGATTTAACACACTCAATTCTTTAATGTACAAAACCTCTCTCATTTGCTCCTATCTCCTGCATTTTACAATCACACTTCTTGGAACAGTTGCCCATACTCGCTGCCTCCCTCACTATCAGCTCATCCCTAATTCAATTTTGCTTTTGCTTCCAGCGCTCTAAATTCCATACACTCCTCATTCCTAAAATCAAGGACACGCCATCCTCAGTTGTACTTGACCTGACCAGCATGTTGACACTGTGGCTGTTCTTTCCCCCGCGAGACCCTTGATCTTCCTGCTTCTCTAATCCCGCTGCTCATGATTTTGCTTCCTCCCTTGATGCTCCCCAATCCTTCTGAGTACTCGTCCTCCATGCCTGCTCTTTGATGGTTGGTGCTATTACTCTTCCATCTTGGTCTTCTCTTCCTCTTACTCTGGAGACTTCTCTCATGAATTTCATCTGTTGCCATGGTACCCACGTCATTCATAACCTGAAGTGAGACCCGAGCATCCATGAAACTAGCTGCACACCTGTAGCTCCAAATGGCTTTTGAACGTCTGTATTGCTAAATAAATAAATGAAAGAAAGAAAGAGAGAAAGAGAGAAAGGAAGAAAGAAAGAAAGAAAGAAAGAAAGAAAGAAAGAAAGAAAGAAAGAAAGAAAGAAAGAAAGAAAGAAAGAAAGAAAGAAAAAGAAAAGAAAAGAAAAAAGAAAGGAAGGAAGGAAGGAAGGAAGGAAGGAAGGAAGGAAGGAAGGAAGGAAGGAAGGAAGGAAGAAAGAAAGGAAGGAAAGGAATGGAAGAAAAATTTGCTGTTCTTTGCTATTAATATATACTCCTGAAATTCTCAAATAAGGAAATATGCCTGGTAAGTATTTATAGAAAGAAAGTTAATGTCTCAGTGCAATGATAGGCCCTTAAAGTTTTACTGGGCAAAACCGATCCTTTTCAAAGCTATGTTCTCAGCACCCTACTCAAACAGGTCCTTGAAGTTTGCAGTCTTGTAACTGAAGAGTATCATTGCTCGCCCCAGCTGAGAACCCTGGGCTGAGAATCACCAGGGGTTGTGGCTCCTCCTTGCCCCAGACAACTCATGGCAGGCTGTTGCATTGTGCTTGTGTGTAAAAGAAAGCCTTTCATTGGGATGTGTTAAGGAACTAGACTGGTCATTCCCAGTTTCTACCAAGATGCTGATTTTGTTACATCTCTCACAAGAAGTCAACCCTGAAGGAATGAGGGAAGACAAACACCACCTGAAACTAAGATACCACAGGGTGGGGAAGAAGTGGGTTGGCGTGTGAGTGAGGAGGGACTGTGGTCCGTGGTAGGAAGTGGCCGTGATGCCGATGTGGTGGGACGATAAAATAGGACTGATGCCGTGGATTTCTGCTTTTGCTCTTGCTTCTGCCTTATGCCAGACCACGCCTGTGTGGACACGTGCAGACACTTAGAATTCTAGTTCAAGGGTCCTTGAGGAAAATCAGAGCAGCACAGATCCTGTGCTTTAGAGGAGCTGAGGAGAAACAAGTGGGGACTGACTTTAGACAGTGCTTTCCCCACTCCTATCCCTTCCAAGCCCCCAGGTGGGGAATTATAATCTAGAGAGTGCCCTAAGCCTCACATGGTGCGGAGTGGGTCATGTGGGCAGGGTGAGGAAAAGTGAAGAAGCTCCATGCTGAGGAGTTGTTTTGAGCCATGAGAACAGATTGATTAACGTGTTTAGAAGTCGGGGCCCATCCACTCTTCTTCCTCCGAGCTCACGGGGCTCAAGCTTTCTGGGGTCCTGCCTGATGCGCTGTCCTATACATTCAACGTAAAATGGGAGCTTACAAAACAAAACAGCACGACGTTTGAGGAGCACTTCCAAAGAAAAATATATTGCATTACAATTCCCATAAGAGGGGGGACTCAGAACATATGGGCCAAGAATTTAAATGTAGCCCAATAAACACAAAAAAATGAGACAAGAACAGGGAAACACAATTTAAAAAAAGAAAGAAAGAAAAAGAAAATAAGAACCAAGCAGAAATATTTGATATTTACACAATTATAATTTTAATAAAGCACACATCAATGTGAAGAGTAACAGAATGGATGCAACTGAGGCATGAAGAAGCAAATTTGAAGATCAGACTGGAAATGTCTCCCAGAAGGCAGGAAAGGGCAAAGAAATAAACATTATAAAACAACAGTTATGGGATATACAGGATATGGAGAATATCTAAATAATAGGTACCGAAAAAGAGAGAAAAATAAAAAATGGAATGGTGGAAATATTAATAAAAATTGATGAAATAATAAGTTAATGAATTAATTTAATTAATTAATTTATAAAATTAAAACCATTATTTAATTTATTTATATGTTTATAAATAATAAATAAAACTTGCAGGATTCATTTTAAAAATAAGACTTAGGTTGAAAAAACATATAGAGACTAAAGAGGAGAGATAAATAAAAACATCCAAATCTTACAGTGAAATTTAATCATGCCAAAGACAAAGGGGAAATTCTAAAATCTACATATGTAGGGAGAAAAATACAATAGAACAAAAATCAGATTACTGTAGAGAGTAGATTAGTGTTTTAAAGGTATTGAAGAAAAAACAACCTTAAAACAAAATTTTATATCCAGGCAAACTGTTATTCAAATATGAGGGCATGAAAAAATATTCTCAGGCATGCAAGTCTTCAGATACCTTGCTATACAATACAAAACTCCTCATTGAAAGAAGTTTATGTAAAGTATTTAAATAAGACAGACAAGTCTAGGAGATGCTGCAAAAGGTAGCTTGAAGAAAAGATGCTCAAATATTTTAATATGCTTTGTTGTACTTACAGATTGCTATGACCAACAACCAAAAGTCTGTATGGTATTAATCTGACGAATATTAGGGATAGAGTAGACTGAGGGACGTGAGAATGTGCTAAAATTCTTGTCTTTTGGGTGATTAAAATGAAGCATAGAAAGAAGCATGAACTAAACATGCCAGTTAAAAAGCAAATATTGACAAATATATGCAGCTTACAAAAGACACACCTAAACATATGGGATACAAAGACTGAAGATAAAGGCATGTTTAACACATGTCATAAAGATACTAACTAAAAGAGAGTTGATGTATCCATAGAAACAGAAAATTTAAGACAAAGAGATGAAGATTGTAACTGCATAGTGAGAAAATGTTCATGTCACTAAACACTTAATAAGACCTTTAAAATATGTGAGGCCAAAATTGGCACAACAGGAGGAAGATATTCAGAAATTTAACATCATAATGAGGTGTTAACTATTGAAGGCTAACGAACTATACAAAAATGAGCAAGTAAATAGAAGACCTAAACAACCAAAACTTAAGTTTGACCTAGTGAACTTTTAGGAGATCTGCTTCTCACAAGTATAAAATACTTATATTTCCTTAGCAAACATAAAACATATATAAAAATTGATCATGTACTCAAACCATAAAAAGAGCCTCAAAAATTTTAATATATAGATATTATATTGACTATGACCTTTGACCATAATTCAAATCAGATATAAGTTAATACCAAAAAAAGGTAAATTAAAAATTCTCAAGTACTTGTAAATTAAAAATAACATTGTTGAATAACAATGTGAATTAAAGAGGGATGCATAATAAAAATTTAAAAATACTTAGCACCGACTGATAATAATACATATATATATATATGTATATATATATATATACATATATATATATATATATATATATATATATATATATTATTATTCTTTTTTAAGAATAGTGTAATGGTTAATTTTATGTGTCAATTTGCCCTGGCTAAGTGATACCCAGATAACTGGTAAAGCATTATTTCTCGGTGTGTCTATGAAGATATTTCCAGAAGAGATTAACATTTGAATTGGTAGACTGAGTAAAGAAGGTGTGCCCTCACCAATGGGGATGGGCATCATCCAATCCATTGAGGGCTTGAATAGAACAAAAAGGGTGAGAGGAAGGGCACATTTTTCCTCTTTTCTTGAGATGAGACGTCCATCTTCTCCTGCCCTTGGACATCAGGGCTCCTGGTTCTCGGGCCTTCAGACTCAGGGACTTAACCCAGCACCCTGCTCACCTCCCGGGAGGTTCTTTAGATTCCACATATAAGTGAGATCATACCATAACATAACACTACCCTCAACCTTTTGATAGTGTACTCTATCCAAGGAAGTCACCATGGACAACCCACACTTACAGAGTGGGGAATGAAAAACTATTTAAAAAGTGATGCTTTGAAGGAAATTCATAGCTTTAAACACTTGCATTAGAGAAGAGTTAACCATCAAAATTAATGAACCAGTGTCTATCTTTAGGACTTAAATAATGAATATCAGAATAAACCCAAAGAGTAGAATAAAAGAGGAAAACTAGAGCCAAAATCAATAGAATGGAAAACAAAGATATGGTAGCTATCAACAAAACTTAAAGTTGGTTCTCTGAAAAACAAACTAAAATCTCTGAAAACACTGATCAAGAAAAGACTCCAAACAATATCGTGAAAGAATTGGAATATTATAGTCTGTGAAGTCAGCTTCTAGCTTTTGAATCCTTCCTTCTTTTCTTCCTGCATTGAAGTTATTAGTAACAAAATTTCATATTCTGAATTTGTGGACTATTTTTTCACTACAGTGTTCATGATTCACTTCCCTTTACCCCAGTGAGTAAACAGACCCTTTAGTCAAGGATATTGCTTTCAGTTCTTAGCACCGAAACCAGGAGAGTGGCCGGTACGAGTATTGGAGATAAGGTCTCATTGAAGGTTGGGGTCTCCTGAAGTAGATATGGAGATGCGCGTTGTACAGCAGGGATCAATAGCTGTGAAAGGATGAGCAGAGTGAGCTGCCAAACTACCATCCAGTTCAGCAAAGCCTCAGCCAGCCTAGTGGGGAGGTCAGGAGGGAGTCGCCCATGAGAATGTCTCCCGCTGGCTGAAATGAGCGCATCTTTCTGCATTTGCATCTCACAGTCACTGGATGCAGGCTGCTTCAGGAGGGGCATGACCTTGGGCATAGGTCCTAAGTGCATGAGTTCCCCTCTATAGCTGAGGGAAACTCTAAAGGGGCTGATAGCGGGGCACTCTCAAAACTTAATCTTGAAGAAAATGAACAAGATGAGAAGACTAACACTGCTGGATACCCAGATTTGCTATAAAGCCGCAGTAACAAAGACAGTGAGGTATTGGCATAAAGATGCACAAATATTCCAATAGAACTAAAAGGGTTCAAAATAGACCTACCCGTATATGACAATTTGATTTGGTCACAATGGTATTGCAGTGGATTGGAAGAAAGAATGGTCTTTTAATAAATAATGTTGGGTCATCAGATATTATATCAGTCAAGGTCCAGTGAGGAAAGCAGAAATCACACCATTTATTTCCACAGAGAACATTGAATGTGGGAAATGTGGTAAACAAGTGTCAGGGAATTGCAGTGGCACAAAGGGCAGTTAAGTAACAGAGACAGTATGTGGGAAGCAGCTATCACTGCTAGGGCTTAGCATCCAAAAAGAAGGGGTTATGACTAGACCCTGAAGCTTGGAGAAGAGACCATCAGAGTGGGGACCCAGATCTCAGAGGAAAAGGTACCACTGGCTAGTGCTGATTTTTCTGAAGAAGTGCAATAAGGCTGGTTCTGAGGGTGTGGAAATAACTGGCAAGTGGAACAACTGCTATTGAAAACAAGGCCATTGCTATGCTGAAGAGTCATTGCTGGAGTGAACAGGGAGGAGCGTGTGCCTGGTGCACCTCCAACTTCCAGTCTCCCTCATGGTTCCCAGCTGGTGGGGAATAGCGTAATATAAAGCACTGATATCCACATTAAACAGTAAATCTTGATCCCTACCACATTAAACACAAAGATCTATGACAGATACATTTTTTAAATTTAATTAAGAAAGGTAAAACATAATCTTTTAGAAGAAAATAGACAATACAGGGAGATATCTTTGAGAGAGAAGACAGGAGAGAAAGTGAAAGTGAAAAATGTTAAAAGAGGATGAATTTAGGTGAAGGGTGTATTAGTGTTTATTGTAATATTTTTTTTGACTTTTTGTGGTTTGAAAAATTTCAAAATAAAAAATTTGAAGCAAAATAAACAAAAAGACAGTGATGAATGACAACTAAAATGATACAGTAGTATCCCCATGTTCTAAATTACTTCCCAGCCGGATGCACTTCTGCAGATATTTGTAAAAATGCTGTTCAACACCAGTGTCACTACACTTTTCCCTATAACTAGGTTAAGAAGCTTCTTTGCCAGTATAATAAAAGTTAAATTGCAAAAGTAATATAATAGTCTCAGCTGCAACGGGAAAGCAATATTCATTCAATTCTTACCGAAATACATATAAGATGATTAATTTGACTGTTGCTAAGGCCAGTTCAATTAGTTAACATCACCTTTAGATGAATACAAGCTTTGTGGCCAAGGACGATTTTAAAATATTTTAAATATTTATATTTTCAAAGAAAAGTCCAAAGGAAAAGCAATCAAAACAAACAAGTTCTTAAAAATACTCCTTTTCCTGTTATCTCTTCTTGTCACCTACACATTCTACAAATGCCAAAATGCTTTTCTAAACCTGAAACATCTCTTATTTCTCAGTTTCAATGAAGGCTTATTTTCTCCAGGAAGCTTCCTATATTTTTCCTTCTTCTATTATTAAAATAATTAATTAATATATAGTTGACATACTATATATGAATTTCAGTTGTACAACAGTTATTCAACATTTGTATACCTTGTGAAGTGATCCCCACAATAAATCTAGTAACCATCTGTCACTGTACAAAGTAATTACTTTACTAATGACTATATTTTCTGTGTATTCTCTGTGCTGTACATTACATCCCTGTGACTTATTTGTTTTCTACCTGGAAGTTTGTACCTCTTATTCCCCTTCACCTTTTTTGCTCATCACCCACCCCCTTCCTTCTGGCAACAATTAGTTTGTTCTCTATATCTGAGTCTGTTTGTGTTTTGTTTTGTTTGTTCATTTGTTTTGTTTTTTTCAGATTGCATATGTAATAGAAATCATATGGTATTTGTCCTTCTCTATCTGACTTATTCCACTTAGTATAATTCCAGTCCCTCCTTTCTTTATTATTTGTTTTAATTTTTTAATGTAAAATCCTACATCCCAGGTTCTGGCTTTCCTCAGTTTTGCAATTCTTTTCACATTTTATTATTAGGATAAGATGCTAACTTCTACAAAAAAGAAACCCTACAATCCAGTGGCTTAAAGAACAAAGATATATATTTTTCTCATCTTACCAGTTCCGAGGTAAGTGCTTGGTGAGTCAGCTCTGCTCCGTGTGGTCATTCAGTGACCCAGGCCTCCTGCATTGTCTGACTCTCCACAGTTTCCTAAGACATTGTCATCATCTGCACAATTGCAGTTTGGTTAACCTGGGTTCTAGCAGACAGAAAGGGGGAAAATAGAATCTTGAGGAGGTAGTCCAAAGCCTCACATCAGAAGAAGCATATTTAATTTCCACTTGTGAGAATTTTGTCACACGGCCACACTCAAATACAAGGGAGTCTGAGAAATGTGATTTAGCTATGTATCCAGAAAGAAGGGATGAATAATGAGTAGATTTAATGGGTGATCCAAAGTTTCTCCATACTACCTAATATTATGCAGTAATTTTTTTAAAAGCCTGAAGATTAGTGTTGTGTGTGTGTGTGTGTGTGTGTGTGTGTGTGTGTGTGTTTTGGAGGTGTCTACAATTGTGGTTGTGAATAGGCCAAAGCTGTTTGTGCCTATGTTGTTATCTGAAAACGATTTTTTATGTGTATTTACCTGCTCAGTTCAACAAACATTTCTTGATCATCTGCTATATGCTAGGTACAATGTTAGACACCAGTAATACAAATTTTTATAATTGGTCCTTTGCCATTCTGTGGAAAAGACAAACATAAAAAAGGTGATGTTGCCAGACTGTGGTATGTTAAAGGGAGTTTTTGATGGAAGAAGATACATTTGATCTAAAATAATGACTTTTATTCTCTGTTCACGTTTTCTTGTCAAACCTGAAGTTAACATTTTTTTTTTCTGCTTATAACTCCTTCCCCTGCCCCCTCCAAAATATTTCTTCAATTCATATGGTTCTAGTGGCAGACATCCATCATGTTATGACACCTCATTATAGTGATTGGACTAGAGGTTATCACATGACCAAAATCAGACCAATCAGAATTCTCTCTGGGGGAGATGTTTCTCAATTGTTCTGGGGAAAGAGTACTCTTTCCTCCCTGGTTGCAGAACTACTAAGATGTGTGCTGTGAGTAGGCTGAAAGCCAGAATTCTCTCTGGGGGAGATGTTTCACAATTGTTCTGGGGAAAGAGTACTCTTTCCTCTCTGGCTGCCGAACTACTAAGATGTGTGCTGTGAGTAGCTGACAGCCATGTCCCTTGTCTTGTGAAGAAACCTACCTGGAGTGGCAGACAACTTGCACAGAGAATCAGAAACAAGAGGTAGAATTTTAGTCTTTAGTTCTCCTCATACCTAAAGTCATGTGTCATGTGGTTTAGGCATGGGAACCAATAAAATCCTCCTTTTTTGTTTAAATTAGTTTGAGCTGGGTTTCAATCATTTGCAATCATAAGAGTCCCAAATAATGTTGTCATGGAATCTACATATGGCATATTTTTTAGGATAGAATTTTCCTAAGAATAAAATTCTGTCTAACTTTTGAAGTAAAGGCAAATTGAAAATAAGATGCTATTTTTAAAATGGAAAAGAATGATTATGAGCGACAGAAATAAGGATATCAAGGCAAAATACATAACATTGGAACTCATTTAAAGTCTATTTTGAAATATAAAAATTCTCCAAAAAACTATATGAGAAAACAACCCCCTCCCAAAATGTAAATCAGTCTCAGATTCCATAATTGGGAATTTTATTTCAAGTTAAGTTTGGGGCTTACTATTCTTGTCTCCAAATACTAGATTCTATTTATATAGTGTTAAGAAATGATTCAGTTTCAAACATTAGTCCTTTTAAAAATACTTTTATTATGATAGTTGAAGCAAAACAGATGTAAAAATGGGACATTTTAAACTTGTAACCTCTCAACCTGAATAAATTGTGCCAGCCATGTGTTAAATATTATATTGTACTAAAATTGAAAAATGGAATTGAACTTGGTATATACTTTATAGAAAGCAAATGAAAAGATAAACATCGAATTCTGGAACAAAGAGTGACAGCTGCCGTAGCTTTTATAATTAATTTGTTTCTCTGTTTCTTCTGCTTTCATTATCTTCTTTGTCTACATCCAAATTTAAATGTTCTCCTTGGCCCTAATTTCTACAATGACCAGTCATTCTGTAGTCAAGTCTGTCTTCAAAATGCTCCCAATTCTTGCTCCAAAGTTCTAACCAGGGTGAAGTGTGGCCATCTTCCACTAGACAATAAATGCTCATTCATTAGAAATTCCAGATCAATAGCAATTTTGCAGAATTCTACACTTTGCCCTACAGTGCCAGTTAGAGTATATCAAATGGAAAGGTCCATCACTCTATAGGAGCTGGCTTTCAAATAATATCTATAATACATAACATGGTTTTTAAATTCTTCAAAATATGGCTTCCACCTGTATTTCAGACCTCCTCTCTTACTGATTTCCCTCTTGTTACCCACCCCACCAGTTTTACTGTTTTTATTTTGGTTGGTTTTGTTTTTCAGTTTCTTTGGCTCCCTCCTGTCTTGCTTCTCTCTCTGGTTGGCCAGTCTGCAGATGTTAGCCTAACCATTGCATGCTCAGGGTGCCCTCTCTCACTGCCCAGGCTAAGTTTGCTGTCAATGTTTATAAAAATTGTAGTATCTGACAGATACCATATCTGCCTTTTTGCTACTGTATCCCTAATGCCCAGCATGGAGCCTGGCACAACCAATACATCTAATATTGATAAATCAATTTTTCAATACAGCAAGCAATTGTGAGAAAAATTCAATTAATGCCAGAAATCTGGAAATGTATTCCGCAATGGCCTCATAATTCAATAGGAAGATTTCCTTAAAAAGTTTCTTATTCTGATGATTTAATGGCCACATGTCCATGGAGCAGTGTGAATTTACAATTTCAGCTAGGTCACTGGGTGGTAAAACAAAAAAATTAACAGATACTGTAGTAAGCATTTGCTTAAAAAAGAAAAATAAACACAATTCATCATGTGAACTGAGTTACTTTCAAATAGCTTGTATGCTAATACAAATGTTTACTGAAGTCCTAATAGTAACTGATACTGAAAAAAAAGTGTAGTGCGATTCACAGGAAATCTTAAAAATATCTAGAAATGTCATCTGTCCATTTGGGGCACTTGCATATATATTTACTTGAAGCAAAATTTCACAAAATAGCAATTATTCTTACTATACATGATATACTCTGATATTTCGCATTCCATTGCATTCCATTGCATTCCATTCCCTTCCCTTCCATTCCATTCCATATTCTATTAAAATAAACTGGTTCCCAGTGGGCTGAATTATTTTTCCAAGCATGAAAGTGTCATGACCTCAAGTTTGGGAAACACTGATCTAGAGTACTTTACCTTTTCAAATATTTGCTGCTTACTTCTCTTCTTCCCCTCCCCCTTTGCTATATAATAAAGAAATTGTCTGGTCTGCCTGCTCCCTTCCCCTTCCCTATTTCTGGACTGGAGTTTCTAAAAACTTTGGAATTTATCAAGTGGTGGAATTGTTTGCTATGCATGAGTCCCCTGGATCACACCTGAGTTTATGCTAATGAGGTGACTCTTGGTTGACCCTTAGATCTTCCCCGATGGGGGCTAGTCACCAGGAAGACCAAGCACAGGGTTGGGATTTTCAGCTGTCTGACCTCTGGGGAAGGGAAGGTGGCTGGAGATTGAGTTCAATCATGTGGCCAACGATTTAATCAATTGTACCTACTTACTGAAGCCTCATAACAACTCTGCACACCAAAACACCGGGAAGCTTCCTGGTTGGTGATGTGCTGAGAGGGGGACATGCTTTGCTTCCTCCAGGAGACACCATGAAGTTTCCTGTTTAAGACCCTCTTCAACCCTGCTCTACGTGTCTCATTATTCGGCTCTTTCTGAGTTGTATCCTTGATAAAACTGTGATTACCAGTATAGTACTTGAGTTCTGCGAGTTGTTCTAGTGAATTATTGAAACTGAGGGGAGTTGTGGGAACCTCCAAATTTGTTTCTAGTTGGCCAGAAGTGATGATGCCTTGGAAATCCCTTGAAATTGGGGCTGGTGGCTGAAGTGGGGCAGGCAGGTGAAGAACTAAGCCTTTAACCTGTAGAGTCTGAACTAACTTTAGATGGTTAGTGCCAGACTGGAATTGCAGCATATCAGTAAGGGTTAAAACAGGATACCCCTCTTTATTCTCAAATCATCCTTGACACAAAGATTCTCAGGGTGCAGATTGGTCCACATAATCCCACTGTACCATTTTAAATGGAATAAAATGTTATCACTTTTCTAGTTGGGCACTTGAGAGTGTCATCCTGATGGGTATGAAGGGGACCAAAAGTTTTACCTTTTGGGATATTGATTGTAATTAAGAAACAAAAAACTCAGAACCTTTGACCGTCTTTCCCTTTCCTGCCTTGGAGGTTCAGAGGGAAAGACCTCCTCCAGGAAGGAAATAGCAGGATGTTCACCGTAGCGGCAGCCTAATTTGAATTAAGTATGGTTGATGGGAGGCTGTCAAGCAGGGTCCTATTTACTAGATTACCCCTCTGTCTGATTGGTTCTAGGCTGCCTAGCACACATTTACCTGCCACGCGTCTCTTCTTCCTTAGTCAGCTGTAAATCACCCATTTTCACTTTTGAAATGGGATTTTTAAAATCCCCTTTCTCCTTTATCCAAAATGCCATATATACCCAATTTTGCCTCTCTGACTATGGAATTTTCATGCTTATGTGAATTCCCAACACACATGTATTAAAATTTTTATTTTCTCCTATCAATCTGTCTCTGTTAATTTGATTATTAGTCCAGCTACATGAACTTAGAAGATAGGAGGAAAAGTATTATTTTTTAGCCCTCACAGGCATAACAATAACTTAATTACTTTATTGCATTTCTCCATTTTTTTCATGTTCTTTAGCCATTTGTACTTGGTTTTTTGTGAATTTTATTTCACAGCCTTTTCTAAATTTTGTAACACGTAACTGGCATTCCCGTGTAAATTTTTAAGTGCTCTATATTAATTATAGATATTAGACCTTTACTTGTTGTCTGTGTTAAAACTAATTTTTCCCGTTCTATCTGGATATGTTTGATCTATAAAATAAGAGTCTAGTATTTCTGTGCCTGATTTGTATGCTGATCTCTTGATTTTAATGAATTTGAGATGAACCCCTGCCCAGTCTAACTCTATGTGATTATCAACATGTAAAATTTTTTTCTTTATTTTTTTGTTTCTCTAATTTATGGTTACCAGATACAATACAGGACCCCTGGTTAAATTTTAATTTCAGAATACAAAAGTTCTGTACTTTTATTTGCTAAATCTGGCAACTTTACTCTAATTAGGCTTATAATAATAATAATAATAATAATAATAATAATAATAATAATAATAATAATAAATAATGAATAATTGGCTTTTAGAAATTTTTAGTTAGGGTGCACAGCTTCTGTGCAGAACAGAATGATGTTTCTGCCAACAAAAACATCAATCATGCTTAATTTCATACTGAATTCCGTGTTAAACTGGAAATACTAGATCTAACATTGAATTTAACACCAAACATGTGCATCTTAGAGGAGGTTAGGAAACATTCAAGATTCACCTTTTTATCTGACTGTCTTCAACATTTTGAGAAAAAGAAATATTTTGTGTTAAGTCCCCACAGGAGTTTTGAAGACATTATTAGATGAAAGTAGGTCCTATCCCCACGACTTTCTCTCATATAAAATTTACCTTAGCTCACACAATTGCTAAGAAGTTTATCCAGGTATCAGTGTAACAATGTCCAAACCTGTAGAGAATTTTTATAAGAGTTTATTTGAGGCAGGGAGCAAGATCTAAATGTTCCCGAGAATAACAGTTTTGCAGCTTCTTTTATGCATTTGAAATTAAGGAGGGAACGTAAGGAAGAGTGTGTGGAGGTCGAGAGAGCAAGGTCGGGATTGGATTATATAGGATAGTGAAAAAAATGATGTGCTCTCTTGAGCGTGGTTATGACTTATTTCAAAGGTGTGTTAAACTAGATGAACAGAAACAATGAGCAGGGCTTGTTTAAGGCAGAGATAAGCCTTTTACTAAAAAAGTTATATACCTGGGGAGTGAATGCCCACCCTAGACTACCCAGTTAAGAATTTATGATCAGGTTACTAAGGTTACTTTCCACAGAACCCCTTTTTCATCCACAGAGGACTAAACAAAGTTTCTTCTCCACCTGATCCGTTCAGTAGCCACCAGAGATGGGAATAATTAGATGTATCTTAGGGGTCCACTCATCCCAACCAAAGTCATCTTCAACCAAGACTCTCTGGGGGCTAAAAAATGTTAATAAGTTTTCTCCTACCTTCTAAATTATTCTAGCTGGGCTAATAATCAAATTAGCAGAGACAGGTTAAGAGGAGAAAATCAAAACTTTAACACATGCGCGTGGGATTTTTACATAGGCATAAAAATTCCAAAAATAGCCAGGCAACCTTGGCTGTATAAGACCTTTTGGACAAAGGAGAAAGGAGGGGAAGGAGTACTAGATTTCAGAAGTGAGAATGGGCGATTTACAGATACTTGTGGAAGAGCAGAACATGCACGGCAGGCAAATTCTTGCCGGGCAACTCAGAAACAATGTGACAAAGGGTGTTATCTAGCTAACAGGAGCCTGTCTGACGTCCTCTTATTAACCACACTTAATTCAAATTAGGCTAAGGCAACATTCTAAGATTTCCTTCCTGAAGCAGGTTTCTGTCTGAATCTCTTGGGCAGGAAAGGGGGGAAGGACCAAAGGTTCCTTTTGAGGTTGTTTCTTAATAAGCAGCTTAAAGTCAATATCCTAAAAGGCAGCTTCAGGGTGGCAAAATTTTGGTTCCCGTCAATCCTTTCAGGGAGTTTACATATCCCATGCAGGACTGTGAGTTGGTCCTACCTGGCAGCTTCTGACAGTTTTTCAGAGGCAGGAACCACCTGTATCTTTCGTCTGCGTTTTTTTTTTTTTTTTTTTTTTTAACAAACAAGTACTGTACAATGTTTTGAGAAAAACTTGGAAGTTTGACACTTATTTATCAGATCTTGGAGAGTAAAGCAATGAGGAGAGAAGGGGAGTGAGCTGGGGAACAAATTTTCTTTAGTGCTGGAGGAATGGTAGAGAGCTGCAGTACAGCACGGTGTCAGGGGTTACGACACACTCCTTGGAACTGCCATAGAATGCAGAAATTGGGGCTTACGGGCTGTCAGTTTGTATTAAGTTTCAGAAAGAAAAATAAAGGCTACTTTGATCTCTTCCTGGTCATGCATGATAATAGGGCTCAAAATCCTGTCCCAGTTCAGGGACACACCGGCTCCCAGATCAAATGATTCATAGGCACAAACAAGAGAGACCAGGGCCATGAGTCACACGAAACAGTTTAGAACAAAACTACTTATACACATAGCTAAGAAATTAAAGATTTTTAGAAAAGCTTTGGTACTGTCCAAAGTTCAGATATATATAAATGTGACATTTCAAAGTTAAAATCATTTGAGTTAAAAACCTTTGTTAGTATCTCATAAGACCAGCCTGTGTAGTAAGCATTTCAAGGTAATCGTTTCATTTAATGTTCACAACAGCACTAAGGGGTACATGGTATTGTCCTTATTTTATAGCTAAGATACCTGGGGCTTGGAGAAGTCAAGTGACTTGTTCAATGTCACGAAGGTAACAGCGGCAGGTCAGGAAAACTTGTGCCCTGTGTTTAGAGTTTTTCCAGCATCTGCTAGTTCTCAGTGGCCTTTAGCTCAAAATAATCCACATACCAATGAGGCATATTCTGGTACCCTTCAGCCCTATGGTGAATATCTAGATATAACATCAAAGGTATGCTGTATGAAAGAAATAATTGGTATGCTGGACTTCATTAAAAGTAAAAACTTCTGCTGTGCAAAAGCCAGGGTCAAAAGAATGACAAGACAAGCCACAGATTGGGAGAGAGAAATTATTTGCAACTATGTATCTGATAACAAATTATTTTGCAAAATATACAGAGAACTCTTAAAACTCAATGGTAAGAAAACAAGGGATGGCAGGTTAGCTCAGTTGGTTAGAGCGTGGTGCTAATAACATCAAGGTTGCTGATTCGATCCCTGCATAGGCCACTGTGAGCTGCGCCCTCCTTAAAAGACAAAAACAAACAAACAAACAAAACCTGATTAAGAAATGGACCGAAGACCTGAACACACATTTCACCAAAGAAATTACAAATGACAAATAAGCATATGAAAAGATGCTCAACATCATATGTCATCAAGAAATTGTAAATTCGAACAACGAAGAGATAGCATTAGAATGGCCAAAGTCTGGAACACTAACAACACAAGATACGAAGACATGAAGCAACCAGAACTCTCATTCATTGCTGGTGGGAATGCGAAATAGTACAGCTACTTTGCAAGGCAGTTTGGCAGTTTCTTGGAAAACTAAACATGCTTTTACCATATGATACACCCATCTTCCTCCTTGTTATTTACCCAAAGGAGTTGAAAACTTATGTCCACACAAAAACCTACACAGGGATGTTTATAGAAGCTTTATTCATAATTGCCTAAATTTGGAAGCAACCAGGATGTCCTTCAGTAGGTGAATGGATAAACAAACTGTGGTAATCCAGACAATGAAATATTATTCATTGTTAAAAAGAAATGAGCTATCAAGCCATGAAAAGACATGGAGGAACTTTAAATGCATATTACGAAGTGAAAGAAGCCAGTCTGAAAAGGCTACATACTGTATGATTCTAACTATATGACATGCTGGAAAAGGCAAAACTATAGAGACAGTAAAAAGATCAGTGTTTGCCAGAGGTGAGAGGTGAGAGAGGGATGAATAGGAAGAACACAAAGGATTTTAAGGGCAATGAGACTATTCTGTATGATACTATAACGGCAGAAACATGTCATTATACATTTTTCCAAACCCGCAGAATGCACACCACCAAGAGTGGACCCTGATGTACACTATGGACTTTGGGTGATAGAGATGTGTTAATTAAAGTGGGTTCCGCAATTGTGACAATTGTGATGGTGGGGAATGTTGATAGTGGGAGAGGCTGCACATATGTGAGAGGCGGATGTATATGGGGAATCTCTGTACTTTCTGCTCAATTGGGCTGTGAACCTAAAACTGCTCTAAAAAATAAAGTCTATTAAACAACAAGAACTGGACCCTATGGGTATAAATCCCGTTCTTTTTCTGGCCCAACCTCTCGTCTTAGATTTTAGGTTGGCCTGGAGCCTAAGGTCCTCTGGGAGCAGTTTGCTTCTGACCTCAGAGCCCCATAACTCTTTGCTGGCCACTGTGCATGAACTTCTGGCTTTCTGATGCGGGTACTCCCAGGGCCCTGCTGCCAGCCTTTCCTGGGCTTCCTCTGATCAATATGAGCTGTGCTGCTAGCCAGCCCATTTTTCTCACCCTTTCCTGGCTCTGGGATGGTGTCTCATCTCCCTGGCTTTGACTCCTGACCCTTAGCCTGCTGTCCTAACACTCTCTGGGAGTATTGATCAAGGCAGGCATTCAGAGCCAAGAACAGCAGAGAAACACGCATCGCTTTTGTAACTGTGGGCCCGGTTGTCCACATAACAAGAGCTGTTTGAGGGCAGAGATTGGGCCCCCCCCTTTTTTTTTTTAATCAGAATGTCACAAAAATTAAGAGCACAGACCTGAATGACCTGGATTTGAATCCTGTATTATAAATAAAGCTACTACAAGCATTCTTGGGCTTCTTGTGCAAGTCTTTTGGTGGACATGTGTTTTTATTTGTTTTGGGAAGGATTTCTTGAGTGGAATTGCTGGGCCATAAGTATTTGTTTAGGTTTATATAAAACTGTCAAACTGTTTCGAAAGTGGTTGTCTCATTTTATACTCTGCCATGTGATCTTGGAAAAGTTAATTTAACCTCTCTTAGTGTTTGTTTTCTCTCGTGGAGGTCATGGGGGTAATAATACCTACCACTTAGGATTTTGAGAGGATTGAAAAAACAAGGTGTTATGGTGATAACAGAGAACACTGCCCAAAGTAATTTCTCAACAAAAGCAGCTATTCTGTTTTGGTTGTCATTTCTGATTTTTTGAACACTACGTTATGAATAATTTCAAACCTAACAAAAAGGTGAAAGAACGTGAACCCCTTATACCAAATCCTAGATCCCATAATTCACATTTTCCCACACTTACTTTATTATCTCTTTACCACACACTAATCCATGTTTTTTAGGGCATGTTACAGTAAGTCATGGACATCAGTACATTTCCCACTAAATACTTCATTTTATGTATCGTTAGTTAGAGTTCAACATTTGTTTATGGCTCTTTTATTTTCTTTGAGACAAAATTTACATAGAATAAAATCCCCAAATCTTAAATATATCATTCTCTGATTTTTCACAGATGCATAAAGCTGTGTAACTCAAAACCCCATCAAGATATAGAAACTTTTCTTCACACCAGAAAGTTCTCTCTCACCCTTTTCTAATCAACCTTACTCACTCCCAACAAGGCAATCATTCTTTTTTCATTTTTTCAATCTATAGATTAGTTTGGTATATTCTAGAACTTCATATAAATGGTATACACTATGTTTTCTTTTGGTAAGTCTCCTTTTTCACAACATAATATTTTTATATTCATGCATGTTTATTACTTTATAAAATATGCTAGCATTTGTTTACCTATGCTCTTACTTACGGGCACCTTGGTGGTTTCTATTTTTTGTCTATTATGAATAAACTTTTATGAACATTCTTGTACTAGTATTTTGGTGGCCATATATTTTAATTTCTTTTGGGGCAGAGTTCTTAAATAGAATTGCTGGACCATAAGTATTTGTTTAGTCTTATATAAAACTGCCAAACTGTTGGGGCGGCCGGATGGCCCATTTGGTAGAGCGCGAGCTCTTAACAACAAGGTTGCCGGTTCGATTCCCACATGGGCCAGTGAACTGCGCTCTCCATAACTAGACTGAAGACAATGAGCTGCCACTGAGCTGCTGGTGGGGTTGCTGGATGGTTCAGTTGGTTAGGGTTTGAGCTCTTAACAACAAAGTTGCCAGTTCAATTCCCACATGGGATGGTGGGCTGCGCCCTCTGCAACTAAAACTGAAAACGGCGACTGGACTTGGAGCTGTGCTGCGTCCTCCACAACTAGATTGAAGGATAATGACTTGACTTGGAGCTGACTGTTTCCCAATAAAAAGGTAAAAAAACAAACAAAACCAAAACAAAAAACATGCCAAACTGTTTTCCAAAGTGGTTGCACCATTTTATATACCCATCAATAGTTCTATATCCAGATCAGAATTTGATGTTTTTCTTTTTTCTTTAATTTTAGCCTCACTGATGTATTGAATAATGGTTTCTCCTTGTGGTATTAACTTCCATTTTCCTGATAACTAATAATGTTGAGAATTTTTTTATGTGCTCATTAGCAATTTTCGTATCTTCCTTTGTGAAACATCTATTCAAATCTTTTTGCCCATTTTTTTTTTTAACTGGACTGCTTGTGCAGTTAGTATCATTACTAGCAGGTCAAAGGGGAAAAAAGCAGCCAGATACTCAGACAGAAAGATAAAGAGAACAAAAGAAAGCGAGGTGAAGGCAACAGAAAACATGTATCTGACAGGAAGTCCTAGAGTCACTCAGATATCACTCTCCTTTTGTCCATGAGATTGTCCATCAACGTAGGCACTTTCTACTTGTTGTTTGTCAGGCCTAACTGTGGACATAGTGCCCGACTCTTGATATCTTTACATTTCATTTACACAAACACAATGGATATGGGGTCTGACAATTAAATTCACGAACTTGTTGCAACGATGTTGCTAACCTATTTTTGACATCAGAGGGAATATTCAATATGAATTTGTATCAACTGGACAAACAGTTAACCAAGTTTACTATTTGGAAGTGTTGAAAAGGTTGCTTTAAAAAGTTAGACGACCTGAACTTTTCACCAACAATTCATGGCTCTTACATCATGACAATGCACCAGCTCGCACGGCACTGTCTATAAGGGAGTTTTTAGCCAGTAAACTGATAACTGTATTGGAACACCCTCCCTACTCACCTGATCTGGCCCCCAGTGACTTCTTTCTTTATGCAAAGATAGAAAAAATATTGAAAGGAAGACATTTTGATGACATTCAGGACATCAAGGGTAATATGATGACAGCTCTGACGGCCATTTCAGAAAAAGTTCCAAAATTGCTTTGAAGGGTGGACTAGGCGCTGGCATCAGTGCATAGCTTCCCAAGGGGAGTACTTTGAAGGTGACTATCGTGCTATTCAGCAATGAGGTTTGTAGCACTTTTTCTAGGATGGGTTCACAAATTTAATCGTCCGACCTCGTACTATCTTAGTTTTGGATTCTCCCCAAAGCAAACTAGACAAGACTTCAGTGCAGGGAGCTCACCTGGGAGATGGTCTCAGGAAACCAATGAGAGAACAGCTATGTGAGAGACAAAGGGAAGAAAAGTCAAAGGGTGTGTTATCAAGGTTGTTGTGCAGACGGCAGGGCTCCATTCTGGCAGGTCTTCTGTGAAACATAGAGTATCTCTAAGAATTGTTCACCACAGGACACTCAACTCTGGCTCCTGGTTGACACAGATTGCCCTGCACTTCCAGGTCCGACACTGGCTGAGTCCATTACAGAACTAGCTGGGATGTGAGGGGCCCAGGCATGTGATTAGTGAGCACTGCTATCCTTTCTGAGGATTCCTCACGGGAGATGGAGGGTGTCCTATCATTCCCTGTGCAGGAACAACTCAACTATCCCCATTAATCTCTGATGGTCTCCTGTAAAGTCACCTGCTGCCTTTGACCAGGAAGGTTCCCTTTCTGCTTTCTCCACCAGTTCTGCTGTAGACTCCTCCTTCCAGCCCTCTGGATTCCACACCAAACTCAAGTTGCTTTCCCCTTCTGTGTGTAGAGCAGCTGCCGTCCTTCCCTGAAGCCTGGGTTCTAGCTGGCACTCAGGGCCTGGGCCTCAGCTTCTATCTCAGTTAGGTTTATCCTCACATCTCCTCAAAAAAGACAGCAATAAGTAACATTCCTTCTCACTATTACACGGGATTTCCACAAGCGTGTCCTGCCCAGGCCTTGGATGGCTTCTTCAGCCCACTCAGGCTTTTATTCTTGCTTGCCCCTGTCCTGCCTACTGTGTGCACCACTGAAACACATCTGTCACTGTTAAAGACAAGGGCTCTTGTTTTTTTCAGGGAGACAATAAGGTCATTTGGTGATGAAATTCCTGCTAAAAGCACTGTTTTAACACCTCTCACCACCAGTCCATCAGCTCCTGTTTACCCTGTGCCAGCTCTGTGCCCACATCCTTTCCCTCTGATTTATCTCTAGCATTACCTTTACCTCTGTGAGGTCAATATTTGGCCTTTTAATTTTCTCTGTGTCTCTTTAAATCTGCCTTGATCCTTGCATCTGCTTTTCCTTCTTAGCTGGCAAGATATTTAACTGAATATATTTAACTGAATATGTGCCATTTAAGGAACATCACCAAGTGTAATAATAATGGTGCCTTCTTTTTTTATTTCTGCTAGCATTTGCTTCATATTTTCTCACTCTCAATTATAGACTTCCCTTTAAGACGCTGTGGCTTTCCTATTCTTGAAATAAGTAGAATCAGACTCCTTTCTCTTTCGGTGGAAGTAGAACAAGCCTGGCAAGAACTTGGTTTTCTTGATCTTACCCTCTCTCCCTTCCTTCCTTCCTCCCTCCTTTCCTTCCTTCTTTTCTTCCTAAATTATTGGAGGTCATTTTATTTTGACAAAAAGTACAAGGCACCCTACATAAATAAGGGTCAGGAATACACAAGCAATGATTAACATGTCATTGACATATACAACAAAATACTTTTGTGTAAGGTGCACAGAAAGACAGAGTTTCAAAGCGCAAAAGAAGAGGAAGAGAGCACGATTTCGTACACCTCTGAAAGATCAAGCAGCCAAAGCTAAGTGACATAGAGAATCTGGATAATAATATTACTAAGTTTAATTACATAGATCCAATGGAACTTATCTTCTTTAGAAACACAGCATGGAGCCATAATAGCTGGAAGGTAGCTGAAGTATCCCAGGTTCCCACAGCAAAGTGATTATGAGCACAAACTCTAGAGCCAAGCTGCCTGAGTTCAAATTCTGCACCTGTGACTTACTTAGCTATGGGATTCTGGGCAAGAACTTACCTCGCTGTATCTCAGTTTGTTGGTCTTTACCGTGGGTGCCATAACAGTACCGATCTCACAGGGCTGAGTGAGCATAAAGGAGTCAATAGATGCAGAGCGCTCTGGAGGGTGTTTTATTGTTACTATCCTGCCACTCCATCAGGGAGGCATAGACACCATCCATGGGACCATTTGTCTCCTTTGCTGCCTGAGACTTTTGTGCTTTGGGGAGGATTTGCCTAGACAGGATAAGGCATTTACTACTCATTCCTCTGGAAAGTGGGGTTTTCAGACTGCTTGAGGCAGGTGGTTTAGAACTAAAAGTTAAAGATGGAGAGAACATATTGATCCATCCCACGGGGGTGTGCTGTCCTCTATTCCAACTTGGAAAACTGGCATCCACGTTTTCTCACCATCTGCCTATCTCACTTTGCCCTGTGAGTCCCCAGGAGGAAGTCTAGAGGGAGGGACAGGTGCAGGCACTAGAAGTCCATCTTCAACCCAAGGATAGGTGAGTTCAGTTCTCATTGGATTGATGTACTTTGGACAAACTTTGGCTTGGGCCACCTTTTCGAAAACTTGTAAGAAGTTTTATCTTGTCTTTGTATCCTTGAGAAATGTTTTATGTAGTTTCTTACGCTCATTGTTGGGAGTTACCTTGGGCCTCCAATTAGTGATGCCTGGTCTGTGGGCATACTCTAGAGACAAGACGTTGCACACCAACCATTCCTACTATCTACTGCAGGTCTCGTGGGACCTTCTCAGTGTGCTTGGCCCTCTGGGACAAACACCGGCTCCCTGAAAGCTTTAAGTTAGTGCATAATTCCACCATGGTTGAATTGGAACTTCAATGATGACTTTGAGAAACTTTGAACATAATCATGATTGTCTATTTGAGATATACAAGGTCTGACACTTAAGTTCGTGAACTTGCCACCATGCGCTTACATTGGCAGCATTGTACAAACAGCTCTGTAAGGTTTCATAACCTTGGTATATCAGTGTCTCACAGCTGTGTTCCTATTGACATGTGGCGGTGTCTTGCTGAGTGGTGTTCATTAATATTGTTGTGTTTTTATGTGCCATCGTGAGAATGTCTGAGTTTGAATTAGAGCAATGAACAAACATTCAATTTCTTGTGAAACTTGTCAAGAATGGAAATGAAATCAGGGACCTGTTAGTCCAAGTTTATGGCGATAATGTCCTGAAGAAAATGTCAGTGTACAAATGGATTAAACGTTTCTCTGAGGGGAGAGAATGAAACACTGATGAAGCGAGTTCAGGGGGCCAGTAATGAGCAGAACTGACGAAAACATTGACAGAATTCATCAAATTGTGCGTCACAATTGTCGGCTGACTGGGAGAAGCATAGCAGACCAAGTAAATATTGATAGAGAAATAGTTAGGAAAATCTTAACTGAAAATCATAGCATGAGAAAGGTGTGTGAAAAAAATGGTCCCGAAGGAGCTCAATGATGAACTAAAGCAAAGGAGAGCCAAAGTTTGTCAAGACCTTTTGGAGAGGCAAGACGATGTTTTGGGCCGTGTTATCACTGGTGATGAAACATGGGTGTACCAATACGACCCTGAAACAAAGCGTCAAAATGCACAATGGAAGTCAGCCAGTTCTCCACGATTAAAAAAGTTTCGTCAATCCAAATCAAGAGTCAAAAACGATGTTGCTAACCTTTTTTGATATCAAAGGTATTATTCATTATGAATTTGTACCAACTGGACAAACAGTTAACCAAGTTCACTATTTGGAAGTGCTGAAAAGGCTGCGTGAAAAAGTTAGACGACCTGAGCTTTTCACCAACAATTCATGGCTCTTGCATCACGACAATGCGCCAGCTCACACGGCACTGTCTGTGAGGGAGTTTTTAGCCAGTAAACAAATAACTGTGTTGGAACAACCTCCCTTCTCACCTGATCTGGCCCCCAGTGACTTCTTTTTTTACCCGAAGGTAAAAGAAATATTGAAAGGAAGACATTTTGATGACATTCAGGACATCAAGGGTAATACGACGACAGCTCTGATGGCCATTCCAGAAAAAGAGTTCCAAAATTGCTTTGAAGGGTGGACTAGGTGCTCGTGTTGGTGCACCTACTTTTCCCAAGGGGAGTACTTCAAAGGTGACCGTAGTGATATTCAGCAATGAGGTATGTAGCACTTTTTCTAGGATGAGTTCGTACATTAGAACAAAAAAGAGAAGAAACCTCAGGAAGGGATCGTCTGCCTTGTGTATCTAAAAGAGAGATCACTTTATTTAAAGCAAGAGACATTCCTTTCTTGTGCATGTGTCAGAGTAAGTTTGTGTGAGTGTGTGCATGTGTGTGTGTGTATGTATGTGTGTGACTACCTCTGTATGTCTGCATATAAATGAGATAGAGTGCTCTTTCCTGCATCCATGTCTTTTCTTTTCTTGCAGGGAGAAGCTAATGATCTTTTCACAATGATGGTTTTATATTTAAGGTCAGCTTTCTCATGTATTCTTTTCTTTCCTCTCCATTTTTAACTTCTCTCAGAAAACTTTGGAGATTAATGGATTTTAAATTTTTGTTATATATTACAGAGTTTCATTTACATTAAAAAAAGGATTCTTTTACATAGAAGAGTAATTTGATTTTAGTTTACAAAAGTGCTACAGGATTTTCTCTTATCTTATTATTATGTAAAAAATGTTTGTTTAATGTTTTAAGTAAGACAAGACTTGGCACAATTTCTCATGATTAAAATTTTTTTAGATGTTATATTAGTTTATGGGCCCAATACGTTATTTTTGTAACCATAAATTAATGCTAAAAAATATTAAATTGTGCTTAGTCCAATTAAATTTTAATTATAAATGTCTTTTAGAGATTTAGTCTTGTGAACCTTGTGAAATCATAGGGGCTTGATGTGTTGGTAAATTTTATAATTTCTAGATATTTAGTTAGTTTTAAGACTTTAAACTAATATGAAATTAAGTTAATTAGTAAATATATAGCTTACCCATTTCTAAGTAAGAACTGAAAGGACAATTAATGTTCAAGAAACATTATTTCGGATTTAATTTGTTCCTAATCTTTATATACAGAATACTACAGATTAACAGGACATTAAATATCTTTGAATGATACATATATGAATGTATGTATCTATCTAAAATTTATTAAAATAGTATAAAGTATATACTCATGGAAAAAAAATAGATAGACGTTTTGTGGTGCATCATCTTCTAGTTTTCTCTTGAGTCCAGAAAAACAAAAGTTGATTACTTTGGTTAAAGGTGATAATTAATATAAATGGTTGAGATTATACTATAATTACAGAGAAATACAAACTGGTACGTAAGATAATAAATATATTTCATCTGTTTTCTCCTTAAGAAAATTATTATTGTTTATTAAGATGGCAAATTCCAGTATATATGATTATGTAAGTATATATACACACAATTGTAAAATTAAATATGCTAACAGTTGTATTTTAGACAACTAATTGTAATAGTATTAATTTTATCATCCATTTGTATAGTTATACATATTGTTTTACATATATAGCAATATATATAGTTATACATATAAATTTAAATGCATGAATATAAAAATATCTTCAGATTACTTTAAAAAGTTTATAAATAAAGGACAAGGTAATAGACAAATTTGAGGGCATACTGTAAGTGTAAAAGATCTAAAGAAGATTATGACATAGGTTTCTAATACCAAAGATGATGATTGAAGAAAACCATGAATTGTGTTAAACATTTTGTTTTGTTTTATTTTGTATTAGGACAAAGTTGGCTCAGTGTTAATAGATTTATTCATAAAGAGAAGGGCTTATGTATTCTTTAAGGTAAATTCCAAAATGTGTGATATACAAAAAGTAAACCTAGAGTATGAGGAATTTTTTTCTGTAAAATGACCAAGTTACTCTCTACCCAGATAACAGATTCCTTTTCTCACAATACCCTGTTAATACTCTGATCATTTTGACCAAAGTTCCTCATGTTTGAACAAAGTTGAGTTTCTAAGGATCATTGGTTCTTTTTAATATGTTTTAAAAATATTGCTTATAACTATTTCTTGCCTTAGAATGCTATGAATCACATTTATATTTTGTGTCCTTTGACAATGCTTCTTGATTTTGTCTTTCCCAAATTTAGTCCCTAAATTCAGAATAATCAAACTGTCAAGGTGCTCTTTACACCTAAATAATCTTTTAGTTTTCTGGAAAGGTCACCAGGTAACATAAAGATTGATTTCTTTATCTTATAAAATATAATAAACATAGGTTTTTTTTCTAGCATTCTTAAAATTTTAATGAACTCAGTACTATTGTGAGAGTTCTTTTGTCTCCCAAATTTAGGATTCTAATGAGGAATTTCACCTTTCTTTGTTAATTATGCATAAATAATAAATATCAATCTGATCTAATAATTACATACTTCTCTGGAATACAAATATTTCCTATGCAAAAATTGGTAAACTAACTGTCTACAAAGATAACTTTGTGTCTAGGGTATCATGTTTCAATTCCCTGTCAATTAGAGATGACGATAGTATATTTTATGGTACAAATCAAAAGGCGCTGGGGATTTGTCAATGTCCTCTTTGTTTAAAATGTGTTCTTATTCCTGGGGTCATCATTGATTACGTCCTTATAAATTAATTGTGTGCTAATTGTGTGTTAACCATGAAGGATAATTCCATTCTTTTCCTTTCTGACAATGTTTCAGAGATTTGATTTTCTAGAAAAGACGTTAGAGAAAAACTGCTCGTAAGCCTCGTGGAACAGGTACTGTTAAAACAAACACAAGAGTGAAGGTTTGGAGTGATAATCCTTAAGTCTATGGCTCTCAATTAAAGAGACACAAACCATCCTTGAATCACTGGACAACTCTCCATCCACTTCTGGTTTGGTAGACTCGCTGGGTTGAGTTTGAAATCTTTTCTCTTGACTTAATTTGAGCCCTCTTTACCTCTGGCTTCAAATGAACTACAAACTCTGTTTATAATCCTTGTCTTATGGTTTATCTATGTTGCAGGGCTCCAAAGTGGGATCTCCAGAGTCTTTAAATGTTGCCGTGCAGCTCTTGTGTCAAAGGAGCCACAAAATAAATCCCCAATAACAAGAAGAAAACCTAACACATATAAAATCTCCACGTGATTAGGACATATCTATCTGGTGCAGATCTGGATTGATCACACCCCCTGGAAATAAAGGTTTATCTTCCAGCTTATCTAAAACATTGTCTTCCCTTTTTATTGTCCTCTGTCCTAGGCTCCCATCATTACGACCTGCGCTGTCTGGCCCCCTGGCTGCTCCATCTTCATCCATATATATTTTTTAAATAACTAAAATTTTTCTGGCTATACTATGATTCTTCTTGCTCTGGACAATTTCCTGTGACCTCTATCTAACTTCATGAGGGATAATCACAGAAGGCTAGTGGCTATACTTCCCTTTCATGTAAAAATGGTGTTTTACCTTCAAAATGGAAAGTTAATTCAACTCAATTGTGTAACGTTCTTTTTGAATATATTATATTGGTTTATACTTAAGGTCGTTATTAAAGAACATGTCTTTTTAACACTATGTGATGTTTTGTGGATGTTATTTTATTTTTTAATGCTTTAAAGTAATATACTCATAAGATTTTTAGCTTCAAAAGGCATGTCAGTGATTCCCTGTACTAAATCCCTCTATTGATGAGAAAATAGGATCAGAGAAATGAAGGGACTCACCAACAGTTACCAGTAAATAGTTCAGCTATGTTTGCATCCAGGCTTTACTTTACATCTGGCCCTCTGTCCATAGCATCAGATCTAATGAGCTAACCCAATTCAAACAACCTCCACTTAGTTCCATATGGCATTACATATGGTTTATTTTTTAAGTGAAGGATTGTCCGACAAAAACACTTAACCTGAATAAAATGCCTTACCAAGTAAAGTCTGTTGCAGAAGAGGCTGCATCTGTCTCTGCAGTACCAAGCAGTTTCTGGTGGAATCTGTGTGTCTCTGGAGACACAAGATAGAGTCCACTGGCTGGAGAAGACAGAGGGTTCTGAAACTCATATTATTGGTGGCTACTAAAGACTCGAAACTTCCCCATCACCTAAGTTTCTGTCAACCATTCATATGCACTTGACCAAGATGTTTGTATGTGATGGCTCCATCCAGCAGGTGAACCATAAAACCATGATGAGCTGGGGACCGTGGGGTATCCTTGCATTGCTCACTAATGCAGCCAGCAGGCAGTTTTTCTAGTTCTTCAAAGGCACTGACAGTCTAGAAGGTCACTAGGAGGCATTAGTAATGGAAAGATACACAAATATTAAATATAAAACAAATAAAATGGATGGAGCAGTCCAACAACTGTACATTCTGAAGCACACAGAATTGACTTCTTGTATGTCTCAGTGATTCAAAGCAGAAGAATTGATGGCTTGTGTGGTTTTTTAACCACATAGGGACATCTCTCCTGTGAGAATTTAATCAATTCCTACACAGCTATTATCTTCAAAATAATCTAGTGAGAGATTAGGAAAGAAAGTCTAATGGAAAGGTGATTGCTTTGGTTTACAAATTAAATACTAATAATTAAAAAAAAAATTCCCTAAGAATCAGATAACTGGTGGGAAGAAGCTGAAGGATCAAAGTTCATATCTGCTCCCCTTCTTCCTAGCTCTGTAACTTTAAGTATGTAATAAAATATTTCTGAGCCTCAATGTTCTCATCTGTAAAATGGGATTTCCTATTTTCTTACATGATTATTGGGACAATATATTTTAATGTACTTTCTAAATGGCCATATATTTTTGAAAATAATGTTTATATAAAAGTTGCTCAGATGATTGAGCAACTTCCTTTCTTCTTTCCTTCCTTCCTTCCTTCTTTTTTTCCTTCCTTCCACTTGTATCGATAATCTACTCTGTGTAATTCTACTAAAGTCTGAGGAGACAATTGGAAAGACAACACAAAAGCGTCCTCAAGGAACTTACATTCTAATGGAAGGAAAGACATTAGCCACCCATCATACTGGCAGAACAAATAAGCACTCATTTCTTTTGAAGTTTGCTATTCCCGTTGACACTATCTTGTGACTACAAAGATTTAGAACCTCTATCTAATTTATTAGCCAGTTCTCCTGATTGTTGGACTGGGGTCCACTCTAATGATATTAGTATTGTCTTACTCCAGTGGAAAAGGATAAATTCATAAAAGCTTTTACAGATTCTTCAGTGTAATTATTTTTTGTTCTGAGTATTTATAAGGAGGTAACGCAACCAAAATTGAACAAGTCAGTCATCTGTAGTATTTAAATGTTTAATTAACATGATACTTATAATTATTTTCCTCCATTAAAGCCTGGCATTTGAATATTTAAGTGTATGGTTTAAAAACCCTACATTTTAATAAGGTGCTTCAATCCAATAAATTCGGCACACCAATGTTTTATATGTTTCCCTCTATACCACCATAGTTATGGGTTTGTGTGCTTCTGAGGTCAGGAATCCATTTTCCTACGAGTATTTGTTAAATGTTGTTGGGGAATGAATTGGAAGGGAATGGATTTTTGAGAGGGGAGTGTATTCCAAGGAAAGCCTTAGGCTTTCTATGAATAAGCAAAGGAAAAAGCTGAGAACGACACGCAGTAAACGCTTTCCTGGGGAGTGGAACTGAAGTAGGAAATACTATTTATTTTGATTTTTTTTAATTGGTGGGTTTACGGTTTTCTTTTACTTTTCATGTATGTTAATAATGATTTTTAAGAAGGCTTCCCACACTTTCACCCCCTAAATAGTAACAGGCCTTTCCTTCACGTCCCCAGCATTACCAGGTACTCAGACACCAGGCTCTCCTGTGGCTTTAACTCTGAACTCTCTACAGATGCCTCCAAGCCCGGCTCCATAGGCCTCTCTTTCTCCGGCGTCCACTCCCACATTTATACCCACACTTATTTTCTCGGCGATAACCCACGGTTGCCTTGAATGCAGTACATCCCTAAGCTCAATATCCCTTTAGTCAGAACTCAATTTACCTTCTGTACTTATTGTTTTTGCCAATAGAGTCACCATCTTTTTACTGACTTGGATTTGAAATATAAACATTTCTCTGGGTTCCATTACCTCCGATAGCTCTGGCCAGCTCACGTAAAGCCAAGCAACATTGGTCCATTTCTGCTCGCTTTCCCATGAAACCCATCCTGTGCGGCAGGCCGTCATTGTCTTCTGGTTGGAAGACCACTTTGCTCTTCTGTCCGCCTCACTCGGCCCATCTGTCCTCCGCACTGTAGCCCGTGAATTATCCTCCGCCTGTGGTTTGATCACTTCAGCCACTCCCACTCCTGGGTTCCAGCTCAGAAACCTTCAATGACTCCCCATTATCTACTGAATTTTTAACTTTTTAACCTGGCATTCAGGTATTATTACCTGTCATTTCCTCCTTTCTTTCCATTTTCCCTCCTAAATGATTATTCTGTATTGTAAAGGCGTCAGTACTAAGTATTAGGGATAAGATGATGAGCAAGACAAACTCCTTCTCTGTCTTTCTAGAGGGTGCAGATAAAAGATAGACACAGATTAGCAATTCCAGTCAAGTGTGATGAGCGCTTTGATAGGGAAATGTGGAGGTGAAGGGAGGATGCAAAAAGAACCCCAACTAACGGAGTAGGATGATTTCTCTGATGAAATAACATCTAGGTTTAAATGTGTGCAAATTCATCAGTAGAAGAAAGGGCTTGATCCAACTTGCATGTTAGAAGATGTGCTCAGGTCGCAGTGTAGAGAAATGATCTGAGGTAGTGGTTCTCCAACTATAGCATGTGTCGGAATCTCCTGAAAGGCTTGTTAGAACACCACTTGCTGGATCCCACCTCTGAGTAGATCTGGGAGAGCCTGAGAATCTGTGTTTCTAACAGGCTCTGAGGAAATGCTGAAGCCCTTGCTGGACCCATACTTTGGGAACCATTGCTCAGAGGGAAGCAAGACTGGAGGTTGAGGGGTCACATAGGAGACTGTCCATTAGCCCAGGTGAGGCTGGACTCTGGGAGAGGTGGAGGTGATGGAGATAAGTCCAGAGATCTTGAGAGCTATATGGGAATTGGGCTATGGGGGTGAGGAGGAGGAAGGAGTCAAAGATGGTGCGTGATTCCTGGTGTCGGCCCCTGAGTGCATGGATACCGTTCACTCAGGTAAGATAAACTCTTCTCCAGGAGGAGAAGCACAACAAGGGCAGACGGTGCTGAGCTCAGTTTGGGGTAACATGTGATGCTTCAGTTAAGAATAGAGGCTCTGAACTCAGACCGCCTGGGTTTGAACACCAGCTTTGTCCCTTCCTACCCAGAGAAACTCAAATAACTCCCTTAATTTCCCTATGCCTTAGTTTCCTCATTTTAACATCAAGATAAAAATAGCATCCACCCCATAGGTTTGTGGTGAGGATTAAATGACATACTGTGTATGAAATGTCTGCAACAATGTCTGGCTTAGAGTTCACACTCAATTTTAACTATGTTGAAGCATTTCCTTTGTATACACTGGCTTTTTCCAAATTGATTTCATTTTCTTGAAGGCTAGATAGGCCATGGTTTCCTATCTTTGATGCTTTGCTTATTCTAGCTCCTCTGTCTAGGATTTCTTTCTCTCATTCCCACCAATCACTGCATGTCCAAGTCATACTTCTTGTCATGACCCAAATCAAATGCTACTTCCTCCATGAAGCCTTCTCAAGTGCCCGCTGGTGCAGGGGTCTCTCAACCCTCCCCCGCATTCCGTATCCCACTTTAGAAAAAAACCATTTTCAACCTTGTTCTGATTTCTTTTCTATATGCTTTGCACTGACGGTGATAGGTCCTACCATGTTTTATGACTTTCATTTATACACTAGCTCACTTCTTGAGTGAATTCTGAAATTAGTTTGTAAATATTATGGGTAGTTGTTGCTTTTAATTTTCACATACATTTGCATCTGAAGTTGAGGATGCTGTTATGATTTCTTTATGTTTGATAAATCACACTTGCATCCATAGAGACATGGATTTATTTGTGCTTTATTAATTCAGTAGTAATTCATTATGTCAACAAATCCTCTATTACATTGTTTAGTTCTCCTGGGGGAAAATTATTTAGTGGTAAATGAGACTACTTGAAATCAATACTGCTTTCTAGTTCTAAAAGTAAACACACATTTTTCTAATTGAGTAAGGATATCGCTTTACACACACACACACACACACACACACACACACACACACAGTGTTCTTAATAATTCTCCACACTCAGTTTTGTTTTGATTGTTTCCGCCTCATAGCGTTTCAACATAGTGTACATATGGAATATGCACTTGTTACAGAAGCTACCGTCCCTGCTTCATTTCTATCAACTAATATGTTCCAGAAGGTTTTTTGTTTCTTTTTTTATAAAGCAAGCTGGAATAAATCCAAAACATTTACCAAGAAACATTCCTTGATCATCTTTTTCCCTGAGGAGGGTGTAAGTGGATTACAGCACAGAAACAGGAAATACTTTGGAAATTGATGAAAATTCGTGTGGGAAAATAATAACACAAAGTATTGCTCTCTTAAATTTTTTCCCCTGAAGATTATACTTTAGGGAAGGCAATAATAAAAATATTTTTCATCTTGAATTTATTATATTATTTCCTTAGAACGATAAACTTACTCTAATAAATGCAAACTCTTCTCTTCCTTGTGGTACAAGGAAAGATCAGGCATAAAATGTTACGATTCATAATTAAAATTTTTTTTCCTGTTAGACCCACGTCATATTAGGCATTTAAGATATGCCGAAGCCTGATATCACTAGTATACACACCTATGGATTCTTCTCACCTTTCCATCTGGGGGCCTCTGTCCTGTGTTGCTTCGGCATGGCGTGTGTACGTGTACCTCCCTCTCTTCACAATTTTCTTAGCAACTGCTCTCCTGCCCAGATAAACCAGCAAACAAGCTTCTTTCTCCCCAAATTAGGCTTTACATGTTAAATGACTTAGTATAACAACGGTGTGCAAAGTTTGAAAAAAGCCAGGGCCAGTTTCTTGGAAATCATCATGAACACTGTCTCTCCAATTTCCAGCATTTACCTGCTGAGTTCAGACATAGCCAAGCAGTAGCTCTGCTGCAGGCCAGTGGTCCACGCGGTATGTGTCAGTGGGTTCCAACAAAGCTTACTATTCCAGCCTTCTTGTCAGGGATAACATGCAATTGTGCATTTGATGCTGGGTATAGATTTAAAAGGCATAGAAATGCATGGAAATATGTATATAGCCATTACAATGAAAAAGACATCCCTCCACTACTAGCTAAATCCTCTCCAGTGTCTACAGTGGTCTGTTTAGCACATTTGAGGGCACATTGATCATGGCTTCCTGCCCTCCCAGCCAGCGTAGGGCTGAGTTCCTTCCCCTCCTTAACCACGGCAGCCTCAGCCCAGGCGCCACTTCCCTCTCCATCACAAGTTCCTCCTGCTCGTCTTTCCTCCCAGACCATCCTTGATGTGGCGACGGAAGCCACAACTTTACTTTTTAACAATGTCCCTTCCTCTTCTGTCCCTCTCCATCCACAGTGGGGTCTCTGACTCTCATTCTTATCTCCCCAGAGGGCTGCACACTATCCCTCTTTTCCCTGGGACACAGGACATCTGGAACATTTGGGCACTCGGTGCCTCCTTTATCCCGTTCTTAACTTGGAGTGGTTTACGCAGTCGTGTCTGTCTCCCTTCACTCATGAAACTCTTTTGTGCACATTATTCCAACAGTTGGAGGAACCCCGTGGCTTCATCCCATGTGGACAAAATGGATTTCTCCACGCACTCCTTAACACAGGCCCTACTTTCCAAAACCACACTTACCACTGGTGTATGTACAGTGTAAGTGCCTTGCTCTTGTTTTATAGTGACATGCTACTTTCTGTTGCATCATCCAACAATTCCAGGTCACAAATAATTATGGAGCACTTGCTGTATGCAAGACATAGCATTTCTACTGGGAGTTGCGCAAAGATGAATAAGATGTGATTTCTGTTCTCAGTGGTGACTATGAGAAGCAGAAGCATCTGTGACAATTAGCTGAGAACCCGATCAGACCACCCTCATTTTCTGGTCCGTGTTGACCTTTGTCAAGGCATTTAGAGTTTGTCATAGTGGCTACAGAAAACGTAGCTTTGCAAAGATATCATAATGTCTAAAGGAATGTAGTGCGATCGAATAGTGAAAATGTGAAGTCACTCAAGCCGGTAGTTTGCAGGGTGACCGGCAGATGCTGAGTGGCACCGTTCTCCCCTGAACATGTAAAATCTCCTGCAGCATCTCGAAGGGACATGGCTTGAAGCACATATTGGGAGCGATGGACATTTTAACTAAAATCAAATTATCATAAATAGATGCTCTCACAAGTATTAAAAAATATTGTATTTTTTTGCTATTCCGTGGTCCTTACCTGCTTGCCAGGTAAATGTATGATTCTACCTATGTACACTCCACAGCTTTGATTCCCTGACAGTACCCATTTCTACGTGTGTGGTCTCTGGAGGAAGCCTGTTGCTCCTGTTGACTGTCAGGTCAGGAAGCTGCACACTCCATTTCATGCAGACAGCTGTGAAAAAGTATGGTATTTTTCTGGGTGATTCCTGGTTGTTTTTGCTTGTTTGTTTGTTTGTGTTTTACTGTGACCAACTATTTTTAGATTTTAACTAGACACAGTAAGAGGATGAGGGAGTAAAAATCCAAGTGTTACAGATATGCTCAATCACACACACACACACACACACACACACACACACACACACACACACTTGTGCATGCAAACACACTGCCTTTTAATCCTCTCCCACTGCTGCCAGCCTGTCAGAGTGATGAAGGCGCTGGTCTAGCCAGGGTAGGGTCTTGATCGCACAGGGATGGGAAAACATGAGCCATTGCTGCATAAGAGAGGACAAGGGGACACCTCTTCTGTCTTGATACCCTCAGTCACTCATTTCCCTTGAGAGTCCTTGCAGGTCAATCCTGGGGTATGGGTCCCCTCGACCACATGCCCTGCAGAACTCCTGGTCTGTGGGGAGAACTGCAAGCATGGGCTTTCTGGCAGTGGTTTTTTTTAATCTTTCATATAATCTTATGAAGAATGAGCATTTGTTACTGTTCTTGCTTTTGTAGACACCTGCTCTCTAGTAAATATATAATTAGTGATAGAATTTAATGAGGTTAATATAATTCTCAGACTCAATATTAATGTAATTCACCTGTTTATAACTATAGTTGGCAGGTGACAGGACATTATTTGGGAACTGGATGATGATGAGCTTCAGGGTTCTAAATTACACTTGATCAGCCATGTTACTGCCTATGGGCTAAGTATTAACGGCAAGACAAAAACAAATACCAAAACGTACAGGAAATTTTAATAAGTAAATCCATTTGAATATCATTTCCTAAGAGTTTTCTAAAGGATAGAGACAACATCACTTGTAATAATGCATTCTAGAATCAAACTTATGTTAGGCTAGACAAAAATCTAACAGGTTTCTTTACTGCAGGAATTTAAAAATGTACAGTTCAGTGATGTAAAGTGAGCAAGTGTGCTGTGCAACCACCACCACTATCTAGTTCCAGAATTTTTTAATACCCCAAATGGAAGTCCCTTACCTATTAAGCAGTCACTCTCCATTTCCCTCTCCATCAAGCCACTGGCAACCGCTTATCTGCTTTCTGTGTCCTTGGATTTGCTTATTCTGTATATTTCAAATAAATGGAATTATGTACAAAGCCTTTCAAGTATGGCTTCTTTCACTTTGCATAATGTTTTCAAGGTTCACCCATATTGTAGTATGTGCCAGTACTTCATTCCTTTTCAATGACTGAATAATATTCCATTGTATGCATAGACCACATTTCGTTTCTCCATTCACGCATTAGAGGATGTTTGGGTTCCACCTTTCGGCTATTGTGGGTAGTGTTGCTATGAACATTACACAAGCACCTTTTCATATGTTTGTTGGTTATTTGCACATTTCCTTTAGAGGAATGTCTATTCAAATCCTTTACCCATTTTTAAATGGGGTTGTTTGTCTTTTGCTCTTGAGTCCATTTAGTTTTTAAGAAACAGAGGTTTATTGCCAATTGTTTTGGGATACTGTGGTAGGTGGAATGGTCTGCCAAAGATGTTATGTCCTAATATCCAAAATCTGTGAATATGTTACCTTCCATAGAAAAAGGGGCTTTGCAGATGTGATTAGGCTAAGGATCTTGAGATGGGATGATTATCCTGGATTTCTGGGTCAGCCCAATGGGTCCTATAAGATGGAGGCAACAGAGTCAGAGTAGGCGAAGGAAATGTGACAAAGGAAGCAAAGGTGGGAGTGATGTACTTTGAAGATGTAGAATGGGCCACAAACCAAGAGGCCTCTGGAAGCTGGAAAAGGCAAAGAAACAGATTCTCCCCTAGAGTTCCCACAGAGAAATATGGTCCTGCTCATTTCTGACCTCTAACCTCCCGAACAGTAAGATTATAAATTTGTCTTGTTTCGAGCCACTGAGTTTGGGTTATTTGTTACAACAGCCATAGAGAACTAATACAGATCCAGCATTTTGGAATCTAGAGATATATTTTTAAAAGAACAAAAAGAAATAATAAAGCTCTTTGGAAAGAGTTAAGAGAATGGTTTCAATAAACTATACTCTAAGGCAAATAAGTTTTAAGTTCACTAAGCACCTCCAACGGACATACGATTATCCTGAACCTGCAGCCGTTCTAATTGAAATGTATTACTTAGATGCAATATTTTTAATAAACATGTATATTTGTGGAGAAACAGTAACTAGCATGAAGAAAACCTATTAAGATAATGACTTCTAAATTTTCTTGTAAAATCTCTTAACGCTCAGTAGAGGTCAGTAATGGAACATGGCAGAAAAAGAAATGAAAATTAAAAAAATGTATAAAGAATTTGGGGGATATATTAAGGTTTTATGCATGATTCTCAAAATTAAGTTAGAGATATGCCTTGGTTAAAAATATATATGTGTTTGAAGTATTGTGCATACCTTTGTTTTTGTCATCTTGATGGCAGCTTAATTCACATTCAATAAAATGCACCCCTATTAAGTGAATGACTCAGTGGGTTTCGACAAATGTATGCACCCATGAAACTACCACCACAATCAAGATATAGAACATTTTTGTCACCCTCAAAAGTTGATTTGGGCCCCTCCTCAATTATCCCCTACCTGAATTCCCCAGCCCAGGCAAGCACTGATCTGCTTGCCAGAGCTATAAGTCATGTGTGTTCTTTCTAGAGTTCATGGAGATGCAACCGTATTTTGCCTCCAATTTTTTACCTTAAATAATATTTTAAATGTGATAGGAGACCCATCATTAAAATATTGCAAAAATCCTAAGTGAAATGTATAGTCACTCTTTGATAGGAATAATTTCCTCTGAATTCTTACTTTAGGGTTCTATTAAATTATTTTTTAAATAGATATATTTATCTCGCTACAATGGCTCTCTTACTGAAAAGCACTTTTTTCCCTTTTCCATAAGTAAAATAATATTTTAAAAGTGCTACTAATACTTTAATACGTTTGATATTTTCCTTTTCGTTTTACATTTCCGGATGAAGAAATCACTTGGTTACTTTAGAATACAAGTTGGTGATGGTTTTTCAAGCAAGTCATCATTCATGGTTGTTTACAGAGAAGATATGGATTATAGGTAAGCAGAGCGGAACAGTTTGGAAGGATTCCCCGCCACGGTACGTGAAAAAGATTTCTAAACAAGCCCTGACACTTCTTAAAAGATATAGTTTAAAGTTAAGAAAACTGCTCTAGTGTTGGGCCAGATACACAGTCTATCTTAGACGTGTACTATACTGATAAAGAGGTAGGATATTTAAATTTGTGCATCTCGTGTGTGCACGTCTTTCCTCTCTATGTTTTCCAGAAATGTTGCAATGGAAGGGGGAGGAGTATGTTCTGGAATATTGGCTGATGCAGGTTTCAACAGTGTTTGGACAATTGAATCTCAAGAAGGAGGTTATAACGTGTCTCACATGGGGCGTAATTGTGAATTCTAAATTTCTTTCTCAGCAAAGTTGTACATCTTTTATCTCTGATTTGTTTGCGTTACCTTAATAAATAAATTATAGAACAAATATTAAAAATGTGCACATGAACTATAATATTAGATATTGCACCATTTTATCACTATTTGCCAAAAACCTGTACAAGATGGCACGTCAGCCCCTTCCCTATGCTGAGACCTACCAGTGCCCACACAGCTTCAGAAAGTCCTCACCAAAACATATCTAATTAACATACCATAGAGAAGGGCCTTTTCATGTGTTCATCAAATAAAGAGAGCTAACTCCTCTGGGCCCTCACTGAGAATCAAAGTCTCTCAGTAAACTGACAGTTCTCAAAGGTAATCTGAAAGTTCCAGCTGTCGAGAAGATGACCGTTTCCCTCATGAAATGTCAAAAATGCTGAATTTGAGAAAAGCAATGAAAATGGAGACACAGGTTGGAATAAACCACGGAGACACATGGATGACACAAATGTCCAGTAAAAAGTTGGCCATGCCCCAGTAGGTTGGCCTGAATTAAGGCAGGATAAGGTTAGTGCTACACGAGAGTGCCTCAGCACAGACACCTGCAAACCTGCAGTGATCCAGGTGGTGGGCTGCATACATGGCTCCATTGCCTGGGTGGCGACCCTGTCAGGTCAAACCATCATGGGGACCCTGTGGGGGGTGGTGTGTAGACAGCCTAGGCCGTAACTTCTCTTTAGGAAAATTTCTTGTTCCTGGTCCTTTTTCCAACAGGACCAACCCATTTGGAGAGTAGATGAGTCATGCTTCCTTTTTTCCTTTTTTTCTTTTCTTTTCTTTGGAAGCTGGGTGAAGGGTTCATCTTTTATCAGCAGAAATATTTCAGAGGAAGGGAGGGGAACATGCTCTGACCAATCCGACTGTGGGAAAACCATCCAGGCTACTGGGCTTGCCAACTTCGCAATGCTACCATTTCTGTTACTTCAAATTTCCCATGAGGAGTTTGTGCCACCAGACACTGCTATGTCCTCTCATGTACACCATTTAGAAGCAACGTAGTGAGTGTGTGGTTTTCACTTTGTTCCACAGAGCCCTGGGCTCTGTGGGGATTTCTTAACATCCACACCAGCCACCGTTGTCAATTTTATTTATTAGGGATTTTGGTAATATTTAAATAAAAGACATTTGTTGCTGAAAAAAAAGTTTGAAAAACACAAATAAAATGGGTTAAAAGCCTGGATTTGAATCCTGACTCACCACTGTCTGGCTGTGTTGCCTTGGGTGGTTTAACTCATTTAAGCTTCAAATGAGCTGTCTGAAAAATAAGAGTAATAATACCTCCTAGGGTCGTTATGGGGATAAAAGTAGATGATGAACATAGAACTTGACTGCAATGCCTGACACATAGTCAACGCTCACTATGCAATGGTGATTGCTAGGATCATTGCTATGAGTTCAGCTCTAGAATTTTGAGGGGGCTCTGGAATAACCTTCAGCATCCTGAGGTCATGGTGGTCCTCAGGTGTGACATCAGCACAGAGCAGAGTCTGGTCTCTAATGCATCCCTAAGACCAGTTGTGAACCTTGCGTGTAGAGGCCTGGAGTCCCTGTAGAAGCACTTTTGTGAAGAAAGTGGACTCAAGGATGAGCAGATGCACTGGGTGGGAGGCAAGGAGTGCTTTTTCATGATAGTCGGCTTTGGGGTGACATAATGGTGTATTTGGTGTATTTTACTTTAGTTACTTCTCTTTTAATAAACTAAGTTGGGTGAGCAGATGTTATAGGAAAATATCCCTGTAGCCTGAAAGGACTAAAAAAAGCTATAAAGAAATTTTTAAAGGATACACTTTAGTTTTATGAATTATTAACCTAATATATTTAATGCGAATTGATTACTTCATAAAATCATTTACTGATGCAATAACGGCTACCATATTTCATCACTTCACTTATATTTTTATCCTCATTCTCATAACACATTGCAAGGCAACATTGTAAATATGAGAACATTGCCCAAAAATCTTAAGCCAAAAAGTAGCAAAATCTGGATTAGGACGCAGGTCTGTTGGACCTTAAAGTTCATGCAATTTTTGCTCTTCCGCCCACTGGGTTTCCCAGATAATGTCAAACTACCAAAGGATGGAAACCCTGTACTAGGGACAGGTGTTCTGTGTCAATCTGTTTAGGTGAGACTTTTTGCTGCACTTTCTCTGGCGTATTGCCCCCAGCGCTACCTCCTGTCAGGAGGCTTGATCAAATATGGGCATCAGACGGATTACAGATCACAGCATATTCTCTGATTCAGGCGTGGGACAGTGAGAGGGAGAGAAACCGCTCATCTCGTTTCCTCCCCTTATTCCTCTTCTACGTGGCCCGCATTTAAAACGTAATCTGAAATGCTGCCTTTACAGAGAACGTCAAAATTCTAGAGTCAAGGAAATGTAAAATGAATACTTGAACCATGCCTATAGCATATCCCTGCTAGTGTTTTCCTAAGAATTGTTTTCCATGAATATCATCCTATAAATGCTAAAGTTTAACTTAAAAAGGGAATCTGCACTCCATCAGATGCACTTACTGCTGTCTAGTGGACATCGAGCCATGCCCGTTCTTCCTTCGTTGTTAGCGCAGAGGCATGAGGCTTCTCTAGGAAGACAATCGCCACTGAGGGACTCACCGTTTTTCCAGGAAAACTTTGAGCCTCCATCACTCTCCTGGAGAGTGACAGTCAATAGGTAAGACTACATGGAATTTTAATGCTCAGTTCAGAGCCCAAATCCTGATCTTGGTTTGAAGTGAATATTCAGAAAGGAGCTTATGGCCAGGAGACAAAGCTAGTGACCAGGGAAGAGCAGAAGGGTGATTTCCACTGTCATCTGTCACGATGGGCTGCCACTGGCACAGTGGCTGACTCTGCATGGGCAGTGCCTGTAAAAGGCTGGAGCAGAAACAAAGCCCTACATGGCAGTAGCTGCCAGGGAGCAGGTTAGTTGTCACACAGGCTCTGGACTCTGGAAGGGTTTTGTTGACATTTGCAGCTGGGACCCCAAGCAGATAACAAATGTTTCCACTAGAAAGAAGTAGAAATGAGTGTTATTTCCAAAATATCTGAGGAATTCATGAGAGAAGAATGTCCCCATGGAAGAAGGCTCTAGACCCAGGTCAAAGGATATTTGGCTTGTAAGGATCACACAGAGCTAAGTAAACAGACAAGGCTACTCCTGGGATAATAAATAACAAATTAATCGAATAAGGGCATTATAGAGGTTACAGATTGAGCTCTGTTAAGAGCCTCCTGAAAGTCACTGTTGAGCATTTGCAGATATAAAATCCAAGAATTTACTACATTTTGTAGCAAAGGCCCTAATGGAACATAAAGACAGGGTATAGCTCTGTGTTCAAAATAATGTTTCATAATTATTTTTCCATTATGTGAGCTATCATTATTCACAGGTTCTTTTCTTTCTTTTTTTTTTCCTTTAGAATAACCTAAGTGGAAGCATTGGTCTGAACGCCTTTCCTGAAGAAGCAGGGTGCAGGGCACCATGTGTCCCAGGAATCTGTGCAGGTACAATGAGAAGTGGGTGTATCTGAATGGGTTCTGTGGGCTGTGCTGTGCGGAACCCAGGTTCATGGGAAAGGATTTTCAATACATTTAAGCGAACCATCCAAGCAATTTACTTGGTGGCGAGAGCTAGATAAAGAGATGGGATCCAAGTGGCTGCTTGGGGGAGCATGAGGAATACCCCAAACCTGAGACTGCAGCTGCAGCCTTGTGATTGAGAACCGGGCACTGGTGATGGGAGGAGAGGCACTGACGACCTGGACAGCATGGAGTGTGTCGGTGATCTATTGTTGGGCCACGGACCCCCGGTAAGGCAACAAGGATCGATTATTCTCATGATTCTGCTGGTTTGCAGCCTGGATGCTTCCTCTGCTGACTGTGGATAGCTTGACTAGGGCTGACAGATGTGGCCTCACTCACATCTGGGGGTTGGTGCTGGCTGTTGACTAGGCTGACTTGGTTCTCCTCCATGTGGTCTCTTCTCCTCCAGTGGGCTGAGATGGCTTCTTCACCACGTACTGGCTGTGGGCGTCCAAGAGAACAAGAGCAGAATCTGCAGAATCTTTGAAGAGTTAGGCTTTGGAATGGATAGGCTGTATTTTACCTTACACTCTGTTGCTCAACGAAACTTACAGAGGCAGTCCAGATTCAAGGAGAGGGAGAAAGAGGCTTTATCTTCTGATGGGAAGAGCAGCATCCACACATTACAGAGGAGTGTGGACATAGGGAATATAATTTATTGGAGACCATACTTACAACAAACTAATACATGAAGTTTTTGTCTTCACAGGGCTTATTTCTTTTGTGGATATACATTCCTTGACACGTATAGCCCTGATTGTTTCTTCTTCTTCATCTTCTTTTTTTTTTTTTTTTAAATTGGGGAATATTGAAGAACAGTGCGTTTTTCCAGGGCCCATCAGCTCCAAGTCAAGTCGTTGTCCTTCAATCTAGTTGTGGAGGGCGCAGCTCAGCTCCAAGTCAGGTCACCATTTTAATCTTTAGTTCTAGGGGGCACAGCCTGCCATCCCATGCGGGAATTGAACCGGCAAGCTTGTTGTTGAGAGCTCGCACTCTAACTTTGAGCCATCCGGCCGCCCTCTTCTTGTTTTGTTAAAGTCATATAGGCCTTTCAAAATGTGTTCAATAAACACATGTGTTAGGCCCCTATTATATGATTGGTATTGTGCTAGATGCTGGGGATAAGATGGTGACAAAGACCAGTAACCATGTTCAAGAAATGTTGTCTTTTCTTACCGATAACATCAGAGGAACAGTATACGGGTAGGGGAGGAAGGGTGAGAAAGACAGCAGGACAGAGTATGGCAGGAAGGATGGCAGTACAAAGCCAGTGACCTGGTAAGGTTGGTTGGAGGTGAAACAGGATTATATCCTCAGAGTTTTCCAAAAACTGCCTGTAAGGGAGTGTCTCATTCTTTTAGACATACACTTCACTTTTCTTTCTTTTTTTTTTTTTTTTTTCCAGGAAAAATATGACTTCAAAGAATGAAAAAGTCAGTGCTGGGAGTTCTTGGTTCTAGTGGGAAGAAGTTTTAATGTTCTGGGATATCTCCTAGAGAAATGTCCAGTGATGACTCAGAACGATGTAAGCCAAATGTGGGCCATCCATGACGTGTACCAAACTCAGAGTTAATGCCAAGCTAGTCTATCCAAGCTAATGTGCCATAAGCCTGCATTCCAGGAGCCATCTCATACGTATATGCAGCCTTGGCAGTTTCTGAGTTGGTGTTGAGGGAAGAGTGTCCTGCTCTGGCAAATCCCATTGGTGCAAACGTGCCATCTGTCACATTACTCCGTCAAGTATGCCAGAATGGGATGAAATACAGAAAACAGAGCCTGGCTCTGTCCACTCCTTTGTTAAGCAGAAATGGCTGGGAGGGAGCACCCACTCAACTATGAACCACCAAAGTTTAGAACAAGCAAAGTGTCACAGTCTCTCAAATCTCATGCCTTATGTTGTAAGGATGTCTTAGAAAGTGTACGTCAGCTGGCACAGTGGAGATCTAAGTGGGTTTCTTTCTTTCTTTCTTTCTTTCTTTCTTTCTTTCTTTCTTTCTTTCTTTCTTTCTTTCTTCTTTCTTTCTTTCTTTCTTTCTCTCTTTCTCTCTTTCTCTCTTTCTCTCTTTCTCTCTTTCTCTCTTTCTCTCTTTCTCTCTTTCTCTCTTTCTCTCTTTCTCTCTTTCTCTCTTTCTCTCTCTCTCTCTCTCTCTCTCTCTCTCTCTCCCTCCCTCCCTCCCTCCCTCCCTCCCTCCCTCCCTCCCTCCCTCCCTCTCTCTCTCTCTCTCTCTCTCTCTCTCTCTCTTTCTTTCTTTCTTTCTTTCTTTCTTTCTTTCTTTCTTTCTTTCTTTCTTTCTTTTTTTATGAGATTGCAACTCTGATTATAACAATTTAAAGAACCTTCTGTTTCCATAATACTGAACTGTGGAAATATCAAAGTTTCCGAACTTCCTTCGTGAATCCTTATAGTATTTTCCTGAGGATGATGAAGAACAAATACCTCATTACAGGTGCTCAGATGATCTACTGTACTGAATTATTTGAGAAGCACCCAGTACATTTCTTGATCTACATATGCACGCATATGCCCTGCTCTGATGTCAAAATTGTCCTAAATGGGTGCCCATCTCCTATGAAACAGCAATTGCATTTTCCATGGTCTTTCAGAACATCTGCCAGTGCTACCCAAACGAACCCTGATGTAATTAGGCAGTTCTAGTGGAAATGTTTGAGAGGCATGGGATTCTCGTCTGATTACTTTGCTGCTACAGAGAAACAGGACCTAATTTAACAGTAATTAGAAGTATAGCTCTTTTGCTAGGGTAAACTAAATCCCTTGCATTTTGGCAATAACTTGTACTCAGAACTGAAATTAAACTAAGCTAAAAAATCATAACTGTAGCTTAGGGCGGTACACTAGTCAATCTTACGTACACTGTTTACAAAAGTAAATCTAAATCATTACGTACTAGAGTTGACTTTACTGGGGGAGCTGCAGTTTTGTGTTTGTTTGCACTGGGACCCCCCACTCCTTCGGGCTTATTTACTTATACTTGTTTGTTTGTTGATTTATTTAAATTCCCTTGTGGGGGACATGAGTGAATATTAGACAGCTTACGTATTTTATTTATTTAAGAGAACAATGCTGCAAATAACATACCCTGGTGTTCATCTTCACTTGGGCCTCTCCCTATGGAACGAAAAATCCCTCCACCTTTTATTTTTTAAGTAGAATGAGTAAGTTTGCCTATATTACTGTCTCCAAGTTCTTGGACATTTATTCTTAGGTGTTGCTGCAAGGATTTTTGTTGATAACCAGGGCAGCTGTCTTCTCATAGACTCGTACATGGGGCTGCAGCCTGAGGGCTGAGCGGGGGCTGCTGTCATATTCTGCAGTGCTGTCTGGTAGTGACAGACCTGGGCTATCACCACGGAGGAAGTGGCTGAGGTACAGTGGGTAGGCAAGATGATTATAGGGAGAAGATCAGGGAACTGAGAGATCAGGGTGCTGTAAATTAAAATTTCCAGGAATTTTTTTGTGTTATCCTTACCAGGTTTTGGTATCAGGGTAATGTTGGCCTCATAAAATGAGTTAGGGAGTATTGTCTCTTCTTCAATTTTTTGGAAGAGTTTGAATTGGACAAGTATTAGATCCTCTTTGAACATTCGGTAGAATTCACTAACGAAGCCATCTGATCCCGGACTTTTGCTTTTGGAAAGGTTTCGGATGACTGCTTCAATTTCCTTACTGGTGATCGGTCTGTTTAGATTTTCCAGTTCTTCATGGTTCAGCCTTGGAAGGCTATATGTTTCTAAGAACTTGTCCATTTCTTCTAGGTTATTGAATTTGGTGGCATATAGTCGTTCATAGTATTCTTGGATGAGGCTTTGTATTTTTCTGGCATCCGTGATAACTTCCACTCTTTCTTTTCTGATTTTGTTTATTAGTGTCTTTTTTCTTTTTATTTTAGAGAGTCTAGCCAAGGGTTTGCCAATTTTATTAATCTTTTCAAAAAACCATCTCTTTGTTGCATTATTTTTTTTCATTTAGTTCTTTATTTCATTTAGTTCTGCTCTGATTTTTATTATTTCCTTCCTTCTGTTGACTTTGGGTTTCATTTGTTCTTTTTTCCCTAATTCTTTAAGGTATAACCTGAGGTTGTTTATCTGGGATTTTTCTTGTTTCTTGAGATAGGTCTGTAATGATATAAATTTCCCTCTTAAAACTGCTTTCGCTGCATCCAAAAAATTTTGGTAGGATGGATTTTCATTGTCATTTGTTTCTATGTATCTTTTGATCTCTCCTCTTCTTTCTTCTGTGACCCAGTCATTCTTTAAAAGTATGTTGTTTAATTTCCACATATTTGTGTTTTTTCCTGCTTTCTTTTTGCAGTTGATATCCAATTTCAAAGCCTTGTGATCAGAGAATAGGCTTGGGATGATTTCAATTTTCTTAAACTTTCTGAGGCTAGTTTTATGTCCCAATATATGGTCTATCTTTGAGAATGTTCCTTGTACACTAGAAAAGAATGTATAGTCTGATGTTCTAGGCTGAAGTGCTCAATAAATGTCAATTACGTCCATTTCATCTAATGTGTCATTTAGGGCTACTATTTCATTATTTATTTTCTGTTTGGAAGACTATTCATAGCTGTCAATGAATGATGTGTTTAGGTCCCCTACCACAATTGTGTTTTGGTCAATTTCTCTCTTTAGTTCTGTTAGTAGTTGCTTTGTATATTTCAGCGCTCCCTGATTGGGGGCATAAATATTAATGACTGGTATGTCTTCTTGTTGAATAGTCCCCTTTATCATTATGAAATGTCCATCTTTGTCTCTTGTTACCTATTTTATACTGAAGTCTGTTTCATTTGATATCAGTATGGCTACGCTTGATTTTCTCTGAATACCATCTGCCTTTCACTTGTTTCCACCCTTTCACTTTGAGTCTATATTTTTCCTTGTAGCTGAGATGTGTATCTTGGAGGCAGCATATGGTTGGGTTTAATTTTTTGATCCCATCTGCTACTCTGTGCCTTTTTTTTTGGTGAGTTCAGTCCATTTACATTTATGGTGATTATTGATATATGAGAATTTCCTATCATTCTATCTCTGGTTTTCTGGTAGGATGGTGTCTCCATTGTTACTTTGTCTTTTTGTTGCTGTCTATTATTTCAGTGTGGTGGTATTCTATGATTTTTCCCTCTATTTTTTCTTTTTTTATGTTATATATTTCAGTTCTGGATTTTTTTTTGAGTGGTTACTGTTAAGTTTATGTAAAAGAAATTTTCATATTTAGAGTATTCTTTCTTCAGTATGCATACTTTCTCCATTCCCTTGTGCCAGTTCAGACCTTTACTCTCTCCCCTTTTATGTTTTTGTTGTGACAAATTACCCATATTTATGCTGTCACTTGATTTCTGTGCTGCACTAGCAAGTTATCTTTTTCCTCCTTTTTTAAGCGTTTTTTTTTTTTTTTTTTTCCTTCTTTACCCTGTATGTTATATTTAAGTGTATAGTGTCCTACTTGGTGTAAGGGTTTTCATTTCCTGCTTCTGTCTGTTTGTAATGTTACTCATGGTTCTATGTTCTTTTGCTTTTTTATTTCCAGTCAAATAGCCTCCTTCAGTATTTCTTGTAGTGCAGGTTGTTTGTTAGAAAATTCCCTCAGCTTCTGTATATCTGGGAAGGTCTTTATTCCTCCTTCATATGTAAAGGATATCTTTGTTGGATATATTATTCTTGGCTCATAATTTCTCTCTTTCAATAGTTTGAATATTTGATTCCACTCCCTTCTGGCTTGTAAAGTTTCTGCTGAAAAATCTGATGCTATCTCTGATGAATACAGACACAAAAATCCTAAACAAAATTCTAGCAAATTGGATGCAACAATGCATTAAAAAGATTATACATCACGACCAAGTGGGGTTCATCCCAGGGACACAAGGATAGTTTAACATACACAAATCGATCAATGTGATACACCACATAAACAAAATAAAGGACAAAAATCGTATGATTATATCAATAGATGCAGAAAAAGTGTTTGAGAAGATACAACATCCATTTATGATTAAAACACTTAATCAAATGGGTACTGAAGTTAAATACTTTGACATACTAAAGGCTGTATATGACAAATCCTCCACTACTATCATAATTAATGGTGAAAAACTGAAGCCCTTTGCTCTACATTCAGGAACATGACAGGGCTGTCCCCTATCACTTCTGCTTTTCAACATAGTATTGGAAGTCCTAGCCAGAGCAATCATGCAAGAGAAAGAAATAAAAGTCATCCAAATTGGGAATGAAGAAGTTAAATTGTCACTTTTTTGCAGATGACATGATGCTATATATATAAAACCCTAAAGACTGCACCAAAAAGCTCTTAGAAACAATGAATGAATACAGTAAAGTTGCTGGCTACATAATCAATGTACAAAAATCCATTGCATTCCTATATACTAACAATGAAATCTCAGAATAAGAAATAAATAAAAAACCACAATTCGCAATTGCAACAAAAAGAATAAAAAACCTAGGAATAAACTTCAAGGATGTGAAAGAATTGTATACTGAAAACTATAAGATATTTTTAAAAGAAATTGAAGAAGACACAAAGAAATGGAAAGATAGTCTGTGTTCATGGATTGGAAGAATCAACATAGTTAAAATAGCCATATTACCCAAAGCAATATACAAATTTAATGCAATACCCAAAAAATCCCAGTGGCATTTTTTAAAGAAATAGTACAAAAAATCATCAGATTTGTATGGAACCAGAAAAGACCCAAAATAGCCAAAGCAATCCTAAGGAAAAAGAACAATGCTGGAGGTATCACACTCCCTGACTCCCGCTTGTACCACAGGGCAACAATAATCAAAACAGCATGGTATTGGCAGAAAAACAGACATACAGACCAATGGAATAGAATTGAGAACCCACAAATAAACCCACATAAATATGGACAGATAATTTTCGACAAAGAAGCCAAAAACATACAATGGAGTAAAGGCAGCCTCTTCAACAAATGGTACTGGGAGAATTGGAAAACCACGTGCAAGAGAATGAAACTAGACTGCTATCTGTCACCATGTACCAAAATTAACTCAAAATGTATCAAAGACCTAAACATAAGACCTGAAACAATAAAATGCATAGAAGAAAACATAGGTACTAAACTTATGGATCTTGGGTTCAAAGAGCATTTTATGAATTTGACCTCAAAGACAAGGGAAGTAAAAGCTTAAAATAAATAAATGGGTTATATTAAAATAAAAAGCTTCTGCACAGCAAAAGAAGCCATCGACAAAATAAAGAGGCAACCAACAGAATGGGAGAAGATTTTTCCAAACAATGCCTCTGATAAGGGGCTAATATCCAAAATATATAAGGAACTCATGCAACTCAACAACAACCAGAAAAACAAGCAATCCAATTGAAAATGGGCAGAGGACCTGAATAGATATTGCTCCAAAGAAGACACACAAATGGCCAATAGATATATGAAAAAATGTTCAACATCATTAATTATCATAGAAATGCAAATAAAAACCTCAATGATATATCACCTCACACCAGTTAGAATGGCTATTATCAATAAGACAAATAATAACAAGTATTGGAAAGGCTGTGGAGAAAAAGGAACCCTCATACATTGTTGGTGGGAATGCAGACTGGCACAGCCACTATGGAAGGTAGTATGGAGGTTCCTCAAAAAATTAAGAATAGAATTACCATATGACCCAGCAATCCCTCTCTTGGGTATCTACCCAAAAAATCTGAAAAGTTATCAGTAAAGGTATATGTACTCCAATATTCAATGCAGTATTATTTATGGTGGCCAAGCCAAGGAAACAACCAAAGTGTCCTACAAGAGATTGGATAAAAAAGTTGTGGTATATATACACAATGGAATACTATTCTGCCATTTGTGACACCATGGGTAGATCTTGAGATTATTATGCTGAGTGAAATAAATCAGTCACATGATTTCACTGATATGTGGTATATAACACTGAAAACAACAAAAGAATAAGACAAACAAATGAAGAAACAAAAACTCATAGACACAGATAATAGTTTAGTGTTACTGAAAGGCAAAGGGGGAGTGGAATGGTAGATGAGGGTAAAGGGGATCCAATATATGGTGATGGAAAGAGAACTGACTCTGGGAGGTGAGCACACAATGTGATGTATAGGTGATGTATTACAGAATTGTACACCTGAAATCTATGTAAGTTTACTAAGAATTGTCACCCCAATAAACTTTAATTAAAAAAAAAAAAGATAAATTTCTAGGAAAACAAAATTTGTCAAAACCACCCCTAAGGAAGAAGAGAAAGTTTGAATTTCAATGTCTTTAGAAGAAATAGAGGACTATATGAAAGTGTTACATCCTAAAAATATCCACTCATGTTTTCATAGGGACTTCCATCAAAGCTTCAAAGCACAATTGGTGTTATTGTTATTTAAACTGTCTCAGGTCTTATAAAATAAGGAAAACTGCAAAAATTAATTTTATAAAGGGAATATAACAGTGATCCCTAAGCCTGACAATGACTGCAACAATTACAACCACACAAATGACCAAAGACAGGCTAATATCACAGATACTGATGAAAAGTTGTAAATAAATAATTAGCAAATAGAATTCAACGATACCATGAAAAAGAGTCATCATGAGTAAATGAGGTTTATTCCAGGAAAACAAGAAAAACTAATGCCAGCAAATTCATTAACAAGGAAACATTTTCCCTATTCTCACTAAAACCATGAACAAGGCAAGAATTACTATAATATCCACAACTGCTTACTATTGTTAGACAATCATTTGACAAGATCAATAATTTGAGACACAACAATTAAGAGGAAGGAAGAAAAATGATTTTTATTTGTAGACTATTATAGTATATTTTGAAAACCAAAGGCAATCAGTGAAAAAATTAATACAAACAACAAGAAATCAGTAATTTAGCAAGTTATGAAGTTAAAACACAAAAATCAATAGCTCTTTTGTGGATGAAAATAACAATGTATAAAATATGTTGGAAGAGAAAACCACCACTTATTAGAGGAACAGCAGCAACAAATATCCAGAAACATTTTTACGAAGACACACACAAAATCTAAATGAGGGAAAACCTGAAATACCAGACAAGCAGAGAATGTAGGCTCAGATGGGCAGACCTATGATTTCTGAATACAATCCCATCAAAAGATATCCATACTTCGCAAGTTAATGTATAAATTTAAAGTGACAACACAATCCAACAAGTTTAATTTTATTTTCTTGGTCTGGAACTGTCTAAGCTGATTCTGAAATTAACCAAATTTAAAAATAAATAAACACAAAATGTCCAGAACACCCAGAAAAATTAGAATAATTGAGTTGCAGGAGACTAACCATTTTTAAAAATGACATAAAGCTTCTATAATTAAAAGAATGTAATAGTGAGTCATCAATAGATTGATATGTCAATAAAACAGAATGGAGTCTGAAAACAATAAAACTATATGTGAAAAACTTTAAAATGATAAAGGTGCAATCTCAAGTACCTGAAAAAAAGATGGAATATTTAATCAGTAGTTTGGAAAAACTAAATAGCTACTGAGAACAGGTAATTTAGAAATATTACCTCACACAGCCCACTTCAATAAACTAAAAATCGTGGGTGATCCTAACGTAAAAATTAAATCATACAAGTAGTAGGAGAAAATGAGTGAATTATTTTATAACATGGGAGCAGAGAATGCTTTTCCAACTGAGATTCAAACTTCAATAAGGGGGAAATGATTCAGTGAGCTGCATACATTTTTATTTTAAAATTTCATGCCAAAACAATATACCAGAATTGATACAAAAAGGCAAATGACAAACTGGGAGAAAATACTTGCAACCAATATCACAGACAGAAAAGACAACTCTGTAATGTGTTAATAGCTATAAAAAAAAAACAAGAAAAGAGATGGTTTCCAGAATGGCAATGCAAGGAGGTCCGCAGACCCATTCTCCAGCAACGCAACCATAACTGGTGAATATTAATTTTTTTAAAAAAGTAAAGTCTTTGGAAATTGTGCTGAGGGTATACAGAAAATGAAGAAACAACTTTTCCAAAAAATCGACTAAATCTTTGCTGGAACAGAGTTTGTGTCACTAGACCATGGCCCACTCTCTCCCTCCCCACCCAACTCTGCAGAGGCTAGCTAGCTCCACTCTCCAGGTGGATATGGTTAAGAAAAGAGGGCTCTGTGTCCGCACAGCTCCCAGTCAGTGGCTATGGTATCTTTCCAGGAGCAACAGGCTGCCAGGATTTGTCACTGTCTCCCAGCTCCACGTTGCAGAAGCTAAATTCCAAGTGACCCCAAGATGTCGGGGAGCTTCCCCCACCCAGCCCCCCTTTAGGGCAGTCTCTAATGTGGGTCAGTAAGGCAGGTCCTAACCACCTTCCCCCAGATGGCTCATACATGGAGGCACAAAACTGAACTGAGTGTGGGGAGGTTCAAGCCCAAGGGTGCTTTAAAGAAACAATGGACATTTTTGTGGACAGCTATTAAGAGGAGGTTGGTAGCTCCATGCAAACAGCTAGCTAAATGGAGGGCCAGCTGCTTTGCCAGAGATGACCAGAGAAAGGGGAGGGGGGGAAGTCCTCTGGAGACATAAAACTCATATAACGACTTCAAAAAATATTCTGGCAAAGGATATCAGACTTTTGAGAAATTAATGTCCCAGGGCATTATTGCAAACGATAGAGTGATCTGGCAGCTATTAGTGCAGCCCAAAAGCTACAGATGACACAATGGGAGAAATTAAACAGACCCAGTCAAAGAGAATGCTGCTAATATTATACAAATGTCATCCCTGGATGACTGTGGGCTTGTCCTGGGCTCCATCGTCTGAGGAGTGACAACAAGGGCTTTAAATGTGATCTGAACAGCATTTCCTGGTGTACGGTGACAATTGTGAGGAAGAGGCCAAGGGGACCTGCAGACATTGGCCCTGGGATCACAGTGGTATGGGAGCAAAGCCAGCAGACTTCTTGATACACGAGAAAATCAAATCCCAACTTGAGCGTGCTTTTACAAGCAGACTTTCATGCAGTTTTCTGCTGACAAAATGTGGAGATCGAGAATACCATGTGCACAACTGTGTTTCTCGAAACTTCCTAGAACTCAGTTGGTAAGTAATGAGCTGCTGGAGGGGAGGTGGGAGTGGAGTTTGTTTAAAAGTGTAGATACCCGGACTCTACCCTGGAACATTCTGATTCCATAGTCTTGGACGAGGTCCAAATACATATATTTTTAATGAGCATCCAAGGGTTTTTGAGAAAATAGGACTTAGGCATCAGTGTTTTGTTTCAAACATTATGAGCATTACTTTATATTTGTGTAACTCTCTGTTTCTACACTTTTGTTTTCATTTGATTCATCTATGTTGGGAAAATTGTTAGTATTCCGGGGCTATAGCTATTCCCAGAATCTCAGGAATTGTGTCTATGTGAAAAGATGATTTTAAATAATTGAATTAATGGATTCATTTAATCACATTTCCAAGGAAATTTTGTAATATATAAAAATGAATTCCTTATACTCACATTCTGCAATGAGCACTTGTAATGAAAAGCTATTCAACTCAGAAGCATAATAAAGGAATGGTACCTTAATTTGGATGACTAGTGGACACACAATAAGATGTCAATCCACTCCTAGTTTGCCCTTCCTCTTTCGTCTATTTGAAATAAGTAAGGATTTATAATTATTCTTTTACCGTCTTCAACAACGTTTTTGAGTTCTTCGTAACCTCTGTGGTCTGTTAAGTGCAACAAAACATCCTTCAGGCTCAAGAGCTACAAGCCCAAGCTTTCCATTCAAAGAACTCATTGATGTCATCTGCTTCTGGAACACAGCAAGAAATAGCACACAGAAAAAATTAACTTTTTGGATGACACATTAGTCCAGTTTGAATTCTTCAAACGTAAAAAGCCAAAAGAAATATTCTTGAACTCAGGAACTACTGAATTTCATTTATTTTTATTTTTCACCACTATCTTATTAAATAAGTCACTTTTAACCTATATATTTTCTTTTCTATTTAGAAAAATGAGGACAATATAATATATTTCAAAGTCATGGCTATGGAATATATAAGATTTCAGTCAATAATTTGGGCCTGGAACCTGCTAACTGTTATTTTAAGTGCTGTGTCTCTGAGGGCATCTGCCAGCATTCACCAGTGTTGCATTCTGGGATCTGGGAGTTCTGTGAAGGCTCGGCATTCATTTAGCTTCTTTATGACTCATTGATCTAAGCTTTTAGACATGCTTGAACTTCATGTTTCTTAGAAAGTGGTTAAAACTAGTTGCAGACTGCTCACTGGGGACAACTCCGAATGTCCCAAAGCAATATTAACGATAGCTTGAACTGGATATGTAAGGGAATCTGAAAGGTGAAAAAGTATAGGCCTATAAGGTATACTCCCTCTATTGCTTCCAGTTTTGCTCTGGGGTGGATTTTCTCTAAAAATATGTTATCTGAGTCACTTAACAATTTCAGTAGCAAAAACTTGTCTGGCTGTCATGGTGGGTTTTCAGCATCTCCACCAACTTTTATGGTGATGATTCTGCAAAGCATTAGAAATCTGCAATCTGGCCCATACTCCATACTCACACTGCTCTTGGGCTGTAAATAAGAAATATTTCTTATCCAGTATTCAACCCAGATACCTTTCCAGCAAGAGTGAGCACATTTTTTATAAAGTGGAAAGCACGACGTTTTTAGATACATTTTGTGTATTTTAGTTTGGTTTCCTCCGAAAATAGAGCTTCAGAAGGAGTTTCAGGTCAGGTAATTTGTCTGAGAAACAATCTCTGGAAGCAAACGTGAGGAAGGGGGAGAGGCAGAAAGACACAGAAGAAGGAAAAGCTGATGTAAATGTGCATTATTATTCATTGTTGAAAGCAATTGGACAATTCATCCAGAACCTCTGAGAAATGAACAGAAACTACTTCCCAGGAATGTCCTCGTGAAAATCAGGAGCTGAAGCCTTATCCACTGACACCCATCTCCCATTGGTTGAAGGTCACTGCCAAGGGTATTAAGTTCAGGCTGTGTCTACAAGTAGGCTAAGCGAGCTCTGTTAGCAGCTCAGAAAGCCCTGGAGCATGATGCGTTGATTCAGACCAGGCTTTTTTGACATCCAGCAAGGTGACTCAGAGCTCATCTGCCAATGTCCACCAACAGGTGAGGCTCAAAATGCAATGAGTCCAGCCTGTTGCACTCTTCATATGGTGTCACGTCTCTCTCTAACTCCATTCTGTCACTACATTTTCAAGATGGAGTTGGGTTGCAATTTCTATCTGAAAACTTTATGCAGCGGGTTTAGTAGAACCAGCTGTGATCTCCCTGCTGCAAGGTATCAAGATCACAATGGAAAGTTAACATCTCCCTTGGCAACCTCCCCATCTAGAATTTCCTCATCTTCATCCAGCACTGCTGAGGAACTAAAGTGCTTACCTGGTAGAGTGACACAGACCTTCATCCCGGAGGGATCTGCATTCTTGATTGCCTTGCCCTTTTTGTGCAATGGTTGGTACAATTGTCTCTTCATTAATCATCAGGCATAGAAGCACCAAAGCATCCCGGAGGATCCCCAAGTCACAGCCATACTTCCTCCTTAGCTCCGGAAGGTAATCAGAGTCAATTGCACTCAAAAATATAATAACTCTTTTTTACGCTGAGGTTAGGAGTCCAAAATAACGAATAGAACTCCAGTTTCAAGGGAAACTGTTCCTTACTGCCTCTTCTTGGAATGTGTTTTGTCGTTGTTGTTATTGTTTTCCCCTGGACCTGTAATCCAGTGGGTCCTAAGATCTGTATAGCACACAGGGTGCAGGTATATTGCTGGACGCAATGGGGACTGAGGCAATTCTACTTATATCTTTGTTTGACGCAGCCTTCTAGCAGGCCCCGTCTCAGGCCTCACGGTGCCATTATTTCCTGTGAGGGCCCTTACTTTAGCAGAGGATACCTCTCAAGATTATACATTGGGTCGCCATTGAGCTCTCATTCTTATCATTTAAATCTAGTCTGCATTCTTAGCACATTTTGCCCTATGATCTGCAGGAGATATTTAACTGTTACCATGAGTCCTTCTGCCTGTCACAGCATGTCCTGGGTGGATAGTTGAGTAACCTGAGCCTAGGTTCTCTTTTTTGTTCAGGCTTTAAGGCAGTTAGCAAAAGTCAGCTAGCTCCATAACCTTTGCATTTACCATTGCCCCAGAGTGTTCAAGTGCTGGAGCTTTGGCATAACCCAGGGCCCACTCACCCTCTCACCTGTCCCTCATACCAGTCACCTCTCATATGATTTAGTCATCGTGATGCTACGCACCCCAGGGATCATTGCCCCCATCTAATCATCAGAAACGTGATGATCTGGCATAGACCCAGTTCCAGAATCCCATTCTGAGTACTTTCCAGAATCACTTCCTGTCTCAGCTTAAGTTTTCCTGATAGGACAACCCTTGACAAGGATTGGAGCGCAGCTATTCTGTTTTTGAAAGGCGATCACAGGGGAATGAGGAAGCAGGAAATATGAGCCAAGGAAAGATGAAAAGCCAATACATAAGGACACATTACCTAGGATGCTACTCTAATCACCATAGCTCCATGCAGCCCTGACCTTTAAGAGGCAGAGTGAATGCCCCAGAATTATCCAATGACTAATGGAGCTGCTAAATTTTGTACACTTCCAGGCTGCATATAAGCATAGGCTGAAATGAGATCTTACTAAGCTGGATAAAATCTGACAAGAGATTGGCAGAAGATGCAAGGTGTTCAATTAGTTGGGATGCTGGTAGCACAAATCCAGGCTGAGAGCTTCATTGGAACCGTCCACCACAGTTCAAACAGAAATCAGAAGTGGGCTAAGCTGCTGTGAAGGGGACATATGATGTGTGTACTATGATGTGGCGTCACAGAGAAGGAATAATGTCATCACCTGTCCTAACCCTCACCCACCCCTGTCTCACTGGCCACTTTGCCCAGGTTCCACCCCATCAACAAGATGTTTGTGTTACTGCTTGGAGACCAGCCAGAGGCTCCTGCATGCTCAAGGACCGCCCTGAGAGGACGCTGGCTACAAGTAATAAAGGCCTGCAGGTCTTTTTGCAAACTGTGACTGTACATTGTATAGTGGGGACTCTGGTCTCCCACTAGTTCTCGCACTGCACATCGAAGTCTGGCAACACTGAACTTGAAATCCTTCCCAAAGGCTGGGGCAGGGTGTTGTGGTTAGTGCAGGGCTTGAGGCTGACAGACCCGGGTTTAGAGCCTGGCCCTTAACCAATGGTGCATTCATTGTCAAGTAAAACAAACTGCCACGGCTTTGGCTTCCCCATTCTTGTCAAAGAGAAATCATCTCTTTCACAAACTTATCTGAGAGATTACATTTCAGTTTTATATGTTTACATACTTATAGTATGCAATGTGTTTAATACATTGCCTGGTGCATGGTAAATGCTCTGGAAGTATCTTAGTGGATGGCAGCTTTTAGCTGGCTGGGTCTCTGCCCAATCTTCTCCATCTTCCCAGAATACACCTGTCTCGGCATCCTTCAAGGCCCTCCCTCTGAAGTGTCCTTTGATGGGCTCAGTTAGGGTTGGTCACTGTACAGGGCTCCATAACATTCATGGAGCAAATGTAACCCTAGGGGAGACATGGCCAGATGCCTTGTGAAAATACATCTGTATGCAGTTCCACCAGGTATCACTCTAGCAACCCCATGGAAAAAGAAAATTATTTAACTATTACATAACTTGCAGTTAGAAAATCCATGCTGTGCTGTTCTGTCTAAACAAACATTTTGATAAATTCTTCTCATCTCTTCCATGAGTAGAATCTGTAGTTTTTATAACCAAACACTGGCCATCTCTAGTTTGTAGATACAACTTATGATAGTTTGGGTCTTTAAAGAGGCAGTTACCCAGGTAGGGTTAGCCATGCAGGTGATTTATTGAGGAGATGCCACGAAGGATGAAGAGGGAGGGAACAGAAACAGGAGAAAGAGCCTTTAGACTGTCATGTAGTGGTGGCACCTGGGAGAGAAGGAAATGGGAGGATTGGATAGACCCCTGTGCAGGTCTTCAGTAGCCTCACCAAGCTGATTGGACATCACCAAGCAAAGACTGCCATTAGCAGAGACCCACATCAGGCATATATGGCGTGCTCTAGGAGCCCTGCTACGCTCAGCCAGTGATGGGAGCAGCAGGACCTCAGAGACTCAGCATGTGTACCGAGCACACTCAGTACAGAGCAGCCGGCTGCTAGTCCACCACTGGAGGCTCTCAATCTCCGTGGTTGTCATAAACCAATCTTTTTTCAAGGCAGCACTATCCCATTTTGAATCAAGCAGATATGATTTCTGGGTGACATTCTCTCTTGGAGTAAAATTTGTCGAGACCGGCAGACTTGAACTCGTTTAGAGCTAAGTATGTAAGCCCACACATCTAGATGGAAGGCGAAGTCCCAGATGCAGGAAGAGATGGTTGTTCTGATAGTCAGTGCTCATGATCTTACCTATGAATGACATTTGGCTCAGCCCGTTCAGTCTTATCCAGCCTGAGATGTGCAGGATTTTAAATGAGCAGTTAGCTAAGTTTTGGATGTGCTGAATGTTGATCTGTTCTGAGCAGTTGATTGCAGATTTTTTTTGCTGTGTCATTGGGCTTTGGCATCTAATGAACTCCAGACATTTCAGGCAATGCCTTTGACTGATCTGGAACTTTCTGTCTCATTCAGTGAATTGCTCCTTCATTTTCCCACCCCCTGTGCATTACTTGTTAAGAGATGTTCATGTTAGCTACGGGTGGCAGCTAGAATGGAGAGCTTCATACTGCTCTTCTGACGGAGAGCTTTGCCTCTGTCCTGCGGTTTATCACACAGCTTCACTGGCACTATAATGAGTTTGCAAGCTCATCGTTTGTCTCTATTGAGGAGTATTTGGCTGCATTTTTTTTGTTTTCCAGGAGGGAGTCTTTGTCTGTCTCCAGATCAATTTGGACTTCATGTTTAAAGCTAAGACTCTAAGACTATTTCCCTTCTATTTCTGAGCAGCTTTGTTGATACCACTTTCCACACTCTGTCAGTTCCAATGCTATCTAGTATTTTTTCTAATTTAGCATAAAGAGCATTACACAAAATATAAACAACCTGGCACTTTTGAGACTCCTGACACCCTGTGTGGGGACAGAGCCCCAAAAAGCAGTTTCCAGGCTCTCAGCCTCATGTGGAAAGGTGCTGGCTCAGGTAGTAAATGGCCATCGACTGCGATCAAATGGCCATCAGCTGTGGCTAGTTGGCCGTCAGCTGTAACCAGTGAGCCATTGGGCACTAATATAACTGCCGTGGCTACGCTAGCAGAAAATGGGGGCTAACAAGAAGATGGTGGCTGAGCCTGCAAGCATTGCAGTGAGGGTTGCGAACAGTGTGGCTCCTGCTTCCTGTGTCTCCAACCCAGCCGCCAGTGAGAGTATAGTGGTGTGACTCCCCTACCTATGGCTCCGTGGGTGTTCCTTTTTGGCCTCGCCATATCCTGCGTTCTTATGTGGGGAGCGGGATCAGACCCCGCAGGTTGCCCCGCGTGACAACTGGTCCAGCGAGCAGAGTCTCCCGCATGACACCCTGGTAGTAGTCAATTGCAATTTTCTGTTTGTTCTCTTTGATAACCAAGGAACCAGACAAGCTCTATCCATACCATGGCAAACTGAGTGCCATGAGTTTTCTCTTCCAAGTGGAGTGAGGTAGTTAACTAATTTTCATTTGTTGGTGTGTGGATACACACGACTCTTGACTTTTATCTCCCAAGAGAGCTGAGGTGGTAGCTTCAATCTGATAGCAAGATCAAGGACTCAGTACCCGAGAGTTACTGTGGATACGTCTGCACTGCTTCCCAAGAGATGAGGTCCAGGTATGAGAATATCATCCCAGTCCAGGCAACCAAAGTCTCAGAGATGATGTCACTGGATGAAACCCGTTTAGCTCTGAAAAGAATACTTCCTCCATTTGACCAAAATCTGCCTTCCTATTACAATCGTTATTTAACGATATAAGTGCTTCACAAACAGCCGTTCGTTATTTCTCGAATCAATTTGTGAGGCAGCAAAGGAAATGGAAGCTTAAAGGCATAATCTCTACAAGGTCTGAGATGGTGATTTAAAGCCATCATCAGTGCCCTTCAACCTTCACCAAGTAGTCTGATCACTCTACTTAAAATTTGTTTTCACCTTTCTGTTTATAAACTCTCCTTATTTTTAATTAGACACCAATTGTCTGGAGTATGGAATCAAAGAGAAAGGTATCGATGACAAAAATACATGGATAGTAAGTCACACATTACAGAGTGCCTTCTGTTGTGTGTACTTTTCTTCTGCTGGATATTTTATTTTACTTAGGACAAGAGAACAGAGCTTGTCTTCCTTTCCTTTGGATAAACCTTATGTTTGTTCTATTGCCTGTCTTGCCTGCTTTCCTGGGGATGTCTGCTGTTTTATATCGTTGGTTCTTGCCTTCCAACCGGGTGCCCCTCTGCACACTGCCACGTTTCAGGTCTGGAGGAAACACAAAGGCCATCTTTCTCCTCTGCTTGACCTTGAGATCTGATTTTTTATGGGTCTTTCTTGCGCTGTGTCCCTGTATGACAACGAAAACACTACGAATGCCTCAGAACCACTTTCAGTTCAATTCCATTAGGTGAAAATTTATGGAAAGTAGTTCCATGGAGTTATAGGAGCACAGTTTTATGATTATTATTATTGATTGCAATAGGTTTCAGACCCATTCTAAACCTGGTATCCAGGGTCCACGGTGAGGATGGAGGAGGCACCTGTGACCTTGGACATGGCTATTTGTTTTCCTGTCATTTGTCCTTGAAGTGTGAGCTGCGGGAAGTCTGTTCTAAAATTTTATATACACGAAGTGGATTTTCATGTTTCATGGTGGTTTTATGTCTTAAAAATGACGATTTTTAGAATTAATCTTCTTTAGATTATATTCTCAATGCACTAGAGTTTAAACGGGGAGAAGGTTTGAAAGGCATACACCAAATTCTGACATCACAAGCACTGCCTCAGACAAAGAGCTGAAGGGAAAGAATTTTCAGGCCTCCACGCTTTTATAAAAACATTCCAGAAAAAGAGAGGAAATAATCAGAATTTATTTATGGACATTTATCCTTTACTCTTCTTTCCAATTTAATATAGAATTTTTTTTTTTTTAGATCAATAATGAAGATTGCAACAATGGATTTGGGAAGGCAAACATTCTATGATGTAATCTCTTGCAATAGAGTAAAACACTGAGTGGTAACAATCAAGAAATAACTGATGTCCCACGATATCCCAAAAGAGGAAAATTAGTGAGACTAGTTTCTCTTATCGGACACGTTACACTAATGAGAATACCTGTGGGTCAGGGGCTGCTCAGGCTTGTCAGCAGTCGTTTTGGGGGGTGGAAGGTAGAACAGGATAGCAGCAGCTCAGTAGAAAATAAGCACGGGGTGGAAGTGCCCGGCCATGGAACAGAAGCATCCAGGTTTGCACCTGCTTTAGGGGAAACTGACAGAGCTGATGGATGCATGGAGGAGTAGGTTCCTGCACTGGGTGACCAGTGGAAAAGTGCAGCATGACTGGGCTGGTGAGGCTCACGGAAAAAGTCATAATGAAGAAATCGCCTCCACTGGCTCCCCTGTCCCTGCTACTGGTGGCCCGGAACCTGAAACCCCACTGTGATTTCAGGATGAAGTCAGCCCAATTGGCAGGATTCCATAAGTTACTTACTTCTTCTGCAGGTTGTATCGGAAAAAAGGAGCTGTGAAATCCACAAGATGGAGAGAGAGAGTCACATGTCAGTGTCCCTGTGACTTAACTGGTAAATCACCTTCCCCACTTCCATGATTGTGTGACACTCTATCCTGCTCTTCTCATTCATCTCTGTACCACCTTATAAGGACAAGGAGGTTTCATACTGGGAAAGGAAAGGAGAGATGGACAATAGGGCAGAGAAGTGGCTGTGACCCTAAAGGGAAGACAGACCACTATTTTCTCTGCTTCCTGACTTGCATGGGCCTTTTCATGAGGATGTCTGTATTGTTTATATATTTTTTAATGTTCTGTATATTATGATGTTTTTGGCATCTTAAAAACCTTTTTAGCTGGGGATAGACTGCCCCTCCTGGAGCTTTTGATATGCAAACTAACCACCCAGAGCGGGACGTCCTCTATCAGGCCTTGCACCCCAGGAGGCAAATGCCTCTGTTTTAATTATGCCAGAGCAAGGTACCAGGCAACTAGGGAGCAGCCCTGAGCTGGGAGCTACAATTACACAGAGTAGCCAGCGCTAAACTGTTTACCCAGCTTGCCTTGCTTTTCCTTTGCACCCCCAATAAAAGGCCTAGCCCCAGCTTTCCCCTCATTCTGGCTTTCTGCCTCCTCACCACTCTAAGTCTGCCCCAGGTAGCCCTCATGGTGCGCCTGGACCTGTGAGTATAATAAACTTTTTTCCCCAAGTCTCTCCTGGGTCTTCTTTTGTGGCCACACCTAACTGACCATCATATAGGAGAACACAGAACAGTATGAAATGCTTTAAATGTGCTCTGGACTGTTTCAGAAACATTCAGAGATTCAGTGACAAGGGATACAAAGTGGATTTTCTTTTAATATGAGGACATTTCAACGATCCTTTTCATTTTGTTGACCAGGCACTGTCCTTGGCCCTGGGGGATAGAGAGATGAAGTCGTGGCTCCTGCCCTCCAGGAGCACACAGTCAACTGGATAAGATGCACAGAAACAAATAAGTGCCCTTTGGGTATTTGGTGCTGTGTGATGTGGAGCACATGAGTGCTCAAGGACCGGGGGTCGTGTCCCCTTGATTATCCAGGAAGGTTGTCTAGAAGAAGGATCCTTGTTTAGTCACCAAATACTTTACATTTTTTAACTGGTTGCGTTAACGTTGTATTGACGTTTATCCAAGATAAGAAGCTGCATGTATGCATTTCCAGAAAAAGTCAAGCATTTTGAAGAAGTTTCTTGAAGAAACAATTTCTCAAGCTAAAGGATTTCAGAACTGATGGTGCTTGGGTAGTAAACTTGCGTGCTGAATAAAAGGCTTGAAAACCCTTGGACATAAAGCTTAAGAAATTCCAGATGTGTAATTATAGATAATTTCTTTAAGTTTTACTCTACTCCTATAAAAAAACATGCAACTTAATGAATAAAAAAAATAATTATGTTCCTCATCACTACACAATAATTTCATTCACATTATATTAGAAATTCTGATTAACATTTGGTTTGGTTAAAGAAGAGAGAGAATGAGAAAGAACCAGGAATTGCCAGCCATATTATAATGAAAAGTTTTAGCAAATACACTTTTGATCATTGAGTCCCTGGTTGTGTCAAGGCATCTAGTATTGATCGTGTAATCTTTAACACATGCAGAACGTGACTCTTTTTTATTATGTGATTCGTGAAAATTAGGCTCATTCGTTTATAATCCCCTTGCATACATAAAGAGTAAGGTAATGAGTCCTATCTAACTAGTCTCCTAGAAAAGTGCTTTCTGAATTACATGGGTTGGATGAATGGGGCACTGCTACTTAGCCAAACTCATGCTGCAAAGAACACAGGATGTATGTGCCATCTGGACGGCAAGTGGTACACAGCCTGGCTAAACAACTCCTTCATTTAATTCTCTTTCCTTATCATATGTCTATAATACAATAAAGAAAATTAAAATCAGTGATCGATTGTGTTTGAGTGCATTATCATCAAGACCGAATACATAAACAATATACCACATGAGAAGCTATTTAATCACATTCTTTTTTCTGTATATTTAGCTCTGTATAGCATTAGCCAAGTAACGGACATTTATTTTATTCAAAAGAGGAAAAGAAATTCATTTATTCTATTTCAGTGTTTCTCCTGTGTTAGTACAACATTCTATTTTCCTTGAAGAATTTTTAGGAAAATATACAAAAATCTTTGTTAAATAAAAATCATTATCCTATAACCAAATTGATAACACTACTATTTCAGTTTTCTTCTTAACTGTTATTAGTTTATTTTAGTTCATAGAAATCTTGGGTGTAAATTCTGACATTTTAAATATACCAGTTAATTAATTTTCTTTATTAGAAAGGGTATATGGGGTGCTTTTCCTTTTATTTGATCAGATAAAACTATTGCATTAGATTTTATTTGGGAATTTGTTTGATACTCCTAAAATTAAAAAAAAATGTGATTAATATGTGTGTGTGTATATATATGCATATACTATATTATATACATTCCCATATATTTTATTCAACTTTACCATATATTGCCAAATTACTCTCCAATGTAGCAGATTTAAGCTCCTCTTAGTAAATGTATTCCTGCCATAATTTTGTAGTTTCATATTGGCAAAAATCACAAAGTCTTATAGTTATTAAATTGTACTTTGCTGTTTTAAATTGTATTTCCATAATAATTCACCATTCATTTTTATCATCTTTTGTGAAATAGTGTGTCCGTCTTTAACCAATTTTTTTCTAGTTTATCTAATTTACAAACGTAGGGATTCTCCATATATAAAGGATTAGATATTTTGCATTTGCATATTTCGTAAATATTCTGTTTTCTGGCTTGTATTTAACCTTTATTTAAGGTACCTGGAAATTTTAATTTTCACATAGACCAATTCATCAGCCTTTTCTTTTGTTCCTCGTATTTTCTTGTATTTGCTTAATAAACCCTTCCTTACACCAAAATCCTGTATGTTCTTTTAAAAAGATTTGCTATTCACATTTAAGTCTTTAATCCAAATGGATTTTTGTGATATGATGTAAAATACACATTTTATGTATATATGGATAGTCAATTATCCCAGCATCATTTATTAAATACTGTGATTTCCCCTCCTTATTTGTCAATAGCACATCTCTCATTTCATGTCCAAAATATTCAGCATATCCATGAATCTATTTCTTTTTTTCCCCCAGGGTCTAAAATATTTTTTTATTAAAATTTATTGGGGTGACAATGGTCAATAGGTTTCAAGTGTATATTTTCATATTACATCATCTATGCATCACATTATGTGTTCACCACCCAGAGTCAGTTCTCTTTCCATCACCATATATTTGATCCCCTTTACCCTTTTCTACCATCCCCTCTCCCCCTTATCCTCTGGTAACCACTAAACTGTTATCTGTTTCTATGAGTTTTTGCTTCTTTATTTGTTTGTCGTGTTCCTTTGTTGCTTTCAGTCTTATATCCCACATATCAGTGAAATCATGTGATTCATGATTTTTTTCTGTCAGACTTATTTCACTTAGCATAAAAATCTCAAGATCCATTTATGTTGTCTCAAGTGGAACTATTTCATCTTTTCATGGCCGAACAATATTCCATTGTGTATATATAGCACATCTTTATCCAATTATCTACTGAAGGACACTTTGGTTGTTTTCATGTCTTGGCCACCATAAATAAAGCTGTAATGAACATCAGAGCACATATATCTTTACAGATAAATGTTTTCAGATCCTAGGAGAGAGATTGCTGGGTCATACGGTAATTCTATTCCTAATTTTTTGAGGAACATCCATACTGTTTTCCACAGTAGCTGTACCAATTTACATTCCCACCAACAGTATATGAGGGTTCCTTTTTCTCCACAGCCTCTCCAACACTTGTTATTATTTGCCTTGTTGATGATGAATCTATTTATTGATGTTCCATTTATTTTTCCATTGGCTTATTAGTGTATAATTGTCCAAAGCAAACAATCTTTATTATAATTATTAATATTTGATAGAGTGTTATTCTTCAAAATAATATTGGTTCTTCCTTTCCATTGATTTTTCAATGTGACTTTTCAGATCAAGTTCTAAAAAAATACTATTGAAGTGTTTACTTGGAAAAAGTGTAAATTTATAGATTGTCATCTTTATGATGCTATGCCTTTCTATCCATGAATATGGTATACAAATATTTTATTTTAAATTTAGGTATGTATATGTATTTATGTCACTCAATAAATTAAATAAATGGTCTTATATATGTTTTCTGGATTAATTCTTAGGTATGTTAATGTTTTATGCTGTTGTAAGTATTATATTTTAAAAATATTTTTAATTGGCTGCTGCTCTTTTACAGCAGTTTCACTGTTTTTTTTTGTTGTTTTTTTTTTTTTGGTTTACTTTGACTTTATATCGAAAAATCTTGCTGATTTGAGTAGTGTTACCAATAGATTTTCTATGGGTAATTTTAACATCTCCAAAAAAAATGACAATTTGTGTCTTTTTCTGTTTCTAATTTTATAACACTTCTTTGTCCTGTCTCACTGCACTGGCCAAGAGTCCAGGACTATGACAAATACAAGCAGTGTCAGAATAAAGCTCTTTTCTTTACCTAGCTTTATAGAAAATACTATATTTCAACATTAAATATGATAGTGTTGATGGTTTTTTCTACAGATAAACAGATCAGGCTAAGAAAGTTGTATTCTCTTTCTAATTTGATATAAAGATTTTAATATAAACCATTATTGGATTTTATCACGATTTTTTTTTTCTTCTTGCATCTTCTCAAATAATCCTATGGTTTCCCTGTTTCCATCTGTTAATTTGGTGGATGATATTAAGATTTTTTTATTGTTAAAGCGTTCCTCCATTACTAGATAAAATCAATGCAATTGCTCTGAATTACTGATGGATTTTGTAAAACACACTGATTGACTTAGGTTACTAATATTTTCAGGAGAATTTTGCATCTGTACTGTTAAGGAAATTGGCATATTGTTTCCATGTCATTTCCTATGGGAGAAACTGACTGAAAAGCACACAGGTGGAGGAGGGGGAGAAGTGAAGTGACTCTTCCTGCTTCCAGTGTCTGACACCTTCTCCAGTGGTATCTGCAGTGATAATAATACTGCAGTGATGATGGTTCTGGAAGTGGTAATAACACTGATTTCAGCAGCGGCAGCAGCACTGATAGATTCCCCATGATAGAGGCTCCAGGAGCAACAGTGGGAACACTCCAGAAAGTAATGATGGTATTAGTTGCAGCTGTAGCAGCTGATATGAGCGTCATCAGCTTGACCGACAGCAGTAATGGCCCAGACCCAGAACTGCACCTTCCTAGGCTCCTGCTTAAGAAGCTGAACTTGGCATCTGAAGCCTTGAGTCACCTGCCACTGACCTCTTGGCAACTTTCTCACTCCTCCAACTTAGAAGAAGAACACATTCCTTGCAGTTACTAATTTTTTAATAACCCGACCTTTTCATGTTTTGCTCCACACACCCTTGTAACTGATTTCCCTATGAAATATGCTACATGTGATTCATTTGTTTTGTTAGCCTACACAGTGTTTGAATTTTTAAATTAATTGCAATTGTGGAAAAATTGGATGAGAGCACATAAAAATCCAGTTTTCAGCCTTCTCTCGACAATATTTAGACTTGCCAATGATGATTCAGCCTTTCGCATGGCAACAATTGCCTGATGCTGAGTAATGGATGCCTCTTTTAAACAAGGCTGTCCTCCCCAGTTCACCCATTCCCTGCTTCCATCATCACACCTCCTACCTGTCCCTGAACCACCTACTATAAATGGTCAGCAAGTGTAACAGAATTTCAGGAATATTATTTATTTTCTTCACTTATCAAAGCAAGCTGTATTTTATGTTACATAAGGATAATTGTCTTAAACTTGAACACTAATATTGAGAACCACCTGTACTATTAAGTGACAAATAAATAGATTAATCAAATAGAGTTTTCAAATGAATTGTTTGGAAACAGCAGGTTTTTTGTTTGTTTTGCCATTGTTGTTTGCTTTTTTGTTTTAAGCTTTCAGTAAAATATAACATTATCTGTGCCTGATTCTCAACTCTTTGTAGCCTTGGATTTTTTTTTTCCCCTTTCATGTATATTAATTCTTTGAAGTCAACCAGGGCTGACTGCAGAGGACTCTGTGCAATCCAATCAGGCTAATTTCAATTTTTACTTTAGGAGACTGGCAGGCTTTTCATCGCCTCCTTTGTGAAGCTATGATGGATTGGCTAGTGTTGAGTTAGTACGATTTCCAGGAAATGACAGTACAAATGCTGTCCTAAGAAGCCTGTTAATAAATAGACCTCAAGTCTTAAAATCTTCCACTTGCTATCAGATTTTAAGAGCAGAGTAAAGCTCCACTAAAGTGCTGAATACAATCTGCATTACAGCTTAATTAGAAAAGCTACCAGTATTTACAGTCTCATATGATTCTAATAAGAAGTGCAAGTAAGGAATCCCTGTCTGAAATAACATACAGACTTGTAAGAGCAAGAAGTGGCTAGTAAGCGAAGTAGAATGTCATGCTAATTTAAATATACTGTCTAAACATATTCCTATTTTGCCTTTACCATTTAAAAATACTTTATAGAAATCTCTTTGTCAAGGATAAGGGATAGAATACAACGAGATAAGCTTTTAAATAACTAATTAAAATTATTTTCAAATGATTATTGTGTGTGTTTGTGTGTGAGTTCTTAAGTGTAAAATAATCAAATCATAATTTGAAAAGCATGACCTGTATTAAGCTTAGGGAAAATTAAAGTGTTTCCTAATTGTTTTATTTACTTTTTATTGCTTGAATTCTCCCAAAAGAAAGAGAGAAAAATAAAGGTATAAAATAATGAAGAATAACAAGGGAAAGCCAAACCGAGTATATAACCAAATTCAACATTAATTTTCCATTAAAATCAAGAGAATTTTAGAACTTGTACTAATCGAAATAATACCTACCTCTTACTGACATTCACCATTGGTCTGGGGCAGTTCCAACATCTTTGTATTAATTTATTCATTTAATTTTCATAACACTTCTGTGTTAAATACTTTTGTCATGATCCTCATCTTACTGAGAGAAAAAAGAAGTAATGTACGTCTCCCAACTCCAATCCCGGAAGCATTTGAGCCCAGACCATTAGGGTCTGGAAGTTTCACCACAACACTTGCTGGCTCTCCTTTCCAAGATAGATATGTTTACATGTTGATTTACAATCCAACTTTGCTAATACTTTCTCCATTATGCGGTCTATAGGGCTCTCCGGGCACATCAGTTCTATCTAATTCTGCCCCCAGGTCATCTTTGGTTTGATTCAAGTGCTCTGGGAACTTTTGGGCCTGAAGAAGGAGTTTGATGAAGCTTGGAGAGGGGAGGAGCAGTTGGGTAAGATTTGTGCATAGAGCAGTGACCATTTCAGTTGATGCTTGAATTCGATTATGAATTCCCTGGGTGGAGGTGGTGAGGACATGTTAAGGAGCTCAGTTGTGGAAGGGGGAATGTTATTGGACATGTAGTCATGTCAGGGAGAATTAGTAGGAGATAAAGATGGATGATAAAGAACTTTGTAAACCATTCTTAGGACCTCACCCCCTAGCTGGACCACAGTTCAGTCAGCCATGCTGGAAAGAAATCTTGCTGGAAAGAAATCTTTCCACATGCTATGCATGAGGTTGGACAATTAAGTTCGCGAACTCATCGTAGAAAAAGTGCTACAGACATTGCTGAATATAACTACGTTCACCTTTGAATTACTTCCCTTGGGAACTTATGCACCAACACTAGTGTCTAGTACATCCTTCAAGGCAATTTTGGAACTCTTTTTCTGGAATGGTCATCAGACCTGTCATCTTATTACCCTTGATGTTCTGAATATCATCAAAATGTCTTTCTTTCAATATTTCCTTTATCTTTGGGTAAAGAAAGAAGTCACTGGGGGTCAGATCAGGTAAGTAGCGAGGGTGTTCCAATACAGTTATTTGTTTACTGGCTAAAAACTCCCTTACAGATAGTGCTGTATGAACTGGTGCATTGTCGTGATATAAGAGCCATGAATTGTTGGTGAAAAGTTCAGGTCATTTTCATCTAACTTTTTCACACAGCCTTTACAGCACTTCCAAATAAATAAACTTAGTGTCATGCGGGGTGTCCGGCAGGGTCTCTGGTCCCGCTCCTCACACAAGAACGCAGGATATGGCTAGGCCAAAAAGGAACACCCATGGAGCCATAGGTAGGGGAGTCATACCACTATGGTCTCGCTGGGTTTACATGACGTGCGACCTGCTGTCCGCTTTGCTGCCAACCGACCGACTCTCCTCCACTCTCCTCCACTCTCCTCCACTCTCCTCCTCTCTCCTCGACTTCCCTCCGTAGCCGCGGCAGTTATACTAGTGGCCAATGGCTCAATGGCTACAGCTGATGGCCAACGAGCCACAGCTGATGGCCATTTACTACCTGAGCCAGCACCCCCCCACATGAGGCCGAGAGCCTGGAAACTGCTTTCTGGGGCTCTGTCCCCACACTTGGTTAACTGTTTGCCCAGTTGGTACAAATTCATAATGAATAATCCCTCTGATATCAAAAAAGGTTAGCAACATCATTGAAACAAGTTTGCGAACTTAATTGTCACTGCTCGTATGGGACACTTAAGAAAGTCTTGCATAGACCATTCCGTAATAACATCTTAGACGTGCAATCAATTCTAGCATCAGGATAAAGTTATATCAAATTTAGGAACCTTTCCTGCTAAATTCCTTCCATTCTTTTCATCTTGGTAATCAATGGGTTCAAACCAAAATTCTGGCCTCTCTGACCACTTCATGTAGCTCTACTCTTCTAGCCTTTCATGCATTTTCAATTCCAGCTTGCTGTTTATCCTCACCCCTTAGACTGTGCTCAGTGGAATCTAACATTATTGTGAACAAGTTCTATATTTTCATCATCTTCACAGTACTCTCCTACCATATCCTAGCATTTCCAAGAGGATAAAGATTTCCTTGAAGGTGGTAGCCGTTTTCTCCCGTCCTTCCAGTCCCATCATGTTTTTGGTGATTTCTGAACTTAGAGAAATCTACCCTAAATCTTTTCAAATAATTACGATTTCATTCTTAAATAAAAACGTATTAAAGCGCACAGCATTGGGCTACAATACCGTCTTTCTGCCAAAATCTATATGATCTTCAGTCTCTGGGTTACTCTTTTACATTTACAAAGAATTCGAATGTTTGGTTCATAGATTTTGTTTTTTTCCATCCCAATTTCTGCCATTTTCAGGGAGGCAGAGTTCTTTGATCACTTGATATCTAACTATTTCACTTCCAATCAACTTTTTTTTCCAGTCCCTCCTGTGACTATGATCTGATTATCAGCCAGCGTTCCTTCATCTTTGAAATCTCAAACTCCTGTAGGACACTCTCTGAATCTAACACTCAAGAGAAATAGATCTTGTTAAGGATGCTCTCTAGTCTTCTTCAGATTGAAATATTGGCCATTCTGTCTCATTTTGTGCTGCCACCATGTTGCTCCTTTCTGAAAGTCTCCTCCTGGGGTCTCTCTGACTCCATTTCTTGAAAATAGTAGAGTCTTGTTTCCCATATAGACTCCGACAGACCGTGATGGGGTTTCATAATGCGATATTAATACATATTGCACACCAGAGGATAAATACGTAATAAAATTGCCACCAGGAAAATGGCTTAGGATGGTGACTTTGTAAAGCATGTATTATGGAAGTAACAACCGGTGAAACTCCAGGGTCCTGCTCTGGTTAGCCTGTATTAATTTTTTATTCATAGATATGTTCATTTTGACTTAATAGTCAACCAAACATGAGAAAAATAATTGAATTGTCTACACAACTCATTATAACCTGTCCTTCTGTTCCCAGATGGTAAAAATTTTACTGATAAAACAAGATTTTGTTTCATGTGTGTTTCTTTTTAAACACATTTTATTTAGTATATATTGCTAAGTTATTATATTAGCCTTCAACTTATAGTCAACAACACTATGTCATGTCTGAACAAAGCTCATATAGCACACATGTGTTCTTCATATGGCACATCACTGACTTGGCTTAGGAACACCAGACAGGAGTTCAGCACTAAGCTTGGGGGCCATGGGAGACAAGAAAATCCCCAAGAAAAAATCACAAAAATGTGGAAAATATGGCACCTAAATAGACTGTGAAAAGGACACTTGTTAACAGTACCAGAACCTTTTGTGACTTCAGTTGGGAACCTGCCCTTCAGACACTCAAATTTCCTCCCTATTCTGTACATGTCTGCAAATGACTGAAAAGGTGTTATGAGTATTGATTTGGGGGTTCCATATAAATTTTACCTAGTAAGTGAATTTGAAAATATAGATTCTGTGAATAATGAGGATTACTATTTTACTTACGTGTGTATGTGTACGAACGTGTATTCATTGTTGTATTCTCAATTCTTTTACTGATAATGGTACATAACCAAACAAGTTTAGATAGAACGGACATATATAGAATAAAGGTTAAGCTATTTCATTTAGGTATTCCAGAACTTTAATAATCTAGTCTCTAACTGTCTTTTACTACTAACTACTGTTACTACTACTATTACTACTACCATGTTGTGAGGTTTGCAATTATTTCTTTGTAATATTATTTCTCCTTCCAGACAGTGAGCTCTTTAAGTGCAGGGACACTGTTTTATCCCCATCACCTACTGCAGTGCTTGATTCATTGTAGTCTCAGCAGATGTTTCACCTACTATGGTTGTCATTACATTATTTTTATTAAAATTGCATTGGATCATACGAGAAAAGAATGCTTCCACAGGTAGGAGAAAAAGAGACCAGTGAAGGAGGGCATGTTCAATAGTGGATTCAGAAGAAGCAGGGCCTAAGGAAAAGCAGGGATTTGAAGAGGGTCATAGCTATCATTCAGGAGGCCAGTCAGTGGAAGAGAGGAATCAAATTCAGACGTGTCTGCTTGCAAAGCTCATAGCATCTCCATTGCAGACAGAGGCATGGAAGTAGAGGAAGCCGGGTTTGCAGTAGCTTTTGGTGTTTCATTTTAGGCAAGAGTGTAGGTAAGCTTGGATATGTATCCTGGATATGGCCTGTGAAAGTCCTTGGATCCAGAGGGTGTCCCTGAGACAATGTAGTTTCCAGTTTTTTCTGTAGAGAAAGCAAAATCCAACCAGGACTTCTCTGGTGAAACTTGCATCCCTGGGCTGAGAACTCTGTGACAATTTAGGACTAGGGCTTAAAATCTCTGGCTCTCTATTTGTTTGTCTTGTTCCTTTGTTGCTTTCAGTTTTATATACCACATATCAGTGAAATCATATGGTTCTTGACTTTTTGTGTCTGACTTATTTCGCTTAGCATAATAATCTCAAGATCCATTCATAGTTACCAGAGGGTAAGAAGGGAAGGGAGTGGTAGATGAGGGTAAACAGGATCAAATATATGGTGATTCTGGGTGGTGAAGACACAATGTGATATACAGATGATGTATTACAGAATTGTACACCTGAAACCTATGAAACTTTACTAACCATTGTCACCCTAATACATTTTAATTAAAAAAAAATTCTAAATAAAAACAAACGACTCTGGCTGTTTTTAGCCAAATGTTTCAGAAATAGACTCTCTACTGGGCAGAGCTGCTGGACATCATTAGCCAGGCTTTTGCTCTAGGCATGAAAAGATAAGGAACATTAATATTGAAGCCAAACTTGTTAGAACCTGGTTTAGAGTACCCAGAATTCTCCTTTCTCATCAAGATCAAAATTAATATCACCACGTGCTTTCTAACAGGTGGGCTAAGCCATTTGCCTTTCCCTTTTTATTTTTTTGATTGTCTAATGATGTTTATGCTTAAAATGATGGTGATGTGCTATAGAATATCTGTTGTATTTACTTTATCCTCATCCCATGACTTCAACTCAATAGTGATGAGAAGAAATTTTCCCTGAGTTCCTGTGCCTTAGACTAAGTAATAATGGGAGAAAAAAAAAAGGCCTGTATTCTTTTGGTTAAGCTCAGAGGATTCACTCCTATTTTCTGCAGAATAAGTTAAATTTACATAGATTAATAGCATGTTTATATATTGGTTATGATGAGAAGACTGTACTTTTTTCTGCACTATCCTTCTGCAGAGCATTTAGATAAAATTCTCCCTCTCGGCTTGCTTATACATACTTAGTAACTCAGTCATGTTACGAAAACTGCTTCTATTTCAATGAAGAATGTTAATTCCTTCATAGCATGGGGTACAAATACATATGAATTTAAAATTAGATCATCTTCATGTCCGTCTTCTCAAGGATATACTGAAAATAGAATTTGCTAAACATTCCAGTGATCCTATAAAATATTCAATGGCATGCATACTGAAGAAAAAAGAAAAACAGCAGACAAAAATCTTCTGAAGCACTTATATCAGAAACAGGGTCAGCCAGCACTGGAGGAAGCGACAGGTTGACCTGGAAGACTTACCTGCATAAGCATCCCAAGAAGCCCCAGGCAGTTGGATCCAGCATGAGACCCTCCTTGGAGAGGGAAAAAGGGCCAAGGTTTCTGGTAGCAATGGTTTGTTTAACTACATGCACAGCTCTTTGGATTAGCCTCCTTGCTCTGCAGAAATCTCCCCTTCCCACCACCGTCCATTTGGCCATCCATTGACTCAGTAAACATTCATAAAGTTAAGAACTACAGTAAGAGCAGAGTTAGCACAAAGAGTGAGCCAGGACTGCTGCCTGTGACAACCTCTAAAGCACTCCTGGATAATTCTGACATAAAGTGCCCATCCTTTGGGATTATAATTCTGTATTTGAAATGAAGGCTACTGTCAACTATTTTTTTAAAGGTATTCTAGTCTCTCTAATGTGATTCACGGATGTGACAAATTTCCCAGTGTTTTATGACTATCCCCTCTTCCTTTTCTACCACAAGGAAGACATAGTATTTATAGAGTTAAATATATTTCTTCTCCTTACACTTTCCCTACTCTGCCAAAGAGATAGCAAAAGTCAAATTCTGTTGTTATTTATTAAACCATAAGATACAAGAAGACCTATCATGAGTCAAGTTCTTTTATGCCTACTGCAAATCATCAATGCATGAACAGAGACCTTATACATATCACTGGAGAAATAGTATGTGGTCATATTAGTATGCCTAAAAAAGAGGTATAAAAAATTCCTCTGGCATCTTTTAAAAATGGCCAACAATAACATGCTACATGGCAGACATGCAGGGAAAAGAAAAAAACTTGTTGACATATGAAACAGCCACTATGCTATTCAAAGTCAACTATGTCTCTTATTGCTACAGACTATAATGCAGAACATAGTTATTTTACTTTTAAATCATATAACCTAATGATTAGAGAGAATAAACTGATCACATGATATTTGGTAATCTGGGCCATTTTAATACTGCGATGAAACAATGAATTCAGGTTGAAAGAAAAAACTGACCAACCTACATCCCACATAGGCTCATACAGCACTACTGCCAACCTTGAGTTTGGAAGCGTTCAGCAGTACTCACTTCCAGGCTTCTTTTGCCTCCCAAATCCCCCACTGCAGCAGGGTTCACGTTCGACTGCTGCTTGACAACTGCTGGGATTTTATCCGAAGTCATGTCCCCTGGAATGTGATTGGGGAAATGGCTGACAATAAATTCTTTATGGTTGACCTGTTCTGTGGGCTGAAGTATTAGTTTTTCCTCCTATTGAACAGGGCAGGACTGTGTACAATAGTATCCTTCGGGGCTGGCTGAGCACCCAACTCATGTTGGGGCGTTTTTTAAAAGCAGAGATTTCTAGGAGCCTCCCCGACAATTATAAAAGAATCAGGGTGGGAGGGCATATTAGTTAGCTGTTGTTTCAGTAATGCTGAGTAACAAAAACTGTTAAAAGAGTGCTCCATATGTCTCTCATTTTAGAACACAGAACAAAGGAATAGCAACCACCTGGGACCTGGTCCTTTCATGGCAGATGGCAGAAGGTTAAGGTGAAGAAAAACATGCGATGGCGCTTAAAGCCTCTGTTTCAAATGGACCCACCCTCACTTCTGTGCACATTGCACTGGTCAGAGCACATCACATGACTGAGCCCAAGGTCAGTGAGGTTGGGAAGTATACTCTGCCCCAAGGGGGAAGAGAGGAGGAATGAACACCTGGGGGTTGGTGCTAAGGGACCAGGTGTAACAAACTCTGTAGGTGATTCTTATGAAGTCAGTCCTGCACCTGTCAGAGGAGTGCCATTTTGGTGCCACTAGGGAATATAATAAAAAAGATGGGCTCCATTCTTTCAGTATCTCAACAAATATGCATTGTCACTAATACTTACTGTGAAATATGTACTGTGATAGAAATTGTGAATAGAGCTTATGTAATGCAATAATAGAGGATCATTAAGTGTGGAAAGGGAACAAGAAAGGGGGTAATTTATACAAATTGAGGATGAGCACATCAGGGAAGGCTTCTCAGAGGAGGCAACATCTGAGCTCAGCTACTATGATGACATTTTCTAGAGAAGGGAAATGCATGAAGAGGATGGAGTATTTGTAATGCAGTGTCTCTGCTCCTGCTCTCAGTGGGTGGACACAGAATATGGTGAGGCCAAAGAGGAACACCAACGGAACCATAGATAGGGAGTCATACCACTATATTCTCAATGGCGCCTGGTCAAGACACAAAAGCAAACACCTGCCAGTACCCCAATGAGGGGTCTTCCTGCACCCCAGTCTCGCTGGCGGCCAGGTGAGACACAGGAAGTAGGATCAACATGATCGGCAATCCACAATCCGCTTCCTAACTGCACTTGCTAGCCGTGATCCGCTGTCCGCTTCTCTGCCAACGGCCTTGCTAGTGTGGCCACGGCAGTTATATTAGTGGTTACAGCTGATGGCCATCTCATCACAGCAGATGGCAATCTAATGCCCGAGCCACATCTTTCCTCATGAGGTCGAGAGCTTGGAAACTGGTCTCTGGGACTCCATTCCCACAGTAGTCTAGGTGGAGAAGATTACAGGGCAAAATGAGAAGTTTAGAAGCAGCATATTAAATTTGACAGAGTGCGATGTGTTTTCCAAATATTCTTTTTCCTCTTGGTCTCTGAGCTAGATTATCTTTTCCAGCTTCCCTTGCACTTGGGTGTAGCTATGTGGCTGAGTATGGGCCAAAGAATATGCTCAGAAATGATGTATTCTTTTTCAGGTCTGGTCCTTAAAAACCTCCCAGATGTAAGCCTCCATTCTCTCACCCTACTCCCTTCAATCAGTTGCAGGGAAGGAGGCTGGAGCCACAGGATGGAAGGAGCTGAGTCACTGGACAATCACATGGAGAGTGTGTCTCCATCAACTAGGAATGTTTGTGTGAAGGAGAGATAAAATTTTATTGTGTAAAGCACTAAGATTTAGGATTGTTTGTTATACCAGATAATATTACTACGTGACTTATCTAATATTGTTTACGTGTGTGGGGACAGAGTCCCAGAGAGCAGTTTCCAGGCTCTCAGCCTCACGTGGAAAGGTGCTGGCTCAGGTAGTAGATGGCCATCAGCTGTGACTAGTTGGCTATCAGCTGTAACCACTTAGCCAATTAGCTACTGCTATAACTGCAGTGGCTTCGTTGGTTGGTTGGTTGGTTCGCAGAGAAGTGGATTGCACATCATGTGACTCCTACTTCGTGTGTCTTGCCAGGCCACCAGCGAGACTATAGTGGTATGAACCCCTTATCCATGGCTCCACTGGTGTTCCTTTTTGGCCTCATCATATCCTGCGTTCTTATGCAGGGAGCGGGACCAGAGACCCCACATGACAATGTGTCACGCGGGGTGTAATGTGGGGTCTCTGGTCCCACTCCCCACATAAGAACGCAGGATATAGTGAGGCCAAAAAGGAGCACCAATGGAGCCATAGATAGGGTAGTCAATACCACTACATTCTCGCCGGCGGCTGGGTTGGAGACACAGGGAGCAAACAAGGGGTCTTCCTGCACCCCAGTCTCGCTGGTGGCCTGGCGAGACACAGGAAGTAGGAGCCACACAATGTGCAATCCGCTGTCCACTTTTCTGCCTGCCAATCAACCAGCCAACACAGCCACGGCAGCTATATCAGTGGCCAATTGGCTAACTGGCTACAGCCGATGGCCAACCAGTCACAGCCCACGGCCATCCAACCACCCGAGCCAGCACCTTTCCACGTGAGGTCGAGAGCCTGGAAACTGCTCTCTGGGACTCTGTCCCCACACAATGTGTTTTGCTGATGGTAAGCGAGGGCTATGAGGCAGAAAAAAAGACAGCAGTCACTGCATAGCTGTGTTAGTCACTTATTCTGGATACCTCTGTGGTTATTTTGAGAGCCAAGTGAATTAAAAGATACAATAACACTTTAGAACTATAAATGTGGGGAAAGCATTAATGTTAACATGTTGTCATGTCCAGTTGGAGGGGTGGTTTATGCTGCAGAGACGGTCTGCCATGTACAATCATTTATAGCACACATTTACAGAAGAAGAACCACAACAGCGTTGTTCTTTTGGCAGCATTTTCATTTCTAATGTGCTGGGACGTGTGTCTCCAAAGGTTCACATGTAACTGTAGCTGAGATGGTTCTTATTTTACTTATAGGCCAGGTCTTATATAAAACCGGGTCTTATATTAATTTTTGCTTCAAAAGATGCATTAGAGCTGATTGTCCAGCTAGGTCTTATTTTTGGGGACACAGAATAAGATGGTTCCTAATTCTTAGTGAGATGGGAAATTCGTATCAGCACTCCCACTGTGTGAAATCTCCAATACGCGTATGTGGCGTATTGCGATGCTGGAGTTATTGTGATGCGTGATGTACTGTGATCGTGAATTGTATGTAGTTCTGACGCTATGTTGTGGGTTAAGTCATTATCTGCTAATCTTTATCAAATCTGGATTTAAAGACGCCTCCAAGTTGTCTCCATGTATTAAAAATGAAATGGCTAATACAATTTTGAATGTCAACTGTAACTGAAAACTTTTCAAAAATGGGGTTGAATCCTGCTTATTATGTATTCAAGATGCTGGTGCCAAGAATGGAACACCAGGTGAGAGTAACCGTGTCTTGGTTTGGGTTTTTATGGAAGCAGACCCAGAGATAAGAATCCAAGTGTAAGCATTTTGTTTGGGAGATGACCTCTGGAAACCACAATAGAGGAGGATGGACATGAAACCAAGAAAAGGAAGGGCTAATAAAAGGTGGATTATGAAACGAATCACCCAGCTGGGCCCCTGAAGTTGGGGACCTCTGGAAACGGTACAGAATATGCATCTCTAAGTCATCTTGTCCAGGATCCAGGCAGCTGAGTTATTTATACTCGTCTACCAATTCCTATCAGTTAGGGTTCCAGAGTTTCTCATGGGATGTGGTAATTCTCCAGAACTACAGCCTGACCTGCGTGTGACATACAGGTGCTGCCAGGAGGAAGCTGGACCTGTGTGCCTGAAATGAATAAGGAAAAGGGCTGTCAGTGGTACACAAGGGCATCAACTACAAGCCTGTCAGACATTATCTTAACAAGACTTTTTCTAGACTGGATGTACTGCTTGGGAAAATTCTGTGCCACTCTGCCCCAGCACCGGTGTTTTGGATACACACCCGAGGACATGTTTGCAGGTACTCAGGGTTGTTTATAACCCAAAACTGCATTTCTGTGCCTTTTACTTTTAATCTCTTCCTATATATGACTTCCATTAAAAACTGAGCTTTATTTACAACTGTATTCAAAATCTGTCAGTTCCTTACCACTGCTCTGTATATGCACCCTATGGAAAATGTATAGAGGCAGCCAGAGATAGGACACTGCATAATAAAATGTGTTCTATGGTGAGTTGCATCTCTTTCAGGTGACACAATGGCCTTCCTGAGGGCACATTTGGGATCTAGTAAGTGCCAAGGGAATCTATGCTGTTTGGCCGCTAACACCACTTCTAATTTTCAAGACTACCTCAGAATATCACAGAATATCACATTTGTGCAGAATATCACATTTTTGCAAATGACTACTCATCTTCTCTCACTAGCAATTTCATTTTCTTATTTTCCCATTCAAAAATGTAAAGGGAAATTATATGGTTGTACTATCTTTAATGGTTGTTTAAAATTCTCTAGATTTGTGGAATAAAAATGCATGGGAGAAAGTAGCAGCATGTTCATCATGAATTGTAAGCATGTGTCACTGATTTTAAAATTAAAACAAACGTATATTTATGTGCATTGGTATAGTTTGGGAGGATTTTAATAAAAAATGGACAAATAAAAAATACATCATTCATATGTTACTAAAACATAATTCGCTCCATATTAGCCTGAGTTAATGTACTTTTGGTTTTCCATTTCTGATGGCCAACCTTGTCAGTATTGCAGTATTGCATGCTGGACACGTGTAACACATTTTATATAATTGTTTCTTATTTTTTATGATTTATTTTGAAATAGTCTTCGATTTAAAAAAAAAAGGTACCAAAGTAATTTACAGAGATGCCGTATGCCTTCCTTAATGTTAGTCTTACAGACATTACAGTATACAAAGCATTATACAGTAATATAGGACTGACCCTTGAACCAGACAGACGTGAGGAAATCTGCAAATGTTCATCATTTAAGGAGATAGTCTTTCCACATTTAGTACTGCAATGGATAAAAACATTATTTTTTAACATTCTTAGTTTAAAAAATGGGAGAAAAATGAAAAAAAGTCCTCTCTTTACTTGGGAACACTTAAATGTAACCCGATAAATAGATAGGCGGATACATACATATGAAAAATGTGTTGAGTGACATCAGGATTCACTAAGACTTTGTATTAATGTTTTCTTCTTTTACATTCAGTCATGCTACCTGCTCTCTTACTTCCTTACTGCCAACCCTTAGGGGGTCTAGCTAAGCCACTATGCGGAGGAGCCTGATCTGATCTTCTGGAATCTGAAGAGAAGCAGAGGGCAGGAGAGCAAATTTGAAAGGTGGTAAGAGTTTGTGTCTCTGACATAAGAACTCTGACACAGTAGGCATGCAGTAATGTTTGTTGCATAGTGGGGCCAACACTTGGCAATGTATTACTTGATGAGAAATGCTTGAACTTGTCCTTGTCAGTTGGGGATGTTCAGTATACGACATTAGAAAAACTCCAAATACAGTTTATTGCAATACTAATTATGATAATAGTAACAAGATCAGTGTTGTTAGACCACTGATGAGTATAATAGGTAAATATCAATGGAGGCTTATTTTTTAACCCAAACAGAAATCAAAATTGGCTATGCCTTTCAATTCTTTTCTTACCATTTATTTATAAAACAAACAAACAAAACCCCCCCATAAACTTAAGGTACCCCAAAATGAATACACATCTGCAAGTGTTTTCCAAGGGAACTACTCAGCTAACCTATGGTGATTAATAAGCACAAGGTGGTTTTAAAGAACAATTGCTTGTCGATACCTTTTAAATAAACATTTTACATAAAATTTAGTTTATTATACACCAAGTAGTGCTTCTCAAAGGGCAGCACCATTTCTTGGCAGAAGGAGTGGAAACATATCATATATTAGAGGCTTTTCAAAACGCAACACTATCCACCCCCTGGAAAAAAAATTCTAATACATTTTTTTTTGAAGCATCCTACAGACTTTAAATTCTAATAAAGTAAATATCAGTCTTTAATATCCCACATAAACAAAAGGCTCTTTGGGGGTCCCCCTTTTTGTCAGAGTAAAGGGGTCCTGAAACCAAAAACTGAGAAAACCACTGTAATTTTTTTTTGCTCCCTCCCCACCCCTCGTTTTTAAGCCATTGTTTCTCAGTCTAAATGTAGGGCGCAGCTCCAAGGACCATGGTAGTATTATGAGCCTTGTGCTTCACCCGGCTGAGGCAGTCGGTCTCCAGTCGTTGGTCGGCCGCTCATGGCAGCCTAGGGCAGCCCATGGCAGCACGCAGCAGCCCACGGCAGCCCACGGAAGCCCACGCCGACCTCCGGCTGTTCACTGTCACCCAGCTCCAGGGAGAGCCATTGTTCACAGTCTTAACTGTTGAGGGCGCAGTTCACTGGCTCATGTGGGAATCAAACGAGGAACTTTGGCATTAGCAGCTTGGCACTACCACCTGAGCCACTGGGGCGCCCCCCTGTAGTTTATCCTTAGCCATATTTGGTCAGTTTCTGGCTCTGAGCTCATTAAGCACCAGTGTGATGTGATTACCAAAACTGCTATATAAGGCCCTGGCTAGGCTGAGCTTTTGTCCCTTATAGCCCAAGAAGCTGATTTGTGGTGACCCCTTGGACTTGGACCTTTTCGCTTGTTTTCTCCTTTCCCCCACCCCCCATTTTATTTGTTTCCTTCACTCGTTTTCTTTGTCTCATTTTTTTCTTTTTTCTTTTATTTTTTTAAATTTTTCTTTGCTCTCTTTTCCCATTTTTCTTTTATTGTTTTTCCTCATTCTTTTATTTTAATTTTCTCAATTTTTTGTTTTCTCATTTTTTCTTTTTTATTATTTTCCTTTTCCTTATTTTTCTTTGCTCTCTTTTCTCATTTTTCTTTTATTTTCCCCCATCCTTTTATTTTAATTTTCTCAATTTTTTGTTTTCTCATTGTTTCCTTTTTTATTAGTTTCCTTTTTCTTATTTTTCTTTGCTCTCTTTTCCCGTTATTCTTTTTTTCCCTCATTCTTTTATTTTAATTTTTTTGTTTTCTCATTTATATTCATTTTTTTCTTTAAATTTTTTAGTTAGTATTGTTAGTACAGTTAGTATATTTAGTCAGCATAGTTACAATAGTTATTGTTTGTTAGCACAGGTAGTAATATTGTTAGTACAGTTAGTATATTTAGTCAGTGTAGTTAGCATAGTTATTGTTTATTAGCACAGGTAGTAATATTGTTAGTACAGTTAGTATATTTAGTCGGTGTAGTTAGCATAGCTACTGTTTGTTAGCACAGTCGGTAAGCATAGTTAGCATCCTCAGTGAGCGTAGTTAGTGGGTCACATGTCCCACGACTTTTCAGATGTCCCTGTTGACCAGGAGCCCTACAGTGGCCATTACGAGCTCCTGCAAACCACTGGCAAGGGCACCTTTTCCAAGGTGGTGCTGGGCCAGCACCTATTAACAGGGACGAAGGTGGCTATTAAAATCATGGATCAACTGGTCGCCTTCCAAGTTCACAGACCTGTCCTGCGAGAAGTCCACTGCATGGCGGACTTGCACCACCCTAATTTCGTCCAACTATTCCATATGATCAGCACTACGAAATCCCTCTTCCTAGTCTTAGAACTCGTGCCTGGAGGGGACTTGGTGGACTACCTTTGTGCCTACAGCTGCATGCCAGAGGACAATGCCCGCAGCATCTTTCAGCAGCTGGTATCAGCAGTGCAATACTGCCATGACAAGGGCGTTGCTCACAGGCACCTGAATGCACACAGTGTGCTGCAGGACACTCAGATGAACACTAAACTGAAAGACTTTGGACTTGGCACATCCTTCACGGGCCGTCAGTTGAGCACCTTTTGCGGCAGTCCCACGTATGCAGCCCCGGAACTCTTTCTGGGCCAAAAATATCATGGTCCTGCTGCGGACTTATGGAGCTTGGGAGTACTGCTGTACAGGACGCTCCTGAACACTGTCCCTTTCAAGGGAATGAACTGGGGAGACCTGCAAAGGAAGGTACTGAGAGGGACATACGTGGTGCCATCCTATTTATCTTCTGAAGTGGAAAACTTCCTAAAAAAAACTACTAATCCTCAACCCCCAGAAGAGAGAAATCTGAAAGACATCATGCCAGATGCTTCGCTAAACAAGGGCCACGAGGAAGAACTGAAGCCTTACATTGAGCCACCCAGTGATGTCACAGATCCCTGGGTAACAAAAGAAATGCTGAATCTGGGCTTTCACTGGGAAGATATCAAGGACACGTTGTCAAAGAAAACATACAATAATGTCTTGGCCAAGTACTGTATCCTAAACACAAAAAACCAAAAGTCCAGTGTAACACCATCAAGGTAAGTCCCTTCCATCCTCCTGAGCTCCAGAGCCCTAGTCTCTCCGCAGCCCAGAAGGTTCAGCCAGAATGTTCCGGTTTCTAGCAGGCAGAGCAACAGCCTATCGACCATGAGTCAGGGCAGAAGGTTCAAGAGTCCACCAGGCCTTCAGCCATTCCAGAGTCCTGCACCACCACTTCCAAGTCAACCGCTGAGTCCAGTACCACCACTCCCAAGTCCAGCCCGGAGTCCAACACCACCATTTACAAGTCAACCTTTGAGTCCAGGACCGCCCCTCCTCCTGCCCCCTGACCCCGCCATGCACCCAGCCTGGGCTACAGCACTGCCATTCCCGAACCCAACCCCGGGATCCAGGACCGCCACTCCCCAGCACAGACCAGGCTCCAGGACCTCCACTTCCGAGCTCAACCCAGAGTCCAGCACCACCATTTCCAAGTCAACCGCTGAGTCCAGGACCACGCACCCCCACCCCAAAACAAGCCCAGGCTCCAGAACCACCATTCCCAAGCCCAACCTGGGCTCCAGGACTGCCACTTCCAAGCCCAATCCAGGCTCCAGGACCGTCACTCCTGAGCTCAGCCCAGGCTCCAGGACCACCATTCCTGAGCTCAGCCCCCCAGTGTCACCCTGGAGACTCTCCCTCCAGCCGCAGTGATAACCCAGAGGAAATCAACTAGGAATTGCTTGAATTTTGTAAGAAAGCTCTGCTGTCTGCCACCCAAGAAGGGGCACTGCAAATGCAATAAGTAAAGCCCCCTTCGATTTTGGATGCCAAGGCAACCAGACTCCAGGGGTGGTCAAGCCGGGCTCCCTGCATTTGAAATGCTGAACTGGACAAAGCTGAGGTCCAGGGAGCCCAGCCACATAGTGGGGGAGATTGGCTAGAGGCTGGAGACAAACTGGAGGTGGCAGCAGTGCAAGAAGTACAAACTGTGTGTGCAAGGAGCCCTGGGTGAGAGGACTTGGTCCAGTGGACAATGGCGGTGTGCAAAGTGTCATGGCATTCTCTGCACGGGATTCACATCATGGGTCTCTGGCATCACCGTGGCCTTCAGAAACAGCATACCCATAATCCCTGGTGAGCTTGAAGGATGGCCTGGAGCCCCTTTTGCACATTGTGCCTTCTTGTGCTTCTGTTCCCTTGGCTTTGAACCCTCAGCTCCTTTGTCCATTTCTCCTTTGTGGCACAATGGTGTTGCCTGCTCACATAGCACACATGCTGCCTCCTTCCTGTGGGTGAGTTTCTCAGACTGGCTGAGCGATCTCCTCTGGAACAAAATGCCACACACTCTGCGGAACCTGTTGCGGTTAAAATTCAGGAGGGAGTCAGTTCTCTTTCCATCACCATACATTTGATCCCCTTTACCCTATGTAACTTTACTAACAATTGTCACCCCAATAAATTTTAATTTAAAAAAAAATGCAGGAGGGATATCTCTGCTGCGGAGGTCCTCTCCGGAGAAGCAAGAGGTCCCAGTCCCACACCGGGCTCCCCAGCCCAGGGTTCCAGTGCCGGGGAGAGAACCCCCCATGACTTCTGGCTGTGAAAACCAGCGGAGACTGTGGCTGAGTCTCAAATTTTAAAACTAGTTGTCACTAACATTATCTGAAGCAAAACATACCAAAGGAATTTCCTCATTCTTTCTCTTTTTGTAATTCTCACATCCTCCAGGCTTTCCAGTATCTTTAAAAACCTTGCCACACCATGTATCCATCTCCCACTTCTTTTTCATCTTACTCCCCCAAAAAATAGACCTCTGGAGGATCACTTTTAAATGCTATGATATAAAGTGCTTATAATAGCAAGAAGTATCTCTCTTCTTAGGGAGTCAGGAAATATTGAATTATAACTGCAATTTCTTCCCAGCCCAACATGCTGGAACATTCATTGTTATGCATAGCAAGTGAGTGCAGTGGTTCTCAAAGGGGCCCACTTGACTATCAGGCGACACTAACTACTGCATCCTTTACAGCCATGCTTCAAAGTCTCCACATGTGTTCCCAAATTCTGCCTCAGGGTAAACCTTACCTTTGCTCCAATTGAATAGCCGTAGTGTTACTATAATGCCTGTCAGGCAGTCATGAAGTTAAGCCAGTTGTAGGAGGAGTTGTAGAGGATTACAATTTGCTTATTCCAAGAAGGTCTAAGGAAGGCACCAGAGAAAAAGCACCTATTTAGTGGCACATTGTAAAAATTTCTCAGGGGGATAGAAGAATATTTTAACAGACTCTACACTATTTCACTCAAACAAAAAGGAAGGTTAAAAAAAAGTGACATAATTAAGGAGGAACTAATATTTGTTTGAGTTAGTGTCTCAAATCCTAGTATTTGAAAGTCCTGGGAGATCTAGAAATCTGCACTTCCTGGTCTGTCTCTAGGTGTGCTCTCTTCCACCCAGTTATCTTTCTCTTGGTATAGACAAGTAGTTTCTCCCTCAGCTGTAAGGGAGACTGGAGTTTCTCAAAAGGAATTTTACCAAGAAACTGAGAAACAAAAAAGATAGAAGAAAGAAAATAGACTCAAATGTCATCAGTGTATGTGTACATGGGTATATACATTTAATACTTATTATATGTGAAGTATTATGCTAAAATGTACACACATTATCTTTCATCATTCAACAAATATTGAGTATATCAAGTGGGCAGGCAGGAAATTATAAAGCAAAAAAGCAATGTTTTGAAGGAAAATACAACAGAGTGACTGGAATGTTATTTTACATGGCGTGGGCAGTGAAGGCCTCTGTGGGACGTGACGTGAGGCTGAGACCTGCGTGAGGTGGGGGTGCAAGACACATGTAAATGGGAGACAAAGAACAGGTGCTGGGCTTAGTCCCCTGGGGCATGTCACATCATCTATCCACTTTACATAGGAGAACAAGGATTCACAAGGAAAAGCAAAGTGACTTGTCCGAGATTCCACAGCTAGGAATTAGCATCACCAACCAACCAAACATTGGATTGGCTGTTCTACTTAGATAATTATTGCCCCCTCAATCAGCTTCTTGAAAATCCTCTCTAGACACCACCTTTTCTATTGCTCTGTCATTTCCTACTATCTCTTCCCCTCCTTTCCCCAAGAGACAGGTAATTCCTCTTTTAAACCTTCCCTTGCCCTCACAGGAAGAAAATTCAACAACAGCACTTGGTGCCAACTTCTTTCAGAGTGCTCTTTACTTCATTGACTCATCTGCTCTCCCGTCTCTAAACCCTTGAGGGAAGGGGAGGGAGCGTATCTTCTACCTTTGCAAACAGGGCAAATAGCATAGCCCTTGACATAATAAGTGTGGGAACAGGCTCTCGGCCTCATGTGGAAAGATGGTGGCTCGGGGAGTAAAGGACCATCAACTGTCATTGGATGGTCGTTGGCTGTGACTGGTTGGCTGTTGGCTGTAACCAGTTGGCCAACTGGCCACTGATATAACTGCCGTGACTGTGTTGATTGGTTGGCTGGTTGCCAGGCAGAAAAGCAGCCGGTGGATTGTGGATCGTGTGGATCCTACTTCGTGTGTCTCACCCGGCCGCCAGCCAGAATATAGTGGTAGGACTCCCCCATCTATGGCTCCGGGGGTGCTCCTTTTTGGCCTCACCATATGCTGTGTTCTTATGTGGGGAGCAGGAGCTGAGACCCCATGTGACACCCTGCATGACAATAAGCAATTAAGAAATGAAGTAATTTGTGGATGGAATGGAGGAAGGAAGCAAACAGAGAAGGAAGGGAGGAAGATTTTTTTAATTCAGGATGCAGTTCAATTTAGAAAATAAGAAGATACTACAGAGACAAAGTTAGCTCCTCACAATTTCTAGACTTGCTACTCTCATTGTGTTATCTTTGCTTCTTTCCTCTTCCTCTCTTTGAAATGTAGTTTCAACTGTCTTAAATTATACAAGGAAGAAACTCCAATCTGGGTCTATCAGGAGAGGAAGCCGTGGGGAAGTCAAAGTACAGGAGGACCTTCCTCCACCCCTGAAATCACAACACATGGTGGCATTAACTTTGGAGGAGGGACTAATGGAAATTACTATGCATACTTCCCAGTGGAGCTGTTAGGTGGAGTGTTGTAGGTGTTCCTTGTGTCCTTAATTTCAGAGGCAGCATGGTCAACTGCCAATCAAGGAGCTCTTGAGTCAGATCACCTGCCTTTGCATTCCTCTCCATCAATTCAACAGCCATGCACTCCCTGTTCCCATTCTCACATGTTTTCACTGGGGATATTCACAGCACCCAGCTCAGAGGCTGTTGTGATGATGAAATACAGTGACTATACACACAGCACTTAGACTGGTGCCTGGCATGTTAGCTGCAAATTTGATACTTCCTAAATAAACACATTAAATGATGAATAAAAATATATTGGGATTGGGCCTGCCTGGTGGCTCAGGCAGTTAGAGCTTCATGCTCCTAACTCCTAAGTCTGCCGGTTCGATTCCCACATGGGCCAGTGGGCTCTCAACCACAAGGTTACCTGTTCATCTCCTCAAGTCCCGCAAGGGATGGTGGGCTGTGCCCCCTGCAACTAGAAACGGCAACTGGACCTGGAGCTGAGCTGCGCCCTCCACAACTAAGACTGAAAGGACAACAACTTGACTTGGAAAAAAGGCCTGGAAGTACACACTGTTCCCCAATAAAGTTCTGTTACCCTTCTCCAATAAAATCTTTTAAAAAAATATATTGGGGTAAACATATGTAATGTAGGAGGATTGTCATTGTGTTTATGATCATAATTTATCACCATCTCTGGAGATAAAGAGGCTGCACTAATTTCTGGAAGTTGGAAATAGACTTCACGCTGTCTCTCTTCAGCTGCCTCCTACAGATTTTTGCACTGTCCTTTTCTATATGCTACATTATTGAGTTGTCGGGTTCTATTTTTTCCTATTGTTTTCATCCATCATGAGTGGTGATGGTTATGTTTACTGTGTGTAAAACGAGCATGCTCTCATAATCCTTGATCACTGATATTTTACAGGCTGGGTTAAAAAGAAGGCTTCTGGATCCATTTTCCCCTTCTCCAAGATAATGGACAGAGGTGGAACCTAAACAATGAATGTTTGTGACCATTTTATTGAGCCAAATCCTGAGGTTATTCGTGTGCCCCTACTAGGATTTCAAAGATACCGTGCAAGGGATTTTCTGAGAACTAGAACTTTTTAGATATAAACATAAGTCTTGAAGGAACAGGTCAGAAAATGCCAGTTAACTGCAAAACAAATAAAAACTGAACTCCCTTTAACACCTGAAGGAATGGCTTGATCAGTTTCACATATGGAGCGAATGTTTTAAAAACGCAAAGAAACTTATTGCTAAGGACCCAGGAGGGCAGCAGTGGGTTAGAAACGGGGTTTCTGTGCCAAGTTCTGAATAAGCCTCTTAGGAGACAACTGGCCAGGAGCATTGTCCTGCTCTTCTCGCATGCTCGAGTTCTTTGCTTAGCTCCACCAAGTACAACAAATGTGCCCAGGGAATCTGACATTGAGCCCTGATGAAAGAATCCTTTGCAGAACTCAGCTCTGTTCTTTAACTATCCGGAACTAGGTCTTATTTCCTAGTTCTTCTCAAACAGTTGAATTCTTTCTGGGAAGAAATCATATTTATCCTGATCCGGGAAACATTCCCCATTCCTAGAAAAGGCCACGCATGCTCCTCTTGCTCGCTTTTTTTCTTTCACGCCTGGTGGCAATTTCAAAGAGCCTTCTCATTGACAAAACTAAGCCAGCATGCTGGTTTATCTCTGCGCCCTGAGCCGGAGCATCTCTTCGCCGCAGCGCCTCTCGCCAACCCAACTCGGTCCAACTTTCCCTCCCAGACTCCCGCAGGGGCGCCCTCCCGGCAACGGACTGCGGCAGGAGAGACCCGGCCAAGAGACCCCAGAGCTGCCCCAACTGCATTCGCCGCCCCCTCTCCTGCCGCCCACCCTCGCGGCCCCGCGGTCTCAAGCTCCGCCTGGTGCTTCGCCGCGCTCGCCCGCCTTTGGCTTCTGGCCTCTGGACCCTTGGTCCCCGGACACTAAAGCCATCTCAACTCCGACCCTCTCCACCTCCCGGGCAACGCAGCAAAAACCCCGTTCCCTCCTTTGCACCCGCCTCCGACCAGCATCGCAACACATAGCACAACCTCCAGTGAGAGAGCCCAGCCCAAGTCGCCCTAGTTACACCCGCCGCCGAAGGTATCCATCACCACCCGATACCCTAATTCACGCTCATTCATATTCATTCTCATTCTCTCTCTTCCTCTTTCCAAAGACTCGTAACCAGACTGGCCGATCCTCTTCAGTGGCGCTCCTTTTCATTCATCCTCTCCCACCAACAGCACCAGCACCAGCACCAGCACCAGCACCAGCACCAGCACCAGCACCACCAGCACCACCAGCACAACCATCATCACCACCACACACACACACACACACACACACACACACACCCCTACGCAGACAGCCCACTCCACTTTTCAGACGCCCACCTCCTATATACACCCCTCCCCTAAACACACTTCCACCCACTCACCATCTGTAGCCTCCCTTCCGCCCCTCTCCCCCCGCCCCGCTTCGCCCGCCAGGCTTCCCCTCCCCAAGAAGCGGACCCTCACAGTGGGAGGCAGGGACCCCCTCCAGACGCTCGGGGCCGGCGCGCCTTACTGACCTCTGCCCGCCCCGGAAACTAACGAAGGCGGCGGCGCGTCCAGACCCCAGAGCGGCGAGCGGCGGCCGCGGTGCTGGCGAGCCTGGGCCGGGCCGGTGAGCGCCGCCGGTAGGGGGCTGCTCGGGAGTCAGGAGGCGGCGGCGCCGGAAGCCGCGGATCTGTGGCCGCGCGCCGCTCGGACGCCGCCGGCATCATGGGCTGCTGTAACGGGCGCTGCTCGCTCATCTGCCTCTGCGCGCTGCAGCTGGTGAGTGCCCCGCGCGCCCCGAACCCTCACCGGTCCCAGCCCAGGACCCGCCTCCCAGCTCCCTCCGCGGATCCGCAGCTGCGGGCGCGAGCCGGCCGGGCGGGCCGGGCGCTCCCGCCGGCCCCCGAGCTCCCCGCCGCTCTCGCTCGCCCTGCCCTCCCGCTGCGGGCACTCACCGGCGGGTCGCGTCTCCCCGAGGGAGGGCGCGCTCTGCCTCTCGGTCCCGCGCGCTGGGCTTCACCGCGCTCCCGCCGGGCGTCGCCACGAGGTCCTGGGGCTGCTGCGGAGGGGCTGGGAGTGAGCTGTTTCCCCGCCCTGGGGTTGCACAACTGGCTTTAGCATCCTCTGCATCCCTGCTGAAGTTTCACGGGCGGCTCCCGGGCTCTTTCTTCTTGAGATATTTCCAGTAATATTGTTTAATTAGAAGGTGGCTGGGAATGTCCAGGTTCTGAAGACACAGGATCAGCTTCAACTCTTAGTTAAGAGTGAGGCGGTTCTTACTTTCAGCAGGTTGAAAAGTGGTGGATCTCCAGGAAGGAGGTCTGGCTGTGTGTTTTTAAACAGAGTATTTCAGCCCCTGCACTTCCAATTTCGCTCTAGATTTTGTTGAAATGCTGCATGTGCAGACAGCGACAGACTGACGCTGTCATTACGGAGAGAACTGAGTGAAAGGCTCCTTTGGTTCCGTGGTTTGCAGAGGGAGGGCAACACCAGACTAAAAGGGCTTGCAGTGTGGAGCGAATGCTTTTCTTAACATATGTCCTAGTGGGACCTAGACTGGCCCTGTGGTCTATTCCGTTGTCACTTGAGGTCAAGGCCACAGACCTTTTGTGTCAGACTTTTGTGTGTAAGAGATTAATAGACATCTCCCTTTTATTACACTTAAGACAGATTCTAGATGCTTTGCCAAGCTTTCTTCAAAGTGATTTTTGTTTTTTAAAGTTAACATTAACTCGCATAATGTTAACATAAAGATTAACTCGCATATTTTGACTAGCAAGAGGAAAACGCTGTTCAGTGAACTTTGCTGAGTAATGTCAACCCTTGCAAGACTCATGAACTGAGGAAATAAAATAATGCTCTTTCTTTAATAGTCCTTGTTCCCATGGATATTTTTAAAGAAAGGTCCCACATTTCCCTTGCCTCAGATTTCCACTCTCCCATAAAAACCTCACTTTACATGTGCTCCTTATTGTTTACTAAATATATGCGTAGTTTATGTATTTATAGATTTGAAATCAGTGGCTACTTTTGTTTAAATCTAAGGGACAGTTCCTTCTGTCCTGTTAAATAGGAATTATTTTATAATGATTTTTGAAAAAAAATTTAAAAAGTCACGTGATCATGAATGTTTTCTTTAAAAACAAAGGCCAGAGGATAATTTCCACTTTGGTTATTAGAAATGGACATGGTTTCTAAATTGGAAACACTGAATAAATTCAAGTCAACCCTTGAATATGCAAGATGGTAGATAGACACATTGGATTGTGTAATCTTTAATGGCATAATTCTTTCCCTTTTATGTGGAAATAAAGGGTTTTTGATACAGTGGATTTATCAATGCAATTATGATTTCCTTAGCTGGCACTGTAGTATTTGTGATGATAATGTGTTTGGTGTTTCATCTTTCAGCCTGGAATGCCCCTACTTTCCACATACACCTTCTCAATTGATACAAATTCAAAATTATTCTTGAAAGCTTATTTCAAAATTCCACTTTCTCTGTGAAGTCTTCCCTAGTGCTCCAGGTAAAATCAATCACTTCTTTTTCTTAACTCTCATAACACTTTGTTAAGTTCCTCTGTTGGAACACATTTCATCCCCTTCAATTATTTTATTATTTCCACGTCTCTCATCACTAGACTGTAAGCAACCTAAGGATAAGGGTCAAACATTATTCATCTTTGCAGACCCTGCTAGTCCTTAGGAGCACTCAGATCAGGAGCTGAAACATTTGCTGAATTTACAATAATAATGAATGTTTGCAATCCATATAGGCTTTTTGCATAAACATTATTTTATTTTACTCCTAAAATTATCGTCTGAGGAAGGTCCTCGTTTCACTTGTTGGCAAATGACGAAGGTGATACTCATAGAATTAAACAACTTTTCCAGATCAATAGTTTTGATATGGTAAAGACTATGATAGAAACAGTGAGGTGATAATAAACATTTAATTGGATCGCAAACAAAACATACATGTTTATATTACATTATTATGTAATACATTATATTATTTATCTAAGAATGTACAGCCTTCATTTGACAAATAGTAATAATAATAATAAGTAGTGCTCTTAATTGTAAATTCTATGTAGCCAGTTAATTCTGGCCAAAACCTTTTGTTGAATTTGATAAACTCTTGATTCTGTAGTTCTGACACATATGCTGGTTCATATTTTTATTTACTTTGAGGAGTAATAGGAAAGTGAAACAAGGAAGCCAATATTGGAACTGTATCAATGACATGATTGATTATGGTTTGCAACCTTGGGAACTTTCCCTGGGATGAAATTCAAAACTGCCGCCCCCTCCTACCCTGTAAACTGAGAGCAAGGAGAGACTGAAGAAAGAGGCAGACAACTCCAGAATGGCAGGTGGCAGCTTCAGTAAGCAAGGGAATTTACCTACCAGGCTTGGTGGCTGCAGGACGAGTAGACTTCTGCACACTCTCCACCCCCTGAATCTTAAAAGTTTATACAGTGGCCTTAATGGGGCACAGTCACAAATACTGTCCAGATGGCCTCAACAACACATTGTTCTCTCAAGGCTGCGTCCTTGAAATGGCTCCCACTGTGAAAACTGTGGGCACAATGTACATTCCAAGGACACGAGAGCGTGAGGACCCTCTGATTGCCCCGGCTCAGCTCCAAGGTCATCAGGTCTTCTTGATGACCTTCTCCAATACCTGAGCAGGAATCTTTGCTGAATTAAGCTCTCAAATACTAGAATATTATTTTCACTATTTTGTGTGCCATTGGCAATATAACAGCATGACACATTTTAGGTTTAATATGCATTATTAGAAAAAAAAAACTTCTCCATTGCTTTTTAAAGTCTAGACAGTCAATAAAACAATGTTACACCCTGATTTTTAGGGTTTGTCAATTTCTTTGGTATAAATACTCCCATCTTGGCCAATTTGAATTACACCATGACACCATTGTTTAGTATTTCCCTCATACAGATAAAATAGGTATAAACAACCACAAAAGCATAGAGAAAGTAAAATGGTGAAATAATTAGGAAGGGAGATGTTTTTAAATATTTAGTACCCCTGTTTTTAATATGATTTACTTAAATTTAAGTTTATAGTATTTAATTTTTAATAATTTTAAATAATTTTCTCAATTGGTTTACAAAATCCTCCAAATTTAATTGACTCTCTGAGCTGGTATAAACCTGCTCCAGCATACCACTGGGTAGGGCTTCCAGATTTAGTGTTCTTTCCATTGAAACCAGCTGTCATTTTTTCCCCTTCTATGTTTTTTTCTGCTCCCACCAACTGTTGGAACATGGAGGATATGAAGCAGTAAATAAGTGTGGGTGTTAAGAGGGAAATGGCATTCACAGAACACCTTTGCTGAAGAGAACCTACGCGCTAATGATTAGGAATGACTGCAGGTCATTAAAAGATGGCACATTAGCTCCATCTTCAAGTTAAAGAAACTAATGAAAAGTTTTTATTATGTCATTCACATTTCATCCAAACCACCCTCCAGAGTGAAACATCACCCTGGCAAATATAATTGGAGATAAATTATCATTCTTAGGCTAGCGTATTTGGATGAGCTCTGGTGTGGAAATCTCAGTCTTCTTTCTACTTTCTTCATTCCGTTGCTGGCCATCTCCCATCAATACTTTTTATCCAAAGTTCTACTCCTAAGCAAATTTGTGTGTTTTCCCCAGATTTTACATTCATGTGTGTAATTCAGCTAGATGAATTGAAAGAGAAAGTGAAAAGCATGAATGCATTCCCATAGAAAACTATGCAAAGTAAATCTTTTTTGAAAAAGCAATTCATCACTGTGTAAGAGATTCATCAAGTCATCCAAAACCTTTTAAATATATATTTTTTCTAAGGATTGTTTTGGTTTTAGAATAATGTATATTCTATACATAGATTAATTGTATTGCTGAATTATTAAGTAGAATTAGATGTTTGAATTTCTTCACTCCTTCCACAGGTACTTGCATTAGGAATTGTTTCATACAGACACCGAGTTCCTTTATTAACAATAAGTATGAGAATAGGATTTTAGCGATCGGATTCTCGTAAGAGATATGAGCTCAGTGGATGTGATGATAAGTCGTAAATATATTTCTGACAGTTTCTGTTCCAGTAATTAGAGACGTGATTGTACTTTGGTATTGATTAATATGTAGTATAGTAAGTGCTTGCGTGTGGGAAGCTCCAGGCTGTAGAGGTTGACTGGTTAAATTAGTTAATTAGGGTACAAATAAGAACGGTCTACACTCCAGTTATGTATCCTGTACTGATAACTTGCTGTACGGGGTCATAATGAAGATAATGGGAAATATACAATTCTCGTTGATGGAAGTTCTTTATCAGTTTGTATTTAAAATGTAGGTTCTTGATGAAGGAGCTGTTCAAATTATAGTTCATGAAAGGTAACGTAGCTTAGATTTGCAGGGTCCTCAAGAAATTATCTAGACCTGTCTTCAGCACCATAACAGGACTATTCATGACCCTTTAATACTGACAACTCTCCTGTTGATTGTTTATTTTTAAAGTAGATTTATTTATTAATTTTTAAATTATAGTTGTCATTCAATTTTATATCAGTTTCAGTTATACAGCATAGTGGTTAGATATTTATATAATTTAAGAAGTGATCCCCTTGATTAGTCTAGTACCCTCCGGGCACCATACATAGTTATTACCATATTATTAACTATACGAGCGTAGTCACTATTCTGTACTTTACATGCCTGTGACTATTTTGTAACTACCAATTTTTATTTCCTAATCCATTTACTTTTTTTATCCAGACCCTTAACCCTCTTCCCATCTGGCAACCATCAGTTTGTTCTCTGCATTTCTGAGTCTATTTCAGTTTTGTTTGTTCCTTTATTTGTTATTTAGCTTCCTCATATAAATGAGATCATAGGTGTTTCTCTTTCAGAATCTGACTTATTTCACTTAGCTAATACCTTCTAGGTCCATTCATGTTGTTGCAAATGGTAAGATTTTATTCTTTTAATGACTGAGTAATATTCCATTGTATATATGTACCATATCTTCTTTATCTAATCGTCTATTGATGGGCAATTAGGTTGCTTCCATATCTTGGCTATTATAAATAAAACTGCAGTGAACATAGGAGTGCATATGTCTTTTCGAATTAATGTTTTGGATTTCTTCGGATAAATACCCGATATTAAACTATCCTACAAGGCTATAGTAATTAAAACAGCCTGGTACTGGCATAAAAACAGACACTTAGATCAATGGAACAGAATAGAGAGCTCAGAAATGAATCCACATCTTATGGTCAACTAATTGACGACAAAGGAGGCAAGAATATACAGTGGGGTAAAGACAATCTATTCAGTAAATGATGTTGGGAAAACTGGACAAATACATGCAAAAAAAACCCCATGAAACTAGACCACCTACTTATACCATATGCAAGAATAACTCAAAAATGGATTAAAGACTTAAATGTAAGACCCGAAACCATAAAACTCCTAGAAGAAAACATAAACTTCCTGTTGATTCTTAAATATCTCTGAGAATGGAATTTTTGATTGTTAGCAAAGTCTCCTTCTGTTTAAATTGAATTTCTTGTGCTTCAAATTCTATCCTATCTCGTATACTTTTGCCTTTTATCTAGATAACGAGTAGCAGATGGAGGCAGTGATGTACTGGAGCCGGCTGGTACCATCTGGGGAAAGTCTCCTGTCACATTTCCAGAAATTCTGCAGTTCAGTTGTTAAACACAGCCTTTATTAAAAATTAATTATATAAATTTTAAATTATATTAAAAGCAAAGGTAATAAATATTCAAAACTCAATGCTTCCTAATTATTTTTGCTTCACTGTACTGTTGTCTGTGTTCCAGGGGTTAGTCTGCATTTATTGTATCTGTATGGTAGAAATTCTATGTAACACAGTGCTATTGCGCATCTCTTTCCAACTCCGCATCTAGTGACATCATGTTGGTAACTAAAGCTTTAAATACACAAACACCACAAGTCAGGACCTCCTCCCACCCATCAGAGCCAGTTATTAAACATTTACCACCATGCGTCTGATTTTTATTTTCAAAATACCAATATTCACTCCTTTTATATCGTAGCTTTAGGATCTCCCTGAGCATTGTGTTGATAACTGCTTTGTGATTAAATGGTCCGGAATTGATAATGGTTCATAGATTTCACTTTCAGGTGACTGGCTGGGTTCTAGAATCCCTCACTATGAGGGAAAGTCATTTCTTCTTAATGGGTGTTGATTGATTCCCATGAGTGAGGGAGGACTTCCTCCAATGCCCCGTTGTGGAGACCTGTCTACATTATTGGTACTAATTAGCTCCTTCCACAGGGATGTCAAGTAATCAATGGTAAAAAGATGAAAACACCTTAAATCACATCTGGTTCTTCCAGGCTTCCAAGCTTCAATTTTCCATTGTCCCCACATTGAAATGCTAAATATTCCATCTTGAGGGAGGCTTTGGAAGGTGATTTACTTGAGAACACACTAAAAGCTCTTTGGCTCATAAAATGTATTTTCTGAATTTTAAAGAAATCATTGTTACAAACAATATGCAATACAATCCTACAGTCCCTCGGTTGCCTTGTTTCATTCTTATAACATTTTCATGAAGCAGATATTAATATAGTCCCATTTACAGACGAGAAGACTGACATGTGGAGACATTAAGCAATATATTGAAATCATATGATATGAGTTAAACAGTCAGAAATGGAGAAATGTGGATCACAGAATTTTGTGTGTGTTACCTTATGACTGGATTAAAAGAGAGTTGTTTTTTCTGGGCTCAGGCCAAACCCATTGGAAAGAATAATTATTTTAGCAATTTCTCCACGTAAAATGTAATTTGCAAAGCATGACCACGTGACTTGAGCAATACGAATAGACATTGTAATTCCTGAAACAGCTCGTTTTCTTACATTTCTGTTAGTAGAAGATAGCTTTCCTAAAGATTGAAATCTATTTTTAAAGTATGAAGTCACCCCAGGAGATACCCCAATTTACCCTGAGACAAAATAATGAAATAAAGCATTCTGCAGACCAAAGTATCTGCAATCGTTGCAGGCTCTAATTTCTTTAACAGATGAACCACTTCCGACAATGCTTTCATTGTCCAGATACAATCTGCTAATACCATCGGGACCTCTCCTCACAAGTATCCTCTCTCTCTGTAAAAGTTGAAACCTCAAATTCTATTTGCTCTCTGATGGGAAGCTCTACTTTGGCCTTGGAGTTTATGATTGTTAAAGATCTGAAAGTTGCAGCCACACTGTTGACTCAGTGTTTTAAACGCAGGGCCAATTAGGGGAAAGTATTAGATGAAGCCGCTGAGCCATTAGGAAGCCTGCAAAGATGCCTTACCAGTCTTTCCTTCTGAAAGGTTGCTGTGTTTGGAAATACACAGATGGAGTTCTCAGGGATCTGCCCTTCACAGTGGTTCTCTCGAAGCATTTCACAAGCATGAGACTTAACGTTTTGAAACATTTCATAGATTGCGTCATACAGAGGAACATTGACCATCTATTATTAATATGTTTGTTTGACTAGTCCAAAAGTGTCTTTATATACTTTTTCACTCCCTCATTACTGATGATACTTTTATTGGAAGGCAGAGGTTTTGAGGAGATTGACTTAAGATGTAAGTAATAGCTCAATTTTCTTTCATGACAACACAAAGTACAGACTATTGATTTTCTTAGTATACTTTTCCCTATTGATGACGAACCGGTTTGGTATTTGAAAAAATATGTGTGGATTCTACTCAAGCTGCTTAATTTCTGTCCCATTATATTGAGGAAATAATAATTTCATATTTTAAAAGACCATACCAAAGCTGAAGAGATAATTATATTTCTTATATTTTTAGTCATCATAAAATTTAATTTGACTTTGAAATGTTGATTAATTACCAATGAAAGATTTAAAATGCCTTTGGGAGAACAGTGCTTAGAGTTCTTTTTATAAATAGAAATACACTTCTGCAGTCAATTGTATCTTACATTACATTTAATTAAGCTGTAATCTGAAATTTAGATTTGTGTCAAGCATCACCTGCGATGGCTATGTGCTTTCTGTGATCCAAAAAGAAAGAAAAGTGATGGAAAACCGTTATCCCAGAGGCATCAGAATTACACTGATGGATGTTAACTGCTGTGTAGTCACTATTTTTTTCAAGGTGCTTGGAGTACTGGAGGCTGAATCACAGTGGGAATTCACAACTAGAAGGCAGGATTAGAGCTGTAGGAACAACATTTCATGTGATGTAACTGAACCCAAGATAGCAGCAGAAAGTCAGATGACATTAGAAATAGCTTGTCTGGATTGAGCTAAATGTGAGTGAAACGACAGTGCAGGAAATCATGGCAACTTTTATAAGCTTCATCTGTAAGCCTAAGGAATAAAATCATTGAACATTTCTGGGAGTTTTTGATATCGAGTTATTTTCTTCTACTACATTCAAGTGTACGGGAAATGGTGTTTGGGGCAGGATTAAACTACAGATTCACGTAGAAACTACATTATGTGCAGTGATAACAATTTGCAAGAGAGGCTGGGAGATAAAAATCTAAACAATAATAAACCACAGACAAAAGGTGAATCATCAATGTCATATTCTTTAAGCAGCACCTATTGGAATGCATAAATATAAGCATGATATGTAGCAATCCACTCTTGTCTGCATTGATCGGAGATATTAAAACAAAGGACTATGATAGTTTCATATTTCTCATAGTGAAGTATTTTGTGAAATGTACAGTCAAAGGGAATGATAATCTGGAAATAGTCCAGAAGGAGAAAAGAAGGCATTCAGATTATTGAGCCCTCGTGGTGGATTATTAATATCACAAGGAGCTGTGTTGGAATGCTGAAAGGAAAATGTCCTCCCCGACCCGTGATCCCACTTCTTTCTCCCTGGAATCGTTGTTGCAGTTGGTAAGTTCCGACACACCCCAGTACCGAGTCGATACTGATAGAGTCAGTACAGTACATGTATCATGACCTTCAGCTCTTCAATTGGTTGCCGTTAAGATTTTCAATCATATACTTAAACCTCTTTTTGTCAGAAGCAGAAAGAATTAATGATAACAATATATCAAGGCAGCTTACAGAGAAAACAAACTTGGACCCATTAGCATGGACCCTTGTTACTCCTTCCTTACCCACTTGCTTCCCAAGCTTTCTTGGTGGTTCCGAAGGTCTGATAAGTACTAACTCATGATTCTACCCCATATCCTTGGAGCGGGCCTACCATATATTAAGATGCAGTTGATGTTAACTTAGCATCATGTTTAGCTACATCTGTGACTTGTGCTGCCGGCATCAATCTCTTACTACTGGGAGAAATGCACACTGTGGTTTATAGACTGGTCTTCATTATAGAGCACCTTTACCCTGCAAACCCCGGCTGCAGCTGGATCTCTTCCGCTGTCCGTTGTGATGGTAAGTTTGTAACATAAAGGTGTCTGTGCCTCTGCTCCTGTGAGCACAGTGTGCCTATGTCACACCATGAATTCTCAGTGGTATTTTTGTGACTGTGACACTTACCGAGACTCTCAAAGGCCACCTGGAGTGGTATGTTTTATGATTTGGACTTTTCCACCCATATGGCAAAGAAAGGAGCCATGTAATATTCCCAACACAGCTATTTCCTTGACATAAGAGAAAAGTGATATCAGAAACATGCACCTTATGGCAGCACACAGTGCACGAAACAGAAACATAAGAGCTGCTCTTACCAGACAATGACTTTGACATTAATTTAGGTGTGTAAGTCATCAATTCCTAACTGTTGACTTCTCGATCATTGTTTAAAATCACTACCATGCGCTTGAGAGTAGATGCATGTCTCTTTCCACTACTTCATTTGCTTTTCTCTCCATAGCAAAGCCAGGGCAGTGACTACTCTATAATTATTCTCTTCTACAAAATGGCAGGCGTGATCAAATTCCATAAACATTTTGTCTGAAAAGATGCATTGTGAAGGTTATGGAAGAATTTGGGAATTAATTCTATGAAGATTTGAAGACGAGACTACATCGGGGCTACTTTTGTGCAAAAGAATAGACACAGCCTGTATTAGCCAGTGTTCTCCAAAAAGCAGAATATATATGCATATATCCTATTAAATGTACACATGAGGAGATTTATTATAGGAATCGGTTTACATGATAATGACGGCTGAGAAGTCCCACCATCTGCCATCTGCAAGTTGGAGAACCAGGAGAGCTGGCGGTGTAATTCAGTCTGAGTCTGAGGACCTCAGAACCAGGAGGACTGATGTCCAAGGGCAGGAGCAGATGGATGTCCCAGTTCAATCAAACAGAGACAGTAAATTCTGCTTTCCTCTGCCCTTTGGTTCTATTCCAGCCATCAGTGGAATGGATGATACCACCAGTTTTCCTGAGGGAGATCTTTACTCAGTCCACTGCTTAAGTGCTAAACTCTTCCCAGAGACACCCTCACGGCCACACCTAGAAATAATGTTTTATCAGTTACCTGGGCACCCTTTCACCCAGTCAAGTTGGCACATAAAATTAATCAAAGCAGCCATTATCAGAGGCAGAGAGATAAACCATGCAGCTTTCAGTAAACATTTACAGACACACAATAGGTGCATGAAATGGCAAAGCAAACATTTTGGACATTTGTTTATTTTTCAAATTGTAAATTTGAAATACTACAGTTTCACTTAAATATGATATAAAGCATATTTTATGTTTTAATCATGTCTTTGAGCCAGTTCCCTTTTTTTTTTATTCACACTTAAATTGTAACACTCTAAGTTAGCATCTTGGGGGGCTCTAATGAAACTTCTTTGGCTGCATTATTTTTCAGGGCACATTTTTATTTTATATGTGGCATCAAAACTGTAATCAGGTGGTTTCAGATTTGGAGGCACAAGGAAATTTAAAACCATTCCAAACTTTTAATATTGTACAATGCCTTCCCAATCAGTCTGGCTTGACATTTTAAGTATCTGAAAATCACTGGATACAAATATACACCGTAATTGCTGCATTTATCATATATGACCACAGTGATAATAAACAGGACATTGGGGACATCTTTCTCAGGATATACCATGCCTCACAAAACTGCTTTGAAATGAGTTCTACTCACTTTGAAGGGAGCTCAGTCTTTCTTTTGCTCCCTCCTGCCTTTCTCTCTCCTTTCATCATCCACTCCTCTCTCTCTCTGTCCTTTCTATTTATCGTGTCGTATATTTGTTTTCTACCTACCTTCTATTAACTTTGTGTAGAGGAGAAAAGTGAGTTTGAAAGGTCAATAATATACTGCATAATAGCATTTATATATTTCATCAGTGCTAATTCACTTTTGAACATTATTAAATTGGCGAAACCAGTGCTATTTAAAGTGCAATCCATAGATTGATATCTGTATACAAACTTCACTTTTCTGATCTGCAAGGAAGTAAGTAATTAAGTAAGCATTTAGAAACATTTATAGCAATTTGACTTTATCACAACATTCAAGTATCTGACCATTATCCTAGGAATTTGTTTTTATTTTATTTCACAAAAGTTTTTGTCCACAGTGATTGAATTTTATATTTAAAGCCAGTTCCTTTATTACAGAATGAGAAGCACAAGTTCAGATACTGAGTGTTTAGTAACAAATCTCACATAAAAAGACATTGAGAGGGAAATAGTTGCTGGGGTTGGATTAGCAGTTCAACAATGTTAGGGTTTTAGGCTGGCATTTCTGGAATTCTCTTGGTCTTCTACCCTGGTTACGATACGCCTTCAGCAGTTCCAAGCCTCATGTTTCCACATGTAGATATTCAACACGGGAAGGAAATGAGCAGATGGAAAAGAGCCTTTCCTCTTCTGTAGCTCTGAGTTCATCTGGACAGATAACCTTTTCCTGATTTCTCCCATATTTAATTGACCAGAATTGGGTCACCTTCCCTCCCTGGACCCATCCCTGCAGACTGTGCCAAGTCCATGTCCAGCATGACGCATCCCCTGGGAAGGACACCTACCAGCATGGACACAGCCAGGGTCCTATCAGCAAGAAGGACTAAGGAAGGATGTTCTGCACATTTCTCTAAAGACCTAATGTATCAGGAATTGACATCACCACAGAGAATGTTTCATTATATGGGGAGAATAAGAATAGCTGAACTTCATAGATACCTGTTATACATATGTATAGGGATTTTACATAATTCTTCATATTTTGTGCAATGACTTTACACGTAGTCAATGTTACCCCTATTTTACAGATCGTGAAAATGAGGCATAAATAGGTTAAGTATCTTGTCCAAGGTCACATCACTGGAAGGTAAAGCAGAGCTGGGAATCCAGCCCTGCATCATGAATGTCTAGACCCAGGTGCTCTCTACTGTGCTACAAAGGCTATTTTTGCTTGGTGCGCATTGGGTGGCGAGATGATGTATGTGAAGTCAGAAACCTGGGCAGGTCTGACCAGGAAGAATGACTTGAGAAATGCCCTTTTTTAAATAGTTAATGTGAAATATCTTAATATTCTAAGTACACTTATTGGATTTCTGGCATGTGGGTATACACTGTTTTCTTACCTGATTAGTAAAATGTGAGCCCTCTTTGCTACTGTCTGAAGAGTACCTCCTTATACAACAGTTGTCACTGTCATGGAGGCCCCAGCGGTCAAAGTCCCCATTTCTTGTCGTGGAGTGGGACTTAATATGTAGACAGATATAGTCTCTGTATTCTGCAAACTATAATAGAAAACTATTGCTCAGTAAACCCCTGTGCATGGTGGCTAAGTGTAGCTTGAAACTTTACTATTATGGCAACACTATACATCAGCAGGCTTACCTAGGCTTTCGTGGGCTTCCAAAAAATTTTGAACCCAAAAGAGTGCCAAATAACCATGTTTCAAACAGTTCTTTGGAACAAAGCTCTTTGGTAAACTGAAAATTGCCCAGTTTATGGAATTCTGTCTTGATTTTATAGTTTCCCATATTCTAATTCCATAGAAAATTGGTTTTGAGAAAGGCTGGGCAATATTTTTCTGGAGTAGTCCATTTTTTTTTTTTCATTTGACTGGTGAATGGAGCATACGATCTTAATTACCTTTGACCATGTTCCTTTCTGCAGGTGATATCCTATTCTAGTTACTGTATAACAAAGCATGACCAAGTTTAAAAGGCTGTGAAAATAAGCTTTGGAACATTCATCTTCAGTACCCAAATATGTAGATTTCATTGTTACATTTCTGAAAATTTTAGCAGTCATCAAGCCGTATAGGTCAATCTGAAGATACAAGATCTGACAATTAGGTTCGCAGACTCATCCTAGAAAAAGTGCTGAAAATCTCATTGCTGAATCTCACTATGGTCACTTTTGGGTACTCCTCTTGGGAAGCTGTGCACCGACACCAGTGCCTAGTCCACTCTTCAAAGCAATTTTGGAACTCTTTTTCTGGAATGACCATCAGAGCTATTGTCATATTACCCTTGATGTCCTGAATGGCATCAAAATATCTTCCTTTCAATATTTCCTTTATTTTTGGGTAAAGAAAGAAGTCATTGGGGGCCAGATCAGGTGAGTAGGGAGGGTGTTCCAATACAGTTATTTGTTTACTGGCTAAAAACTCCCTCACAGACAGTGCCGTGTGAGCTGGTGCATTGTCGTGATGCAAGAGCCATGAATTGTTGGCGAAAAGTTCAGGTTGTCTAACTTTTTCACACAGCCTTTTCATCACTTCCAAATAGTAAACTCGGTTAATTGTTTGTCCATTTGGTCCAAATTCATAATGAATAATCCCTCTGATATTAGAAAAGGTTAACAACATTGTTGAAACAAGTTCGCGAAATTGTTAGACCTCATATGTTTTTTCTATAACACTCATATATTGTCAATTATGCTCTACTGTACATTACTTTAGGTCAGTAACTTTGACCTGCATGGCTCATTAATGTCGCTGACACTGTGTTTGGATGGAAAACGCCAGCATGTATGTCATGCATAACTACACATTCTCATCAGAGTCACTATTTCATGACAAGTTACAGAAGCAAAACTTGGGTTTTTATGACTTCTTATGAAGTGGTGACTGATAAAATTTGCATGTATTTTAGGTTAAGCAAAATAAGAGTAATACTTTATGCTGATGTATGAATAATGGAAACCAATTTAATTAATTAATTTTATTTCAGCTCTTTGGAGGTCTGCATGTTTTTTCCATTGTTTGCTAACCAAAATATCAAATTTTAACTTTGAGGACATACTGTAATATTGGTATTGTAATGTCAAGGGGTGGCTACATTGAAGTTTAGAAATAATTTATTTTTACTGTTCTTTAGAAAATCTGTAAAGAGATTACAAGTTGCTATTAAAAACATAGCTAATATATTTTTGAAGATTTTTATTAAAATATAGCTAACATACAATATTATATTAGTTTCAGGTGTATACCATAGTTATTCAACACTTATATACCTGAGGATGTGCTCACTTTGATAAGACCAGCAACTATCTGACTCTGTACAACACTATGATAATATTATTGATTATATTCCCTATGCTATATGTTACATCCCTATGACTTGTTTTATACCTGGAAATTTGGACCTCTTATTCCTCTTCACATTCCACTCCCCTTATAAATTTTTCAGTAACAGTAGACATTCAATATTATTTTATATTAATTTTGGGTGTACAGTATAGTGGTTAGACATTCATATAATTTAAGAAGTGATCCCCCTGACTAGTCTAGAACCCATCTGGTGCTATACATATTTATTACCATAATACTGACTATATTTTCTATGCTTTACATCCCCATGACTATTTTGTAACTACCAATTTGTGCTTCTTAATCCCTTCACCTTTTTCATCCTGCCCCCAACCCCCTCCCATCTATCACCTCAATAAATATAGTACCCATCTGACACAATACATAGTTATTAAAATATTATTGACTATATTCGTTATGCTATACTCTACATCCCTATAACTACTCATACTTTGTAACAATCAATTTTTACTTCTTAATCCCTTCTTCTTTTTTCACCCATGCTCCCAAGCCCCTTTTTATGTGGCAACCATCAAAATGTTTTTTGTATCTGTGAGTTCATTGCTGTTTAGTATGTTAATTTTGTTCTTTAGATTCCACATATAAGTGAAATTACATTGCGTCTGTCTTTCTCTATCTGACACTCCGTTCAGCACAATACCTTCTAGGTAGATCCATGCCACCACAGGTGGCAAGAACCCATCGTCTTCCATGGCCAAGTAATATTCCATTATATGTATGCGCATGTACCACCTTCTTTTTATCCATTCTTCCATTGATGGACATCCAGTCTGCCTCCACATCTTGGCCATTGTAAACAAGGCTGCAGTAATCATATAGTAGCATTTGTGGGATTCTTCAGATAAATACCCTGAAGTGGGATTACTGGGTCCTTCATTGTCTCTTCTTATAGCCTTTGTTTTAAAGTCTATTTTGTCTGTTATAAGTATTGCTACCCAAGCTTTATTTTATTTTATTTTTTAAAATTTCCATTTTCATGAAATCTCTTTTTCCATCCCTTTACTTTCTGTCTGTGTGTGTCTTTCAATACGAAGTGAGTCTCTTGTAATGGTTTTGTTATCTTCTCCATTCAGCCCTCCTAAGTCTTTAGATTGGAGAATTTAACCCATTTACACTGAAAGTAATTGTTGAGAGATAATGTAGTTACTGTCATTTTTTTATTCATAATTTGGTTTCTTTTTTTCTGTGTTAAAGAAGTCCCTCTAACATTCCTTGTCATACTGGTTAGGTGGTGAAGCACTCCTTCAGCTTTTTCTTGTCTGGGAAGTTCTTTATATGTCCTTTGATTTTAAATGAAAGTCTTGCTGGGTACAGTGGTCTTGGTGTTAGGTCCTTGCTTTTCATCACATTGAATACAAGTATTTCATGCCAATCCCTTCTGGCCTGCAAAATTTCTGTTGAGAAATCAGCTAACAGTCTTATGGGAACTCCCTTATGAGTTACTACTTGCCTTAATCTGGCTGCTTTTAGGATTCTCTCTTTACCTTTAATGTTTTCTAGTATAATTATGCATATTTGTGTGGTCCTGTTTGGGACTTCCTGTACTTCCTGGACTTGTATGTCTATTTCGTTCACCAGGTTAGGAAAGTTTTCAGTCGTTATTTCTTCAAATAGGTTCTCAATCCCTTGCTTTCTCCCTTCTCCTTCTGGTATCCCTATGATGTGGATGTCATGCTTGATGTTGTATCAGAGGTCTCTTAAACTACCCTTGTTTTGTTTTTGTTTTTTTGTTTTTTTTCTTTTTACTGATCCAGTTGAGGGTTTTGTGCTACCTTGTCTTCCAAATTGCTGATTCGATTCTGGCTTCATATGGTCTGCTGGTGATTCCTTCTTCATTTTAGTTATTGCATTCTTCACTTTGGGCTAGTTTTTTTTTATGGTTTCTATGTCCTTTTTTGTGCTTGCTATCTCTCTGTTGAAATTCTCACTAAGTTCCTTGAGCATCTTTATAACCATTGTTTTGAATTCTGTCTCTAATAGTTTGCTTGCCTCCATTTTGTTTAGTTGTGATTTTTTTTCTGGTGTTTTCTCCTGTTCTTTCATTTGGGACTCCTTTCTTTGTTTCTTCATTTTGGTTCCCTCTCTTTGTTTGTTTCTATGTATTAAATAGGTCTGCTAAGTCTCCCAGTATTGGCCCGGTGGCCTTATGTAGTCGGTGTCCTGGCACAGTCTCTCTGGTCATGTGCTCCAGGTACTCCAGGAGTGTCCCTTGTATGGGTTGTGTGTGCCCTCCTGTTATAGTTGAGCCTTGATTGATATTGGCATATCAATGGGTGGGACTGACTCGCAGGCTGATTGGTTGTGGGGTGTTGCCATGTCCACAGCTTACAGGCTGCTGTGTGGGGGGCTTACCCTACTGAGTAGGATTCGCCATAGTGGGCCCTAGTGCTTGTTGAGTCCACCCTTTTTGTATGCCACTTGTGGGGCTAATTGGGCAGTGCTCTGCTGTAGTCTGAAGCTCTGCTGCTGGTTCTGGGGCTTCTTGAGAGGGGCTGTGGTGCAGGTCCAGGTCACCCACTGCCTGTGAACAGCCAGGGCTACTTGGTAGGAGCTGTAAAATGATCCACAATTGTTCGCTGTTCTAAACCTGGAGGCATGTGGGAGAGGCCACATTGTGAACCGAGGATGGCTGCCACCAGTACTGGGCCTGGGGTAGCTCTACAAAGAAACAGGACACCCTGAGGCCTGCTGCCACCTGCCGGCTCCCTTAAGGGTCAGTCACTGATAGAGCCTTGTTGGGTATGCAAGTTAGTTGAGGCTAGGTCTCAGGGAGTCACTAGCGTGGGAAGAGTCATGGTCACCAGATTAATGTAAATTTTGGTTAGGTGCCAGTGCGAGCCTGGAGCTACTCAGCAAAAGTCTCAGAGCACTCCCAGTCCAGTTGCCGCCCACCTGGGTCCTTTGGACTCTGCTAGTTTTCCAAGACAGAGTGCAATTCGAGTGAGGCTGTCTGCTCACAGAAAAAGCACTTCTGGCATTGTGGGAGGTGGGTGGGGTGGGGTCCCAGAGGAGCTCACCAGGCCAATAAGATTCAGATTTGGTCCTGTGGGGGAGGGCTGAACACATGAAAAATGGCACCAGCCTACCAGCTGCATGAGAGAAGGACCCCTCGCAGGGAAAATGGCAACTGTTCTACGGTCTTCTCTGCATTGCTACCTACCTTAGTCTGTCCTCCATATGCCTCTGACAACACCTTGAGTCACCATTCCTCTGCCAGAGCCCAGGGTGAGTGACTGTGAGTAAGTGAATCTGTGTGGGGGCCATTTAAGAGGACATCTAGGTTTCCCACTGCCTTCCATCCCACCCAGATCATCAGAATCCCCACTGTTTTTCACATCCAGATGTTGCGGGGGCTCTTCTTCCTGTACTCTGGGCTGGGGAGCCTGGCATAGGGCTGGAGTCCCCGGCTACTCCAGGGGAACCTGCAGGGCCAAGATATCCCTCCTGATTCTCAACAGCCAATATGGAGGTTTTGGGAACATTCTGCTTCCATAACTAATATTTTTAGATGTCACTCATAAGAACATACAGATTCCTCCTATTTTCTTAGTATCAAACATGAAAGCCATCAGTGTATTCTCTCTGAAAAAAAATTGTTCAAAGTATTTATAGGCAGCTTTAGTTTTAGTTAGAAAGAATACATGGAGTCAAAGAGTGCAATTATAAATCTAAGTGGAAATCTGTTTCTGCAAGGGTTGGAATGTGCAATGAATAAGATTTATTGAGACCTAAACTTTCAACGGACTAGTTCATGAAAGCATGACAGGGCCACAAATGAGGTTTGTTTGTTTTTTGTTGCAATAGACTCTTTGATCTGTTCTTACTGTTGTCTTTAACTCCAAGATTTGTGGCAGACCCACAAATTGGGGATTTTAGAGGGAAGGCTTAACATGAGACTGACTCAAGGAAGAATTGAGAATAGCTTGGTTTTGTTGTTTGTGGTAAAGTATCACGGTGTGCCTAACAGCTGAGATATATACATATACACATATACACCAATTCTGGACTGGCAATATTAGGAAGTTTGCAGAGTATTAATGAGTAAGAATTTCTATTATACTTTATCCAGGCCAGTAAGGTAATGTTTTAAAATGCTGTGTATTCCAAGTAGTAAATAGTTGCCAAGAGTTATATTTTAATTCTTTAAGGATATCAAGGGTTCCATTGGTGTGATAGCACTGGAAAGGTCTTGGGATCTTCTTCCTTTTGTTTTTTAAATTATGCTTTAGAGCTTTACCATAATCCACTTCTTCTGAGAAGAGTGAGAACTGATTTCAGCTCTCCTGTTTCTTCACAGGGCATACTAGGATGCTAGAATCCTGTGGTTTTTCAGCTTTATTCTCTGCAACACTTAGGGAAAGTCTACAAGGATCTGTGGTGAGCCAGAGGCAGCTTGCCTCCCCACTGTGGTTAGAGGCAGGATTACTGAATGGAAGTGTTGCTCTACTTGCAGAGCTCACTGAGCAATTCATAAGAAAAGATGTGGCTAATAATAGAGCCAGGAACTGTGGTTAAACTATAGAAAATTGGACTTGGTCCATATGAAAGCCATCTGGGTTTGCTAATTGGCACTTATGGAAGTTCAGCTCCAATCCTCACACAGAAACGGGGAGATGGGGCCCTATCTTTCAGGTGTCAGCTGGAACTAACAGTAAACTCTTTGGCAACCTGGAGTTTTCTAGGCAGGAACTTTTAGTGGGTCTAGGGTCATCCTAGGGATGCAGCCTTGAGCTGTTGGGAACTATGGTTGTGTTTGTTCAAGTCTTTATAGGTCACAGTTGATGGGCATATTAAAGAAGCAGGCTCCAAGGAGCCTGGCTTGAGTTTTCAGAGACTCTTTGTCAGTACTGTTTACTAATCATTAGTGAAGTTGGGTGCTGTCTGTGGTGTGATTCCTGTGAGTCAGTTGCGGTCATACAACTCTTTGGAATTCTGCACTATGATAAAATTCAGTTGGGTCCAAGATTTCCTCTGATTTTTCTCTGCCATTTTCCCCAAAGTATAAGCTTATTGTTTCATTATTTTTGTTTTAATCACATAAATCTTGCCTGTTCCTTTTAAAAACCAGTTTGGATGAAGAACTAACAGAGTAAATCGAAGTGCTATGAAACATGGTCAAATACTATTTATGTTAATTTAAAGGACTAAGAGAATCTTTTGTAATTTATATTTAAAGTATTATTTGGTATAATTTAGTGAATCGCAATGTACTTTTTCTGATACATATTTTTCTAATATAATTCTATTATCAGAAAATTATTTCTATTAATATTATCATAATGTGAGCCTTTTAATTATTTTAATGCTGAAATGGAGAAAATGTACTGAACACCATACATTCTGAATTTGATGCCACTATGGAAGGCAGTGTGGAGGTTCCTTAAAAAATTACGAATAGAATTACCATATGACCCTGCAATCCCTCTCCTGAGTATCTCTCCAAAAAATCTGAAAACATTTATCCATAAAGACATGTGTGCTTCAATGTTCATTGCAGCTTTATTTACGGTAGCCAAGACATGTCCTTCGAGAGATGAATGGATAAAGAAGTGGTGGTATATATACACAATGGAATACTATTTTGCCATAAGAAAGGATGAAGTAGTGCCATTTGCGACAACATGGATAAATCTTGAGATTATTATACTAAGCGAAATAAGTCAGACAGAAATAGCAGAGAACCATATGATTTCACTGATATGTGGTATATAAAACTGAAAACAACAAAAGAATGGGGAAAACAAATGAAGAAAAAACCTCATAGACACAGACAATAATTTAGTCGTTGCCAGCGGGTAAGGGGGGAGGGGATCCAATATATGGTGATGGAAAGAGAACTGACTTTGGGTGGTGAACACACAATGGGATTTATGGATGATGTGATACAGAATTGCACACCTGAAATCTATGTAATTTTACTAACAATTGTCACCCCAACAAACTCTAATTAAAAAAAAAAAAAGAAAAAGAAATATCCAGGAATTAAGTCAGGACAGGGTCCCTATCTTAGGAGATGATGATAGTGATCAAGGAGCTAGAATCATCGAGAAATGTAGGGCAATGACCTGAGGGTCCCTAAGTGACAGCAAAAATGAGGAGTTATAAATGGTATTATTTTATGACATGATCTTCACATCTGGAAGGTTTTGGAGAAAAGAAAGAGAAGATGATTTAAAAGTGAGAAGAACAAAGAAGAAGAGTATCTGCTCCACTTCTGACTGGAACAGTACAGAGAAGGTATTGTTTACAAGGAAAAAAACGGCTATTTCAAGAGAGTGTTACAGGGGAAGTAGTGTCCTGGGGAGAGCCAGGCTTCTATTCTATGAGGAAGGTGAAAGGAAGACTTAGGAATGAGGTTGAGAATATGGAGGATTTTACTGATGATGGACGGTGAGTTCTGAAGGGCACAATGGAAAGATTCCTCGAATTAGAGATGGAGAGAGGTGAGAGAAGAAGAAAGAAAAAGGACAGTGCAGAGTTATACAGGGATTGGGAACTGGAGGATAGATGAGGGATGACTGAGAGTTCAGGGCTTCTAGTCGTGACTGGCAAGGAGGGAAAAAAGGCATAATGAGTTTCGTTCCTATGGATGCTGAAAGCAGAGTGAGGTGTTAAGGGATAAAAAGGTGTGCATTTCATCACTCCTGATGAAGGAGTATACAGTCTAAAAGCGGAGGGTCCTGTTGATGTGGGAGGAGGTGTGTATCCCCCATCTTGACCTGTGCGGATGAAAGAGAAACTTCTGGGGAAGCCTAATGTACTTGACACTCCACACAACCCAACCTTTCCACTCCTGATGATGGGAATAGAAATCTTACGCGGGTGAGGCCTGGTGTCAATGCTTGGGTTCATTTAAGACTCTGGGATCTTATGCTCTATTGCCAGAATTGTCCAGAATTTGAGTTAGTTTTCAATTCACTGGGGCATAGGGTATTTAAGGTATGAAGAATCTAAAAAATTTCAAGTTCAACCCCTTCGTTTCACAAGAGAGAAAACTGAGGCTGGTAAAGATTAAGTGCTTCAGCTAAGTTTCTTGTAATAATAGTGAGGATTGTAACTCAGATATCCTGATTTCTAAACTGTGACATCCCAGTTTCAACTACCCTGTGATGGCACTTAAATGTTCATAGTTTTAACAACAACAACGAAAAAGAACCAAAAAAAAAAAACCCAAATAAAACAACTTTCCAGTCAGAAAATATACTCATACAGACTCTATTACACAACTTTAGTTTTCTTCTAACACTTGTGTTTTGATAAGAGGAATAAAGAGTTTGCTTAGGTGTCAAGCATTTTTCACAAAATATGAAAAGCCATTCCATGGACAAGCCATTCCAACATATGTTCAAGAGGATGTTTTTCTAGGGTAAAAAAGGCTGAGAGCAGAGTATGAAGTTGAGGTTTCCATGGAGACTGTACCTTAAGAAGGTCTTTTAAATTGCTGAAGGTAAAGTAATATTCCTAGAAGTATGAAACACATTCGGCAGTCAGGATTCGTTTATTTTATGGCTGTCTATGTAGCCAATAGTTTTTGAATTCTCTTTGAAGGAGCTCTTTCTTGGGTGACTTGACACTGTGGACCATCTATTTAGAACCACAATAGATAGTCCTTGACTGGTATGCTATTATACACCTGAGGCATCGGGATAATTATATTGTTAAAATTCACAGTATATTGCACTTTTCTTACTGCAAAAAAATTGTATCTTTTCATTATTAGAATGCTTTCTTGGAAGTTACCGTGTTTTGAACTCATCTGCTCCTTTGCAGGAAGGATTCAAATATATGGGGATAAAGAGATATATCAGTTATTAAAGAATACAAGGATTATGAAGAATCAGGTGGAAAAACTTGTGTGTGCTACATGTTAAATAATGGCTCTATTGACATATATTAAGGCTTTCTCATGTCTTTCCTTGGCATGCACACAGCCTTTCACATACATGTGGCTTTCTAGTTCTCATGAATATGTCAGAGCTTTTCAAAGACCTGGAAGGACATTTCATTTTTATGACTTCTATTATGGGTTTAGCCCACCACGTTTTATTCTTACTTTTTTGAGCTATATTTTAAAATAATTTTTCTAGAATAAGAAGTAGTCTTTTTGGAGTTTTTCCCAGACAGAAGCCATTCAAATAATGTGTTGATGTGTTTGTAGACATTTAATCACATTGTGTATGTGTGGATGATTAAAACCATATACATATTAGCTCTTTGATTGTTTGTCTCCACTGACAAGTCTTTAGAGGCGGGGATCGTAGCTTGTTTACCATTCTATTTACAGTAAGTTAGCAGAGTGGCTGACACCTAGCATTCAGTCAATAAATAAAGAGAGGCAAACTTGAGGACTGGAGAATTTATTTAAGGAAATATGGTGAGTGATTGTCTCTTTAAGAAATGCCTAAACGTCTTAATTCTTTCATGCTTGGTGGTAACAACAATGAGAGAAAAACGGCTTTTGTCATTTCTAGAAAATAAATCTCAGCTAAAATACACAGTAGTGAATGTGATATTTCAAACCACTACTGACGTGTTCCTCACATTTTAGCACCCAGTGTTGTTATGAGAGGTTTCTGTGCACTTCGTTCAGCTGTGATCAATTCAAAATCTTCAGCTGTCAGTGGATTAAATGTTTATGGAACTAATCTGTCACTAATCTGGCATATAAATTTTTCCTGTTGCTTTTGCCAAGGACGTGTATCATGCTTTCAGGTATAATTGTTTTGAAATTTGCATTTCATGCTTTGCCATTTTTCAAATAAAAAATCCTGTATAGAAAACAATAATATACTTTTATTACAGTATATGGTACATGTCTAATGATGCTCTTCAAATGAAGTGAATTGACTTTTCAGATCATCTTTTTTTAACCTCCAAATTTACTTTTTTTCTAATGCAAAATTTGTGTCCTTGTTATGTTTACGATGGCTATAATAGAACGTACACAATAGCCTATGCATCAACCTCAAAACAGTATGATGTAAAGTGTTATACTTTTCTTTTAATTAAGTGACTGCTTTAACTTTAAGGGGAATCTAAATGAGAATTTGCATGGAAAGCATTATGGAAAACTCTGGGAAGACATACTTTCTTTGGTGCTGATATATTTGAAAGATATTTTTGAGTCTAGTTTTTGAATTGATGGGAAATGAATAGACATATATGTACAATGTTAAGAAGCTAAACATCTCACTTAAATCCATAGCAGAAGTAATCAGTCCTATTTTAGTGGAAATAGCATGAAAAAAACTGAGTTTTCTAAATGTTCTCCACTCACTCAAAATCTTCCAGACTTAAAAATTCAAGTCATAAAATTTCTGTAATATGACAAAATCTGGAATTTTCTATTAATTTTGTGAGACATAAGCCAGAATGCCCTCCTAATGTATAGAGGGTGTGTGATACTTGGATCCAGAGAGATGTAAAATAAAAGAAGAAATTCAAGTGTAGAATGGGCACCTTGCACCATCAGAAGTAAAGCATAATATCAGCAGTACCATATTAGCATTTTTTCTGCATTAGACTTTAAGCCATTATCAGAGTAGACCATGACTTAACAGCACTCAAAGTAGATGGTTATTTACATTGGAAAAATAAATAGTTGTTTAATCTCATTATAAAAGATTGGTTAGTGTTTTATTTTTTCTTTAATTTTCCAGTTGATTGTTATGGCATTATATAATCCCATCACAATTAGAAGAAAACCACTGGGGAATTATTCTAGAAAAGGAAAACGAGTTAATGCTCAATGCCTTAACTTGCTAAATGATATAACAGCTTAGTGGGAAAATGCCTTGGATACAGCATCCTCTCCCTCTCGGTCTTCCTCTTCCTCTCCTTCTCCCTCTCTCTCGCTTTCCCCCCTTCTTCGCCTCTTTCTCCTCCTCCTCCTCCTCCTTCTTTTTTTTTTTTTTTGCTTTCTCCTTTAATGGCTTCTTCTGTGGTGAAGGGTAAGCTTCTCAACAGCAAAGAGACAGCAAACACAGAAGTTAGGCACACAGACTTGGTAGCCACATTATCTGGGTTTGAAACCCAGCTTGACTACTGATTAGTTGCGTTATGTCGGGCATGTCCCTCAAGCTTTCTATTCTTAGTTTCTTTATCTGTAAAATGATGATACTAGTGGTTACCTCATAGGATTGGTATGAAGGTTAAAGGAAATAGTATATGTCAAACACTTTGAACAGTGCCTGACATATAATACATGTTATATGTGTTTGCCAATATTATTAGTGGTAAATCATTTTACAGCACACAACATATTAGGGATTTTTAGAGTAATTTATTAGTTCTCATTGCTAAAGAATATCCTTATATGTTGCTTTTACTTCAATTATTTTTCACCCTTAGTTTAGAAAATAAATACCTTAATTTTTGTTGACCTCTTCTGAGCCTTTTGCAGAATGAGGGCATCTGGGACATTTTCACTAAATCACTCGTCAGAAGGTCCATTACCATTAGTTGAACTAACGGCTACTGGCACCATTCGCTTAAATCAACTAATGGGCAGCAGCAATTTCTTCAGCCTTTCTTTTAATGAGTGACTTTTTTCTTGCTTGGATCCTTGTGTTGGTTTAAGTGTAGATGAATCACTGAGGATTTCTTTCTCTGCTTCTATATATTTTAAAAATCTTGACAAATGCACATTTCCTTCGCTAGTCTCAATGCATACCTTTTAAAAGCCTCAAAGCCACTACTCAAAGAACAGGAGGAAGAAAAGCAAACTACTGGAGGTGGGGAGATGGAGAGTGTACTTGCGTGGCGCTTCTCTGATTGTCTGTAGTGAAGTACCAACTTTCATTTTGTTTTTAAATTTCCACCCCGTTGCTGACCAATGCTTTTATGAAATACAGTACATTGAACTTCTAAGAAATATGATCATGCAGTTGGATGACTTGGCAATCCCAAACTGTTGTAAAAGTTTCTAGGTACCCTCATAAATCAAGCATATATCTTGAAATGCATTGTTAACAAACCTGGGCTGGCACTGACATAGAGTATATTCAGATAGGCATGTTTATGAGAGTTATTTTAGAATATCAAACTTAGTTTCTTAAATGAGGGGCAACAAGTTTACACCATCCTTCACAGAGTTGGTTTTATATAATTACTTATTTGTCACTCGGTATTTAAAGTCTAATTTGAAATCTAACCTATAGTAACAGAAAACAGATCAGCATTTGTCTGCAGCCTGGTGTGGGAGGGTATTGACTGCTAAGGATTGGGGAGAACCCGAAATGTTCCATTTCTTGTTTGTGTCGGTGGATAGATGCATTTTGAAACTCTGAATTGTATGCTTATAATGAGTGCATTTTATTAAATGTAAGTTATATTTCTCTTTTTAACGTTTTTAAATTAGTTTCAGGTGCACAAAACAATGTAATAGTTAAGACATTTATCATTTATATCCCTTACACAGTGACAACCCCTCCATCCACTACCCCTCTGACATCGCACACAGTGTAAGTTATATTTCAATAAAGGTGGATAAAAATACAGACTTTTGAAAGTCTGTCTTTGGGAGGAGTGAAGAAGCAAGGAGGGATGTACCCAGTCCTCCCTTGACCTCTTTAACGTAAGGTCATATCCTTCCACTCTGCTCCACACCGTAATCTCATGATCCACCACACACGAAGTGGCACTGCTTTGTGACAAGCACTTCATGGGGTTGGAAGGTCCTGCACATGATAAAAGTGGACTTGGTTCTCATTGTCTGATCTTTCTTGGTTGGCCTGGAAAAGTCCTTTCTATTTTCACAAAAGCCATCTCTTTAAAATAAGACAATTCTGAGTTATTGCATAAGAAACTTTAGACTTCTTTTAAAACTTATTTTATTGGCCAAAGGTGAAATAAACTTGGGTTCCTCAAAAAGCAATTTTAAATTAACATTTTAAAATACTTGAGAAGGTTTTAGCAAGTTATGCAATACATAAATATATTTGGTGAAGGAATAGCCATGCATGTAAACTTGAAATTGATCTCTATAAGAAAAATCACAGAATAAATATACAAAGCCTCTCCATAGTCTTTATATTACAGATATACTCATTATTTCATTTCTAGCAATAAAACTCTTCTTAATACAAATTGAGAATAATGACTGATTACTCAAGGAAGGCTAAGAATACATTTTTCTCTGCCATATTTACAAGCAGGTAATTCCACATTATGCATGAAATGAGCAGTAAAAAGTCTTTTCACCAACAAACCAATGTATTATGGATTACCTAGAGCCTCAGATTAGATGGGAAAGTCATTTTTACCCCAAATATTTTATGGGAGTGCACATTTAAAATTGCGAAAATTTACTATCTTTCTATATCTGTTTACTGCATATCTAACTATTTATCTATTTTTCTATTTGTCTGTCATCCATATAGGCATGAGAGAATTATTTTCTTTATGTCTTTGGGGTTGTTGCACTATTTGCAACAATTGAGTTGTACATTAAGAATAATACTTGCTTTGTTCTGATTATGTTTATTGCATAGAAAAGTGTGAGAAAAAATAATTTTACTCTTAAGCCATAATACAGAGATAACTAGTCTTAATATTATAGTGTATATCTTACAATTTTCCCCCATTGACTACATATACATATGTAAAGCTAACATTTGATGTTATAGCACTTCTTAGGTGTAGATATAGTTGGCTTGAACATTCACCCGAATTCACACTACTATATTATTGATAATGAATTACTTAATCTAGTAGTTATCTATTTTATTTGACTTCACTTTTAAAACATAAATAACAAAAATAAAGTTTTGTTTCCCTAACAAAGGACTTTAAAGGAAACATGAAAAGAAAATAAAAATGAGATTATAGAATGATCAACCATATACACTATACAATAATAGAGTCAAAAATTAGAAAAAGGTTATATTGGTACTTTGCACTAGCCCATCTAGATCAACCCTTTAAAAAGTAAAAGAAGTATATAAAAAACCTTCTACGTTCAGCATTGTAAGAGAGAATCAGATTGGAGCAAATGGGAGCCCAGAGACAAGCTCAATACTCAAAGATACTTTCATTTGCTAATATAGAAGTTTGTGGAGCTGTGAGTTTGACAGCAAAAGAAATGGAAGTCAATTACAGGGCACTTACAGTGGGGAGTAAGATAACTGACTTGCCGTCCTCCCCACTGGAAACACACACATTAAGCTGGGATTCTGAAGGGCTACTTTCACAGGATAAGAGTGAACCAAAGATAAAACAGCCCTCGCTCCTACGTGTAGTTCTTGTTTTCATTATGAGAACCTCAATCTTTGAACTTAAATTAAGCTACTCCTGAAGTGTAATGTCACTTGGGTTCTAGAGAGAAAAACAAAAAACACAACTTCCTGTAGGAAAATATCCTCTTTTAGTCTTCAAATTAAAAATAAATAAATAAATAAAATATGTAATGGGATGACAGAAAAACATCCAGCTATAGAAAGAATACACTGTGAACAATAATCTGCATAAACAAAGTAAAAAGCCCCACAAATTTCAAATATAGAAATTATTAGAGACAAACTATAAAACAGTAATGCTTTCTATGCTTAGATATATAGAAGTAAAACTTGAAAACATCTACAAGTAGAAAAGTGTAAACAGTGACATAGTAGATTTAAAGAAGAAATCAAGAATTAATAGATAGGTTAACAACAGATTAGGCAGGACTGAAGAGACAATTAATAAACTAGAAGACATATCCAAAGAAATTATCCAGCATGAAGCATGTAGAGATTAAAACATGATTAAAAGCACAGAAAAGAATGCAAAAGACATAGAGGATGGAGTGCAAAAGTTTAAATATGAGTCCCTGAAAAAGAGGAGAGAAGGATGAGCAGAAACAATATTTTGAAAAGATGACAGTTTTATATCTAACTATTGCATTGTTTTGTACACCTGAAACTAATTAAAAAAAGATGACAATTTAAAAAAATCATTTCATGACTTAAAAAACTCTAAATCCTAAGTAGGATAAATAAAAATAAATATATACAATGACATAATAAAATGCTAAAAATAAAATCAAAGAAAAACTTCTTAAAAGTATTCTGAAAATAGATTGCCCCAGCAGAACGGCACTAAATGAAAATGATCCCAGATACAACTCTGAGATGCAAGAAATAACCAATAATCAAGGAATCAACATGGGAAATCTGACAATTTTCAAAAACATCTATTCAAAATATATAGCACAATGAATTCACTGCAGAGTTCTTTTGAAGAGTTCCCAGTCTTTAGTCAAGGGACTCTTTGTCTATGAGTTAATTAGCATCTAGAAGTTGAATAAGGATTACAATTTTCTATTGTGGTAGCTGAAGAGTGCTTCTGTTCCCCAGATACGGATTTTTTTCCCATACAAACAAAGCAGGACATTATCGAGCTACTTATATATATTGGTTCCAGGAAATTCTCGGTCAGTTATCCATCATCAATAAGATGGTGCTCAGAGCATGTGATTACCGTGTGGCTCCCTGCTATTTATTAGAGTAACCATGTTCACTTTGCCTCTGTTACTTAAATGCTGCTACTTGACTTTTTACAGTCTGAGGTCGTTACATTCTTTATATTCTTTTCATGACAGCAGCAGTGCAGTCACTCAAAACCTTACACTAAAAGGAATTTGATTTTTGATGAATGGAGTCATAATTTAATTAGCTAGATTTATTGATTTATTGATTTATTTTGCCTGTTTACTCTATGAAGCTCTAAATTCCCATGGGCTTATTACTGGGAATTGTACTGCTTTCTCCTTTATCTCAGACAGATGACTAGTTCCAAATTCCCCTATTTCCTTGGGAGTCTATTATTTACAACTCACTTTTTAGAAATAATTTCTGTGTCGGCTAGGATTTTGAATGCAACAACAGTAATTTCTTAGCAAAGAGAGGGATTTCTCAGAACACTATTGGAGGAGCTCACACTAATGATGGGAGTTGGACCACACACTTGAAAAGCAGGGGACAGTTGTGCTGAGACAGGAACAGAGATGTCAGAGTCCACTGTGGTCATGGTTAGAGAAGGAGGTCCACTCTTAAGAAATGATTACTCTCAGCATGCATTTCCTGCTTTTCATCCTGCCAGACTTCTAGACACAGCAATTGAACGGAAATAAATGCATATCTATCCTTCAAAATATTTAAAGACTTTTATTAAAAGTTGTCTCCATTATCTCTAAAAAGAGTTTTTATATTCCAAATGTTCGCTCTATTAGAAAGAAGCACAAGAGAGCAGAGACGAATAATTATCTTCTCTTCAAGCATGACCTTCTTTGAGCCATTTAGCAATATTCTCCATGAAATAATTAAGTGTAATTGGGACACCAGATATGTAGACTTCTGCTAAACAACCAATCTGAAAGGTTGTGTCTTGGCTAAAGTATCTTAAAACACTCAAGGGACAATTTCCTGGTTTAGAATTAGAGAAACTAATTAGGACAAGTGTTCTTATTAATATGGAAACAAAACTGAGTTATTTGAAAACCTAAAACTAGACACCTTTGGGAAAATTTTTGTGAACAGGATGAATTAAGTACTCAGGAAAGAGGATGAATATTTGAGTAAAAAGTGTTTTAAGATGTGGGGAAATATTGAGGATGGTATGAACTATAAAGGAGCAAAGAGACAAAAGCGATGGATGTTGTATGTCCTATGGGAAAAAAAACAAGAAAGAACCGCAAACAAACACACAAACAACCAAAATCAATGGAATGCATTCTCCTTTTCTGTTTTGAAGCCATGAAGAAAAATATAGGCAACTGGTTGATAATTTCACGTGATGGAACATTTCATGCACAATCTCAGAGGGCTTCCACCTACAAGATATTATCCACAAGCAGAGAAATGGTGAAGAAAACATAACTGGTTGATTTTTAAGAAGCTCTATTTCAAAGAGGAAAGCCATAGAAATTGTGGTTGGAGTAGACAATTGCTAAGCGATTACTATAGTTAGCTATAAGGAAAGCAGAAAAGTGTGAACTAAGATTGTGCTAAGAAAGAATTGAATTCTGTGCCTGTCTCTGCCTTTCTCTCTACTTGAGTAATATCTGTTTGTCCTCACAGCCTCAGGGAGGACAGAGCTCCAGTTTCTTGGAAAGGGAGGTAGATGTCACTGTTTGTCCTGGTGATGACGGTGATGCTTCTCAGGGTGGTGGCTGGGTCATGGTGGGAGGGTTTGAAAACCCAACTATTGTCTCCCTGCTCTTGTAGAACAGATTCGAGACCAGAGGAGTGAGGTAAGAAAGAAGTGGGGCCCCACAACCCTGTTCAAACTGCTCCGTAGCCCTGCAGTCTTTCTCAGACATCCCTTCTATCAGATGCAGAGGCTGAATTTGAAAATTATCTAAGATTCCTTCTAGGTTGTGTTCGTGTGTTCTAAGAATATAGTTTAGTGAGGGTGAATTATTTTTTCTGGAACACATTTTTTTTTCTTTGTTTTTTCTTGCTTTGAATGAAACAAAATGCCATTTCTTGAAAGAGACTTCCAGGTTTTTCCTTCGATATTTTTGGACTCCACACTTACTTGCTGCAAACAGTAGGGGTCAGACAAAGAATAGCTGTATTTTTTCCACTCGAGCTCAAACTTCAGTTGGCATTGCCTTACCGTGTGTAAAGATTCTTAAATAGGCCATATTATATGTGCTGTGGATATTTAGATAAGAGGTTTTTTTAATGAGGTCTTTGAATTTCTATTTTCTATTGCTGTAACATACATTCACAATTTGTTCATAGCGAAAAATCTTTCTCAAAAGGTTAAAATTTAAAGTGGTAAAAATAGACTTTTAATACTTATGCCAAAGATTTTCTCTGATAACATCATACAATACAAGTAATAGTTTGAGGTACTTTTAAATATAAATTCTAGAATCAAATAAGTAATAATTAGCAACCTGCATTATCTTTACCTAAATATGCAATGTATCTTTTCGTACTCTAATTGTCCCAATTCCTTTTCCTTCTCCTTTTTATAGTACTTGATGATACAATCACAAGTCCAGCAAAAATAGCAACTATAATTTCCTATGTTCTCAGAAAACCCTTGAGACCCAATAAAAATAAATCATAATGTCATAGAATAAGCGAAATTTTTATTAAACTTATTTTCCTAACTGATTTTAACATCTGGGTTGTGGTACACTAATGTAGGTATTTTGTTGTTCATGGAACGTTAGTAATAAGCTTGCTTATTTATTCTAGTGTACCGTACGCATGATCACACTCACACTGTTGTCTACACTGGAATCAATAAATGCTGCATTAGGTTCTGGATTTTTCCATTGCCAATCGAGATCAATTAATCCATTGCTAGTTAAACTAGTTAATCCAAAGTAGCAGCCAGGCAGGAATATTAAAAGATAATAAAAGTGCAGGAGATAACAATTTTTAAAAAACGAAACAGAATGGGTTCATTCCAAAGAGCAAAGGGAGAGGTCCCATAGCCATGTGACCCTCCAGGAACAACGGAGCTAACGTGGGTCAAATTCCAGTGACAAAAGTTTCTCTGCAGATAAAATGTACCTCTCACCTTATATGGAAAGAACTTCCAGATTGAACCAAAAAAACTTGAAGCATCGTTTCCCTTAAAAAAATTTTTTTTGCTTCACGCAATTGAATTAGATTATAATTATAAAATTATTTCTAGGGAACAGTGACTGCCATTTTATATTTTTTCAACATAACACCACATATATGTGGATCCTTAAGATGTCTGCACTTCTCTGAAAGAGAGAATTCATCATGAAAATATCCTTCATTTTCCAATTACATAGGTTGACCAGTGTAATCAACCATCTCTAAACTAAAGGGTCTTTACCTGCTGAATCATTTGCTAAAGAAGTGTCAAGTCACTGTGCAGTGGGAAGATTTTCCTAATGAGATTCTTGGTGGTTAGACAGCATGAACCAAAGAAGAATGATTTTCCCTGTCAGTCACCTCGAGCTTTCACTGACCCAGTGCTTTGTAAGTGCAGCCACTCACTATCAGTGAGGGCCGGCAGGCTTTGGCTGACAGACTGTTTGGATCAATTGACCTTTAACAGTTTTATTGTTTACACTGCCCTTTAAATTATCTATCACCTTTTTTTTTTCTTTTTAGCTCTAATCTGGGTATCTTTACAGGCTTAGACAGGTAGGATGCCTCTTCATCTAAGGAAAAGAAAAGCTCTTCTTAGAGTTCAGAGGTGGGAATATGTCCTGGGGTGGGGTTATGAACAGGGCAGATATTCCCACCCTCTCTCTGATGCTGCCCACACAGAAGGGAAAAAAACACACACAAAAAACGAAAAAAAAAACCCTCTATATGTTTTTGCTTTGAGGTATATTTCTGTCTTTTTTGTCCTAATAGAAAGGTCATAATTCTAAATTGAAATATGTATATTGTAGTCCCCTCTATTTGCAGTTTCACTTTTGTGGTTTCAGGTACCCGTGGTCAGCCATGGCCTGAAAATATTAAATGAAACATTCCAGAAATAAACATTTCTTAAGTTTTAAATTGTGCGCCATTCTGTGTCCCACCCCAGATATGAATCCTCCCTTTGTCCAGCGTCTCCACGATGTATGCCCTCCCTGCCACCCGTCACTTAGCAGCTCGCTGGGTTATCAGATTGACTGTCATGGTATCGCAGTGCTTGTGTTCAAGTCACCCTAATTTTACTTAACAATGGCCCCAAAGTACAGGGGCAGTGATGCTGGCAATTAGAATATGCCAGGGAGAAGCTACCGCATTTCCCCGAAAATAAGACCTAGCCGGACAATCAGCTCTAATGCGTCTTTTGGAGCAAAAATTAATATAAGATCCCGTCTTATTTTACGGTAATGTAAGACCGGGTCTTATATAATATAATATAATATAATATAATATAATATAATATAATATAATATAATATAATATAATATAATATAATGCTGAGTCTTATATTAATTTTTGCTCCAAAAGACGCGTTAGAGCTGATTGTCTGGCTAGGTCTTAGTTTCAGGCAAACAGGGTATAAAGTGCTTCCTTTAAGTGAAAAGGAGAGCATAGTACAATAAGGTAATTTGAGAGAGAGAGAATATTCACATAACTTTTATTACAATATATTAAAATTGTTCTATTTTATTATTACTTATTGTTAATCTCTTACTGTGCCTTTTTATAAATTAAACTGTATTACAGGTATGCAGGTAAAGGAAACAGCATAGTATATATAGGTTTGGTGCTATCCATGCAGAGTTGCAGCTGTCCCCTGAGGGGCTTGAAGCGTGTCTCCCACGGATAAGGGGGACCAGTGTATGCCAGCCAAGAACACATTGTTTAGCACTTTCTCCACACTTGGCATCCTCCTTACGCAAAATACGATAATGGGGTGAGACATTTTTATTTTACTCTTGTCCTGAGCGGTCCCTCCACCAGAACCTCTGTGTCTCACTGTGTCTCCAAATCTCTGGGTGAGGAGGCCTGCGGGCATTGTGCCACAGCAAGGAACTCAAGCTCCTGGGGAAGCGGAAATCAGAACTGTGTTATTACCATTTTTCTTCATCACATCTTGCATCCTTGCAACCTTGAAAAATCTCAAGTTGGACGATTGATCTCAATGCTGGTTTTAATATAAGCAAATACATGACAAAGGGGATGGCAAGTGTCATAAATCCTGGTCTCATGCTTTTTCTTAACCCTCAGCTTTCGTCAAGGCAGGATGGACTCCTGTTGCGAGAGAACAGATTTCTTCCTCTGCTTTTTTTTTTTCTTTTTTTTAGGTTTTTAATGTTTCTGCAGTGTAAACAAACTAGCATTCAGGGCACAACTCTTCGTGTCCCAGTTTATGAATGTCTAGCACATTATATTTTCTACTCATATCAGTCTGGGAGCATCCCTCAGATGAAATACCTTTCCGTCTGCCGGTTCTCCCAAATTCTGCTTCCCACGAACTGAGCTCATTTTCCATTCTGCCTTTCAGTTTAATTCTCTCGCCCCAATTTCTCCTCACCTGAGTTCTTAGAGACCCTGAGGTTATCTTCACTTCCACTAACCAACCCCCAAATGTGAGAGCTGCAGATAATAAATAACTCCCCAGTTAGGGAGGTACCTTCAAATAAAACCTAGTCTAGAAGGCTCACAACTTTTTCACTCAAGGCAATCCCAACACAGTAGCATCTCTTAAGCAATAATCATGTATCCACACCTTCCAGAGCTTTCAAATGCAAGTGATTGACGCTGCTAAGATCAGCAGGCTCCCGAGGTGTATCTCTCAGTGGTGAAAATTTTAGTTGCAAAGATCCTGATATTCTTGGGTCCAACAAGTGTTTCCTCCAAGATGCCTAGATATTTTAAAAGAAATCCCCTTTGTTCCAAAGCTTGAGATTAATTTCCTCTCTACTATGACGGACAAATATGATAGAGATAAGAGGACTTGTTTGTTGTAGTGGGTTAAATAGTGGTCTGCAAAAAGATATGTCTAAGCCCTAACCCCCAGTGCTTATGAATGTGACCTAACGAGTATTTGGAAATAGGGCATTTGCAGATGTTATTAAGAATTCTGGATTTAGGATGGGCCCTAAGTCAATGAAAGGTGTCCTTGTAAGAAGAAAGGAAGACAGAGAGAGACACACAGGGGAGAAGGCCATATGAAGACAGGGGCAGAGATTGGAGTGATCAGTTGATAAGCCAAGTTATGCCAACGATTGCCAGCAACCACGAGAAGCTATGAGAAAGGTAAAGAAAAGATTCTCCCTTAGAACCGCCCAAAGAAACCAACCCTGCCAGCACTTGATTTTGGATTCTGGCCTCTAGAACTATGAGAGAATAAATTTCTGTTGTTTTAAGCCACTCGGTTTGTGGCCCTAGGAAATGAATATAGCTACAATAATGTCAGCTAATGGAAGGCTTTCTTCCTGTTGTGCTATCCACGTCCCTGACAACAGATCTGATTGTTTTTGGGGACCAGGCTATCAAGATTGTCATGCCATTGCTGACACCTATGCATGTCCAGTCTGGATGGAGAAGATTGTTTTCCCAAGGATCTCTCCTCTTGGGGTACTGGTATGATTCTAAGTGGCACACACTTGACCAAATCCATCAATTAAGTTTAGACATAGCAGTTTATTGCACTCTGTACAATTTACTGTGCTGTTATTTGTGGCCTAGTTCATTGGCAGGAATAGATTTTAGCTCTTTGGACAACCATGTCATATATTGTATACTTCACTGTCCCTTTCCCAGCACCTGGTATGATGATATCTTGTACATATCAGTGGGTGTGACATGTCACATGGCTAGACTCTTGCATATTCAGCAGTAGTACTGCCAGGAGGAAATGTTTTCAGTGCGTTCAAAGAAGCAGGAACAGGAAAGTAAATAAGGAGGCCACATTTTTATCACATGTTCAATTCCCTCCTGATCCCATTAGGAAGCTGGAATGGAAGTCAAACAAATGCAAAGGTGGCCATTGTCACCCCTGCTTTGCTTCCCCCTGGTTTTGCCTCCCCAACTCCTCAGGCCTGTCTTGGTTCTGGCCTCAGGTCTCCCTTCATTTATCAGTCTGTACTGAGCTTATACGGAAACGCATCTCTTTTATCCCTTTTTTTGTCCTTGCCTTCCTTCCTTCATCAAATTCCTCACCTCCAAATTAAGTTGAGATCTAAAACCTGGCTGAGAAGTAGTCTTCTCCAGAACGTGGGCTTTCTCTCTTCTGCGTGAGCCACATGAGGATAAGCCCTGGCATGTACTCACGCGCGCCAGTGTCCTTACCCCATCCTTCCAGCGATGCTCCTTTGCAGTACAAGCCACCAGGGCTCTTGGTCCAGTTCTGGTTTAGAGACTCATCTGGAGCGCCCACACATTCACTTACAGCCTTGTTCTTTGTCCAGCTTGTCAGTGGCCCTCTCTTTATCCTGCCCCTGCTTTCCAACCACCTCTATAGAGACAGAATCCTGGTGCAACAACGTTTGCTTACCATGGACTCCTACTTGGAGCTACTTGGTTGGAAAACCTAATCCTGATGGACTCCAGAAATGGAGCTGGGAATCTTGGGGTCCTTTGCACAGCTAGGAATTTGACCTTGTCTGCTCTGGGGCCAGCCCTTAAGTCCAAATCAGCTCTCCTCGAGTGATCTCCAACCCTAGTAACAGGAAGCCCTATAGAGACCTGGGTTTCTCTTCATCATGTGGACACTATTTTGGGCATCCTCTTTATGTGTCACCAAAGCATTTCCAAGTTATAAATAAGCATACAGATATTGAAAAGGGATGAGACAAAGATAAAAAATCGTTTGGTTACTGAATTTATAGTGTTGTGTAACTATATGGGTAGTGCTTAATGTAAACATTCTGAATAGCGACTAGAGAAAGTTAATCATTAATTAATACCCCATGGAAATAAAAAGAAGTAAAGCTTAATAGCTGTGGTCCAATACCTCTATTCAATACGAAATGTTAAAGATGAGATGAATAGTGTGGTTTTAGGTTGTAAAATGGGAGTGTACGTTTTTCTTGTCTTACCCTTAGTGTGTGATGCTAAATGAAAGTCAAAGGGAATTGGAGCAATAAAGCATCACAAGGACACTCTGTTTGTCCTCATAGGAACTCCAACCGATGGAGCATATCAGGAAGGCAAGTATCCAGCAGACTTGCAAGATGAGAACTCAGTATTAGAAAAGACTTGGAATTGGGAGAGAAGTCAGCAGAGAAAGGAGACTATGGATAGATTTGTATTAAAGAATCTGAGAAGATGAGTAGAGGAATGCAAAGAAAGAAAATCTTTCTATAGCCCCACCATTCTAATTTCAGGCGCACCTTGGGCTGAGGGAGGGTATTTTTTATTGGGAAAACTTTAAGTAAAAATTATCAAGAATAATAGGTACTGGGACCATAATGTTTGCACAAAGAAACATTCACGGTATCAAAAAATTATTTAGGGAAGAAAACTTTGGAAATGTTTAGACATTGGTTGTTGTCTTTAAGGGAGGACTTGGAACATTAACATTTGGCTCATTATTTTAACCCTGACTAAAATTATATCAACCAGCTTGTGACGTATGTCCAGGGCTTCTTTATTGTCCAATGTTTCCTTTCATAAGTGTAGTGGTGCCTATGTCAATTATGGTTCAATCTGAGAAAAGTAACCAGTAGGAGATATAGATTAACAGGTTTGTTGTGAACTGGCCTACACGATTGTAAGGGGCTGGTTAGACAAGTCCGAAATCTGTAGGGCAAGCCATACAGATGTATGCATCCAGAGGTCAACTGGAACTCTTGGGCGTGAGCTGAAGCTGTGATCTGCCAATAGAATTTCTACGCTTTCTGGGAAGTCTTGAGTGTGCTCTTCAGGCTTTTAAGGAATTGGATGAAAACAAGAGGGTGGGCTGAAGGCAAATGGAGCACTGACTCGGGTTTAAATGGCAGAACTTATCCATTGTAAAGTCATGGTCAGATTCCGTCAAACTCAGTGGTCAATATCCTACTATTCCAAAGGGAGTCTATTGAAACTCTGGGTGGTGACATCTCCATGAGATTGCTGATGTCTCACCGTCACCTGATGTGACTGGCTGTAATGTCACATCGCCCTTTCATTTTCCCAGGGTGGTCATTTGGCACTTACTTGTAGTTCCTTCCAAATGTAGACTGTAGTACCTGCCTGACTCAGAACACTGAGAATGATATCTAGGGCTCAACCAGAATCAGGCTTCTGCTAATACCATATAGATCTCGGTGTAACATTGCTGCATTTTCTTGCTACCCCATTTCTTGCTTCTTAAATCTCAGGGAGACCCTTTACCTAGATTCTTAAGACAAGAGGACAGCTGTTTCTATATACCACATTCCTGTTGCAAATATTTTCCCCGGTTTGCCCTGACTTATGTATTTTTGTAATGCAAAAGTTATTTTAAAATATTTATTATTTTACATAATTATACACAACATACAATACATATAGAATACACAGAATGCATAAATATTTATGGAGTCAAATTTATTAATATCTTCTTTTATTGCATCTGGATTTGATTTATGAATAGAACCTCTCCTTATCCCTAGATTATGGATGAATGTGTTCTTCCCATGCATTCTTTTAGTACTTGCGTGTCTTCATTTTTAACATTTATTTTTTGGATGAATTGGAATTTATTATTGCATATAGTGTGAGTTAAGGATACAATTTTATCTTCTTTCAAATGGCTTTTTCAATTTTTCAATTTTTTTTTTTTGCCTAGTGATTTGAGACACCATCTTTGTCATTTGTTAAATTTCCATTTGTTCTTGGATCAGTTTTCAGACCCTTCTATTCCACTGGTCTGTCAGTCTATTCAGGTGCCAGTACCACACTGTTTTAATTATATGGGCTTCAAAGTATGTTTTCATGTCTGATGGGGTTATACTCCCTAATAATTTTTCTTTTGTAATGTTGTCATAGCTATTCCTGCATTTTATTTTTCATTATGAACTTTGGTATTAACCTGTACAGATCCAGAAAAGTATCTATTTTTTATTTATTTTTGGTTACCTTAAATTTATAAATCAACTGCGGGAGAAATGACATTTTAACGATGAATTAAGTCATCCTATCTTGAGAGCAAAGGGTACCTTTCTATTTGTTCAAGTTTCCTTTTGTCTCCTCCAGGAACATTTTAAAGTTTTCCTTACATAGGTTTTACAAATTTCTTCTTAAGTTTATTTCTAAGTATTTTATACCTTATTTTACTATTGGAAATAAGGTTCTCTCCAATATTGTATCTTCTAAACAGTTATTGTGTGTGTATAGAAGGCTATTGATTTCCTTATTTCCTTATATTAATTTGACATTCTTCTTTATCACTGAATTATTTTGTCTAATTTAATTTTCTTGAAAAATAACATTAGAGAATTTCTTCCATTGCAAATGTTTCATACTATTCATACTATTTCTATAATAGTATGAGTTAAATAAATTTTTGGAGGATAGCCTGATCCCAAAAACATGATTGTGCTTTCAAAAAGTGCATTTTTACTTACTAACAGCCAAGTTACAGAGAAACTTATAGAACACAACCAATGTATAAACCAAAGTATAAATGGATAACTGCTTGAATATTTTAACTATGAATATAAAGAAATTAGAAAGTTATGCCATTAAAAAAGGCATGATATTTGCATATATACACATATATATATATATATATTTACATTTTTTACAGTATGAATTCAATGCTATCCCTTTAAATGATTTTTAAATATAGTTTTGCAGTTGAAAAAGGACATGATGAGAATTACCTTTGGAGTTTGATAAAATTTCCTTTAAGAGAAGACTTGCCCCATCTTTGCCACATACAATGTTATACTAAATGCTCTGTGTATTTAAACTTTATTTCAAGCGTATTGCCTTTCTGCAATCTTTGCAATCAACGAATCTGGGTAAGTCACCGAATCTTGCTAAGGCACCAATACTTGTTTAGTGCACAATACATATAATCTAGAATATTTCAGATTTATTTCTTCACAGACTGAGAAGATGTAATTTTCCTCAACTCAGTGTATTGTCTTTATAGCTCCTACCATAGTATCTCAGGCCTGGGAAGCACTTTGAGAAGCAATTCTTCAGTGCCCCTGGTTCCATAGAGAATCACAGAACTTGGCACAAAGATCCTGCAATTTTCTTCAGGAGCACATTTTAATGTTTAATAACCCATAAGATTCTGAGAAAATTTTTCTTACACCTGTATTAAATTGCTAATGGTGCATCAATTTTGAGTTTCAATCCTAAGTAACTGGAATAAATTACCTTTGCTAGAGAAGCAGACCTCCACATAGGACCTAAAGAAGTGCTGTCTGTGTGAAATAAACGGAAAATATGACCTTTCTGGGCTGGAGCAAGAGATTTTCAATCACGTGCCCAACTCCGCAAAGTATTTGTGTTTTAGGAGGCTGGACCATTGCAATCAAATGATCTTAGTAGCAGCCCTCCTGGACTCTCATATTGGCCCCGGGATGGAAACTGACAGCACAAGATGAACAGTGAAAGCACCCACCTACTGAAAACGGTCTGCTGGACTTTTATCATGACTCTGAAAGTATAAGGCACTTTACATAGAGAAATGCAACATGGCTGTAGAAGATGGCAAAGTGAAGAGATTTCTGGTCAGTCGTTTGTTATAAAGGCTCAGGAAACACAGACATTTTTACTTAAAGTTTTCCTTTTATTGATTGTTTATTTTCTTTGACTTGCTAAATTCACACTGAAATCACATCCATATGTTTGAAGCATAAACTATAACCATATTTCTAACTTCACCCATTTTCCAGCTAGGAAAGTGGCTCCACATCAATTTCCATGGCTCCCTTCATGTTCACGCTTGATAGAGACTACACACGCTCAGAATAGGTGTTGAGCAGAAAAAGGTGAAAATGGCAAGCCACACTTCACAGTTGTGTTCCAGTGGAAGGTGGAAATGATGGAACTCCCAGACTCCAAACTCAGACAGACCTGGGCTTGAATCGTGGCTCCGATAACATGAACTGTGTGCCCTGAACAATTTATTCCAACTCTGGTCTGTAACTGAGGGTAACAACAGTAGCAATTTTAAAGGGCTGTGGTGGAGATGAAATACAAACACGTAGCATATCAGCAACAATTCAATGCCACACTGTGTGTACTTAATCCTCACAACAGCCCTAGAGGATCAGTACTACTGTTATCTCCATTCTCACAAGAAGAAACTGAGGCACAGATAATTGAAACATAGTCAGATCTGAATAACTGCTACTTTTGTTGGAATACATGGACGACTTACATGTGTGACTTGATTAAAAATATCCCAACACTAAGAGTCAACCACCATTACATTAACCCTGGAACTAGGCTTTACATGATTTTCTACATTAACCCTCACATCATTTCTCTGCAATACTACTGTCACTCCCATTTTGCAGATCAGCAAATTGAGGTTTAAAGAGGTTAAGTCATATTTCTGAGGAACCAGAGCTAGAAAGCAAAAAAGGCCAAGATAGAAACCCAACAGCCTGATTTCAAAAACTATGAAATGTACGTATCTTACTCTATATTAAATTCAGCCCTTTACCTAATATCCAGCTTATTAAATATGTAAAAGGAAATGGTTTTAGCAAAGAGGTAGATTGTGGAAGGAGGGAAAGAACATCCAGAGTGACTTTAATTCAATTTAGCATGTACATATTAATATTCTAATAACATATGCCAAACACTTGCGTAATGCAAAGTAATATACTTAATTGATTCTGAGATGCCACCATTTGTAATATAAATCATTATTTTATTTTCAATTAAGGAAAAGAGTATACAAGATGGAGAAAGTGTAATAGGAGAGCCTTCGTTAAACTGACACAAGGGCTGTACGCTTAGTCTAAGAGTAAACAAGAAATAAACCTGATAAGGAGTAAAGGACAAGGAAAGTTACATGTCTCAATCTCACTACTGGCAAGGGAGGGAAAACAAATTTCACCAGAAGATTTAAAGCTGGTACTCACTCATCTTTTGGTCTGAACATACATTACAAATTTAATCTAAAATGTTGTTAGAATGGTAGCTTCTGACAGAAGCAAACTCAACTGCTCTCTCCAAGAAGGCATTGCAATTTGACCCTATGATGATTTGAATTGCCATTCATTATGAGATGTATTCTGATTTCAGAGATGTTAAAATGTGAAAAATGCATCTCAGAATGGATGAAAGAGGATACGAGTTTCACTTCCTGTTTTAAAAGAGCTTAGAAACATTAATCTCATCATGATTAACAAGATAAAACACAAATAACATGAGTTATTATATCAAAGTGCAAAATAAGTGTTGCAGATGTGTAGGGAAATGAGAATTCAAAACTGACAAACTTCTGGGAGGAACAGAGGGGCAGGGAGCCTCCATGGGAAGGTGAGACTCCTTCTGGATTAGGTTTAGGTGAGAAGAGAAGGCGGGATGACATTTGTAATAAGGTGTGGAGTCAGATTAAATTACAGTATTTTTAGATTAGAGGAGACTAGTCTAGCTGGAATGGAGACTTGTATTGGGCAGGTAAATTTAGAAAATCCTATTGAGAAATTATTACAGAAGACTTAAGAGAAGGGCAAGGTAAGGAGTTAGGAATGAAAAGGATATCATTCATTCATTCATTTATTCAGCCACCTGATCAACGGCCCAACCAACAAGCATCAAGCAGCTGCTACGTGCCAGGTAATGTGCTGGGAGCTAAGTGAAAAAGGAGGAAAAATACATTATCTCATCCTGTAAATTACCTTATTAAGTGGAATAGCCAAGTAAACGATGAGATTATACCACACTATCTCCTATCATAATAGCTCCAATTTATTGAGCAATTATTATTTCCCTCCAGGTACTAGGTAGATAATTTATGTTATATATTATATTTTAAAAGCAAAATATATTTATTTTAGAGAAGAGACACTGAGGCTCAGAGAGATGGCGATTTTTCTGCTTTTCTTATCAACACGTAATTAAAATGTCTTCTATTACTTGTGATATATTCTTGATTACACAAATTATGCAAAACCACAATCATAAAATAATGAAAAACCCTGGAGAAAGATTTTGCAATCTCTTTAAAATAACCAAGAAACTTATATTTGATGTAACCTATTATTTGTAGTAAATCATTAATATGCATCACCAGTTACATTAAATTACAGCCACACAATGATAAATGGAGAGAACAATTTTACCCTAAATTTAGTCAAAGCTGTGGTGTGGATCCCAGATCCTTCCCAGTGCCACTCGTGGCATAATGTTCCTTCCCCAGCCACTGGTGGCACGAGGACTGACAGCTCTCAGAAGCTCTCAGCTCTCTCTGGGGCTGTCCTCCTATGAAAAGAGCTGGCTCACACAAGATTATGTCCCCGTCACGGAGCAGGCCACATCCAACAACTAGTCCATGAGGGCTAGGAAGATCTATGATCTTTGTTCCAATTCAGGACGACTCTGAAGTGTCATCTCTGTAGGATTACTGAATTCTTTCAACATTTCTGAGGTAGGCAAAAGAATGCATCCCCATCTCCTCAAAAGATATCCATGTCTTAATCCCCTGAATTTGTGAATATCTTAGGTTAAATAGAAAAGAGGAATTCAGTTTGCATATGGGATTAGATTGCCAGTCAGATGACTTTAAGATATCTGATTTAAGATATCTGGATTATCTGAGAGAACCCAATATAGTCACAAGGAGCCTTGGAAGTGGAAGAGGGAAACAGAAGAGGTGACCAGAGTGATTCAATGTGAGAAAGACTCGACCTGTCATTGACGGATTTGAAGAAAAAGAGGCCAGGTGCCAAGGAATGTGGGCAGTTTCTAGAAGCTAGAAAAGGAAAGGAAATGGATTCTCCCTGAAGCTTCTCCCTGAAGCTTCCAGGAGGGAAACTCATCCTGGAAGACATCTTGATTTCAGCCCAGTGAAGCTCTGGGCTGAAATCTTACAGATTTCCATGAAGCTGTAAGATAATAAATTTCTGTTGTTTTAAGCCACAAAATTTGTGGGGATTTGTTATGGCAGTAATAAAAAGCTAATATATTCTCTCCTGGTCAATTCTACTTCCTTTCCTCCCTCAGGGGGGTTGATTCTGAAAGCATTTCCCAATCGACTTCTGGCAGCAAATCTCTGTCTCAAAGTCTTGTTCCCATGAGACATTAACAAATATTTGACTCCTGTTTTTTCTATTTGCAATAGAGATTTCAGGTCACCTAATTACTGGCAGCATCGTTGAGACTGTTAGCTTGAAGGCAGAAGATGGTGCAGTTTTATTTGCAAATTTTCACCTTGGATAGACCAGGTCAAGCCATGCGGGACCATGGTCGAGAATGTGACTGGACAGGAGGAGGCTCGCTTATGCTGTGTGTCTGTGGAATCAAAGACCTAATTCCACTGCGTCAGGGAGGCACTGGTAAGTACCATGGACCATGACAGCTGGGGTCACATCAAAAAAATCCCTACGCAAGTTTTAGGAACCCAGTCCAGGATACTGGTAAGCAGAAGATTAAGAACCAAACAGCCTGGTCAGTAAGTTAACAGTGTGAAGATAGTGAGGCTGGCATGAAAAAGGCAATTAATAAATGTTTGCTCCTTCTTTCTGTCCCCATGTGGCTCTCTGAGAAACTCTTCTACTGTCTGGAAATCTTCGGAGTATAATTTCCACAGAGCAGCAGGAAAAAGCATTTGTTTGTTTGTGGATACTTTAAAGCAAAGAAAGCTATTAGAGAAGGCAACAAGAAAAATAAAGTCAAATTGTCTCCCTTCTAATTTGAAAACAAAACCAAAATAACAAGGCCTAGATGTATGTTTGGATGGAACTAAAAGGAAAACAAAATGTGGGCTAGGCATTACCCTGAAAGTACCGTGTGTGGTGTGCAGTGGAAGAGGGGATAAAAGTTGCCATGAGTGTCACTGAGTCTGCACTGGGGATCTGTGAGACATAGGAAAAGCATTACACAAAAAATGTATTTATGTTAGCATTTTTCGTAAGATGTCTTATGGCTTGTTTGCATTAATCAATGTTGGAGGCTCACAGCCTTCTGAGGTATCTAGAACCTGAGGTATCACTGCGGTGGAGACCTAACTAACTCTATCCATGTGTGAATTCATCTCAAGGCTCGAATTATCCCAAGCCCAGAGAGAGAGAGAAAGAGAGAGAGAGAGAGAGAGAGAGAGAGAGAGAGAGAGAGAGAGAGAGACAGAAACAGAGAGAGAGAGACAGAGAGAGAAGCTGTGACGTTTGCTCAAAGAGTTCAGAGACAGAGTTTTCTGAGCACATGGCTTTCCTTCTCTTTGCTCTGTTTACAGCATTTCTCACTCTTTGTTGTGTATTATACTTGTCCTGTATACGGCTATTACCTAATAGACCGAAAACAACTTAACATGAGGGTCTGAGTTTGATGATTTTATTTTTTAAATTTAGTTTTTTATACCATCTTGTACAACAAATGTAGGTAGAGTGAAAGAAATATCACCATCTAAGAGGAAGAAAAGTTTGGGTAGAAAGTAGTCTAAATAGTTGCTAAAGGCATTGGTTGACCTGACTGGCCTATATATGACGCCAGGTGCATTTAATGAGCCTGAGAGGACATGTCCCACCTTGTTTCCATGGGAACTTCCTATAGGCCAATGTCATCTTCTGCCCCACAGCGTGCCTTGGCGTGGTGGTCCTGAGAGTGTACCTGGCAGCCTTTGATGGACTAGAAAGGGGGCTATAGCCGCCAACTCAGGTTCCCTTCCTTTCTAGCCCAGTGAAGTTTCAGGGCGTCTGACCTCAAAGCTTAGAAACAGATGTTGTTACATGTCTCTTGTCCATCTCTGATGAGAATGGTCTAAACTTGGCTGCCTGTCAGGTTTCATAAAATGAAGTAGATTTTAGAAGATACTCTACCAGTGTTATACTACTGAGAGGAATTTGAGCAGAGAGAATTTGAGACCATAGATATTAAGATTTCAGTTCCCACACTCAAGTAATTTTATTGGTCAGTTATTCTTATCAGCTGGTAAAACACTAAGTCAATTTGTTTTGCATGTCAGGCTGTGCGAAGCAGGATATCCCCATTCCATGAAGGATGCACCTGCAGATGTTGCTTAGCAGGGATGACAACAGAGAAGAGAGAGGTTCACGGCTCTGAATATAATGGCCTTGACACTGACTAATTAAAATGTCCTGGAAATAATAAAAACAGCTAGGTCTTTGTCATTTTGAATCTCTGTGAGTCTACTCAATATGAAGCACACTTTTGTTGATTCACACAAGTCCTGTTTACAAAGTGATGGATGGTAAAGATAAATTTTACATGAAACACCTAGATATTATTCATGTTCCCTTATCATAGCAATATAATAAAGGACAACTGGACACTTGTTGGTTACTGTGAAGTTTCCTTTCCTTCCTCCTCCTTTTCAACAGTTCCCAATTTTCTTTTGGGGATTTAAGTGCTCTGGCGAAGTTATGTCCACCATTGCTTCAAGGATAGAACAAGTGATGTCAGATGAGCCAAGCACTACATCTCATTACTCTGGTTACAATGATTGATGCAGGGGTGGACATGTGATTTAATTCAATTGAACAGGACTGAATCTCCAAGTTTTGCTTAGAACTTTGGGACGATTCGGGCATCTTATTCTCATCCATATGATACAGGGTACAGGTGTGAGGCATGGGACTGCAGCCACCAATTTTAGTAACACCAACACAAAGAAAGAAAGAACCAAGAGTATTATAAAGACACAGAGACAAAGCCCCAATGACAATCATAATCCTAAGGGTCAAGCCTTGTCTTATAACAGATCCATACCTGCACATCTCCGGTATATAAACTAATATATTCTCATTTATCATTTAGGTCAGGTGGGTTAATACTTTTGTTTGTTTGTTTGCAACATAAGATACCCACACTAATACAGAAACATACTGTATGCTGTGCTTTGTGTACTTTATTATGAATAGATATTTATTTTCTCTAATTTTTTTTAGTAAAAATACTCCGAAATGGTGAACAGAAATTTCTAAGCCCACATCAATTTTTAGTGCAAACATTTTTAGAATGGATTCTAACACAATCTGAACAATCTTCTAATGTCACAAGTGCTTACTTATCTATATCATCAAATCAATATAATCTTGCACTGGAGTTTCAATTTTATAGTTTAATGGTAAACTACTGTGAAGAGCACCTGAAGGAAATAACAGAATGTTTTAGGGCATAAACAGATTTCTTGAAAATACAAAGTTGCCAGGTAAGTTCCCAAGGGGAAAAAAAAAAAGAGAAAGAAAGGAAGGAAGGAGGGAGGGAGGGAGAGAGAGAGACAGAGACAGAGACAGAGAGAGAGAGACAGAGACAGAGAGGAAAAAGAAAAACCAAAACTCAAAACTTCAATTCCTCAAGGGAAGTAGGATGAGAAGAAGCCTAATTGCATTTGGTGTTATGGACAATTGGTTGAATCTTTTTTCCATTACCCACATAGATTTAACATTTTAAATGTTCTAGAATGAAGGCAGCACATTGAATCATTTCATATAAAGCTGAAAGTGTCGAGAAAAACATAATTGTATCCTAAGGTGCTACCTGATCTTTTGTACTCTGTAACATGTATCATACCATACTTTCATTATTCACAAACTTAATTGTGAACATTCAAGATTGAGGATTGGATTAAACACACCCCCCCTAGGATTTTGGTTATCTCCTTTTCTATAAGACTGAGAATCATGACATCAATATCAATTAGGGTCCTTTGTCATAAACAACAGAAATTAGTTCTAATTTGAGCAAAGGGATTTGTTTGTGAGAAAGGATATTAGGATGTGTGTGTGTCTGTGTGTGTGTGTGCGTGTGTGTGTGTGTGTGTGTGTGTGTGTGATCCCATGTGTGGGGTCTCACAGAATTGATCTGAGGCTAAAACTGCAGGCTTGAAAACAGGAAGAAACAAAAGGAGAAACATAGGGACACACATGCATACAACAGGAAGCAGCACGATAACCATCTCTAAACATTAACAGTCTGGGCTGGAATCCCCACCTTCTACAAGATCCATGGGATTCCTCCAGCTTTCCTCTCTCATCACCTCATTTGGTGATGCAAATTCCCAGGAGATATGGCTCAAATGGAAGCAACATGCATGAAAGAAAGGAGCTGGTCTCTTTGGCTTGTGCTTTTGCAGTGAGAAGTGGACACCTGGAGTCATTTTCCCCAAAAGATATTGGGGTTCTAGGAGGAAGGGGCATAGACTCTATCCAGAAAATATGGCTCCACTGGCAACTGCAGTATCTATAGAAGAGGGATCCAAAGTAATTCTTAGCTTCTCAGATAAGGAGGATACTGAAGGAGTAAGCAGCATGATTACGGTCATTTTGTTATTTTAAGCTGGTTGGAAAATTAAAGTGTTTCTTGAAACATACATTTCAAAGGTAAAATGCCACTACTCTGGTAGGATAATTTTAGAGAAGGAATTATTCAGAGATAATTGTGATCATGTTGTATGAGTCTTTGAAATGTTGTACGTGGAAAAATCTTGAGATTGCAAATCGGCAAGCTATGTTCTATCACTTAAAAGAGACTGCCTCCCTTAAGTCCCATACAAATAATAAAGAGCAGGCTTCCTCAAAGAAAAGGGCTGACATCTCAAGTTCACCTTTAAAGAGGGAATAGCAGATGAAGTCAGTTACTTCGTGAGAAATATTTTTATTGGAAATACCACACTGAGCGAGAAACTAGTGTGCTTATTTCAAGTCTTCGTTCTCTAGGTTTCTGGTGAACAAGGTGGTTTATTCTTCTCATCTATAGAATCTTTGTGGGACTCCCGTATGAATGTAATTAAATTTATTTGTCTCCTGTTAATCTGTCTGATATTAACTATTAGACCCCCCCAAAGAACCTAGAAGGGATGAAGGGAAAATTTTTCTGCCCCTTCAGCATGATGAACTTGATTTCCAAGTCCCTTGCCTTTCCTATATTGGATTATTTGAAGCTAGCTGAAGGGGAGGAAGTTCTTCCTTCGACTAAAAGCCTGTGGACATAAGCCTTGGGGTTTGCTTCAATTGTAGCTAAGCAACATGAAAGAGATGGTAGCTGAGGAAAGGGATAACGCATTAGTGTTCCTTAACTACTGGCTCATTTCCTAAATGCTCAGAAGAAGAGTTACAGAAGAACAATCACACTTTGCGATAACACAGCCCTTTGTAAATGTAATTCACTAGTGCAATATCTAAATACTCAGTAGGGTCTGAAAGTTCCGTCTATCACAGTGCAGCTTTCACCATGTCACTGCCTCCGAGGAGTGGATGTGACATGACATTTATTCCACCGGCCAAATAGAAGGAACCAGGGAAATTACAATGTGAAGTCACTTAGGCCCTTGGATATAGCTGTGCCATGTGTATCTTTACACACATTTTTGTTGTGTGTGTCTACAAGCTAGCATGATTATACACTTTGCACAAATTTGTACAACAAAACTCATTTCCCTAAAACAGAAAAAATGTAACTTTAGAAAAGGCTAGAGCTATATTAAAATTGATTCACATTGTCATAAAAGCAGGATTAGTTAGAGATTAAGGTTAAAAACAAAAACACCTCTTCGCTTTGTCTTTTTCTTTATTCCTATTGAGGACCGTAGTCTAAAATTTATAGAACGTAGAGAGCATAAAAATAAAATTCAGTTATAACATTCATTCCAATTTTTTCTTTTATGCAAATGTTATACAAACATATTAACTACATTTATCTGCACATTAAAGGAAAGTATTTATAGACTTACTGAAAGACAGGTATTTATAATATTGATATATGCAGCTACATACCTACAATTTAAAAAATAAAATAATAAACTGAAAGTTCCCATTCTCTCCCTTTCTTTTCCTATGTTTGTTTTTAAATAAATTGCCCTGTGTATATCAATATTTATATAATCAAATGTTGACTTAGTAATAAATCTAATTTTTGATCCAGACATTTTATTGCAATGATTACATAAATGCACAGAACCACAAATAAACACATTTTTAATTAACATATTATTGAGGAAGATACCTTGAGTGGCACAAAAGAAATAATACCAGGGAGAAAGTAAGAAGATAGTTCTTGTCTCAAATTCTTCTCTTATAGTGAATGAAACTAGTCAATATCAGTTTTCAAAACATAATTTCTGTATCCGATTGCATATTTTCAATGTGAATTTTTATTTTAATAATAGTAAAATCTACACTGCCGAAAACCTTTAAGGATATTATTTTATTCATTAAACAAATATTTACTCAGATCTGGCTCAATGAACAAGACAAAGACCTTTACCTCTGAGAGCTTACGTTCTAGTGACAGAGACAAAAGTAAAGCAAAAAAACAAGGGACACTATTTGTGGTAGACAAATGTGATGGAAAAAAATAAAGGGAGAGAGAATGCCATTATGGGTGCGTGGTAAGGGGAGAAGATATTTGAAGGAGAAAGACAGTAAGGTGATCTGGGGGTGGGGGAGAGCATTTCAGGCAGAAGGGGAGAAGTGCTAGAAGTCATTTCTATCCTGGAAGAACACAATCATTTTACAGGACTCAGAAGTGTTTGTAAACTACAAAAAGAAATGCCACCGACCCAAACTAAGTGTAGACCCAACTCAACTTCCTCATAGGTTAGCATCTTGTTTTCATGCCACCTGACACTAGGAAAAATGTGATGGAGAGGAAGTACGAATGCAGAGAGAGAGAGTTCTAAATGGATTATGGTTAAAACATCTGCCTCACACAAACTTTTCAGAAATGCACGGCCCCTCCCAGTATCTTGAAAGTGGCCTATGTGGTACAGGGCCTGGACTTAAGCTTCATTAGCTTTCTGGTAAATTCATTTTAGTCAAAGGTCACAGTTTGTTATTTCCTCTTCTTTTTCTTAGCTGAGGAATAAATCAGTGGTTAGGTATATGGTGAATACAAAGGGAATTCTGGCCAAAGATCTCCTGAAACATAAAGAGGAGCCAGCATGAAAAGTGATAAATTCTGGTTTGGACGTGTTAAGTTCCGGGTGTCTTACTGGATAATCAAATGGAGACACCATGACTCTAGAGTTCATTAGAGATGTATGTTTGGGAGTAACCAACCTAAACCAAATGATTGGATGCGATCATTTCAGAGCCCAGGTGTAGTAGGAGATGAGTGAGGGTGCAGGACAGCTTTGGTGCTCTGCCATATATGTGTTTATGTGCCGAAGGAGCAACTGTATTGGTTTTATATAGGAATGCAAGTACAATAAAGAGGAAAAAAAATGAAGACAGAGAGATGGGTCACGATTGTAGAGCAATGGGCCCGGACTAGGTTACAGAGGATGGAATCCAGTAGAAGAGGGAAGGGGCTGCTTTAGGCCAGGGCAGGAGCAGTGACTCATCATAACTGGAGGGAAAGCGGGGGGTGCAAGTTAGACGTAGGATGTGGTGAAGTGAAGGGAAGTATTGAAACATCAGAAAACCCACGCTGCTTCTGCCTATTGCAGTTTTCTTTAGGACGCATGCATGTTGCTCCATATAACTATTCAGGTTCTCCTATCTTTATTTATTGATCTCTCAATCTATGTACCTCAGTTCTCCTTAGTTGAAGATAGGAGTTATTTGATGGCAAGACATATACGTGTATCCATTATGGAGCAGTCCTCCAAACACATACACACAATATCTTTGAGTGTGCTTTGCACATAATAGGTAGATAACCAATAAAGTTTGCGAAAGTGCAGGAACCAGGTCATTAGTGTATTACCAATAATAAAGTAAACAATGTTTGGTAACAATAAAAGTTACCCTCTTTGAGGGCCGGGCTTTGCCTGTCAGCTGCCGTATTTCTGGCATGAAGGAGAGAGCCCAGCTCATTAAATATATCTGTGTGTAAACATTATGACTGAGTCTAATATTAGATATGCAGACTTTAAGGACTACTGTATATTAGGTTCTCCTGAAGTACAGGAGGAAAAAAATGACTCCTGTGAGGAAACAAAGGAAAAGGATAAAGCTAAAGGATAAAACTAGTAAAGCTAAAGGGAACGGGAATAAAAATATTAAAATCATGGGTGCAGTTATAACTACTTTATAAATGGTTGATATGTCTAAAAGAAATACATATTTCAAAGAAATGGAGAAAATGTTTCAAAAGTCAGTCCAAGCTAGAGAGGAGAGAGGTGGGGTCCCGGCAAGAGAAAAATGTGGGAAAGTCTGAAAGCCAGCGTGAGTTCACCCATCTCCCATTGTGCATTTTGTAGTGAGGCTGAGGGCCAGGGCTGCAATTTGTAGAAACCACAGAGTAATGAGGCTCAGTGCCTCTGGGCAGGATGGAGGCTGGGTTAGCGTCCTAGCCAGTCTGGGCTCTATGGTCACAGAACGGACCCTAATTTACTATTTCCTGTGGGAGAGGGATGGTTGTGAGAGCTGGGGAGCCTCAGAGGGGCTCAGTTTGGCACGGGGTAAATGACCGTGAATCCAAGGGCTGATGGACAGGCCTCTCAGGACTCACAATGACTGTGGCATGTGAATTGTACTAGTCAGAGCTGGAGAGGGGCCTGCCCAGCAGTGGGGGTTCTGGGCTCCCCAGGAGCATGGCCTGGCTGAGCAAATGCACCAGGAGTTACACCAGCCAAGGCTGGAACAGAAACACAGGTAGGACTCCATACATAAGACTGGATCCACGCTGTCTCAGCAGAGATTGGCCAGAGGACAGCCAGGACCAAAAAGTCAGTGCAGGGGGACCAGCCCAAGACATCACCTGGGGCCAGGCCCTTCCGCCATCCTGACATCAGGAGAGCAAGAGACTTCTCCTACAGCCAGCAACCACCGGGGGAAGGAGCAGGGCGGGTAGGGAGGACCAGGTCTGTTAGGAGAGAAACGGCATCCATGGACTATTTACCCAACAGAGATGATCTGCAGGAATGCTAGGTTTTCATCTCCCAAACATTTGGCTCCAGCCCAGGGAAGTGGAGACTGGTGAGGAGGAGCAGATCAGCCAGAGAAAACAAAAAGTGCCATTTTATTTGTTTTTATGAACCCAGTGTGTTAAACTGCAACTCGTCCACTTGGAGATTAAGGGGCTTTCAGAAGACCAGCTTCAGCTGGAAAAGAGGTGGCGGCCTGTGACTCCACCAGAAAAGGGCATCACGGTCCTCAATGGTCATGATGGCCCAAGGAGAGCCACCTGACAGGGAAGAGGGGGAGAGAGAACACAGTGCAAGGTGAGGTCATAGCATGAGCTTGCTGACCCAGTGTGGGGACAGAGCCCCAAAAAGCAGTTTCCAGGCTCTCAGCCTCACATAGAAAGGTGCTGGCTCAGGTAGTAAATGGCTGTCGACTGTGATCAAAGGGCCATCAGCTGTGGCTAGTTGGCTGTCAGCTGTAACCAGTGAGCCATTGGGCACTAATATAACTGCTGTGGCTAGGCTAGCAGAAAAGGGGGAGCTAGCAAGAAGATGGTGGCTGAGTCTGCAAGCGGCACAGTGAGGGTTGAGAATTGTGTTGCTCCTGGTTCCTGTGTCTCCAACCCAGCCGCCAGCGAGAGTATAGAGATATGACTCCCCTACCTATGGCTCCGTGGGTGTTCCTTTTTGGCCTCGCCGTGTCCTGCGTTCTTGTGTGGGGAGTAGGACCAGAGACCCCGCATGACACCCTGCGTGACACACGGCGAAGTTGGCAGGATCCCCTGCACTACACATGGCGCAGCGAGCAAGGTACGGTGTCGGCCAAAGCTCTCCGAAGGGCAGTGGAGCAGTTTGTGCCTATGAACACTCAGTCTCAGGAAGACCAGGAGGAGCAGCTGCCTGAGAGCTGGACCCCCGTGGAGGGGTGGGAAGACGTGGACGGTTCCCCAACCAGAAGAGGCCGGAGAAAAGCGAAGGTCCTTGCAGCCCGGTGGGCTGGGAAGTGCTTGCTGAGGCAGCCCGGATGCAGGACTTGTAGTCCCAGGAGGAAACACTTGCTGAGTCTTCCATGGGAGATGAGGGTGAGGTCAAGGTCATCCCTCACCCCCAGGACAGCCCTGGCAAATGACTATGGACTATGGGGAATTGCCTTCCATCCCTAATTTAATTGACCACTTGACTGTTTGGGAACATACCACCATGTAGAGGAACTGGCAGATGTCTGCTTTTGTGTCTTGACTGGCCACCATTGAGAATATGTAAGCACCTTGACTGTGAGCCGCTGTTGTTCCAGCACGGTACCCTGAGAGGCCCAGAGAGAGTGGCAGTGCCCTGAGAGCCCTGGCTGAGTCCAGGAAGTCTGGCTGTGCCCAGAGAGAGTGGCAGTGCCCTGAGAGCCCTGGCTGTGTCCAGGAAGTCTGGCTGTGTCCAGAGAGAGTGGCAGTGCCCTGAGAGCCCTGGCTGTGTCCAGGAAGTCTGGCTGTGCCCAGAGAGAGTGGCAGTGCCCTGAGAGCCCTGGCTGAGTCCAGGAGGTCTGGCTGTGTCCAGAGAGAGTGGCAGTGCCCTGAGAGGCCCTCGTGTGCCCGGGTAGACTAGTGGTACCCTAAGAAGTCCAGGAAGTCTGGCTGTGCCCAGAAGTATTGGTGGTGCCCTGAGAAACCCTGGCTGTGCCCGGGGAGACTAGTGGTACCCTAAGAAGTCCAGGAAGTCTGGCTGTGCCCAGAAGTACTGGTGGTGCCCTGAGAAACCCTGGCTATGACCAGAGAGCTTGGCTGTGTCCAGGAAATAGCATTCACCTCCAGGCTCCTCGCACAGGGCCCCTTGCGGAAGATGCTTGTCGCGTAGATTGTGAGGCGAGACCCTGTAGGGGTGGAGTGTGGGAACAGAGCCCCAAAAACCAGGCTCTCAGCCTCACATAGAAAGGTGCTGGCTCAGGTAGTAAATGGCTGTCGACTGTGATCAAAGGGCCATCAGCTGTGGCTAGTTGGCTGTCAGCTGTAACCAGTGAGCCATTGGGCACTAATATAACTGCCGTGGCTAGGCTAGTAGCAGATGGGGGCTAGCAAGAAGATGGGGGCTGAGTCTGCAAGCGGCACAGTGAGGGTTGAGAATTGTTTTGCTCCTGGTTCCTGTGTCTCCAACCCAGCCGCCAGTGAGAATATAGTGGTATGACTCCCCTACCTATGGCTCTGTGGGTGTTCCTTTTTGGCCTCACCATGTCCTGCGTTCTTATGTGAGGAGCGGGACCAGAGACCCCGCCAGACTCCCCGCATGACACCCAGGAAGTGCAGCTAACCAACCTGGAAGAATGGTGTCTCTGCTTCGATCTGCTGTCAACTAACTGAATCAGGTAGGTGTGTTTCTGCAACTCCTCTGACCTCTGGAGGGTTATCTTACCTAAATTGCCTTGACTGCGTATTTTGAAATTCCTAAAAAGGTGGTAAGATTAAACTGTGCACTTGATACCATGTTATACTGTGCTGTCCTAAGTGGGTGTTCAACTGGAGGAATGCAAGGGGAGAAGGCCACAAAACGGAAAATCTCTTGATGCTCAGAGGACTACAGTGTAAGTTTTCCCAAGAAGGGCGTGACTGAATCGGCGCCTGGCTGCTGTTGGGAGCCCTCCTTATTCTGGCAGCATCTCGTTCTTGCCTGGATGGAGGACGTAGACTTGCAGGATGCGAGAGAAATTTTAGGGAAAGGGGTTCTCCAGTGTTTTTTAAAGACTCTACAATTTATTATTCCTTCAGAAAATCTCCACATCCAGAATTGAGTTAAGATCTGAAGACTTTATTCTACAAATACCCTTGATTCCTTTCCGTTGTGAGTTAGAGTTTGAGTCTTTAGTGTGGAACATCTGATATGCACATTATCCTCCACCAGCAGCTTGGTTATCTCCCTGGAGAGTCCAAGTTTAATGTTGTATTACGGCCATGATCTTCATATTTTCCAGTTCGTCATCTCTATGAATATGACCAAATCATTGGCCTCCATTTTCCTGAGAAAGATTTTTTTTGAAAGGGGGTCAAATATATAGTGATGGAAGGAGAGCTGACTCTGGGTGGTGAACACACAATGCAATATATAGATGATGTATTATAGAAAGGTACATTTGAAACCTATTTAATTTTCCTAACCAATGTCACCTCAATAAATTTAATTTAAAAAAGTGAAGTCTCATTTTTAAATGTCTAATTCAGGTGTGGATACCTCTCACTATTAATAGACTTAATTATGGATTAAAAAGTAATTATAATCCCTCTGGTGTTTCCCTCTGAAATTGCTCTAGATATTCTAAATTAATCTTCACTACATCTTTGTAAGATTTGGCCATAAGATCAATTATTTCCCTTTAATAGAAAGAAGAGAAGGGAAGTGGTTTGCACAAGGTCACTCAGCAAATGAGCACTGGGACTCAGCATAAAGCCCAGGTCCTGTGATTCTTGCTTCTGTGCTCAATGAAGGAAACCCTGTTGCCCCCAAACCATGACACCACTTCAGGGGTGGCTCCAGCTCAGCTAAGCAGGCAGACCTCGCCCGAGGCATATGGCCAGAGAGGATACAGCCCACTTCGTGGCCAAATCTGTTCTTACCCTGAGACCAGAAAACATCACAGACTAAATAGGTTACAGGAGGACCTCCCTCCTGTAACCAGCCTCCCATCTCCATCCAGAGCGACACACCGTGCTGGAGCATCTCAGTCTTCCAAACCCCTTGTCCTCACAATGACAGCAAAAGCAGAGTTGTTATATACCTGTCGGTCACCTAAATCTATCAAAAACCCGAGAGTTTAATACAAGCAAGGTCCTGTAACATATAAGTACATACCCTGTACATATAATTACCCTAACACATAGCTGGTGAGTGCCAGAGCCAGGATCTGAACTCCAGTCTAACTTCAGCCTCCATTGTTAGAGCAGGAGGCAACGTGAAGGTGAGTGCTTACAGAGCAGGTGATTGCTACTCAGGGGATGGGAGAGACCAACAGGAATAAATCACTCTTGGAAGCCGGCTCAGAAGTGACCAGGAGATGAAATGGAATGAGTGACTCTCGTGTTACCTATTGGCTAATTTAACTTTGTGACCTTGGCGTAGTCAAGCCGAGTGTCAAAGTGATTGCATAGAGGTATAAGTTATATTTAAAGAAAACAGACTCTGGTGGAATGGAATAACTATAAATAACCATTTGGGAAAGGAATGCCTGGACATGTCTGTCCAATAAGTTTGCCCTCTTAACTTTTAGCTATCTTTTATGGCATCACTGCTGTTTTTTCAAGTAATAGAACAACCACTGCTTTGCAGACATGCTCCAACATAACATGCAGTACATTCTGACATTTAAAAATATGCCCATCAGAACAAGGGCAGATTGGAATTAAAGTATGGCCAGTAGGGATAAGGAAGAGAAATGAGTGGGTAATAGGTCATTTTCTGAAGTGCAGAATGAATGGTTCACCAGCCATTGCTGCATAGTGAGTCCATCAGCCATTTCTTTGCAGCAAGCTATCCCCAAACAATTATTTATTTAGCTTATGATCCGTGAGTTAGCAAAGTGGTCTGGGATCAGCTGAGTGTTTTCCTTTGGTCTTGGCTGGGCGCTCTCATGTATGTATCTTCAGTAGCTGCTTGTCAGCTAGGTGCTGCAGCTTCTAGGAGTTCATGGGGCTAGGGCAAGCAAAGGTGGTGATTGGACCACGTATTTCGTTTTATCCAGTCAGCCAGCTCAGACTTCTTCACATGGTCCCAAAAGCAACAAGAGAGGATCCCCCCCCATGCACTTGCACGTTTCAATGTTCTGTTTGTGTCATGTTTACTTCTGATGGATTAGCCAAAGTAAGTCACAAGACCGCCAAGACTGATGGAGGTGGAGGAAATGTTACCTTTCATAGGAGGAGCTGCAAAGCATTGTGGGTATTTTTGCAATTTCCCTGTGACTTCTGTTACAATAACTCACATTGCTCTGCAAAAGATGTCCATCATCCTAGGTCCCTTAAAAGTCTTAATTACGTCATCAGATTTGCAGCTAACGACATCAGCATCTCGTCAGATATGTTTTTTACATCCAGAGGCCAGTGAACTAAGACAAGACATATGTCCCCTATCACAGCACTCCCTACATCCATACACATACCATCATAGACACACCCAATCGGAAAAGCAGTCACTGGTTCATAAGAATTCTGAAGTCCTACAACAGACAATATGCAACATCCCCCACCCTGTGGGCAGAAGATGATCCTTCATCAGAGCTCGGTTCTGCTCCCGGGAAATGGCTCCCAGCCTGATTTCTTGACTGTGCCCTGGGAATGGTTTCCTGACCCATTGCTCTCCAGAGCTGTCGGCTCTATCTCTTGGGCTTTTAGTTCCTTCTCTGAAATGTCCTTTCCTTCTCATGAAAAGTGGCTCATTTTGCATGTGAGCAGCTATCTCAACATGCCTTCTACTGCTGCAGTTTTGGGAGTCTAGAAGCATTTCTCCAACTTAAAGCTCATGGCTCTTTTGCTTGAAAAAAACCCTTAAAAATAAATATGTATTTAAGTTTCTTAGAATCTCTTTTATCTAGTTCAAAAGTATTTCTAGGCACTACCATAAAACTTTTAGAGATCTTAACAATTTTTCTTACAGCCGCACTTTTGAATTGATCTTTGCCATAAAGAATTCTTTACTGTATGGAAAAGTGGAATGTGAAAAAGTTAGTAGGTCCTGAGCCTTCTAAATTCCCTTTAAATTTTGCTATAAAACTAAATAATTCTTTCTTGAACTCATCTCCTTCTTCCTAGCCCTTACAATAAAGGCAGTGAAATGACACTTTTATAATTCTGTTTGGTGATCCTAGAAAATCCTAAAGTTCATTAGGTACTGCCTTCTTTTCTAAGTTGTTGCAGGTATTACTTTTTGCCAATTTTTATACTTTTATCTGTCCCTCAGATCATCATTTTTATAAATTTCAAACAGCTTCTTCACTGTTTTTTCAGTTTTCCAGTTGCCTAGTCTCAAAGTCAATGCCACATATTTCAACATTTTCTTTTGGCATCACCCCACATCTAGCTTCCAATTTCATGATCAGTTATGTCTTGCAGCATATAAACTGCCGCAACACTCGGTTGCTTAAAACAACCACCATTTATTTGACTTACAATTTTGTGGGTCAGCAGTTTGGACTGGACTCAGCCAAGTGATTTCCTTTTTTCTCCTTTTGGTTGTCTCAGTTGCATTCATTCACTCTTAGGTTTGATGGCATTCAGCTGGGGACCTCTGCTGCTGGGGTTGACTCGCTGGGCGTGTTAGCTGGGAACATGACTGGGCAATGTGTTGTTGTTTTTATCATCTGTGGGCAAGCCCAGGCTTTTCCACACAGTGGAGGTGGCACCGGTCCCACGAGCAGTAATGAGGAAGCTCTAACACAAAAGAATTTTGAAGCTTTCGCTTGTGTCACTTTTGCTCCTGTCTCATTGTCTTAAGAAAGTCACAGGCTATTCCAGGGGAGTGGAGGAAGCTCTCTCCATCATCTGTCATCTCCTGTTTCCTGTAGCCCATGAGTGTTTCTATTTCTTTTCCACTTTATTCTTTTGTTAGCCATGGCTTCTTAAGAAATGGTTTTATTTTATTTTATTTTATTCAGTTTTTTGAGAATATCCTTATTTTGCTCTGGCTTGGTTCATAATTTGGCTTATAACTGAAGTAAGAAATATTTTTCCTGCCCAATTTTGAAGGTATCCCTCCACTGTCGTCTGTATTCTACTGTGACTTTTGGGAAATCTGAAGAGATTCTAAATTTTCATCCTTTGTATTTGACTTGACATTCTTAAGTTAAGAAAGTATGACTCGGTTTCCTTCTCTAAAAAAAAAAAGATACAATAATCCTACCTTTCTCAGTGTTCTATGTGGAATCACATGAGACAGTAATGGGTGCAGAGGGCTTGGCAGAGTTCTGGCACGTGGGAATTGCCCCCAGGATGGTAGTGTAATTCTCCATGTTGACTCTCTTCCACCAGCATCATTAAAAATGAGGAACAAGGGCTTAACATGTACCAGGTTAATATACAGAACAGACATGAGGACAAATTTTGCAGGAAAAGGAACTGAGAGGTTGGATTCCCAGCCTGCCGCCTACATGCTCCAACACACAGCACTCAGGCAGTGCTCATCAATGACACAGCAATCTCTCTGAAGACGAGATATTTCATTAGGACCCTCCTGCAGTGAAGCGCCTGGAAAGAAAGCACAGGTTGTCCTTCACAAGAGTTAAAAACCAACCTCTCTTTGTTCTTCTTGCATCTTACTGAAGTTAAAGATAAACTTACGCTCGTTCTTCTATCCTCCTTCCCCCTCATACCAATGCATTTTCCATGGAAGCAGAAAACACATATAAACCTCAGCCTGAGGGTTGGAGTGGTCTCTCTTCCACTAGCGATTGGAGATCGCCACTCTGTCTGTGGGGTGGCCTTTGTTTTCTTACTTACTCTCTGCTAAATAAACTTACTTTTACTTGGAATTCTACATTGGCTCACATTGGAGCTTTGTGAAGCCAAGGACCCTCTTTTCTTTTCCTGTAACAAGACCGCTGCTTATTACAGCACATAACCAAGCTCTTCAAAACATCCTCAGAAATGTTTTGCAAATCGACTGGCTGACAAGGATAAAAGAAGTTTTTGGAGCTTTATATTTGTCCTATCATTTTTGGAAGGGATGTTATCCTTGCCCTGCTAAAAAGCTTGTATTTCTTCTGACGAGTAGCATTGGTTCTGCACATGCCTGGCAGTGCCTTGGATGAAACCTCTGGGTCAAAAGCAGGAGAGCTTTCAGATCACATACCAGTCAAGCTAATGCTGATTCTGTGACGAGAAAATTCTGATGATCATTCTTATCTTCAAAGGTTCAAACTTCCATTGTAGAGGTGATGCCGATTAAAAAAAAAAAAAGGCTGCAATGACATCATATAGATGTCATGAAAATCTGAAAATTGTGATAAAACAGTCATTCCAAACCTTTCACAAGGCAGATGGTCGTCTGCTACCGCTAATCAATGCTGAGTGTTGGAGGATTAGGGAAGTTGGTCCAATATGAGATTTAAAAATGCTTACTCTATTTCATTCCTTAGTGTTCTTCCTTCAGCAATTCAGATGATAAAAAGGTGTTTTAAAATGACATACTATCTCTTTATCATGCAAATATGAACATATAATGTGAATAAAAATTAAATTACAAGTTATACATTAAAGAAAAATAAAGAAATTAAGTTGTTCTGAAGACCCCACTTTTCCCAGAGGAAATTAACCTTGCAAATGCATTCCCTTTTCCTTTCAGAAAGGAATGTGTGTTCGCAGGTACAGATGAGAAATCAGACAATATGATCAGAAAACATCTTATTTTTTACCATACATATTCTGAGAGTTTGAAGAAGAGTGTAAAATCTCAGTTACAAAAATACTTTGCAAAAATACAAAGCAGAGAGAGACATGGCAAAGAACTTTTTAGTCAACGAAAATGTTTTCAGTCAATCATCACTGTTGTTTATGCTCACAGCAAGTGTTCATAGTCTAAACACATGGTTATTGAATTTATGAAAAATATAGGACCAGGACTGATATTGTATTCCTCTTGACCAGGTCCAAGAAACAAAAGGATAAGCAAAACAACGTCAGGTCTCAGACCACAGTTCCAATAGCTAATTTGGAACTCAATTGCTATCTGCCATACACCAGTATTTAAGGAAGACTCTTTCCATTTAATTTCCTTGTGGCCTTATAAGTGAATTGAAGTCCACTGAATAGTCCTCCAACTTCAAAAAATATATATATTTTATGGAAGACTGACAGATGAACAGAAAGACTCAAACGCCTGCAATTAATTGTACTAAAAGTTGGGCTATTTTAAGTGCTATAACAGAAGCATATATACTGTAGTTACAGAGTCATAAAAATGCCTCTGCTTTAACTGAGCCTAGACATTAGATGAAATTATGAATTGTTAATAAGATGTGTAATGATGCATAATCGCAGATGGTGACAAAGACCAGTTAGGATGTTGTTCCTCTCTTCTAGGCCAGAGGACATGAGCACCTGAATGTGGCATCATAATCTGAATAAGAAAGAAGTAGATATGGGGAAAATGTGAGAGAACACTGAGGTTTGAATAATAGATTTGTTACCTAAGGAAAATAATGAAGGAACCATAAAATGGATCTAAAAATTTCTACATCTATAGTTTTAAAAGTGACCAGACTTTGGAAACTTGACCAGAGTATAATCTAGGTCAGCCATAAGGAAGGCACCCTCTTCTGTGAAAACTCCAGCTGGAGTGACTTCTGTGGGCCCCTCCTTTCTAATGTAGGTGTGTTGTCTCAAATGGACCCATATTTAAGCGAAGTCCACCATGTACCTGGTACGGGATTAGGAACCTGTGGAAATACCAAATAAGATCAAACCAATTCACTATCATAGAATCCTTGCAATCTTTCAAGACTGATGAGTGTCTGCTGTATTCTGGCAGCGTGTTGGGGCCCAATGAGACCCCCTGCCCTGGGGGAGGTCCACAGCAGTGACAGAAATGGCACTGTGGACGGAAAAGGGGCCACATATTAAACCTGACAAGCTCAGGAGACTGAAAATAACCACATAGGATTGTGTGAACATAAAAATTCCTAAGATGGGCCAAGGCGGGAAGTCACATCCTTGGCCTGTGACTTCCTTGACAAATTTCAATCTTGACCTTAAGTGAGCCTTTTTGCGGTCTTCTTGGAAATAAGATAACATACCCTTGTGATGTAAGAATAATCCTTTTTCTGACCTCTCAGAGGGCACAACCCACCACACCAGAGCAGGAAAGTACAAAATCCCTCATTGTCATCTTGTTCCCCAAATACCATCTCTATGTTCTGTAAAATGCTATTAACTATCCTGTACCCACCAATGTAAAAGAAGTGTGTGTCTCTCCATTTTGCTTTTTGTCCAATCCCAGAGATTTTCTCGCTTTGCTTTCTCCCACCCCCTTAATCTACCACCAATGGATTTAATGTAACCTTCCTCCTTTGATTCTAATGTATAAAATAAGTTGCAAAATGACCATTTTCCGGGGCATTTTCCCAATCTGTTGAGACTGCTTCCCGGCAATTGTCAGTTTAGCTCAAATAAACTCATAAGCTTTCTCTTAGGCCGGATAGTTTTTTGTTGACAGCAGAATGACAGAATAACGACTCTAACTGACTTAAGCAAAGAAAGGGAATTCATCGGTTCACAAAATTGAAAAGTCCTCGGCTTCCAGCTCCTTATCATTTGTCCCAGTGAAATTCCAGGCATGGAGTCCTCTTTGCCTGGTTACTCACAGCCCCTCCCTCAGGGAGGTCACATGTGGATTATTTGCACCTGGGAACCAATGGCTGGGGTTCACTCAACCCAAACCAAATGAACCAAGAGACCAGGAGGCATGGTTGTCACAGGAAAACTGAAGTGCATTACCAGAAGCACAGGGAATCCACACATTTCCAGTTCAGTGTTTACTGCATATGACTGGACGGAAGCATTAGACACGCCCTCTTCTTGGCCCTGTTGATGTCTCCCTGTTGTCTTCCACTCCGACTTCTCTGTTCCTCACAGGACGTACCAGACCCACTTTCACTTTGCACTTTCAAAAATTTGTTCTGTATTTTGAAAAATGTTTCAGCCTTTCAACTACTTGCTTGCCTTGATTTCTAGCTAGAGAGCCCCCTGGAAGACACACGTCATTTCATCATTTGCGAACCTCTAGTCCCTGCCACCAGGGCCACAACTCCTGACACTGCCACCTGCCTCTGCACCCCTCCCCGACCCCAGTGGGTTGGGCTTTGGCAAAGCGCCCCCTGTGCCCATGGTGGAGGGAGTGCTAGAAGTTCTAGTACTGAGACTTGAGAACAACAGAGCCTCAGAGGCTTTGGCTTCCTTCGGTGGCTGCCTGGGAGGGCTGGTTAGTATGACTAAGAAATGCAGGGAAGTTGATACCCTGGGATGTAGAGTGATTAATGAGAGGCAGGAAATGACAAGGAGCTTGAAGACGAACTACGTGCCCTTCCCTGTCTGACCAACTATTTCAAAGGCATGTTTACATTGGGCCTCTCTGGACATTGCATGACCAAACACCAGGCTGCATTTTCTTGTGAGACCAACCAGGCAACGCACCACTGTGTGTTTCCTTCCTGCCTTTCCTTCTTTCCACCTGTTTGTTGTGCGGGGCGTCAGGCGGGGTCTCTGGTCCCACTCCCCACATAAGAACGCAGGACACGGTGAGGCCAAAAAGGAACACCCACGGAGCCATAGGTAGGGGAGTCACACCACTATACTCTCACTGGCGGCGGGGTTGGAGACACAGGAATCAGGAGCCGCACAATTCTCAACCCTCACTGTGCCGCTTGCAGACTCAGCCACCATCTGCTTGCTAGCCCCCATTTTCTGCTAGTGTAGCCACGACAGTTATATTAGTGCCCAATGGCTCACTGGTTACAGCTGACGGCCAACTAGCCACAGCTGATGGCCATTTGATCACAGTCGATGGCCATTAACTACCTGAGCCAGCACCTTTCTATGTGAGGCCGAGAGCCTGGAAACTGCTCTTTGGGGCTCTGTCCCCACACTGTTCTTCTCTTATTGTTATTGCCTTGCTGTGGTGCCCCCACACCCCTCCAACAAAATGTTACCGTGGAGCTTGGCTTTGGCTTTGCTTCTCAGGAAACCTGGGCTAAGACACAGGACCATCTTTCTCTTCTGGGGCCCTCCTATGTTACTTGTCTTCTCACATTCTTCTGGGAGACATTACCCACACCTGAGATTTCTGATATACCGGGGGTGCCGAAAAGAGGTATACAAGTGGACACTTTGGTCAACGTTGCTCAAGCAGTAGTTCGCCATTATCAGAAGTGTCTGGACGCTGATGGTAACCACTTTGAGCGCCTCTTGTAATTGCAGAAGTCAAACATGACTTGTATTTATCTTTTGTTATCAGTATATATTATTACAATTTTAATACAGTTTTCCTTTCTTAAAATGTGTATACATTTTTTAGCACCCTCTGTATATATTACATTCTATACATAGTATACATAAATATACTATGTATAAATGCTAACTATAATCTGTAATCTGATGATGCCCAGACGTCCATCTCTATCCCGGGCTCCTCTCCTGAGCTCCAGCTCTTGCTGGACGTCTCTCTGTGGAAGGCTCACAGGGATCTCCAACTCAGCATGCTCCAAACTTATCCACATGCCAAATGCAAGCTGCTCTTCCCTTGACGTTCCCTTTCTTAGTGAATGGCACCACCATGCCCCAAGTTGCCAAAATCAGAAACCTGGAATCACCTTGACCCCACACTCTCTCTTACTCCTCACTATTTACATCCAGTCTCTCCCCAACCTCAACAATTCTATCTTCTAAATACACTTCAGTCTCATCAACATTAGCCAACTTCACTGCCATAAGCTCTCCAAGCCATCCTCCTACCTCTTTTGCTTTCCTCCAGCCCATCCTTAAAGGCTGATCCCGGTAAAACACATACCACAAAGGCATTTTGTCGTCGTTATGTAAAGATTCTTTAATGTTATGAAGTCTGCATTTTATGCTGCATCTTCTGCCTACATTTTCAGGTTCATTTCTTGCCTCTCAAAATCGAGAGGGTTTTGGTTTCAGCACTATTGCACTTTTATTTCTTTGGGGCCCCATGATCTTTCTGACCCTTTATGTGAGTCTTCACATAAGCTGTTTTCTCTGCTTGAAGCAGTTCTCTCTCCTCTTCATCTTGCTAACTTCTACTCACCCTTTAAATCTCACCTAGATGTCGCTTCTTTCAGAAAGCCCTCCTGGATCTCTACTCCTTCTCCTAGTTCAGGTCAGGGATTACTACTGACTCCTACTCTACCTGTGCATCCGCTGTCATTGTACTAGAGCACTTGATCAGAGGCATTGTTTAGTTGTCCTCCTTTCTGTATAGAAATGGGGCCTAGTCTACTTTGTTCACTGCCTGCTCCCAAACCTGACATAGTGATTGGCTTAAAATATGTCTAATGTGTAAACATATTTGTAAATGTTTTTGTGTTTTCACATTTTGTCAAGTCCAGAACATCCAGTTTTCTTTCCCAAGAATTCCAGAAAACTGGTGTGTGCTGTCTTGCCTTTGAAGATTCTTTTAACAGCTTTCCTTACAGAATTATGAGATAGCATTACAATCACTTTTAAGACACTAAATTTTTAGCTAGATGATACCATCAACTACTAAGACATATTACCACATAGATGTGAATGAAATCATTATTACATGTTTTGAAGTTCATTTGCTTTGTTTTATATTTTGGTTTCGTTGAAATAATAGAACTTAAAACCTACAGTCTTTAAGAATTGATTTCACTGTAAATGAATAACTAAAACGCTTATTTTTATTGTCTACGAGGGCCTGTCACTTGGACACAGTGTCCAGGACACAAGTCACATTATTATACACTTACTTTATAGTGTAGATATTTTTACCCATGTCTCTTGGACTTTTTGTTTTGTGATTACCTTAACATAATATACCCTTAAAAGGTTTTTTCTTGTGGTGTTTTTTTTAGCATGGTAATTATTTTATGCAGTGGTTTAAACCTGTTATTTAAAACTAGCCTAAAGGCACTTAAAAACATTTCTAAAAAATACTTTTTCACTTAAAATAAGCAAGCCATCAGGTTCTTTTTTAAAACATTCATGGCACAATTACCATACACATTTTAAAAAATCTAACGCATAAATATTCAGTGTCATATAGCACACTGCTTAACACTAAGGTTCATTTCCCTCTAAAAATATGTTAATATTGATTATTAATTTGCAGGGTCCTAGAAAAGTTATTTAAATTTAACAAACAAGCTAGAGGTAAAGGAATTGAAATAGAGCATAATTCTACTCTAAAACCTCTTTTTAGATTTGGTTTCCCTAAGGAGAAGTAAAATTTCTTATACAAATCTGTGTCAAAATTTCTATTTCAATTTTGATATATAAACATAACTCGATTTTTAAATCAATGGATTAAATACATTTGGCAAAAGCTAAATTACAGCTTTCCCCCCAGATTCCTTGTCTATATCTAAAGGAAGGCCTACAACAAAGATGTAGAGAAATGAAGCAAGTGAGTTTCGTTTTTTGAGAAAAAGGGGAGGCAGGGGAAAGAATATAAAAACTTTATTTTTTAGTGACTATGTATCTAAAATTAGTTTGAAATGTTAGTTTTCAAACTAAGGAAGGTATACTAAAGCTGGCAGGAATCACTCTTAAGACATCCAGCCTCACTACTTTCGATCTCATAGAAAAACCTAAAGTTCATGATTAAAAAGTTATCAGTAAGTGAAATGAATTCGAATCTCACTAATCACGGCATCCAAATTAACTTTGTGAAGGCAGGGTTAAGATTAGCTAGAAAATGGAAGTTAATTAGTATGGAAATAAAGGCCTGTGAACATTAAATTGTCAAAGAAAGAAATAGACTAACGAATCAAAAAATTAAATGAAGGAGAAAAGCTAGCCATGAAAAAATCTAGTCAATTGAGTTGGAGATTCTTCCATTTACAAACAGTGCCCAAATCTTGGTAGGCTCAAGGGAATGATAAAATAATATTGAAACAACTATGAAATAACCACTTAGGATACTTAATGCCGAAGTTGATCATATCTTTAAAATATTAAATATTGGTCACTGATTTATATTTTAATATTACTACCGTTCTAAAATTTCCTTTGGAATTCAGGGTGTTGGACAAAAGTAATAAACTAGGTCAATGTGGTTTTCAAAGTGTAAGTCCCACCAGCAGCACAGGAGCACCAGGAAACTTGTTAATCTTATAGAAAGTCCGTAAATTGCTCTGTTATGATGTACTTGGATACTATTGCTAAATCCAATGGGAATTGAAATTCTAATTTTTTCCCCCAGAAACTCTAAACAGAGGATCACTAAAATTTGAATGAAACATTTGTGAATGTATTTTGGAAGGCCATCTTGAATGAGTATCCAACATTGTTATTCACTGGCAAAAATAATATTCTAAAATACTGAAAATCAGCAAACTTCAATCTATTCACAGATTATTTGGTGTTTTAAAAGTTGATTTAAGCACTCAGCATTTTCTAAAGTTTTCCGTTAATTTTTATCAACATCCTGCATTCAGACTATTTTGTCAATATAAGTAATGGCTACGTCAGGTGCTAAAAAGGAAGGATTTTAAAACTGCTTTAGGGCTGGCCCCGTGGCTCAGGTGGTTGGAGCTCCGTGCTCCTAACGCCCAAGACTGCCGGTTCAATTCCCACATGGGCCAGTGGGCTCTCAACCACAAAGTTGTCGACTCCCACAAGGGATAGTGGGCTCCGCCCCCTGCAACTAAGATTGAACACAGCACCTTGAGCTGAGCTGCCTCTGAGCTCCCGGATGGCTCAGTTGGTTGGAGTGCATCCTCTCAACCACAAGGTTGCGGGTTCGACTCCCGCAGGAGATGGTGGACTGTGCTCTATGCAACTAACAATGGTGTCGGGACTTCAAGCTGAGCTGGACCCTCCACAGCTACGACTGAAGGGACAACAACTTGACTTGGAAAAATCTTGGAAGTACACACTGTTCCCTTTCCCCAATAAAATTAAAAAAAAAAAAAAGCACCCTATGAGTACATCTGCAAGGTGGTTTAAAAAAATACAAATAAAACTGCTTTATATATATAAGTCATGAAAGACACAACCAAGTTCTCACTTCTCAACCTACTGAGAATAAAATGAACTATAATTACATAGTTGGTAAAAGTTCTAATTAATTATAAATTTCATTTAGCAATTTCTGAGCGTGGCACTAAGTGGCACTGATACAAGAGAAGCATTAAGATGACACAAATGTAAGAATAGCATTAAGTTTACAATTTATTAGTTACCATAGTTACCAATGGGTAAATTTGGGATAAAACATTTACATAGTCATGTTGATGAATTCTGTTAATATTTGAGTAAATAAATATTAATAGCAAAGAATAAAACTCAAGAAATGTTAAACATAATTAGAAAAGGGAGCATAAGAACTAACTGAACATTATTCACTCTAGGAAAAGATCAACCATTAATTAGAACCAAGTATATAACATAGTCAAGACCTATGATAATTTCAAAATGCCATTCGTTAGTGCATTTTAGGACAGGTGGCATTCCTATTCTACCTTTTTCTGTAAGAAATACTGCTAATTGTAAAAAAATCACAGTGAAAGTTTTTTAGGCAGTAACTGTGTATAAGGGTTAGGTTCTATTCATTTATGTCATATTGCAATTCAGGCATGCATCTTGATTTTAAAACCATGCCAATATCAGCATTTGCTTCTAGAATTTTCATTAAGGCAGACCTGTTTAGCATTATGTATGTTTTACTTAACATGGTGCAGTGTAGTTTTGGTAAGTTAAATTTTATTTCCTCAGTGAAACTAAACTTCTGGTCAGAAACAGGCAACAAAATCTCTCATTTGACCACTGTTTGAAGGATTTCTAACAGGGAATGTTTGCTTAGAAAGAATTGCTCCCTAGGACCCCAGTGTTCTCTGCGAAGATACAGAGATCCTTTTTCAGTGCCATGCTAGACTCTTTACCTTTGCTCTTTCATGGCTTTCTCTGAAGGACTTTTTAAATTGGGTTTTGGATATTTATTTATTTTTGTTTGCTTTGCTTATTCCCTTTAGTAGATGCTCAGTAAGGCAGATCGATATCTGTGCAAATAACCATATAGATGAAGATGATAACCAAAGTATTCGAACTCATACATAGCTGTAGCATTAGCATAGTGAAAGGAAACTGCAAAATCAGAATGGCAACTGGGACGCTCTAAAGGAGGATAATGGTTACATTTCCAGGACCAAAAGAGTTCTGGGTAGAGAAACTTTGAATTAGGTGGTATTTGGCAAAAGGGGATGAAAAGTTTTGTTTCTAGTGGTATCTCTGGAATCTGATTCTGTGTTTAGGGTTCCCATGCATCTTTCCAGCGGTATCTTCAGAGGAACAGGAGTACAGGTACTCGCTTTAATCACAGGAACAAATCTCAAAGCCTCTTTGCTCAGTTCATATCGTGCTCCTCCATTCACATAGCCCTGCTTTACATAATGCTTCAGGGTCATTGTTGACAAGCAGCCATCTCAAGTCATCTAGTGTGACATATACATCCTCATTGGCTTTCATAAACCACTCGGCACATTCTAGACAATGTCATGAATATACCGAAAGGCTTTAACTGTTTTCCAATATAATTGTTTTCTGCCTTCTTCCATGTTTACTCTCACAGCAGGGAAGTCTTTATTTTCTTCTGGGCTCATAAACAATGCTTTATTATAAGGCCTGGTCCATGTTGCTCTGACTTATTTGGCAATTTGGCATCAAAGAATTTTCACCTTCCTATAGAGGGTTTCATCAACATCTGTGCTCTCATATTTGTGAGGACTATCATCTGTATTCAGCTTCATCTGCCCTTCTAGATGATTCTGGACAGAATCATCTGAATGCCTCACATGAGGATACTTACTAAGAATATTAGGCTAGATGTCACCTTGTTCTTCCAACAAAATACTAAATGGCTGAGAACATTAAAAAAATATATCTGACTGCTAATCCAGAAAGGCAGGTTAAACAATGCAGCCAAGAATTTCAGGCCATTCAGTTCCTAAAGTGCATATCTGATATCAGTAGGGTTCCCTCCGGCTCCTCTTGGAGAGGTGGGGCTGGACCACAGCTGCTTTTGGCAGCTGCGGGCACTGTGCACTGTGGTCCTGGATGCTGTGCAGATGGAGACAGCCCAGAGGGCCCCAGCCTGTGTGCTCATCTCTCCAGCATTATTTTTAGTGATCTGTTTGTGTGTGCGTGCGCGCGCATGTAGGTGTGATTCTGTATTACTCTATATGAGCATGTACATTATTTCCATTACAGTTTTTTTGCTCCGTAACAACTGTAAAAACTGTCAAGTTTATCATCTGTTGAATTAAAGTTGCTGATGGCAATTGTTAGTGTTATTAAATGTAATAGGGCTAAGATCATAAATGAGAATTGAAAAAATGGAATAGATTTCCAAACAATCAACTTAAAAGACACAGATACGTCTATTAAGAATGGTCATAACATGACTTTTAATAAACATTAGAAATATGTAAATTAACTTTCCTTTTCAGTTTTATGTTCTGAAAAAGCTATTATAGGCTTAATAAGGACATTTTTGTGTTGAAGCATATTATCTTCTAAACTGATTTTTTTTTTGGATTCTATCTCTGAAAATTACTTCTAAGTCTTCAGTTATTTGAATGTGTGAATTGAGTGATTAGGGGGGTGGGAGAAGGGTGAGAAAAGTTAAAGACTTTTCCTGTAAGTAGTATTTGCCACATAATCCTTCTTTGGATGTTGTTTTAATGCATCTAATGAGACAATGCAAAAAAGGTCACATTTTTCAGAGGTAATAAAGGTGAGGGTGGCCTACCTGCATACACATCTATAGAACTGACTCTAGACAAGTGTATAAAGAATTAATTATGCAAACAAATCCATCAGCCAGCCGTTATGAATCACCTGTTCTGTACCTAGCAGTGTGCTAGGTGGTGTAAAAGATGCAGAATAACGGCCTTCCAAATACATATTAATGTCCTAGAACTATTTTTTGAAAAGCTATTCAGAATAAAAGGCAAATTGATAGTTAAAATCAATGTGCAGTCATTTTTCAGTTTTTAGCCATAACCTAAAATAGCAACTCTATAGTTGTCCTTTCCACTGACTTTATAAGGTGAACATCTGATTTACCTAACTTTCCAAAGAGCCCTAAAACTCAGAAGCATGACTGTGTAGTAACTTTGGGATGGGTAGGTGATACTCAAATAGACAGAAAGACAGATAAATAGTGGTATATTCTTCTGGTTGTCCGAGGACACCATTTTGAAGGATATGGCTGTCTCAGATACTTCCTTAAAAACAAAACAAAAAATACAACAAAACCAACAAAATCTAGCTATACTTCTTCATAACCCCTAAAAACTGATACAGTGACTGACACAGAGTAATTGCTTAAATATGTTGAAAAAATAAAGCCAACACAAAAACCTCATTAAAGTCATTTTTCTGGGAGCAGTTCTCCAGAATTTGAAAAAAAAACGAATGTGGATAGTCTTGCCTTTTTAGATTATTTTAGAAGCTCTCCCTACAGAATTAGAGATGGCATTTTAATGACTTTGAAGACATTGAGCTCTAAGATAGAACATATTATCACTCATTCTAAGAAAAAACACCACTGACATGTGAATGTCATTACTATTATATATTTCAAAGTTTTTCTGCTTTCCGTTTTGAATTTTGGATTTGACAATAAATAGAGAGTTTAAAACTCATTGTCTTAAAGAAGTGTTTAAGAATGGGTTTCACAGCTAGTGAGTGATTGAAACACTTGGGGTGGATTACCTGCCAGGGTTGGGCCCATGCCAGGGTTGGGCCCATCACCCGTGCACAAGTTGCCAGGAGACACCCTGCAATCTTATGCACTTATGTCTCTTCGTGCTAACAGTCATTTGCTGTGTTTGTTCATGGTTCTCTTTAGATTTTTTCATTTCATGATTGAAATTGAGTGCGCTCAATTTACTATTGCTCTTTTTGAGAAGTTTTTGAGTGTCATTATTTTTTTTAACCTTGTTTTCGTGCTGCTTTGCTACTTTGTGTGAGCACATGCATTGTTTCCACTTTGCCTGTTGCTGTATTTACAACGTGTCATCCATTGGAAAGAAATTAATGATTTCATAACCTGCAGTTATGAAATGAACTGCAGGTTCATAAAAAGTGAGGATTTCAGAAAAGTAATAAATTTCCAAAGATATCAATAAAATCTAAGTATGTTGAAAATGATATAGTGTTGTATAGATATTATGCTATAACTTTAAAATATAAATATTAGAAATATATGAATTCACCTTTATCATGGTGTATAATGGGGTGCTGAGGGTGGCACAGGGAGTGGTCTGCCTAAAATTTTCAGTTCTAGGTCTAGAGCAAGCACTATATACTCAGCAAGGACTTTTAAATATCTAAGCATATTATCTCCTAGAATTGCTTTCTCTTTCGTATTTAAATGTCTCTGTTGGCAATTTTGGAAGTGAATGGGGAAAAAAAGAGGCAAAGGCACAATAAGACAGATACAAAACCCTATTCTGTGGACTGTTTAGCAGTTTTCAGTGTAAATAAGTGTCTCATATCTTATGAAGAGAGTTGGTTTAAGTCTCTGAAAATCATCTTCTAAGTTCTATTTTATTTATATCTCTAAATTAAGCTGGGCTGCAGAAATTAAACTGTCTGGGAGACATATGACCAAAAAAGATCTATCAGCCAAGAATTTCTACATCACTTTCCCTACAGGATGAGAAAAACAACTTTTTGTATTATTTAGGCCATTGCATCCATAAATAGCACTGTTGATTCGGGTTTCTATGAAGAATAATTCAAATTAGTGTCTTCTTCATTCGCAAGATTAACTTCATCTTCTAGGACAGGTCAATTTTTCTGCCTTCTATGGCATCTTCCCAGGCATATCTAGTTGCAGAGAACTGCTCCTATGGCTCTTACAAACACCGGTTACAGCTTCCCACACCTCTCTTCTCCATTTAGACTCAGTACTTCAAGGGGAGGGAGCTGTATTGTGTTCCTCTTTAGAGCACTGGGTTGAGCTATAGATAATAAATATATGTTGGTAGTAGACGACAGCAAAAAAGATCTCTCGTAGAGACTATTTACTAGAAAACCAAACATTGAGATTACTAGGATGCTACAATAACATGTATTTTAAATATAAACTATTGATCCATGGCTCCATTATTTCATCTATGTTATAGTAAGTTTTGAATATTTGAAATATGTCTAACAGGTAAAATGATTCATCCCAAAGGATCTGTCCCTTGATCCCAAAGTAATAATTTTTAAGAACTAATTATAAAATACAGAAAAGCTTTAAAGAAACAATAACATCATAGGAAAAGTATAATGTTAATTTCTTAGGTATGTATAAAACGGTTTTTGATTAGATGGGAATTTGATTTTTGAAAATCCTTTTGGTTCAATCTCCACATTTAAAATATGAGTTAAAGATGACTTGCATCACAAAATTGGTCTTAGGGCCCCAAAATGGAAGTGCAGAGTAGAAGTCCCAAGAAGCTTGGTGCTCTGGACAATGCAGAATGAAGACCTTTAAAATTCATACTGCATTTTGCAAAACTATTTTAAATCAATATCATAAAATCATTCAGAAAAAAGGCAGAATCAATAGTTAAAATCAATACATAGCCATTATTTTGCTTTTAGTAATGACTGACATTGCTACTTCATAGTCTTTCTTTCCAATGCCCTTACTATGTCTGATTCAGTCAATTTTTCAAATGCCTTAAGAACCATAAGCCTGAATGCCTAGTACCTGGGAGAGAGTCAGAGAAATAGACAGATGCCTAGCTAAGATGCCATTTTGAAGAATCTAGCCATTGAACGGCCCTCTTTCCAAACAAGGGAACAAATACAAAACATTTTTATGCCTTATCTGAAGACTGATAAGGCTCAGTATTCCTTAATAAAGATAAGATATAAAAGTTTCACATGTGTGTCGGTCAAAGTCCCAAGAGGAAATAGATGGCATACTGAAATTAAGATATCTTAAACTGTTTCATTGCCAAAGGAAATAATTACCAAGGTAGGAAGAGGGTGTAGGGAACCACACAGGTTAGTGCAGGAATATGGACTATGTTGCCATTGCTGGGTATGAAGGAGGGAGAGATTATTGTTGTGCAGAAGGAAAGCATCCTTCAGTGAAGGTGAGACTGAGAGGACTGGTGACCTTTGGGGGACATCAGTAGGAGATGAACTCTCAGCAATGAGGCAGGAAGATAAATCCTTCCTCCTCTCTCTCCTTCTCTTTGATTTGGCCAATACCCCACTGGCCAAATCTAACCTGAAGCCTGAGGGAGCTCTTTTGTGTCCTTAAAATTTGGGGTGGACATTTATGAGTGGAAAAATGTAGACAATGGGCCTGGAAGGGCAAATGGAGGATATCCAGCATGGTGTCAAAATAAATTGCTCTTTTAAATCAGTATGACTATTCCATTAAAAAAAGAAGAGATCCAGTGACATCACGCCTTTTATGACAGGAGTAGTTCTTTCTCAACAGGTGGGGGGTTATGTAATGAATGTTTGCAGCATAGAATGGGAAAGTTCCCATAGGTAGGTATCAAGCTATAAAGGCAAGTGACCCAACAGGGCAGACAATGGGCCTTATTGGTGGAGCAGGTGTACAGGATCCTCTTCGGAAAGTACACGGGGATCTAAGAAGGCCGCACATTTGTCCCTAGGAGGGAACCCCGGCTGTTGGACAAAGGGGTTCTGATGCTCTATGACTGTGGCAACACCAACTTGTCCACTAGCATAATTGGGGACTGAGTCTAAGCCTTGCTGCTTCAGCTGATATGACTTTGTCCTGTGGTGCAATACTCTCTGTTTTCTAAAGCTGAATTGCATTGAAGGCTTGGATATGGAGAGCTTCCTGGGAGGTCGGCCACTGAGAATTGGCCTTGGGTAAGTGAGGCTTTTAACTCTGTGGGTAAGATTTTGTGTGGTAACTTCCCAGATGGCCAGTATATTCTTCTAATCTACCCAACCAAGAGTTAAACTTTAAGCAGTGTTGGAGTTCTGTGGAGGCTGTAAGTACCAGGAGTCAGACGTTGAGTCATAGTTTCTAATGTCAGGACTGACTCTAACAGATGCGCGTGGTCAAATGGATTCATCCTTCTGGCTTTAACTTGTCTTAAGTCAAGTAAAGGTTGAAAGTAGGTGATCTCAAGTGATTCTATCCTAATGTCTTGTGGTTGTACCCTCTATAATCGTTATTAATGTCCATTCTTTATCATTAGAACATAGAAGAATACTCAAAATTATGACTTGAAAAAATTCTGAAGATGACCTGCCTGTGTTTGATAATTTGTAAATGGTAGATGGTCAGTCCCGGGAGAATTTTGAATGTATTATATAATATTATAGAAAATGCATACTTCCTCTTGTGTTTACTAACATACCTTTGTGTTTAGAACTGATTTCCTTATGAACTAGTTAAGAAAAATGGTAAAACAGGACTTGAAAATCAGCCCCCAAAATCAGGAAGGGTAAATAGGAGGGGTATACATGTTTAGAGCAAACTCAATTCTAGTTCATCTGAATTTAACACCAAAGAGAGTGAGCCAGAAAGAAGCTAAAAGACAAAATGGAATAACGAAATTCCTTTAGATATTTTTTTAAGCTATAAATCATGTAGTGAATACATTTTGATTCATCCAAATAATAATGGTAACTAGTTTCTATCTCAATAGATTAAGTGTTTTTGTCTCTAAGGGATCAAATTTGATGTGATTTTTCTTTATAGTTCTGTGAATTTCTGAACTCTTAATAGTAAATTTGAAATATTTGTATTTTAAAAGTTACCTTTTTTTCCCCTTAGTACCATGTGGTTGCATGCTTGGCATGACAGAGTGCCATCCTCACAGCGTCACAACAAAACACTGGGTCTTCTCTTGCTACTAACAGTAAAGACCTGCTCTGTGGCTACCAACCAACTCCACATATGAGTTTAAAAACATAGAGGGGATTATTTTTACATCAACCTTAGAATAACATCATAAAATAAAGTGGAAAATGGTTCTTCAGAGAGAAGTCTCTGAAGAAATTTGTGAGATTCGTGGCATAAAGAAAGATTATATCTAAAGGTTTCTAATGATTAGTCCTCCAAAGTATTTTCATAAAAATAATTATATGATTTCCATATTTCAAGTGCTTTCTAAAACCTTTAGTTAGCATAATTGCACAATGTTATTTGGGGACTTCTCTCATCCTGAAAATAAAGCTATTCTCTTGAATTCCCAGGGCAAAGTCTATGGTTTTTCTGCCATATTGTTGAGGATGAGAAAAGAATTTGGAACACTGTGTTTAAATAGTCAAAGGAAGTACACCAGAAACAGATCTCTACAGAAATGCTACTTCGTGCCCCAGAACAAGTTTGATGAGGAGAAAGAATCTGTAACTTGGACCCGCCTCAGGGGTCTTCAGAAGAGGCCCATTGTGTTCCTTTGGTGACACAAGTGCTCATGGCATAACCAGAGCTCACGTCTGGGTATGTGCATAGGAGATGATAAATTCACAGACACATCGACGTTAATAATGTATAGGGAAAAAGGAAAAGGTGCTAGAATCGTTTCTTGAAGTGTTTCATTCAGTTTATTCAATATTAAATTCCACAAATGTTTAGAAGAACGATGTTTACTGCCCCGGACACTAAACTGTACCCTGGAAAAGACCAATGAACTATAACCATCTTGCCTTTAAATAAGATATAATCAATCTGGGAAGACCTGATTTTCCCAGAGGCAGTGGTTATTAATAAGGTGATATTGATGATAAAGGTCAAATTTGGGGAAAAGGTTATATTTTTTTATCCCAAATTTCAAATGGATACAGAGTGTCTCCCAGCAATTCTATTAAAATTCCCTAGTAATTGTTTCCCATTTTCTTTTCTCTGTTAAGAATCTACAAATACCTCTCCCACTCTCAGCTGTTGACATGACTCCATTCATCCTTGAGAATGTAAAAGAAACCAGAAAAAAGAAAAAAAATCATTGCATCTTCCCATCACCAAAGCTAATTTCCTACATCCCTTGTACCCATAGTTTATTCCTTCCCTCTTTTCAAATACCCTTGCATCTAGGTTTAATCCCTCAACTTATGCTTTAGACTGTAGTTTATACTGTATGAATTTAAAATTAATATATTTAGCTTTCTCATGCAATTCTTTGTAGTAGAATGTACACCATGGCATAGTTTCTTTTCATTTAGAAAATCAATGTACTGAAAACAGGGTAAATAATGTATTTCTCTAGCACTTGTCAACCACACTTTTACCAGGGCAGTCTAGTATATGAGAAAGGTCCTGCCGAATATAAAGGATTCAGTCAGTGCCAATAAAGTTACTGAAGGACAGTTATAATTTACACATATGCAAGTTAGACTTCAATTTACATATACTCAATTTATATTGAGTATTCACACATGTTCAATTTACATTTACTTAAAGTTAGTCTTACAGAGAGGATTTCATATTCAGGTTGTTTCTTTGGAAATGCTAAGGACGTGACTTCAAAATTTCGGAAAGACTTCTATTTTCAGTGCTGGTCTTTACTATGTCATATTTCATCTTTTGAGGGCAAAAAGATATTTACTGTTGCTCTACTTGGCATGGAAGAAGACCACCAGAATGGGTAAGATGGGTATATGGTTATATGTGTGTGTGTCAGTGCATGAGTATGTATATTCTTTTCTTTAAAGTCATTTCTTGGTTTAATTTTTAAATTTTATTTATTTCATTTTATCGTATCTTATCTATTTTATTTAATTAATTAATTAGTTTTTAAGGAGGAAACAGCTCACAGTGGCCCACACCGGGATCAATTAGTTTACGTTTTTTAAGTGTGTGTATGTGTATTCTTGTGACATTTTAGATGTTAAATTACTTGAGTCTTTGGACTTTTCAAAATCTATAAATCTCATATTTCTATTTGTTAAGACTATCTCAAGAAACTCATGATGATACACTAGTATAAAATATCTAGGGGATAGCTATGTTACAGCTTGAGAAATGGTTACTAGAGCTAAGCTGATTAGTAATAGAATACTTAATTCATAATCAATTAATAATAATTAATTAAAAACGGCATTCCTAATCACAGTCCCCCAGACCCAAAGAATTTTTTTTGGCTAAAGAGGAAAACAATGAATGATACATTTTATTATTACTTTTATTTCCCATGTCTTCCCATTGTAGTTACACTTTCCAATCTGAAAAAAAATTTTTTCTTCCGTTATTCATTCAATCATTAATTTGACAACTAAGCAAGTGTCCACTTAGTTTTTACTGAGGACAAGAAAATCAAGCATTGTTATTTTGTCTACTCCAAGAAATATGGAACTTCAGAGAAAAGTCAGGACTATAAATATAGATTTGATATTTTTATGCATAGACCCTCCATGCAAAAACATGAAGATAGAAGGTTTTGTGTTGATTTGGGAGTTCCTTTTGCCAAAATGGTGAGAAATGCAGAAACACAGAAGAAAAAATCTAAGAGGTAATTACACAGAGAATAAGAAGAGTAGGAATGTATATTCTTGGAAATGATTTCATTTTAATTTCCAAAATATTAAAACAAGAATAACAAAGATTTACTGTGTCATAAAGTTTATCCTTCAAATTATGCCCACAGCAACCCTGTGAGATTTGAACTAATTTGTACAGAAGCAAAAACTGAAGCTCAACAAGCAGCCGGCTCCCTAGCTGAGCTGTGGTCTCCCCTACAGTCTCCCCGCACACCATCTGAGCATCCCTTAGGAACCGCCTGCTCTGCTCCTATAGCTGAGGGCCATTCTGCTGCAGGTCTATGGCCTCCCAACGCAGAACGAGAGAGAGAGAGAGAGAGAGAGAGAGAGAGAGAGAGAGAGAGAGAGAGAGAGAGAGAGAGGGACCATTTCCCCTAGGGTAGGAAGAACCTGAAGTGCGTTTTAATTAAATCTGTGTAAAAGTCTGTTGCAAGAAGGTGTGAATTTATTCTCTTTCCCATAGTTCTTCAGGGTGATTTTGTAGCAAAATTCAATTCACAGATACTCTGCTCATCAAACTCCCTTTTTTACATCCAGCAAAATATGTTTTCAAACCTACAAAACTAGAAAGAATAAAGCACTTCAAAATTCACATTGACATACCACAAAAGAAGGTTGATAGTTCTCTTAAACCCTGGCTCAGCATTTCTCAATGTATTTTTTTGGGGGGGGGGCACTAGTGTTTCCTAAGAGTTCACTGGTAATAAGAAATTTATTAAGTAAAAAATTCACCAACCATATATTATACTGTACACAAACATGTATGTCCAAACACACACACACACACACACACACACACACACACACACACAAACACACAATGCAAAAACTCCTAAACGAATTTACATTTTAAGGAATTTATACAATGGTTTGTCTTTAAGAAAAGCGGTGTTCTGTCTGTGAAAAGGAGCACCACCTGAAAAACCCTCTAATGAAAAAGCCTCAGTCCCCTGGTGCCAAGTATAAGCATCCTTTCCAGCGTGTTCTAAGAGTGCCACTGCGCTTGTCATTTCAGTGATCTGTGCATCCATGTCCGTGATTATACGTTATCTACTTGGCGTCCAATTTTAAGATGGAATTGTGACTTTATTTGATGTCCTCTCTGTGCCAACCAGGATTATAAAGACAAATAGGATGTTGAATCTGCCTCGGAGCCCTGGCAGAGACAGTGAGCAAATCTATACCATTAGCACCATCAGCGTCACCATAAATGTTGGCACAAGAACAGCGATGCTTGAGCAGGATTTGAAAGGTTAAGAATTGAGGAGTAGAAGAGGTGCAGGCTATCTCTAAATAAGCCAACATTTCCCCTGTGAAATTATTTCTTTTTCACATGACGTTTGCTCTAAATTTTTAAGGGAAGAGTAAACAGTAAAAGCATATGATTTAACCAATTAGTTACCAAAGTCAAGTTTGTATCGATAATTTTAGAATACTTTTCTTTCTAATAGTTGTAAATATATTCACATAAAATTCATATAAAATATATGACTTTTAGGGACTAGGAAAGTTTGAGGTCATGGAAATTTCAGCTTTGTGAGTGCCCACTGTACATGCGTGGTATCATATGGAGTTTATCTGGAAAAATGGAATGACATTCCCAATTGCCATTCCAAAACCATGCTGAGTTTTTACCTAATGTAACACAAGTATGCCAGTAACGTACAACCTGAAATCTGTCATGATAAAAAGCCCTACATGGAAAAATAAAAATGACAGATGAAACAATTTAGAGCTGAATTTATCAGGCTTCAAAATAGTGTTTTAAAAGTAGACCCAAAATCCCCAGCCTGCTCACATGCATCTTGTATTTTCGTTTTGTCTGTCCATTTATCTGGGTGTATAACTCATCTTGTACAATGTAATGTCAACTCTGAAGATTTGTTTTAAACAATTATTGTGTCTTTCCACAATAGCAAAAAGAAAAAAAAGAAAAAAATCCTAAGTACAGTTAGGATAATGGTCTAATAATCATTTTTATCCACAAAGCACTTCAGCGCTTGACTTCAACCATCAAATCTACCATTTTACTCTTGAAAATTGAGGTTAAGGCTAAAAAAAAAAAAAGTAATTTATTAAACAGTCTTCATTCTTCTCCCTTTTGAGAAAAAATTTAGAGGCAAAGTATGATTGAAATAAGTCATCAGAGTTGACACAAGCTGTATAAGACTAAAGAAGCTATAAGAATCACTCTTCAGATACAAACATATAGTTTATTGCTAAGCAAAAAGGGCATGTTACCTTGTTTCTCATATGGAAAACAAATCTTGAACTTGTATTTGAAATGATGACTATTGGTATATGCAATTTCAGAGTGAGTTTTACAATAAAAACCCTGCCTCACAAGGCTTAAATTTCCTGGGAAATATTGAAGAATTGAACAAGTTAATGTAAACACTAAGAGTAACTTTAGAAATATACACCGTTTATTTTTTTTCTAAATCACAGAGAAATAATTAAACACAGAAATGATCCCAACGCATTTGAATTATGGAATTTTTGTCCCATAAATTCTCTTCGAGCAGCCATCATCCTTCAGGACATCTTGGAGTTCACAATTGTTACTGGACATACAACTTTATGTAGCTTCTTTAAAAACTCAAGGAAACAGAATTGTTGTTTCTAAATTTAATAGCAGTAAATAAAAAAGAGACCTGAATAGTTCATACTCGTTAAAAAAAGGTAGGTAGAAGTTAACTGTAGTTATCGATTGTATTAGTTTTCTAATGTAACCAAATACCACAAACCGGGTGGCTTAAAGCAACAGAAAACAGTCTCACAGTTCTGGAGGCTACAAAGTCCAAAATCCAGGTGTCTGTAGAGCTATGCTCCCTCTGAAATTGGTAGAGGAGAAACGGTCTTCTTCCTAGCTTCTACGAGAGGCCTGCAATCCTGGTGTTCTTTGGTTTGCAGCTGTAGCACTTGAATCTCTGCCTCTGTCATCATAAGGCCTTTTTCCCTTGTGTGTCTGTCAGTCTTCTTAAAAGGACACCATTCTTCTTCATTCTTCTCCCTTTTGGAATAAGGGCCCATATGGACTTCATCTTACCTAATTCCTAATTACATCTGCAAGGACCTTATTTCCAAATGAATTCACAATCTGAGGGACTGGGGGTTAACACTTCAGCATATCTTTTAAAAAACACAATGCAACCCACAGCATCCATGGACCACTTTCTTCTTCTTCTTCTTTTTAAATTCTTACTTGTACTAAAATAGTTTTTAGTATATGTAAATTTTCTGAGACAATAGGGAAGATTTCCCATATACTTTCACCTAGCTTCTACTAATGTTCATAACTTTCATTTATCATTAGTACATTTGTCAAACCTAAAAAATTAATATTGGAAAAATTCTATTATCTAAGCTACAGACTTTATTTGTATTTTATTATTTTTTTCCACTAATGCCAATTTTTGTTTTTTTTTTTGTGTATTCCAGGATCCAATCAAAGATACCAAGTTTCATTTTGTCAACTTAGTCACATCTTCAATCGTGACAGCCTTTTAGTGTTTACCTGATTTTATGTACTTGACATTGAGACTTTTGAAGAATATGTGGTAAATATTTTGTAGAATGTCTTCATTTGGCTTTTCATGATGTTTCTTCAGAATTAGACGAGGATTATGAGTTTTGGGGAAGGCTATCACAAAAGCAAAGTGCCTTACTTACCACATAATATCAGGTGCAGCATAATACCAACATGGCTGATTCTTGGTGACGCTATAAATCTGCGTCATTTGGTTACATGCTAACTGACAAGGTTCTCCACAATGAAGTTTCCATTTTCCCCTTTCCATGCTCTTCTTTGGAAGCATTTCACTAAGTCCAGCCCATACTGAGAGGAAGGAAAAGGAAGCTTCACTTCTTAAAGGGAAGGGCAACACCAAAGAATTTGTGGAAGTAATTAGTAAATATTTGGGGGTCAAATATTGGAGGCTATGCAGATAACCTGTTTCTCCTTAAAGTTTTCCCGTTAACTTTCTCCTTCACAGTGGCTCTCGCCTGCAGCAATTATTACTGGGGTATCTAACGGGGATTTTCTGCTTTGCTCAAATCTTCTTCTTTTGAAAACAAACTGAAAAATAAGAGTTCTAGGCGAGATGAAAGTAATTATATCCATCAGGATGGTTTAAGAGTAAATAAAATGTATTCATAGTGTTTTCTTTGAGATAATATCAACTCTAAGAAATAAAGGCCCCTCACCATGCTTTCTCCTGGACAAGCGCATTAGAGCACTGAGCAATGCAAAGGTGCCTCATGGTTCCTTAATGCACCACCCTACTCTGACCGTGCTCCTTTGCTTACAGACATTTAGTCCCAGCAGGAGGTGTGCCTTCAGAGATCTCCCAGAGCAGAAATGTAGACATCCTCAGGTAAAAGCAGTTCTTCACTAAACTTTACAACCTCATTCCAAACTCCAGTTGTCAGTTTACAGCTTTCCAGATTGACATCTTAAATCAAGAAAATGTCACACGTGTACAGTAACTGGCCTAATCTTTTCTGTAAATTGCTGCCTGTGGTTTTCAAAACCATAATACATTGCTGGCAATTACAATGTGTCTCCCTGCACGGCTAACTTCACGTCTGCTCAGTTAACGAATCAGTCTTAAATTATTCATCAGCTCATCCAATGTCTAGGCTTTGATTGACAGCCATTGATTTTAGGAACCTATAATTCTTTTATATTGAAGTAAAATTTGCCACCTGATTGTTTCTACTCTCTTCAAATGTAAAATTAAAACTGTAAGCAGGAAAAATAACTCTGTCTCTGTATCCCAGTTAATGGTGAGCACACTTACTACTCAGGTATGTCTTCACCTGTTCTGTGCTGCACTGAAGGAAGAGAGGCTGTTTTCTCAGACTGACAGCCTTAATGTCCCCCAATGTTTCAAGTGCAGAAGGATGTTTTCTCTATTAATTCTACAATTATAGGACAACAGTGAAATGATGAGTTATATGTACAAACTAAAACATCAAATGGCCCATTAAGAAGGGCTACACCATTGCACGTTTTTCGAAAAACAGGGCTAGATCATCTCATAGTTCAAACTAAATTGTCCCTAAAATAACTTTAGGGATATAGTACTTTGTTCTGAAAAGACCTCTCAATATCATTTTTTTCTTCCCTAGCAGCGTACTTTCTTAAGGGGATTTTTCCAGAAGCACACTTACCCTTCTTTGAAACACTTGTTTGAGTAAGTGCTGGTTCTAAACTAAATAATACACCTGGGCCATCAAGGAGTCTTCTATTTGAGAAGCACATTTGTCCATATTGGCTCAGGAAAATGAACTGCAGCTCACCTTAAAAGAAACCCCAGCAGAAAGGCATGTCACGACTGCTCTGGTCTGGTAAAAGTGTAGCTTTGTGGTTTTGTTTAGAGCATGTTTCTACACGACCACCTTCTCAGGGCAGTGATCTGCGCTCTGATCCATGATGGTGTGCAATTGCAAATGTAAACTACAGGTAAAAGAAGAGTCTGGAAAGAGAGTGTGGGATGACGATGGACGGATCAACACAAATTCATGGCTGGGGATAGAAAAACAAACTGATTTTCTCACATGTGGTTGATTGTGGACTTTGTCCTCCTATGAGCATATCAGCATTCAGTATGAAGGCTGTATCCTCCGGGTTTTTAAACACAGTAATGCACAAACCCACCATGCTTTTCTCCGGGAGACCTTCGCTCTTTCTGCTCTGTGTGCTCAGGATGCTAATAAAAGTCCCTTATTATAACACATTCATATTCTATTGTGAATTTATATTATTTGTTGTCTCTGTTTCCCATTATGTAAACTATTTCACGAGAACAGAAGCTGACTATCTGGTATAATCTTATGTTCCCATAGTCATGATGTGAAGTTCTAAATTAAAATTTGTGCGTATTGGTTTGTATTAGGTTGGGTTGTGTACTAAGAGAAGCCCCAAAACAACGGCTTAAAATATAGTTTCTCATATAAAAATATCCAATATTAGGCAGTCCAGAGTGATATAACAGGTCTGCAAAGATAGAAGTTCCCAGGTGCTCCTTTTATCTTTTTGTCCTATCATCCTAATCAATGACTTGTCTGCTCAAGGTTATCTTATGAACTAACCTGCCTCCAGCTAATCCTTTCCCCCGTCTTTCCCTTTAGAATTGGTTTGATTTCCTCATCGTTCCATTTAAATTGCATTCTCAGCCTTACTCTTTTAGAGTGATGGATCTCGAACTCTTGTAAGCATCCTGTGACTGCCATACCAGTCAAATCACAAATCAAATGCACAGCTACTGTAGTGCTTCTCAGGTTCAAGGCCACCCCATAGCCTTTCCCTGCAATTTCTCATGTAGCAACAATAAACTTTTCTTTGCAAAAATAACTTTTTTAGAAATGCCTGTAAGTGTGATTTTTGTTAAAGGAGTTACAGAGGTTAATTTGTGCAGCAATTCAATGACTGCTTTTCTTTATGACATCTCAGAAGGTAGTGTTACATTATCTTATTGTAAGCTCTGTTCCTGCAAGACTCTTCAGCTAAATGTTCATCATTTATCATTTAATTTTGTGGTAGTCTCTGTCATTGTATAATGCTACTTGAAGGCATAAGTTGTTATTTTGTTAAGGAAAACAATAAGCAAATTGCAAATAAACATGTTTATCAGACTCTCTTTTATTATCTTATGAACCATTGCAAATGTGACCTAACATTTTTCCTTTGGATTTTCCTTTTAATTGAAATTTCTCAACCATGATATTGTATCCATTAAATACACGAATTAACATCACAACAAGAGAATCCACAGTCTTAACGGCATTTACTGGTGTTCTATCTGTTCTACACACTGTTATTGTAGAATGACCTTATGTTCAATATGCTCTGTCAAGAATTCCAGAAATACTGCTTAAATTTCCTTCTAAAAAGCTCAGCAACACATTGCACTAGATGCTATTAAACTTGTTTTCTCTGGAGCACAATACTGCTTTCATTTAAGTTGCCAGCCATGGCCTACTCTCAGTGGTTTATTTTTTGCAAACAGTAGCTTAATTAACTCTAATATATGACAATAAGTCAAGGGGATCCAATATATGGTGATGGAAAGAGAACTGACTCTAGGTGTTGAACACACCATGTGATATATAGATGATGTATTACAGAATTGTACACCTGAAATCTATGTAACTTTACTAACCATTGTCACCCCAGTAAACTTAAAAAAAAAAAAAGATTTTCAAGGAAAGAAATGTTGTTTTTATTAATGCATGTGAGAGAAGTGGATGAATTTGGAGACCATCGCATCAGAGGACGTCAGAGTTGAATGAGGGCAGATTCACCTCTCAACTGCACTCCAGCTGTAGGTAGATTGGCTCAGGTGGCCATCACTGCTCCATCCTGTGCCCTGCCCATGTGGTGGAGTCTTGGAGAGGGAGTGTGGGGAAGGGAGGAAACCTTCAAGCCACAAGCCGTAGGTAGGGTTTGTTTGGCCAGGGGAAGAGACATGGGGTCAAGATTTCACAACTTAATTTCACAGCTAACTTGGTGAGAATTTATGCATGATGTGTCAAGGAAATGGAAAGGGGAGTTTGACACAGAAGAGTTAGGGAAGGAGTTATTGGAGAATATATAATCATACCATATTTATACTCCCCAATTGAAAAAAACTAATTATACAGCAAAACATTTACTTTTATTTAAAACATTATTTATTCTCATGTGTTGTTCACAGGGAGAGTATGGTATAAAATAAAAATGGCAGAGACAATGTACTTAGTGTAGTTTTTCAATTATATTTGCACAAACCTGTTCAGTACAGTCACTCGAACATAGCGAAATACATGCAGCTACTGTAAATAGAAAATTGACTCTACTGCTTTTAAAAAAATCAAAAATAAAACCTACTTGTTATTATGAAAGAGAGGCATACGGATTTCTGATTAACAGAAACTAATATAAAACAGGCCACAGTAATCATTGAAATGATTAGATTGTTTCTGTTTGTCATTAGACTGTGTAACCTAGCAGAAAATTCAGTTTCCCCATTGTCTCCTGAGAAAAGATTCCCAAATCTTTGTATTTGCATTAAATATCATGATAAAATATAATACAGCCTTCAACTTGCATGTAACTTTGTTGTGGAAATAATAGCATATATCAGATCTACATTAAAAAATTTCTGGCCATCTAAAATTGTTAATACATTTTTTAAAATATCTACTTGACACTAATATTAGAATATTAAAGAAGACATCATTCTTATAGCTCCCAAAGAAGGCATAGCCTTTGCTAGATTTCTACAATTCCACTTATATAAAGGCTTCTAGGTAATTTCCTTGAAATATCATTCTTGAATATAGGTATTAGCAGCCTCCAGACTTCCATAAATATATGTCAAGATTTCTTTTGATAGTTGCCCAGGTTGAGAAAAAAAATCACCCATAGAAAAAGATAAAAGTAAGTTTAAAATTTATTACTAGATTAGATAAATTGAGTCTATTGAAATAAAAATGAAATATACAAAGTAGAGTTGCCTAAATTTAGTTAACTGAAAATACAAAGGAACCTATAAGGTATAAAAATAGTAGGAAAGTTTATTAAATACAATAGGTGGATTGTAGCCACTTCGAGGAAACTGGGATTTTGTTTAGAGCTTATTTGGTGATCTAAAATATTTCCAATTCAAAATACCATGCCCAACAGTAAGAAGAATCAAACTTCGAAAGTTGTAAAGAAATTGAATCTTGAGAAAAACAAAACGTTTACCCAGCATAGTTTAGAGGAAAAATTTAAATGAGGTAATAAAAATAACTTGAAAGAGAATTATTTATGTGAAATATACAAGTGAAGTATTTCATGGGAGAAGAGAGCTTTCGTGGGCAATGGTGTCAAATTAAAATAAGGTCCTCTTTTCTGTCAGTGGATGCCGCTGAGTAAGCATCATTAAAGTCACCCCTCCTGCGGTTGTCATGTCTCAAGTCAGAGTCTCCCAAAGAGCCTGAACAGCTGTGGAAACTCTTCATCGGAGGTTTGAGCTTTGAAACAACCAATGAGAGTCTAAGGAGCCATTTTGAGCAATGGGGAATGTTCACAGACTGTATGGTGATGAGATCCAAACACCAAGCACTCCAGAGGCTTTGGGTTTGTCACCTATGCCACTGCGGAGGAGGTGGGTGCAGCCATGAAGGCCAGGCTACACAAGGTGGATGGAAGAGTTGTGGAACCAAAGAGGGCTGTCTCAAGAGAAGATTTTCCAAATCCTGGTGTTCACTTCACTGTGAAAAGATTTCTGTGGGTGGTATTAAAGAAGACACTGAAGAACATCATCTAAGAGATTACTTTGAACAGTGTGGAAAAACTGAAGTGGTTGAAATCATGACTGACCAAGGCGGTGGCAAGAAGAGAGGCTTTGCTTTTCTAACCTTCGATGACCATGGCTCTGTAGATAAGATTGTCATTCAGAAATACCACACTGTGAATGGCCACAACTGTGAAGTAAGGAAAGACCTATCTAATCAGGAGATGGCTAGTGCTTCATCCAGCCAAAGAGGTCAAAGTGGTTCTAGAAACTTCGGTGGTGGTTGAGGAGGTGGTTTTGGTGGGAATGACAACTTTGGTCCTGGAGGAAACTTCAATGGTCGAGGTGGCTTTGGTGGCAGTCGTGGTGATGGAGGATATGGTGGCAGTGGGGATGGCGATAATGGATTTGGTAATGGAAGCAATTTTGGAGGTGGAAGAAGCTACAGTGATTTTGCCAATCACAATTTGTAAATTTTCAAATCAATTTTGAATAAAGTAATCAATTTGAAAGTTTTTGGCCCCATATAAAGGAAGAAACTTTGGAGGCAGAAGCTCTGGCCCCTATGGTGGTAGAAGCCAATACTTTGCCAAACCACAAAACCAAGGAGGCTATGAAGTTCCAGCCGCAGCAGTAGCTATGGCTGTGGCAGGAACTCCTCATTCTGGCCAGGATACAAAGCTTAGCAGGAGAGGAAAGCCAGAGAAGTTCAGGGAAGCTACAGGTTACAACAGATTTGTGAATTCAGCCAAGCACAGTGGTGGCAAGGCCTTGCTGCTACAAAGAAGACATGTTTTAGACAATACTCATGTGTACGGGCAAAAAACTCGAGGACTATATTTGTGCCTAATTGTGTAACAGGTTATTTTGGTTTCTGTTTTGTGGAAAGTGTAAAGCATTCTAACAAAGGGTTTTAATGTAGATGTTGTGGGTTTTTTTTGCACCCATGATGTTGATTGCTAAATGTAATAGTCTGATCATGATGCTGAATAAATGTGTCTTTTTTAAATGTGCTGTGTAAAGTGTACTCTGAAGCCATCTTGGTAAATTATCCCAACAGTATGAAGTTAGAATTCCTTTAGGGTGATGCCAGGTTTCAAATTGTAAATAAATTTGAAATTTATTTACAACCTGCTTGGGCTCAGTCAGAAGCCATTGTCTTCAGAAACCTTGGTGTCATTGAATTGACAGTTACTGTGTTGGTGATTTGGAGCTTACTATCAAAAGGGTCGTCCAAGCAGAGTCTGGAGTTTATTTGGTTATTAATGATTGTTGGCACATCCTATGCAATATATCTAAATTGACTTATGGTACCAGATAAAATTATAGATGGGAATGAAGCTTGTGTATCATCCATTATCATGTGTAATCAATAAACGATTTAATATCCTCTTGAAAAAAAAAATAAAACAGGTTCTGTTGTTGCCACATTGAAAGATTGTTTAAGTTTCTTAAAGAACCAAAAATATTAGTGGATCAGGTCACTACAGGAAAAGATCACAAACATTGTATATAACAACAAAAGATAAGTACACACTTAAAAACCCATATTTGCTAAAATGTTTCATTTGTGGGCTAAATCTGTATGGTTGGCTTATGTGGTGCATCATGCACAAATTTTCTGGTTGTCAAGACCTGGAGATAAAGCTCACCATCCACATTTACCATATGGGTGACCTTGAGCTAAATTTCCTCATAGAATAAGGAAAACACTATTTGCCTCTAAGGGTTGTTGTAACGATATAGTATAAATGTAAAATAACATGTACAGACTAGGCAATCAGTAAATGTCATCCATCTCTCTTATTGTTGCTTTTAAAGGCTCTGATTAAAGTTCATGATGTATATAAGATAAATCTATAGAATTCTTCACGTGACCTGTCTTGCTTTGATGTCTGAATGTGTTCATATAAAATTACACATATGCTGAATACTTAGGGAATTTGATATGTGAAAATTGTCTAGGAAAACTAAGGCAAAAGTTCCATATAATTTCATAGAATATCTATATAACGTAATGTATGGGAAAGGAGTTGGGGGAATGGGTGGTGATATCTATCTTAACTCTTTGATTGAATCAATGCCCTTTGCTACACAGTTGACCTCGCTGGAGTCTTTGTTAGACAGAATCTATAAGAATCTGTGCTGGTCAAGGCAGATTTTCAAGATCTCAATGCCAAGGACAAGTAGAGGCCCTTCCGGGTACTCAGAAAGCTTCAAGAGTGACTGAAAACAACAGCACACATTTGATGACTATAGTTGGAAATGAGAAGTTTAAAAAATAGAAATGGCTTTTTCTTTAATCATACCATTTATAGTCTTTAGAATAACATATTATACTGTTTACAAGAAAATATTTAAATCACAAATAAAAGTTCAACATAAGCAGCTCTTATATTTGGAGGGTACTCAAACACTGCTTTCGCGGGAATCATGAAAATCCTGTGCTCTGCTGAAGCTTGTGTTCATCTGACTGAGGTAAGAGTTGCATAAGGGTGCATCCGGGCACCTCTCTGCTCTCTGATCAGGAATAAGATACGTGAATCACTACAATAAAAACATTCAGTTGTTTGTGAATAAGTGTTCTACTGAGACATGTATAGATGCCAACCTTTGTAAGATAAACTGTACTTTTCAGAATGTATTCAAACTGTGATACCAATATGCTATGCATATTGTTGTGTTAACATTGTTAGTCCCTTTTCCTGCTTTAATAACAGGAATGTTTACAACAATATTTCACAAACCCATTTGGAGCTGCGGTCATGCTATTATTCATTTTTAAATGTCCATGAAGATACATTGGCAACCAACTTCCAGTTCAGCATGAAAAAACTAAAACATACGGTTTGTTTTGAAGTTTTATTATATTTACATATCTCCAAAATCATTATTTACTATTTAAAAGAGCATTTCATTTATAATATTGTCTTGATTGTTACATTAATAATAATGTGTATCATAATAATTTAAGTGTACTTTTTTATACCAATACTATGATAAACAGTATGATAAACTTACCATAGACATACTGCATACATCCAGATCGAAATATATAATACAGATATTCTGAGTGATTCAAAGAGCAGTTTACACTGTAAACAAGACACAAAGAAAAAAGAGAGAAGAAAAATGTGGGGGCAAAGGCACATATACGAAACAGGTCAATAATAAAAATGTCAATAAGTTTAAATCTTCTGGGAAGAAAGGGAGCAGTCAGAAAAGTGTGCTCTTTATAAGGTCTGCTAAGATCTTTCAAAGTCCAAAGTCCAATAGTTTCGACCACATTCAGCACCTGCCAGTAAAATTAGATTCATTTTTAAAGAGTGTCGCTGGCCTGAAAATATAACTTTATCCTGAGTGCTGACTTGATTATTGTTTTCTGAGTATTCTCATTTTATAACTAATAACATTATGCACATTTTCTGTGTGGCCACCTATAAGGTTAAAATAAGTTATACTAATAAAATGTCAGGACTAGAGATAGTAAATGACAGTATTTCCAGAGTCCTGATAGAAAGCTAGTGCTAAAAACAGATATTTGGATTTAAGTAAGTAAAGCTTATTTTTTTGGTCCATTTGGTTCTGTGGATCATAAAATGAAAAATATTAAGCAAAATGGCCATGACACATTCATGATGAGGATTAGGAAGAATAGATTAACACATTTCCGTAATAAAGAAAAGGCTTCCAATCCTATCTAGCAACCTGTAAATCTGTCGACACAGATTAAGCGTTTTTTATAAATGACTCTTCGTATTAGAAAATACCTGAATTACTGGAGAGTATTGGTTACCTTTGCCTGGCGAGCCCTATGTAGAGACCTCAGAGCCCACCAGCCACTTTGAGATTCAGATAAAGAAACTGTGCCCCAGAGCAGTCAAGTGTAGAGCAGCTTGGATGACTGAGAATGATCATTTCCTTGGAAAAAAGTCACCACATTAAATATAATAGTTATCCCATTCATTTTAATTTATCAGAAAAGTTCATGAATTTTTGCTTACTTAAATTACATTATATAGGCACACTAGTTATATTATTGTTTTTATCAGTTATGACAATAAATGATGTAAAATTATAAAGATTATTATATTTGTTTATTATAGTTATTTCTTTATAGTTATAGTTATTTTATACTGCACCGATTTTTAGAATCATGCATTGTGGGTAGTACCTATTAACAATTACAGTCATTATTAGAAGTCTTCTCATAGGCTCATCATAGTCTGTCATGCAGGAGACCCTGCTCCCTGCGTCATGTGTCGTACGGGGCGGCCTGCGGGGTCTGTGGTCCCGCTCCCCACATAAGAACGCAGGACACGGTGAGGCCAAAAAGGAACACCCACGGAGCCATAGGTAGGGGAGTCACACCACTATACTCTCACTGGCAGCTGGGTTGGAGACACAGGAAGCAGGAGCCACACTGTTCGCAACCCTCACTGCACCGCTTGCAGGCTCAGCCACCATCTCCTTGCTAGCCCCCATTTGCTGCTAGCGTAGCCACGGCAGTTATATTAGTGCCCAATGGCTCACTGGTTACAGCTGACGGCCAACTAGCCACAGCTGATGGCCATGCAATCACAGTTGATGGCCATTTACTACCTGAGCCAACACCTCTCCACGGGAGGCCGAGAGCCTGGAAACTGCTTTCTGGGGCTCTGCCCCCACATAGTCACAAAATTTAATTTACATGCCCTGTCTTTTTTGTCAACTATGATTTCTTTTTTAAAAAATATAATTCCTGAATTTGTTAAGTTTGATGTCCTATCACTGCCTTTGCCTTTGATGTGGAGGTTTTCCTGGTACAGTTTATTTTTAAAGGGCCATAAAACTATAAAAATGACCTAGGTCCCTGATGCTGAAGATTTGGAGAAGATGGATAATGTAAATTGAAAGTTAAAAATAGGTTGAGGAGAATTCTCAGTCCAGTTTACACATGTACAACAAGAAAAACTGGACAAAGATCAAGACTTTCACTGGACTCATCAGAAAACTGAAGTTTCAGGGCAAATTGCCACCCTGGAATTTGGAGGGACAGGCACCTCGAGAGACATAGAGCCAAGATCCACTTAACTGGAGCAGAAGCTGCTGGCATCATAAACTAATAGAAACACTTAAATGGTGATTTTGATGAATTGTGGGAGGCTGAATGTGAACCAGCATGACAGTGAGGAAGTCCACAAGGGACACAGTTTTGGGGGGCTCCCATACTTCCATGGACTTATGGGAGGTTGGAGATTGGGGAGGAAGAAGAGCTGTGAACTGTGCCCAGAGCCTTCTCCATAGCATAGCTTGCTCTTGGGGAAAGGACCTTGTCACAGCATTATTGGAGCTTGGGGAAGAGGATTCCTCCCACTGGAGCTGTCTCTAAACTTTCAGTTTCAACAAAGGGGAAAAACATGAACAGCAACGGTCAGGGATTTAAAAAAAAAATAGAGTGGGAAAGGGAAAGGGAGTGAGCAATAGGGGTGGGAGTTATACAACTGGAGAAATACTTGGGAGGTCTCAGTCCTGAGACACAGACTCACTAATAGACTGAGGTTTCATTGGAAGATTATAGAACACTGCCCATCCCCCACACCTTACCAACACACCTAGTTCTCCAGCAAAATAACAGTGAATTACAGCTGAAAGAGACAGACTCCCAAAGATGAATTACAAAGGGGGATCAAAGTCAGGAGAGGAGACACAAAGACACTAAAAGAATTTGAAGGCTCTTATAACTGTAGCTACAACAAATATTAAACACAACCCAGCTCCTAGCCAGATTAATATAAATCCTGACATTAAAGGTCTATTTACCTCAGTTCCTATTACTGATAATAACCTGTCTAGCTTTGAAAAAAGAAAATCACAAGGCATGCAACAGGCAAGAAAAACTGGTATGTGAAGAGACACAGCAGTCATCAGAAATAGACTCAGATATGATATATAGATGTGGGAATTATCAAACAGATAATAAAAATAAAACATCAAAATTTGTGGGATACAGCAAAACCAGTGCTTAGAAGGAAATTTATAACATTAAATGCATAGATTACAAAAGAGGAAAGATCTAAAACCAATAATCTAATTCGTATCAGGAAACTAGGAAAAAAAGAGCAAATGAAAGCAGAAGAAAGGAAATAATTTTTAAAATACTGCATGAATCAATGAAGTTGAAAAAAAGGAAACAACAGAGAAAAAAAATCAATGAACCTGAAAGCTGGTTTGTTGGAAAGATCAATACAATTGATCAATCTCTTGTCAGGCTTACAAAGAATAAAGACAGAGGGCACAAGTTTATCTGCTGTTGGGCTTTCAAACCACAGTTCACCTGTCCCTGTCACCTCCTCTAAGAGAGCTCTCAACTCAGCCCCTGCCTCCCTAATTTGGATAATTAACTACTACAGAGAGTAGAGTCTCCATATTTTGTACTTTATTTCTCCAGCATGTAGTTGGTCCTCAATTGAATGAATGAAAAGTAACTACTTTGTGCCAATTGGCAGAATAAAGCCTATAATATCTTCCTGCCCAAATTTCTTCTGTCTAGGTCAAATTCTCCCATTGTATGTCCTTTTTGTATTATATTTGATTTGTAGCACGTATCATGATTGCAGTTTAGCATTTATGGTAATGATCATTTGGTGGAAGTATATTTCCCCTCAGTAGTCTATATACTTAACAGAAAATTGGTCCTTTTCACTCATGAGTGTATTCCATAACCTATACAATCCCTAGCATGTAGCAGAACCTCAACACATATTTCTCAAATGAATAAATAAAAGAAGGAAGGAAGAGGTAGAGGAGGGGAGGAAAGGAGGAAGGGAAGGAGGAGGAATGAAAGGGTAAAGAAGGATGGAGAATGGTGTGAGCAGAGTTTGGTCATGTAGGTGGGCCAGGAAAGAGTATTGTGGATCATTTATTTTTCTTCATCCTGCGGACAATAAGGGGCCAATAAAGTATTTCAAGTGAAGGACAACGTGGTTTAGGAAATAATGAAAACATGAGTTATGGCAATGGTGGGAGCTGAAGGCAAAGAGCAAATCATAGTCTAGTAAACAAATGATAGAAGCGAAAATCAAGGCTGTAGTTGTGTATAAGTTGTGAAGGGCTGGTATTTAGAGAGTAACAGGAATAGAGCTTGAAGAAAGTACTGTCATGTGCATTGTCTATCCAATAGGAACAGTTGGTGTCAGGGCCATCTGGCATTTGGTGGCTGAGCTGAAGAACACCAGCATCATAAAGTAAAAAGTCACTGGTGAGTAATGAGCCTTAAGTTCCTACATATTCATAATTTAATAATAGTTTGATATTCTGAAAGGCATAATCTCGCCAGCAACTCTAATGTCATGGGGCATCTATTCAGTAGATTATGCTGAATATTGTGAAAGATAGCTTTTGCAGAATTAAAAATAACCCAGAACTTGCTTAAGCCCACTGATATGCACGTCTCCAGGGTGTCCCATGGTGAGTATTTTGAGCTCAGAGACTTTTCTATGGTCCCAGTTATCTTCACCTCTGTAAGTTAGGTTTCAGAGAAGGACGTTGTTGCTTTGGGGATTTACTTGTAGCTTTATTTTTTTTAGATGGATAGGGAGAAATTTAAATCAGCACTGAACACCTGATATGTTTTGGGGAGAAAAAGTATTCTATAAAACAATAGCAGTGCACAGGAAAACACTCAGTAATTCTATAACCAAACGGAGTACTTCCTATATGCTTAAATAGTTCTGTTGAGAATTTAATCTACATTTACCTATTGCATTGCTATTTTGCACATTTTTTTTGCACACGTAATCTCAGATACTGTCTTTACAGAAAAGAAAATTAACAATATTTAATTTATTATATTGTGTATGTTCTTTGTATTGTCCTACAGTGGACTATGTATTAACCATGTTTGGGACAGTTAGAATATGGAGTTTTTGTTTTCTTTTTTTCCTCCAAATTAACTTAATGATTTGGAGAAATGTTCAGTAATATGTAAGATGAGATTTCTATGGATGTGTCAAAAGTAAATTTAGTATATGTATTTGTAATTTATCAAAGAATTATAATTTGAATTATATTGTTATTTTTGATCTTTAAACAGGAATGATTTTAAATGAGTTTTCAGGGTTTTTAACATTTATAATTTACATTCTGATCAACACCATGTTTCATTCTTTTTGCATGACCAGAATCTGTCCTCTGAATCTGGTCAGACTCTATTTTAATTCCTTGGGTAAATGTTGAACTTTGACATGGTTTCAGACAAATTGTGACACTTAATGCTTGGTGTTCTGTTGTTTTCATCTAGCTGTAATATATTCAATATGTGCAAGCTGTTGTTATCCTCCTTGCAGCCAATCTTTTCTTAATATAATTTAACATTTGAGTTCTGGAACAATAATTCTATAATAATATGTCAAAGTAAATAATAAACTATTTCATATATCCTCTTGTAACAATTTGATAGTTTTTTAATTGAAAAAACATGATAAAAACAAGATACTTCCAATCACTATGTATCAAGAACTATCTTGAGTGGTTCTAAATAAACCCATATAGCCAATGATACATGTAGAAAATTGTCAATAATAAGAGCCCCGTGACACTCAAGGAAATAAAATATATGTCTCTTGAAGAGTCTGAAAGTTACAATTAAAAAAAACCCAACACGACAATCTAGCTGTGCTTAATTACATATACTCATACTATTTTGATATTTCTTTCATGATTATTGTGGCAGATTATATTTCCAAAAATGGCCACAGAATATTTCTTGTCTTACATGCTCTTCCAGAACCTTGCCACTCCCCCATCAAGAGGTGGAATCAATTTCCCCCCCCCTGAAACTAGATAGAGGTGTGGCTGCCTTGCCAAGGAGAATGTGACAAAATTGAGAAACTCTGAGGCTAGGTCACAGTACGTTCCACGACTTCCATCTGGCTCCTCGCAACCTTTGGACGTTCTTACAATGCTGTGAAGAAATCCAGGCCACATGGCGAGACTTATTATAGGAGGTGGGATTGACAGCACCAGCTAAAGGCTCAGCCTGTGTTAGCCGCCTGGCTTGTGTGGAGCAAGCCTTCAGATGCCTTGTTTTCCAGCCTTTGAGTCTTCCAGTGGAGGCCCCAGACATCACAGAGCAGTGGCAAGCCATCTCTACGGGGCCCTGACCGAATGTCTAACAACCAAATTTGTGAGCATAATAAATGGTTGCTTAAGTCTAAGTATCACAATCATAACACCTGGAAGAGCTAGTGAGGTCTGCATGTGCAGTTTCGTATTAAGGCATCACTGATGTTTGTTACCAGTTTCATAATAGTATTTTATAGAACTTCTCTCAGAATGTACTGAGGATCTTGTGAAGACTATGATTTCAAGTATAAAATAGATGTCGAAGATATATGGAGAAATATATATCTAAGTTATTATCCATATTAGCAAAATCTGGGAAGACATGTTTTACTTTTACTACCATGTCTTGGATAATAATTGGCTTTTTACACTTTCTGAATAATAACTCCAGGCCTATAATATCAGAGCTAATGCTAGATGCAGGAAATTATTTCATGATATTGTCTTGCTATGTGCAAATACATACTGTCTTTGCTTTTCTTTTTTTTTTTCAAAAGAATGGCAATTTTATGAGGACCAACCACTTATTTAAACAAAGCTACCTTATTACATACTGTGTTCTCAGCCCTAGTGCTAACTGGAGGAAAGCAATCTCCTTGAAGTACATTTGCAGAGACCTAACCCTTACAAGAAAATTTCTCTTTAATTAAGTAAAACTCCTCTAGAAAAGTCAAATGAAAATGATAAAGTCCTGAGAGTTTTCAGGTATGTATGTCAGTGTTAATCCATTTTCATTATATACATACCATTGTTAAGCAATTATGAAATATACTAAAATATGCATTTATATAATTTATGATGATGCAACTAAATTTCATCAAGTTTAGTGACTATCAAGATCATTATTGTGTACAAATGAGTTTTACATTTTATCATTTTTACAATCCTACCTGCTCTATTAGGATACTGACACACTTCAGGCATTCCCCCCCAGATTTACACTAATGAAATAATAATTCTAACAAGCTGAACCAACAATTAGCTATATTGATAGCACCGGAAGCAACAGATTAGAAATGAAAATAGCACCTGAAGTATATTGCTAGATATGTGTGGCAGGTGATTGAATTGAATAGCTTTAATCTTGGACAAAAAGAAATGTCCTTCATCCAGTAAGCTTAGTCTACCTTGATTAAGGTTCGCCTTCAGTAAGCTGTGGAGGAGAAGAGCAAAGAGCAAATGCCTGAAGAGAGCCGCGCCAGCATCACGTTCATTTCTCGGGTATCTCCTAATTATTAAATCACTTGTCACCATCTCCTGCATCTACATATTGAAAGATGCACACAGAATTTGGTGCATAGCAACTACCAATCAAATGATGAACACAGAGAGCAAAATGATCAGAGTAATCTAAGTAAAAGAACAGCTTTCTAATTCCCTGTTTATCTCTGCTTGTGATCCTAATTATTTGCCAGAAACAGTCCACTAATAATTCAGCCTTTTATTTCTTTATCCATGTGTCACACAAAGGTATAAACATGAATTTGTACTCAGAAAAAAAGATCCCCAAAGAGCAGCTGCAGGCAACACCGTCTGAAAAGCAACATTATTTTAAAGCTGCCATGTAGGACAAAACCTTCAAGGTAAACCTCTTAAACATGTAAAGACACCATTTTCTATCTGTGAGAAGATGCATAGATAACATTCCACTTTATGATATTAGATAAAAATACATAATGAAAGAGACTCTAAATAATGACACCTATTGGAGAGCTGTATTTTTTACTGAAGAAGACTATTATTTATATCTATCTGCCTATATATTATCTTTCTTTCAGCCATCAATCTATTCCACGAATACCTCAAAAATACATTTGAGATGGTGGCTTACAATAAGAACACAAGTAAAAGGTCGCTTAAAATAATTAATGCATAGTAAGAGACAAAACAATAGGAAATGAACAGAGCAAATTATATCAAGAAGCAGCCAACTGAAGAAAACCTATAGTAACAGATGCTATAAAATCTACTAAAAGTGTATTTGGGTGTCATACTTTACGAAGCAAACTACCACCAACAAAAAGAAAACAAGAAAAACAACTTTTAAAATCCTTAGGGTTATTCAATCATGTAATTTTCCAACAAAGGTATCTCTACACTTAAAAACCTGTCGAGACACCATTTTATTACATTGGAGTAAAAAATAATATATTCCTATTTTTCTGTTAGCTCAGAAGGACTTTGAAATGTATATTGGAAATACTTTTGTCAAATGGTTATAATAAAAAGTGGAATTAGTAAGTCTAACTTACTGTCAAAACTGACTTAAGTTTACCAACTGATGACATATTATCAATAAATACTTCTTGTTCCATAAATTTTCTAGTACAAATAAATATTTCCAATAAACATATATTTTCAAACTGTGACACAATATCACCAGAAAATACACAATATAATAAGATCACAGAATAAAAAGTCTTTGTAAATTTAAAATATTTAAGCACGCATCATGACTAGTTAAGCATATACATATGTAAATATTTATACATATACACATATATTTCATGTATGTATACATATACATAAGCATACATATATAGATAGATGTAGATATATGTATATAGACTTACCTACATCTATATATGTATAAATCTTATAATCGTCACTGAAAGGAAGAAGAATTTCTAAACACTTGGGATGGAAGGGACTGAGATACTAATGTTCTTCTCACTGAAATTGACATATTTCCTGGGCCTTGAATTTTCTTGTGGTAGAAACTAAGGTAAATAGTTGAAACTCAGAGAAAGAAAACAAAGTTTGAAACAAAAATCGTTGAAGCTTAGATACAAATTTGTCCTGATAAATGCTAGAGCAACAGAACATTCATGTTATTTATAGATAACACTTTAAGATGAGAAACATAAAGCAACAATCAAATAATTTCATTTTTTGCTACTAGAATTTCCAAACAGATAAAAGAAAAAAATAAAGGAAAGGAAATTATCACATAATTAAAATAAGAGATTTTCTAGGAATGAAAGGGACACTAGTCTTTCCATTTAAATGTCCTGCAGAATGGCGAATAGTCTGAGTAAAAATGACCTACATGTAGACACATCATTGTGTTATTCCTGAATTCCTCCAGTAAATAGAAGATTATAAAACTTTCCAAGAGGAAAAAGAAACAGATTACTCACAAAAACAAAATTTGGAGCAACATTAAACTTCTCTTTAGCAACATGAATGTCAGAATAAAATGGAAAGATGTTATCAGAGTTCTGAGTATAGAATTATTTTCAATCTAGAATTTGGTGCATAGCTAAACTACCAATCAAATGATGAACACAGAATAAAGATATTTCAGGCAAGTAAGAATTCAGAAAAAAATTAATACACTTTTGCTGGTTAATTACCTGATGATACAGCAAAATGAGAGTGTAAGTGAAGAAAGATGAGGGTATGAGTTCTAAAAATAGAGGCTCTGATTTATGAGAACAGTAAAAGTGAGTCGCTGGTTAATTATAATTAAACCTAGTAGAAAGCAACAAGTTCAGATTAGAGCAAAGGAACACAGGCATCTTAGGTGAATGATACCAGATTCCATATAAATAAAAGAATAATGTAAACCATTGGCCAAACTTGGCCCACCATCTGTTTTTATAAGAAGGTGTCACTGATATATGGCCACACTTATTTGTTTACATATGGTCTATGGCTGCTTTTGTGGCAGAGTTGAGTAATTGCAACAGAGACTGAATGGCCTGTAAAGACTAAAGTTATTTACTGTCTTCCCTCTTTGCAGGAAAAGTTGGCTATCCTTTAATGTATACAATTGGATAATTTGAGGATACAATGAAGTCACAGAGTTCAATAAAAAGAAGGGCAGTTAGAGACACTCCCGGAAATCAAGAAGCTGAATATGAAGCAACCAGTTAACCAGCCTGAAATGGAAGCTGGATCTTGAAGAAGAATAGCACGATAGTTTCTACTTCATGGGCAGAATGCACGGTAACCAGAATTTATTAGGGATATGATAAAGAAGACGTATGTCTTATTTTTCCAAGATAAAAAGATGAAAGAAAATCTGATTTTACCAAAAAAGAAAAAGGAAGAAAAGAATAAATAAAAGAAACCAAGCCAATTGTTACTTGAAAGATATTCACATAAAAAGAAAACTAAAATTGTCATAATTTCAATTGTAAGAATGTAAAAATACATAAACAAATGGGTTGTGATGTTGGCACTGTAGAGGAGAAATGTGACCTTAGCTTATTATTTGCTTCCACATTAATTATGTTTATATGTCATTTGTAAAATAAGGGTCATTTACTGGTTGATAACATTTAGAATCAGCCTATAGAAAAAGCTTAAAAAACTTTATTAGAATTCTACATTACAATGTAAATATAAGAATATTCAATAACGTAAAAGTGCATTAAACAAAAGTCAGGAGGTGCTGAAAGTTCTGTTGTGTATCGTGCATGTTATGGCAAAAGGAAGATGCTTTAATCTCTTTTAACAATGGCAGTCATTTTGTCACCTGACATGAAAGTAAAAATCACTCTCTTCATTGGACACCATTATACTTGCCATTACATCAGTCATTAAACTTCCCCCTATGCATTTCCAGCACCTTCAGATATGGAACTCCTTTGTATATGCCCAAGTTACACACACACACACACACACACACGCTCTGGAAAGTAATCTTTATACTGATTTCTGCATGGCCTAAAATTCATAATATACTTTGTACATCTGCACATAATAAACATTTTGTTTTAGTTGTTAAGTTCAAGTTTTGCTTCAATAGATAACTTACAAAACTCCAGGTAACAGATCATCTTCCTGGACATTTGCCTATGCTGACTCCACAGAATAAGTTTTCCAAAAGTAAAACTGGATAAGAGTATTTTTTCTTAAAAACTGAATGCCGTACCCTTAGAAAATCAACTTCATGTAAGTGAAGTGAGCTGCCTTTTTTCTTACCCTTTCTGCTGACTAGAGGCAGAAACAATAGAATGATTGCGACCTGCAGATCAATACAGGCCCGCTTACAGCTGTATTGTCATGAATCAAACTGCGAAGTGTAAGCATATTGTGTGAACTGATGCTCTCTTCTGAATAACCTCTATTTAATATTTTAGGAATTCATGTCCAAAATTATTTTATAATCACTAGACTATGAAGCATATGTACTCTCTCCTTAAAATGAGAATTTAAAAGCTCTAACTAGAATTCATATTAGTTAAGCTAATAATTTCCCAGAAATTTTCAAATAATAGTCTTGGGTTATTGATGTCTCATATATTTCAACCTGAAAAGTTTTGTATCCCACATATTCACCACTCCCATCACTGCCCACGTTTCCTTTCTGTGCTCTAATATTTTCTGATATTCAACCATTCCTTAAAAGACTTTCACGTTTGCATTGAGATTCCTGGCTTCCGTGCATAGTGAAGGTCTAGAAGACCTTAATGATTTTTTTGTTGTTGTTGAGTCCCCCTGCCTCCAAGAACTTATGATCTTATATTTCAAGTCGTGACTCTTTGAATTTTGCTGGGGTTTGGAGAAGTAGTACATACAATGGAGTTCATTCAATGTGTTAGCCCTACTACACAGAGATTTGCTACTAATAGTCCTAGTGACTCAGATATTATTTACTTGGAGATGTTAACATGGGTCCAAATCTGGAGAACCTTCTACATAAATGGTGTACGCAGATTTCTTTAGATATCCAGGTACTCTATTTGGGCTACTTACAATGTTTTGTGCACAATAACGATAGAGATAGTGTTAAGGACTTCACAGATTCTACGATTTTGTATTCTTTTACTTCAATTTAATTGCAAAAGTTACGACACTGAACTAAGACCCAAACATTGAGTGGCAATGAATAGAGTGGATAAAGGGAAAAATAATTTACTGTATGATCTCTTTTTTCCTGTTCTGTGACTTTTAGTATTAGCTCCAGAGTCCTGAGTGACCATTAGTACTTATGGAGTGCTTACAACTGAGGAGGAATGTGAATGTATGGAGAGGTTATTTTTTTAAATACCAAATACAATCATATATTCTTCAAAACAGCATTACCAGGTGAAGTAATTATCTTAGAATATTTGAGATACGTTCCTTTAAGTTCTCTCCAAAAAAAAATGAGATCATACACCTTAAGGGAGTTTGAGCATCACCTGCTCTCAAAATTTAAACAATGACTCGATCCTGGTAACAATTTTAAACCTGGAGAAAAGTTACATGAAGTGTTCCAGATTATCATTCTGTGGAAATATGCATTTGGAATAATATATTGAAGCAGTCTTTCTATTGAAAATACATACGTTATTGTGAATGGACAAATTTATGTTAGGCTGAAGAGCTGAAAGAATATGTACTCAGAAATGACAAATGCACTCAGAAAGTTCTTTCAGAGCACGCTGTGCACTGACTCGGCAATCAACTGGCACAGTGATAATGAAATCATAGGAAACAGGTGACAACTATTTCACCAGTTTCTCAATATGTCAGGGAATGAGTCCAAGTATTAAAGAAATGCTCTAAAATCTGAAAGAATTTACTTACCACTTTAATTTTCCACATCTGTTCATCTCAAATAACACTAATAAAAGTATGTTATATGTTATTATTCCTACTGGATATAGAAGAAACAAGACCAATCAATTAATTAGCAACATAAAAATAAATTTCATCTTTTGATTCTATTTTACTTCTCTTGTACCATCCTGAAATCAGGCAGAAAATCTCCTGTTTAATGAAAGTGAATTCCAGAATAAGCTTTATCACCAGACATAGAAACAGCACAAGAATCTTGACGGTGCTGTTCCTCATTAGTACTCTCCACTTTCCCATCATAACCTGGAGCACATAGGTGGGGTAGTGGAAATCTTTCTATCCTTCAGAAAAGTGATAGAGCACTTTTTAGAAATGGATTATCCGTGTAAGTTTGGTCAGGTAACAACTCCTGAGCTTCAGTTCCTTTGTCAAATATCATAACAGTAATCCTTGCCTTGCAGACAGTTATGAGCAACTGAATGCCTGTAAAATACTTAGATGACAGTTAATAAGCTAAAGATGATATTTGTTGCCTGCTCAACCTAGCAATCCCTCCTGAGTGGTACTAACGGAGACATATATATGACTACAGTCTACAGGACAAAACTCCGAAAACTTGCTCTCATCAGGCCTACATCAGCTCTTGCAAAATCTACAGCCTCCCTTCTCTGTCAACCCCCAAAATGTATGTCTGAATTAGCATCTTTTACAGCTGCAACTGTCAATCAAATGCTGAGTAAGCCAGCACTTCACCAAACCTACCTGTACCTTAGCCATTTGTGTTAAAAAAAAAAAAATCATTGTTTCCTGAAAATTTCCTTTACATGACACTTTTCTACAAAATTTATCATATAGTAATATTAGCATTTGACATAAATCAATATAGACCTCACTCCACAGAAATATAAAGTTCTAACAACAGGACTTAAGGAAACGATAAGTGTTTTTAGCAGGCCATGTCTCTATTACACTTTAAAAAATGTCAATATTATGAGTAAGTCCTTACACTTTGCCTAGAGAAAGTTGCTTTCATAGGAATAATGAAGAGAATCGCTTGTGTTTTGTAGAGTGATTTTAGTGATCAATAACAATACTTAGCACTTATGTAGTAGTTTTCATCTTCAAACCACTTTACTGGCATTAAATGAATTCAAGATGCTGTCATTTTCTCAAAAGAAAATCTGTGGTCACACAACAGCCTAGCCGTTTGTCCCCCCCGCACCTTTCCTTAAGGAAAGAAGAGTCTGTGGGACTGTGCTTCTCTGGGACTGAGTTTGTTACACCTTGTGTCTCTCTGTTTGGTCTCCAAAAGCTCATACAATTGTTTCACCATGAGAGACTTAGCCCCCCAGGGAGGTGCATACCGCACTTTAGTCATCATGGGACTATATGCTTAGGCTGTTTTGGGACAAATAATTTCGGTTTGAAGTCTTTTTCTGACACAGTGGTTGAGTTTCACAGACCATGTCTTAAACAATGTAATTTCCTTGTGTGTAATCAATAAATACCGTCAGTTGGTCCGATTTGGTGCTCCAGTCTTTTAAGGATGCGAGACCCTTGGCCCTCTGAGATTTAACTGCATTGAGTCTCTGCTTCTTTCTTATAGCTTAACCCAAAACTGCCTCTTCTCGCCTCCCCACAGCCTGTGTTGTGCAACACGCGACAAAAATCCATGGATGAAAAATTGTCATTCAGATTCCAGGATGTGAATAGTAGAGGCACGTGTTTCACAAAAGTCACGTGATGATGGATCATTTTAGGCAGTTGATGATAATTACATAAATTGTAAACTTTATTACTTGTAAAAATAACTTATTTTGTAAAAATAAAAATAAAATTTGTACTCTCACATTTACTGTCAAAATGTGAGAATACAAAGAAGTGTCAAGAAAAACTAAAATCACATAAATTACTCCCAATTCCATTATACACAGATCCTATTAATACAGCATTACAGCTTCTTCCCATTTTTAAATGCATATGTATCATATTTTTATGGTATGTAAGTTTATTTTTGTAAGGTGTACATTTTTTTGTAAATATGATCATAATAAGTATCTAGTTTGTTGCCCTCATTTTTCACTAACAGGCATGAACATTAAAAGGAAACTTTTTTTTAATTAAAGTTTATTGGGGTGACAATTGTTAGTAAAGTTACATAGATTTCAGGTGTACAATTCTGTATTACATCATCTATAAATCCCATTGTGTGTTCACCACCCAGAGTCGTAAAAAGAAAACTTTTCAAAACTGATTCTTAATGCTCATATGCATTAAGGTTGTATGAATGCATCAAAATTTATGGTGCCATTTTCACTTAGACATCTAAGTAGTTTTTCTTTCTTTTTTGCTAATATATATATATATATATATATATATATATATATATATATATTTAATAGTAATGGATATCTTTCCACACATTTTTTTTCTGCCTTATTCACTGGTGATATGTAAATACCAATGTATCTATTAGGGTACTATCTGTCCTGCTCCCCCCAGTGCCCTTTGACCTTTGGGGCTCAGTATTAGGAACTTCTGGATAATTAATTGCAGTTTAAAAAACATTGGTACTGGCACATGATTCTGGAAAGATTGTTTGATGGCCAACTGGAGAGTACTGTGGACTTTAGTTGAGAGCTTGGGAGTTATAGTGCCAGGGAAGAAACTGCTAAAGGTCTGCAAACAGGCAGTGTCCTGATCACAATTATGCTTTAGAAAAAAAAAAAAAATCATTGTTACAGCAGTTTTGAAGGGATTTATTTTTGTTTTATTTTGACGGAGGAGGGTTTGCACTGAAAATAGGAAGATGGTGGCAACTATTGTAATCATCCTTCAGAGAAGATGAGGGAATGATTATACACAGTATCAAACACAGAAGCCAGTGATGGGCATTTTCGATCCTTGGTTTAAAGAAAATTGAAGTCTTGTGTAAATAGTCAACTTTGATGATGCCTCAAAGCTAGTTGTTTTGAGCTGCCCCATCCTGCTCAGTACTATTCCTGCTCCTCCACTGCTTTCCATATGTGCACTGAAAAGTTAAACGTATGTCAATTTTTTTATTGACTAAAAATATAAGTAGACATATTTAACTAACTATTCACAAATGGACATGAAAGATTGTATCAGGAGACTTAATGCATAGATTTAGAATTTAGAATTTTGCATTACCCACAGTTCAAGATTATTTTAACCAAACCACGTGTTAAAGGTCCTCACACCTTTGTCAAAAGTTCTGTGGACTTTAGTTGAGACCTTGGGAGTTATAATGCCAGAAAATATAGTTCTCTATATTTTCTTTATGCTCTTTTTTATGTTGGTATTATCACAAATTACATATTTTTATTATTTTATTGGGGTGACAACTATTATTAATGTTACAAATAACATCTTTATACATTGTGTGCCCATCAACATAAAGTTATAATTATTGCTTTCTACAGTTGTCTTTTAAATGAGATAGGAAAGTAAAAGTTACAAACAAAAACATGAATTAATACTGTATTTTATATTTATCAATGTCATCGCCTTTTCTTCATTGCTTCATTACTTTCTGTATGTTGGATTTCTGTGTTGTCACCTTTCATTTCATCCTAAAGTAATATCATTAGCATTTCTTGTAGAGCAGGTCTGCTAACAAATAACTGATTTTCACTTTTTATGTGGGAATGTCTTATTTTTTCCTCCACCTTTAAAGGCACTTTTGCAGCATATAGAATTCTTGGTTGACATTTTTTTTTCTTTTCCTCATGTTATGAATATGTCATGCCACTGCCTTCTGGTTTCCATGATTTCTGATGAAAAACCAACTGTTAACCTTATTGAGCATCCATTGCACGTGATGAGTTGCTTCTTTTTTGCTGCTTTCAAGATGCTTTTCTTTGTTCTTATCTTTTGATAGTTTGATTATAATGTGTCTTGGTGTATATCTCTTTATGATTATCTTACTTGGAGTTCATTGAACTTTTGCGATTTATATATTAAATTTGGTACATTTTCAGCCATTATTTCTTCAAATAGTCCTTCAGTCATTTCTCTGTCTTCTCCTTCTGGGATGTCCATTATATTGGTCTAGTAGATGGTGACCCACAGGCCTCTTCGGCTTTGTTAATTTTTCTTTTTTTTTTTTTCTTTCTGTTCCTCAGATTAGAAAATTTCAATTGAAGTATTTTTAAGTTCACTAATTCTTTATTCTACCAGTTCAAATCTGTTAAGGGGCCCCTCTAGTGAATTTGCACTTAGAGAACCACACACATAAGTCCTAGACTCACAGGGCCTGCCTAAATCTGATACTGAGCCACAAAACCAAAGTACCCTCACTCTATCCCTACTGTGATCCCATTATCAAATAATCATCAGCTGAGTACTTCCGGAGGAATAGCAAGAGCATGGAGAGAACCCCTAGCAGTTATTCAAGGCCTGCTGAAAATGCAGTAAGAGTAGGAACAATAATAAACACCTTCAAATACTTCAGGCCATACACTAAACCTACCAAAACAACAATATATCGCTGGAAAAAGTTAAAGCTTGTGGCGCACTGAAGATAACAATAGTAATAACAAAACTGAAATACAGTTGAATTTCTGACTAGATTGATTCAATTTCTCACACCGATGTCTTAGAAGAAAAAAAGGAATGCCCAGTTTCAGATGTAAGTATTATTTACCTAAGTCTCTACTGTTGTTTTACACATAATGTTTATAATTCAATAAAATTACAAGACACACAAAAAGATATAGAATAGTATGCTGTCAAGAGATAAAGAAATCAAGAGAACCAGACTCAGAAATACATATGTTGTAATTTTCAGACAGGAATTTTAAAATTATATATATATATATATATATATATATATATATATATAGAGAGAGAGAGAGAGAGAGAGAGAGAGAGAGAGAGAGAGAGAGAGATTTTTTTTTTTTTAGAACGATGGAAATACTAGAAACAGCCACTTAATTCCTCTAATCATGTGCTGCCAAGGCTCTCTTGTTCCCCTGATATAATACTTTTTATAATGTGCTATTTTTACTAAATAATTAAATAATCTATCTGGTTGGTGAGAAAAGGAACTTAAGTTTACTCATCCTTGTAATCCCACATGTATTCTTGTAACTTCTACTATGATGCTTGGCCCACAGTAAGTAATTTACAAATATTCGTGAGAACAAACGACTGAATATGAAAGTCATAAATATAATATTGTTGCTTTCATATTACATTTCATTGATTTAGCTTAGATTCAAATATGTATTCCATATAAAATCTGGCTTATCATTATAATAAATTTAACTTCAAAAATGTGTGTAAAGGCAAATGACAACTGTTTCTCTTTTTTTGGAAGAATGATATGGGGTATAAACAAAGAAAATAATGACAACAAAAGACACATTCAAGAATAAAATTATAACGCAGTTATATAATTCCATATGACCTGATATTTTAATCTAGACTATCACATTTTTTTCTCTAATTCCAGGCTTATAGCATCCAGAAACTATAATGACCTTTCTGTGACAATGGTAGAGTTACCTATACATCTACAAGACCCGCTTCAGAGAGACGCATAGACAAAACACATAGACATATACACAAAAGCTAGACAACAACTACACCAAATGTCTAGGTTCACATATCTATCCTGCTTTTCCACTAAAAGTTTGTCTTTAAAACTAAGGAAGTGTTTCTCAGCTTAAACGATTCCAGAGGAAATCTCAGTAATTGACAAAGCACAGGAAGGCATTATTCTCCTGGACCACTGGTTCCAAATACTGTCGTTATTATAATTGTAGGTTGTAAACCAGCAATATAAGTATCAGCTGGCAGCTTGTTAGGACTGCCAGATTTGGAATCTCAGACTTACTAAGTGAGAATCTGCATTTTAACAGGATCCCGAGTGATTTGTATACATGTTAACATTTGAAAAGTTCCACTTTTTCATTTCTATTCTATGCCACATTGTATGGCAATTAATGAAGAAACTCAGGACTTACTCTGCAGTTTGAAGCCCAGTAGAGCTGAGACCAGCACAGGGTTTTGTTTGCTGGTAATTGGAGAAGCAATTTTATTTTATTTCATATCATCATTGAGCTAATGCTGAGAGACTATTTTAAGTAACCCTCATGTGAATTCTTCATATATTTTAAAACAGAATCAAACACAAGAATGTTTCTAGGCACTAAGGTCAAAGAATGTAGACTTGTACTTCTCATGATTAGATCACCAGACTCTGAATTCTCCTTCTTAACCACATGTAGGCTATGTGCTTGACCTGGAATACGGGAGCAGGCATAGCAAGAAGGCACTGATAGTCGAATGAAGCCATCATAAGGTCAAATTTCATTTTTACTAAAAGCAAATCATATTCTTCTTTGAACAAATATTCTTTTAATTTAATTGGAATTTCGTTTTGGGGACACTCATGAAGGAGAAACATGAATGTGTGTGTGTGTGTGTGTGTGTGTGTACATGTATACTACATATATATTTATATTTACATATTTACATATAAGAACACATACATATGTACATATAAGAACACATATTTAATATATATTACGTACTATATGCTAGAAATGTGGGGATAGCTTAATCCTTTAATAACTGATAAGAAGGTAGAAATGAAGCTCTTATAATGGAGATCTCTCCAGGGACAGGAATTGAAACACCATGCTGCTATGTTTAAAAATCCAGGCATCAAAACAGCTCAGATAAAGTGCAAATCATTAGGGATACTAGAAAATCATCCAAAATGTATTTGATTGTAGCAACTGCTGGTGCCATTTTGGGGCACAGTTTTAACTCATTAACTACCTCACTCTTGTCTGCCTGCTTCAAGTGAGTCCCTCAAGGCAGCTTTAGACCTTAGCCACCAATGATGACAAAAGGGTAGTCTGTGATATGGGCTCAGCTGCCCCAGGCCTCTGCAAACCCATTTTCTCCCTGGCATCACATGTCAGACAATACAATATTCATTGTTCACATAAAACCATATGCTGCATTGGCACAAATCCCGTCATTCAATATTAACAGCTGCAGTGGCTCCTGTGATGACAGTGTCAGAATTTTGCAGATAGAATGCTAAGAATACAGTAAGCCTTAAATATATGAAATGGTGTTTTTCCCTCCTGCTGTTTCCCAACATGCTTAAAATTTACACTTAAATGGAAGGAAAATGACAAATATTTCACTTCAATAAACAACTCAGAAAATTCTGGTCTCCAATGGCGACCGACTTAGAATTATGTAACTAGAGGAAAAACACAACTGGCGGCTTACATGGGCTTTCTGCTCCAGGCAAACCAAGTATGAATGTGTGAAAGTAATTTATAGAAAGCCCAACTGAATACTACCTCAGTTGCTGCTCCTGAATTCAGGCATGAGTTCAACTATAAAACCATCTTTGGTTTTTGGAGGCAACCAGTATCCTGCGTCAGCCTCTTCCAGCCCACATCTGTTTAGATTGCAATGGCCAGAGAATCCTGGGATTGAGAGGGGATGGAGAGAAATCTCTTGAGTTTTCATTTGTGAGTTATAAGGTCTCACAACTAAGGTATTAATGGCAGAACTATAACCGAGACAAATCCTGGAAGCAATGCTTATTGGGAAATGTATTTTTCACATACTATTCACAATGTCAGACAACCAGGCAGTTGATTAATATCAGGGTTCAGCAAAATATGGCTATGGGCCAAGTCCAGTTCAATGGCTGCTTTTGTAAGTATTGTTTTCTTTGAGCATAGCTATATTCATTCATTTATATATTGTCTATAGCTATTTTGAACTATAATACAGAGCTGAGAACTTGTAACAGAAACTGATATGTATACAAAAAAAATACTGTGAAATAGCTTCTAATTAAAGAAACTGATTGAGCACACTCGTTTATCTAGATTCCTGCTTGAAACTCCACTAAAATAAACGTCTTTTAGGGATTAATAAGGGAGTAAATTCACCAAAACAAAGACGATATAAATGAAGCACCAAACTTTGTAAGCTGGAAAACAGAAGGACAAGCAGAAACTTATATAACAGATCCCAGAAAACTGGAATCAAAACACTGAGGGAAGAAAGACAAGATGTAACGTGGTTTGCATTGCAGAACCTCAGGAAGTGGCATTCTAAGGCGTCTCTGGGGGAAGTGGGGTGTGGCGGAGCACCAGGATGGTTGTAAAGAATATTTGAAAAACTGACATCACCAAGCATGTCAAGGATTTGAAGTAAAGGGGCAAGGGAACATTCATCTACTGTCGACGGAAGGGTACAACAGTACCACTACTTGGGAAAGCAATTAGTCGACCCTTAGTACAGAAAGGTGAAGAGGCATATACTTTATGATCCAGAAATTCCATCCCTAAGTGTATAACCCAGAAGAACTGTAAAATATACATACCTGAGGACATGAATAGGAATATGTACAGCAGTGCTGTTTATAAATAAAATTTAAAAAAACACCTGAAATGCCTACTAAGAACAAAATGGATAAATACATGGGGTAATTCACAAAAGGATAATTTGCATTAACTAGAGAAAGGAGAGCAAACTAAACTGAAAGCAAGCATATGCAAGGAAATAAAGATGGGAGCATAAATAAACAGAATAAGAATAGAAAATCAATTACTCTAAAAAATAATATTGATCAGAGTTCGTGTTTAAACAAGAAGCAGACATTTTATGTGGCTTAGGCATATACATGCAATAAAAGTATGAAGTTCAACTACATGAAATTGCCAGCATGTGGGTAAACATGGTTAAATGTCTATAATTTCATAAATTGTTTCTTATGGGGAGCAAGAATTAGTAGTAAATGAGGGCAAGAGACTGCTATGTGTCACAAGCACTGTTAAAGTGGTGCTTTCTAAGATGTATAAATGTATTTCTACATTTTAGAAATCAATTAAATACAATAATCTACTCAGGAGAATATTATTGCTCCTCACAAGGTAAAGCTGATTTAATATTCATAAACAGAAAATGAAGCAATTAAGAGATCTTTGATTGTCTGTATTTGAATGTGGTTGCAGTCAAATTGGACTTACCAGTACAAATTGGACTGCGTCCTCCTGAGAGAAGTGGGAAGAAAGACAATTTGCCCAGACACCTTCACGTGATTTAGTCAGAAGTCATTCCTTCAGCTTTTTATCATCTGTGCACCACGTATCTCAGATCTTAGTGATTTTCAGGGAAAGTCTATGGCAGATGGCTAATTTCATATTACAAAGGACCTGAAAAAATTCACTACCCTTGTTTGTGCCGGTTTTACAGTTCGACCTTTCAAGTGTTTAAGGAATACCTGTTTCAATGCTGAAATTTTAACCTCGCTGCTTTGATTCTAAATCAAATATCTAATATATATATATATATTTTGTAGTTCTTGTAAATTTCCCCATGATGATTCAATTAATGAAACAGTAATTAATCTTCATAACATGCTTTTGTCTTGTGGTGTTGCTAATTTTCCTTCCTACATGAAATTAATTGATTATCAGTTAAGATAGTTTAAAAACCATTGTGAGAGTATCACACATATTTAATGTCAAATGTAGAGGAATTAGTGTGTAGAGTGTATCAGAATTAAAAACCAGGAGAACCGGAAGCCATATCAATCTTGTTAATTCTGTCAATAAGCATCTTTTCAATGCCTCCCCTGTCCCTGACACTGCTTCAAATGCTAGGGAGGGGGATAAAAATCCCCATTTTAATGGCAGTTAGAGTAAGTGCATAGTATTTCAGGTGGAATAAAGTGTAATAAGGAAAGCTATCTGATATTTCATTGACCCCTTAAATGCATTTGAATAACTTCTTTTTCCTCTCCTCCTTCTTTTCTTTCTCTTTCTTTTCTTCTTATTCTTGGTTCAAATTTAAAAATGGAAAATATAGAATTTCATTAGATAACAAGGTATTATAAAGAGTTTGTACAGAAAAATCTTGATGAAGGATAGAGAAATCATCAACTTTAACTAATTGCCCAAGATTTAAATCACATTCTGTGCTATAAATTACTTGAAATTATTCAGTAGTTGAGAAACCTTTTTATAACAGCACAATGTAGAACCCAGCAAGAGTTGCTTTTGTGGCTTAAATTCATGTGAATTTTATGGCAATAACATTCATTCTGAAATTTGCTTTTTTGAACATCCAAAAGTGGATGTGTGCAATTCAAACACATACTGGTCCAGACTCAACTGTACATAAATATAATTCATATTATTTCATATACTTTAAAATTATTTATATATAGAAATACATTTATATGTAAATAATATTCTGTAAAGTATAAATAAAGTGTCTTTAGAAAATTTGCTAGTGTGCCCTATGTAAAAACAGTACATTTATTTCAGAGATCACTCAGTATCTCCTTCCAAACACATTATTCTTTCTAGACTTCACTCATATAAAAATTCTGGAGTGGCCCCTGCTTAGATGACAGCTAAGTGACAAAAGCAGTTCTTCTAACCACTGGGATGTGTTAGTATTTTGCCGTCATTGGAAATGTGCCTTTACTCAGATGTCATTCCAAAGAAAAGTCAAAGGTAAAAGCCTTTCCCATTTCTGAATTGCTGTTCTACTTACCATAATACTTAACACTAAATAATGCAATGTGTGTCTATCAGTACTTGTACACCTGCCTTTTGGTTCCCTCCTCCTGAATGTAGCATAAAGAAAATAGAGGGTTTGCGTGATGCCAAACAGAATGAACAGATCATATTGGTCTTGGTATGAGAGCCTGGTAGGTATCAGAAGTTACGCGGAGAGGATTTTGTTTGCATTTTATGCAACTAAAACTCTTGAATGGAGACTTAATGCCATCGTGGCAAACATCAACTTAAGGAGAAGCTGGGCAAGTTGCCGGACTGAAATTGAACTGCCTCCTTTGCCAAATGAATCCAATTCATATGATAAAAAGAAGTGGGGAATGCTTCAAGAGAGCTTGATATATTGTCCTGGAGAGATCTTTATGGCCACAGAAGCTTTTTTGGATATATGTTTTCCCAGGCCTCCCTAGGATTGCGTGCATAGCTCTTTTAGAAGCCAGAACACAAGGGAGAAAATTCAGGGAAAATAACTCTTACTGTTTTATTATGCCTAAACACCGTTTTTACCCCCAAAATTATAGCCAAAGCAAATATTATCATCTAAGTTATTTTTACTAGGTTCCATCACCTGCAATATGGAGATAGCTGTTTGAGAGAGGGGCTGGATATCACCATCAATTGTAAGTCAGTGCCTAGCAGGTATCTTGCACATAGTGTTTAATAAATGGTATTGGATGTTATTTCACTGACATGTTTCTAACACCAAGAGAGAAAGCAGTGAGGGTGTGCTATACCTCTCTACTTGGGCTAACGGCCTGTCGTCATGACAGCTTGTCCAGTCTAATTTTTAAGGTAATAAAACCAAAATTTTAATTTTAAGTGAGTCTTAGCTTTAGAAATTGCTGCAAACTTACTTCAAGTCAGCTATTTTAATTGTTAAAAAAAAGCTTCCATCAAATTTAATCTTTGCACAAGAAACCTTAAATGTTAAAAAAAAAATAGGTAGAGACACCACATGTATTTCAAAGACTTTATGGATTCTACCTAGTACTTATCTGTTGGTTCCACCAATTCTGGATGCAACAGAGAAATGACTTCGTGGCTGTCTGAATGATGACAATGACTTCATGAAGAAGGTTCCATTCACTGTTTTATAAATAATGCCACTCGTAAGCAAAGTATGCACACAAATGAAGTTGAAATCCAACATATATATAATATATATATTATATATACCAGGGGTGCCAAAAAAATGTGTACACATGACTTATTTTTTTTTCTTTTCTTGAAATGTACATGCATTTTTTGGGGGCACCCTCTGTATATATGTGCAGTGAGTAGAGTTGTTTCATCTACTTTAGTTTCAGAAGTAGCTGTTTACTAACTTTTCCTTTGGAGCCACCTATGTTACTTTCAGGTAATTAGAAAATCTGCGAAGAGAGAAAAACAATTGGGATGCTATTTAAAATTTTCCATAAAGAAAAAGGCCTTTTTCTAGTTCCGAATTCTATTTGGGAAGGAGACATAGATGATTGACAGTTACAATTTTATACTGATAAAAATAGAGATTTTCTTCAATCAAAAGTCATTATGTAGGGAGTTCTCTGAGTCACCAGCAATGCCCTTTGAGGCTAAGGCTTTCCATTCCTATATAGTACAAGTGCTATTCATTGATGGTTCCATAATTTTTAACATCATATCCTGTTTTATTAACCATGACATACTCATCAGCTGTAAGATGTATTATATTTCTAATATTAGTTAAAGTTTCAAGTTGTGAAAGCTTGAAACTCTAGCAGAACAAATTCAAGATTATATCTATGATTATATCACTGTTTATCACAAACAAGAGTACATGTTTCCATGTACTCTTTTGAGTTGCAAAGGAGATGGTGTGGATTACAGTTTATATGCCAGGAGTTGATTACTGTTCAGGGCAAACCAAAGTAAAATTGTGTTGCATGTAAAAATAACCTTCCATGTATATTGCTATAGAGAAAATGTTGGAAACTGACCTAACTAACAAAAAATCAGTTTACTTAAGGAATGGTAAAACTGGCTACTCATTCAGGTTAAATTGAATGATAAACAAGGTTAAATTATTAACAGAGACAAAATGGGCTGAACAAATAACTGAGAAAAGAAGCTTTTGCAATAATTACTTATATGCCAAATGGCTATAGGAACGCTAGCAAATTTTAAATGCTTCTGATGTAAATAACCCAGACTAACTCCCGAGCTTTTCACACTCTCAAGAGGAGCCAGAAACTGGTGTGAAAACAAGAGAAAGAGGTACTTGCCACGGAACGCCTTCATGGGTTTACCAGGAGCAAGGGCTCCTTCTGATGTCATCCTTTCCTCTAGTTATGAAACTGCCTCTTACACTGCATCCTCTTCTACCTCCTCCTACTCCTCAATTATTTTGTAATTTCAGTTTCTGAAAGGTTATAATTCACCATTAAGTATGCTTCCTTGAGTAAGCATTTAAAAAAAATGTTACTGTCTCTAATTGGGAAGTTCTATGCCAGGATTCTTGATACACAGCTCCCCATTAAAACTAATCTGAGGACAGTTGATGGCTCATGGCAGGAATAATAAAGTTGCTGCTGATTTTTAAAAAATGCATGTGAATTTATTTATCCTTTATCAGTTGATCCCCCTTCCAACCTCCCAAGAGGAGCCTCTGATAAAGAGAAGGTGACAGAACAATACTTTATAATGTGTAAGCTCTTTTTCATAGACTCTTCGGTCAGTTACTCCCAAAGTGCAATTCATACATCTTTAATATGAACATATATGTCACTAAATGAGAGCAGCTGTTAGGCTGCATAAATTATACTTTTCTTGAGGCCTGTATTCATTCTCAAAATGTCAAGATGTACTCAGTTGTGAGCATAGAATAACTAAGTTTCAAATGAATGCAATAGAATGCCTTTAAGAAAAAGGAGTTTAAATTTAAAAAGAGTTTAAATATCACAGTTGTCCTGATTAAAACCTTTGCAAAGAAATGAAAACAAACTTGAAACATTATGGATAACTATATGAAGTATGGAAATGTTATTAATTGAAGAATGCCATTAAAATTATTAACGTGAATGGGACAAGTTAGTGAATTAAAGATAAATATTTTTGTTTTATTTCTGTTTTCTGTTCATCAATACAGAATCAGTTTTCACTGACAACTTTTCTTTATGAATGTTCATTTGTCAAATTAATCTCTAAATGAATCAAATCATTAATTCATAATTAGCCCAAGTGGCATCATAAACCTTCAAAATAGAAAACCTTGGAGATGACACTGGAAATATTTATGAATCAAGAATGTGGCATGTTTGTCTTTCATAAACAAACATCCTATATCCATCCCCAATATAGCATCAGATTTTAATTGCCCTTAAATCATTCTGTGATGAAAGTAAATTGACTAGAATGTTATTTGGATGGATGCAGTCTGATAAATTTACTTTTATTCAAAATCCTTTTATTTTTCATGTATATACAAAGGTACTGCTTAAACTTAGTGGGTTTTTTTTCCCAATATTGCTAATATAACATGTCCTGTCATAATCTGGATATGTTATATGAGGTTTACAAAATAAATCCGTGAACTTAAAAATTTTAAATAAACCTTTAAGAGTCTATCACCTGTCTTGATTATCAAAGCATGAGAAATTTCCTTGAAGTTACTGTAACACTTCATGCAGCATAAAATAGGCCTGCCCGATTTCTACATAGTTTTCCAGTCTAAAGGGTTTGATAGAATCTCAGCCTTTAGTTTAGTGTTTGTTATTGGCATCCAAGTCAAAATTCCTACATCTGGTTTTGTTCCACATCACCCACGTAAACACATATAGTTAAACCTACACGAAGGGTTAAACAGGCAAGTCTGTTGTTAGTCCCTAACCTCTTCCCCTCTTCCAACATTTATTGTCCCAGGGTCCGTGAGGCTACTTCGTGTTGTGGCACTCTACAGAATCAGAATGTGTCAGGATTAGTTTGGAAGTCAACACTGATGATCTTTCTCTCTTTCTTTCTTTCTCTCTCTCTCTCTCTCTCTCTCTCTCTCTCTCTCTCTCTCTCTCTCTCTCTCTCACACACACACACACACACACACATACGCACACACCAAGAGGATATGAAAAGACTTATTAATTACATAATGAGGCATTCTGGGGAGAGCAAGACAGGCTTCTCAAGCTGGTCAGAAAATGGCTTGAAAAGACAGGGGGCTTTATTTTGGTCAGCGGGTGGGGCTGGTGTAAGGACACCTGCCTGTGGGTGAGACGGGACTTGCGTTTTTTCAATCTCCCACAGGTGCTGAAGGAGAGAGCTCCTGAGCTTTCTTATCAACCTCCCAGATGTGGGGCACAAGACAGAAGGGGAGGGGTGAGGTTTAAAACCAGTTAGCAGTTAAACATAAAAATAAGGAATCAGAGGATTTATCACATATAGAAACTGCAGCATCTCCTCCACGGTGTCCTGAGGGCTCCAGTGTGTCCCATGTTGGATACTCCTATGGTGTGGACATTTCTATTTCCTTTCTCTGCACAAACAAACCTTTTCCTCATGCAGATCTCTGCTGGATAACAGTGGATAGTAGTGAATCATTTAACTGTTTTTTCGTGTCTTTTTTTTTTAACAATCAAATGATTTATTGAAAGATAGCACTTTCTACTAGTGAGATAAGAATATAATCTTGTTTCTTCGAGTCCAGAGTATTTTTCACTTGACACCTTCTTTCTCCTTAGTATTTGCTCTAATTAGCAATTGTTTTCTTTGTTTGTTTTTATTAGTTTCAGGTGCACAAAACAAAGTAATACTTAGATGTTTACATTTCTATCCCTCACACAGTGACAACCCCCCACCCCTCCTTCACTACCCCTCTGACATCGCACACAGCCATTTCATTTCCACTGTCTCTATTCCTAATGCTGTACTCTGCTTCTTGTAAGTATATACATATACATATACATATACATATACATATATATACATATACATATATATACATATACATATACATATATATACATATACATATACATATACATATACATATATATATATATCAACTTGTAGTTGACATTCATTATTGTTCAGCTTCAGCTTCAGGTGTACAGTGCAGTGATCAGGCATCTACATCATCCCTGAGGTGGTCTCCCTAATGAGACAAGTGTCCATCGGATACCCTACAAAATCTTTACAACATTATTGATTACATTCCCCAAATTAACTTTCGTAACCCCATGGCAATCTTGTGGTTACTGACTGTTTTCTAATCCCCTCACTTTCCCTCTTATCCCCACCCCCCCATCTAGCAACCCTCAGTTTTTCCTCTATGTCTCCAAAACTGTTTCTGATTAGTTCATTCACTTATTCTTTTCTTTAGATTCCACATATAAGTGAGATCATATGGTACTTATCTTTCTCTGTCTGACTTATTTCACTTAACATAATGTTCTCTAGGTCCATCCATGTTGCTGCAAATGGTAAGATTTCTTTCTTCTTTATGGCTGCGTAATACTCCATTGTATAAATGTACCACAGTTTCTTAATCCAGTCGTCTACCGATGGGCATTTCGGTTGTTTCCATGTCTTGGCTATTGTGTATAGTGCTGCAATAAACATAGGAGTGCATAAATTTTTTTGAATTAGAGTTTTGGATTTCTCTGGATCGATACCTAGGAGTGGAATTGCTGGATCATAAGGTAGTTCCATTTTCAGATTTTTGAGATACCTCTATACTGTTTTCATAGTGGCTGCACCAATCTGCAAATCCACCAACAGTAACAAGGGTCCCCTTTTCTCCACATCCTTGCCAGCACTTGTTGTTTGTTGATTTATTGATCATAGCCATTTTGACTGGGGTGAGGTGGTATCTCATTGTGGTTTTTATTTGCATTTCTCTGATGGTTAGTGAGGTTGAGCATTTTTTCATCTGTATGTCCTCTTTAGAAAAATGTCTCTTCATGTCCTCTGCCCATTTTTTCATTGGGTTGTTTGTTTTTTTGGAGTTGAGTTGAGTGAGTTTTTTATAAATTTGTGATATTAACCCCTTATTGGATATACCATTGACAAATATCTTTTCCCATTCAGTAGGATCCTTTTTTGTTTTATTGACGGTTTCCTTTGTTGAGAAAAAACTTTTTAGTTTGATGTAATCCCACATGTTTATTTTTTCTCTTACTTCCTTTGCACGAGGGGATATATCAGTAAAAATCTTACTCCGGGTAATGTCTGTAAAGTTTCTTCCTATATTTTCTTCTAGGAATTTTATGGTTTCAGATCTTACATTTAGGTCTTTAAGCCATTTTGAATTTATTTTTGTATATGGTGTAGGTCTAGCTTCATTTTTTTGCATGTGTCTGCCCAAGTTTCTCAGTACCATTTATTGAATAGACTGTCTTTACCCTGCCATAAATTCTTGCTTCCATTGTCACAGTTTAAATGGCTATATAGGCATGGATTTATTTCTGGGCTCTCTATTCTGTTCCATTGATCTATATGTCTGTTTTTGTGCCAGTATCATACTGTTTTGATTACTGTAGGCTTGTAGTATAATTTGATGTCAGGTATCATTACACCTCCCACTTTGTTCTTATTTCTCAAGATTGCTGAGGCTATCCGGGGTCTTTTATGGTTCCATATAAATTTTAGGATTATATGTTCTATTTCTGTGAAAAACGTCCTTGGTAGTTTGATAAGAATTGCGTTGAATATGTATATTACCTTAGGCAGTATGGACATTTTAACTATATTAATTCTTCCTATCCATGAACATTGTATGTCTTTCCATCTATTTGTATCTTCTTTCATTTTTTTCTTCAGTGTCTTATAATTTTCTGAGTACAGATCTTTTACTTCTTTGGTTAAATTTATTCCCAGGTATTTTATATTCTTTGAAGCAATTTTAAATGGGATTGTTTTTTTTAATTTCTCTTTCTGATGTTTTATTATTGGTATATACAAATGCAACTGATTTCTGAATATTAATTTTGTTTCCTGCTACTTTACTAAATTCATCTATCAGCTCTAATAGTTTCTTGGTGGAGTCCTTAGGGTTCTCTATATATAGTATCATCTGCATATAATGACAATTTTACTTCCTCCTTACCGATTTGGATACCTTTTATTTTTTTCTTGTCTGATTGCTATGGCTAGAACTTCCAGCACTATGTTGAATAGACGTGGAGAAAGTGGGCAACCTTGCCTTGTTCTTGATCTTAAGGGGAATGGTTTCAGCTTTTCCCCATTGAGCATGATGTTAGCTGTGGGTTTATCATATGTGGCCTTTATTAGGTTGAGATATGATCCCTCTATTCCCACCTTCTTAAGGGTTTTTATCATAAATGGCTGCTGGATTTTGTCAAATGCCTTTTCTGTATCTATTGATATGATCATGTGATTTTTATTTTTCATTTTGTTAATGTGGTGCATCACATTAATTGATTTGCAGATGTTGAACCAACCTTGCATACCAGGAATGAATCCTGCTTGATCAGGTATATGATCTTTTTAATGTATTGCTGAATTCTGTTCGCTAATATTTTGTTGAGGATTTTTACATCTATGTTCATTAGAGATATCGGCCTGTAGTTTTCTTTTTTTGTGGTGTCTTTGATATTGGGATCAGGGTGATAGTGGCCTCGTAAAAAGTGTTTGGGAGGCTTCCCTCCTGCTGGATTTTTTGGAAGAGCTTGAGGAGAATAGGTGATAATTCTTTTTTTGAATGTTTTTTAAAATGCACCTTTAAAGCCATCTGGTCCAGGGCTTTTGTTTGTTGGGAGATTGTTGATTACTGATTCAATTTCCCTGGTGGTAATCAGTCTATTCAGGTTTTCTGTTTCTTCTTGAGTTAGCCTTGGAAGGTTGTATGCTTCTAGAAAATTGTCCATTTCTTCCAGATTGTCAAATTTTTTGGCATATAGAAGCTCCTAGTAATTTCTTAAAATTTTTTGTATTTCTGTGGTATCTGTTGTCATTTCTCCTCTTTCATTTCTGACTTTATTAATTTGGGACCTCTCTCTCTTTTTTTAATGAGTCTGGCTAAAGGTTTGTTGATTTTGTTTGTCTTCTCTGAAAACCAGCTCTTGGATTCATTGATCTTTTGTATTGTTTTTCTGGTTTCTATTTCATTTATCTCCACTCTGATCTTTATTACCTCCTTCCTTGTACTCCCTTTGGGCTTATTTTGCTGTTCTTTTTCCAGATCCCCTAAGTGTGAAGATAAACTCTTGATTCGTGATTTTTGTTGTTTCTTTAGGTAGGCCTACAATGCTATGAATTTCCCTCTTAGGATTGCTTTCACTGCATGCTATAAATTTTGGGTCATCGTGTTTTCAGTTTTGTTTATCTCAAGATATCTTTTGATTTCTTCCTTGATCTCATGGTTGACCCATTCATTACTTAGTAACATGTTATTCAGCCTCCATGAATTGGTGTGTCTTCCAGTTTTTTTTCCTGTAGTTCATTTCTAATTTCGTAGCACTGTGGTCAGAGAAGACAATTGGTATGATTTCAATTTTCTTAAATTTATCAAGACTTGTTTTGTGGCCTAACATGTGGTCTATCTTGGAAAATGTTCCATGTGCACTTGAGAAGAACGTGTATCCTGAAGCTTTGGGGTGAAATGCTCTGCAAATATCGATTAAATCCCAGTGGTCCAATGTGTCATTTAAGGCCGTTGTTTCCATATTGATTTTCTGTCTGGAAGACCTGTCCCTTGTTGTCAGAGGTGTGTTGAAGGCCCCTACTATGATAGTGTTACTGGTGATCTCTGTCTTTATGTCAATCAATATCTGTTTTACATATTTAGGTGCTCCTATGTTGGGTGAGTAGATGTTTACTACGGTTATGTCCTCTTGTCGGATCGATCCCTTTATTATTATATAGTGCCCATTTTTGTCTTTTAATATGTTCTTCTTTTTAAAGTCTGTTTTGTCAGATATAAGTATTGCAACTCCAGCTTTTTTCTCTTTTTCATTTGCATGAATATCTCACTCCACCGCTTCACTTTCAGCCTGTGTGTGTTTTTTGATCTGAGGTGAGTCTCTTGTGTACAGCATATACAAGGGTCTTGCTTTCTTATCCATTCAGCCACCCTATGTCTCTTGATTGGAGCGTTTAATCCGTTTACATTTAAGGTGATTATTGATAGGTGCATAGTTATTGCCATTTTTTAAATTTGCAGTTAGATTGTTTTCATCTTTCTTCTGTTTACAGAAGTCCTTTTAATATTTCTTGCAGTGCTGGCTTGGTGGTAATAAATTCCATTAGCTTATTCTTTTCTGGGAAGAATAATGTTTATCTCTCCTTCAATTTTAAATGATAGCCTTACTGGATAAAGCAATCTAGGTTGTAGGCCTTTGTTTTCCATCACTTTGAGTATCTCCTGGTACTCCCTCCTGGCCTGCAATGTTTCTGGAAAAAAGTCATTTGATAGTCTTATAGGAGTTCCCTTGTATGTAACCCTCTGTCTTTCTCTTACTGCTTTTAGGATTCTCTCTTTGTCTTTAACTTTTGCCATTTTGACTATAATGCGTCTTGGTGTGGACCTGTTTGGGTTTATCCTTTTTGGAACTCTCTGCACTTCCTTGGCTTGGATGTCGGTTTCCTTCACCAGGTTAGGGAAGTTTTCAGACATTATTACTTCAAATATGTTCTCAATCCCTTGCTTCCTCTCTTCACCTTCTGGTATTCCTATGATGCACATGTTGTTGTGCTTGATGTTATCCCAGAGGTCTCTTAAACCATCTTCACTGTTTTTTATTCTTTTTTCTTTTTGTTGTTCTTTTTGGGTAACCTCTGCTAACTTGTCTTCTAAGTCGCGGATTCAATCCTCTTCTTCATCTAACCTGCTGGTAATTCCTTCAAGTGAGTTCTTTATTTCAGTAATTGTGTGCTTTAGTTATAACTGGTTGTTCATTATGATTTCTCTATCCTTCTTTATGTCATCTCTAAGCTCCTTAAACATTCTTATCATCAATGTTCTGAACTCTGTCTCTGATAGATTGGTTACCTCTGTTTCATTTAATTCCAATTCTGGTGGTTTCTTCTGTTCTTTCATTTGGGACATGTTTCTTTGTTTCCCCATTCTGGCTGACTCTCTGTGTTTGCTTCGATTTATTAGGTAGATCTCCTAGGGTTCTTAGTTCTTGCTGGCTTATCTTATGTAGTATGTGTCCTTTATATTTGACTTGCATCACTTCCTTCTTCTCCTCTGCGTGTGTTCCAAAGGTGAATCTTGTGTTGTGTATATTGTCCTGTTAAAGTTGATCTTTAATTGTTTTTCGCTTGTGAATAGGTAGGGTTGACTCCTAGGCTGACTAGTTGTGGTACTAGGCTCTGCCCACAGCAGGGCGTTCTGCTGTGTAAGGGTTGACTACTTAAATGAGGTTTGGCTTCTATGGGCTCTTGTGCCGGTAGAGAATTCCCTCTCAGTGTGTCATTTGTAGGTCACACCCGGTAGTACTCTGGTTTGGTCTGGAGTTGGCCTCTGGGAGTGTTGAATCTTGTGCCTCTTAAGCTAGGCCCTGGTGTAGGGCAATTTCAGAACAAAACAAATCACCAGGCACAACAACAGCAACAACAAAGAAAAAAATCAAATAAATACATTCACATGTAAAAAGAACCGATAACCCACACTCAACACAGGCAAAGGTATCAAAGATATAAAGACAAAACAAAACAAAAAACGCAGCACCAGTCTTGGCTTAAGCCCACCAAGTAATCTCCAGGTTGTCCTCTGCTGTACCAAAGAGTCCTCTGTGTATTGTGCAGGCAGAGCCGGTCACCTGGTGCCCAGAGTGACCTTGGGACTGCAGATTTAGATGAGTGGGGCTGAGGGGTCTGGATGATAGTTGCTACAAATTCAGTGCAGTTTCTGCTCTTGCCTGCACATATGCACACTGAGAATAGCACCACCAGTCCTGTGCCCAGTTCTCCTGAGTCTTAGGGCACTTCTTCCGTGTGTGTGTGTGTGTGTGTGTGTGTGTGTGTGTGTGTGTGTAGTGGGTGGGAGATTTCTGAGCTGCTGAAAGCCCAGAGCTGCGTCTGCCGCCTATTGCTGATCCCGGGGAGTGCCTCTGCAGTTGTAATTGCCCTGCCCTAGGCAGGCCAGAAAGGGTGGGGGCTGGGGATGGAGGGGTCTTCTCTCTCCCATCCCAGCTGTGTCACACTCTTCTCGCAGGCCAGAAAAGGTGGTGACTGGGGGTAGAGGAGTTTCTTCTCTCCTAGCCCAGCAAAAATCACACTATTCCCAGCCTCTTCCCAGGGTCAGAGCTGCCTGCCGGTCTTCCGAGTGCCTGGGCACTAGGGCTCCTCTGTAATCTGACACTACTTCTCAGTTCAGGGGCCAGTTTAAGTCTCTGGAAGGGCAGGGGTAGGATTGGGAGAGTAGGGAGAGGGGCCCAGGTATGGAGTTTGTGTCCTTTGTCCAACCTAGGGCCCAGCTGGAGGTCTCAGCTGAGGTTACTGCCTCAAATGCTGGATATCCTGCCCGCTTGGCAGGAGAGATCAGCTGTGGGATGCAGGGAAAGAGCCCACCTCCTGGCTTTTGTGTTCTCTGTTCTGTCCTGGGATCTCCTGCATCTCTGCAGCCACGGATGCGAGCCCCGTCTCCACAGCCACAGATGTGGACCATGTCTCCACTCCGCTCCCTTCCCTCTTCCCCTGCTCGCCCAATTTGCCCACCTTCAAGTAATCCTTGCACGAGTCTCTTAGCTGTTCTGAGTGATGAGCAGAGAGTCCTTTGATGGGTTATAGATGTCCCGTTTGTGATAAGATCCGAAGAACTCAAAAAGTCTGCCCCACTGCTGCCATTCCTATCATCATTGAACTGTTTTGTATTCAGGAGTTAGCTAGCTGCTCCTTTCCCATTAAACCACTTTACCATGTTTTGTGGATCTAGTTAAATCAGTAAGCACTACTGTGGATAATGAGATATTGAGTCACTGTGTCGGGTGAGGAAAAAAGAAAAACAAAAGACAAGACAATTTTGACTCAAGCAGCAGTGGTTGCCCCAAGTCTCGTTAAATAAACACTTGTTTTATACATGCAGATGATGAGGCCTAATGCTGCTATCTGCTATCTTAACTCTTGGTGACCATTACGTGCCTTCCAAATTATTTCTCCTAATCAGTTTCACCTCCATGAGTGGAACAGTGTAAGTTTAGACTGTGAACTTGAGTGTTCTATCACTGCTCTCTAACTATTTCAAGAAGCCCGTGTCTAACCTCAAACAATACAATGCATGTTTCATGCATTTTAAAGCAATTAGCTTTTTGGAATTGACACTTCCTTAGCATTATAAATAGAGTGAATTAGTGAAATTTTATCTCTAATCATATTCTGTAATAAAAATGTGTATTATATCAATTCTGGAATCCCTCTTTCGAGAATTCATCTTCCATAAGTACTCTGCATGACTGCAACTCCTGAGTAAATTTAAAATGGTAAAATAGAGAACCAGATGCTGCACCCCAATTTTTTTCCCCATAATTCAGCCGTACTTCAGATTATTTGCAAATGACAATCATTTGTGAGGTCCATGGGGCTCGCCCTCTGCATTTAATAAAACATCAATGTATACTGAGCTTCAGAAGTTCTCTGCAGGCTATTTTAAATATTTTGAGGCTTGGGTGACTCTCAAAGATAGATACATTAAGAAATTAATACCTGTTAAACATGATAACAATTTTTTCTATAGGAGACAAATTTCCTACCAGCTCAGAATTTTCTTACATTTGTAGTGAAGATTCCACTCATTTATCAGCCAATTTCCAGGGGGGAAAAAAAAGGAAAACAAGGAATCAAGAAATTCTATAACATTCATCATGCAATCACACAGACTAGTTGTTCTTCCAACAACAACCTTTAGAAACAGCTGGCATGTGGCCTCCCTACCCATGGGTTATCCCAGAATCACAGATCAGAATTGAGAGAACATTGATGCAATCTCCCAGTCCTTCAGGCAGATGCCGCTCAATCACCCCAGAAAGAGGCACATTGGCCCTAATTTTAATGAGTCCAGGGACACACAAATCTCTCAGGACTTCCAGTTCTGAATAGAGAGAAATTTTGCTTTATAGCTGAATAGTCTCTCCTATTAGAGCTGAAGTCCATCTGTCTGTGTCCTGCTGGAGAAGGGCCTCTTTCACAATTCCTATATCACACACTCCTTTCACACAAACTTGAGACAATTTTTTCTTCATGGACAGGGTTTCCCAAAACTTTTATATCTGGCTTATTTCACTCAGTGTAATGTCTTCAAGGTTTCTTCCTTTTTCTTCTGTTTCTGCTTTTGAAAATGATAGACCAGAACATGGAGTTAGAATACAAGAGAAGTGCTGAAAAGGGAACTTTGGAATTCCTTGAGATGTCCCACTAGTGTTGGAAGGTTTCCAGAATTAGGCCTGTCGCAGAGGGCAGTGCTGAGTATGATGTGAGACAACAGGTCTACAATGTCTTGTGCATAGCACCCAAGGGTAAATTCGTACAGACAAGAATTTCTGACTAATTCAAAGTTTAAACAGTAATTTTGAAAGCAGCAGTACGAAAATGTTGGTATCATTATAAAGGCTATTTTTAAGTGGCTAAAAAGGCTATTTTTAAGTGGTTAATCATGAATTAGAGCTGAGAATGGGCCAATCTCACCTGGGCCATCAGAACACAGTTCCATGCCAGCCAGGTGGAAGCTGATCATGCAGAGATAGCCAGAGCCACGTTGAGTTTTCAGAGAAGACATCACTTCTATAATCATATGCAAAAGATTCCTTTTCATGGCTACCCGTTCAAAGCATATACTACGGCTTTACCTTACGTTCTGGAATTTAGAGGACATCCTGTTTTAAGGAATGTCTCGGTCCTGGGTTCGTGTCTCTTCTTTCCTTTTCCTCTTCCCAGCCTTAAAATGAAGAAGATATGAAAAAGTAAAGTAATACATAAAGTCCTTCTCCCTGAAATATACAGAAGACCTCTAGGTACTCTGACGTGGGTTGATACCACAGAAAAAAAGCACATAAATGCATACCTTTGACCATAGTGAAGATGGTCAAAGGACCAGATGTCCAGACAGTGTCCTTCACTGTTTACATTGTAAATGTGTGTAGAGCATATAAAGTGTATTATATATGTTGGATTGAGGTTTGCAAAACAAGTTGTTTACTTGTAGGGACAGGACTATGGCCACACATGTGTGAGACTGATAAGAGTAAAGTGAAAAACATGTTTATGTGTGAAACTGAGCATAACAAAATTGAGTGATAAACACGTTCACCGAAACAACTTCTTGTTATCACCTAAGGGGTACAAAAAACTCCTGGAAAACAACTACTGGTTATCACCTAAGAAGTAAACAAGTCCAAAGAAAAAAGGATAAAAGCAAAACTCCAGAGCAGTGCTGTGAGTAGTCCTGTTGGGCGCTCCAGCTAAGACCCTCTGCGAGGGGCAAGCCACGATACTCTGTGGCTCTCCAAAGTTCTTCCTTGCCTTGGACTCGTCGTAGGCCCAGTCGTCTCTCCCAGACCAGGAACCTTCTCCATCCCGATTGACTCTGGGGCGTGGTTTATTATTGAATTCTATTCTATTCTCTATAACCTTCTGTGCTTACCACAGCATTGGCTTCTGGAGGGAACTTGGCTCCCAAATAAAGCTGTGTTACTCACATTATCTGAACCTGTGTGTTAGGACGTTCCCCATTCATGTCACAAGTACCACGCAGGGATGTAGGGCCCTGTTGAGGGGTTAATGTCCCCTTGACTTTCAGGAGTAGACTGAAATATGGTGACTGCCCTTGCAGGTGCTCGCAACAAAATGTCAGCTACCCCTTATGTATTCTGATAGGAGTTTTATGGTTTCAGGCCTCACATTCAAGTCTTGAATCCTTTTTGAGTTGATTTTTGTGTACAGTGTAAGATGAGGGTCCAGTTTCTTTCCTTTGGACACCTGGTTTTTGCAACACCAAACACTATTGAAGACACTATCCTTGTATTTTTTGGCATTGAAAATTAATAGACCATATATGCGTGATCTTTTTTAGTTGAGCTGTCTATTGTGGTCAGAAAAAATGCTTGCTATGATTTTAATCTTCTCAAATTTGTTTAGATTGTTTTGTGTCCTAACGTGATTCCTGGAGAATGTGTCATGTGCACTTGAAAAGGATGTGTAATTTGGTGCTATTAGATGGAATGTTCTGTATATGTCTGTGAGGTCCATCTGGCCTAATTTGTAGTTTAAGGCCAATGTTTTCATGTTGATTTCTGGTACAGATAATCCATTCATTGTTGAGAGTGGGATATTGAAGTGCCCTACTATTATTGTATTGCTGATGTCTATTCCTTCGGATCTGGTAATATTTGCTTTATATATTTAGGTACTCTGACGTTAGGTGCATAAATATTTACAATTAATATATCTTCTTGATGCTTTGACCCCTTTATTATTATATAATAACCTTCTTTCTTTATTATTACAGTTTTTGGATTAAATTCTATTTTTCTGATATAAGCATAGCTACTACTGGTTTCTTTTGTTTTCATTTCCATGGAATATCTCTTTCTATCCTTTCAATTTCAAACTTTGTATGTCCTCAAAGCTGAGTTGAGAACTTTGTAGGCAGCATATCATTGAGTCTTGTTATTCCATCCATTCAGGCAATGTATGATTTTTTTGAATAATTTATTCCATTTACACTTGAAGTAATTATTGATAGGAGTGGATTTAATTGCCATTTTATTAATGTTTTCTAATTCCCTTGCTCTTTTCTTTGTCTCTTACTTTCCTCTTATATGATTTCATTATTTTCTGTAGTGGCATATTTTGATTCCTATATCTTTATTTTATATATATGTGTGTGTGTGTGTGTGTGTGTGTGTGTGTGTGTGTGTGTAGTATAGAGTTTTGGTTTTATCTAACATGATGCTTTCATTAAACATAGTTATATCCACCTACTTCAAGCTGATAACTTCAAATGCATATGAAATCTCCAAATCTTTACAATTCCTCCATTTTATATTTTAGATGTCACAAATTACATCTTTTTATATTGTGTATCCATTTATAAATGATTGTAGATAGAGTTATTTTTGATACCTTTGTGTTTTAACCTTTATATTAGAGTTATAAGTGATTATCCACCACCATAACATTAATAGAGTAGTATGTATTTAACTATATATTTACATTTAGCAGTGAGTTTTATACTTTCATATATTTTCTTGTCACTAATCAGCATCTTTTTGTTTCAACTTGAGGAACTCCCTTTAGTATTTCCTGTATGGCTGATCTAGTGAGCTAATGGTGATAAACTCTTTCAGCTTTTTTGGGGGGTGGTTCTGGGAAACTATCTCTACTTAAATTCAAAGGACAGCTTTGGTGGGTAGAGGATTCTGTGCTGGCTGTTTCTTTCTTTCAGGACTTTGAATATATCACCCCACAACTTTATGGCCTACAAAGTGGGGAAAATCCACTGATATTTTATGAGATTTTCGTTGTACATATCAAGTTGCATCTCTCTTGCTTTTATGATTTTCTCCTTATCTTGAATTTTTCACAATTTAATTATAATGTGTCTTGGTGTGGGTTCTTTGCATTGCTCTTAATTGGCAATTTTTGGACTTTCTGGATCTGGATGTCTATTTCTTTCCCCAGGTTAGGTCAGTTTGAAGCCATTATTCCTCTGAAAAAGCTTTCTGTCCCTTTCTCTCTTCTTTTGGAACACCTATAATGTGTATATTAGTCCACTTGATGGTGTCCCATAAGTTCCTTAAGCTATCTTCACTATTTTTCCTTTTTTTGTTTTTTGTTCTTCTGATTGAATGATTTCCATTCTTTTTGTTCACTGATCCTTTCTTTTCTCATATTTGTTCTAGTCTACATTTGAACCACTCTACCAAATTTGTCATTTCACTTACTGTATTTTTCAGCTCTGTGATTTCTATTTGGGACTTCTAAATATTTTCTCTCTGTTAAGCCTGACCCAAGCTTCTGGTTGCCTCTCAAACCTTTGTGATTGTCCAAGTTGCCATCTTTTTTCTTAGTGGCTCCCAGTAATTGAGAGTGGGCTGAGACACTTCCATGTCCCAATGGCACAAAAAATGTCCAGTTCCCTCTATTCTGGGTCCTGAAGTATTACTAATTGCCTACTCCTTTAGTTCCCCAATGCAGGCTACTTAGAAGCCCAGTCTTTAGGTAGCAGCTGGAAAAGTCACTCAGGACTTTAGATATGCAGTCTAGCCTCTAACAGTGAGTAAAACCAAGAGTTGGGTATTTTTGCCTACTCACTCTGTTCTGAGCCAGAGGGTATAGTTGCCAGGAGTGCTTCTTTGTTAATCAAACTGCCTCTTTGTTAGTGTGGTCCCAGGGACACATGAATGCTGAACCCCATCAGCTTCCAAAGCTAGATGATTTAGGTGCCAGTCACTCAGAGGGCAACCATAACACTTAAGGTGCTAGATGTATGGACAAGCTCCTCTTAGGGAGAAGCTGGAGACTTGGTGTTATTGTTGGAGCAAGCCAGACAGACAGGGCAAGAGAAGTGCCCATTGGCGCTTTTGAACTTCAGGCAGGATCCAGTCAACTCTAACATGCAGACTGATTATAAGCTGGGCCCTCAGACAACAGCTGGGAGATTATGCAGTCATCAGCTTCACTGAGATACAATTCACCCATTTGAAGCATACAGTTTTATGGTTTTTAGTATATTCAGAGTTGTGTAGCCATCAACAGAGTCAATTTTACCACATTTCTATCACCACAATAAGAAACTTGATACCCTTTAACTTTACCTTCCTATCCTTCCATCCTCCCCATACCTAAGCAACCACTAATCTACTTTCTGTCTATATAGGGTTGCTTGTCCTGACTAGTTCATATAAGTAAATCCTAAAATTGTTATGTTTTGTGACTGGCATCTTTCACCAGGCATAACGTTTTCAGTGTTTATCCATATAAGCAAATAGTGTTCCACTGTATGCATACACCACACTTTGTTTATCCATTATTCTGTTGATGGACATTTGGATAGTTCCACCTTTAGGCTATAATGAATAATACTACTATAAATATTCATGCACAAGTTTTTGTGAGAGACTGTGTTTTCATTGCTCTTGAATCTATTCCTAGGAGTGGAATTGCTGGCTCATATCTAATTCTGTTTGCAATTTGAAAAACTGCCAGACTGTTTTTCAAACTGGCTATACTGTTTCATATTCTGACCAATAGGATATGACAGTTCTAATTTCTTCACATCCTCACCCAAATTTGCAATTATTTATTTTTATTATAACCATCCTAGGGGTGTGATGCCATATCTCATTGTAATTTTGATTTGCATTTTCATTTCTAAGAGCTTTTTATATATTCAAGATACAAATCCCTCAGCAGATATGTGATTTGCAAATATTTTCTCCTACATTATTGGTTGGCTTTTCACTGTTTTCTTATTGTTCTTTAAAGCACAAGAATTATAAATTTTGATGAAGCCTAACTTGTCTATCTTTTTTCTTTTGTTGTTCATGCTTCGGTGTCATATCCAAGAATCTATTGCCAAATCTGAGGCATGCAGATTTAATCTTATGCTTTCTTCTAAGAGTTTTATCTGTTACATTTATGTATTTAATCTATTTTAAGTTACATTTTAGTATATGTTGTGGGATAAGGGTCTAATTTCATTATTTTATATGTGGATATCCACTTGCTCTAGGATAAGTTATTGAAAAAGCTATATTACTATTATACTATGTAACAATAAATAGATATAATTGGCTAACATTTTGTTATAGAATTTTGCATCTATGTTCTTGAGAGATACTGAGAGATACTGACTGTAGCTTTATTTACTTATAATGTCTCAATGCTTTGATAACAGGATAATGCTTCCCTCTTAAAATGAGTAGAAAAGAGGGTTTTTTTTTTAAGGTTTTATATACAATTAGTACTATTTGTGGGGGAATATTCACCATCTAAATTCTCTGGTTTGAAATATTCTGTATAGGAACAGTTGTAAGTATGAATTAATTATTTAATAGATATTTGGCTATTCATGTTTTTCTATCTCCTCATCAATGAGCTCAAAAGTTTGTATCTTTCTAAAATTTATTTATTTCATTTAAGTTGCTGAATTTAATGAAATAAAATTTAGTTCATTCTTCATTATCCTTTTGATACTTAGGATGTGTAGTGATGTCCTCTCTTTTACTTCTGGTATTAACAATTTTTATTTTCTTTCCAGGTGACCCAACTTTAAGAAGACTCGGGCCGCCATGGAGCAGCCGCCGGCGCCCAAGAGTTAAAATAGGTGACGTCATAGGAATGGCGGCAGCAGGGCGCACTATCTGAGTTCTCCTCCAGATCTTGTTGCAAACGGGAACTATAACCCATCGAGGAAATTTTCGCTCACCACACAATATTGTGGAGAGATTCGTGGATTGCTTGAAGCTAAGAAATTCTTGGGGGTAAGCTAACTGGACGGAGCAAGGAGAGGAGGAGGAGAAGCGGCGTGGGAGCGCCCGGCCGGCAGCGGCGGGAGAGCCCAGTCCCCAGCGGAGCCTCAGCTGGCGGGGGCGAAAACCGAAAACCACGGAGCCGGGCAGGCGCGGGATCCCAGGCGGAGTGGAGAGCGCAGAGACCGGGGGTAGGCCCTTTCCCTGCGTCCCGCGGCTGATTTCTCCCGCCGGGAAGGCGGCGCGCCCTGCGGCGGTCGGGGGCGCAGTCTCCATACCTGGGCCCCTCCCCCCCTGCCCTGCTCTCCCAATCCTACCCCGCCCTTCCAGAGACTGGGACTGGAAACCGCGGTGCAGCCCCGCTGTGCCGGGCGCGCAGAGCGCAGAGACCGGGAGGCGGGCGCTTTCCCTGCGTCCCGCGGCTGATTTCTCCCGCCGGGAAGGCGGCGCGCCCTGCGGCGGTCGGGGGCGCAGTCTCCATACCTGGGCCCCTCCCCCCCGCCCTGCCCTCCCAATCTTACCCCGCCCTTCCAGAGACTTAAACCGGCCCCTGAACTGAGAAGTGGTATCTAACGCTCACGCTTTGGGAAGCCTGACGGGCAGCCCTGACCCAGGCAGACTGGGCAGTGTGCGTGATTTTGGCTGCGCTAGGAGAGAAGAGACGCCTCCACCCCCAGCCACCACCTTTTCTGGCCTGCGGGAAGAGGGCGACGCACGGCTGGGCTGGGAGAGTGAAGACCCCTCCATCTCCAGCCCCCACCCTTCCTGGCTTGCCTAGGGTGGGGTGGGTGCAGCGGCCGAGACACACCCGGAGATCAGCAGTGAGGCAGGCGCAACTCTGGGCTTTCAGCAGATCAGAAATCTTCTGCCCGCACTCACACACACACACTGAAGAGGTGCCTTAAGACTCAAGAGTTTTGGTCACATATCTGGTGGTGCCACTCTCAGTGTGCATTTGTGCAGGCAAGGGCAGAAACTGCACTGATATTGTAAAAACTATCATCCAGACCCCTCAGGCCCACGCTTTTAAGTCTGCAGTCCCAAAGTCTCTCTGGGCACCAGGTGACCGGCTCTGCCTGCGCAATAAGCAGGGGGCTCCTTGGTACAGCAGAGAACAACCTGGACATTGCTTGGTGGGCTTAGGCCGAGACTGTCGCTGCTTTTTGTATTGCTTTGTTTTGTCTTGTTTTGCTTTGTCTTTATATCTTTGATATCTTTGCCTCTGTCGAGTGGGGTTATCAGGTGGTTTTTGCATGTGAACGTATTTGATATTTTTCTTTGTTGTTGTTGTTGTTGTTGTGCTTGGTGATTTGCTTTGTTCTGAAACTGCCCTGCCAGGGCCCAGCTTGTGAGGCACGGTCAGCAGATCAGAAATCTCCTGCCCACACCCATACACACACACTGAAGGAGTGCCCTAGGACTCACGAGCTCTGGACAAAGGACTGGTGGTGCTCCTCTCGGTGTGCATACGTGCGGACAAGGGCAGAAGCTGCACTGACTTTGTGGAGACTATCATCCAGACCCCTCAGGCCCACGCTTTTAAGTCTGCAGTCCCAAAGTCTCTCTGAGCACCAGGTGACCGGCTCTGCCTGCGCAATAAGCAGGGGGCTCTTTGGTACAGCAGAGGACAACCTGGTCATTGCTTGATGGGCTCAGGCCGAGACGGTCGCTGCTGTTTGTTTTGCTTTGTTTTGCTTTGCTTGGTTTTGTTTTGCTTTATCTTGTATCTTTGATATCTTTGCCTGTGTTGAGCGGGGGTTATCGGCTGTTTTTTTTTTTTTTTTTTTTTTTTTTTTTTTTTTTTTCTTTTCTTCTTCTTTGCTGTTGTCGTTGCTGCTGTGCTTGGTGATTTGCCTTGTTCTGGGACTTCCCTGCCGGGGCCCAGCTTGGGTGGCACGGGACTCGGCATATCTGGGGGCCAACTCCAGACCAAATCGGAGTGCAGCCGGGGTTGACCTACAGGTCACATACCTAGAGGGGGTTCTCGGCAGGCTCTGGAGCCCATAGAGGCCAAATCACATTGGGGTGGTCAACCCTCACGCAGCAGAGTGCCCTGCGGGGGGCAGAGCCAAGTCTCACGGCAGGTCAGCCCAGGAGTTGACCCCACCTGCTCATTAGCGGGAAGCAATTAAAGATCTTCTTGAACGGGACAGTGTACACAACACAAGACTCACCTTTGGAGCACACGCAGAGGAGGACGACGTGGTGCGAGTCAAATATAAAGGACACATACTACACAAGATAACCTAGCAAGAACTAAGAACTCTAGGGGATCTACCTAATATATCAAAATAAACACAGTCAGCCAGAATGGGGAAACAAAGATACACGTCCCAAATAAAAGAACAGAAGAAGCTTCCACAACTGGAACCAAATGAAGCAGACGTAACCAACCTCTCAGAGACTGAGTTCAGAACACTGGTGATAAGAATGTTTAAGGAGCTTAGAGAAGACATAAAGAAGGATGTAGAAATCATAACAAACGAGCTTAGAGAAAACATAAAGAAGGATGTAGAAATCATAACGAAAAACCAGTTGGAACTAAAGAACACAATTACCGAAATTAAGAACTCACTTGAAGGAATTACCAGCAGGCTAGATGAAGCAGAGGATCGAATCAGCGACTTAGAAGACAAGGTAGCAGAGATCACCCAAACGGAACAACAAAAAGAAAAAAGAATAAAAAACAATGAAGATGGCCTAAGAGACCTCTGGGATAACATCAAGCGCAACAACATGCGCATCATAGGAATACCAGAAGGTGAAGAGAGCAAGCAAGGGATTGAGAACATATTTGAAGTAATAATGTCTGAAAACTTCCCCAACCTGATGAAGGAAACCAACATACAAGTCCAGGAAGTGCAGAGAGTTCCAACCAGGATTAACCCAAACAGGTCCACACCAAGACACATTATAGTTAAAATGGCAAAGCTTAAAGACAAAGAGAGAATCCTAAAAGCAGCAAGAGAAAGACGGAGGGTTACATACAAGGGAACTCCCATAAGACTATCAAATGATTTTTCTACAGAAACATTGAAGGCCAGGAGGGAGTGGCAGGAGATACTTAAAGTGATGGAAAACAAAGGCCTACAACCTAGATTGCTTTATCCAGCAAGGCTATCATTTAAAGTTGATGGAGAGATAAAGAGCTTTCCAGAAAAAAATAAGCTAAAGGAATTTATTACCACCAAGCCAGCATTGCAAGAAATACTAAAAGGTCTTCTGTAAATAGGAGAAAGATCAAAACAACCTAACTACAAATTTAAAAATGGCAATATCTATGTACCTATCAATAATCACTTTAAATGTAAATGGATTAAATGCTCCAATCAAAAGACATAGGGTGGCTGACTGGATAAGACAGCAAGACCCTTGTATATGCTGTATACAAGAGACTCACCTCAGAACAAAAGACACACACAGGCTGAAAGTGAAGGGTTGGAGTAAGATATTTCATGCAAATGGAAACGAGAAAAAAGCTGGAGTTGCAATACTTATTTCTGACAAAATAGACTTTAAAATGAAGAACATACTAAAAGACAAAGATGGGCACTATATAATAATAAAGGGATCGATCCGACAAGAGGACATAACCCTAGTAAACATCTATGCACCCAACATAGGAGCACCTAAATATATAAAACAGGTACTGACTGACATAAAGGCAGAGATCAACAGTAACACTATTATAGTCGGGGACTTCAACACACCTCTGACCACAAGGGACAGGTCTTCCAGACAGAAAATCAATATGGAAACAACAGCCTTAAATGATACATTGGACCACTTGGATTTAATCGATATTTTCAGAACATTTCACCCCAATGCTGCAAAATACACCTTCTTCTCAAGCGCACATGGAACATTTTCCAAGATAGATCATATGTTAGGCCACAAAACAAGTCTTGATAAATTTAAGAAAATTGAAATCATACCAATTGTCTTCTCTGATCACAATGCTATGAAATTAGAAATGAACTACAGGAAAAAAACGGGAAGACACACCAATTCATGGAGGCTGAATAACTTATTACTAAATAATGAATGGGTCAAGCAGGAGATCAAGGAAGAAATCAAAAGATATTTCGAGATAAATGAAAATGAAAACACGACGACCCAAAATCTTTGGGATGCCGCGAAAGCAGTCCTAAGAGGGAAATTCATAGCTTTGCAGGCCTACCTAAAGAAACAAGAAACATCACTAATCAACAGTTTATCTTCACATTTAAGGGATCTGGAAAAAGAACAGCAAAATAAGCCCAAAGGGAACACAAGGAAGGAGATAATAAAGATCAGAGCAGAATTAAATGAAATAGAAACCAGAAAAACAATACAAAAGATCAATGAATCCAAGAGTTGGTTCTTAGAGAAGATAAACAAAATCGACAAACCATTAGCCAGACTCATTAAAAAAAAGAGAGAGAGGACCCAAATTAATAAAATCAGAAACGAAAGAGGAGAAGTGACAACGGACACTGCAGAAATACAAAGAGTTTTAAGAAGTTACTATGAGCAACTATATGCCAACAAATTTGACAATTTGGAAGAAATGGACAATTTTCTAGAGGCGTACAACCTTCCAAGGCTAACTCAAGAAGAAACAGAAAACCTGAATAGACTGATTACCACCACGGAAATTGAATCAGTAATCAACAGTCTCCCAACAAACAAAAGCCCTGGACCAGATGGCTTTACAGGTGAATTTTACAAAGCGTTCAAAAAAGAATTATCACCAATTCTCCTCAAGCTCTTCCAAAAAATCCAGAAGGAGGGAAGACTCCCAAACACTTTTTACGAAGCCACTATCACCCTGATCCCAAAATTAGACAAAGACACCACAAAAAAAGAAAACTACAGGCCGATATCTTTAATGAACATAGATGCAAAAATCCTCAACAAAATATTAGCAAACAGAATTCAGCAATACATTAAAAAGATCATTCACCACGATCAAGTGGGATTCATTCCTGGTATGCAGGGGTGGTTCAACATCCGCAAATCTATTAATGTGATACACCACATTAACAAAATGAAAAATAAAAATCACATGATCATATCAATAGATGCAGAAAAAGCATTTGATAAAATTCAACAGCCATTTATGATAAAAACCCTTAAGAAAGTGGGAATAGAGGGATCTTATCTCAACATAATAAAGGCCATATATGACAAACCCACAGCTAACATCATACTCAATGGGGAAAAGCTAAAACCATTCCCCCTAAGATCAGGAACAAGGCAAGGATGCCCATTATCTCCGCTTCTATTCAACATAGTTCTGGAAGTTCTTGCCACAGCAATCAGACAAGAAAAAGAAATAAAAGGCATCCAGATTGGTAAGGAGGAAGTAAAGTTATCATTGTATGCAGATGATATGATACTATATATAGAGAACCCTAAAGACTCCACCAAGAAGCTATTAGAGCTGATAGATGAATTTAGTAAAGTGGCAGGATACAAAATTAATATTCAGAAATCAGTTGCATTTGTATATACCAATAATAAAACATCAGAAGGAGAAATTAAAAAAACAATCCCATTTACAATCGCTCCAAAGACTATAAAATACCTGGGAATAAATTTAACCAAAGAAGTAAAAGATCTATACTCAGAAAATTATAAGACACTGATGAAAGGAATGAAGGAAGATATAAATAGATGGAAACACATATCATGTTCATGGATAGGAAGAATTAATATAATTAAAATGTCCATACTGCCTAAGGCAATATACATATTCAATGCAATTCCTATCAAACTGCCAACGTCGTTTTTCACAGAAATAGAACATATAATCCTAAAATTTATATGGGACCATAAAAGACCCCGAATAGCAAAGGCAATCTTGAGAAATAAGAACAAAGTGGGAGGTATAACAATACCTGACTTCAAATTATACTACAAGGCTACAGTAATCAAAACAGCATGGTACTGGCATAAAAACAGACACATAGATCAATGGAACAGAATAGAGAGTCCAGAAATAAATCCACGCCTATATGGCCATTTAATCTACGACAATGGAAGCAAGAATGTACGATGGAGTAATGACAGTCTATTCAATAAATGGTGCTGGGAAACCTGGACAGACACATGCAAAAAAATGAAGTTGGACCACCTCCTTACACCATATACAAAAATAAATTCAAAATGGCTTAAAGACTTAAATGTAAGGTCTGAAACCATAAAATACCTAGAAGAAAATATAGGAAGAAACTTCTCAGACATTACCCGGAGTAAGATTTTTACTGATATACACCCTCGCGCGAGGGAACTAAGAGAAAGAATAAACATGTGGGATTATATCAAACTAAAAAGTTTTTTCACAGCAAAGGAAACCATCAATAAAACAAGAAGGGATCCTACTGAATGGGAAAAGATATTTGCCAGTGATATATCTGATAAGGGATTAATATCACAAATCTATGGAAAACTTACTCAACCCAACTCCAAAAAAACAAACGATCCAATTAAAAAATGGGCAGAGGACTTGAAGAGACATTTTTCTGAAAAGGACATTCAGATGGCAAACAGACATATGAAGAAATGCTCAACCTCACTAACCATCAGAGAAATGCAAATAAAAACCACAATGAGATACCACCTCACCCCAGTCAGAATGGCTATCATCAATAAATCAACAAACAACAAGTGCTGGCGCGGATGTGGAGAAAAGGGAACGCTTGTGCACTGTTGGTGGGATTGCAGACTGGTGCAGCCGCTATGGAAAACAGTATGGAGGTATCTCAAAATTCTGAAAATGGAACTACCTTATGATCCAGTAATTCCACTCCTAGGTATCTATCCGGAGAAATCCAGAACTTCAATTCAAAAATCTCTATGCACTCCTATGTTTATTGCAGCACTATACACAATAGCTAAGACATGGAAACAACCAAAATGCCCATCGGTAGATGATTGGATTAAGAAACTGTGGTACATTTATACAATGGAGTATTATGCAGCCATAAGGAAGAAAGAAATCTTACCATTTGCAACAACATGGATGGATCTAGAGAACATTATGTTAAGTGAAATAAGTCAGACAGAGAAAGATAAGTTCCATATGATCTCACTTATTTGCGGATTCTAAAGAAAAGAATAAGTGAATGAACTAATCAGAAACTGGGAGACAATGAGGAAAAACTGAGGGTTGCTAGATGGGCGGGGGGAGTGGGGGGTGGGGGGGAGGGTGAGGGGATTGGAGGGCAGTCGGTGACCACAGGATGGCCACGGGGTTTGAAAATTAATCTGGGGAACGTAATTTGGTGGTTACCAGAGCGTAAGGGGGTTGGGGGGTGGGGGATGAGGGTGAGGGGGATCAAATGTACGGTGATGGAAGGGGAGCTGTCTCTGGGTGGTGAACACACAGTGTGATTTATGGATGATGTGATTCAGAATTGCACAACTGAAATCTATGTAATTCTACTAACAATTGTCACCCCAATAAATTAAAAAAAAAAAAAAAAAAAAAAAAAAAATAAAATAAAATAAAATAGTTAAAATAGTAAATTTTATGTTATGTATATTTTGCCACAATAAAAAACACAAAAAACTTCAGCCAATTTTAAAAAAAAAAAAAAGAAGACTCGTATGAGGAACATTGACTTCATGGCCAATGTGTGTTTAAGAGTTTTCATTATATTTTCTTTTTTATTTATTTACTTATTTATGTGTTTATTATGTGCCATGTGGAGACCTCAGATTAAGGTAAGCAGCTAGGGCAATCATTTACATCTGCTTTTACTGAGGTCCAAAATTGAAATCTATCTTTTCTGATGGAACTTTAACAAAAGCATAATCCTAGTGGTCTCGTTTCTGTGAGCGGCTTTGTACGTACTATAGTCTCAGAGCTCTAAGACACACCTCCACCAGCACAACACTTCCCACACCTGCACATTTATCTCTGAAATGAGATCTGCAAACATCTGTGAAATTGTAAAAACTGGAGAGGGGAGACCACTGGCTGCATATACCTGTACTAGGACTGACTTCATTAGATCCTTTTCTTGGAGCAGGTTTGTGCAGAAAAATAATGAAGTAAAGAGTGTGGCTGGGCAAAAGACCTAGTGGGGGCAGAAGCAAGCCTGGGTCTAAAGGAAAGAAGAAAGATCTCAGATAAGAGCAGGGAAATCTCAACTACAGTACAAATTTCCTAGGAATGTTCTTGCCAGAAAAACTTAAGTTATTTCCACTCAGGGTAAAACCATGAATATATTATTTGGTGTAGGCAGAATAATGGCTACCTAAAGATGTTCACGTGCTAATCCCCAAAACCTGTGAGAATGTTATGCTACATGACAAAGGAGGAATTAAGGTTGCTGCTCAGCTGACCTTAAAATGAGGTATTATTGTCTTTGATTATACAGTTGCGCTCAGTGTAATCACAAGTGGAAAAAGTAAGTGGGAGAGGAGGTCAAAGTAATGTGATGTGATGAAGACTCCACCCACTATTCTCTGCTTTGAAAATTGCAAAAGGGGGCCATAAGCCAAGGAATGTGGACATTTTCTAGAAATTGAAAAAGGCAAGAAAACACATTATCCTTAAAGCCTCCAGAAAGTACACACCATTACTGACTCCTTGATTTTAGTGCAATGAGACCCATTTTGGACTTCTGATGTCCAGCACTGTTAGATTGTAAATTTGTAAGCCACTCTTTCTGTGATAATTTATTATAGCAACAATAGGAAATGAATACACTACCCGAAGTAGTTTTAAGTATAGTTAGACTATTATTTTTCTACATTTAAATAGCTTTTAATTATTGAAATAACTGTAATCTGATATTTGTCCTTATTTTAATAATGAACTATTAAAAAACATAGTAAACAGAATAATTGAGACTATCTTAACGAAGTAACTATTTGAAATTCACTTTTCTCTCTAAGATAGATTACCCTAAGATAAAATATTTTAATATTTCAATTTCAAGGCATCTTTCATGTGAAAGATGGAATACATTGCACAATTAGGGAATTATTTTATTCAGACTACTAAAGTAGGCAAAATATTCATTAATGCAGAATGTCTCAAAGAAGAAGGGGAAAACTTGGGGTCTTATGGAGGCAACTAAACCAGGCAATCATGAAAAAGGATGGCCAATAAGTCTTAGAGGATTCATGAGGTGTGGTGGAGGTAGGTCTTATCTCTGAATGAAGGAGGGCAAGGAGGTTCTTTTCGGTAGTTGTTTTTAGGAACATAAAGGGGTAAAGAGATTTCTTAACCAATTCTGCTTTCCGGGGCACAAGGCTCAATTCAATATTTCACCCATAAGATGGACTATTTCAGAGGACAGGGGTTGGTAGCACTGTCAATAAATAATTAGTAGAGGGTGGCAAACTATACAGTTAACTAATATGTTAAAGAAGCACAAATGATATTTACGAATGCTGCCAGACTTCCTATTTCTATTTTACCTAATTTACTCAATTAAATTATTTATGCACAATTAAAAATCACCCTACATTATTAGTCATGATGGATTAAAATTTACCAGTCAATCAATACTCATCATTTTAGTTAATAAAAAATTTATTAAATTCATATTTGGAGCCCAGATATCTAAGATACACAGACATTTTCCCTCCAAGAGCTCTTATTTTAATAGATATACTATGCAAAATAATTTAATCTTTTAAAACAGGTGGATCTATGAGACAGAATGGGATGTAAGTCATTAGCTTAACTGAATAGAACTGGCCTCCTCACTATACAAATAAATTATTTGAGAGGTCTCTGGAGAAAACTATGTGTACCTTTAGGTATATTCTAATGAGAAAAAGTGGTATCTTAAAATCACAGAACAGAGAAATTCAAATGGATGTAAATGCGTCTTCTAGCCACAACTGCACTAAATATAATTCACTTTAAATGTAAATATTCTCAATTCCTCCCTCTGGTAAGCTCAATGCTATGTGAGCTGATGAGATAGACTGTAATTCTGGAGACGTGTGAAAGAATTCTGCATTACAATTGGTTGAAATAAATTACTTAGTTTTTCCTCTTAGGAAGGGATGAGGCATCTGTTTATCAAAATGCAGCATAATTATTTATAGAAGGCTAAACAGCAGTGCTCTTGTCTATGTGTACCAATGCTTCGACAAGAAAATATTATTTTCCCCATTCATTGTGTTGGAAAGGAGATATGCTATCCAAATCAGTTCATTTAACATTTTGTATTTTTCCATAATGGCTTTGATGAGGTCAGCAGGAATCAGTGGTGTGATACAATCATTTTCATAATGATATTTTATACACCTTGCTGCCATAACTTTTAAATTTTCATTCATTTCTATAAATGCTGGTAAGTTCTAAGCGTTCAGAGAAAGTGAAAAACAAAATGATGATAAACAAAAGTTTCCTTGATGAGAAAAAAAAGTTAGGATAAGGTTACAACCAAGAATTAACCTAAAATTACGTGTGGTTACACAAATAGACTCCACAAGTGAAAGCCACATTTGTAATTAAAGCAGCAGCTCAAATACAAAAATTATGGCTGAGTGTACAGGCTGTTCCCTTCAACATAAAAAAGACTTTCTTGTAGAAATAACTCTGGCATATTTTTACAGTTTAGGATCTCAGCCCATAGTACTGAACAGTGCCATCTTTCCTATAATTTTTGTGTAAAAACACAAAAATTAAACAAGTGTACTAGTGGAATTTCAGAGTAATGGATGAGATTGAGAAGATTAAAGAGTACAATTAAATAATAGCCTTTTTTTAAAATGAACTGTTGTTGAAAAAACTACTACATAGTATAGTGACTTTCAAAACAGCACTAAGTTTTAATTTCTCATGATTTTGTGGGTTGCATGGATCAGCTGTATAGTTAGTTCTTCATGTGTTGTAGGGTAACATCATTCTTGCACTGCGTAAAGCTGGGAAACCATCTGAGACTAGAAAGTTTCAAGATGGTCACTCATCCTCTCATCTTCCACGTGGTGGCCAACGATTGATTGGCCCATCTTAACTCTACTACCATTCCACAAGGAAAATGTTTCTAGAGCCCCAATCCAGGGACAAGGGAGAGTTGTCTGATTAGGGACCAGTCTGATTAGGTCGCTGGTATTAGAATTTCCTAGTTCTTGAATCCTTTCCCCGGGCTGTTGGTTCCACTTTCATAGTCATCATTCCTTTCCATTAAAAAATACACAATATTTATAGTTAAACAATAACATCAGTGTACTTCCTGCTCTTTGAAATGTCAGGGTTTAGAATCCTCTTCTTATTTTAAACTTTTAAATTGCTTTTAGTTGAATTAGGTAACTCTCCATTAAAATTTTTTAGGGATTGTGGATCAAATCCTCCTAATTAAAAAAAAGTGATATACCTTATGCAAAATTAACTCAAACTATATCATAGACTTAAGCAAAGATGTAAAACTATAAATATTAATATTTTAAAAAAGAACATAAGAGAAAATGTTGGGAATCTAGTGCTAGTCAGAAAGTTCTGAGACTTGACACCAAAAACACAATTTAAAAAAGGAAAAACTGATACCATGAACTTTGTTAAAATTATAGAAATATTCTCTGTGAAAGTCTTACAGGGAGAATGAAAAGAAAAGATTCAGACTGGATGAAAATATTTGAAGGCTACATAACTGTCAAAGGATGGACATCTAGAATATATAAGGAATTCTCAAAACCAAACAGTAAAAATAACCACACAATCCAATTATAAAATGGACAAAGACATAAATGGACATTTTACTAAAAAGGATACGGAGATGCCAATAAGCACATAAAGAGACTGTCAATGTAATTAGCCATTAGGGGAATGGAAATTAAAACTACAATGAAATTCACTTCACATCCATCAGAATAGCTAAAATAAAAAAATAGTGATAACAAAAAATGCTGTCAAGGATGCAAAGGAACTGAATCCCTCATACTATGCTGCTGGTAATATAAAATGGTGCAGATACTCTGAAAAGCAATTTGACACTTTCTACAAAGCTAAACACACAACTTCCATACAACTCAAAAAGTTCACCAAAAAAAGTTCATAGCAATTTTATTTGGAATAGCCTCAAATGACCCAGAATGCCCTTCAATGGATAAACGGTTAAGCAAGGGGTGGTATACACGTGTCATGGAATATCACTTTGCAATGAAAAGGAACAAACCACTGATGCGAAAACTTCAATGAAATTTTAGAGAATTATGCTTAGTGAAAAAAAATCCAACATCCAAATGTTCCATACTGTATAATTCCACTTATATAACACTCATTAAATGATAAAATTTTAGAAATGGAAAATAAATTAGTAGTTGACAGGGGTTCTAAAAGGGGTTGTGGGAGATACGGGGGAAAAGGTGAATGTGGCTACAAAAGGCCAATATGAGCGATCTGTTGGTGATGGAACTGTTTTACATCTTAACTGCAGCATGTCAGTATTCTGATTGTGATATTCTAATATATTTTTGCAAAATACAGTTACCATTGGCAAAACCAGATAAAAGAAATGCAGGGTGTCTTCCTATCATTTCTTACAATGTTATATGAATGACAGTTATCTAAAAACAAAGAAAAAAATTTTATTCGAAAGAAAAAGTTTCTTTGAAGCAGTTCCCTCTCTACTGTATTATGGACTGAGAATCAGAGCGCCCTAGGAGGATATGCTCATGGTTTGATTATCTCTAAGAGCAATAGTATAAGGTTAAATGTTTAAAAGCAGTTCTCTGCAGGAGTAAAGGGGACTGATCTATAGTTTTAGCCCTTTGTTTGGTGTAAATACTCCTCCTACCATGGCTGGTTTAAAGGCACTAATGTGAAATCATGGAATGCTAGTTAGGAAGACATTCCGTAAGTCGACTCTCGTGAGTTAATATGAGCCAGCATCCGCACACCACTGGCTGAGAGGGTCTGCGAGGCACCATCTTTTAACATTCTGAGGTTTTTTTTCTAAAAAAAAAATCTTACAGCTTTACCCCTGATTTGATCTTGACCTTGAGGCCACATATTTCTCTCAACATTTTTGATTTGGTCTTTACCCTGAGGACATAACTTAATTTGAAAATCTTTTGCTGGAGGGAGAGATTGGTGGTGAAAACAACTTTGACTTACAAACCTAGAAATATATTCTATAAATTCTGCTCAAAAATATGCCTTTTCATATTTCTCATCCCTCTGTTGCAATACCTTATAATACGCCACTGTGAAAAGCGAACTGACACATTGACTAATCTCCTGGCAAATGTCTTTAGCCAGATCCACAAATTCATTTTCTGTTTTTCATTTTATTGCAGGTGGAAGACTAGTTAATTGCTCCACTCCTGCTTTCTCAGCCTACAGCAGCAATTTTCTCAATGCTCTTCAAGTCTTCCACTCTCTTTGTCATTGCCAATGTCCCAAAGCCATTGTCTCATGTTTTTGTTTTTTTTTGTTGTTGTTGTTACAGTAACACCTTATTTCCAGATGATGCCAGTTTCTGTATCAATCTGGGCTCAGCTGGGAAGCACCATTGTGTATTATGGGTAATAAGTTAACTCTAAGAATTAAATCTTACATAATGGTGGAAAGTGAGATCTGAAATGCAGGTCTAGAAGATCAGGGTGGTCACCAACCAGTCAGTCTGACAATTCAGGCATGGCCAGCTGCTGAAGAGTTAGAAGGAGTGCTGGTGCCAAATTCAGGGGGAAGCTGTTGCTTCTGCGGCTCTGTAAGCAAATGTCTGGCAAGCAGTCTGGAGCTGCTCGTGGTTAGCAGGGGCAGCAAGGGGAAGGAACTGCTGGCTACAAAAGGAAAGAGAAGGGGAAGGAACTAAAAGCTGCTGACATCAGAGAGTAATGCTGTGTAACTAACTTCTTCACGGCCCACTCAAATTTGTAGACATATAAACAAGAAGAACCGAGGAAATGTAGTTTTGGTTGAGCATATTGAGCCATAATTTTGGTATATTTCTTTCCCTCGGCCCTGTTTTTCTGCTTTCATTTTTATTTTACTAGCTTTATTGTATTGTCCTTTCTGCTTCCAATGGTTCAACCTGTGGTGGAGAAAGACACCTATATACCTAAGAACAACATAAGAAAGAAAGGGGAAAAAAACACATAAGAGAGAGACAAGCAGCATGTTACTTGAACCCTGAGGAAGGAGTCGTTGAATCTAACTGGAATTTCTCAAGGGAAGAGAGACCTTGCAAAGGAAGGAAATGATTTGAGCATGCATTGTTGAGTTTCTTTGGAGTACAGTTAGTTGTCCAATCTGACTAGACCAGAGAGAGTTCATGCAGAGAAGCAGTATTAAGTGAAACTGAAAAGAGAGCTGAGAATCAAACTGAGAAGGACTGTGAGTGCTAGAATAAGAAGTTTAGGCATTATACCGAAGGCAATTAGGAGACACTGCAGCGATTTGAAGGCAAATGGAAAGGCATTATTGCTGTTCCTTAGGAAAATTACTTAAATGACAGTATGAAGGATGATTTGGAGTGATAAGAGACTGAAATCAGAAGAAACAATCGGAAAGTTTTGCAGTAATCTAAACTGCAGATAATAAGGACCATTACAAAAAAAGGTGGGTATGGATACAAGAAAAAAATGGGGAAAAAATCAACATGACTCGACCACTGATGGAATAGAAAGATAGAGAGCAAGAAGAAATTCCTATGGGGTTTTATGGGGTTTAATGATTAAGGATATAGAGCTCCAACAAGAGAAAGAGACATTGAAGAGAAGATAGTAATATAGAACATCTCCTAGGTATTTCAGGCAATGTGTTAGACATTTAATCCTCACTGAAATTCTGTAAAGTTGGGTGGTTTACCCTAGTGATAGCTGTATATACAACTTAGGCATCTTTTCCATAGGCACACAGTGAATATGTGGCAAAGGCAAAATTTTAAGCCAGGTTGGTCTGAATCCAAAGGCTGGGATCTCTGCACTTTCTTTACTGTCCACTTTCATTTTGAACATGTTGAATTTAGGGATAAATGCAACATCCACATCCAGCAAAGGATTGTAAATGTAGGTTTAGTGGCCAAGAGAAGAATCAGACTGGAAATACACAGTTGAAATTATCTGGAGGGGGGTGAAGGTTGAAACCGTGGTGAGGTCTGAAATCACTAGGGTGAGCAAGTGAGAAGATCAAGGCTGTGACCTTGAGAAAGTTACACCTAAAAAGCAGGTGGAGGAAGAGAGGTCATAGAGGAAGCTAAGTAGTAGAATGAGAATAAGGAGATTAAAAAGGAGCCAAGACACAGCATGTCAAGAAGGACAGAATGATCGGCAATGTCAAATATTGCAGAAAGTCACATGAGGGTGAGATCCAAGAAGAGGTACCTGGATTTTGCAAGTAGGGATTTGTTAGTGACTCCAAAAGTGCAGCACCATTCAGGTATCAGAGACTGTTAAACTCAGGAGCAAGTCTTCAGAGTATTGAGCGATAAAGATGCAGTAAAAGAACTGAAGGTTTTGTATGAGTTTTGACAGTGATCAAAGGAAAGAGATGGAGAAGAGGCTGAGGGGAAGGCAGCTCATGATGAGGTTTTTTTATTGTTGATTATTTTAATTCTTGTTTTCCTTTTTCCGTCACTAGAACGAAGAGTTATTGTGGTATAAGACTGCAGTGGTGAGCAAAGATATCAAAAACAGGAGAAATAGAGGAAGGGAAAGAAGATGTATGACCCTGTGTTCTAACTACATGGCATCTGACATGGTGGGCTGCAGGCAGAGCTGTGGGGCAGCTGAAACTCAAACTTGGCAAATTGGAACATTAACCCTCTTAAAGAGGGTTTAAACATCATGTCTAATTAAGTTTTCTGGCATGTGAAATCCATCCACTGTGAGAAATGATGTATCTCAGACATATTTATATCATAAGGAACTATTAAAGATGTTTCCTCAAGCAGATAATTGTATTATGCACACATATAATAGCACTAATTTGGTTATCAAAGAGTGAAAATCAGTAGCTTATGTTTGCTACAGAAATCTCTATATTTCACCTTTTAAATAAGTGATCATGAATTACTATCTCAGAGTCAAAAAAGAATTAAGGACCGTGATCATTAAGGAGACTGTCGGTAAGGGTCACAGGCTTTCGGTCTAGTTCATGGTAATTAGTAGAACAGCAATAACGCACATTTTCCATTAATGACCAGACATCCCAGAGAGAGTAGAATGTAGTTTGACTCCAAAAGAAGAGATACAATGACAGCTTTGCCATCAGCAGCTTTGAAGTAATGAGAAATGGGGGGAAAAAAGAAACGACATGAGTAAACAGAAAGCCTAGTAATTTGGGGGAAAATTGAAATGCAAATTAATGGTAGCAAAACAAACATGGCATCCCCAAAGAGATGCTCCAAAAGAACAAAGCCACTGTTGCATCCTGGATAAAATATAGTGAAGGATTCCTGGAGTGGCATTGTTGTTTCTTAGAGTATATGTTTCACTCCATAAGAAACCAGTTTCCCAGCATGAATGAACCATTTTGTATTCCCACCAGCAATATAAGAGAGCACTCACTCTGCATCTTCACCAGTCTTGGTATACTTAGGGTATTTTAAATGTGGCCATTCTAATATGTGTTGAGTGTATTAAATATTTTTAATATTGTATTTATAACACAACACTGGATGATTTGGAGATAATAAAAGAGAAAGCAGAAATGACATTCTTCATAATTTCACAATTACAATCTAGTTTGAAATCAAAGAAAAACCATGGCATTTGATCATGGCTATTAAATAGCAACATAGAAGAACAACTCATATTTTTATTTAGAAAGTTACTATTAGGTCCATTCTTATTTTTTTCTCCAAATTAAGTGCTATTTTGACCTTCTACTTTATCCTTAGTTTAGGCAGAGCAAACCATAATTTCTCCCTTAGAAGTCACATGTGATATGTGTCACATCCAGGATGCACATTTGCCTCCAGCCATGTTCTCTGAACTCATTTTGGTTTTTAATGGCAATTCTAAGTAGTAGGACATAGTAAATGACACCAAAAGTGGGCTGGGTACATGAAAATGCATGCATTGCCTCATCACCTGAGGTGGATAGAGTTATTGGACCACATTCTTCACTCCTGCCTGGATCCACCTTTGCCATGTACCTTGCAATTTTGCCCATAATATCAGGGTGTACTTCCTATCTCTTTATCTTTGACTTGGCCATGTGACTTACTTTGGGCAATGTGTTGTTTGCAGTTGTGGTACAAGCAGAGGCTTGAAATGAGATTGCACAGTCGGGCTTGCTCTCATATTTTCCCCATTTTTATGAAAAAATATGTCAGCTAGCCTGATGGTTCCTGAACCAGGATGAGGAACATGTGAAAATGATGAACTCCAGTGATTGTGGCCTGAAGTTCAGTTACTCCTGCCAACCCACTACCTCATGAGGAAAAACCAATGCTTACCATTGTATGCTAATGAAGTTTTGAGGCTGGTTATGTAGCGGTAACTGACATATTCCACACTTGTACATGATAAAGACAAGTTGGCTATGAAAGAGTAGGTTGAATATGAATACTGATGACACACTTAAGAGAGGGAATATAATGAGGTAGAAGAGCTTTGATGGTGTGTGTGTGTGTGTGTGTGTGTGTGTGTGTGTGTGTGTGTGTGTGTTGGACAGTTCAGAATGGGGCAAGAGCATAGCAATTGAAAAGACCAAGTTGAAAAGTTTACATTTTAGTGAAGGAAACTATGGTGGAAAAAAATGAAGTGATAGAAACGTTATGCATAAAATTGATTTAAGTAAGATGAAGTCAGAAACTAGAGGATGCAGAAATAAAATGTTTTTAAAAGAATATTGCAATGCTCAAGAAAAAGGATTATAACTTATTTTTCTTTGGCAAAACCCAAAGATCTTCCATTATGACATGCCCTCCATGTATTATTCTACAAATGATCCTGGCTAAATGTGACTTTCATTCAATTGAATCCAAAAGCCTAATGACTACCTAACATCCCTTAATAGTGATGGTAGTTATAATCATCATCAATACATATTTATTAAATAGCACTCTGAGTGTCTAGCACCATTCTAAAAACTAAAAGTAAGCAAGCAACAGTAGAGAATTTGAACAGACTATGCCAAGCAAAAGGCATTAGCCATTTATCATATTAACCACACATCATCTTCAAGCAGTTTGTTCCAAGAGGTACCAAGGATAATACTAAACCTTTTGTAGATATAAACCCAAGATGACTGAGAACCTGGAAAAAACAGAAGTTCAATGACTTCAGAGTAAAGCCCTGAGTCCATTGTGGAGGACAGCTAGACTTTAGCTAGAATTCCAATTCATTTCTCAGAGTATCTTGATAGGAATGATATTTTTTCCTGGGATAGACAGTTAGGATCCTCTGCAAATTAGGAAAGGTCTCTTATAATAGGAAGGCAATTCCTGGGTACAGGACTCTTTACTGAAAACAGATCTGCAACTCTGCAGAGTTTTGTAGGTAGGAAGTGACTTTAGGATTAGCAGACATAATTTTTTCCAAAGGGAGAGTCTTCTAATCGGGCTGCTTGAAGGGCTAGAGACAGACTTCTGCAACCTCTATGAGGTACTTGAGAAGGAAATTGAGAGTATACTTGTGGTAACTGCCCAAGTACCATGAAATCCACTGAGCAGAATTTTGAAAGGATTGATTCAATTCTCTTTATTTCTCAAACAGAAAATACATATGATTTTCACTATTACTAATCTTCCAATCTACACTGAAAACAGAATTCCTATGTGTATTGGTTAATTCTTTTAAAATTGTGGCTTTTTATTCCTCAAATTATATTTTATCAATAATTAAAATATGATTACATATATTAGTATACATCTATACCTACTATATAGCAAATATATAGCCCAGTAGGTATAGATGCTATATTATATATAGTATAGTAGATATAGATATATTATGACTGACATAATTCAATATATGAATAATTGTCTACATATGGACATAGTTTACTATGTCTGTATCATGTATATTATCCTATCATACTTAATATTTTTATACAGAAACATGTACACATACATAGTAATTTTATATGACATTTGTCAAACAGTATTTCACATTTTAAATTATTTCAAGGTCAGAAAGAAATAGGAATAAATTAATGTCATTTGAGCCCTAAATTAGAAGAAAAAGACTACTTGGATTGATAATTCAGATGGCAATGTCATGATTAAGAAAACATCTTTTTCTAAAACAAGGCGTTGAACTTCAGTGCCTTTTTAACTGTGAAACTTGTTAAGTATTTGGAAATGACATTATTTCCTAAAGCTCATGCCCAAAAGGTAGAGCAGCGTAGCCATTTCATGTTCTTACTAAGATAGTAGGAAGAGATAAAAAATGGTGGAGTAGACAAACACTGTGCCTGCATCCTTTTATGAACACATTAAAATTGCAATTAAATTATAGAACAATCAAACTGGAGAACCATCTGAAGTCTAGTGGAACAGAAGTCCTATAACTAAAAATATAAAGAAGCCACGATGAGACTGGTAGAGGGACGGAGATGCAGAACTGGCCCCAAACCTCTTGGTGGTGGTTGAGAATCAGGAGGGATATCTCAGCCATGGAGGATCCCCCACTGGAGGATCGAGGGACTTCAGCCCGCCACACCAGGCTCCCCAGCCCAAAGTACTGGTGCCAGGAAGAGGAGCCCCCACAACATATGGCCGTGAAAAACAGGGAATCTGACCATTTGGGAGGGACAAAAGGCTGCAGGAAACCTCTTAAATGGCCCGCACACAGAGAAGCTTGTTCACAGGCATTGACCTTGGGCTCCAGCAGAGGGATAGTGACTCTGGGGGGGTGGGGTGGGGATGAGCACAGAAACATATGGGTCACAGACTGAGGTGTGTGGCAGAAGGGGGAGGACTGAAAAACACTCGGCATTTTCCTGGTGAGGGATCCTCTTTCCATGCAGCTGGCAGGTGGGTGCCATCTCTCCCATATTGAACCCTCCCCAAGAAGCCAAATCTGAATTTCATTGGTCTCATGAGCACCACAGCACTGCCCTGCTGACTCAGCTGAGACCCCACACCACTCAATTTGAGTATCACTACAGGTAACTTTTCCACAAGAAGCCAGACCCTCCCACATTGTACTCTTTAATGAAAAACTATCAAAGTCCTCAGGCCCCAGGAAGGCAGCGAATGGCTTTGGTGTGCTCTGAGACTTTTGCTAAGTAGTTCCAGGCTCCCCACTGGCACCAAACCAGTGTCTCCATTAACCTGGTCACCACAGTTCTTCTTAATTTAATGACTCCATGAGACCCTGCCTTACCCAACTCACATATCGCATGAGGCTTTAACAGTGGCTAAAACTGAAGGGAGCAGGGAGGTGGCAGCAGGCCTCCAAGTGTCCTGGCTTTTTTCAGTTACCCCAGGCCTGGTACTGGTGGCAGCCATCTTCGGTTCGCAGCGTGGCCTCTCCCACATGCCTCCATGTTTAGCACAGACAGCGAACAATTGTGGATCACTTTGTAGCTCCTACCAGGTAGACCCTGGCCAGTCACAGGCAGTGGCTGACTTAGGTCTGCACTGGAGTCCCTTCACATACTTGTAGATTGGCCTGAGACCACAGCAGAGCACCCCCCAATTACCCCACAAGTGGCACACACAAATGGTGATCTCAACAGGTACCAGAACCTGCTGGGGCAAATCTCACTTAGTGGGGTAAGCCTCCTGCACAGCAGCCCACAAGCTGTGGATGTGGTCAAACCCTACAGCCAGTCAACCTGAGGGTCAATCCCACCCACTGATGTGCCAATAGCAATCAAGGCTTAACTATAACAAGAGAGCACACACTACCCACATAAGGGACACTCCTGGAGCTCCTGGCTTAGGTGACCAGGGAGACTGTGCCACTGGGCCCCACAGGACACTTATTACATAAGTCCACCTGTCCAAGACTGGGAGACATAGCAGATCTACCTAATACATAGAAATAGACACAAACAGGCAGCCAAAATGAGAAAACAAAGAAATGTGTCCCAAGTAAAAGAATAGGAGAAAACTGCAGAAAAAGAGCTAAACCAAACGTAGGCAAGCAATATACCAAAGACAATGGTTATAAAGATGCTCAAGGAATTTAGTGAGAATTTCAACAGAGATTGAAAGCACAAAATAAGTACATAGAAACTATGAAAAAGAACCAGTCAGAAGTGAAGAATACAATAACTGAAATGAAGAATACATTAGAACGAATCACCAGCAGACTACAGGAAGCAGAGGATCAAATCAGTGATTTGGAAGACAAGCTAGCAGAAAACACCCAAATGAAAGAGCAAAAAGAAAAAAAAATAATCCAATAAAATGAGGATAATTTAAGAGACCTCTGGGACAACATCAAGTGTAACAACATTTTTGTCATAGGGGTATCAGAAAGAGAAGAAAGAAAGCAAGAGATTGAGAACTTATTTGAAGAAATAAAGACTGAAAAATTTTCTAACCTGGTGAAGGAAATAGACATGCAAGCCAGGAAGTGCAGGGTCCGAAGCAGGATAAACCCAAACAGGCCCACACCAACACATAGCATAATTAAAATGGCAAAGAGAGAATCCTAAAAGCAGCAAGAGAAAGGCAACTAGTAACTTATAAGAGAGACCCCATGAGACTGTCAGCTGATTTCTCTACAGAAAATTTGCAGGCCAGAAGGGATTGGCAGGAAATATTCAAGGTGATGAAAAGCAGGGATTGGCAGGAAATATTCAATGTGATGAAAAGCAGAACATATAACCAAGGGTATATGGTATATATACCTAACAAGGTAATCATTTAAAATCAAAGGACAAATAAAGAGCTTCCCAGATAAGAAAAAGCTACAGGTGTTCATCACCACCAAACCAGTGTTACAAGGAATGTTAAAGGGACTTCTTTAAGACGGAAAAAAAAAGATCAAAATTATGAATAATGAAATGGCAATAGTTACATATCTATCAACAATTACTTTCAATGTAAATGAATTAAATGCTCCAATCAAAAGAAATAGTATGGCTATTAATAGAATGCATAAGAAACTACTCCCTTACATATGCTTCCTACAAGAGACTCACTTTAGCTTGAAAGACACACACAGGCAGAAAGTAAAAAGATAGAAAAAGATATTTCATGAAAATGGAAATGAAGAAAACAAAAAGAGCTGAGGTAGCAATACTTATACCAGACAAAATAGACTTTAAAACAAAGGCTATAAGAAGAGACAATGAAGGACCCAGTAATCCCACTTCAGGCTATTAATTCAAAGAAATCCAAAACGCTACTTTGAGGGGACATGTGCATCCATATGTTCATTGCAGCATTGTTTACAATGATCAAGATGTGGAGGCAGCCTGGGTGTCCATCAATGGATGAATGGGTAAAGAGGAGGTGTACATATATACAAGGAATATTGCTCAGCCTTAGATAGGAATTGGTTCTTGCCATCTATGGCGGCATGGATAGACTGGAGGGTATTGTGCTCAGTGGTGTCAAACAGAGAAAGACAGATGCAATGTGATTTTGCTTACATGTGGAATCTAAAGAACAAAATAAACAAAAAAAATCTAAAGAACAAAATCTAAAGAAATAAACACATAGATACAGAAAACATTTTGATGGTTGCCAGATGGGAGGGGAGTTGGGGGTGTGGGTGAAAAAAAGGGGAAGGGATTAAGAAGTACAAATTGGTTGTTATAAAGTAGCCATGGGGATATAAGGTCTAGCATAAGGAATATAGTCAATAATACTGTAATAACTATGTATGGTGTCAGGTGGGTACTAGATTTGTTGGGATTATAGATGGAAGGCATTTGGGAAGCAGGGTGAAAAAGGTGAGGACATTAAGAAGTACAAAGTGGCACTTACAAAATAGTCATGGTGATGTAAAGTAAAGCATAGAGAATATAATCAATGTTATGGTAATAACTGTGTATAGTGCCAGGTGGGTACTAGACTAGTTGGGGTGGGGATCATTTCTTAAATTATATAAACATGTAACCACTATGCTGTACACCTGAAAATAATATAAAATAATATTGAATGTAAAAAAAAAAAAAAGAAAGGAAAGGTAAAAAAGATACTAGGAAATATACTGTCCTGGAAAAGAAGCAGGTAAATGAGAGACTATTGAACAAAAATACAACAGTTATACCTAGGAAACTAATTACATAAAATAATGTATTAATAGAAAAATGAAGTTTCTACCTCTAAAAAGAAGATAAGCCTAAGTTAGTCTAATTTACTCTAACTATGTTCCCATCAGTTTTTAACTTCTCTGAAAGTGGATCTTTTTTAAAAAAATATTTTTAATTATAGTTGACATACAATATCATATGATTTTTAGGTATAAAACATAGTGATTCAATATTTATATACCTTACAAAGTGGTGACCACGATGTCTTGTAACCATCTGTTATGTACACAGTTATTATACTATTATATTATTGATTTCTATTCCCTATGCTATGCATTACATCCCCATGGCTTGTTACTTCTTAGTCCCCTCACCTTTACCCACCCAATCCCCAACCCACTTCTCCTCTGGCAACCATCAGTTTTTTCTCTATATATATGAATTTGTTTGTTTCACTTTATTCATTTATTTTGATTTTTGGATTCCACATTGTGGGGACAGAGCCAGGAGTGCAGTTTCCAGCCTCTCGCCCTCATGTGGAAAGGTGCTCACTCGGGTAGTAAATGGTCATCAACTGTGATTGGATGACCATCAGCTGTGGCTAGTTGGCCCCCAGCGGTAACCAGTGAGCCATTGGCCATTAATATAACTGCTGTGGCTACGCTAGCAGAAAATGGGGGCTAGCAAGAAGATGGTGGCTAAGCTAGCAAGAGCAGATTGCAGTTAGCACAGCAGATTGCAGTTAGCAAGTGAGGTTGATTGGCAGAGAAGCGGCCGGCGGGTTGCGGATAGTGTGACTTCTGCTTCCCGTGTCTCCAACCCAGCTACCAGCGAGACTATAGTGGTATGACTCCCATATCTGTGGCTCTGTGAGTGTTCCTTTTTGGCCTCACCATGTCCTGTGTTCTTGTGCGGGGAGCGGGACCAGAGACCACGCATGACACCCTGCATGACACACATACAACTGAAATCATACAGTATTAATCGTCTTTCAGAGCTCTTTCCATGTTCCTGCCACAATTTCAACTTACCAATCATATGAGTTCAAGCATAATGACCAATTGAGTAAATGTATGCATAAATAAATTAATGAAGAGTCCTAGCTTTGAAATTGAAAAGGTAGAGAGGCCTCCTGCTGAACTCATTGCAGATGTTTTATGCATTAACCAGAATCCGTGGATAAGAATTCATGGGTACTCTTTTCCATAAAGTTCTGGTTTCTATTGCAAAAGTCAGTCTCTCATGACCTCATGAGGACACTCTGGCCATACCTCAGTACTCTGTGCTCTCAGCATCATTTAGATAGAAAAAGAAACTGACGTCATTGGTGTTATTAATTGTGATGTCCCCTGCCCCACTCCACCCCCAACCTGGTTATGCTACTTTAGGAATATCAGCTATTTTTCATTCTGATTGGAATTCAATTTAGTGGTTCTAGCTTAAAATAGCTTATTTCATCAGGTATAGTTTTATGATTTTCTGTCTTTCCATTTATGTTTACATTTGTAAACACCAGGCATATTATTAAAAGCTGTTAAATTAACAGGGCGTGATGATCTTAATGAAAGCATATCATCATATATTACAACCTGCACGTTAAGGCCACATAAAGCTCTCCGCCCAATTCCTGGGCTCCAGATTCCCCATTTAGTTTGTTTCAGAGGTCCAGGCACTGGCTGCCAGTGCTGTGGAGTGAGCACTAGGCTGGGAGTCCACACAGCTGGACCTCATTGATTATGAGAAGCACTGCTATTTGACCTTGGACAAGGTATCTAACTTTGGGGAATTCCAGTTACCTGATCCATAAGATGGGACTTTTATTTAGCAGAACTGTTGAGAGCATTAAATAGGATAAGGTTTGTAAATGATTTAAGACAACACAGAATAAATGATTAATAGATGCTATTAAAATAGTATGGATTAGTTGAATCTCTCTATACTTTAATGTTTTCATTTATCAAATGAACAAGTTAGACTGAAAAATAAATTCAGTCTCTCTAATTCTACAAGTCTATAAATTTGATATACTTCCTACTAGACTGTACACCAACCATAGAAAAAATTTCACTTCTGTATTCTTACCAGGGATAGTATCGACTGAATTAATTTTATAGCAAACAAAATTATACAAAAACAAATGTCAAGTATTCACTGTTAAGAATATGTGTCTGAGTGATTCTCCTAATCCCCAGAACCAAATCTTATGAATCTCAAGACAGTGGTATTTTAAATATTTAGCTCATATTCTGCTGTTCTTCATTTTTCCTAAATTTCAGCTATACATTTCCTTTTCTTCTGATGGAATCATATCCATGTGGTTGTTATTGTTTATAGTAACCAGCCTATTCTACTCATATCACAGTAATTGCTTTTCATCATTTAATCTATTTCCAATTGTTAATTCAACAAACATTTAATGAAGATCCTCATATCTCAGAAGTAAGTGAGTACAAGAGAGTGAGAAAGGAAAATCCCAGAGTAGCATCAAGCAGACAATTTTATCTACAGTTGCCATAGCTGGAGAAGGTTCTATATATAGAGAGAAGTATAAAATAAGACAGAGTGAGGGGTTTGTGAGTAATGGAGAAAAGATGATTTTTTCCTTCCTTCCAAAATTGCTACCAAAAAAGTCACTGGAAGTATTTTCTGGCACTAAGTACAATTTCAAAGGCATGATCACAAATTAGTGGAATATTCTATTTAGGATATTTTCACAGATTTATGAAATAGCAAATCAGAATGTTTAAAAACTTAGAAAAACATAATTATAATTAGTGTGCATTTATTTATTTAGTCACATGGCCATGCTTGGCTGGCATTATGGCTGAAGAAATGAGCTGTCCAGCTGAGCCCTCATCAAATAGCCACTTTTCAGAATCACATTGTCTTTGGGACCTGGAACTAAGCAACCATCTTGGGATGATGGGTGGAGTTAGCTAAAAAAGATAGTCTACATCCTGTGAATATAGAGATACAACAGAAAGATTCTGGGCCCTTAGTGACATAATTGAGCCACTGGATTACCAAAACTGGGCAGTTGGATGAATTGGATCCAGTTATTTTTTTGTGTGTGTTTTTTGTTTTCCTTCATATTACCATTATTCTATTCATATTTTGAAATCATAGGAGACAGAGTCCAATTGGTTTGTGTTAGGCCACCTGTTCATCCCTAGGCTTTTGGAAGGCAGGCCATCTTAATTGACACTAACACCACAGCACATTTCTTTTCTCTTTTATCTCTCTTTTTTTTCTTTTTTTGTCTATACAAAGAGTAATTCCACACACACACAAGAATGGCAATAGAGATGGTTTAGCACAAGACAGGAGTACAGATGCTTAGCAGTCACAAAAGCAAGTGTTTACTATATGAAGAGGAAAGTCTAGTTTACCCAGTGTCCATAGCTTTATATATACTAAATATTTTGCATTAACTTCCATAATTTAACTCTAAATTTAAACAGAATTACATTTTTATGCAAGGATTTTAGTTTAGGTATGCTAATAGTATAACCCCCAATTACTTCGGTTCTATGTAGATTTTTTTTTAACACATATGGTTATCTTCACACAAATCTCAATTTGAAAATACGAGTATATTTTTAACAAGTTACATAACTTGGATAAAACTCTTTCAAGTTAAAAAGTGATGTTTTTTAATGGTATTCCTAATGGTATTCTCATAAAGACATTTCAATTAAGCCCATAATGTACTCTGCTCAGAACATATAAAAGCAAAGTTTTCAGACTTCAAGTGACTAGTTTGAGAGAAAAAGGGTGATGGGGATGACTTTCTTCCATTATCTCCAATACACTTGACTAATTATAGATAGTAACTGAAAAGTGTGAACGATACAAGTAATGATAATGATGAAGTCTACAGGGTCACGAATTAGGTCGTCAGATTAATAATACGTTGTTCTACCAATTTGAGGAACTTAATCTGAAATGCGATTCCTTGGATATTTAACATGTCTCCTTTTGTGTGGCAAAGTAGGCAGGGAATACGTCAGTGATGGTAACAGAAAGTGATGAGCTCCGCTGAAGAAGCTGGGTGATCTGTGCAGTTTCCTGGAGAGAATACGGTCAATGAGGAAAAGGGTAGTGCACTGAGAATACCTGGTTCTGAGGGATTAACAAGTAGCTATAGAGGGCTCACTTTAGGGCAAGCTCTCTCCATGCTGTCAATTTAAAAATATTAATAATATTGACTAGGTATTTCATCACCTAAAAGGATTTACTCAGAAAAAGAAAAGGGGTTGCAACCCAGCGCATGCAGACAGGGCAAGCCATGTGCACATTCTGTCCAGGAGGCCAACAAGGAGGGGTATTTGAGGAAAGAAAAAAGGAAGTTGGAACCATAGAGCTTTATTATAAAGGCAGTGAGAACCATAGAGTTCTTCTTGTAAGGTTCTCGCATGAACTTCTATAAGCCCTAGTTCCTCCCAAAGACCCGCTGCCCGCACCCTACCCCCTGCACCTGCTCATGTTTCCTTCAAGTTCCAGTTCACAGATGACAAAGCGTCGTCTCCTACGATTCTCACAGCCTCCCATAAGAGAAATATTATTATCCCCAGTTTATTTAAAAAGATGTTGAAAAAGGAACAGCAAAGATAGATAGCTATTAGTAATTCACCAAAGCGGGAATCCTCCCCGTGGCCGCCTGCCTTCAAGCCCATGTGTTTTCCACGACAACGTGCCGCCTCTACCCTGACACCAGCACGGTGACTTGATTGGCACCCCGAGCCTCCCTTCAGCGCCTAGGATCACCTCGTAAACATGGAGGAATATCTGTTATTTAGTGATGAAGCCCAGCACCACGTCACTGAACTGCGGACTGTTGCTTATTTTTATTATCTTCCACTGCAGTCCCTCTCACTGTAACTTCCCAGGGAGGTTTCTATTAGCTATTCGTAACCCTTTATCTCATCCTGCTAAAGAAGACAGATGTGTAAAATTATGTTATTATTATCATTATTAATCCTTAAAATAACTCCAAGGTCATTGGAAGAAGGTTGATTATCCCAATAATGATGATCTGACAGTGTGGATATCCAGGGTCGCTGAGTTAGACCACAGTGGAGTTGGTAGTTGATCCCAAATCTGCTTTTGCTGCCCCCTGCTGATGGGGGTCACTGCATTAATTATTCACTCGAGGTACTGGGCAATATTCATAAAGGGGTCAATGCTAACACTTCAACGTGAAGTTTGTCTCAGACCATACTTTGGGGCCCATTTTAAAGTCAATGAATTATACCCTTAGTTTATTGCTTGCTTTTGGCTATTTCTTTTGTAAAAACAACACAATTAAAATACGATACCACCTTGCAAGACTGTAAAGAAGACTAAGTGCTTCATTATGGTTTTTCCTACTTGATATTCCTTACAATATATCTGTAGTTAGTTTGGGGTTGTTGATCTCTATTTTCCAGACAATAAAACTTGGGCAAAGTGGGCCCACAGTTAGAAAAACCATTGTAGGGCACTAGAGTTCTGGTCTGGCCCATCATTCCTGCTCATATGTCTCCCAGGGCATAAATACATAAGAGATGGTGTTATGTTACTCAAATTTAAAGGGTTTCATTATTCAAAATATTTTAGAATATATTTTTAATTGAGTGGTCGTGACTACACATATTGATTTAAGCCTCAGATATACATGTTTGAAAACCCAAAAGAGCAGAAATAAGTAGAAAGCAAAATCATACATAAAAAGGAATAATACTAATAATAGCTATAATTTAGTACATAGCATGTGCCAGGCACTGTAACAAGCACTTCATATGATATTTATCTTATTAGTCATCCTCTGCTATCATCTGAATGTTTCTGTCCATCCCTCCCTCTTCCCAATCCACACATTGGAATCCTAAAGCCCAATATAATGGTGTTAGAAGCTGGAGACTCTGGGGAGTGATTGGTCGTACGGGTGGAGTCCTCATGAATGGGATTAGTGCTCTTACAGAAGAGATCCCACAGTGCTCCCTAACCCTTTAAGCCATGTGAGAATCAGGAGGAGGCTGTGACCTGAGGAAAGGCCCTCAGCCAACCATGCTGGCACTCTGATTTTGGACTTCCAGCTTCTAGAACTGTGATAAATAAATTTCTGTTGTTTATAAGCCACCCAATCTGGGGTATTTTGTTATAGAAGCCAAATGAACTAAGACAGCCCCCAAAATTTACAAGGTGGGTTTTATAGGAGAAGTAAATGAGACTTAGAGAGGGTAAAACTTGGCTTTGCTAGTAAGTGGCAAAGCCATTGTTTAAGCAAAGGATTTGATTGACTCCAGAGCCTCACTGGTCACACTACCTCTCTGATCAATGCCACCTTACATATACTCATTTAAAAACTCAAGTTCTACAAAGGTTATATCTTGCTCATGGTAGCCTACTCTCCTCCTTGCATCTACTAGTAACAGTCCTTCCAGCTATTCTTGTATCTTTTTATCTCTTCTATTCTTTCATGTTAAAATAGGTCCATATTCTAAGAACTTATCCCAAAGGCTCTCCATGAAATTTCACAAAGAACAGAACTCCCAGTAAATAGCAGTCTTAAACCATTAACTTACATATTCATTCATTTTTTAACAAACATTCTTGACTTAATGTGTCACACTCAGGTAAGCCCTGGAGACACAAAGATGAGCAAGAAAGAATTTGTACTCTCAAAGAACTTGATGTCTGTAAGTGTGTGCTGGAGTGTAGACAATTATGTAAAATGACAAACGTGTTATAATAAAGGCGCACACACATGCTATGGGAGATTGGAGGCAGAAGCTAGAGAATAGTAATGCCTGAGGGAATCTGGAAAGGCTTCTTCTCTGGGAAGGTATCGTTTGAGTTTATCCTTGAAGGATGGCATAGAATCAGGTAGAATAATGAAGGAATAACTTCAAAGCATATAAAAGAGGATGTGTTCTAAACAGTAGATATTCCCTGTGTGTGAATGAGAGAAAGAGAGCAGTACATGACAAGGTTTCTGGATGACTTAGAGATGAGGTTTTTGGTCTCTGGAGAGGCTGGACTTACACATGGATGGATTACTGCCAAATAATGACATCACTGTATTCTATTCCAGCTAAAATGCTTTACTTTCATAATGTTCCAATGTAAAGATGCAATGCTTAGTCATAAAAATAAAAATTATCATAAATTATCATAAAACATGCTAAGAATGAAATGGACCAATAAATCCCTGAGTGATCCAGTTCTCTTCCTAGAAATCTAATAAGTTACGGAAATGAAGTTCTCACATTTATTAATATTACCAAGAGCCCTCAAGAGATTTACTGTTACTGTTTTTTGTTGTTTGTTTGTCGCGTTCTCCTGGTTTACCCCCCAACTTTATCCCATAGGTAGTCTGTGGCTGGTGATCAAGAGCTACATATAAGTTACGTGCAACTTTTACACAATGTGATTGCTACACACATGAATAGAATATAATAGGTTTATAAGATGTATGGTAATAGTAATTCTGAAAATGGAATAAGCCACCTATCCTTAGCTCTTTGTAAATTCCTGAATTATAAATGTATTTCTTGGTCATCACATTGAAAATGCAGATATCCTATATTCTTGGGGAAAAAGTCTACTTTAATGAGGCTAACAACAAAATTTTCAAGTAATAATATAGCCACTAAACCATGTGGAAATCTTTGTGCAATTCTTCATATTTGCAACCTTGTTTTTAATTACAACAGAAAATGCTTTTGTATCCTCTGAAAGTATATAATGTCTTAAGCGTTTTTTTTTAAAAGATGTATTTACCTAATAGAAATGTCCCTTAAAGAAATTAATAAAACCATTCTATATTCAGAATGTTGCCTCCCTGTATTAACATCTCATCAAGCCTTTTCCTACCTTGTCACCCATAAGTGGCTGGCCCATTGCTCTTCTTGATTTCCTGGGCTGACCCCCATGGTCCTGAGATTGTGCTGTTGAAAATGAAGCATAGGCCTTGTCAGTTCCTTAGCACATTGTGTGTCACCTTGGTAACTAAACATACACACCAGAAATCCCACTCTCCTATCTCAAGCTCATCAACTGCTATAGCCCTGCCTCAATTACAGCACCCACTGCCAAGTGCTTGTCTGAAATTGGGTGAGTCCTCCGTGTAATGAGGATAATTACTACCTTTTAAGATATTTTAAATGCTTAGGCTCTTCCTATAATTAATTACAGCGAATTCTCTTATCTGGCAGGGCCAGGGAATGGGGTAGTCTGGTTAACGGTTGAATTGAAAGAAAGAAAATAAAAGATGCTCGTGCTCCTGAGATTCAGTCTGAGTCTGTAAAAGATGATTGGGTTTTCCAGATCGCTCTCCCCCATCTAGAGGGCCAGTACATTGCACCATCAGATAATCTAAATAGCAGCAAAAGCATTTTCAGAATCATTGCCAACCCTGGTTTAAGTGATGCCACACATTCTTTCCATCTTCCAATTTATAGCCTTTCCTCATACAAAGGATGTGGGAATAAAGTTGTTGGCAGTCTCCACTTACTGAGCCTGGAGACAACGTGAAGCAGTAAATAGGAATAGCAGCAGAACACCCTGGGAAGTTTAGCAATATCTTTTTCACTTGTTTAGTCATGCAGTCTGGGAAGTTTTCTCTTTGTGTATTTGTCAAGCTGTAAGAGAGAATATTGTTGAGGGTCGGCTGCCATCATGAATGACATAGAAACTCTCCGGACCAGGAAGTTCATGACCAATAGACTACTTCAACAGAAACAAATTGTCATCAATGTCCTTCACCCTGGGAAGGCAACTAAGTAACTAAAACAGAAATTCAGGGAAAACTAGCCAAAATGTACAAGACCACACCAGATGTCATCTTTGTATTTGGATTCAGAACTCATTTTGGTGGTAGACAACTGGCTTTGGCATGATTTATGATTCCTTGGATTACGCAAAGAAAAATGAACCCAAACATAGACTTGCAAGACATGGCCTGTATGAGAAGAAAAAGACATCAAGAAAACAGCGAAAGGAATGCAAGAACAGAGTGAAGAAGGTCAGGGGAACTGCAAAGGCCAATGTTGGTGCTGGCAAAAGGTGAGGTGGAGATTGGTCAAGATTCGTCAGTGACTTTATCTGTGGTGATTGAGCAGATTTTTCGTGAGAGGACTAATAAACTACGAACTTAAAAAAAAAAGAATATTGTTTTCTCTCACTGGTTTAGGTCAAGCATTTCATGTCAAAAATCGATGGAAAGTGATCAAGATTCTCCATTCTTGATAGGAGTGAGTGCGAGAGGTAAAGATTGCTCCTCAGTTAAATTTGAACAATATTATCAAGTTTCCCTGGTACCCTGTTCCAAACATACAATATAGTGTTTGAGCATCATTTCTTTTTAAGTTAAAGTATCTACAAAAGTTTTTTCTTAAAATGTAGTTAGAGAACACTGTGACGCGGAGCTAAGGGTGCAACACTTTGCCTTCCTTAGGTGACTGTGTCACCAAGTGAGGGAAGCCTTTGCTCAAGTTGGTGGTGAAACAAAGACATTCTCAGGTAGTCAAGAACTGAGATAACTGATAGCCCACAGATTTGCTGTGCAAGAAATGCTGAAAGAATATCTTTAGGCTGAAGAGAAATGATGTCATATGGAACCCTGTATCTACTGGAAGGAATGAGGAACAGCAGAAAAGGGAAAATAATTCAGTAAGTATATGAGGCCTAGTTTAAATGCCCCAGTCCTCTTCATTTTCTATAATTTATTTGAAAGATCATTGGGCAGTGATGTCTGCAAGATGGCAGAATAGTAGGTACCAGTCCTCATACCTCCCTTCCCCCTCTCCCTCAACAAAATCACCAATTTAACAACCATCCCCAGATGAAAACAGCTTTATGAGAGCTCTGGAATCCAGGTGTGAAACTACAGCACTCTGGTGGAAGAAAAGATAAATTGGAAAGGGTGAGAAGAACAGTTTCACTTTCGTCACCTCACCCCTTCCTCACCCAACACAGTGCAGAGCTGACATAGATCCTGTTGGCCAGAAAGTCCTTCACATGTAAGGAGAAGAGCTCCTTGTTATCGCACAGTAGAATCCCATGGTTCGAATGTATCACTGTTTGTTTAACAATTTATCTTCAGAAGGACATCAGGGGTCTTTCCAGTTTGGGGCTATTATGAATGAAGCTGTTATGAACATTTGTGTACAGGCATTTGTGTAAACATACGTTTTCTTTTCTGTGAAATAAATCCCCAGGGGTACATTTTAGAGGTCATATGGTAGGTGCATGTTAATTTGATAAGAAAGGGCAAAGCCAGGTCCTAGGTGGCTATCTTATTTTATATTCCTACCAACAATGTCACAATACAGTTTCTCTGCATACATGCAAGTATTTGTCATCTTCACTAGTTTCTTCTGTCAACTGACATGATTACATTATTTTTTCTTTTTCTGTTAATACAATTGATTTTCATATGTTGAACTATCCTCGTATACCTGGAATAAATTCCATTTGGTCACGGTGTATCATTCTTTCTATGCATTGCGGGATTTGGTTCATTGATATTTTGTTGAGAATTTTTGTCTTATGTCATGAAAGATATTGGCCCTTTTTTTTTGAACTGTCTTTGTCTTATTTAAATATCGGGTTCATACTTACCTTGTAAATGAGTTAGAAAATGTGCTCTCCTATTATATGTTTTTCCAAAAATGTGTAAAATTAAAGTTAATTCTTTTTCTAAAGTTTGGAAAAATTATCCAGTACAATTATGATGGCCTAGAGGTTTTTAGAGGTAACATTTTTCTTTTAACTTATCTGTTCTGACAATTTATGCACAAATATTGTCACTGAGGTATTTGCCCCTTTAATTGTAGTATCTGTTGCAAAAAAGGTATTAAAATTGTATTATCTTTCCAAAAATTTTGTCTTCTCTTTCCTATTTAGTGAATGTATTTACTAACTTATTTCCTTTTTTGTTTATTTACTTATTTAGTTTGATTGAGGCATAAGTCACACACCACACAATTCACCCATTTAAAGTGTACAAGCCAATGATGTTAGTATATTCCCAGATATGTGTAACCATCACCACAGTCAATTATAGAACATTTTTATTATCTCAAAAAGAAGCCTCTTTAGCTATCACCCTGTAACCCCCCACTCCCTCTTACAGTCCCAAGCAACCACTAATCTACTTCCTGTTCCTATATAGTTCCCTATTCTGGACTTTGATATGTATGAAATCATATACTATGTGGTCTTTTGTGACTCGCATTTTCACTTAGCATAACAATTTCATGGTTCATCATGGTTCATCAGTGTTGTAGCATTTACCGGTACTTCATTTTTATGGCCAAATACTATTCCATTGTGTGGATATATCACATTTTTATCCATCTGTCTGTTGATGGATATTTAAGTTGTTTCTATCTTTTGATGATAACAAATAAGGCTGCTATAAATATTTCTATACAAAGTTTTGTGTGGGCATATATTTTCATTTCTCTTGGGTATATACCTAGGAGTAAACTAGTTGTGTCAAATGATAACTCTATGTTTAATCCTTTTTGATTTGGCCGAATTGTTTTCTTAAATGGCTGCACATTTTATATTTTCACCAACAATATCCAAGGGTTTCAATTTCTCCACATCTTTTCAACACTTATTATTATCTAACTTTTGACTGTAGCCACCCTACTGGGTATGAAGTAGTATCTCATTGTGGTTTTGATTTGCATTTCCCTGAAGACTCATTATGTTGACAATCTTTTCATGTGCTTGTTGGCCATTTTTATATTTTCCTTGGAGAAATGTTGATTTTTTGGTATATATATTTTTCATTAGTATCATTTGTCACCATGGCCTTAGACTTCCCTTTCATTTACGGCTTCTAAAGTGATTATATTTTTGCATAGATTTTTCCTGAAAAGACACATAACATGTACACAGATTTTGTGAGCTCTTTCATCCCCATTCTTATTTCCTGTGCAGCAATTTCCAGATATAGGAGATTCTCAGGTATAATAAAATCTTATATCCACGAAAGCCAGACTATTGTCTGTATTTTGTCATATTATATTACACACAAACTACAATAAAACATATTCTCTCCTTTTACCATTTCTTGTCAGTGTCCATATTCCTTCAGTGCGGTACAGTGCATAATGCTGGTATTTTACAGCTTTCCTGTTTAGACCTATTAGACCTATTTCCTGTCTATTAAAACAAGAAACGATCATGTTTTTCATTTTAGCTCACGAATGCTAGTTCATTCCTCTTGACTGGATTCATGTTAGGCAAACAAAGTAACAGCTTTTCTTAGGTAGTTGCTCAATCCTGATTTTCTAGAGGTTTCCTCCTTTTCCAGTTCCCATACGCCATTTCGCTTATTTCCATTTTGGACTACCCTCAGTTGGTTTGATCATTTTTCCCCTTTGTTTACATTACATCAGGGATCACAAGCATTCTCCATGCTTCTCCACCAAGTTTCTGCATTCATTCATTCATCTTTAGTTCCCTAATATCTTCTGCTTCTCTGTGGTACTTCCTGGAGCCTGCAAGAAACACGCTTCTACAGCTCTCACTGTTGCATATGAAGCCTATATCCTTATCTGTATGTATGGCTGCTTCGAAAACCCAAAATACTAGAACTTTGGGATTGTGAAAATGACAGCCTTAAATACCATCCACATGGAAATTGTTTCCTTGGCTCGTGGTCAGTATGTGAGCAGCGGCGCCCTTGGAGAGCAAAGAGATCAGTCCAAGTGCTAGTGGCAGGACTCAGTCAGAAGTTCTCACCTTCAGAGGCCATCAATAGGAAAGTCACAACACATGATGGGACAGGGCAAAACAGAGTGCTCAGGGCATATCCGTCAGAGCCTAATTTATGGGAACTGTGAAAATAGCCTGTGCTGTTCTTTCTCTCAGTGGCCTCTGCAATGGCCTGCCCAGAGACAGTTCATGGCTCCCGTTCATCCCATCACAGGGTTAACATCTGTCACTGCCAAGGCAGCATGGATATGCTGTTGGTGTTGTCCTTGTCAGAGGACCCTTAAACTGTGTGTGTGTGTGTGTGTGTGTGTGTGTGTGTGTGTGTGTGTGAACCTCTGCTCCTCTTTGCCCTCATTCCAGGCCTGGAGAGGAACTTGTATTCTTACTTGGCTCAGCTCCTGTACATTTCCCCACATGATTTATACTCCAACATTTTTAACCAGCTGTTTCCTCTGCAGGAACATTTCTTTCGCTGAGTGTTCCCTCTGCCCAGGAGATCTGTAATAGTTCCCTCTGATTGTTCTTGAACCTTTCCTATGTATCACCTTGATCAAAGCTGCCTCTCCTTTGGCAGTTACACCATATATCTTTCCATCCTAAAGGCACAGTGTATTCCCTTGCCTCTTGTTTCCGCCTTTATAACAGTATCAATTTAGTTTAAAGTCCCCATGACCCCTTTAGAACGACAGAGAAAAGCTATATATTATTTATGAAACAGGTGAAAGGAGACAGGGACAAAGAGAGGAAAGTAACATTTAATTGCCAAAAAGAAAAAAAAATGGGAAAGCAAGGAAAGTCTTTTGTGTATTTTTAGAGCTACAAAAGGAAAAATACACCCACTGTATTTGCACACTCATAGTCATGTTTAAACAACAAAAGTACAGGAGTTGTTTACTTCTTCCACCACATGAATCTTCAAATGTGCAGCCTCCACTTTTCTAAATCTCATCTGAAAGAAAAACTAAGTTATTCGTTTGAATGCATTTCTCATTGGCCCAATATTCATATGAAAGAAGTATCATTGTTCTGGTTCTAAACATTTCAACCTTCTCATCTGATCCTGGGATGCAGCAGTAAAATGTGTTAAGTTGCTGCTAGTGCAAGTCTAAGTGTCCAATTCATAACTGGAATCTACAAGGATAACAAGACATGTTTATGGAGTGCTTACCATGTGCCAGGCACACTTCTAAACACATTACTTGCTTTGTTTCATTTAAGTGTCTTTCAGCTTTGTAAGTCTGTATGGTTATGGGTGAGTGAACTGAGTTTGAGTGACTTGTCTAAGTTTTTCGGTAAGACACACGGAGACTCACGATAATCGACGGCAGGAAATCAAACCACAGAGCTATTGCTCTGGATCACACCTGTATGCAACTCTTTAGTCAACTACACTATGCACCAATATTCTTTAGCATGGCATTTTCTATTTAAATTAAGCTTAGCTTACCCAGGACAAACATGTTGGCCAACACTAGGGGCCACCACATATATCAATACAATGCAAATTGGGCACTTAGAAGACGGATGGCAAAAGGGTCTTCACGCGCCCTTCAAATTTCCATGGAATTGTTACCATCATAATACTTCTGAACTTCTGAAGTCTAACAAACAGGTAAAAGGAAATTAAATTTTTGTTAGATGTGAAGAATCAGTGTAGTGGTTCTGCAACTTGAGTCAAACATGCAGATTTCTGGGCCCAACTGCCAGTGTTTGATACCTTCAGGAAAGTTAACAAGGATTCACGGTACCACTGAGAAAGGCAGTCCCCTGAATGCATAATATAAGAAATGCTGTGGCTAGTGGGGGAAGGGACAGAACAAGAGAGCAGTAAGCAGCACGTGTGTTGTCATCTCTGGTATTGTTTCCTCCTTCTTTGTCTACTCCATCATTCTGAAGCTGGAGAATGTCCTCTGCTTCCCGCCCTTGCTCTCCCACGTCCCTGGCTGCTGCCGTATGGGCAGAAAGTAAAACAACAACCTCATCTCCACCAACTTAGCTGCCAGCCAGGCTCCACATTTGTCTGCTCAGGTAGGGGCCACAGTTTATTGTTTCTTGGATGTTTTTGTGTGGGTCCCTGTCACAGGACTAGGCTGTGGTGTTAATCCTCTCTTAGCCAGCATTCTTTTAAATTATTCTCCCCCCACTACTTTGATGCCATGAGTTAAATTCCAGTGTACATGATACCCTGGTCAGTGGCTGACTGTGGCTGAGATTGCGGTTTCCTGCCACCCTCCTCCCTATCTATTACAGAAGACCTTCCTGATCAAGAGAGTTCCTGTTGATTCTCTTGTTACTGTGCTTTGCCTGATATATCAAGTTCACTATCCGTTTCAGACACCAGCTCTCCCTCTGGTCACTGCTTTGACCTGGGTTCTCTAGAATGTGGTCAGTCTCTGGAGCTAGTATCTCTACCACCCAATGTGCCTGGAAGAAACTTAAATAAAACAGAGAAGTAAAATGTGATTTTATTTTAGATTTTAATTTGTCTTAACTTTTTCCCCTATGGACAGATGCAAGATCCAAGGAAATATTAAAGGATTTGGGGAAAAACTTTAAAGACAATGCTTTTCAGAAAATGTCTTCTGACTTTAGAGAGAAAGATGGCTTTTAGAACAAAAGGATTGTTTTGTTACTCACCTATGAAAATTAAAACTGCATATTCCAAAGAGGACACAAAAAGACATAATTTCTGTTCTCCATAAGCTGGTAAGACTGACTGAGGATATAATACTAAACTTGCTTGAAAATAAGAGGTGACAAATGACAAGTACAGATGCTACGCATCACAGGATTTCAAAGGCATTGGTAGAAAAAAAACAGTGTTAAATCCCCAAAGAGTTTAGAAAGCAGATAAAAACTGAGTTGAGTTCTAAAGGATGAAAAATAATTTGGAAAAAAATCCCAAGATATCCTATTTCATTGTCATCTATTGAATAGATAAGATAGTAGGAGAAAAAATGATCAGAGGTATCTACCTGCAAAGTTCAAAAACTGTTGAGCTTCTTACATGCCAGTATAAATATAAAAATAATAAACTTGATTTTCCTGGCAAAGGGCGATAAGAAGGCTTTTTCAGTAAATTCTTCAAATTTGACCCCTTTGAAGGTTTCAGTAGCAATAAGAATAAATTTTATGCTATAATAATGTTGTAAAGATTTTGTAGGGTATCCGATGGACTTGTCTTGTTAGGGAGACCACCTCCGGGAAGATGTAGATGCCTGATCACTGCACTGTACACCTGAAGCTGATGCTGAACAATAATGAATGTCAACTACAAGTTTATATATATAACTATGTATATAGTTACAAGAAGCGGAGTACAGCATTAGGAATAGAGACAGTGGAAATGTAATGGCTGTGTACGATGTCAGAGGGGTAGTGGAGGGGGGAGGGGGATTGACACTGTGTGAGGGATATAAATGATGAATGTCTAACTATTACACTGTTTTGTGCACCTGAAACTAATAAAAAAGAAAAAGAAAAAAATTTTATGCTATAAACCTTCCTTAGAGAAGTCATCTTTAGATTTTACAGAGCTGTCTGCTTCTATATGATCCAGTTTTTGTTTTCTTAGATCCAGCTTAAAAGAATGATGGTGATGCCACCATCAGGAATATGAAACATAAAGTTTTCTGTTTTCTATCAGATAACTGAACATCTACATGGTTGTAGGAATTGTAAATGCTGGTTGGAAAGATGTTAAAGCAACCTGCTGTACTTCAGTGCACAACTAGAAATCCTCCTTTCAGTCTTCAGATTTTCAGACCTGCCAGGAGCTAATTAATGGCTTTGGCAGTGGGGAGATATGGCAACACAATTCACTGTTTCTGAATCTCTGGCTGCAAGGTATTTAATTGAAACAATAGAAGAATTAAAGGGCAGCCTTAGCAAGAGTATCAGTAGATAGAGTGTGCTTCCCAAATGGTTCTTATTCAATTTCAAAATGAATTGGCTGAAGATTGATGTTGTGATGATTTTTTTTTTTTAATTAAGAGAGCCTTACATTGCAAATACCAGCCAGGGAAGCCACCACTCTATAATTCTGCACTGCAAAAACTAACATAGTGTTTTTAGTCAGTAGCAACACAAGAATGGGGGAGAGGGATTTATGTCATCAAGGTAAGAACAGCCAGGCTTCTGCTAATCTTATGCAACTAAAGCAAATGAGAATACCAACCCACCTGCAAACAATTAGCTTTAAAATTGTGGAATACATTCAGAATCTATTAATAGGCACTAGAGAAGAATTTTTCCTTACCTCTTCCTAACTTTAGTATTTGCTAGCAATCTTTGGCCTTTCTTGACTTACACTGCATCGCTCCAATTTCTGCCCCTTATCTTCACTTAACCAACTTTCCTCTTTGTGTGTGTGTCTCTGTATGTTCTCTCCTATTTTAAGGACACCAGTCACTGGATTTAGGATCCATCCTAATCCAGTATGACCTCATCTTAATTTGACTAATTACATCTGCAAAGATCCTATTTCCAAATAAACTATTATTCTGAGGTTCTAGGTAGACATAAATTCAGGGGTTCGCTCTTCAACTCAATACAATGCTGTTTAGTATCCTATGTGAAATTTACTGTTATATGTCATTTTCTTTATGGCTGTGGTTGTTTTTTTTTTTTTTTTTAACTTATAGCTAACTTTTTCAAACGAGGCAACTGGAGATGTGATGGAATAGATCCTTTTGTCTGTGACTCTAATCCACTTAGAATACATATAAGGTTTTCTTTTATCAGAGAGCATCCTAAACCAGTTCATAGAGTTTAAGATCATTTTGTAAATTATGAAATATTTCAAGCATCTAGAAAAGTGTGGGATGCAGTAAAACAGACACCTACGTAACTATCTCCACAACTAAACAGACATTATCTCTTTTTCTTGTTTTGCTTAGTTTTAAAGAAGAAAAGGTGAAGATACCACTAAGCCTTGCCTTCATCCCTTTTAGCCTCCCTCACTCCCTAAAGGGAACTACTGTCCTGAAGCTAGAATAAATCACTCCTGTGCACTTCTGTGTCTCTCTTTAATGAAAACTGTATCTATACAAAATTTAGTGTTATAAAAATTCATATCAATTGTGTCCTACCATCCCTATTCGTCTGCACAATCTGTTTCTGATTCTTGTTTGTTGTTCACAGTAGAGAATCTAGTTGAGCACAATATCTGTATAAGAATTTTTACCACACCACTGTGTGTAAGAGTGGAAAAGATTTAAACAACCTAATCATCCTATGGTGGGGTTAATATAAATAAAGAATGTTTTATCAACTAAATTGAATACTACCTAGCAGCTAAAATAATCAGATAAGGTAAACCGAATTTAGGGTTTAGGTAAAAAACTTAAACCAGAAGAGTGATGCATGTAAAAATGATTTCTTAAAATTCTCTACTCTTTATTTTTTTTATTTTTTATTTTTTATGAAGTGATACAAAAAGTGTAAGATTTTATAAGTTCTTTAAATACTGAAGTCTTATCAAATTTTGTAAGTGATATTTGAAAGTATCTGGAACTTCTAGTTCTAATTCATAATAAGCTATAAACGATAGACTCAATCATCACTTTTTCTCTTTCAAATAATTGACCCCATTATATAGCAGACATTAGTGGAAAAGCAACACCATGTAGGGAAATGTGCGTGAACATTATAGCCAAAAAATCATGTAAGGATCGCCATTCACGAGTTTATGATCTTGGGATAGAAATTTAAGCTTTCTATTTTTCAGTTCTGTTACCGTTCAATTATCACTTCCTTAATAATATAAAATACTGATAACTTTATTCAAAAAACCCTTTTCATGCTATCACTATTTTCTCTATCTGAATATATGCAAATCCTTTAATTCATGTGTTGAATCATCTATGAAAGTCATCTGAAAAATGCAGTATTTTGACATTGCAATAAGTCAACATGTTAAGAAAACCACATCCGGTCTTGTCATTGACTCTACCAAACACAGTAAAGATAAAAGAAGAACTTTTCTTTGTAATTTCCAAGACTGGTTTCCATATGCTATAGCTGTGAATATTAATCACATCAGTGATGCTTTTTACAAGGTTGGTCTCTCTCAGCATCTTGATTGACATATCAACTCAGTTTTGCAAAGGCATTAGATAACTCATTGTGTTCATTTCCAAATTGGCAGCTCTAAATAGTACAGTATCTAAACTGCCATGCATAGCAACAGTACATTATTTTCACTGTTACCTTCATACTCCTAAGCTAGAGTGGTATGAGAGGAATGCAGGTCCACGATACATCAAACAATTTTGCTCAGTATTTCAATAGAGCAGAGATCTGCTAAGATAACTAGAAATACGTTGATGAATAAATATTCAGTAAAACCGCCCATGGAAAAGCAAGTACCTTTGTGAGTTGGAGAATAAGTCATGCGCCCTCTAGCTCAGGGAATGAGGCACCACAGCCAGGTCAGCCTCACTGTGCGCTAATGCTCTTCTTGATGGAGCTCATCACAAAAAAAGTCCGTGGTTATTTGTATAATTACTTGATTAAGGATTTTCTCGCCTAGACATTCAGCGGGTGAGGTCAAGGACCATACTCAGGATTTCCAAGATGTCAAAAAGGGAAACAAGGGGATTATGTTTACTAAAATAATTCAAACTAACGGTGTCCATGAATATGCATAATGGAGCAAATAATTTTTTTGTTTTGGTATTTGCAAAGATTTTGCCACTGAACAATGAGAAATTATGCAAAATGAGTGAGGACATCTGAAAGAGTCACTGACAACCATAATCTTGTCCAGAATGGCTAACTCATGGTACACATGCTGTCACTTCCCAGTGCTGCGACTTTGGCAGACCTTACTCAGTGATGGGGCCATTCTGCCTGGCTGAGCCCACAGTGGCCTCAGGAACATTCTCATCACAGTGCAGTGGCCTCTTCCAGCCAATCAGGTTGGGCACACAAGGAAGAACCCACTTGCCATTCCTGAACTGAATCAACCACTCTGCGCTTAAAGAATAGCAAGGCCTCGGGAGCAAAACCTCTTCACCCCTAAAATCTCTGAGCCAGCTCTTGCATCTCTCCCAGTTAGCATATTTCCCTTTGCTTTTTTTCATTTCTATTTCTATGTTTATTCAACAGACTTTGTTATTTAGAGGCAATCTCAAATATCAGTGAGAAAAATGTCAGTGCATAATAATGGAAAAATATAACAAATTTCCTGAAGGCGTATAATTAGTTGTTGGTAAGTCAAGACTCTAGTCAAACACTAAGTAGCTGTACTTGTGATTTTGAATAAATGAACTGTGTAAGCAAGTATGAAAGGGAAATTTGGGGTTAGTTTTATTTTTTAATGCTTCTAAATGGGAGAAATACATTTGAGAATCTTCACTATTTTTTATTGATGCCAATAAAATTACTAAAAATATAGACCTAAGTATAGGCTACCATTAGCAGCTTTTAGAGAGAGCTGGACAATCCAAATTATTTTTTGTCAAACTGTTGTTAATTTGAAAGCAATAAAAATAAGAGGTAATTAGCGTTAAATACTGACTTTTGCTTCCTGATTGATTTGGATCAGACTTATTAGAGAGAAAATTGTATTTTTATATCAGGTACTTAATTTATACATTGATTCAACAAAGAGTTGCACATTTGTAGTATTTCAGCATACATTAAAATACTTATATGTGTTTATAGTGATATATCTTCGCTTTCATAACACTTATAGTCCTGACTATGGTGGCTGTGAAATTCTTGGTCATATCTGCCCTACTTATTTTCCCGTGAAAAAAATAGGATCTATTTGCATATAGTTTCTAGACATATATATATATGGAAGTTGTACAAAGAGAGCTGTCTAAATCTCTGATCTGTGTAGCATTTGGGGTAATGGGGAGCAAAAGCCACCCTTCCAGGCAGAGGAAGAAAGCAAGGGCGGGGGCCCTGAGGCAAGAGGGAGTTTGGCATCTTTTGAAATGAACAGTTTTGTCCACTTGCCATAGCAGTGGACACAGGAAAGGTAATGTGGTCAGAGAGCTAAGGAACGTTGTACAGGCCAATGCTTAGAATTTGGTTTTTAATTTGAGAGACACAGTTGAGTTTTACATGATGAAATGACACAACCTGACTGATCTTAAAAATGATCTTATCCCTTTTAACTTTGAATTACCGTTATTTTGGTAAATAACTTCTTTGCAAACTAGCCAGTAAGCATCTCAAGGTCAGGAAGAGATTTGTTTTTTGTTTTCTCTTCCCTTTTCTCTTCTGTCTACTTTCTGGAATTCCTTTTCATCATGTATTAGACCTTCTGAATTGTCCTCTAATCTTTAAAATAAGTGTTCTGTGATGAAATAACCAGAACTGACCTTGGTCTTATCTGTCTCTTTCCTAATCTCATTTCTCAAGGACAGGAACTCTCTCTCTCTCTCTCTCTCCCTCTCACCCTCCTCCCTCATTCAGTCTCGCTGTGTGTGTTTGACAATTTTTGCGTAGTACCTAACACTGTATGTTTAATAAGTCTTTGGATGCGATTGTCAAAGCTTGTTCAAAAATGTATATGTTTATAGTTAATTCTCAGCTCCAATGGAGAGAGCTTTAGCACAATAAAACTGGGCTCTTTTGACATCAAATAGAAGAACTGGAAAGGCAAGTCTAAAAAACTCGCTTGATAGGAAGTGGTTATCTTGAACCAGTGGAAAGACAATATTGTTGCTGGAATGGTAATCTCTGTGACTGGCAAACAAGAAAAAACAATAGAGTAACTATGAAAGAGTAAACCAAAGCAAATGGCAGGAACAGGTTTTTAATTAAATTCTGACTCTTCCACTTACTTCTATTAGTTAATTTTACATGTCAACTTGACTGGGCACCCATGTCAATTTTACTTGGCTAAACATTATTTCTGGGTGTATCTGTGGTAGTTTCTGGATGAGATTGAAATTTAAAGTGGCGAACTGAGTAAAGCAGATTTTTCTCCCCAATGTAGGTGGGACTCACCCAAACCATTGAAGGCCTGAACAGACTAAAAGTCTGAGTTAAAAACATAATCTTTCTCTCTGCCAAACTGTCTTTGAGCTGAGACACTGATTTTCTCCTGCCTTTGGACTCAGACTAGGACTGCATCTTATACCATTGGTACTTCTCAGCCTCCATAATTGCATCAGTCTCTTATTTTACACACACACTCAACCACACACACACACACACACACACACACACACACACACACACACATCCTATTTGTACTATTTCTCTGGAGATCCCTAATACACTACTCATAACAGAATTATGATCAGGGGTAAACATCAAACATATGAAAAAATGAAGAATGAATGGATTACTGAGTAAATAATTGAATATGAGAACAGAAGTATTAATTTGGATAGAATTAAAAACACATACTGGACCAATTCTGTCCACCTCTAAAAATCTGCATGGAAAAGAATAGATCCTCACATTTATATGCATTTATGATTTCTTCTTGGAGATATAATTGGTCCCTGAAATTGTTCTTCTCCAGAAGTTTGTTTATTTTCTATGCCTTGTGTTAATTTTCCTGTTATACTTAAGTAATCTCTTGATGATTAGCATGCATTTAAATAGCCAGGATAATTTGTTAAATTACATCTTTACAGAGAGGTTAAATTGTTGTAATTATGTATTTGTAGCATACCATTATAAAAAAATATGATTATGTGAAATGAATAACAATAGATAGGAGAGTGGCAATTCAATAAGGTATAATAAACTTAGAATAGTAAGTACTATTGATTTGAACTCAAATATTCTCAAAAATAAAATCTGTAGAGTAATAACTTTTCATTTAGCTTTCTGAATATACCATATTTTATCTACCTAAATGTTTTCAAATGGGTAAAAATGCAATTTAAATATGTTTTTTTAAATGAATTTCCTTTAAATGATGAAATCAGTATGTTCAAATGTGCTCATTGCATTTTCAAATGTAAGGGATAGCCTCATGCAGATATTTTTGCAAATTTTGATTTTCACTGTTCAGTAGTATTATGATAGATTACTCACACATGTATTTCTGTTACCATGTGGCAATAATAATTTGTGTATTTAGGCATGTAAACTATACTTGAGTGCATTTTCCAAACGTGGCTTCACCCATATGCTCTTCTGCATGTGGCCTGGCCACTCCAATCAAGAGGTAGAATCTACTCCTCTTTCCCCTTGAACCTGGGCAGGTCTGTGACTGTTGGACAAAACAGTGTGAAGGAAGTGATTCTGTGCATCAGAAAAGGGCACTGATCTTTCCCAGCCAGGCACCTTCTGCCTCCTGCTTTCAAGAATACTCAACTTTGGAATCTCTTCTCTTACTTTGAGTTATCTCCTCCACAGCACTTATGATTGAATATTTAATCAATTATATGTTTATTTAATTCATTGCTCCTCCAAAAGAATGTAACCTGCTTTTCCCTACCAAACCCTTGGTACATGGCAGGTAGTCAATAAATATTTGTTGTATCAATAAAATAATGTCTGGAAGGGAAAAATCCCACCTGAGATTTCATGAGATCTGTCTGCCTCGTCTGAGGACCAGAATCACCGCAGGTTTCAGGCCCAGGTTGAGTCACTTGTTTCCTGCACTGTGACCCTCTGATAATAGAGGAGACAAAGGCTCTCAAAGAACAAGCAACTTTGCAAAGATGGAGTCAGTTGGAAGTCAACTTCTTTCCCTTCTGCATGCAATAGAGAGGGGGAGCTGAGCCCCAGAAATAAGGATTTATCTTTGTCTTCAGCCTCTTATGCATGACATCCTGATAGATATAAGCAATTGTAACATCAATTACAGGTAGGAATTGGTCAGTTTCTACAAAAACGTAAACTTAGCTCCATTGCTAACTTAACAATAAGTTCACCACCATTAAAGTAATGAGTTCTACTTTGTGACAAGGGACACCACATAAAAATATTTTATACAAGTGACCGAAAAGCCAACTTGCATTTTGGCCATGATGGAGTAACTGTGATCAGACTTACCATTCCACAGTAAACAATACCAAACTCTACTAACTATATGAAGCAACCATAGTCAGCATCGGACAGCAGGCAGCCCAGGACTGTGAAGTGTGAGAGAACGGAACACCCTCAGTGTTATATGTGCCTCAGCTTTCTGCCTGGGAGTGCTCTGTAGATGCCAGGGTAGGAAAATGGAAATTGGGGAGAAAAATGGTCCCATGGAGCTCATGGGGACTTGAGTTTAAGGGTGCACAGGAGGCTGTCAGGCAGGTGGTAGATCTGGGGAGGAGAGGGAGTTGTATCTTTTTATGACCTAGCCTGAGAATCACTAATGTCATTTCTACATAGTCAGAGGCCTACTCAGACCCTTAGGGAAGGGACCTACCACTTGGTGGGAGAAATGCTAATGGCACATTGTAGGAAGAGCTGGTGAGATAGGAGCTTGTGGTAGCTTTAGGAAAAAAAAACTTTGCCATAATATGAGGAAATACTTTACATGGAAATGGATTGAGCATTTTGTCCTGGTTCCCAAGAAAATTTTATGTAAAAATCAAAAAACACTTAATAAACATTTGCTGCATTTAGGACATTAATTTCACCCTTAGAGTTCATAGAGGTCATTGAGAAAGGCAGAAAGTGATAGAAAAATGTGGAACTTTTCTTCCATGGCCCAGGGTACCCCTTGTGAATGGGGCCAACATTATGCACTCAACATGTGGGAGAGGCCACCGGTCTTCATCTAAGTTGACAAATGCTGGCCTTGCTCTCTTTGAACTCCAGCAGCTACATAAATTAGACCCTTATGTTTTAAGACGAAACTGTGAAGAGCCAGTATTGTTCCTAACACAGCACCACCTCAGCTGGCATTTCCTTATTTTATAATCATTCATTATTATTACACTCATTTCTTTGTCATGAAGTTGGCTTTACTTTATTCAATAGGACTGGTGTTTTGGGGTTTGTTTTTTTTTTTGTATTCTTTTTCTTTGAACATAAATACTATCTGAAAGGCAAGATTCTTTACTTGTGTTGGGTAGTAATTTGTTCTCTTTGATCGTTATACTTAACCTTCAATGACAATTCTCTTTAATAATTATGCTTAATCTTCAGAGAGTTGTATTTTTCATATCCTTGGAGAAAAAGAGATGTGAAAGTGCCAGTATTAATTAAGTCACAAAGAGTTTTGTTAATTCACTTGTGCACGTCTTCCAATATAATTTACATTTTCCTAGATATACAGACCAGAAAATATAGATATTGCAATACCATAAAGCTGTTAGCTGAATATTTAAATGATAGTATTATAATATACAAAGAGGACAAGAGCAGAGGACATAATATATGGATTTCAGCTTGGCACCTTGTAGCTATGGGATTCTGGACAGGTCACACCATCTCTCTGAGCGGTTAACCACTTATACGCAACATACATGTATCAGATCAGATCATTCTAACTAATGTCTGCATTTCTAATGACAAGCTGTAAATGCCCTTAATTCTTTAGTAATATCATCAGTCAGTGTGAATTTTACGTGACTGCAAACGCTTTTTAAAAAAACATACACATAAGGCTTTTCTTTTCAGTTTACAAATAGATTTCTTCAATTTACATGATTTTCCATAAAATATATAACTTTTGTTCTGATTGGCACAAATTTGATTAACTTATATTTTTTCAGGAATGTATTAATATACAAAAGTGGTGGTCTGTGAGCCAAATCCAGCTGGCTTCCTGTTTTTGTCAATAAAGTTTACTGGCATACAGCCATACCCATTAACGTACAACACTGTCTCGGCTGCTTTGTACTACAAAGGCAGAGATCAGTGGCTGAGACAAAAAACTGAGTGCTATGAAGCCTAGAATATTTACTTCTGGCCCTTAAAAAAAAAAAAGAGAAATTTGCAGTTCCCTGATTTAGGACAAAGAAACTTAAACACAAAAATGAAAGTCAAAATCTTCAGAAATTCTTATCCTTAGTTTGACATGCCTCTGGTTGAATCTAGGTACCTCAAAGGCTTCCCAAATCCTTAAGCAGTTTCAAAATAAAAAAGTATTACAGAATTGTACACCTGTAACTCTACGGAACTTTACCAACAATTGTCACCCCAATAAACTTTTAAAAACTGGTACTTTAAATTTACATTAATATACACTTTAAAAGTATGTCCTAGGAACGGAATGAGTATGGAGCCCTGGGATGCAGATAAGTTGTCCATAAACACTTTAAAATGGCACTTTCTGGTGACTTACTGGCTTTATCCAGACATTTTGTCTTTATCACATTATTTTTCTTATGCCCCCGCTAATCTATGCGTTATTCTTTCATAAGGGGTAACAATAGCCAGGGCTCAATGCCAAAAATACCACCAGTGCCTAAAGTGAATCACAGTAACAAACAAAGCAAACTCTCTTCAAACTGAGGACAGTTAATACCGTGTTATATCACTTTCCCGGTTACTTTGATTCATTAACAAAGTGACTTTACAGATTCAATGAAATTTTTAGGGTACTAATCACTACATTGTCCTAATATCGTTTCCTAGCTAGGTTTTGATTTAAAAGGCCATGACATTCTTTATGAATTACCAAATTATATTGGGATGGGGCAGGGAGAGGGGAGGAAGAAGGGTGAGACATAATTATCAAGGAAGGACCGACAAATATAGATGCCCAAAGCAGGATATCATCGCTATATGAAACACCACATAGACAGAAGAACTCTCCAGAACTCTAAATGCAAAGAATATTGAAATGAGAATCACATTAATTTGGATCTCTCAAAGGTCCGGTGTTAAGAGGCTCTGATACTCATTCATTTCCTTTTTCAGATGCGCTCAGCCAGTCATGTAAATGTAGTATTGACATGTGATAAGCCTAGTATGGAGGAAACACACGGGCAGTGTTGATAAATTTATTTGTGATCCATGAAGAGAACGAGTGACTTTATGTAGTGCATTAGAAGTTGAATAATAGAGGTTAGTTCATTCTGATAACACAGCAAGACACAAAATCAGCCAGAATTAAATGGCTTGGAGGGTAGGGGTAACGTGAAGGTAATTTTCTACCTTAAACGATAAATGTATTTTCTAGGTGTAATTTTAATACTTAAAATTACTCAGAACATAATCTGCCACTATAAATCATTACACATGATTTGAAGGATAGGAGATAAAGGAAGTTGAATATGCATCTAAGTTTATTGCTATTGTTAGGATATAACTACATGAATATAAGAAAGGCTGCACTATAGCCATAGCTAACATAAATGCGCAATTCTGACCTAAAACCACAGCACAGACTGTGTGTGCAAAATAGATCATTTTGACAGTTCTAAGTGCTCCATGGGCTTTCAATATTTTATTCCTTCCCTATGTGTTAATCTTTGCAGTCAAACACAGATAGAAATTGGAATATAGTAGTTGACTGGAGCACTGCTTCAGGGAATCAGGCATGTGTCCAGTGCATTATGGGTAAGCAAGTTTAGTTTCGAAACTTGGTTTTCATTCACCTACTTTTCAAACATATTCTTGTTTAAAAATTTTTAATGCCTCTATGGTTTTGTTCCAAGTCTATCCTCATTATAGAAGTTCAAACATACCAGAAAACTATAAAATGTATAGTGCAGCAAGTTTACCATCATTTTGATACCCACCCCTCTCTCCCAACAGAAAGACAATTGGAAACAATTTGGTATATAGTGTTAAGGACTTCTTTTAGGCACATAGTAGTATAAATATAAACAAAAGAAATACATGTGTGTGCATATATAAATAAATGCGTATATGTAGTTTGTTTAGTAACAGATTTTACTTTTTAGATCTTTTAGGTTCTCAGTAAATTAAGTGGAAGTTACAGAGATTCCCTGTATCCCCAGTCTCACACATGCACAGCTTCCCCCATTATCAACATCCCTCACCAGAGTGGGACAATGCTACAAACTGATGAATCTACATTGACATGTCATTATCACCCAGAGTCCATCGTTGACATTAGCGTTCACTCTTGGGTTGTACATCTATGGATTTGTACAAATGTATAATGACATGTATCCACCATGGTAATAGCATATGCAATAGTTTTACTGCCCTAAAATCCTCTGTGCTCTGCCTATCCATCCCTCCCACCTCCCTAGTCCCTGGCAACCATTGTTTTTTTTTAGTATTCACTATGGTGCCTTTTTCCTAAATGCCATATAGTTGGATCATGCAGTATGTAGCCTTTTCAGACTGGCTTCTCTGGCTTAGTAATATATATTAAGATGTCTCCATACTTTTTCATGGTTTGATAGCTCATTTCTTTCAGTGCTGAATAAGTTTCTATTATTTAGCGGTAGCATGGGTCATATGTGTGTGTGTTTTGTTTTTTGTTTTTTAAGTAATCATATTATAAATTCTACTTTGGAAATTGCTTATTTTTATTTATTTTTTTATATAGCTTTCTATGTCAGTGCCAAAAGATCTGTCTTATATTTTCAAATTTTATTTGAAATAATTTTAGACTTACATCATAGTTGCAAAATAGTACAGAAATAATTCATGTATACCCTTCACCCAGTTCCTCTGATTTATCCACTTACATAACCATAGTCCAAGTAGCAGTACTAAGAAATTAACATTGGTACAATATCATTAACTATGATATAGACATTCTTCACCTTTTATCAGTTTTCCCCTAATGTTCTTTTTTCTTGTTCCTACCAGGAGCTCAGAATGCATTAGATTGTTGTGTCTCTTGAGTCTCCTCCAATCTGTTCCAGTCCTCACTCATTCCTTGTCCTTGACACTTTTTTATGTTACTGGTCACATACTTTATATAATTCCTTCTCAATTTAGGATTTCGCTGATGTTTTCTCATAATTAGACTGAGGGTTATACATTTTGGCAGTAATACCATAGAAAGGAGATTTGTCCTGCTCAGTGCGTCATAGCCGAGATGGTTTATGTTGATATGACTTACTACAGTGACATTAACTGTAGTCACCTAACAAGGACGTGTCTGCTGGTTTCTCTACTGTACTACCATTAGATTAGTTTTCTGCTGTAATTAATCGATATCTCAGGGAAATTGTTTAAGACTATGCTAATATCTTATTCCTCTAAAAATTTTTAACTTTCCATATTTCAATATCTGTTGTGGGTCTTGCTTATAAAAATAATTATTGAGATGATTCCTCATTTTGTATTTTGCAATTTTTGTACTTAGCTCCTTTCTTCTACATCTATTAATTGGAATTCTTTTGTAAGAAGAACTGCCTCTTCTCCATCGTTTGTTCATCATTTATTCATTATCTATCCATGTATATCTATGGACTCATGAATATTTATTTGGATCTGTGGGTTACAATATAATACTATCATTACTTCTTTTGTCATCAAATTGTTCCAGCTTTTAGCCAATGGTAGCTCCTTGTATTTAGTTTCTGTGTACTTTTCATTTGCCCTTGCGCTTTTTCAAGTACTTTCTTATTTTATGGTCCTCACTAGAAGTTTCAGGCTTATCTTGCCCCAATCCTTGGAACAACCAGGTCTCCAAGGAGTACAGCCTCCTTTTTATTGGAGCACTGTATTTAGAAACCAGGTGTGAGTAGTTATATACTCATTCAACAGGAGTGGCACTTCTCATAGGCCCTCTCAGTGACAGAGAAAGGAAATATATGCAAATCTAGTAATCACCATGCACATTTACGCACACAACAATAAATATATGCATACTTGTATATATGTATATGTATAAATGTATATACACGTATTATACACATGTATACAAATATATGTGTATGAGTGTATATATATTTGATGAATTGGAGTTTGTTAATATTAACTCATGACTATGTTTATGTGTTAATATATGTTAATATTGATACCTCTGATATAAATCAGATACCACAAAATTCTTTCTAGACTTTTTTCCCTTCCTTTATTTCTAATTTCTTTATAAGTAAGAAAACTGTCTCTTAATACCTGCTATATACATTCACTTATTTTTTCATGCTGTAGACAAATAAAGTAGTTTACAAATGACTGACACATACTTCTGTGAGAAACAGATATGTTGAGTACTATATCTCTGCACAAAAATTTCTTTTGTCTTAGCCTCATAGAATCCGGTTAAAATACTGTTTCTCAAGGTTAAGTAGGTTATTTTTTTTCTTCTCCCATATTCTTCAATGTGATTATTTTATTTGTTTCTAGTATATGTGGGTTCATTTGTTACTAATAGTATTTCATTTTGGATTCCACCATATCTGTTAGGATTTAATTAATCAATTTATTTATGCATATATGTATTTAAATTATATTTGGAGGTATGTGAAACATTATATGTTTCTAATGGATAAACTATACAAAAAAGATGTGCTTGGTAAAGTGTCACTCTCTTTTTATTTCTACTAATCCATTTTCATTCTCATCTTCTTTCTCTCCACCCCTTTAGGCAACAAATTTCTCTTTCATTTTTGCTTTATCCTCCAATATTTCTTTGGATAAATAAGCAGATATGTGAATATTTCTTATATAGTCCTTTCTCTTACCCGAAGGGTAACATACTATAGACATTCTTTTCCACTTTGCTCTCACTGAACCATATATCTTGAGAATTACTCGTTATTCGTTATAGAGAGCTTCCTCATTCTTTCATTCTTTTAAAAAAAATTTTTTTTTAAATTCCTCATTCTTTTTAAAAAAAAATTTTTACAACTGTTATAGTATTCCATTGTCTAGATGTATTTTAGTGTAGGCAGACTATTTCTAATGTACAAACATTATTAGGTTGTTTCCAATATTTTAAATCCACAAAAAATGTGACAAAGGATAATGCTGTTCACATGTAAGTTCATAATATTGAAGATGTATCTTTAGAGGAGAGTCCTACAAGTGAAATCGCTGGGTATAATGTAATTGCAGTGTAGTTTTGTTAAGTAGTGCCAAACTCCATGCATAAGGATTGTTCCATTTGATTGTTCCATCATATTTATGATAATGCCTGTTTCCTCACAGCCTTGCCATGTTGACTATATTACCATATTTATAATTTTTCCTAGTCTGACAGGTGAAACTAGTCACGCCGTGTTGTTTTAACTTATCTCTAATTATGAGTGAATTTGAATGATTTTATATGCTTAAGTCCATTTGTAATGATTTTTTGAATTCCTTTTTTATGTCTATTTTCACAAACCATTTTATATCATTAGTTGTGAATTTTGTTTCCCATTTTTATATAAAGTTATTGATTCCATATTCTTTCATTTTAAGAGGTTGTCGTAATGTATATCAGCAATATATAGCAAAGTAGCTTCTTGTTTGTGTATTTTGCAAGTAATTCAGACCAGGTTGTTAGCTATTCTTTGTTTACTTTTAAAAAAATGTAGCTAAATTTATCAATCTTTTTAAAATTACTTCTAGACAGTCATTCTTGGTAGAAAGGTTTTCTCTACTTTAAGATTAAAGAGGAATTCAGATATTGTCTTCTATTGATTGAATAGCTTCATTTACAATGGTAAAGGTGTAAGAATTAAAAATATCTGTATACCTGTTCAATAGTATTAACTAACCTACAGATTTTATATTCAGATTTCACCAGTCTTTCCACTCATCTCTTTTTCCATTGTTTTGAAGTCTTTGTCTACTAAGTCTAACATCTGTGATCTCTCACAAAGTTTCTATTTAATGTGTGTTTTTTCTCTCTCTCTCTCCCTCTCTCTCTCTCCTCGACCATATTTCCCTATTTCTTTGCATGTCACATTATTTTTTGTTGAGAACCAGACATGAAATTTTAGATAATGTATTGTAGCAACATTGGGTTCTTCTGATCCCCACCCTTGTAAACTTATTTTGTTGGGTTTTTGGTTTGTTTTTTCTTTATTTAAAAATGTGCTCTCTTTAGTCATGTCTTTACTGAATTAGTTTTTTTCTTGTTTCTATTTTAAACCTAGATTCTTAGATATTACCTTTGGGTTAGTATAGCTTAGTGGTTAGTCAATATTCATCAGTTTTCACTTATACACCTGAACCAGTAAGAATCCCACCCTTTGCTTATGACTCTGTGTTGGATTAGGGCACGCAATGAAAGTTCAGGCAGTTTACAAGTCCTGCCTCGGCTGCTTATGCAATGCCTCATGCTCAGGCCAGGGTGAGTAAAGTAGCTGAGTCCTTCTCTGGTCTCTCCTGAACATTCCAAACCACCAGGAATATCCGGAAGCTTATTAAGTCTCACTATAGTTTTCTCATTTCCCTAATCTCCCTATTACTTTCTGACTGATGTGTTCATTGCCTTAACCAATATTGAAGCTTCAGACAGTTGCACTGTTGACTTCCTCAGTTGTTTGACTTGAAAATTGTTATAGTCTTTGGCAACATCTTTGGTTATGCAGTGTTTCCTCACTTCTCTTGAAATTAAGGTGACTCCTCAGCAGCAGAACTGCCTAGTCTCACTACCAGTTCTATCTCAGAGCTCAGAGAGTCAATGGGAACTGCCCCCAAGGCAATCCACCACAGATCCTGTTATACAGAGAATTTCAGGAGTTTCTCTTGAATGAACACCTCTCAAATTGTTATATTTCTTTGGCTTTTTTCAGAGCCCCAGAATGATTGATTTTCACTTAAAAAAGTTTTTTTTTTTAATTGTTGCTCTTTGGGAATAAAGCTCCTCATTCTGAAATTCCTGAAGTCCTGCTTCTGTGGGTTCTTTAGAAAGTTCTCATTAGCTTTGGTTTTCAATAGTTTGATTTGTCAAGGCATGACTTTCTTTATATTTATTTTCTTTGAGTTTTGCTGAGCTTTTTCAGCATACATGTTAATGTCCTTCATCAATTTTGTAAGATTCTTGGCCATTATACTTTTATATAATTCTTCTGCACTCCTTTCTAGAGCCTCTTCTATTGGGAGTTAAATTTAGTGTGATAGATCACATGATATTGTATTATATATCTCTTATCCTGCAATTTCATTGCAGTCATTTGGGCTTTCCTTTTCTCTTTTCTTTTTATGTCTTTGGATAATTTGTCTTCAAGTTTAGTGATATTTTTTCTGTGTCAGTCTGTTCGTAAATTCATTTGATACATTCTCCATTTCAGATAGTGTTTTTCAATACTATGATTTTTCTGCTGAAATTTCTACTATTTTCATGCTATTAGTATAACATTTTTCTTTAACATACTTTGAAGTCATTACTTTAATGTTCTTTTCTGTTAAAACCAATACTTGGTTCTACTCTTCGTAATAATGTTTTCTCTTTAATCATAGTTTTCTGATTTTTGTGTCTTGTTTTATTTTAGCATGTCTTATAATGTCTTGTTGTATGTGGAATCTTCTGTATGTAAAAAAAATAGGAGGCAGGAAATCAATGATACTTAATTTCAGAATAGAACATACCCATTTCTCTGTGAGACCTGATCTAAGCTGGTAAGGAACTAGATTTGTCATGGGTTGCGGCTTTTGTTTGTTTGAGTTCATTTACTCCTGGCCTCAAATGTTTTGGAGGTAAGATCAGCATTCTGCATTTCAGAAGGACTTGGGATCTAAGGATACTGAGACTCTCAAGATCTTTTTATACTTTACAGGCAGATTTTTGGGTTGTGGATGGTTTATCCAACCACAGCCTGACCTCCTGGTATATCTCAGGAGATGGCACCCTGACATTTTTTTTGGACCCAGCATTTATCATGTTTCCATATATGTGGAGTCCTTATGGGAAAGAATTTGTGGATGGCTGAAGAAATACTTTGCTTCTGGGGCTTTTTGGAATCTAATCCTTCTTGCCATCCCACATGTTCCTTTAGAAATTTGGGTGATTTGTTCTTACCTATGGAACATTCTTTGCCCATAGAAGGTTTTATCCTCTGTCCACTCTGCTCCCCAGGTACAAAAGTAAGCAGTGATGTCTTGTTACCTAGGAAGTACTCGTTTTTCTCTGGAGTTTAGTTTATTTAAAATGTTATACATATTGGTGTAGCTGCTAAGGAAGGAAGTGTGGAGATTCCTCAAAAAATTAAAAATAGAATTATCATATAACCCAGCAATCCCTCTCTTGGGTATATACCCAAAAAAATCCAAAACCATTTATCAGTAAAGATATATGAGTGCTGATGTTCATTGCAGCTTTATTTATAGTGGCCAAGACATGGAAACAACCAAAGTGTCCTTTGATAAATGACTGGATAAAGAAATTGTGGTATATACATACAATCGAATACTATTCTGCCATAAAAAAAGATGAAATAGTGCCATTTGCAACAACATGGATGGATCTTGAGATTATTATGCTAAGCAAATAATTCAGACAGCAAGAATAGAGACCCATATGATTTCACTGATACGTGGAATATAAAACTGAAAATAACAAAAGAACGAGAAAAACAAATGAAGGAAAAAAACTCATAGACACAGACAATAGTTTAGTGGTTACCCGAGGGTAAGGGGTACATGAGGGTAAAGGGAAGCAAATACATGGTGATGGAAAGAGAACTGACTCTGGGTGGTGAACACACAATGTGATATATAGATGATGTATTACAGAATTGTACACCTGAAATCTATGTAACTTTGATAACAATTGTCACCCCAAATAAAATTTAATTTAAAAATAAATAAATAGATAAATAAATAAATAAATAAATAAATAAATAAATAAATAAATAAAAAAGGAAGTGTCTGGATGCTGATGGTAACCACTCTGATCACATCTTGTAATGGCAGAAGTCAAATGTGACTTGTATTCCTCTTTTGTACTGGTATGTATTTAATATTACAATTTTAATACAGTTTTTTCCTTTCTTAAAATGTGTATACATTTTCTCTTACCCTCTGTGTGTGTATGTGTGTGTGAGTGAGTGTGTGTGTGTGTGTGTCTATACTTTAATCTGCTATATATATCAGATTAATTGAAAAAACATTGCTGGAACAAAAGTGCTTTTAGCGCAGTAAAGGCAATAGTCTTTCGTAATACAGGTATATTTCCAGATGTCAATGACAATCACAAATTGTTTCCCTGTTGATTGCAGCTCATTTCCAGTGGCAATGGGTGTTCTATGCAAATCTACTGAGGAAACTGTGACAAGAAAATGTCTGATAACATCTGTCTGGAAATGTCTCTGAATGTTCAGAGCAGGCAACATTTGAACGGATGTGGCGACACATGTAAATGTTTCTGAGTTATACTGAAGGAGTATGGAGATGGCCACGTCTGATACAGTGGGTATAACATGAGGGAGACACAATCTGTGTATGGAGTATTTTCCCCTCAGGATGAATGCTACATGCAAAGACCTTTGGGGAATGTGGTTGTTAGCCACGCATTTTTAATTTTATGCTCAAACACTGCTAAGTTTGGTCTTTTTATGAACTGAAGAGGAAGACTGAACGGAGTCAAAATATCGACAGAGAAGTTGGAGTTGCATGATAATTGTCCTAATAGTTTTTCAAAATGCACCACCTTTGTTATCACTAGGTTTGTGAACAGTGCATTGTATACGTGCAAGTCTTCGTTGTGGGAAGAGAAAACATTTTAGCAAACACTGGGCCTTGAATAAAAACCTGTATATCTTTTGCTGGCAAGGTGAGTTTGACCATATGCACATTAGAATATTTCATCTTCTCAAACTTAAAAACTTTCCAGAGCATCCTAAATGAGATTCTTTTAACATGTTGTACAAGATTGTGTCTCACTCTCTAGTCTAATTTAGGCCATAAAACAACTTAATTTTTATAGCACAACCATACCAGTCTTCTTTCAGTTCCCCAAACCTCAACACTTCTCTGGCATTATAAGGATAGGAAACCGAGACATCAGGCAACAACACGCTGAGAACAAACATTGGCACTTCACAATGGCCCTGGTTATCTATGGCAGCAGAGGGAGTTCTAACACTGGCTTTGTGGCAAAGTGAATTAGTGTGAGACATAGAAGCCAGGGAGAATATATGTGTATTGAGGTGCTTTTGAGTGGGACATCAATCTAGGAACTTGGAGAATTTCAAGTAACTTATGTGCGTATGCACATGGAAGGGATAAAGAAGGGTGCTCAGAGAACTGGAATTTGATATAAATAGTCATGTTACTCTATTTGAGACCACAAGAGAGATTGAATACCTAGATTCCAGGGATAAAAGGATTGTTAAAAGTTAAGGTAAAATTGACTATTGGTTTCTACTCTTATATGTGAAGATCTTTGGAAGTCATCCTTCTGTCTTTACACAAGAAAAAGTAGAAAAAAACAATCTTAAATGCACCTAACAGCACATAGTCAAAATATGGGAGGCAACAATTGATAGAACTGCAAGAAAAAATATATGATTCCAGTATTCCAATTGGAGATTTCAAAGCAACACTTTCAGTATTGATAGACAAAAGCAGGCAGGTAATATTTAAAGATATAATTGACCTGAAAACACTATCAATCAACTGGATCTTATTGACATTAATTCCCACCACCTTGAGAAACAGAATAAACATTTTTCTCAAGCTTGCATGGAATATTTATCAAGAAAGACTTCATTCTTGACCACAAAACACACTGACACATTTAAACAGTAGAAATCATACAAAATGTGTTTCAGATCACAACAAAATTAAACTAGAAACCAATAACAGAAAAGTAGCTGGAATAGTCCCAAATATTTGGAAATTAAACAACATACTGAAAACACATGGGTCAAAGAGCTATCGAGAGTAATTTAAAAATATTTTGAGTTAAATAAAAATAAAAATAGAACTTTCAAAATTGGTGTGATGCATTGAAAGCAGTGCTTTGAGAGAAATTTGTAGCATTTTTATAACATTAAATAAATATTTCAGAAAAGGAGAAAGATCTAAAATCAATAACTTGTATTCCACATTAGAAAACTGGAGAAAGAAGAGTAAAGAAGAAAATAAATGATAAAAATTAGAGCAGACTTATTTGCGGATTCTAAAGAAAAGAATAAGTGAATGAACTAATCAGAAACTGTTTGGGAGACAATGAGGAAAAACTGAGGGTTGCTAGATGGGCGGGGGGAGTGGGGGGTGGGGGGGAGGGGGAGGGGATTGGAGGGCAGTCGGTGACCACAGGATGGCCACGGGGTTTGAAAATTAATCTGGGGAACGAAATTTGGTGGTTACCAGAGCGTAAGGGGGTTGGGGGGTGGGGGATGAGGGTGAGGGGGATCAAATGTACGGTGATGGAAGGGGAGCTGACTCTGGGTGGTGAACACACAGTGTGATTTATGGATGATGTGATTCAGAATTGCACAACTGAAATCTATGTAATTCTACTAACAATTGTCACCCCAATAAATTAAAAAAAAAAAATAAATAAAAAAAAAAAAAATTAGAGCAGAAATCAATGAAAATGAAAATAGGAAAACAGAAGAGAAAAACAAATGAATTCAAAAGCTGGGTCTTTGAAAAGAAAATAAAAAGTATGTCTCTAGCTAGGTTACCAAGAAAAAAAGAGAGAATACACAAATGACTAATACTGTATTTTGACTTTTCTCTATTTTGGGGACTCTAATTAAATACACATTAGACTGTTTTATATTTTCCCACAGGTTGTTGAGGCCTAGTTTAATGTCTATCAATCTATCTATCTATCTATTTATCTATCTATCTATCTATCTATCTATCTATCTATCTATCTATCTATCTATCTAATTTTTGCTATGTCTTCAAGTTTACTGAATGTTTTTATAAATATCTAATAACCTGTTAAGCCTGTAAAAGACTTTCAATTCCATATTGCATTTTCTTGACTAGAAGTAATATTTGGTTCATTTTAATAAATTCTAGCTCTCTTGCCTTTAGGTTTACATTTCCTTTAAATTCTTAACTATGTTTCTAATTGCTGTATTAGAGTCCTTTGTTACTGATTCCATCACCCCTGTCGTATTTGTTTGTTTCTATAGTCTAATTTTTCCTCTGGTTCTGGGTAAGATTTTCCTGCTTTTTCATATTGTAGTAAATTTTAATTGGGTGCTAGTCATTTTGTTTGTTGCATTTTTGTCTTTCTTGAAAAAGGTTGAAGTTTGTTTTGAAGTTAAGTTTTTGTAGAGCAGCCTGATCCTTTGAGGCTTCTTTTGAAAAATTTCTAGGGTGGGTCTGGACTAGGTTTACTATAGGTATAGACTAAGCTTATTACTAAGGTATGATTCTCCTGATTATTCTACTGAACAACTGATTGTTCAATGAGGCATCTCCACTATGGCAAACTGTAACTGAAATATCTTATAGTTCTGGGTGATCTCTGGGAATTGTTCCTCTTATAACAAAGAGTGTTTCTTTGCCTGGCTTCAGAGTATTTATGTTACACACAAACAAATTAACATTCAGCAACAAACTCAAGTGGCAATCTATATAGATTTTTGGATCCCTTTCTCTGCATACCTCCCTCCTCTCCAATACTCTGTCCTTAAAATTTCAGCTGCTAGGGCCTCATTAAAATGCAACTTCTCTCTCTTTAATCCAACAAAATCCCCATGGTTTGCTTTTATACTCTGATTCTGAAAATCCCTCCAAGAAAACCCTCAGGGCAACTTATAAGCTTCTTTGTGTTATTTTCATTTATCGGGGATTGCAGTCCTGCACTGCCTTTTTCCAATGTGTAAAATCAGCTGTTCCATATATTGTGCCCAAATGTTTTTTCAGTTGTTTATACCAGGAGGCAAAGTTTGATACCAGTTATGCCAACGTTGCTTATTGTGATTTTACAGCTCCTCTGGCTTACTCTCATTGTTACAATCAGAAAAGCAGCCCATAGAGTCTTTTTGCCTTCTAGCTAGATGTAGGAATCAGGACTACAATATTTGTAATCTCTTGCAAATATAAAAGATTTTTCAAAATTATAAATTAAGTATTATTCTACTTGGTATTGTACCACTCTGCTATAAGGGTGGTGAGAAGTCTTGCATGTTTTTGAGTGAGAGAGATTTAATTCTTCAGTTCATGTACTCAGTCATTAGGTGAGACTAAAGGCATAGAGTAGTGATTAGTACTGAGACCTGATCAAATATGAAAACACTGTGGAGATAACAGTGCCAAGGAAGTCGAAATGCATTACAGTCTTCTGACAGCAACATTAGGGACATACTACTCATTATTTCTTACAGTCATTGCTACATGCTCACAATGAGACATAACCTAATCTTTGGCAATGATATAAAATCTATATTCAAATCACATGGTGTAGGACAAGCAGGTAATTTTTAAAGTGCAATACACTTCAGAGATCTATGAAGGCAGAGTATATAAACACTGCCTGCTTCCTTCCATGAACACATCAAAATTACTACTAAATTATCAAACAATCAACCATCTGAAGCTAGCTGAACAGAAGTTGTATAACTAAGAATATAAAGAAGAAGCAACATTGAGACTGATAGGAAATGCGGAGATGAGGAATTGGCTACCCCAAACCTCCGTGTGGTGATTGAGAATCAGGAAAGATATGTTGGCCTCAGAGATTCCCCCCAGAGAAGCAAGGGATCCTAGCCCCATACAAATCTCCCCAGCCTGGAGTACTGGTGCCAGGAAGAGGAGCCCCCATACCATCTATCTATGAAAAAAGTGAGGATTCTGACCATCCAGGTAGGACTGAAGGCTGTGAAAAATCCAGATATCCTCTTAAAGGGCCTGTGCACAGACTCACTCACTCACATGCAGCTACCTTGGGCTACAGCAGAGGGACGGTGACCCAGGAGCGTCTTGGAGGTATATGGGGGAGCCAGACTGAGGTGTGTGGCTACAAGTCAAGGGCTGGAGGACAGTCCCAGTTTTCCCTGTGTGGGGTCCTTATCCCATGCAACCTACAGCCTGGCACCATCTCTCTTGTGTTTAGCCCACCCCAACAGAACCAAATCTGAATTTGATTGGCCTAGTGAGCTTCCCTGCTCCACCCTGGTGACTCACCGGGAACCCACCCCAACCAACTTACCCATTGCTAGAGACACTTTCTTCCAAGCAGTCAGCCCTGTCTGCATTGCACTGGTTATTAAAAAGCTATAGGATTTTGCAGGCCCCAAGCAGGCGGCAACTGGCCTCTTTGTGCTCTGAAACTTTTGCTGAGTTACTCCAAGCTCAGCACTGGCACCAAACCAGATCTACATTAACCTGGTGACCACATCTCTTCCCACTCTAGTGACTCCCTGAAATGCTGCCTCACCCACTTTGTATACCACAGTTGGCTTTATCAGTGGCTGAACATGAAGGGAGCCAGCAGGTTGAAGAAAGCCTCAGGGTGTCTTGGATTTTTGTGGAACTACTCCAGACCAGGTACTGGTGGCAGCCATTTTCGGTTAACAATGTGACATCTCCCATGTGCCTCCAACATTAGTACAGGCAGTGAACAACCTTGGATCACTTTGTAGCTCCTACTGGGTAGTCACCAGCCAGTCACAAGAAGTGGGTGACCTGGGCCTGCACTGGGACCCCTCTCAATAAGCCCCAGAACTAACATACTTGGAGGTTGGCTTCAGACCACAGCAGAGCACCACCCAATGAGCCCCACATGCAGCACACACAAATGACGGTCTCAGAGCCCTCTGTGGCAAATCCCACTTAGTGAATAAACCCCTGCACAGCAGTGCATAAGCTGTGGATGTGGCCAAACCCCACAGCCAGTCAACCTGAGGGCCAATGCCCCCACTGATTTGTCAATAGCAAGCAAAGCTCAACTATAATAGGAGGCATGCACAACTCACACAAGAGGCCCTCCTGGAAAACTCGGAACAAGTGACCAGGGAGACTATGCCAGGGCCCCACAGGGAACCTGCTACATAAGACTAGGAGAAATAAAAATCTACCTAACAAATAGAAACAAACACAGAGAGGCAGCCAAAATGAGGAAACAAGGAAATACTCCCAAATGAAAGAACAAGAGAAAACTCCAGAAAAAGAAGCAAACAAAATGGAGGCAAACAACCTACCAGAGACAGAGTTCAAAACAATGGTTATCAGGATGCTTAAGGAACTTAGTGAGAACTTCAACAGAGAGATAGCAAGCAGAGAAAAAAGACATAGAGAACATAAAAAAGAGCTGGTCAGTAGTAAAGAATACAACTGAAATGAAGAATGCATTAGATGGAATCACCAGCAGACTAGATGAATCAGAGGATCCAATCAGCAATTTGGCAGACAAGATAGTAGAAAAAAACCCAATTAGAACAACACAAAGAAAAAAGAATTCAAAAAATTAAGGATAGTTTAAGAGACCTCTGGGACAATATCAAGAATAACAACAATCGCATCATAGGGATACCAGAGGGAGAAGAGGGAAAGCAAGAGATTGGGAACCTATTTAAAGAAATAATGACTGAAAACTTTCTTAATCTGGTGAAGGAAATAGACATACAAGCCCAGAAAGAGCAAAGAGTCCGAAACAAGTTAAACCTCACCAGGACATGTTATAACTAAAATGACAAAGGTTAAAGACAAAGAGAATCCTATAAGCAGCCAGAGAAAGGCAACTAGTAACTTACAAGGCAGCCCCCATAAGATTGTCAGCTGATTTCTCAACAGAAAACTTGCAGTCCAGGAGGGATTGGCACAAAATATTCAATGTGATGAAAAGGAATATCCTGCCAGCAAGGGTACTCTACCCGGCAATGCTATAATGTAATTAAAATTGAAGGATAGATAAAGAGCTTCCCAAACAAGGAAAAGCTAAAGGAGTTCATCATCACTAAAACTGCATTACAAGAAATATTAAAGGGACTTCTTTAAGAAGGAAAAAAAGATCAAAATCGTGAATAATAAAATGACAATAACTACATGTGCATCAACAATTACTTTCAGCGTAAGTAGATTAAATGCTCCAATCATAAGACACAGTGGGTGAATGGATAAAAAAAACAAAGCCCATACATATGCTGCCTACAAGAGACTCACTTCAGATCAAAAGACACACAGACAATAAAAGTAAAGGGATCGGAAAAGATACGTCATGAAAATGGAAATGAAAAAAAGCTGGGGTAGCAATACATACATCGGACAAAATAGACTTTCAAACAAAGGCTATCCCAAGAAAAAGAAGGACCCAGTAATCCCACTTCTGGGTATTTATCTGAAGAAACACAAAACGCTACTTCGAGGGGATGTGTGCATCCATATGTTCAGGGCAGAGTTGTTTACAATTGCTAAGATGTGGAGGCAGCCTGGCATAGATGAAAGAATGGATTAAGAGGAGGTGGTACATACATACAATGGAACATTGCTCGGCCATGGATGGAAATGGGTTCTTACCATCTACGGTGGCATGGATGAAATGGACCTGGAGGGTATTACGCTGCCTGAAGTGTCAGGCAGAGAAAGACAGATGCAATGTGATTTACTTTATATGTGGAATCTAAAGAACAAAATAAACATCAACACCAAAAAGGTAATAAACACATAAATACAGAAAACATTTTGATGGTTGTCAGATGACAGGGGAGTTGGGGGTATGAGTGAAAAAAGGGGAAAAGATTAAGAAGTACAAATTAGGTGTTGAAAAACAGTCATGGGGATGCAGGGCAAAGCATATGGAGTATAGTCAATAATATGGGAATAACTGTGTATAGTGCAAGTGGATACTAGACTAGTCAGGGGGATCACTCTTCAATTATATACAGGTCTAAACACTATGCTGTACACCTGAAATTAATATACAATAATATTGATTGTCAACTGTAATTGAAAAATTTTAAAGGGCAGGGAAGGTGAAGGGGAATAAGAGGTTCAAAGTACCAGGTATAAAACAAGTCATGGGGATGTAATGTACAGCATAGAGAATGTAGTCAATAACATTGTGATTGCATGGTACGGTGTCAGATGGTTGCTGGACTTATCATGGTGATCACTTCTTTAGGTATATAAATGTTAAATAACTATGGGGTACTCCTGAAACTTATATAATATTTTATGTTAGCTATATTTTACATAAAAATCTTTAAAAAATGTACTTAAGCTATTTCCCATGAAAAGATCAAAGATAATGGCAGAACATAAAGCATAATATTACAAGGGATAAACAACCGTGCTAATGTACTGTGTCCTTCCCATTTTTCTCTAAACTGTATGCCCTTAATTCACACCAACATTTTAGGTGACAACTCTTTCTTCTTGCATAGTAGTTCACTAAAATAATTCTTTAAAAATGGGTAATTAAAAATATACACCCGAATTTTTTGTTTAAGGACTCAAAATGATTAAGAGAACTTGGCTGAGTTTTTGCTCTCTAGGAAGGTAAAACCAAGATGGACAATTAAATAAAATATCTACAGGGATACATATCCAGTAGTTTGTGATGATTTCAGACTTGCAAATAACTGTCAAAATGATCCCATTTTCTCTGAGCATCTTTGCAAGGTCAGAGACCTAGTCTGTACATTCCAGGGGGTTATTTTGAGCCATTTGGCAATCTTCTAAGGAGGAATAATTTATGGGGGAAAATAAAGAGAAATTTTCAAACTACAGGACATACCTCTTAAGGGAACCAAGTAAGGTAAATGGTTGAAAAGATTTTTATAGCTTATTTCTTCCTCTTGCATAAATTATCTGTCATATATCAAACAACCTATGGTAAGCTGACAATAACTTATTTATATTTTAATTGGACGGGTATAGTCCTTAGAACAAGTTAATTAACTTTCCTTTTTAGAAGCCTCTTTCATTTGTTCTCAGAGGATCTCAAAAAATAATTAAGGATTCTCTAAGGCACTTTCACAGTCTTTATTACCATTGATTGCTAATAAGACAGCAGAAAGTAATTCACTTTTATTTTTTGCAGGTTAATAGAATATTTTTTGAAAAGTCTTGGTTATTTTGGGGTATGATAAAATCAGTTACTACAGCAATAACGCTTTTAGACACAAGCTGGAGTTGGAGCAAACAGAGATGCCATCTGTTCCATTTTGTTATATTTGAATCTGTCTGTCAATAGGCTTATGTATGATATATGAAATTAAGAGTGTTTCCCCACCACTCACATTTCAGAACTCACAAGTTCAAATATAATGCCGGTTACTGTAAGTTTTATGTCTCAATAAATTCAGCACAGATTAGTTTCTCCTGAGCTCCAGGCATAGAAAAGGATATAGTAGCCCCAGGGGGAGAAAAAAAAAAGGTGTAATTAAGGTTTTTATTTACAAGCTACATTTAACTGCAGGAGTGGATTATTTGATACATTTATACTAATTCATGATCCTGTTTTTAATGAACATTCTAGCTGATTGAATATGTCAGCATATTTAGAAGAAATAGAATATACCTCGTTAGCTCTTCTTGAGAAGAGCCTTTGAATTCCCCATTTTTCTTATTTAACCTGGCAGTTCCTATACTTGAATGCAACCATACATTCGTTCATTTAACAGACACCTGTCTGGAGTAATCTGTCCCTCCCTGGGAATTTTTGATAAAGACATTGACATGTCAGAGGAATCCTCTGTCCAGCCTTTAAAAAGTATACGTAGGAAGCAGAAGTTATGCTTTCCAACCCGAAGAAGAGAAATGAAGCAAACAACTCAAGAACTACTCCCTGCAAACTCATTGTCATGGTACATGCTGCTATGATGGCTGCATGATGCTACTTCACAGTTTCATGCTTTTGCGCAACTGCTACTCCCCTTGGCAAGCCTTTGTCCGTCCCTCCGCATCACATCATATCTTCCTGCTGAGCACATTCATTATTCAAGACTGAGTTCAAGCTCACTTCATTCATTAAGTCCCCGCTGAGCGTCCCTACTCTCAGTCCAACTGACCATTCTGTTGTTGTTGTTATTTGATCTGCCTAGTGAGAGTATTCTGTATGTCTTTGACTAGCTCAATTCACATATTTTCATTTATATAAGTATAAATGTCAGACAGAAATACAAATTCCTACTCATCACGACTCTTTTCTGCAGCCATATTACATAGTGAGTGGTGAAGCGTGGACGTCCTGGGTTGGACCAGCTTCATTTGAATCTAAGCTTCATCACTTACCAGTTGTAGAATATACAAGTTGTAATTTATTTAACTTCATGGTATCTCAGTTTTCCCTTTAGAAAGTGGGGATAATTGAAGTTATTGTGGAAATTGGGGATAATAGTAGCTATGTTATAAGTTAACTAAAAATATTAAATTATACAAATTTAAAGCATGTTGTAAGCATTGAATATGTATGAGCAATTAAATGGAGAAATTTAGCAGCTCTGTATCCACAGGCAAATTTAGACTGAGGGAAAAGCATCCATGGAGAGAAAGTCCTTTGGGACCTCTGTCAGTTGCTCCAAAAAATTAAACTCGGCCTCAAAACAGATGGGGCAGTGTTACCCAAACAGACTACTTTTTCCAAGAGCAAAGCCTTAGGACATCAGTTCTCTTCTGGCAGCATGCAGCACAATGCATTTAAAGTTTAATTAAGTAATTGGTGTTTGAGAGGGCACCAGAAAACAGACCCTGTTTCCAATGCACACTAATAAAAGCATAAATTGGTACAAAATTTTGGATATTGGTTTGGCAATATGTGTCACTATCTTCACCAAGAAATTGAACTTATAGAAATAAAGCTTGATAAAATCATCAATCATGTATGCAAATATATATAAAAGAATACTAGAGCTTTATATGTATGAAGAAAGAAGTGACACTATACAATGTTAAACAATAAGGTTAATATGTAAATTTTCCAATAAGAGGGATATTTTATTTCCATAAAACAGAATGTTACATAATCAATAAAATGATATTGTAGAATACTATAAGATAACATAAAGATGTTCATAAAGTATTATGGAACAGTCATATTTTACATTTATTATATATGCATAAAGTAGAAAAGAATTAAGATTTACCTATTTATCTAGATCATGAATTTACACACAAACATACAAATTTTAATGGGGTCTGGACAGGTCTGTACCAAAAACCACTGTTGACAGTGGTTATCAATAGGTAGTGTCATTATGTTTATCTGTATTTTCTAAATTTTTCTAAAATAAATTTGTATGATTTTTGTGAGAAAAACAGTGGCGTAGCACTTAGAATACGGGCTGCCTTTCATTTCAGTGAGGCCATATACATCAGTGTCCTAATACATTTAAAGATATTCAGACCATTTATTCCTCAATCCTCATTAGAGGAGTCACCTTGGCTTTGCCAGGGAGGGATTTAATCTTTTAATGGAATTTCCTTTGTATGAGTCCTTTGTGAAGAGAAGTCAAGGATTCTGAGGGAGATAGTCTTGTCCGAATAGTCACCTCTGCTCTTGCAAATACTGCCCTGGCTAAGTGGATGCCAGGTGAGTTCTCATAGGTACAAATTGACAATGGCCTGCCTGAGACAAGGGAGCTGGGAACATAGGTCCACTTTGAGGAAACATGACTTTCGTCCACCTGGCTGCTTTGGGTTGTGAACTCTAATTCTCAGTGGTAAGTTTGCTGCCCGTACAGAGAGGGAGGATGCCTGAACATGCTAAGTGGATCATTCGCCATGTTTTAATGTTTATGCCTACAGTAAAAAGTGAATTTTTTTAAAAAGTGTTTAACTTTGAGTACATACTAAGCAGCATTTTTTCTACTATAGGAACTACCACAGGAAAACTTTCTACTCTAAAATCTCACATCTATAAAACTCTATACACAAATAAGACCCAACATATTCATCTGGTAAAGTAATAAAATTTACCCTTTGATTTTTATGCTATAGTCTCTAATCTCGGCATCACAGCATCTTTAAATGTAGACCACCCCTGAGTCCAAGTTTTAGTCATATAGTCATGGAAACTTTCAGGTGCACAACATGTTAAGTCCAAAATGGTTAGTGCACCCATATCAATGACTTTGCTCTGACCCACTGTTATGTTGTATTCTCCTTTGTCTAATACCCTGGAATCACTTTCCAGGGAAATGTCCCCCATGGGTCTGCAATGTTTTTGTTGTGTTATCTATTTCCTTCTGATTGAGACTTTGTGCTGGTTCTTCTGGGGCATGCTGACAGACGCCAGCATTAGCCTGGCAGGATCCTCTTCTTAGTCAAAGGGCCCCTCCTCCAAGCTCAGAAACACCAGAACCAGCCAACAAGAATCAACCCCTTTCTCAAACGTCTGAATTTCAGCTTGGTGACGTTCATTTCCCAAACTTCTAAGATTTAATGATTCCAACTTACCCCTTGATTTACCTTTCCCTATGATATAGACACTTCCTACATATATGAACAGATATATAGTATACCTAATATAAGATATGGAAGATACCTTAATCTTGGTTTGTTTTTTGCATTTTGTTACCTCGTTAATAATTCTATATACCAAGTTAACAATTCCTCATGTGAAATTCTCTGTTAAAATAACTGCTGCAGTTTCTGTTTCCTAAGTAGATACTGACTGATACAGAAGTTTTTATCACCTGTGGTGCCAGGAAATGGTCCCTCAAAGATGGGATTTGGGAGTTGGCTTGCTCATGTCTCAGAGCTTGAGCACAATCCCATGCTCCTTTCAGATGAGAAATGAGATGCTAGTTAATCATAGGATATTGCAGAATTATGAGTATCACCTATGGTTGATTTTGATGAAGTGCCTTCTCAAGCAAGTTCTTGGGGACCATGGGTTTCTGCAGTGAATGGTATTCTAGCAATGTTAACTATAAAAACAGTCACATGTAATTAGTGTTGAGTTGCTAAATGTTTAACAGGTATTCTGCAAAAACAATCTTACTTGTAGTCATGGCCAGTTTCCTTGGTGTCAGTGTTCCCACCTCGGCCAATTCAAACTATGAATGTGGTGTCACTAAACATGGAGCTTGGAAGAGATGCACATGTTTGCTTCTGTTAGCTGGTTCGAGCCAGCTCCAAAACATGGTTGTATGGGATGGAGTTTTCTGACTGCACTGGAGTTTTTACAAAAACAATGACAGACTCAAATCTATAAACTCTCAGATCAACTCATGATCAGAGAACCAAAGAACTTCTAAAGTAACCTTAGAAGAATCTCTTATTTAGGAAGCCACAGAGAAAACTTTTCTGAAAACAAACACCAGAGTAGTTGTGAAGGTTGCAGAACCAGAACATAAATTGGATTCACAGTCTTGTCAAGTTTTTCATGTAAAAGTGAAGATTCTCATGGGGAAAATGTGGGCCACTGAGACTTTGAATGAGACATCTGTGTAGACTCAATGAAGCTGAGGCCCACTGGTCACTCTAGTACTTCTTCCTTGCCAGTGAGAACAACCTGCCCCCACCCCTGTTTCTAAAAAACCATTAGCTTCCCCTTGCTTGAGTATCTTGTCTTGATAATCATAAATATTATCTCCTTAGACTGTTCTGCATTCCTCTGTTATGCTTCTTGAAACATGGTAGTGTAACTGAAGTAGCTGGTTTTTCTCCTTAGGAGAAAGAGTGCTTTACACAGTGGTTCTCAAAGGATTTTTCTAGGAATAGCAGCATGTGAATCACCAGCTTGTTAGAAATGCAAATTATTGGGTCCCACCCTGGGCCTATTGAATCAGAAACTCTGGGGATGAGCTCAGTAATTTGTTTAACAACTTCCCTAGGAAATTCTGGTTCATGCTAAAGTTTGAGACCACTGCTTAAATTCTACCTGAGCAACTTACAATTTTATTTCCCTAGATTGGGAAAAAAAGCTCTTTATCATCAATTAAATGTTATGGTTTAAAAAAATTATGTAGAGTTTTTCTTCATAATAATTCTCATAAACTGTTCATATATTACAATCAAATGTGATCTTTAGTGAGGCATATCATTCTCTCTTTTGTTATTAAAAATACATAATAAAATTATTTACCATATTATTTGCCATACTAAGTAAGTCAACAAGTATTTATTGAATACTTAGTATGTACCCACTCAAGTGCTACACACCAGAGGACAGAACATATCTTTTCTAAGAAAGACATCAAAATAACATTTCATTTATCATTTGTGATGATTAAGATACATCTTCTTTAGTTATACTCTAGCAAGCTCCATTGATTGAAGATCTCACAATCTTACTGAGGAAATGAGGCTTATAAAGTGGAAACAATTAGTAATTCATACAAAATTATTTCTAGTCAAGTGACATCTTGTATATTATAAATTATCAATGCTTCACTTGTTAGATAGAGGAATTACTGTGAGTTAAAAGAGTAGTAAGTCTTCATTGGAAGTACTTGAAATAAGCTTTAAACATGAACAAAACTGTGTTAGGCAGAGACGAGGGGAGAAGGGTTTAGCTAAGGAAGAACATACAAGTATAATGGCATGAAGGTGGAGGTGAGCATATGTGCAACACAAGATGGGTATTTAGAGTAGTGAAGAAATAGTTGAATTACAGGAGCTTAATTGTATTAAATGTTAATATAATTTAGATATACTTATATTAGTAATTTAACCTGCATTGACACTGTACAGCCCATAAATCATGGAGGATTTGCAAATGTGATCTGAAATGATTGAACATATGCTAATTAACCTGAGGCTGGTGAAGAGCAGGGGAGTCTGGCCAGGAAAATGGAACAAGACAAAAGAAATTCCTGGGGTCATAGTGAACAAATGTACCTTTTGATCCTTGATTTGACCAAAAAGAGGTAAATCTAAAACACCAGAATAGCTTTAGGAAGGAAGAAAACAGTGTGACAAAATCACATAGTCTGGGACCAGAAAAAAACATATGAATGTGTTATCGTCCCATACATATTTACCATATGTCCATTTAGAGTAGGCTAGGCTTTCCTGTCTGGTTTTGTTTTTCACCTTACTTGTCAGGTTCATCCTTTTGAATTTTATGTTGAAGATTGAAGATCAGATGGGGACAGCAGAAAAAAAGAGATGAGTAAGACGGGACTGGGGAACAAATCCGGGGGATAATAAGCTATGAGGTTTAAAGGATTTATATGAAAAAGAAAAGAAAGAAAGCTGAATATTGTCATCAACTATGTGTACCCCAGCTTGTGAATGGCATAGGAAGGATATACCATTAGGCTATCTACTACTGATTTCTTGCTGTAAATAATAAAATAAATATGAATTGGTGAATGATACATCTGAAAATATTCTCACAGAAAAACCTGCAAACCAGTAATCCAGAAGAGATGGTTATGATATCTTACTTGAAAGTTTTAAGAATAGAAAGTATTATTTTCTTGATAAGTATAGCTCAATATTTGTAATATTATTACAAAGGAAGCATGATTTTATATATGTAATCCAGCGGTTCTCAATCAGGGAAAATTTTATCCCCTGGGGACATTTGGTAATGTTTGAACATATTGTTGGTTGTAAAAATCAAGAGTTGCTACTGGCATCTAGTGAATTGGGGCCAAAAATGCTTCTAAACATTCTACAAAGCATAGGACAATCTCCTACAACAAAGAATTATCCAGATTAAATGTCAACAGTGCCAAGATTTAGAAACCATGATGTATTCCAAAGCTGTTCTTTTTACATTATTGTTATAATAAAACAATAGAATGAATTTGATTATTTACTGATTTTTCTTTTTCTTTCACCTCCTGCATTTAAACTATCACAAGACTCTAGGACTCTGCTTTCCAAATTAAATCCGGAATCCTACCAATTATCCCTCTGAACCTTAGGTTTAACCATCATCATTTCCGCTTCCATTCTCATTCCTCCTACATTTTATTAGTAGCAGTGAAATTTTTTTTTAAGCATAAATAAGAATATTGTCCTCCTCTGCTCCAAATCCTCTGGGGCTCCCATTAGGATTTAAAATCAAATACAAACTTCAAACCATGACCTGTAATATGCTACAGGATTTGCTCCGTTCTTATTACTCATGATGCTTCACTGTTCACTATTTTCCAGGCACACTGGTCCTTTCCTTGTCCCAAGGACATGCCACACTCATCCTCATGACTCTGCAGTTGCATTCCCTCTGACTAGCATGTTATTCCTCCTGAGTTTGACATGGCTTTCCTTTTTCATTCTTCAGGACCCAGCTCCAGTGAAACTTTCCAAGAGGACCTATCCCTGATTTTCCTAACCGTATTTATCACTTTCCGAAATGATCTTTATGTCTAATTGTCTATATTAATTGTGTGAGTGTAAACCTCAGGAGGAAGGGACTTTGTCTTACATTGCTATCTCAGCTTCCATGTCCAGATCAATGCCTGACATGTAATAGATGGTCAGTAAATATTTGTTTAATAATACAGGAAAAAATATCCAGGTGGAGAGTGAGGAAAAGAGAGTTCCATGGAGATGGGCTGTGAAACACGGAGGCTCAGAATTAAGAGGGAGCTGAGGCTGTTGAAGACAATGAAAGAGGAGCCTCACGGCTGTCCTGGGGACAGGCCTGGAGGGACCAGAGTTGAGACTAGAGGGTAGAAAGGCAGATCACCAGGACCATATAGATTTTGTTAAGATTATAGACTTTATCATGAAGGACTGGAGATTTCTAGAAGGGTTTGAAACCAGTAGGTAATGGATTATATTACATACTGTTCATGGCATGGAACCTGAATTGATCAAGGTTGCAACTAAGTCACATTTGCATAAACAGTGAGATCATAACTTGGGTAAATAGAAGAGCTGGTGGTAAATGGAAAGCTCCTGCTAATGTTTATAATCCAACATTCAGGACTCACACTGGGTGAATGACAAAATGGCTGAGTGCCAATCAGAGAAGAAAATCCTGGGTCAAATGACACTCTCTTCTTCAATATATTGAGCATTTCACAAATTTCAGAAGACAAGTTTTCTTGACAAGTGAAATTACTTCAGTTGTGAACTTTTTCCAGAATTTTCCATTTTAAATAAATTGATTTAATTTTTCCTCTTCCATTCATGTGCAGATATGACAAATTATGTTTCACAAAATGGAAAGTGGTCAGATTCAATCAGACCATTCATTCATACATGCCTGGCTCTCAGTAATTACTTTTTATCTGAGATCATTTTAATTTGCTTTCCATTTACAAAATGAAATCATTTTGTATCACTCTACCAAGATCTCAGTGGGAATATTTTACAATATCAACATTCAGTATTCATTAATTGTTTATTTCATTTGTTTGACAATACTTATATGTATTCTCCTATGCAAGGTGCTGTTGTAGAAGCATCAAGCAGAAAGAGCATGATTGTAAAACACAATACTAAACAGTGATTTGGATGCCTATGGAAAAAACAATACAGAAAACCAGGGTCCAATGTAAATTTGAAGTGAATGTGTAATCAGGTATAACCACTTTCACAAAAATATTAATAATTTTATTCTCATTTTTGTAATTTGTAGGCCAAAATAAAATTTATGTATGAGTGTGCTCTAAAAATGGCTTAAACTTAGTCCGTGAGTTCTGTAGTCAGAAACTGAATCTACTTATCTTTATATTTTCTGTACCTAACACAGTGCTGGGCACAGAGCAAATGCAAAATATGTTTTTGAATAGAATGGAGTGAGAATAATTGTTTTTTTATTTCCTGCAAGTCATTTGGTTGTTAAATTTGATCATTGAGCAATTTATGTAAATGTCTATGAAATCTCATGTTGAAAACAGATTCCACTTTAATTATGTCCTCATTCCAGTGAGCAACATTTGGTACTTACAAAACCAGGAGCACTGTCATTTTGCCCCTTGCGTATATGTCCCATTCAGTCGTTTCACCACATGGACCCTGAAACTCCCCCAAAGATTAGCTTTTGTAAAAATATGAGTGCTTTGTTTGTACATGTATAATTTAATACTCACATCTTGTTTCACCTCTCAATTTTACTGACAATGAAATGTGGACAATTTAAGGCATGTCATTATTAATATTAAAATAATGTGAAACTAAGATAGAAGATTGTTTTGCATTAAGAAAGCCCAATGCAAACAATTTTTGCATTATCAAATTAGTAATACAAAAATGTTAATATCATTCTACAAGGATTCATGAACTTGAAATATGCTCTTATCAGCATTTTAATAGCTGATAAAAAAACTTTAGCTGAAAACATATACTTAACAAATTTTTAAACACTGAAGTAGGATTTAGATTTTAGGTTAAGCGGATGTGAGAAATAAATTAGTCAGACTGAAAGAGAACAAAATATAATGAAAACTTCCAAAATTCCAAACTCAGCAAAATGCTTATATATTTTCTTCATTTATTTCTCCAAATAATTGAATAAGAAATAACTTATTTGAAGCTGTATTTAAAGAATTATAAATATATATTTATATATAATTATATATATATATTATATACATAATATATATTGTAATATCTAATTTACTATTAAGGATTGCTATTGAGTTTCATAAAGATATTTACAAAAATAATAAATTGTCAAGTGTGATTTTTCTCAGCACCCATAGGACATGCAAAATAATGCATTTATATAAAAAGGCACAGGCATATACAGCAGTGATATATTTCATGATTGCATTAAACTAACAAAATTTTAGATACTCTTTCTAATGTAGTTGCAGGATGTTAGATCCATAAAAATATTCTTGTTGTATTTTTAAAACTTTCATTTATAAAGGGAAGAGGGTTAAAATTACCACTATTTGCAATCAGGAAAAGCATATAAGCATGTGCTGATAGTTTAGGTTGAAGTTTTGCCTTTGTTAATCACCTAAAATTGTCTTAATATTTAAATATTTTTTAATATTTAACTATTTTTTAAATATGTTCTTAATATTTAAGTATTTCTCATATTTCTTTCCAATTTGGATTGGCACCTTATATCTATTCTCCTTTTCTTTGCCCCCATGTACATTTAAAACTTTTTTACAGGCTCATACTACTCCTTTCCACCTGAGATCTGCTTGGAATCTGGGTGATTTTGGTGGTGATGGAATGACCCATCCTACGTGTGGCTCCCTGTCCCAACTCTAGACTAACCACCCAATTTTCTTTTCCACACCTGGAAAAGCCCATCCGTCTGCAGATCAGTACCTCTATGTTTCCTGTCTTCGAGTAGAATTCCCTGGTCACACTATTATATTCCTCAGTCCATTTTGTCTCCACACTCCTATGGTAATTATTCAAGTCACATCAGCAAAGACCTAATTTATAGAAAAATACAGAACCCAAAATACAGAAACTCTCTCAGCCAACTGCTGCTACCAGGTCTTAATTGTTATCAGTTCTGTATCCTTTACTCTTGATAGAATTGAAGACTTTGTTGTATCTGAGACTAATTCTTTCACCTCTGCTCAGGGTCACATCTCCTCCTGTCTTCTCAGAAACCGGCCCATTATTTAATTCTCTTCTCTTTTACTTGGTTACAGGTCATAGTTTTGTACTTCTCTCCATGTCCAATCTTTTTTGACAATATTTAAACTTAAGAATGCTACATTGTTGGATGTTCTGTTTTCCTTCGAAATGTTTTAGATTTTATTTTTATTGTACTTATTGGTCTCCTGGAATCTTTAAGCTTGTTTTTTAGAGCTTTAATAGGGTAAATCAGAGCCAGCCTCATGGGCATGTGACCAATTTGCTAGTTTTTAATGGGGAGGGAACAAGACCAGTATCAGTAACTCCACTATGGCCAGAAGCAGAAGCTCTGTCTTTGTCTCCCACCTTTTAAATATGCTAAGGCGTCTCCCATATTAAAACTACTTCTCATTTCTTACATACCTAAACATTGACCATCATCTCTGCCAGTAAAACCAGAGGGGTTAAATATTATAGATAATTAGTAAAACCTGATAGAATTTTTTTTATTATTATCCACTTTGAAACTATTACCAGCAAGTCCTGTTGAATCTGCTTCCAAAAAATGTTTCTAATTTATCTACCTTCCATCTCAAATACACAGCCAACTCATTCTTGTCTCTTATCTCATACGGCAATGACCTCCAAAGTGGTTTCTCTAGTTTCAATCTTGTCCCGGTTCTTCACAAACTAGACAGAGGAACTATTTAATAGATCAGATTAGATCACATCCCTCTGGCCAACATATTCAGATGTCTTCCTTATCCTATTTAGAATAAAATGCAAACCTTGGCCTTATACAATCTAATCTCTGCAACTCTCTCTGACTGTCTGTTTATTTTCTCTTTATGAAAGACACTCCAGCCACAGTAGCCTTCATTCTTTTTTTTTTGATATCAATGTTTTGATATATGTGTACATTGTGAAGTGATCACCAGTCAAGCTAATTAACATATCCATCACCTCACATCCTTACCATTTTCTCTCTCTGTCTTCCTCTCTCTCTCTCTCTCCCTCTCCATAATGAAAACACTTAAGACCTACCCTCTTCCCGTTTTCTAACCCATGAGGCTCATTTAGTCTAGGGCTTCTCTAGTTCGTTGGGTAACTCCTTCAAATCAGCACATAGTATCCACCAGCAATTCGAAGAGTTGGATGAATGCCATATTTTAACTTTCAAAAAGATAAATTGAAGAATCTGTATTAACAAAAGAAAATTATGGAATTTCTGGACTTAGACAAATCTAGGTTTGAATCCATGTTTAGTCACTTTTTAGACGAAAACCATCCTTAACCCTTCTGAGTTACAGTTTCCTCATCTATGTATTAAATTTGGATAATAATCTCTGCTTCACAGCATAACATATTAAGGACACATTTTTGAGGCTTAACATATAGTAGGCACTTAATGAGTGCTAGCTCTTAATACAGTAAAAAGGAACTGAAGGACAGGTGCGATTATACACACAAACACACAGATGGACATATACAAGAAATCATTTAATACATTCATTCACATATATGCCATTTGAGTTTCAATTTCTAATGGATTACTCCTCTGAAAGGTTTTAATCTTGGGGTCTCTTTATGAACTGTAGACTATGGGGTTCTTTTTTGAACACAAGCATTCCTTAGCTCACTCTACACTATTAATACTCTGTCCACTTACAGTTTTAGTCTGTCATTTTCCTATATTAGACAATATGGAGGCAGCAAGAAGATGATCTTAGACATGCACTAAATCTGTAGTCCTTTTGCTGCACATTATTTGTGTAAATGTATATGCTAATCAACATAACATTCCATATTCAACATACAGTGCTCGTATTCTAAATCTACATAGAGGAGCCAAATTAAATTCAGGGTAACTTCAGTCACATACAACCTCTCTAGCTTCTGGCTTCCTGAGGCTCTTCATTCAGGACCCTCAGTGAGGAGATTCTGGAGACTGAACTGAGAGATTCTGCACATGAGCCTTCTGTTCAGGTATGACAGGTAAGGTTACCTGAGCATCCAAGTGATTGCACCCAGATGGAGTATCTTTGACCTCCTTTTAATCAGATCTGCTGAATATAACTCTTAAAATGACAAAAGAAATTCTAACAATGGCCCACGGGTGTATATTTCTTTTTAATTTCAGTAATGGACATCAATAACATTTTCACCAAAAGCCATTCCATAAGAAAAGTAACCAAATGTATCTAATCTAGGTAATTATTTTGAAATTTAAATGATTTTTTTTTTTTTTTACTGTTGTTTTGAGTAGTTCCTCTCAGCTTGTGGTCTTGCAATAATTAAATTAGACCTTTAACTGAGCCATATTATCTCAAAGGAACTGAAAATATGAAAGAAAAATGAAAATTTGGTTTTGATCTATAAAATAGACCTTAGAAATCTTATCAGATAAAATTTAAAACATTAACCTTAATACTAAATAATTAGGCTTTTCTTGGGATAATCATTTCTGAGACCCCAAAATGCTAAGGGAATGAGAACATGCATTTGAGAAGAATGCATGATGATAGAAGAATGAGTGTTTCTCCAGAGAAGATGAAGCTCAAAGAAGGGGAAAATTAAATTCAGGAGAGCAAACTTTAGTGCTTCCTTTCCCCTACTCTGGACAAAGCCCCACTGGGCAAATGATTCTATAGGGATTTAGGTGTGGCATTGACCTAGTGAACTGTCTTTAATAACAGATTCAATAGAGAAAAGATCAGCACATGCAAAGTATGCTTTAGCATAGTTGTTCTCAAAGTGTGGTGCTTGGCTAGCAGAATCAGCATCAGCTGCTATCATGTGAGGAAGGGAGATTATTAGGTCCCACTCCAGACTTATTGAATCAGAAACTCTGGGAGCAAGGAGATGGCAGTCTGCATTCTAATAAGTCCTCCAGAGGATTTTGATGCAGATAAATGATTCTGGTTTAAGGACCACTGGCAGTGGATGTCTGCAGAGGACAGAGTATTGCCAGAAACTGTTGACCAGGAAACAAGAACACTCTGAGAGACAAGTCCAGAGGTGGGGTGTCTGGGCGGAATTTTAAATTGATTGAGTTTAAAACTGAATTGACTGAGAAATTACTAGATTTGAGAATACTAACTTGTGATTTATTAATTTTTCTGCATCACGAAAAGGGGGACATTGATCTCTTAATAAAAAGACTTAAAATTTCACATTTTCTTGCATTGGAAACCCATACACACCATATATAAAACATCTTTATCTCAGTGTCTTTATACACACACACACACACACACACACACACACTTGAATTTTTTACCACTGTCTATATAACATTTGTGTAAAGGTAATATCTATATCTGTATATTAGTTATATGTAATATCTATCTGAGTAATATATATTGGAATATTTATTTGTTTATTTATTTCTCTTTCTTTCTCGTTCCTCTCTTCTTTTTTTCCAACTTCCATCCCCCCTTCCCTCTGTCCTCTCCTCCCTTCCTCCCTTCCTTCCTCTCTTTTCTTTCTGAGTTTCCCAAGTTTCTAAAAACTTTTAAAAGTTATATGTCCGTTAAGAAAATATACTGACTTAGATTTCTGGTCAAGATGGTGGCGTGGGTAAACACTGTGCTCACCTCCTCTCACAACCACATCAAAATTACAGTCAAACTACAGAACAACAATCACTGAGAATTGCCTGAAGTCTAGCTGAACAGAACTCTTATAACTAAGGACATACAGAAGAAGCCCTGTGGAGACTGAGAGGAGGGGTGGAGATGCAGAACGAGCTGTTCCCACACCAACATGTGGTGATTAAAGATCAGGAGAGATACCTCAGCTGCAAAGGACCCCCCTGAGGAACGAGAGGACCCAGACCCACACCAGGCTCCCCAGACCAGGGTTCAAGTGCTGGAAAGAGAAGTCCCCACAGCTTTTGGCTGTAAATACCAGCAGAACTTGTGATTGAATGAGATGGAGGGTGGCTGGAGTCCCAGACATTCCTCTTAAAGGGCCCACACACTCATTGACAACTCACTGTCTTTGAGCCTGAGCACTGGGGCAGCAGCACAAAAGGTGCCAGAGAGCTATGGGGAGGAACTGAATTGCATGACTAAGGGTTAGGGCGGGAGGGGCAGCTTTCTCCCAGACAGAAGTGTTGGCTGAAGCCTCTGCTCCTTTGTTGAGCCCTCCCCACTCCCAACATGCAGATGCCACCAGCCATAATATCTGAGTCTCTGTCAACCTGGCTAACACCATTCACCACCTTCCTGGTGATTCCCTGAGACCTTGCCCCATCCACCTTGCAGGACCACCCAAGCCGCTTCCAGTGACTTTTCCATACAAATGGCCTCTCTGGCTCATGCTGTGGACTATCCTAAAGTCATTCAATGGCTCACAAAACCCAAACAAGCAGTGTCTGGTCTCATCATCCCCCATTCCTCTTGCTAAGCAGCCTCAGGCCTCGCACTAGCAGCCTGCCTCGGTTTGCAGATTGGTATCTCCCAAGCACCTCCAAACCCAGTACAAATGGCAAGCATGTGTATATCACTTTGTACCTCATACCAAGGGGTCCAGCACCAGGCATAAGCAGTGGCTAAACTTAGCCTGCAACAGAGCTCCTCCAAAGAAGCACCAGAACCAACAGACCTGGTTGGCATCAGACCACATGAAAACACCACCCAAACACCACCACAAAAGACAGATTGAGCAGGCATTAGACCCTGCTAAAGTGAATCCTGCTCCATAGGGTCAGCCCTGCACAATAGCTTCAAGACTGTGGTCACAGCCAGTCCTCACAACCAAGCTGCAAGAGGGTCAATCCCTCCAATTGACATGCAAATAGTAACCAAGGCTCAGCTGCAACAGGAGGACACACACAGCCCACACAAAGGATACACCTGCAGCACCCAGCTCAGGTAACGAGGGAGACTGTGTCACTGAGCCCCACAGCACACCTCCTACATAAGCCCACTCTACAAAGACTACGAGGCATAGCAGCCCTACCTAGTACATAGAAACAAACACAGGGAGGCAGTCAAAATGAGGAGATAGTCATGTCCCAAATAAAAGAATAGAACAAAGCTCCAGAAAAATAACCAAATAAAATGGAGACAAGCAACCTACCAGATGCAGTGCTCAAAACACTGGTTATAATGATGCTCAGTGATCTCAGGGCAAATATTAATAAAGAGATAGGAAACATAAAAATAGAGATAGAAAACATAAAATGAACTAGCCAGAAATAAAGAAGACAATAACTGAAATGAAGAATACATCAGAGGGAATCAACAGTAGATTAGATAAAGCAGAGGATCATATCAGCAATTTAGAAGATATGGTGGCATAAAACACCCAATCAGAACAGCAAAAAGAAAAAAAGCAAAAAAGTGAGGATAGTTTAAGAGGCTCTGGGACAACATCAAGTTTACCAACGTTTGCATCACCAGTGCACCAGAAAGAGAAAAGAGGGAGCAAGGAGTTAAAAACCTATTTGAGGAAATAATGATGGAAAACTTCCTTAACCTGCTAAAGGAAATACCCCATGAAGTACAGAGAGTTCCAAACAAAATGAACCCAAAGAGATCCACACCGAGACACATCATAATTAAAAAGCCAAAGTTTAAAGACAGCAAGAGAAAAGCAGTTATTTACCTATGAGGCAACTCCCATAAGACTGTCAACTGATTTCTCAACAGGAACTTTGCAGGCCGGAAAGGATTGGCAGGAAATATTCAAAGGGATGAAAAGCAAGGACATAAAACCTAGACTATCCTACCAAGCAAAGCTATCATTTAGAATCAAAGAACAGATAAAGGGCTTCCCAGACAAGAAAAAACTATAGAGTTCATCACGACCAAACCAGTATTACAAGACATATTAAAGAGACTTGTTGAAGCAGAAGAAAAACTATCAAAAACATTAATAATAAAATGGCAATCACAAAACATCTATCAAAAATTACTTTAAAAGGAGAGAGATCCAAGATGGTGTAGTAGATAAACACTGTGCCTACTTCCTTCCATGAACACATTAAAATTACAACTAAATTATAGAATAATCATTCTGGAGAACCATATGAAGTCTGGCAGAACAGAAGTTTTATAACCAAGGATATAAAGATGAAGTCATGTGGAGGCTGGTAGGAGGGGCAAAAAAGTGAAACAGTCTGGCCCTAAACCTTTGTGTGGTTGTTGAGAATCAGGAGGGATATCTCAGCAGGGGGGTTTTCTCCTGGAGGTTTGAGGGAGACCACAGCCCCACACTTGGCTCCCCAGCCCAGAGTACTGGTACTAGAAAAGGATCCACTACAATATCTGGCTGTGAAAAACCGTGCGGATTCCCACCATCTGGGTGGGAGAGAAGGCTGCAGGAAACCCAGACATTATCTTAAATGGTCCACGCACAGACTCACTCGAAGGCATTCACCCTGGGCTCCAGCAGAGGAACTGTGACTTGGCAGGTGTTGGAGGCAGACGGGGAGCAGACTGAGGTGTGTGGTTTTGGGGAAAAGCCTGGAGGACAGTTACCATTTTCCTTTTGTGGGATCCTTCACCTGTGCAACCAGTAGGTAGGTGCTATCTTTCCTGTGTTGAGCCTACCCCACATGGCCAAGTCTGAATCTGACTGGCCTGATGAGCTCCTCTGCTCCATCCTGCTGACTCACTGGGATCCCACCCCACCAAACTAGCACACAACTAGAGTCACTTTCTCCTGAGCAGCCAGCCCCACCCACATTGAACTCTTTCTTGGAAAACTTTCGGATTCATGGGCCCCAGGCAGGCAGCAACTGGCCTAGGTGTGCTCTGAGACTTTTTCTGAGTAGCTCCAGGCTCAGCACTGGCACCCAACTAGAGTCTACACTAACCTGGTGACCACAATTCTTCCCACTCCAGTGACTACATGAGACCCTACATCACCCAAATTGAGTACTGCCTGAGGCCTTACCAGTGGCTGAAACTGAAGGAAGCCAGCAGGTGGCAGCGCGCCTCTGGGTGTCCTGATTTTTGGGAGAGCTACCCCAAGCCCAGTACCGGTGGCAGCTGATCTGGGTTTGCAGTGTGGTCTGTCCTACCAGCCTCCAATGTTAGCACAAGCAGCAAACAACCCTGGATCGCTTTGTAGCTCCTACCAATAACATAGAATTGCTTCTTCTCCATTTACCCTGACAAACAGATGCATAACTTGACAGTTAATCTCCTTAGGTTTTATTGTTTGTTTTCCACTCATATCTGTGCTATTCCCTGCTAGCCAATTAATTTCTATAACATACTGGACTCTCATTTAATGGTTCAATAAATTTCTGTTTTTGTTATATAATAAAGTGATCCAATAAGTAAGATAACTTTTTGAAGTTAATATGCTCAGAGGCTCCCAGAACAATCAAAATATTTCACATTTCCATTAATATTATTGTAAAAATTACATTCTAAATTCTCTCTATAAACTTGTAATCTAGCTCTAAAGATGTGCTTTAATTCATTGAATGAATCTCCTAGAAAATGTATGCACCTTAAAAAACAGTATGAACTCTCAGTTATAAAATGCATAAGGTCTGAGCATCTACTGTATTTATACAGTAATTATAGTTGATAATTATAGTTGATAACACTGTATTTTATACTTGATGTTCTCAAAACAAGTAGGGTAAATATGTGAGGTGATGGATGTGTACATTAACTGGGAGACTCCTTTTATAATGTACATGTCAAATAATCACATTGGATACTTTAAATATCTCACCATTTTATTTGCTAAACTTCAATAAAGGTGTTTTTAAAATTTTTAAAAAGGATTATATAATTGACGATATTCACTTACAATGAGGAACACGTCTATTTCTGTTTAAATTATATGTTTATTTCATTTGAAGTTTATCTCTCAAATTTAAAATATTCAGTAAAAACATGATTAAAATTATAGATGTTCCACAAAGCTTCTCAAATCCGTCCCATTAAAAATTGAAATATAATGTCAAGTCATGATTATCAAACTTAATCCATTTAGTTTCTCCAAAATAATTTTGTCGCTTTTCACTCATGAAACTTTTCTTAGTAAATTTGTTAAGTGCTTTATTTAGAAAAAAAGAAAAGTTCATAAATTAATGTTTTGACTATATCACATAGCTGTTGGCCAGAGTAAGCCAGGTAATAATTTAACTATAATAAACAAGTTGATAAAAACGTATTTGGAACAAATCTTTTTGTCACTATATACATTTCCCAATTGACTCTACATTATCATTTATTTGAGTTGCATGTTTTTAAATAGAGATGATAAGAATCATTTTGCAAGCCTCTTAGGGTAATTAGAGATACTGCATGACATATGCATTGCACAGTGTTCGATAAATGTCTGCTGTTTTTATTGAGTACCCAATTATTTTTCATTCACTTTCATTTCATATTCATTTCCAAAGAAGAGAATGATCAAATTAAGGATTGAGACAATTATGCCTTCATCATAAGGATGGTGGAAGGTCAAAGGTAATGGCCATAGAAGTGAAAGTGTTTTCAACTATAAAGTTTGTGTGTGTACACTGGCATAGACATTTTCAAGGCATGTGAAACAAGGTTATTGCCACCATAGAGGATCAGAGCCAAAGAAGACATCAGCTGGACCAGCTGGAGGCACAGGCGGTGCAAAGCTGCAGTGAGCTTTTAGGTTTTGGTTCAGAAATGGGATCTTGTCAGCACCCCTGAGATCATCAAGCCCAGGTAGGAGGACTCACAGTGAACAAAAACACGAGACACCAACATATGAGTCAGGCTGCCTAATTATCTCAATTTACAATTAGAATTACACTGATCAGAGGATTCCAAACACGTCCATCCTCTTGATACCCATTCTTACCATTAGAAAAGACTATGAAGAATCAGAAATATGAAAGTACGTTGGAAGACCTCAAAATGGCATGTGTTATTAAGGTCAAGCTTTTAAATTATTTGTATAGATGGCAAATTTATGTATTCTGTTTTGGCTTTTCCTATTTCCATTTTCAAAATTAGGAAAATGTCTTACTCTTTTTATCAAATAGTGATTATCATCAACAACCAAGGAACTCCAAGGAGTAGTTTACCTTCAAGAAACAGAGAGAACGTTACTCTAAGTCAGATGGAGAAAGACAAATACCATATGATCTCACTTATATGTGGAATATAAAGAATAGAATTAATGAACAAACTAATCAGAAATAGTCTCAGAGATATAGAATAAAAAACTGAGGGCTGCTAGATGGGAGGGGGGTGGGGATGAGAGAGAAGGTGAGGGGATTAGAAAGCACAATCGATAAACACAAAGTTGCCATGGGGATACGAGAGATAGTTTGGGGAATATAATCAATAATGTAAAGATTGTAGGATATCCGATGGACACTTGTCTTTTTAGGGAGACCACTTCATGGACGGTGTAGGTGCCTGTTCACTGCACTGTAACCTGAAGCTGAAGCTCAATAATAATGAATGCTAACTATAATTTAATATTATATATAATTTAATTGTGTATATATATATATATAGTCACAGGATGTGGAGTACAGCATAAGGAATAGAGTCAGTGGAATTGTGCCAGCTATATATGATGTCAGAGGGGTAATAGTTTGGGGTAATAGTTATCACTTTTGAGGGATATAAATGTCTAACTATTACATTGTTTTGTACCCCTGAAGCTAATAATAATAATAATAATAATAATAATAATAATAATAAAAGAAACAGATAGTGAATGTTAGTGTGTTAGTGTGTGTGTGCGTGTACGTGTGTGTGTGTGTGTGTGTGTTTGTGTGTGTGTGTGTGTGGTCTCTCTGTGGGACGAAGAAAGGGATAGAGAAGTGGGAAATAAAGAAATGGAAGAAAACCTGCTTACATAGCAAGCAAAATGTCATTACTGCCACACAGGCTCATATTAATACTCTCACGTAACTCTGGAGTTAGAGGGTATGTTGCACTTTATATTCTCCATTCTAAAGTGGGGAACTACATCTCAGAGTAGGCTTTTTTCTTTTTCTAAAAAAATTAGTTTTCCATGACTATTTAGAAATACTATTTTCACATGTATTTTTCTTTCTTATCTCTGAAATTTCATAACTGTTCCTTTTATTCCATTCTTTTCTCCTCTTCATTACATTCAAATATATTTTCTTCATATTTCCTTCTTTCAATGCTTATTTCTTTGTTCTTATTTTTACCTATTCTCCAGTTCTAGGCATCATCTTAATTTTACTTTGTCTCTGGGACTCTTACCTTATTCACCAGCCTGAATTATATCCTTATTCCTATCACAATGTGAGTGATTTTTATTTAACTCTTTTCCTAAGGACTAGGTAAATGAATTCCTTTGTCCATTAATATATGCAGCCAATATCCCTTAAACACACAGAGTGTACACAGCACCCACGTTGGCCTCCCAAAACAGGCCAGGAAAGTTACAAGATGCCAGTGCTCTTGGTGGCAGTCCTAGAAGGGACAGAAATGATCCTCCTTGTCTATTCCCCAAAGCAAAAAAGTATATGAAAGTGGACAGATAACCATTGCTCCCAGAATGTTTTTTCTTACAGGGGCTATGAGGAAAACTACTCTTCTTAGACTAAACTGAATATCCATTTTACTCACAGAAAATAGCATTTGAAAAATGACATTAATTCTCTAAGGTAGTACATTACTGCATTGCTTTAAATGATCCCCAAGGGGCCTGAAAACTTAATTGGATTCCCTGCAATTATGAAATTGTATCAGGAAGCAACTTAATAAACAAGATATTGTCTTTGGAAGAGCAAAGACACTGAATAATTCTCCTTTGTTACTCACAGGCAGGCATGCCTATATTCATTCAAGGAATGCCAATATAGAAAAGTATTTATAATTTTCCTTTTTATAAAAATGTTTATTTATGAAATTTTAAGCAAAAGGATGAACTAATTATTCAGCAATATTGAGCTCTTCCTGAATCCTAAATGCCTTAAAGCATGATTTCTTCTCTTCATATGGCAGATACTGTCCAAATTAAGATGTCCTTTGAGTGTGAACTTGGAAGGCTATGGGAAACCACTGCCATGCTTTTCTCATTTTCTACCTCAACTTATAAAGGTTAGTTGTAGGTAAAGGAAACTCTCATCTTTATTCTACACTCTTATGCCTTCACACAGGACAAGTCAATCTTAAACTTATCATTAACCTACATAATTTCACTAACCACTGTCACCCCGATAAATTAAAAAAAAAAAAGATTGGCAAGAGGTAAGCATTCTCTGGGTACATTCATTGGTGGTGGGTTTAAGGCATTAAAGCAGTGCTCGTGCTTGTCATGACGTTGTGACTCTGTTTTCCTGTGGACCCAACTGGCTTCTGGTTTCCTGGCTTCTTGTTTATAATCTCCAGGAAGGAACCACTCGTCCACTAGCTGGGATCCACTCAGAGGACTGGTCACGCATGCTGCGGCTTCTCCACCTACATCTAAATTTAATTCAGGCTTGTCTTGGGAGGCCTGCTGGAGCCTTTTTCCTGGCTTTATTAGAGAGCCTTATACTTGCGGGTTTGGGGAACTTCTGTGGCCCCTTAATAAAACTGAAAAGTTGCCATCTCACTTGGCCAGAGTGTTTTGCTAGTAACTGATTGGACCATGTTAAGAACAAAATCTCATGTACTATAGGTACAGAGAGAGCTGGGTTGAATTCCAATTCAGAGTCTACCTAACTGTGAAAAGTTGACAAGTTTATTTAAGTCACTGAACCCTGGGTTCTTAATTTTAAGTTGTGTAAAATTAACTGTAATAACTTTTTGAAAATTATAGGTAATAAGTGGAAAATGCCCAAAATAACACCTTATAATACTTGTATATAGAGAGATTGAGAGTTTAATAAGAGCACTGATTAGGTGTGAATAAAAATTAGTCTTCTTATTAGTGTTGGCTTTTTTGTGATTATTTGCCATATTCATTAGGGCTTGAGCAGTCGAGGAAAAGCTTAATGAATACAAATTTAGTTGGAAAAAGAAAATAAAATTTCCAAATTATGAAATAAATCCTGGCTCCAAATGAACTCTCCAACTGTTAAAGATAGAATCTAAATGTCTAACAAAAAAGTATAGCTTATTATATATCAAAGATAAAAAAAAAAAAAAACCTGTTATTCTGAAAAGGAACTTTAATGTTCCAAAGTAAGACATAGGGAAAAACTTCAGCATTCCATTTGGAAAAATTATTGAAGTGTAGCAAATAGACATAATGTGTTTTTTTTCCCCTAGTACCAAACCAGTACAAAAAGCCTATGCAGCTCTTAGAAAATGTGTAGGCAAAACTAATTAACATTTCAGAATTCTGTGCTAACAGGTTATAATTTCCTCCATTAAATAATAGGGTACATGAGTTAAATATACCAATTATGAACCATATGGCCTTTGGGAGAATTTTGGAAAAACGATTTTCATTTCTATAAAAAAAGAAATAATTTTTTTTTCATCAGTTATGGTATTTACTGAGGCAACAGAAGCCTTAAGCAGAACAGTTTTTCACACACAAAATGCTTTCGGTTGGGTTTCAGAAAGCACCCCCACAGGTTCAAGCTCCTCTGGAATTCCTGTTGTCCTGGTACCCCAGCAGTGCACTTGCTGAGGAGTCCCGACCTCCAGGGCCAGCTTGCGTCCTTGGTTTTCTCAGGATGATGATAGCAGCCCTCACAAGGTGTCAAGCCGTTGGCTAAACTCCTTTGTGTTGTTGGAGAAGGTCAGTGAGAGGACATGACTGCTTGTTGACCTGAGAGTTAGACCTGGGCAATTGGAACCTCCTCCGCCATCCTATCTTTGAAATGTACATTCTGCCCACCATTTTCACAGTGGCAGCCGTTTCAAGAAAACATACTTTCAGAGCAATGTGTTGCTGAGACCATCTGAACGGTGTATGTGACTGAACCCCATTAAGGCCTGTATATAAACTTGTAAGATCCTGGCAGGTGGGTGCAGAAATGTACTGTTTTGCGGCCACCTAAGACATGCCTTGTTGGTAAGTTCCTTTGCTTACTGAACCGGCCCCTAGCAATCTGGAGTGGTCTGCCTCTTCCTTAGGTCTCTCCTTGCTCTTCAGGTATGGCGGGCCAGTTTGAATTTCAGCCTGGGAAACTCCCGAGGTTTGGAACCAGCACATGTTTTATTGTATTTAATCCTCATACACCTTCGGATTTTGGTTATATAGTTGCCCCATTTCATAGCCAAGAGACTTGGACCTTGGGCTAACTCACCTGCCCAAGGTCATGGGTTGACACAGCAGGGCCAGGATGCAGATCCAGATGCATCTGTCCCCAAAGCCCCCATTTGTGGCCACATGGACAGGTGCAATCTCCATCACTGAGGACCTCAAGTCACTTGAATACTGCTTTCCACTTCAACAGAATGATTGGCCTCAACTTCTTGAGCACAAGATTGCACAGTAGGTTTGCATTAGGATATTTAATATAGAAGTTTAGATCGTTAATTGAATATATTTATTTTTTCTCATATAAACTTTCCTGTGATATTTTTCCCTGGTTCAGTTGCATCACACAAATTTTGAAATGTTGTGCTTTCGTGTTCAATTAAAAATATTTTGCAATTTGCTTTTCTGAATGCACATCTAATTGTTCACAAAGCCTGTTTTGGAAATACTTTCCTTACTTCATGGGACTGTTTTGGTGTTGTAGAAAATTAATGAGTTGTGTATATGTGAGTGTAGTTCTGGGGACTCTGTTTCATTGATCTATTCTTTATGTTGGTACCACACTATCTTGTTTATTTTACCTTTATAGTAGCTTTTCAAGCCTGATAATTTAGGTCCTCTACTATTTTTCCCTCTAAAGAAAAATATTATTTAGAATATTTTCCATTATTTGCATTTCCTTATACATTTTAAATTCAGTTTATCATTCTTAACAGAAGAAAAAGAAGGAGGGGGAGAGGAAAGGGGGAGGAGGAGGGGAAAGAAGTAAACAAAGCCAAAATCTTTCTGAAAATTTACTAAATATATATACCAATTTGGAGAAAATTGACATAATGATATGGAGACTTTCAATCCACAGATATGGCATTTCCTTTTTTATTTAGGTCTTCTTTAATTTCCCTCAACAATATTTCAAATTTTTTCAATATACAGACTTACACGATTTTTATTAAATATATAACTTAATATTTTTGTGCTGTTGATACTATTGTTAATCATACCTCTTAAATTTCATTTTCTAAAACTTTGCTATTGACAAAGACTGTCTTCTTGACTGTATTCTACTCAGGTTCCCTCAAACATTTCAATTAAGTTGTGACTTTGGGATTTTTGTGTTCATCTCTGCATTGTCCAATTTTAGCAAGAATCCTGTGAAACAGGTTTAGCTAGAATACCCTATCCTCCATATCTGATCACTCTTGATATTTAGTCAGGTTGCTCATCCTCCACAGCCCCGAGGTGATGTCTCGTCTTTCTGGACTCTCTTCAGCAAAAATCTTGTTAGATCAGTTTAGCCAAAATCTCGCCCACTCCTTACCTTGATGTTTTCTCTTAGGATTCTCTCATCCACTGACCGCTACCCTGCTCCTCGGCTATATAGTCTCACTTGCCCATCCTGTATGCAGAGTCGAACCCAATCTATTTCCCACACTGCAAGACCCCATTGCAGTTGTCCCTACACCTATCACCATGTCATCCTTGAATACAGTATATCTTTATAGCACTTTTTAAAATATGGCTAACATACAATAGTGTATTAGTTTCAGGGGTACACAATAGTTATTCAACATTTATATACCTAATGAAGTGATCACCATGATAAGTTCAGTAACTGTCTTATACCATCCCACGCTATCAAAATATTATTGACTATATTCCCTATGCTGTACATTACCTCCCCATGACTTGTTTTATACCTGGAACTTTGGACTTCTTATTCCCCTTTATCTTTTCTCCTCCTTTTTAAATTTTTCAATTACAGTTGACAATCAATATTATTTATATTAATTTCAGGTGTACAGCATAGTGGTTAGACATTTAATAATTTAAGAAGTGATCCTCCTGACTATTCTAGTACCCAACTGGCACTACACATAGTTATTACCATATTATTGATTGTATTTCCTATGCTTTACTTTACATCCATTGACTGTTTTGTAACTTCCTATTTGTATTTCTTAATCCCTTTACCTTTTTCAATCTGTCCCCAAACCCCTCCCATCTATCACCCTAATAGATCAAGTACCCACCTGACACCATACATTGTTATTACACTATTATTAATTATATTCCTTACATTATACCCTACGTCCCCATGACTACTTTGTAACAACCAATTTGTATTTCTTAGTCCCTTCCCCTTTTTTACCTTCTCCCAACCCCCTCCCATCTGACAACCATCAAAATGTTCTCTGTATCTATGAATTTGTTTCTGTTTCATTTGTTTGCTTATTTTGTTCTTTAGATGACACTTATAAGTGAAATAATATGAAATTTATCTTTTGCTGTCTGACTTACTACACTCAGCACAATACCCTCTAGGTCCATCCATGTTGTTGGGGATGGTAAGATTGTATTTTTTTAAATGGCTGAGTAATATTCCATTGTATATATGTACCACCTCTTCTTTATCCATTCATTCATTCAGGGACACCCAGGTTGCCTTCATATCTTGGCTATTGTAAATAACGCTGCAATGAACATATGGATGAACATGTCCCTTCGAAGTAGCATTTTGTGTTTCTTTGGATAAATACCCAGAAGTGGAACTACTGGGTCCTTTTTTGTCTCTTGTGATAGCCTTTCTTTTAGACTCTGTTTTATCTGATATAAGTATTGATACTCCAGATTTTTTTGTTTGTTTGTTTCCATTTTTATGAAATATATTTTTCCATACTTTTACTTTCACTCTGTGTATATCTCTTGATCTGAAGTAAGTCTCTTGTAGGGAGCATATGTGTGAGTCTTATTTTCTTATCTATTCAGCCACCCTATTTCTTTTGATTGGAGCATTTAATCCATTTACATTTGAAGCAATTGTTGATAGATATGTAGTTATTGTCACCTAATTATTCATATTTTTTATCTTTTTTTTTCATCTTAAAGAAGTCTAAGATTCCTTGTAACACCGGTTTGGTGGTGATAAACTCCTTTAGCTTTTTCTTGTCTTGGAAGCCCTTTATCTGTTCTTCGATTTTAAATGACATCCTTGCTGAGTAGAGTATTCTTGGTTGTAGGTCTTTGCTTTTCTTTTATTTGGGATATGTTTCTCTGTCTCCCCATTTTGGCTGCCTCCCTGTGTTAGTTTCTGTATACTAGGTAGGGCTGCTATGTCTCCTGGTCTTAGTAGAGTGGCCCACTGTTGTAGGTGTCCTGTGGGGTCCAGTGGCTCAGTATTGTGGTCACCAGAGATGCATGCTCCAGGAGTGTCCCTTGTGTGGGTTGTGTGTGCCCTCCTCTTGTAGTTGAGCATTGATTGCTATAGACATGCAAATTGGTAGGACAGGCCCTCAGGTTGACTGGCTGTGGGATTTGGCCCCATCCACAGCTTATGGGCTGCTGTGCAGAAGGCTTAGTCTACTGAGTGGGATTTGCCCCAGGATGCTCTGGTGACTGTTGAGACTGCCTTTTGTGTGTGCCAATTGTGGGGCTAATTGGGTGGTGCTTTGCTGTGATCTGAAGCCAACGTCCAAGTGTGTTGGTTCTGGGACCTCTTGGGAGGGGCTTCAGTGCAGGCCCAGGTCACCCACTAACTGTGACTGGCTGGGGACTACCTGGTAGGAGCTACAAAGTGATCTGCAGTTGTTCTCTGCCGGTGCTAAAGTTGGAGGCATGTGGGAGAGACTGCGCTGCGAACTGAGGATGGCTTCCACCAGTACTGGACCTGGGGTAACTCCACACAAAAAAGCAAGACACCCTAAGGCCTGCTGCCACCTGCTGGCTCCATTCAGCCACTGATAAAACCTCATGCAGTACTCAAGTTGGGAGAGGCAGGGTCTCATATAGTCACTAGAGTGGGAAGAGTTGTGGTCACCAAGTTAATGCAGGCTCCAGTTTGATGCCAGTGCTGAGCCTGGAGCTACACAGAAAAAGTCTCAGAGCACACTTAAGCCAGTCACTGCCCACCTATGTCTCACAGAATCTGAAAGTTTTCCAAGAAAGAGTGCAATGTAGGTGGGGCTGGCTGCTAAGGAGAAAGTGCCTCTAGCTGTGAATTGGGTGGGGTGTGTTCCCAGTGAGTCAGTAGGTTGGAGCACCAGAGCTCGCCAGGCCAAACAGGTTCAGATTTGGCCATGTGGAAGCAGGCTCAACACAGGAAAGATGACACCCACCTGCTGGCTGCATGGCAAGAGGACCCCACAAATGGAAAATGGTGACTGTCATCCAGCCCTTTTCCCGAAACCACACACACATCAATCTTCTCCCCATGTGTCTTCAATGCCCCCCAAGTCACCATCCCTAAGTGCCTGCAAGCAAGTGGGCCTGTACATGGGCCATTTAAGAGGATGTTTGGGTTTCCCAAAGTCGTCTGTCCCATCCGAAAGGTCAGAATCTCCACTGTTTTCCACAGCCAGGTATTGTGGGGCCTCCTTTTTCTGGCATAAGTACTCTCGGCTGTGGAGCCTGGTCAGGGGTGGGGTCCCTCACTCCTCCAGGAGGAACCTCTGTGTCAGAGATATCCCTCCTGATTCTCAACCTCCACACAAAGGTTTGCAGTGAGCCTGTGTCGCTTTTCTGCCCCTTTTACCAGTCTCGACATGGCTTCTTCTTTATATCCTTAGTTATAAAACTTCTGTTCTGCCAGACTTCATATGGTTCTCCATAATGATTGTTCTATAATTTAGTTGTAATTTTAATGTGTTCATGGAAGGAAGCAAGCACAGTGTTTATCTACTGTACCATCCTGGATCTCTCTTCTTAAAATAATTGTTGATAGATATGTTGTTATTGCCATTTTATTATTCATATATATATATATATATATATATATATATATATATATATATATTATTTATTTATTTATTTATTTATTTATTTATTTTTTCTTCTTCTTCTCAAAGAAGTCCCTTTAATATTTCTTGTGATACTGGTTTGGTGGTGATGAACTCCTTTATCTTTTTTGTGTCTGGGAAACTCTTTATTTGTTCTTTGATTCTAAATGATCACTTTGCTGGGTAGAATTATCTTGGTTGTGGGCCCTTGCTTTTCATCACTTTGAATATTCCTGCTAATCCTTTCTGGCCTGCAAAGTTTCTGTTGAGAAATCAGTTGACAGTCTTATGGGTGCTGCCTCATAAGTAACTGCTTTTCTCTTGCTGTTTTAAAGATTCTCTCTTTGTCTTTAAACTTTGGCTTTTTGATTATGATGTGTCTAGGGGTGGCCCTCTTTGGGTTCACCTTGTAGGATTCTGCACTTCCTGGGTTTGTATGTCTATTTCCTTTAACAGATTAGGGAAGTTTTCAATTCCTTGCTTTCTCTGTTCTCCTTCTAGTACTTTTATGATGCAAATGTTGGCATACGTGATACTGTCTCAGAGCCTCTTAAACTACCCTCACTTTTTTGGATTCCTTTTTACCTTTTGCTGTTCTGTTGGGTATTTAGTGCTACTTATCTTCTAAATTGCTGATTCAATCCTCTGCTTCATGTAATCTATTGTTGATTCTCTGTAATGTATTGTTCATTTCAGTTATTGTCTTCTTTATTTCTGACTGGTTCTTTTTATGTTTTCTATCTGTATTTTGATGATTCGTATCTCTTTATTGAAGTTCGTTCTACATGAGATCATTGAGCATCCTTATAGTTAGTGTTTTTAACTCTGTGTCTGATAGATTGCTAGAGTCCATTTTGTTTAGTTCTTTTTCTGGAGTTTTGTTCTTTTATTTGAGACATGACTCTTTGTCTCCTCATTTGGTTGCCTCCCTGTGTTTGTTTCTATGTATTAAGTAGGGCTGCTATACCTCCCGGTCTTAGTAGAGGGGCCTCATGTAATAAGTGTGCTGTGGGGCCCAGTAGCACAGTCTCCCTGGTCATTTGAGTTGGGTGCTACTGGTTGCCCCTTGTGTGGGTTGTGATTCTTCTATCATAGTTGAGCCTTGGTTGCTGTTTGCTTGTCAATGGGGGCGATTGACCCTCAGGCTCATGGGTTGTGATGAATAACCATTATTACTGTGAAGGAGCTGTTGCAGAAGGGCTGACGCTATGGAGCAGGATTTACTTTAGCAGGGCCTGGTGCCTGCCCAGTCTGCCTTTTGGGTATGTCATCCTTGGTTGTGGCCAGTTGATGCTCCAGCTCAGTTCAAAGCTGGCCACTAGGCGTGCCAGTCCTAGGGCCACATGGGGGGGGGACCTGCTACACACTAAATTCAGTGACAGCCAATGTCCTTCCCAGTGCCCAGGCAATCCGTACATGTCCACCACCTCTACTGTGCTTGGAGGTGCCTTGAGAGACCAAGCTTCAAACAAAGGCAGGCTCCAGTAGTGCTGGGCTTAGAACTACTCAGCCAGAGGTATGAGACACCCTGAAGCCAGATGTTCCCATGTGCATGAGACATATTTTCTATAATTTTCTTATTTTGTAATTTTTTTCTCAGATTTTGTTACTAAGGATAAGATAGCCTCATAAAATGATTAAGAAAGGGCTCACTTATTTTCTATTTCTGAAAGAGTTTGTGTATGGTTTGCATCATTTCTTTTTTAAATATTTGATAGAATTCACTGGTGAAAACATCTGAGGTAGAGTTTTCATTGTGAGTATGGCTTGATACTGATTTCAATTTATCATGTTAATGAATATATTCGTATTATTATTTTCATTTCATCTTGTGTCATAGTTAGTTTTATTTTAAAGGAATTTATCCATTTCATCTAAATTATTATATTTGTTGACATAAAAGTTATATTATATGTAGCATAAATATGGTCTACAGTCGATAGTTGCTATTTTGTGGAGGAATAACCTAACCGAAGCAAATACTGGAAGCCACTATTGATTTGATTTTACTGTAGCAATCATACATAAGTCATACATTTAAAATGTATATAATAACTGTCAAGAATACTAAAAATGTATATTTTTTTGATTTACTAATCTTTGAGAAGGAAATAGTTTGTCTTTAGAATTTCAAATTCCTTAAAAACTACTTATTTGATAAAATATATATTGAAAAATATTTTTCTCTCATCATTAGTTATGTAAAATCTTAAATATCCATTCTATTGTGTACTGCAAGTATAGGCACTTTCAAAATTCTATTTGTTTCTCATTTTCAAGTGACAAAAATAAATTCATATGGTGGTAAATGTTTCATTTTAGTTGTGTCTCTTTCCTTTATGTACATTTCTTTTTCTCTTTATAAACATGTTTTATTGTCGTTATCTGCGATGCAAACATTTCTTTATAAACATGTTTTATTGTTGTTATCTGCAAAGCAAACAGTTCTTTATAAACATGTTTTATTGTTGTTATCTGCAAAGCATTCATCTCATATTTCCTATCATTTTTGCTTTGCTGGTGCTGGTCCTTATGTGTAGAATTTCATGTCCTCATTTTCATCTTTCTCTGCATGTCTGAATCATGCTTGTCCTCAAGGTCCTAATCAAAGACACTTCCTCCATGCAGACTCTTCCATACCCCTCAGTCACAGTGACCTCTCACTTTACTTCTGCAGCCTTTTATTATCCGCATCATTGCCAAATCACTTTCAATCTTGTAATAAATTACACCTGCATATGCCTCAGTTCCCCACACTGGAAAGATTGGTATCCTATTCAATTTTATAGCTTTCATCTCTTTTCCAGCCCACTTGTTACGTAAGAATTGAAAGAATTGACTGCTTTTATTTTTAAACACATTTGGTTTTTGGATTGAGATATTTGGATGGTTGATCAGTGTTTATTTAATCATACTGCATTTTTAGAATGTGAATTCTTTATCATTTATTAATTCCATAATGTGCTATATGAACAAATGCTATATTACATTGTCCTACATAAGGTAAATGAGTTATTGGCAAAAGACAACATTTGAAATAATAATGCTTTCTACTTATAAATGATAATTTGCATTTCTTATATTGATTAGTTATATTTTTCTCTCTGTCTCTCAAACAAATACACACAGTCTTGTTTCTAATATTCCACATTTCATAAGACTCAGTACTGTCTTGATTCTCAGCTTAAGAGGAGCATTTCAGTGAATTCCACACATAATAAATGCTCCTCACTTTGATCCTACTGTTTCGTATTCATTATAACCAATTGTGATATCAAGAATATTATCTATTACAAAAGAAAAAAAATCAAAACCCTAAGATAATTACAAATCCTTTACCAGGAAATATCTCTTGATCATCTTCTTATTTTCTTTTCAAGGAAGTAATAAATAGATTATGGCAGTAGAAAGAGGAAAGATGCAGTAAATTGCTGAAAATCAAGAAGAAAATAATAAACATTATAAAATAATACTATTTTATATGTTGCTTCTTAAGATGTTGTTTGGGGACTAAAATAAATACTAAAACTCTTTCCCAAATTGAATTTTTAATAATGTTCCATCACGTTATTCCTGTGGAACAATAAAAGTGAATTAATATATGCAAACAACTCTCTTTTGTGTGGTAAAGGGGAAAAAATATAAAACATGCAATTTTTTTTATTAAGGAAATTCTTTTGCTTCTAAGTTTGTGCCACAAAATATATTCAAAATACCTGTATAACTTAAGGCTATTTATTCCTTTCATTTATGGGTAGGGAAATCAGCCCCGTATTTGCCTGATTATTTCAACTTACTTCACATTTTCCAGCGCGACCTGTTGTATACCCAGATATAGCAGCTTCCTCTCAAAGCAAAGTGTCACATGGCAAAAAATTTGGTTAACAAAAAGAATGTTTAGGGTTTTAGAGTATTTCTTTGGGGAATTGTCAGTTTGAGACATTACTTCTTAGTTTCCATTCCTTTATACAAACTCTCTTTGATGTTAGCTACGGGCCCATGTCACACTAAGGCACGCCTGTCACTTATGCCATCCCTGTTAGTTAGATTCACACAGCTCTGCTTCCTTTAGCCATACTATAAAGAATAGTATCAGTAAAATTGTGTATTAGATACTAGTTATGAATATATAAAGCATAAAAGTAAATCGATTTTAAAAGTCTCGTATGGTCTATAGTTGGCTGATGTAAAGTTGGTGGTCTATTTACCACCATTGAGAAGACACTGGCCACAGTGAAGGCCTGGCCAGCTCTTCCCTACCCTCCAAAGTCCTGAACAGGCCACATCCTGAATGGAAATGGCCATTTGTGCTGAGTCTCTTCCTTAGCTTCACAACTATAGTTTCAACGAAGGCCTGACATCTCTCTCTGGCCCAGATTTTTTCTGCCTACTCACCTGATCCAGTCAATCCCTGAAACTGCTCCTGAAGTCACACATATATCATTTTATTTATTTTTTTTAAAGTAAAAAAAACTGACATTTCCTTTCTTCTCCTTCTGTGCTACAGTGAAGTTTCTGATCTTTATTTTTTCCACCTTTTGCCAAAGACTGCCCATCATCTGACTTTCTTTTTCTGGGGCAGATACTTCTCTGACATTTGGAAATAAATACCGTGCCTCCTTTATCCTATTCTAACCTTTTTGTGGTTTATTTGGTGATGCCTTTTCACTCCAGTTACTAATCTTTTTTCACCCATTATACCAACATTCTGAGAAACACTACTGCCTGTGTAAAAGCTCAGATTGTTCAGAAAAGAACAGATAGCAATTCCTGCTTCACACACTCTAGAAAAATCAGATTTCCTCATTGACTACTTAATGGATCCTGCATTGCATAAAAACATTTAACACTTTTGTATACATAATACCAACATTTTATTCCATCAAGCATTGGTTATAGTTTTTATTCTGTTACATTGTTCAATAATTTCAGACTAACATATTTTTAAATTTCATATAAAAATCTTATTAAGATGTAATTCACATACCCTAAAATTCCCACATTTAAAATGTACATTTCAATGGTTTTGAGTAGTAGTGTAACCAATAACACAATCAATTCTAGAATATTTTCATCACCCTAAAAAGAATCTCCATACTCATTCAGATCACTGCCCATTCTTCTCTAAGTGCCTGCTCAAGACAATAACAAACCTCCTTTCTGTCTTTATACATTCGCTTTATTCTGGACATTTCATATAAATGGAATCATATAATATGAGGTCTTTGTGACTATCTTCTTTTACTTAGTGTGATGTTTTAAAGGGTTATTCATGTTTATCATGCATCAATACTTTATTTCCTTAATTGTTGAATCATATTCTATTGTTGGATATACCACATTTTATTTATCCATTGGTCAGTTGATAGACATTTGGATTGCTTCCACATTTTAGAATCATGATTAATACTTCTATAAATATTTTTGCACAAGTTTTCATGTGGACATATGTTTTCATTTTCTTGGATGTATACCTAGGTGTGGAATTACTGGGCCATGTAGTAACTATTGTTAAATTTTAGAGTTTATTTCTGAATTCTTAATTTCATTCCATTAATCTTTATCTTTATGCCAGTACCACTCCATCTTGGCTACTGTAGTTTTGTAATAAAAATTAAAATCAAGAAGTATGAATTGAACTTCTTAAAGTTTGAGTTCAATTCAGTACAACTTTGTTCTATTTTACAAAATTGTTTTGGCCGATCTGAGTGCCTTGCATTTTCATTTGAATTTTAGGGTCAGCTTGTTGATTTCTACAAAGAAGCAATATGTTTTTTATAGGAATTTTATTGAATCTCTAGATCTATTTGAGGAGTAGTGCCATCTTAAGAATATTTTAAACTTTCTGATTCATGAATATAAATCTTCTCATTTGTGTAATTCTTTTTCAATTTTTTTCTGTGACATGTTGTACTTTTCTGAGCATACATTTTGCAAAAGTTTTAAATTATTTTTTAGAATTTTATTCTTTCGATGATATGGTAAATGCAATTTTTTTAAATGCTATTTCCCAATTGTTTATTGCAAATGCATAAAACACAACTGATTTTTGTATGTTGATGTTATTGTGTACAACCTTGCTGAATTTGAATATTAGCTCTAATCTTGTTCAGTGGATTCCTTAGGATTTTCTATATACAAGATCATGTCATCTGAAAATAGAGGTTGTTTTATGTCTTCCTTTCCAATCTGGGAAATGTGTAGTCATTTGGCGCAAAAAAAAACTATGTGGATTTTTTTCAACATAAAATCTCTGATTATAATAATTTAAATAGCTTTCTGCTTCCATAACACTGAATTTTGAAAAACTTAAGCTTTTCACAGCTTCTTTTGTGAATCCTTGCAATATTTTCCTGAGGCTGATGGAAAGCAAATACCTTTATTACAGGTGCTTAGACAATCCATGGTGCTGAAATACTTTGAATAGCACGTTATGTTTTTTGATTGACACAGGCCTTCTTGATCTGTTTGATGACAGGATGGTTAAAAGTGGGTGCCCATCTCCGATGAAACAGCAATTGCATTTTCTACAGCCGTTTAGAACATCTGCCAGTGCTACCCAAACAAATCCTGGTGTAATTAGGCAGTTCTAATATAAATGTTTAATAGAGGCATGGGATTCTCCTCTGATTACTTTGCTGCTACAGAGAAATAGGACCTAATTTAAGAGTAAGCCTGTAATTAGCAAATAGAGCTCTTTTGCTAGGGTAAACTAAATCCCTTGCATTTTGACAATAACTTACACTCAGAAATTAAATTTAAATAACCTAGATGATCATAATCCTAATTCGAACACACTAACCTCGTCAACCTCACTCAAGTAGCTTTTAAAAGCTAAATTCAAAATCACTGCTTCCTTTAGTAGATTTCAATAAGAGGTTTATCTATTTATTTATTCATTCATTTATTTATTTATTTATTTATTTATAGTAACATAGGAATTTCTACTCCTTCCATCACCCTTCTTTTTCTTTTTTTTTAGTGCAGAGTGCATGTCTGTGTTTTAGAAAGTTTATAGATTTTATAGTTCACATTGAAACAGCACAGGTGTAAATGCCACAAAGAGTTTTAATACACACCTTTTTGTGGTTCCCCCTATTGAAAACAAAAAAACAAACAGTGGCTCCATCTCTTATGTATCAATAGGGGGAGTCATTTGGGACTGTTTGAATTTTCAATGTCTTAATGTTCTTAGCCCTGGTGATTGTTGAGTAAGATTCTGTTGGTGACCAGGGCACTGATTGCCCTTATGTTTGGTGCCACAAGTTAGGATCCAAACCAGGGTTGCCGTTTTGTTCCATAGTTACCGGTAATAATAAGATCTTGGGTATGGCCACGAGAGTGAGTGTCTGAGAAAAACAGGTGGATAAGGTCATTGAGGAAAGGAGATGAAACAACTGAATGGCCAAAGTGTGGGAAGGATGAACTACTTGTATACTGAAATTGCCAAGAATTAAAGCAGGAGAAAGTCTCCTGTTTCATAAAAGGAATGATTGGAGCTAGGATCTAGAATCAACAGAAATGAATAAAAATAAGAAAGAAAAAAAGAAGTTATAAAAATAATTATCTGTTATATGAGATTCTTTAGAAGGCAGGGAAGAAGCATAATTTGAAAATAGCAAGGGGGAGCATTTCAAGCATTTGCCCCACCTTCCAACCTGACGGACACAGCGAAAGAAAACGCAGCTACCTTCTGAGAGGGTTAAGAGGAAGTAGGATCTTCAGGGGTGAGCCAGGTTTTGTTACACTAAGAATATAAGAGAGCATTTATAGATGAGGCTAAGAATGCAGGGAAATTTGCTGCTGATGGAAGGTGAGGTCCAGAGGGCACATTGGAAGGTGTTTAGAACATAGAGAGGTGGGAAAATGGGAGAGGAAAGATGAAGGACAGAGTCTTTTGGAATAAGAGACTGGAAGGTGACTGATGTCTTAGGTCTTGGGCTTTTTGTGACCTAATACAGAAAAATCAAGCTTAACAAAGCAGTTTCTGTTGGTTTAAAGCAGGTAGTGGTGGAAAGGCTGAGTGTGTTGGGGAACGGAGAGGAGTGGCTCCTGGGGCTCTCCCTTCACTTCTGATAAGGACGCAGAAGCTCTAGAGGCATCACATTGGTCGTTCCAGCATGCCAATCAACTCGCATTCCCTGCTGGGGGAGGGGGAAATGCTCTTCGAGCACATGTGCTTTTGTTGCACTCTCCTTAAGAAAACTGAAACTTTGGACAAACCTGGCGTTACACCAATTGAGTAAGCCCAACTTCTGGCCTAATAGGCATGACCTCGATCTCAGTGCCCTGGTCCACTCCCGACACTGTGACACTATTCAGTACTGCCCCAGTTCTCCAGAATAGGGAAATTTCCCTAATTCTTCAATGGTCTTTAGCTCAAATACATTATTACAAGTATAAGAAACCTTGGAAATATTCAAGTTCAACCCTCTTCATTTTACAAATGAGAAAATTGAGACTGAAATGGACTAAGTACCTTGGATAATGATTTGCTGAAAGTTAATGGACAAATCAGAATTGTAACTCAGATATCTTAATTCCTAATCTTTCACTTCTAGGTTTGAAGAGCAGCCTGTTGGCTTCTAAATTATTGTGGCTTTAATCACTTTTTAAATATATTTTTAGATCAGAAATTAAACAGATTATTTAATTCATGAACTAAAAATTTTAGTGATAGTGTTTTGATAATGAGAATGTATCCCTATTTGGTATAGAATGTATCCATATTTCAAGCATTTTTCAGAAAAGTCTTAATGCTATTTATTGCATGGACAATATTAACATGTGGACAAGGCGATGTTTTGGGGGGATTTAAAGGCTGAATAAAGAGCGTAAAATTGGGGTGACAGTAGGAACTGTTCTCGAAGAAAGTTTTCTGAATTCTCTCCTTCATTCTCCCTGGCAGTCAGGAACATATTGGAGAATGAGTTCTCTTGCATTGGAGATTGCATCTCTTTAGGCAGTAGGTTTTGAACTTCCTTCATGAAGGAATTTTCGCAGGGTCACATTGGACATTAATCCATAGTTTAGGAAGACTAACATAAAGCCCTTGGCTGGTATGTTATTTTATACCTAAGGTATCAAGGTGATTGCATTGTTCACGTTCACCATTTATTGTGGCTTCCTTGTTGCAACAATTACATTTTTCTGTGGTGGGATATTGCTTAAGATATTATATTTTCTACTGGCCTTTCTGGTTTTTTTGTTTTGTTTTGTTTTGTTTTTCTGGCAGAATTCAAACATAGAGGGCAAACTGAGTACAATTTGGAAAAGAATAAAATAATTATGAATTAGGTAGAATAATTTATATATAGTACATTAATGAACTGTGAGTTTTAGTTTTTCTATAATGAAAAACAAAAGATACCATTTACATTGACTTTTATGCCCAAATACACAACTTTCAAAATAGAATAGTGCATAAATTCAATCCAATTTAACTTTATAGATGATTAAAGTATGAATATACTGGTTTCTAATATTGTGTTGCCTGGATCTCCTAGGTGACTTTAAGCAGTTAAAAAGTCAAGATATAAATACAAAATAAATAAAAGATATCTGATTCATCAGGTTATTATATTGTAAACCTTTAGTATTAAACTATACATTTTCTGTGCTATTAATATTCTGTAAAGAATTCCAGTTTCTACAAAAGCAGCTTTTAGAAACTGCCATACTATTCTGAATCAGTTGCTTGATAGCTTCATATTAATTTATAGCTGATTAATGAGGAATGATAAAAAGTCCTCCTTTCTCTGTTCTGCCTCTTCTGCCTTTAAATTTTAAATTTCTAATTCTCTATATAAGTTTAAGAGTATGAAAAAGATAAATATAAACAACTTAAGTATGCACTGCCAATATTTTCTTTGCATTCTCAACACATCTTATAATCTATAGAGATATCCTTGTTAATATTTCAAATACTGATGGGATTAATGTTTCATTTGGATCTGTCATTCAAATTCTTTTATCCTTGTTTCAAAACAAACTGTAGTTTTATATATCAAATGTTTTTTTTAACAGCTCGGAAAAACACTGTTTGCCCCATGGAAATCACTCAGATATTGTTTGGTTGTCCAAGAGTCAACAAATTTTCAGTGGCATCACAGTAATTACAGAAAAGAAGGCACCAGAAAGTCTCTGACTCTTAACTGAATCCATGTTTAAAACACTAGGTAACATACATCATCACACTGAAAATGAAAACTATGTGATTCCTGCAGGCATCTACTCCATCCTGGACAAGAGACAAATATTAGTAGCTAATCCACTCCAAATTTCAGGGAAATGAGATTCTAGATTGACTATTCAAGTCATTCTGACCTATGCTTCACAGCAGTGTCTGCTATCACATTCTCTTGCAGATGAATCGGTCTGGTCTCTCCAATTGATTGGACAGTTCGCTTATGTGGGGCTTTCTTCACGTGACCTACATTAAAAGGACTTAATTATCACACAGCCTGGATTTTCTTTCTGAATTGCAGCCAGTTTGTGTGTCAAAATGTAAATTATCTCAGAGCAAATGGGACAAAAAGAAAAATTTAGAGAAAAGTGTAAACTTATTTGTATGTGCTTATAAATTTCACAGGAACTTAAGAATCATAAATGTTAAATTGAAGTTAGGAAAGAACTATGTATGTCATTCTAAGTTCCTTAAATATTTCTCTTTGTGGTCACCTTGCTTCATAGCCTTCAGATTTTATAAACACAATTGAGAAAAATAAATGACCCATTTTCTCCCTTTTCTCAAAATCCTTTAACTATTTCATTCCAATATGGTATATAATAAATTTTATTTTGAATTAAAGCAGAAGAAGACAACATTTCACTGAAGAAGAACTAGAGAAGGTATACAAGATATTTTTTAAATTATTTAATTGATATCAAAGAGCTGTCAAGCCTATGGAGAATTAAATGACCAATATCTGAGAAAACAAAATACCCAAAAGGTGATTCTGAATTTCAGCAGGGACAATTTTCTCCTAGATCCTTAAAGCCTAAGAGGTTGAAAATATCTTCAATCAGTTCCAGATTTATGGATAAAAATTAAAATTCAAAGTCCACAAAAATTCCTGGTAAGTGCCCGGGGCGAGCTCTGAAAGTCTATACCTTTTTATTATTACTATTATTAAAATTTATTGTGGTGACAATGGTTAGTAAAATTACATAGGTTTCAAGTGTACAATTCTGTAATACATCCTCTATATATCACCTTGTATGTTCACCACCCAGAGTTAGTTCTTCCATCTTCAGATTATTACGCTAAGTGAAATAAATCAGACAGAAAAACTTGAGAACAATATGATTTCACTGATATGTGGGATATAAAACTGAAAGCAACAAAGGAACAAGACAAACAAATAAAGAAACAAAAACTCATAGACACAGACAATTGCTTTGTGATTGCCAGAGGGAAAGGGATGGGGGATGGTAAATGAGGGTAAACGGGATCAAATATATGAAAGTCTATACTTTAAAAGAAAAGATAAACTGAAAATAGATCAACCTCCTTAAGGACTTAAAATAAATGGAAATCATCTCCTTTCCTGATTGGCTTGAGATGATATGGGATTTCTTTTGTCATTAGGCTCCTGTCAGAAGTCAAGGTAAATCCTCTCTAGAGAAAGACAAGGCCATTACAGGATACAGTGATCTTTCCAGCTCTTCATGTACAATATCCAGCAGTCAATGAAAATAAATAAGTACGTAAATAGCACTGAAAATATGACCCAAAATAAAGAGAAATAATGAGCAATTGAAACTAATTAACAAGAGATCCAGATAATAGAGTTACCAAAATAACAATTATTTCTATCTACATTGATATGATTATGATTGACACACTCAGGGAATTAAAACAGAAGATTGAGAATTTAGCTGAATAAATATAAAAAGGACCTAATAGAAATTCTAGAATGGAAACGTACAGTAACTGAAAATAGAAATGTAATCAATAACCATAAAAGCAAATTAAACATAGCCAATAAAGAGAATTAATAAACAAGATACTATATTAGGAAAAAAAAAATATATATATAATGAGGGATGACAGTCTCAAAATGCATAAAGCAAGAATTCACATTAAAAAATAAAAGCAGAAAAATTCACAACCATAGTGCATGTAAAATATTTACAAAAATTTGGTACACATTGGATAACTTTTTAAAGGACTCATATAAACAATTTGTTATTTGACCACAGTTAACCAGAAATTGCCATTATTGGGAAATTAAGCAGCAAATCACAAACATTGAATCAAAGAAGAATCACAATATCTAATTAAACGTAATTTGAACTAAATGGTAAAATTCTACATAATGAGATTTGTAATATGTGGCTAAAGTCAGGCTTAGAGAGAGATTTATAGTTTAAATGAATATTTTGGAAACAGTAGAAAGCTTAAATGTATAAGCTAAGTACTCCTCTCAAGAATTTATAAATTCTATTAAAAATAAATTAAAAATTAACTGAAAATAAAGTAACTAAATGAACATGTTAATAACAGATTAGGTATAACTAAGAAGAAAAATCAATGGAAGATCAGAAAATTAAGATAGATGAAAATATATCATCCAGAATATAGAATAAGGAGATAAAATGATATAAAATCGAGAAGAGTTTAAGAAGCTAACAGAAGAGAGTGAGGATATCTAAACATGAATTCCTGAAGGCGAGAAAAGAACGAATCGGATAGAAGCAATATTTCAAAAGATAATAGCTTCTAATGTTCCCGAACTGATGAAAGATCTCAATCCTCACTTTCAAACTCCCAATGGACCCCAAGGAGCTTAAATAAAAAGGAATCATTATGGTGAAACCGTAGAAAATTGAAGAAAAAAATCACAGTAGCAGCCTTTAGACTGACAAGTGACTTCTCTAAAGCAGAAATGTCAGCTGGAAGAGAGAAGAATATATCTGATGTGCTAAAAGAAAATGACCACGAATCTTGAATTTAATATCCAGAGAAATTACCTCTCAAGAATCAAGCCAAAGTCAGCACTGTTTTCAGGTAAACAAAACCACAAAAATCTTTGCTACTTTAGGCCTGTTCACTTTTGCATCAGTTAAATTACATAACTAAATTGGGATGTGAGAGAAATTACCACCCCTAAATCTGCTAAGTTTGTGCTCACCGTACTCCCTACTATTTCCCCTAACAAGATAGAGAACTGATATTCGTGATGTGCTGCTTGGTACGAAGCAAGAGCTCCAGGAACTCCACTCTAGTCAGTGAGTGGAGGCATCAACGTAGGGGTGCTGCCAGCTTCTAAAGAGGCCTGTTCAAAGTATAACCTCAGCAATGGTTAAAATAACCAGAAAATGGAATTGAGGTCCTTTAGTTTTGGCAGGACATCACTGTTCTCCTGTTGCTCATAAGCCCCAAAGAAGACTGGGAGTATGCCGCTGTGTTTTGGGTTCCCAGGAATTAGCTCAGAGACAGTGCCTGATAATCCTTGAAAGACCTGGTACTTTCATTCCATGGAAGAATTACCCTGGTAATTAGCTTTAGAACCCTTTGATTATGGTTAGGACATTTTTCACAGGGTATGCATAATGGTTTTACTGCAAGGTTCATTTTGAAGTCCACCTTGTCTTCTTTTATTCAAGAAGCTCTGGTCTGCAAAGTATTTCTGGACTGGGAATTGAGAGAGAACCACAATTATTTTATTATGGTGGCTCAACACAGACTTTTGTTCCCCAGACCTGAATTTTTTTTTTTATTTTTTTTTTTACTTTTGATTTGCTTCTAGAAAACTCATGTGCGATTGGCTATGGCAGTACTGTGAGTCAAAATGTGTTTAATGTGCCAGTCCTACTGCTTCTTACGATACCATGTTTGCCTCAGGGAGTTCTGAGGCTTGGTCTTTGTCACCCTGGGGTTTGGAACACCTCTTATTCTTCATGGCAGAATCAGTGCAATGTTACAAAATCTTGCCATAAATAGGAATTTGATTATGGATGAACACAGGTGGTACTTTCACTAATCTAACCATTTCACTCCATGGAATGCTACATTCCTCTCGGTTTATGGATAGGGATTGTCACTGCTGCCCACCTCATTTTGCCTGGAACCAATTCCAGTTTCTGTTTGTTATCTGTTTACTAACCTGGGTTAATTAGGGTTTTTGGATGCAAGCATCAGAAGCCAATATTAAATAATAAAAGGGATTTATTAGAATGCGATTGGAGGAGCTCACAGAATAATTAGGTTGCTATACCCCATATCTGGAAAAGAAACAGGAATTAAGGAGCTCTGGAGAGTGTGTAAAAGGGACAGCAGTTAAGTTACTTCAGGGATGGGGAAGGGGAGGGGTCTTAGTCATCAGAGTTTAAAATGTGACAGTTGATAATCACTCAAAAATGATTATCGTTATCCTATAGCTTGCTTCCTTCATCCTGGCGAGCTTGTAATCACAGCAAAATTCAAATGTATACACAGCATGCATCATTGGCAATTGTTCCATCAAATATTTTGCAAAGTTTTATTTCAAGTTTATTTTGATGACATTTCTAAAAGCATTTTTTACTCAAATATTTCCATCAATACACTAAAAAACAAGGGAACAAAAAGTTAAGTAAATGAGAACTGTCATTTTAAGACCAATAATAATTGTTAAAGTATGATCTCCTTTAATCAAAAATTAGCAATTCTGACTTCTGCAGAAAAATCATCTTAGTAGGTTACAGGTTGTCAAGAGTATCTCAGAATACCATGGGGACAGTTTACTGGCTTAGGAAGCAAATGTCTTCACTAGTTTGGTAATGAAAAGCAAAATTGAGTTATCTAAGATCTAAAGTGAGGCATTCACCCTTGGGAAAACTTTTACAAACTGACTGAGATCAGGATCAAAAGAAGTGGAAAAAGTCATATGTAAGAAAATAATAAATAATGCAAATTTGGGGTATTAAGACAAGTAAAATATGTAAGGGCAAAGAAGACCAGAAGAGCTAGATGTTCCAGATCTTAAGAAAAATAAGCAAACAACTCACAATTCTCCTCTTCTTCATCTGCCAAGAACATATCACTTAAAATCATGGATAAAAATGAATGCCAGCTTGATAACGTCATATGGTGAAACACACTGTGAAAAGCTTCAGAGGGCTTCGGGGATAACAGATTTTTCCCTACCAGAGAAAAAAGGGAAACACTGGAGTTGCTTGAATCATAAGGAGTTATATGTTTAGAAATGTCTTGTAAATGCATGGATAATTACTAAATTGCCTCACTTGATTGGAGAAAGGTCAGACAATTCTAAACTAGACTGGATTACTAAAGAATCATTCCTTTCTCTGCTGTGCTCTTTAAGTAACTCGCACTTGGCTCCCAGCTTCAGAGCAGGTGAAGAGTGCACCTGCGCCTCAGCCATGGCCTTGCTCAAGGGGTAGTGGTGACAGGAATGACGAGCCAGAGGTTGTCTTCCTACAGCTTTAAAACAGAATTGTGCCAGTCGGGTGGATGCAAAGACTGAAAAGCAGCTCCGTAAACTAATTCAGACTAACTCTGTGATCCTAAAAGCAGTCAGGCTCAGCGTCCCTTCCATCAAATGAAGGTGTTACTAATCTCTGAGCTCCTCCTGGATTGATGCTTCTGTGCTTGGTATTTGCTCACTAAGGGTGAATTATTTTATGATAAAAAATTATTGTCATATATTTCTTTTTAAAAAAATTTCTTTTTCTTTCTTTTTTTTTTTTTTTTTTTTTTTTGGTCTAATACTGTCAGACCCCACACTTACTTGCTAACACTAGGGTCAGGCTGAGAATAGTCCTATTTTCTATGTTGTGAGTCATGTCAGATATTATAGGTACCTTGGTTATTTAGATTTTTTTCATCTATGTCTTCCGAATTTCCACTATATATTGTTAGATTACTCATTCACACTTTTTCAACAATAAGGATAGTAAATAAATTAAACATGATGTTTTCCAACCAACAAAAATATTAAGGAAATAAATATACTTCTAATGTTTCTAATGCCAATATTACAAATGAAAGTCTCACAAATGTTTGGAAAATAAATCTTACAAGCAAATGCATCATAGTTAGCAATCTACATTTTCTTTACCTAAATATACCATTGTTATGTACATTTTCCTCACCTCCCCATTTTTTTCTCCTTTTCTTTATTCTCCCTGCTATAAACTCCAAAAAACAAATCCAATCAAAAAGATGGGAAGTTAATAGCATCCATTTTAAGGTTATTTTTTAATGGATTTTAACACCTTTAAGGCTCTAGGTATTCATGTTTTAAACTTACTAAGAGTATAGGTGCATCTTATACACAAGTAGTCTATCACACAAGTACGCACAGAAATAGACACATGTGATTTTACATAAAATCAGTAAATTATTTGCCCTCACATCGATAATCCGGAACAGAGCAGGGAAGGGTATAAAGGTGTGGTTAAAGCTCAAAAGAGCAGGTCAGAAACACATTAAGCTAGGGCTTCACGGGCTATAAAAATAGAACTGGTCTCTAAGAAAATATAAACATATAAATTGCATTCCATGAATAGAACCTCTAACCCATAGGGGGAGCCAAAAGGGCATTGTGCGAGCGTGTGTGCACGTGCACACCATTCATTCATTTAGCTCATATAGTAGCACCTGTCTTTTTATTTTAGCCGATGTGCACTGCCTGTGGATTTTTTTGACATTTGTATCCCCTGAAAGAAGAGGTTCTTCAAGAAACTACTCTTTTCAAAGAACCAATGTAACCAAGCATCTTCATGGGCACAGTTTTTACCTGAAGAATGGTTTGATAAAAAGTCAAGACACTGTGTAGAGGACATAGAAGACTTTCCTAAGTGATTCTTAGGAAAGTTGAGACAAATATACCGAGCTCAACGCAGAGGAACCGTTTTCCCTGTCAGTCATTTCAAGCATGCCCTGACCCAGGGCGCTTTGTAACTGCCTCTGCCCTCTCCCAATGGGAAGTGTCTGAAAGCCCTGACTGTCAGGCTATTTGGATCAATTGACCTTTGATGTGTTTTATTGTTTCCACCACCCTTTAAATTCCCCATCAATATTTTGTTTTCTCCAGAGTATCTTTTCAGACCTAGATAGGAATGATGCCTCCTCTTGTACAAAAAATTATGACCCCTCAATAAAACTTGGAGGTGAAGGGCTAAGAACAGAGTGGCCATTCCCTCCTGCTTTCTGATGCTGCTTATAGAACAGGGAAAACCTCTACATTTATGCAAAAAAAAAAAAAAGTTTTTTTTTTTTTTTTTTTTTTTTTTTTTTTTTTTTTTTTTGGCAGAAGGCTTCTGCCTTCTCTCCTAATGGCAAGGTTATAATAGTACCAGAATGACAAAAAAGAAAAAGTCAAGAGTACATTTTTCAAACCACTCCCACTCTCACTCACCAACCACGGAGTAACCCCATGAAGTGTTTTTCTGTCCTTGACCACTTGGTCCTGAGCAGCTGCTACCCCCAGGCTTTCTACCCCCTGGGAGGGTCATGCTTTTCTCTCTAGATCTGAGCAGCCTGGTCCATCCAGCCCCGAGGAAGGAGAACCTCACTGTCACCTGGAGGGAGAAGCAGATACCAGCACAAAAAGACATGTTTCTCCCTTTGTATTGCACACTAGGATAACAAGATTAGTTTTGAGGGACTTTGGAACAAGTCAGCTTGCGGACATTAATCTCTTTTAGTATATACAAATACAAGGCAAGGAAGAAGGCAAGTTAAATATAACCCTTGCCTGTTCTCCACTGATTATAATCTAGAATGTGCCACTGATAATGCACAATAAAATGCCTTCGCATTATTAAGAATTACTGACATTATGTAAATGTGATGTGTATAGTCTTCATGTATAAAGATGTGGTTAAAGCTCACATCTTATATAAATCTTAATTGTTTATTTGCATATATATTTATGGGTTCATTAAAAGCCTCTTGGGGATTACTTATTAATAAAAAGGAAATGTACTACAATGGCTTACACTTTATGAAGGTCTTGCTGTGGATCTGTTTAGTGAAGGGAATGATCCTTTCTTAATTTTTTATTCTGTGTACTTGTATCAGTATCTGAGTTTTGATACATTTATATAGTGAGTTATATTACTATAAACACAGGGCGTATTTTGTGTTAATAAGAGGGATGAATCAAAAAAATGAAGGTGCAGTTTATTGACTGCTGTCATGGACCAGGCACCATGCCAAGCATATCATCTCATTAACTTTTCACAACAAAGCACAAAGAAAGCACTTTTACGATCCTCACTTCACAAGGAGTGGAATTGAAGCTTGGAGAGGTTAAATCACTCACTCACAGTCAAATACTAAATACAAGGTAGAGCTAAGGCTCTGAAACCACTTCCACCAGACTCCAGACGCCCCTGGTTTAAACCACTGATCCTGTCTCATTTGAAGAGAGGTCTTTTCAAAACACTGATGGCAGTTGTTAGATGTAAAGACTTTCAGCCTCGCACCTTCCCTGCCATCCTAGGTGCTCATATTTAACTCAAGGATGATAGAAAGGGGTAAACTGCATATGGGCAACATAAAAGGATGCCAAGGGCATTTTCAAACTTTTCCTTTCCAATTGGAAAAGCAGGGCATGCTAATTTATAATAATTTGAATAGGGAGAAAGTTTTACTATCAATGGTTTTATTTTGCAGTCTATATTTCAAACCTAATTGACTTTTTTCTGACATAGAAATAATCATGGTTTTAAAAATTGCATTTTTTCATGTTCATAGATAGGAAGACTGAATATTGTCAAGAGGTTAGTTCTTCCCAAGTTGATCTGCAGATGCAATGCAATTCCAATCAAAATCCCAACAAATTATGTTATGGATATTACCAGCTTATTCTAAAGCTTATATGGAGAGGCAAAAGACTCAGAAGACCCAACTTAATATTTAAGAAGAACAAAGTTGAAGGACTCACCTCCCTGACTTCCAGACTTCTGCTAAACTCACAGTAATCAAGACAGAGTGGTACTGGTGGGAAAACAGACAAATAGATCAATGGAACAGAATAGAGAGCCCAAAAATAGACTCACATAAATATAGTCAACAGATCTTTGACAAAGGAGCAAAAGAAATAAAATGGAACAAGGATAGTCTTTTGAACAAATGGTCTGCAACAATTGGACATTCACATACAAAAAAAAAAATGAATATAGACACAGACCTTACACCTTTCACAAAAATTAACTCAAGCTGAATCTCAGACCTAAATGTAAAATGCAAAACTATTAAACTCCTCAAAGATAACATGGGAGAAAACCTTAATGACTTCAGGTGTTGTGATAACTTTTTAGATACAGCAAAGGCATGATCCATGAAAATAATAATAAATAAGCAGAATTTTATTAAAACTTAAAATTTCTCCTTTGTGAAAGATAATTTCAAGAGAATAAGAGCCACAGACTGGGAAAAAAAAATATTTGCAAAAGACACATCTGATAAAGGACTGTTATCCAAAGTATACGAACACTTAGAACTCAACAATAAGAAAATTGCAACCCAATTAAAAAAACTAAAGCAAAGAGTTTAACAGCTATCTTACCAAAGAGATATACAGATGGCAGATATGCATATGAAAAATATTCGACATCGTATGTCATCAGGGGAATTCAAATTAAAACAGCAATGAGAAGCCACTACACACCCATTAGTGTAGCCAAAATCTGGAACAACACCAAATGCTGGTGAGGATGTGGAGCAACAGGAACTCTCACTTACTGCCGGTGGGAATGAAAAATGGTGCGGCCACTTTGGAAGACATTTTGGCAGGTTCCTACAAAACTGAACATACTCTTACCATATGATTTAGCAATTGTTTTCCTTGGTGCTTACCCAAATGAACTGAAAATTTATATCTATACAAAAACCTGCACACAGATGTCTATAGCAGCTTTATTCATACTTGCCAAAGTTTGGAAGCAACACAGATGTCCCTCAGTAGGTGAATGGATAAATAAATAGTGGTACTCTAGGCGATGAAAAATTATTCAGTGTTAGAAAGAAATGAGTTATCAAGCCATGGAAAGACCTTAAATGCATATCACTAATTATTAATAAAAGAAGCCAACCTGAAAAGGCTACATACTATATGTATGACATTCAAATTGTGTGACATTCCGGACAAAGCAAAACTATGAAGACAGTAAAAACAGAGGTTTATGGGAGTTGCAGGAGAGGTGGGGATGAACAGTCAGAGTACAGAGGAATTTTAGGGCAGTGAAAATACTCTTTATGATGCTGTGGATAATTTACATTTGTCCAAACCCACAGAACATAGAATGCCAAGGACAAACTGTAATATAAACTACGGACTTCGGGTGACTCTAATGTGTCAGTGTGGGCTCATCAACTGTAACAAATGTACCCCTCTGGTGAGATGTGTTGATAATGGGGGAAGCTGTCAATGTCCACCTTATTCTGTTCAGCTCCAATCACTGACTCTCGGCCACCACAGCTGCCTGCCCCACCAAAGAGCTTCTGATGAAATAATTTAAAAGGAAAGAGAAGGGTGGAGGTAGAGAGAGAGGAAGAAGAAAAGGAAGAGGTAGAAGAAAGTTATTTCATTTATTTTCATCCTTTATATTTTATTGCTATAATGGTTTTAGCCTATTAATTTTCTTCTGCTAATTGACTTAATTAAATATAATATGTAGTTTGTTTATTATTATTGTTTTAAGATATTTTGTATTTCCAGTTTGTATTATCTTTATTTAAGAATATTCTTTCAAGGGCCGGCCCGGTGGCGGTGGCTCAGGCGGTTAGAGCTCCATGCTCCTAACTCCAAAGGCTGCCGGTTGGGCTGCGCCCCCTGCAACTAGCAACGGCAACTGGACCTGGAGCTGAGCTGCGCCCTCCACAACTAAGATTGAAAGGACAACAACTTGACTTGGAAAAAAGTACTGGAAGTACACACTTCCCCAATAAAGTACACACTGTTCCCCAATAAAGTCCTGTTCCCCTTCCCCAATAAAATCTAAATAAATAAATAAATAAAGTAAATATAAATTGAAGGCAAGTCCAATAAATACAAACCAGAATTAAAAAAAAAAAATAAAGAATATTCTTTCAAGAATTGTTTAATTGAGGACTTTTATATTTTATTTCCTGTAGGTTATGTTCTACTTGGATAAAGATAGCAGTGTATTATTTATTTATTATTCATAACTGTTACATCTTTATTGGGAATTGTGGCTTTTATCATAAAAATACCTCCCTTAGCACGCTTAAAATTTTCTTTGTTTTGTTTTGTTTTTCTTTTTTTTTGGCTTGACTTTACTTTGCCTGTTAGGATTACAAATCCTACAAAATCCTAGTATTGTTTCCATTTGGCCAATAGGTCCCTGAACTTTCCTTTGTTTTAACATTTTGAATCACTTTATTTTAGGAATATTTGTTAGGTACAGAATTATAGCTTGGCATTACTTTATTTTAAAATTAAAAGACTGCCTTTAAAGTTAAGTCCATCCATATTTATTGATATAACTCATATAACTTATATTTCATAATTTTTATAAATTTTTATAATTATAGTTTTATGATTATTACATGTATTATGTCACATTTGCTTTGTTTCTTTCTGAATTGGTTGTGTTTACTTTGTTCTTTTTATTTTTAAATTTAATTTGGTATTTAGAATAGTTTATATTTTCTTCCAGTGATTACTTTTTACTAATATTTTTCTAAAGCTCGTAGTATTCTGATTTCTTATGTACATTTATAATTTGGTTTGTTGATTTTTAACAGTATCTTTTGACTTTTGCCTATTGCCCATATAAAACTCAAAGAGCTTGCTCCACTTTCCTGTTTTGTTCTTCTTATTTTAGTTGCAGTATTTTAGTTGCAGCATTTTTACTTTGTCAGAACACATAACATTTATTCTTCACTCTTCCGCCTTCCTCCACACCTTAGCCTCAATCTTAGTTCTGCACATCAATAAAATAAACACTTACCATGATTCCTTTTCCTGATGATTCCCCACAGTTATTTCTTGTTGGACTTCTTCTCTAGAAGGTTCTTCAAGGAGAGTTTGAGAGTGTAATATAACCTGGATTCTTGCATGTTTAAAACCATTTTTCCCATACAACTTTGATAGCTAAATGAGTTTTTTCTGAGTATAAAATCTTGGATTAATTTTTTGATTGAAAATGCTGTTCTCTTGTTTTGTATTTCATGTTGTTTTAAGAAATCTATTAGTGTAATCCTCTTGTTCTTTTAAATTATTGATCTTTTTGTCTGTAAGTCAAAAGGATTTGCCTATAATTCCTAAAGATTGCTTTAACCATTACAGTCTTATAGATTTATTAACATACATTCTGGAGTTCACTGTTAAGGTCCAATCCAACCAACTCTCTTGCCTTTAGAAGTATCATATGTCAAAACACACCATACCACAGTGAGTGAGTACAAGTAAGTCAAAGGTTGCTTTTTTTGCTTAAATTTGCTCAATCAGGCAAATTCAAAGAGAAGGGAGTCCTTGAGGCTGGACCTTTTGATCTCCAGGTCTGGGAAGGGGCACCAGAGGCCCTGATTTTATATACATATATATGACAGGAGCCCACTGGGGTTATTTTTTTTTAATTAAAAACAAACTTTAATTAAAGTTTATTGGGGTGACAATTGGTAGTAAAGTTACATAGATTACAGGTGTACAGTTCTGTAATACATCATCTATATCTCATATTGTGTGTTCACCACCCAAAGTCAGTTCTCCTTCCATCCCCATATACTTGACCCCGTGTGGGGACAGAGCCCCAAAAAGCAGTTTCCAGGCTCTTGGCCTCACATAGAAAGGTGCTGGCTCAGGTAGTAAATGGCCATCAACTGTGATCAAATGGCCAGCAGCTGTGGCTAGTTGGCCGTCAGCTGTAACCAGTGAGCCATTGGCCACGAATATAACTGCTGTGGTTATGCTAGCAGAAAAAAAGGGGGGAGCTAGCAAGAGGATGGTGGCTGAGTCTGCAAGCGGCACAGTGAGGGTTGAGAATTGTGTTGCTCCTGGTTCCTGTGTCTCCAACCCAGCCGCCAGTGAGAGTATAGTGGTATGACTCCCCTACCTATGGCTCCATGGGTGTTCCTTTTTGGCCTAGCCATATCCTGCGTTCTTGTGTGGGGAGCGGGAGCAGAGACCCCACAGACCCCAGCAGGCCGCCCTGCATGACACCCCGTTTACCATCTTCTATAATGCGGAGGGTGGACCAATTTCTAGCAGTAGTTCTAGTGTAGGGGAAGGCGGATAAGGAAGTAGAGCAGTACTGAGTTAGTTGTGTTGAGGTGTCTTATTCTCACCCCATTGGTGTTAACAATTTAGCCAAATGTCATTTTTCTGTGAGTAACTTACTGCTTCCAACTTTATTTCTCCACAGTGATTTCACAAAAAAGGTACCTGTTCGGTGTCTTCCATGTTTAGAAAGAATTCTTATTTTATTTCCAGGATGTTTACATTAAAGAATTAAATACTAGTTCTGTTTTATTATTTTGTTTTTCATTCTCACAGACTCCATATTACATGATTTTTAAAATTATTAGCCTGTTTTCCATTTTAATCACTTTTCTTCTCATCTTTTTTACTTCTCATTTTAACTCATTTGATTCTCTTGGTTATTTTCCCACCTTTTCCAAGTTCCCTTATTAAATTTTCATTTAAGCCTGATCTTCCTGTGGTACCTCATAATTTAGTTATTATTACAATTATAATTTTCTCCTCCTCTTCATCCTCTTTCTTCAACCAACTTTCATTTCATTTCTTCCTTAATACATACCTTTCTTCTTCTGGCTCTATGTCCATAAATGCCTGCCTTAGGATATTTAATTCAGTTTGGAATATTGTGTTAGAGTTTTCTTCCGCTTTGTGGTTGGTTTTCTGAGAGAGAATTTGCACCAGGTAAAATGTCTGGTTCACACTCTCTGCTTTCCTCCTGTAGTCGTGGTATGTAAATGAAGACAGCTTACGTCTGTTATTTGTGGACAGGATGCCAGTGCGACAGGTTATCAGTTACCTATTTCAAGGACAGGATATTCTTCCTTGGTGTGATTTGTTTATTTGGTTAGTATGAGAAGAGATTGTATGCCCTTGATTTTGTTTTTTATTCTATTTTTTTCTGGCAGGATCACAATTTTAGCCCTCTTGTTTCTTTTTCCCTTCACATTTCAGGACCCAAAGGATGTCACTCTCTTGTACTCTCATCCTTTAGAAACATTGCCTTTCAATCTTGTCACTGTGAGCCCCACACACTATTATGTCTCTTCTCTGCTGTCAGTGCTCTGATTTATCAGAAGTGTTTTTCAGTATTTTCATACTTACAGTGGACTTTCTCTTTCTGGGAGAATTTTAGATCAGTCATGGCCCTTTCTTTTCCTATTCCCTCTTGCTCAGTAGTTTCCCCCTGCCCTCTATCTGTATGCAAAGCTTGAGAGATGGCTCTGCTGAAAGTTGGTGTTTCCCTTTTTCTTCTTTCTGTTTTAGCATTTTATTTTATTTTTAATTTTTGTTTTCTTTGTAGTTTTTCAATTGTAGTTAACATTCAATATTATATTAGTTTCAGATGTACAGCATAAACTTTTGCACTTACAGGTAATTTGAAGTTTGTAGTGTTCTGTGAATTCTAGTTACGTCAGTCTCCTGGTTTTATTTGTTACATTGAGTGAGAGATACTACAAAGGAGTAGCCAATAGGGAGAATATAGTGTCACAAAGCCAAAGGATAAACTTTTTTCAAGAACAATGGAGTTCTCAGTGTGCTGAATATGTTTATTACTTCATTTGGCCTTCAATGGATTTTTGACCCTTTACAACCCTTTTGGTAGCAAAATACATAATCGAAAATTCATGGTCATTCCTTATGCAATCATGAGTCATCAGACAAGTCATGAAATCTGTGGCTGTTCAGCAGGAGAGAGAGGCTAGCTGATAATTCTATTCCAGGAAGGTGATTCCTTCACCATTACTTTAATCAGACTAAGCGTTCATGAGATTGTGGGGATTTCTTTTACACTACTATACAGCCAAGGAGAGGATGGCTAGGGACAAGTTTTCTCATATAATTTTGGAATGAAGACACTTTCTTCTTTGTAAGAGTACCTAACAAACAGCCCCTGTGGGGACAGAGCTCCAGAGAGCAGTTTCAAGGCTCTTGGCCTCATGTGGAAAGGTGCTGGCTCAGGTAGCAGATGGCCATCAGCTGTGGCTGGTTGGCCATCAGCTGTAAACATTGAGCCATTGGCCACTAATATAACTGCCGGGGCTACGGAGGGAAGAGGAGGAGAGAGGAAGAGAGAGGAGGAGACTGAAGGAGAGTGGAGGAGAGTCGGTCAGTTGGCAGCAAAGCGGACAGCAGGTTGCACGTCGTGTAAACCCAGCCTCCAGTGAGACCATAGTGGTATGACTTCCCTACCTATGGCTCCGTGGGTGTTCCTTTTTGGCCTAGACATATCCTGCGTTCTTGTGTGGGGAGTGGGACCAGAGACCCCGCAGGCCGCCCCACGTGACAACTGGCTCAGCGAGCAGGGTCCCCTGCATGATAACCCCCCATACCTCAAAAAAAAAAGTCAGCATGACCTTGTCTGATATTTCAGAACAAAAAGAATCTTGACCTCATCTCTTACTTTAACAGCTGTCCTATAAAGGTAGACTTCTTCAGAGTTATGCTTGTGATTTAAAAAAAAAAAAACTTTTTTTTTTTTTTCTTTAACAGGACTTTTGTGTTTGCAAAGTCAGCCAGCTAGCATGCAGGAATAGGTCTCAGTGACCTAGCATTGACAACCGAACATGCGACCTCATTCTGGGTCCTGCTCTGACAGAAATCTCTTTCCCTCAGTGCTGCCCAGCTTCCTCCCTAATTATAGGATATTTTCCACTCTGCCTCACAGGATAATTGCCCCTCCAAATCACTCACGTATAGGATTATAGACCCTTAGTTATCTGCATTACTCATTATCAGTCACCCCAATATTAGAGCTGTGTACGGTAATTCTCCTCAGGTGATTTCCTTCTCAGCTTACCGTGCACCTCCACATGAAACCTAGTCTACAAGCTGGAGGACTTTCCCACCCAAAACAATTGGTTAAACATGAGATTTCTTAACCTGCATTAGGCCTGACATATTCAGGGAGCAGAGATGTTTTATCAGCCATTGTTACATACTTTCACTTTCCAGATATCTGTAAAGTAAGGGACTGGTTATTTTTCCTAGAGAGACTTCTTCCAAACTATACTGCCCTGTGGCTAACATTATAATTACAGTATAATGTAACTTTCCTCTTTGACTATAATGTTTTTTATCTCTTAAGATATCTACATTTAAAAAAAAAACAAATTTCTTTAAGAATTATAGATCTTTCCTCTCTGGCTAAAAGTGAAAAAATATATAGCAGAGATAAGAGCTCTGTCAATCTTAACCCTAATTAATGGCAGGTGTGGGGTGGCCAATCATCACTGACTTCATGGGCTCAGGTAAACATTTTCTAGTTTTCCCTTTTTGATTCTGACACTCCATAGTGAGAAATAGCATGTGTTATCATTTATAGCACTTCTGCCAAAATTGTCCAGTATCTTGCTTTTACAAGGAAACCTTCTGTCCACGGTATCATCTATATCCTGACAACTGGTATAATTATTTCCAAGATCAGAGCTCCAGACTTGGTAATGGCATTATGAAAGACTTATGATTGGTAAGTCTAGACTTGGAAGTTTATTTCCCATGGGCCACTCACTTTCTGATAGCTTGTGACTCCAGAGGAAACTTACCTGACCAAATAGACTCATTGAGTTTAATCAATGATGTCAAACAAAGAAGTCATCACTCAAAATATAAAATAGAAAGGTGAATTTGTTGCCTTTAAAGCGAAAAATTGTGCTTGCTGGATGCAGTCTGTGGGGATAGAGCCCCAGAGAGCAGTTTCCAGGCTCTCAGCCTCACGTGGAAAGGTGCTGGCTCGGGTAGTAGATGGCCGTGGGCTGTGGCTAGTTGGCCGTCAGCTGTAGCCGGTTAGCCAATTGGCCACTGATATAACTGCCGCGGCTGCGCCGGAGGGTGGAGTCAGTCAGTTGTCAGGCAGAAAAGCGGACATCAGGTCGCATGTCATGTGAATCCAGCCTCCAGTGAGACCATAGTGGTATGACTCCCCTATCTATGGCTCCATGGGTTACCTTGTTGGCCTAGCCACATCCTGCGTTCTTATGTGGGGAGCGGCAGCTGAGACCCCGCAGGCTGCCGTGCACTACTCAGTCTCTCTGAATAAAGCAAACTGTTGCTCTCATATAGGATTTAGAGAAGCGTGGAGTTCAGGATTTGTGATGTCCACAAGCAAGATCTTTCAGGGACACATTGATCTTTAGCTGTGGAGGGCTAGGTATTAGAGTGGAGCTATTGCTGATACTTTCAGATGTATGAGGCTGCCATAAAAACTCTGGCATTGTGATTACGCATTCAAATTTGTCATTGATCAATTGGGATTGTTTAATACCAGATCTGGGAGTTGTTACTGTGACCAAAGAACAATCCGTGTTTCTCTAGGGAAATTTAAGTGTTTCTGTTCTCGTGGGATATTTTTACATATTGCTTTGCACTGGAGTTGTACATGCTTGTGTGTCAACTACTTGGCTGTTTTAGCTCCTTGAGGGGCCTCATCTTGTAAAATGATATCTTCATTCCCCATAGCACCTGGCATCATACCTTGCAATACCAAGTCCTCAGTGGCTTGAGAGATGCTACATGACCAACCAGTCTCTTCAGGAACTTCAGCAGTAGTGCTACCAGAGCCAAGAGGCAGAGAATCCTTTTAATGGGTTCAAAGAAACATGGTAGAGAATTAAAAAAAAAAAATTCAGATAGAGGTTGCTGTAGTCACATCAGACAACAAATCCCCTAGTAATTAACAAGGAAAAGGAAAGCTGGGATGAAGCCAAAGCAGAACCAAAAGTCTTACTTGTAGAGGCCCTTTCCTGTTTCTCCAGCTCCTGAAACCTACCTTCACCTAAGACCTTCACCTAAGATTTCACCTACAAGTCCAGGCTTGGCTCAGCTCCTCAGCCAGTACCATGCCCCTCCCCAGGTCAGCAGTGATTCAACATAATTAAGCTCTAAAACCTAGTTGAAAGTGCCAAATCCTAGCACCGGACCAGGGAATAAAACCTAGTTGCAATGTGATCTTTTCCAGAATATAAGGCTCTCTGTTCTTCTCCACAAGCCACACAGAGTTCACCATTGTGCTCCCATACTTGTAGTTCTTGAGTTGAGCAAACTTTGTCGCCCACTGATGCTCATTTAAAAGACTAGTCATTTGCCAGGACTCCAGGACTACCTCTGGGCCCCAAGACCCATCTTAAGATTCTAGTCTCTTGATCCAAAGGCTCATCTTGAGCTGCTGAAACAAGGCTGGAATTGTTGAGCCCCCTTGAATGTCAGAATGCCCAATTATTTGTTCTGAGACCAGCCTCTAAAACCAAATCAGGTCTCCTCAGATCTTCAACTCTGGGAAGAAGATCTCTAGGGCCTCCCAGGGTTTCTTTCATCATGCTGACTCTGTGCTTTTGAGTATCCTTTTTAACTCCAACTCAAGCACTCACAAGATATAACTAACATTTAAATATTAAAAAGGTTGGCTGGTGAGAAAAGGATCCGAAAGCAGTTTCGGGTGGTAGGAGGCTTGCTATGACAACACAATTTATAGTGCTATGTAACCATGTGAGCACTGCTACTGGGGACATCTGTTACAAACTGAATAATGAGTAGATAAGTTTGGCATATTAATGCTACGTATCATGGGTTAACATCAAAATGAAGACAGATGGAAAGAAAGCTTGGTAGATATTGTCAAATATTTATATTTCATATAAAATATGTAAAGATGATGATATTAATAGTATGGTTTTAGACTAGAAAGGGGGTATAAATTTTCCTTAGGGCTTACTTATACATTGTGGCAGATAATGAGTAATGAAAAATAAAACTCAAAGTGGATTGGAGTGATAAAACATCACCAATTACACACTAATGACTCTTGGGATCCCTCAGGGATTCTAAGCTGTAGGAGCACACCGGAGGGGCAGGACTCCAGCAACTTTCAGGGAAACTACGATGAATATCTATTTTTTTTTAATGAAGAATGGATGAATGGAGCATATTCTAAGACACGTTTCTTTTTTGACAGTGAAAGAAGTATATGGCAAACTATGGGCATGGTGCAGAAAAGGTTAGTACCAGGGAAGTTTTGCAAGTGGAAGAGAAATTAATAAGGGAATGTTACCTTAAATAGATGTATTTAGTGAAGCTGAGAATATCGGTAAAAAGACAGAGATGGAGTCACTGCAGGTCTATAATTGTAAGCGTTTATAAACCAACACAGTTGTTTAGGAAAGATGGATTAGGACTTTAGATTAAGGATAGGGAGCATTTATGTAAAGGAAGATGTAGTCAAAACAATGATTTCTGCATATAAGCATATTCCTAAAACTCAGAGGTTGTTTTTTTTTTTGGTTTACTTTTATCTCCACGAGATAGTGGGCATTTATTTATTAAGCCATAGCTTTCCATTAGGATTAAGCCCAAAGGAAGGTTGTAAAGCTTGAGATAGAAAATAAGCAAGGAAATGATAAGGATTTAGCTATAGAGTTGGAAAGTAAGAAAGTGAATGTGTGTAAGAGAAACCCTGATGATAAGGTTTGGAAAACGTATAGTGAGGCAGGCTCTCCCATCCATTATTGGTAGAAGAGAACTGGTTATAGGTGTTGCCAAACTATCTGGCACTACATAACTAGGGTTCACTTTTCTTCAGTTCCACTAACGTTCTCCTGATGAAAACTTCCCTAAGGCTCTTCCAGCTTTCATTAGGAATCTTCTTGAGGCCATTCTAGCTTCTTTCTGCCTGGTCCCAATGCCACTGGTTTTAGATTTTTGTGTGGCAGCACCTCACTTCTGGCAACAAATACTGTTCTAGTTATCTATTGCTCTGTAACAAAATACCCAAACTTAGTGGCTTGACACAACAACCATTTACTGACACCGCACAGTGTTTTGGATCAGGGATTTGGGGAGGGTTCAGACAGGTGATTCTTCTGTTCTATGGGGCATCAAATGAGATCATTCAGTGGTATTTAGCTAGTGGGGAGGCTTATCTGGAGGGTGCAGTGAGCTTTGCTCACATACCTCGGAGGGGATGTTGGGAACAGTGGGCTCACTTTATCCCGTCTTCCCCTTCATATATTCTCAGAACCTCCCCACGTCGTTTTTAAAGCAGGGTAGTCAGTTTTCTTAATATGGTGGCTTAGTAATCTAATGCAAAAGGCAAGAATGGCCAATTTTCTTAAAGGATTTGTCTCAAACTGTCATAGCGTCACTTCCACTTTCTTGGTCAGTCACAGGTCAGCCCAGATTCAAAAGGGAAGGAAATAGAGCCTACCTCTTGATGGAAGGAGTGTTAAAGAATTACATCCTATGGATTGCAGATTGGTGCGGCCACTATGGAAAACAGTATGGAGGTATCTCAAAAATCTGAAAATGGAACTACCTTATGACCCAGCAATTCCATTCCTAGGTAGCTATCCGAAGAAATCCAAAGCTCCAATTCAAAACAGTTTATGCACCCCTATTTATTGCAGCACTATACACAATAGCCAAGACATGGAAACAACCGAAATGCCCATCGGTAGATGACTGGATTAAGAAAATGTGGTACATTTACACAATGGAGTATTACTCAGCTATAAAGAAGGATGAAATCTTACCATTTGCAACAATATGGATGGACCTAGAGAACATTATGTTAAGTGAAGTAAGTCAGAAAGAGAAAGACAAATACCATATGATCTCACTTATATTTGGAATCTAAAGAAAAGAATAAATGAATGAACTAATCAGAAACAGTCTTAGAGACATAGAGGAAAAACTGAGGGTTGCTAGATGGGAGGAGGGTGGGGATAAGAGGGAAGGTGAGGGGATTAGAAAGCACAGTCAGTAACTGCAAGATTGCCATGGGGACACAAAAGTCAATTTGCGGAATGTAATCAATAATGTTGTAAAAATTTTGTAGGGTATCTGATGGACACTTGTCTCATTAGGGAGACCACCTCAGGGATGATGTAGATGCCTGATCACTGCACTGTAGACCTGAAGCTGAAGCTGAACAATAATGAATGTCAACTACAATTTTACAACTATATATATATTAGTTACAAGAAGCGGAGTACAGCATTAGGAATAGAGACAGTGGAAATGTAATGGCTGTGTGCAATGTCAGAGGGGTAGTGGATGGGGGCAGGGGGTTGTCACTGTGTGAGGGATATAAATGATAAATGTCTAACTATTACATTGTTTTGTGCACCTGAAAGTAATAAAAAAAAGTTAAAAAACAAACAAACAAAAAGAATTGCAGCTCCTGATCTTATTCTTCCCTCAATGTTTATTTGCATAATCTGATGTCACACTATAAGTCAGTCATAGGAATTTCCAAAAGGCTTGCACCATCTGGTCCTGGCAGCTTCAATTTTACAAATTTGTACATCCAGTATGTAAGCACTTTTATATATAATACGTTTCATACTGTGTCATGCTCCTCTATCCTCCATAATCAGTCCATCTTTTTCTCATATATGACTCATTTCTTTCTTTTCCTCTTCCCACTTTAATCCAGCTAACTTAAGAGAATCTATCCAACTCTCTCCCTCTTTTCTTCTTTTACTTCCTTTCTCTTTTATCTAAATGCTAAACAAAGTCTTCTGCTTAATACTCTAGCGTGTCCTCATTGCTTCTACTGCCTCTACTCCAGCCCCATCCGATACAACTTGCCCTTTTTCTCTTTGAATTCCGACCACACCTTTTTGCACTTCTCAGGTGTTTCCTGCCTAAAACACATGTGCACAATCTAGTGTTGTGATTATGCTGTCACCATGTCTCTCTAGTGGATTGTAAGATTCATGAAAACAAAGGCCTCATCTTCTTGATTACTGTTACATGCCAGCTACCAGCCCGGTGTCTGGTACATATTTGTTTAACAAATAAATGGAACTCTGAATGCCTTCAAAGTTAAGTGAAAAAATTAGCAATAACAATTATGTTCACAAACTTGTTGCCATGATGTTGTTAACCTTTTTTGATATTAGAGGTATTATTCATTATGAATTTGTATCAACTGGGCAAATAGCTAACCAAGTTTACTATTTGGAAGTGCTGAAAAATGCTGCATGAAAAGGTTAGATGACCTGAACTTGTCACCAACAATTCATGGCTCTTGCATCACGACTGCACCAACTCACACGGCACTGTCTGTGAGGGAGTTTTTAGCGAGTAAACAAATAACTGTGTTGGAACACCCTCCCTACTCAACTGATCTGGCCCCCAATTTCTTCTTTCTTTACCCGAAGGTAAAGGAAATATTGAAAGGAAGACGTTTTGATGACATTCAGGACATCAATGGTAATACGACGACAGCTCTGATGGCCATTCCAGAAAAAGAGTTCCAAAATTGTGGAGTAGGTGCTGGCGTCGGTGCATAGCTTCCCAAGGGGAGTACTTGGAAGGTAATCGTGGTGATACTCAGCAATGCGGTATGTAGCACTTTTTCTAGAATGAGTTTGCACACTTAACTGTCCAACCTTGTACTTATCCACAGGGAAAAAAAAGTCAAAAATGTTAATGAAGTTACAAATCATACTCCGTGTCAAACCAAGTACCAAAGTCTATGAAAATGCATGGAAGTACTTTGTGGTATTTCTGCATAAATGTCCTTCAATCTCCACCAATTCCAATGTTCAAAATGAGGAAATAGAACACAAGGCATCTATTTCCAATTCATTCATTTGTTTTTTATTATTGTTAAGGTCAGAGCGGCACTACTTTTATTCATTGGGCTAAATGATCCTTTGAAAGCTTAATAGGCAAATGAATCAATGTTGTTCGTCAAGAAAAATGCATTCTCATCTCCCAAAGCTCGAAATTTTCAGGCACAACCATGCTACACAGGGAACTGCCTGAAGAGTCTGAGTGTGGAAAAATAAATAAGTTATATACCGTTTAAAAATAGCATGGTACAATCTTTGAGAGCCATTTATATTTTCAGTTTATTTTATAATACGAATGCAGGGGCTGCATTTTGGAAGGTTTCGAACCCATCTCCTCTTTACTGAAGATAGACAGTAAATGAATGTAGTTTTGGAAAATTTGCTCCATTCTTACTGCATGAGATTTAAGTGCTACTTTAAAAATTGTAGGTTTTTCCCCAAAGACTTGAGTATCACTGCCATGTCTGCAATCAGTGAAACTTGGTAAATATCTTCTAAGGCAGCAGTTTGGGTTTAGTATGCTGTAAATACTTATTATTGCCTCTAGAATACTTTGTGCTTGCTTTCTTTACACATTGATAAGATATAATTTTTCTCAACAGAGATCACTGATTTCAAAGCATGAATCATAGTATGCCAGCCCTGCAAAAGACCTTGCGAAGTCATCTATTCCTTATCTTTGTTTTCATATAGGTCTGCCACTTGTCTGGAAAAGGGTCCTTCAGTTTTCTTCTGTAGCACATTTCAGTGTTTGATAACCCATGAGGCTGTTAGGAAACTCCTCCTTCTATCCATCCTAAATTACCAGTGGCACATGGATTTAGTATTCAATCTTAAGTAACTGGAATAAATTACCTGTGGAAACAGATATCCACTCTGACTTTGAAAAAGTGTTGTCAATGTTAAATAAACTGAAAACATTACTTCTCAGGGATGGAGTAAGTGATTTTCAATCAAGTGCCTCCAACTGTACAAAATGTGTGTACTTCAGTTAGTTGGGTGACTGTCATCAAATGGTCTGGGCGAAGGCCTCCAGGACACTTTTGAGCAGTATAAGCACCAGGGCCAAAACTGAAAGCAAAAGATGAACCCTGACAAGGAGTCAGACAAATTGTGGTCAGGCTGTATGGGTGATGGGCTATGCACACAGACAAGCATTTCAAGATGAGCTCAGCAAACACACTACGTCTGAGCAGATAAGGACAAGCTGAGCCAAGGTTCCAGCGCTTGTAGGTGTCTCCTGAGCAAGAGGGGGACTTCATCAACAAAGACTCACTTTCCAGGAGGTTTTTTTTTCTTTCTTTCTCATAATACCATGTTATTACCTGTGATTATACAATTTAAGTATTCCCAGGTGAAGGTCTTCCTTTTTCACTTGTCCTCTAAATTCTTTTTGCTTAATGTCTGACCGTGGCATTTCTGATAAGCTCTGATGGTGGAAGTTCAAGAGTTTATGTAAAGAGGCAGCATATTTTATAGAACGAAGAAGATGATGGTTAAAAAAATAAGCTATTAGAGTTCACTTGTTATGGATCAGAGCCCTTATTAGTTGTATAACTTTGAGTAAATGATTTAACCTTTTAAAAGCTAAGTTTCTTCAACAGTAAAATAGAGATAGCCATATCTACAAGTTTACATCAGGATTCAGTGACATAAGTTATGAGAAAAGCTTAGTCCTTTTAGCTGTTATCTCTGCTAATGACTGTATGCAAACATGGACATACTAGCATTAAATTAACTTCATTTATTTTTAATTCAGTGAGCATTTGCCTGTCATCTACAAAAGTACAAGACCATGGTTCAGATCCTTTGATGGAATCAAGAACAAATTAGAGAAAGTTCCCAATTTCAATTATTTTAAGAAGAGATATGAGGTCTCTGTAGCACAATGTAGGTACTCAATCAATATTTATCTCAAAAATGAAAGAAAGGTCATTATAACGCTATATACAGAGAGATTGGTACTGAGAAAAGTAGAGCTAAAGGGTCGTATAGTTTTAGGGGGCCTAGAAAATTTCCAGATGTATAGATCGTGAAGGTATGATGACTGTGAATATTGAAAGTTTGTGTGGTTTTTGCACTAATGGAGATATTTGTGCCATGGGTCTTCTGAACATCACACATTATTCACCCTTCTAAATATCTTATTTCGCTAGTTGCAGCTGTCCATCTACAAAAAGATTGACACCTCTCCTTACTATATTTAAACACCGCTACAGATGAGTAATAATAGAATCATCCATCGCCAATGAGAAGTAGCAGTTTATGGCAAGGGCTCCCCCTGGAGGCAGGCACCCTTCCGGTAATAGTCAACTCTTGACAAAAGCTTAATTCTTGGCCAGACACTGTACTAGGCGTTATACATTCATTAAGTTATTCAATAGTTATAACAGTGTTATGAAATGGGTACAGTTATTATCCTTATTTTACCAATAAGAAAATTGAAGAATAGAGATATTAGGTAACTTTCTTCAGCTAGTAAGTGGCACAGCTGGGATTTAAACAAAGGTGTCATGTTCCAGAACCCATGTTTTTAACCGCTATGTTGTATTGCCTTACATACTAAATTAGAATAGGAAGCATTTTTTAATGCAATTCCTAATTAGTGTCTACTCAAATCACTGACCTCTGACTCACTGGGCAGGGTGGAGACAGATCTATGCATGCTGATCAAATTCAGTGAAAAACAAACAAAGAAACAAACAGAAATCTTACAGTGTCATTTTTAATCTAATAAAAAACAAATGGCACTGTCTTATACTTGTTTCGCAATATATGTCATCTTACTTAATTTTTATAAACATCCTGGTATTAAACAAGAATTATTATACTCATTATGCAGATGAAAAATACAAAGGTGAAAAATTCAGTGAGGTTGGAATTTGCACAGGGAGATTATTTCTAAAAAGTAAAGGAGAAGTTCTCAACAATAGGTCTGTCATCAAGCCATGTTCTCTTTCAATTATGCCATGTTAAAAATTAACATCTGGTGAAAAAATATCAACAAGCATGTATGCAATTTCCTATGTCTGAGGTAAATATAATGACTATATTACAAAAGTCATTGATAATAAGAGATCATGGAGGAGAGTCCTTCTCAGGGTTGCTTTTTTTCCTACTTGCCCTCCTAACGACTCATTTTCCGTTGTGTAGCAGCAGACTGCTTGTGGATGATGGGGATTGTGGATGATGGATAATTTAATAGGCTTTTTGCTTACCTAAAGCTCTGATCTATAAAAGTTAAAAATAAAAGGAAGTGGACTCCTCAGTTTTTCCAACCTCTCCTCATCCTGTCAAAATACTCTGGCTCTACTGGAAGAAATGTATTATCCTGTGATGTCAGGAGTGATATTCAAACTTTGAATAAGTGGTATGGCTCTGGTGCCCACCAAGCACACATAGGCTGGCAGTGGAGCCAGGGGTTATTCCTTCAGTTGCTGGGTCATGGTAAGTGAAGGGAAGGTATTAGGGATCCAGGGGTAGATGGGTTGGAGGGGACAGTCCTTGAATGGCTCGGGACAATGGCCACTTAATCACTGGGGAAAAAAATATTTCAGTATTTTAACACTAGTAGGGGCCACCAGTGTGAATTAGCTAAATATTAACACGTGTTAGGTTCCTTGAAAGCAGAAACTATGTCCTATTTTTTTAAAATCAAACATCACAGATCCATAAGCCTTTACCTATAATTCTGAAATCAAAAAAGCTGTAAAAAACAACAGTTGTCCTGGTAACTCATTTGGCTGCAAAATCATGTCCATCTTGATGTGAGACCATTTGTAAATTTTGTTATTCCTAAATGAATAGTCACATTTTCACTTCTGACACATTAATGTGTTTGCTTATAGGATACTGCTAAGGGTTCCCCTGGGAATATTTTTTAATAGAAGATGCATGCACTGTTTTTCTTTTCTAAAATCTGAAAAATTCTGCATTCAGAAGCACATGAATAAATGGCTATGTACAGATACCATCTGCATGGTGTACGTCCTGGGACAGAGTGGCTTTCAACAACAAATTCTACAGTGTTGAATAAATATGTCTATGTGGCTTTCAAAATCTTACTTTGTTGAAAAAATGATAAAGGGAGTAGAAATGCCAGTTTGGGCTCAGACTTAGTTTTGTACAGCTCATTTATCTAAAGTTGAAGCCAATGAAATCAATGGGATTTATATGACCCCATTGTTTCTCCACAGGGGCAGGACCAATCATTCACAAATGGACCATTTCCAAATGTAGATCCTAAACAGCAAGTCTATATGACTAAATCTGCATCTACATATAATTTCTCACGGTCATATATAGAGCTCCACATACTTGTATAGAGGATATTCACAATGCTTTACATTAGTGATAATTTTCAAAGAAACATCAGTGTTATTTTAGGGAGCAATACATTTCACTTTGCCCAGAAATGTTTCCAGTGTTAAAAAATACTCTGACAGTACATTGTGCATAGTCAAATTGCCTTTTATATGCTTAAAGCGATTAAAAATATGTAAAATTTTAGTCTTTAAAAGCACCAGAAAATGTCTCATTGGGATAATGTGAAAAAATATCATTAAAGATTAAAGAAAGAGAGAGAAATTCCAGTATTTTAAAATAAATTCACATGAATATTTCTGCAAGATGAATTAGCTTGAACCTACTGGAAACTCATCAAGTTTTATAAATGAAGGGTTCTCATCAAATCACAATGGCTGAACTTGGACAGGAAACAACAAGAAGGCCAGAATAATGGGATGATGAGAAAGGTAAAGGAGACCAAACCCAGACGGCCTTGAAATCTAAAGAGATTGAAGGCAGAATGGGGCACACAGGAAATCCCCTATAAATGAGGGAGGGGGTGGTAGTACGGATAGAGGGGTCAACAACCCAAAAGGCTTGGAAATCCTGGGCAGTGAGAAAGCCAAGTGCAGACCTGAAGTACCATCTGGAATATGTGAAGAATGGATTTAGAGGCAAGGCATAAGGAGCAGGCAAATCAACTGGAAGACCATTGCAATAAATCAGGTCAGGCATGATAAGAAACTGAACCAGAGAAGTGACAGTGAGGATGGAAAAGTATAAAAAGGACATATAGACTAGATTAAATTTCTTAAGTTGCCCTTTCTACTTAGATCTGAGCAGCACACTAATGAGTTAATCACTGGGCTGACGGGCTAGATGCTGACAGACCTCGCCTCTTTTAGCACATTTCTACATTTTTATAAAGAGGGAAACCTGAAGATTAATGAATATACACCTGGCAATGGTTAGAGACGCTTTGTGAATGTTTCATAAGGAGCTGAAGACAGATAGCAGTCCTTGCACAATTGTCATAATCTGATGTATTTTACCATTGCTCTCTGTCATGTTTATGGGGAAAAGAGTAGAAGAAAGATGTGCAGGCCTGCCCTTGGTGAGGTCTGACGATAGCAGGGGTGATGTTCCTTTTTAAATCAAAGCATCGTTATTCTTCATGATAAACTCAGAGAGTAACGGAAACTACATTGAGAAAGGGAGAGTACAATTATGTGAGGTCACTTTTTGCTGTGCTGAAAACAAATAAAAGATAACATTTCATAGAAATCACCCGCACTCTACCATAATTCATTAGGTTATTAAACATTTCTTTGAGGATAAAATTTCTAAGCGTATTAATCTATATAAAACTGAGTTCTTCAGCCTTGAGGAAAGCTGAGAAAATTTCCCAAGGGAATTTTTACTCTTCTCTAAGCCTGAAGAAAAGAGCCAATTCAGATTTCTGTCCATCAACTTTTAAATAAGATAATGAGTACTGTTTTTTAGATGAAATGCCAGGTTTACCTGGCTCCTCCAAAGTGATACACCACATCCTAGGCAGCTCTGAGTGGCACTGCGTCTCCTCCAAAGCAGCACCCTCACCCCCAGCACCTGGCAGGTGGTCCCAGGGTGGCACTGGGGCTCCCCTGAAAGCAGCAATCTGCTGGGGTGCAGTCCCTCACATACCAGCGCACTCACAGTAGTCACTGCTGGGCCTTGCAACCAACCAGGCTGGGAGCCAGCCCATCCCACCAGTGAGCCCTCAATAGTCATGGCCCAACTACAATAGGAGGGCACGTGCAGCCCACTTAGGGACACCCCTGGAGCACCTGGTTGTGGTGACCAGGGGGGATTCTGCTACTGGGCTCCATAGGAAACCTTCTTCATAGGGCCACACTCACATTATTGCAGCATTATTTGCAATAGCCAAATTATGGAAGCAACCTAAGTGTCCATTGATAGATGAATGGATAGAGTAGTTGTACATTATATACAATGGAACATTACTCAGCCATAAACAAAAATGAAATCTTGCTCTTTGTGACAACATGGGTGGACCTATGGGTATTATGCTGAGTTTTCATGTGTTGGTCACTGAAGACAAAATTCCATATGATTTCATTTACCTGTGGAATCTAAAAAACAAGACAAATGAACGAACAAAACGAAACAGAAACAGTCATAGAGAACAAACTGATGTTTGCCAGAGGGGAGGAGTGTAGAGTAACAGGCAAAAAGGTGAAGGGGAATAAAAGGTACAAATTTCCGGTTGCAGAATAACTCATGGAGATGGAATGTATAGCATGGAGGATACAGTCAATAATAAAGCAATAGCTTTGTATGATGACAGATGGTTACTAGACTTATTATGGTGATCACTTTGTAAGGCATATAAATATTGAATAACTTTGTTGTACATCTGAAACGAATATAATAATGTAAACTATGTAACTATATTTTAATACAAAAGAACTCAGTATGTAAATGATATTTTAATACAAAAAATAAAATAAAATTTAAAAATAAAAAAATTTAACAACCTCCCCCCCACCCCCCACCCCCACACATGCACTTGATAATTTAACTGCCCCTTCAATTATTCTATTTCTTCTGGGAAGTACTTGTCAGAAGTTTCATCACTTGAATACTTTCATGAAATATCAAGAACTGAATAAATACCTCTCTACTCATCTACCTAAAATTTCCCTTATTTTCTGCTATAGTATATTAATATTGAGAGGTATTGCTCCATGACATTTTATAGTGAATCCTATAACTACCTTAATAGAGCTAAGTTGTTTGCTGTTACTGATGATATCAAAATAAAAAACATTATTTCTTGATGCATATTTTATGTAAAATGTGTTTGCATATTTGAATATTGGGTGAGTTAATTGCTTAACTAGTGTGGAAGCTACCTGTTCTGTGACTTTGGGTACTTCTCTTTATATCTAGGTCTCAATTTTTTATTTCAGTACAGTTAAGAAGAAATAAGAGTGATTCTGCAATAAAGGTATGCAATATATATTCTGAGAAAATTAATTTTTCCACCATAATTAAAATATCAATAGTAAAACCTATCATTAGGAATGCTAATATATCCATTTGTGATATAATATAGGCAATTAATAAATATGTTTTCAAGGGTAGGTTGCCCTTTTATTAATTTTTCTGGGGTTTACCCATAATAAACTGCCTATTTATTATTACTTATATTTACCTAAACAAAGACAATGAAGAAAACCTGAGGATGAAGCATCAAAATAGCGATACCTTTTACAGTTGAGAAATCCAGCATCATAAGTATATATATTTTCTCAGATAGTAACAAGTGATTCTGGAAATGCAGGTAGATTTTTGTTAGTTTTCTTTTAGAGTCTCTATTAGCAATTCCTCTGAGCCTTCTGATTCAATGATAAAAATGTGAACTCAAGATTTCACTGTCAACATTGAATCATGAAGTTCTGACCACTAGGAAACACTGCTGGAGAAGCTTATCCAAGGAAGAAATACTTCAGTAATGCACTTCCAAAGATGGTGTTTACATGTACTCTTAATTACAGTACCTTTTCTCATTTGGAGGTGATGCAATTTAAATCAGTCATTGAATTGCCTCCTTAATATCTACTCTTAATCTTGTGAGGTGAAACTTACGATGTATGTATGTGTGAACAGATCTACTGCATTATACTTATTTCAATTTTAAGTTAGAGAAAACCCTGAGTTGCTGACTCTTCTCTGATATATGCCTTTTCTTAACTCTAGTCTTCACCACCATAGGGATTTCTTAAAAAAATACAGAATATTAACTCTAGTCTGCCTATCCGTTCTTATTCCTTTAGGATTTGTTGAGCTATCTGTATTGTCTTGTCATATCAGCTACGCTTATCTAAAACCATTTATTTGTCCTTACATATTTGAGGATCCCACTTCATGCTTCCTGAAGCATATTGGAGTTTTCAGAACTTAAACATCTTTTTCAGGTCCCTGAATCTTACAACTGTTTTTTTTTTTTCAAGCAGTAATATTGTATTTTAAATGTAGGACTACCTTTATTTTTGGTTTGTACCATTTGATTCAACATCTATCTAACATGTGTCTTCTCTAAATCCAGTATTGTGTTAGGCTCTGTATGAGACCGAAAAGAAAGAAAAAACCTGGGCCTCTTTACAAGTCTCAGTCTGGAGTATATTCCCTCTGTAGCTTTCTTTCACCCACCAGAGATCACAGAAGTCCTCCATCTGGATCTTCCCTACTGCCCCATTTTCACAGGTCAAATTTTACATTTGCAGCATAAAGTGTCAAGAACTGCACAAGAAACCTATGCTTACAATTAAACCATGTTCCTCAAAGGGCAGATTCAGTAGTTTGATCAAATGGCTGGGTTCCCACACATTGCACCAAATCAGATCACAATGAAGCAGAGATAGGGACTGAGCAGAGTGATACCACGTACTTCTGTGGTCGTTGAATCCACACACCAGCTCCTTCCTAGGTTGACTAATTACCCTTTGTCTGCCTGGTAAGCTACTTAGTAAATACATTGACTAGTACAATGATTCCACTTGTGTTTACCCTTGTAAAAACAGGTGTAGCTCCTGCCAATAAGCTCTCATCATCAGTCTTTCATTTGGTTTGGATAGTATTTCCATATCCCAAGAAACATTCTGCTGGTCCATCCACCAATGTCTGATCCATTGTGTTGAGTTGAGTCACAGAAATTATTATTTTCTCTTCTTCCTGGGATTGGAGCTTCTCTTCCCAATGATCCCTGCCAATAAGACTCTTTGAGCCATCTGCTGGTTCTCAATGGGGATTTACAACTTTAATTTTTTTTTTTTTAACATAGGGAGAAAAAAATATTTTCCAAGCTGAAATCAAACCCACCAACGAGAGCTAATTCCTGAAATGGAGATGTGAGGGTATGAGTTGCTTACCTTTCAAACATCATGTTCCTTTATAAATCTGTCTGCCTTTCCAACAAATGTCACCCTTTAATATCATCTTTCCTCCAGTCACACAGACTGCAAACTTCAAAGTCATCTTTGGTGCATCTTATTCTTCCCTGTCATATATCCACTTACTTTCCAAGATGTAATTTTCTATGCTTGTCTTTTCCACTTCATGACTGTGTAGCGTCCCTCACCTTGCATGCATATATCATTCTTTCAATTGTTCATCTAAGTGCCATGTTTCCTTGCTCCCATCCATCTTGCATGCTACAGCTGATCTTTATAAAATATTAGTTTAATAGTATCAATTTTCTGTTCAAAAGATTCCAATAGTTCCATTTTTTTTCAGACATAGTTAAGATTAACCTAATCTATGTAGTCTACTTGATTTCTCACTTATTAAAATATACCTTCTTATTCCAGTCAAGCTGGTCTCTTCACTGTCCCAGGAACATTCTAGATTTATTCTCACGAGTCTTCACTCACTATATTAGTTAGGATCGGTGATGCAATGGATGGCAAATTTAAATTAGATAATTTGAGAAATTTTAATAGGGGAATTCTTTAAAAAGTATGCAGAGAGGTAAGGAAACCACCAAAGATAGTGTAACTCCCTAGGGTTACTATCGGTGGGAATTGCTACCATCTCTAGATTAAAAGGCATTAGAGGAAGAAGTGCTAGAAAGTTCAAGGAGAAAGTTCTGCTGATAGAATGACCAGAGCATCCTGGTGGTTGGTGGAAGATCACTCCTTCCTTGAGGCAGTCTCCCAGAAAAGGAGCCAGGAGAGTCAATATCCTAATTTTGCCTTCCTCTTTCCTCTGATCTCATGATGAGGGCCCATGGATCCAAGTCCACCAAAAGACTAATGGTAAGGGAACGTGTTGATGTAGCCTTAAAAAAATCAACCTGCTGGCACACAGAGGGGTGTGAAGAAGGAGAAAGAATGATTTTGTAGAAAAAAATAAGAGATAGCCAATATATTTTTTTCTTTTTCTTGAATTTTTTTTTACCTTTACTCTATACCTTCCTGCTTCCTACCAATTTAATTTATATTTTTAATGTTTATGTGCTATGAATATACACTTATTGGCATACAGTTTTGTGAGTTTTGACAAGTGCATAGAGTTGTGCAACTATTATCATAATCAAGACACAGAACATTCCATCAGCCCCCTCACTCCCATATTTCTTTACATGGTCCCTGTGTCACCAACTCTTTTTCCAATCCCTGAGCCTGGCCAGCAAAGATAGTGTTGCCGTCCTTGTAGTTTTCTCTCTTCCAGAATATCATATAAATGGAATCATACACTACCTAGCCTTTTAAGTCTGGTTTCCTTCACTTACCTAAGTGTATTTGAGATTCATTCATGTGTTGTTGTGTGTATCAATAGTTCATTTGTTTGGAATTGCTGAGAAGTATTTCATTACATTAATGTACCACATTTTTAAAAATCCATTCACCAGTTGAAGGATGTGAGAGTTATTTCCAACTTGGGATGATTATGAATAAATGGCTATAAGCTTTCATGTACAGGTTTTATGTGAATATCACCCAGAAATGAGATGGATGAGTTCTATGATAAGTGATGTTTTACTTTACAAAGTAAAAACATTTTGTATTCCTGTGAGCATTGTTTGAGTTTCACTTACTTCAGATTCTCATCAATGCGTGGTATTGGTTTGCTTTTTGTTTGGCCAGTCTAGTATCTGTAAAATGGTATCTCATTGTGATTTATATTAGCAATTCTTGATAACTAATGATGTTGAGCCTCTTTTCATGTGCTTATTTACCATTTACATATCTTCTTTGTGGACTTGTCCAAAATTTTTGTCCATTTATTTTTTACTGGACTGCTTGTTATTATTTTGACAGTTATTTACATATTTGGAAAAAGTTCCATTGTCACATTATATATACAAAAGTTTCACCTAATCTGAAGCTTGCTTTTTCATTCTCTTAATAGTGGCTTTTAAAGAGCAGAGAGGAAAAAATTTTTTTTTAAATCACAAGAAACAATGTTTGATAATGCTATTTGTGTATATTTGAAATACTAGATCAAATGCATGATCTTCCAGAAAAAATGCAGTTCACCAAAATGGACATCAGTAGAAAGTCACAACAATTACCAAAGAGGAAAACAAAAAAAAAAAGCACTAGTACTGGATGGTTCTAAGGGGGAATTCTGACAATCTTTTAAAGGTTAAATAATCCTAATGATACTTAAACTATATGAGAACACAGAAGAAAAAACAATTTTCCCATTTCACTTTATGATTTGCTTCAAAATAATGCAGGGGAAGCAGGTAGAGGACTGAGGAAGTATAGATGGAACACAACTGGTCTGGAGTGGGGAACGGAAAACTGGGGATAGGTACATGGGGGTTATTTATACTTGGTAGTTTGGGACTGTCAGAAATGTTGCATAACGATGGTTTTCAGTAAATAAGGCAATACATTTGCAAGGAATATATAAAACATGAATAAAAGTAACAGAGCAATAACTTTCATAAAATTATAGGAAATAAACTTTAAACAATGCTGAATACTACAAATGATAAGAGATTTGAACAAAATATTGGCAAGCTAAGACAAATAATGAATTGGAACAAAATGTTAATAAATAAGGACCAATGTTCCAACATATAAAAATAGGACACGTTTAAATAAATGTCATTAAAAAGAAAAAAAATGCAACAATATTCTCTGTTCATGATACACTAAAGTAGAAGTTAATTTTTAAAGGGGAAGTAGTCTTTACAATCAAAATTTTAAAACTTACAAACATCTCTTGAGACAAAAGGAAAAACAAATCGATATTGAAAAATTTATTTTAGCAATGATTAAAACTATACAAAAGAGAATCTATAAATACAATTAAAACAATATTCAGAGGGAAATGTGTCTTCTAATACAAATAATAATGGAAAGGAGGATCCACATCAGAAAGCAAGAAAAAAAACAAAATAAATATGAAGAAAGCACAAAGAAAAAAATAATAAACCAGAAGTTAATAAATTAAAAAACAAGAAAATATAACAAATACATAAATACACAAGCTGCTGTTTTAAAATAATCAACTTAATAGATGTACCAATAGCTACCGTAATCAGGAAAAGAGGAAGGAAACACTTATACACAAAACAAAAAAATGATAGGGAAAATACCTTTTGAAATTATAGAAATTTAAATAAATTCCTCAGAGAAAACTTTGTACAATTCTTTGTAAATCAGTTTGAAAACTTAGATTAAAAAGATAAATTTCTAGGAAAACAAAATTTATCAAAACCACCCCCAAAGAAGAAGAGAAATTTTTTTTTTTTTTAAGATTTTATTGGGAAAGGGGAACAGGACTTTATTGGGAAACAGTGTGTACTTCCAGGCCTTTTTTCCAAGTCAAGTTGTTATCCTTTCAGTCTTAGTTGTGGAGGGCGCAGCTCAGCTCCAGGTCCAGTTGCTGTTGCTAGTTGCAGGGGGCGCAGCCCACCATCCCTTGTGGGACTCGAGGAGTCAAACCCGCAACCTTGTGGTTGAGAGCCCACTGGCCCATGTGGGAATCGAACCGGCAGACTTCAGGGTTAGGAGCATGGAGCTCTAACCGCCTGAGCCCCAGGGCCGGCCCCAAGAAGAGAAATTTTGAATTTCAAGGTCCTTAGAAGAAATACAGGACTATATAAAAGTGCTACATGCCCAAAAAGGATCCACTCATGTTTTCATATGGACTTCCATCAAACCTTCAAAGCACAGTTAGTGCTATTGCTATTTAAACTGTCCCAGGGCTTACAAAATAAAGAAACCTCCCAAATTAATTTTATGAAGGGAATATAATAGTGATTCCCTAAACCTGACAATGACTGCAACAATTACAACCACACAGATAACCAAAGTACAGCCTAATATCACAGATACTGATGAAAAGTTATAAATAAATAATTAGCAAATAGAATCCAACAAGACCTTGGAAAAGATGCATTGTGAGTAAGTGAAGTTTATTTCAAGAATATAAGAAAAACGAACATCAGAAACTTCATTAGCAAGGAAACATTTTCCCCATTCTCACTAAAATCATGAACAAGGCAAGAATTGCTACAAATCCACAACCACTTATTATTATTAGACACTCCTTCAGACAAGATCAATAATTTGAGGCATAACAATTAAAAGGAAGGAAGAAAAATGATTTTTATTTGTAAACTCTTATCATAGTATACTTTGAAAACCAAAAGCAATCTGTGAAAAAATTAATACAAACAACAAGAAATCAGTAATTTAGCAAGTTATGAAGTTAAAATAAAAAAATCAATAGACCTTTTGTAGACCAAAATACCAATGTATAAAATATGTTGGAAGAGAAAACCACCAATTATTACAGTAAGAACAATAACAAATATCCAGAAACATTTTTACGAAGACATATACAAAATCTAAATGAAGAAAAATCTAAAATACCAGACAAGCAGAGATAGTAGGCTTAGATGGGCAGACCTATGGTTTTGAACAAAACAACTCAATCAAAAGATATCAGTATCAGTACTTTCCAAGTTAATGTACAAATTTAAAATTACAACATAATCCAACAAGTTTAATTTTATTTTCTTGGCTGGAAGTGACCGAGCTGATTCTAAAATTAAGAAAATTTAAAAATAAATAAACACAAAATGTCCAGAACACCCAGAAAAATTAGAATAATTGAGTTGCAGGAGGCTAACCATTTAAAAATCATATAAAGCCTCTATAATTAAAAGAATATAGTAGTGGGTCATCAATAGATTGATATACCAATAAAACAGAATAGAGTCTGAAAACAACTAAAAATATATGTGAAGAACTTTAAAATGATAAAAGTGCAATCTCAAGTACCTGAAAAGAAGATGGAATATTTAATCACTAGTTTGGAAAAACTAAATAACCACTTAGAAGAAGGTAATTTAGAAATTATATCTCACACAGCCCACTTCAATAAACTAAAAATTGTGGGCAATCTTAATGTAAAAATTAAATCATACAAGCAGTAGGAGAAAATGAGTGAATTATTTTTTAACATGGGAGCAGAAAATGCTTTTCCAACTAAGAATCAAAATCCAATAAGGGGGAAATAATTAAGTGAGCTACATACATTTTTATTTTAAAATTTCGTGCCAAAACAATACACCGGAATTAATACAAAAAGACAAACTGGGAGAAAATACTTGCAACTGATATCACAGACAGAAATGACAACTCTGTAATGTGTTAACAGGTCCAAAAAAGTCAAGAAAAGAGCTGGCTTCCAGAATGGCAATGCAAGGAGCTCTACAGACCCATTCTGCAGCAATGCAACCATAACTGGTGAATATTAATTAAAAAAAAAAAAAAAAGTAAAGTAAAATCTTTGGAAATTGTGCTGAGGGTATACAGAAAATGAAGAAACATCTTTCCCAAAAAATCGACTAAATCTTTGTTGGAACAGAGTTTGTGTCACTAGACCATGGCCCACTCTCTCCCTCCCCACCCAACTCTGCATAGGCTAGCTAGTTCCACTCTCCAGGTGGATATGGTTAAGAAAATAGGGCTCTGTGTCCGCACAGCTCCCAGTCAGCGGCTATGGTGTCTTTCCAGGAGCAACAGGCTGCCAGGATTTGTCACTGTCTCCCAGCTCCACGTTGCAGAAGCTAAATTCCAAGTGACCCCAAGATGTCGGGGAGCTTCCCCCACCCAGTCCCCTCTTTAGGGCAGTCTCTAACGTGGGTAAGTAAGGCAGGTACTAACCACCTTCCCCCTAGATGGCTCATACATGGAGGCACAAAACTGAACTGAGTGTGGGGAGGTTCAAGCCCAAGGGTGCTTTAAAGAAACAATGGACATTTTTGTGGACAGCTATTAAGAGGAGGTTGGTAGCTCCATGCAAACAGCTAGCTAAATGGAAGGCCAGCTGCTTTGCCAGAGATGACCAGAGAAAGGGGGGGGGGGGTCCTCTGGAGACATAAAACTTATATAACGACTTCAAAAAATATTCTGGCAAAGGATATCAGACTTTTGAGAAATTAATGTCCCAGGGCATTATTGCAAACAATAGAGTGATCTGGCAGCTATTAGTGCAGCCTAGAAGCTACAGATGACACAATGGGAGAAATCAAAGAGACCCAGTCAAAGAGAACCCTGCTAATATTATACAACTGTCATCCCTGGATGACTGTGGGCTTGTCCTGGGCTCCACCATCTGAGAAGTGACAACAAGGGCTTTAAATGTGATCTGAACAGCATTTCCTGGTGTACGGTGACAATCGTGAGGAAGAGGCCAAGGGGACCTGCAGACATTGGCCCTGGGATCACAGTGGTATGGGAGCAAAGCCAGCAGACTTCTTTTTGTGTGTGTGTGTGTGTGTGTGTGTGTGTGTGTGTGTGTGTTTGTCAGATATTTTATTTTATTTTATTTTATTTTTATTTTTATTTTTTTAAATTTATTGGGGTGACAATTGTCAGCAAAATTACATAGATTTCAGGTGTGCAATTCTGCATCACATCATCCATAAATCACACTGTGTGTGACTTCTTGATACACGAGAAAATCAAATCCCAACTTGAGTGTGCTTTTACAAGCAGACTTTCATGCAGTTTTCTGCTGACCAAACGTGGAGATCGAGAATACCATGTGCACAACTGTGTTTCTCGAAACTTCCTAGGACTCAGTTGGTAAGTAATGAGCTGGTGGAGGGGAAGTGGGAGTGGAGTTTGTTTAAAAGTGTAGATACCCGGACTCTACCCTAGATTCTGATTCAATTGTCTTGGACGAGGTCCAAAAACATGTTTTGTTTTGTTTTTTTAATTAAAGTTTATTGGGGTGACAATTGTTAGTAGAGTTACATGGATTTCAGGTGTACAGTTCTGTATTACATCATCTATATCTCATATTATGTGTTCACCACCCAGAGTCAGTTCTCTTTCCATCACCAATATATTAGATGCTGTTTATGCTCTTCTACAGCCCCGCTCCCCTCTTACCCTCTGGTAACCCCTAAACTATTGTCTGTGTCTATGAGTTTTTGTTTCTTCATTTGTTTGTATTGTTCTTTTGCTGTTTTCAGTTTTATATACCACATATCAGTGAAATCATATGGTTTTCTACTTTTTCTGTCTGACTTATTTCACTTAGCATTATAATCTCAAGATCCATCCATGTTGTCGCAAATGGTACTATTTCACCTTTTCTTAAGGCCAAAAAGTATTCCATTGTTTATGTATACCACAACTTCTTTATCCATTCATCTATCAAAGGACACTTTGGTTGATTCTATGTCTTCGCCACCGTAAGTAAAGCTGCAAAGAACATTGGAGCACATATGTCTTTATGGATAAACGTTAAATCAAAATGGATCAAAGACCTAATCATAAAACCTGAAACAATAAACTGCATAGAAGAAAACATAGCTACTAAACTGATAGACCTAGGGTTCAAAGAGCATTTTATGAATTTGACTCCAAAGGCAAGGGAAGTAAAAGCTGAAATAAATGCATGGGACTATATCAAACTAAAAAGAAACCATTGACAAAATAGAGGCAACCAACTGAATGGGAGAAGATACTTGCAAACAACACCTCTGATAAGGGGTTAATATCTAAAATATATAACTAACTCATACAGCTCAGCAACAACAACAAAAAAACCCAAACAATCCAAATTAAAAATAGGCAGAGGACCTGAAGAGACATTTCTCCAAATAGGACATACAAATGGCCAATAGACATATGAAAAAATGCTCAACATCATCACTAATCATCAGAGAAATGCAAAAAATCCATAATGAGATATCACCTCCCCCCAGTCAGAATGACTATCATCAACAAAAACATGTATTTTTAATAAGCATCCAGGGATTTTTTAGAAAATAGGAGTAAGGCACAAGTGTTTCATTTCAAACATGAGAATTTATATTAGTGTAACTCTCTTCTTCTAAACTCTAGTTTTCATTTGATTCATCTATGTTGACAAAATTATTAGTATTCCAGGGCTATAGCTATTCCCAGAATCTCAAAAATTGTGTCTATGTAAAAAGAGATGATTTAAAATAATTTAATTAATGGATTCATTTAACCACATTTCAAAGGAAATTTTGTAATATATAAAAATGAATTCCTCATACTCAAATTCTGCAATGAGCACTTGTAATGAAAAGCTATTCAACTCAGAAGCATAATAAAGGAATGGTACCTTAATTTGGATGACTAGTGGACACACAATAAGATGTCAATCCACTCCTAGTTTGCCCTTCCTCTTTCATCTATTTGAAATAAGTAAGAATGGTAATTATTCTTTTACCGTCTTCAACAACGTTTTTGAGTTCTTCGTAACCTCTGTGGTCTGTTAAGTGCAACAAAACATTCTTCAGTCTCAAGAGCTAGAAGCCCAAGCTTTCCATTCAAAGAACTCATTGATGTCATCTGCTTCTGGAACACAGAAAGAAATAGCACACAGAAAAAATTAACTTCTTGGATGACACATCAGTCCAGTTTGAGTGCTTCAAACATAAATAGCCAAAAGAAATATTCTTGAACTCAGGAACTACTGAATTGAATTTATTTTTATTTTTGACCACTATCCTATTAAATAAGTCACTTTTAACCTATATATATATATATATTTTTTCCTTTTAGAAAAATGAAGAGAATATAACATATTTCAAAGACATGGCTATGGAATATATAAGATTTCAGTCAATAATTTGGGACTGGAACCTGCTAACTGTTATTTTAAGTGCTGTGTCTCTGAGGGCATCTGCCAGCATTCACCAGTGTTGCATTCTGGGATCTGGGAGTTCTGTGAAGGCTCGGCATTCATTTAGCTTCTTCATGACTCATTGATCTAAGCTTTTAGACATGCTTGAACTTCATGTTTCTTAGAAAGTGGTTAAAACTAGTTGCAGACTGCTCACTGGGGACAACTCCGAATGTCCCAAAGCAATATTAACTATAGCTTGAACTGGATATGTAAGGGAATCTGAAAGGTGAAAAAATATAGGCCTATAAGGTATACTCCCTCTATTGCTTCCAGTTTTGCTCTGGGGTGGATTTTCTCTAAAAATATGTTATCTGAATCACTTAACAATTTCAGTAGCAATAACTTGTCTGGCTGTGACTGTCAGTTTTCAGCATCTCCACCAAGTTTTATGGTGAAGATTCTGCAAAGCATTAGAAATCTGCAATCTGGCCCATACTCCATACTCACACTGCTCTTGGGCTGTAAATAAGACATATTTCGTATCCAGTATTCAACCCAGATACCTTTCCAGCAGGAGTGAGCACGTTTTTTATAAAGCGGAAACCATGACGTTTTTAGAGACATTTTGTGTATTTTAGTTTGGTTTCCTCTGAAAATAGAGCTTCAGAAGGAGTTTCAGGTCAGGTAATTTGTCTGAAAGACAACTCTGGAAGCAAACGTGAGGAAGGGGGAGAGGCAGAAAGACACAGAAGAAGGAAAAGCTGATGTAAATGTGCATTATTATTCATTGTTGAAAGCAATTGGACAATTCATCCAGAACCTCCGAGAAATGAACAGAATGTCCCAGGAATGTCCTCGTGAAAATCAGGAGGCTGAGCCTTATCCACTGACAGCCATCTCCCATTGGTTGAAGGTCACTGCCAAGGGTATTAAGTTCAGGCTGTGTCTACAAGTAGGCTAAGCGAGTTCTGTTAGCAGCTCAGAAAGCCTTGGAACATGATGCGTTGATTCAGACCAGGCTTTTTTGACATCCAGCAAGGTGACTCAGAGCTCATCTGCCAATGTCCACCAACAGGTGAGGCTCAAAATGCAATGAGTCCAGCCTGTTGCACTCTTCATATGGTGTCACGTCTCTCTCTAACTCCATTCTGTCACTACATTTTCAAGATGGAGTTGGGTTGCAATTTCTATCTGAAAGCTTTATGTAGCGGGTTTAGTAGAACCAGCTGTGATCTCCCTGCTGCAAGGTATCAAGATCACAATGGAAAGTTAACATCTCCCTCGGCAACCTCCCCATCTAGATTTTCCTCATCTTCATCCAGCACTGCTGAGGAACTAAAGTGCTTACCTGGTAGAGTGACACAGACCTTCATCCCGGAGGGATCTGCATTCTTGATTGCCTTGCCCTTTTTGTGCAATGGTTGGTACAATTGTCTCTTCATTAATCATCAGGCATAGAAGCACCAAAGAATCCCGGAGGATCCCCAAGTCACAGCCATACTTCCTCCTTAGCTCCTTAAGGTAATCAGAGTCAGTTACAATCAAAAATACAATAATTCTTTTTATGCTGAAATAAGGAATCCAAAATAACCAACAGAGCTCCAGTTTCAAGGGCAACTCTTCCTTACTGTCTCTTCTTGGAATGTGTTTTGTCGTTGTTGTTATTGTTTTCCCCAGGACCTGTAATCCAGTGGGTCCTAAGATCTGTATAGCACACAGGGTGCAGGTATATTGCTGGAAGCAAAGGGGACTGAGGCAATTCTTCTTATATCTTTGTTTGACGCAGCCTTCTAGCAGGCCCCGTCTCAGGCCTCACGGTGCCATTATTTCCTGTGAGGGCCCTTACTTTAGCAGAGGATACCTCTCAAGATTATACATTGGGTCGCCATTGAGCTCTCATTCTTATCATTTAAATCTAGTCTGCATTCTTAGCACATTTTGCCCTATGATCTGCAGGAGATATTTAACCGTTACCATGAGTCCTTCTGCCTGTCACAGCATGTCCTGGGTGGATAGTTGAGTAACCTGAGCCTAGGTTCTCTTTTTTGTTCAGGCTTTAAGGCGGTTAGCAAAAGTCAGCTAGCTCCATAACCTTTGCATTTACCATTGCCCCAGAGTGTTCAAGTGCTGGAGCTTTGGCATAACCCAGGACCCACTCACCCTCTCACCTGTCCCTCATACCAGTCACCTCTCATATGATTTAGTCATCGTGATGCTACGCACCCCAAGGATCATTGCCCCCATCTAATCATCAGAAACGTGATGATCTGGGATAGACCCAGTTCCAGAATCCCATTCTGAGTACTTTCCAGAATCACTTCCTGTCTCAGCTTAAGTTTTCCTGATAGGACAACCCTTGACAAGGATTGGAGCGCAGCTATTCCTTTTTTGAAAGGTGGTCACAGGGGAATGAGGAAGCAGAAAATATGAGCCAAGGAAAGATGAAAAGCCAATACATAAGGACACATTACCTAGGATGCTACTCTAATCACCATAGCTCCATGCAGCCCTGACCTTTAAGAAGCAGAGGGAATGCCCCAGAATTATCCAATGACTAATGGAGCTGCTAAATTTTGTACTTTTCTAGGTGAAACAAACTGCCCCTGCTTTGGCTTCCCCATCCTTGTCAAGCAGAAATCATCTCTTTCACAAACTTATCTGAGAGATTACATTTCAGTTTTATATGTTTAAATACTTATAGTATGCAATGTGTTTAATACATTGCCTGGTGCATGATAAATGCTCTGGAAGTATCTTAGTGGATGGCAGCTTTTAGCTGGCTGGGTCTCTGCCCAATCTTCTCCATCTTCCCAGAATGCACCTCCCCTGGCATCCTTCAAGGCCCTCCCTCTGAAGTGTCCTTTGATGGGCTCAGTCAGGGTTGGTCACTGCACAGGGCTCCATAACATTCATGGAGCAAATGTAACCCTAGGGGAAACATGGCCAGATGCCTTGTGAAAATACATCTGTATGCAGTTCCCCCATGTATCACTCTAGCAACCCCATGGAAAAAGAAAATTATTTAACTATTACATAACTTGCAGTTAGAAAATCCATGCTGTACTTTTCTGTCTAAACAAACATTTTGATAAATTCCTTTCATCTCTTCCATAGGTAGAATCTGTAATTTTTAGAACCAAACACTGGCCATCTCTAGTTTGTAGACACAACTTATGATAGTTTGGTTCCTTAAAGAAGCAGTTACCCAGGCAGGGTTAGCCATGCAGGTGGTTTATTGAGGAGATGCCACGAAGGATGAAGAGGGAGGGAACAGAAACAGGAGAAAGAACCTTTAGACTGTCATGTAGTGGTGGCGCCTGGGAGAGAAGGAAATGGGAGGATTGGATAGACCCCTGTGCAGGTCTGCGGTAGCCTCACCAAGCTGATTGGACATCACCAAGCAAAGACTGCCGTTAGCAGAGACCCACATCAGGCATATATGGCGTGCTCCAGGGGCCCTGCTACGCTCAGCCAGTGATGGGAGCAGCAGGACCTCAGAGACTCAGCATGTGTACCGAGCACACTCAGTACAGAGCGTCCGGCTGCTAGTCCACCACTGGAGGCTCTCAATCTCCATGGTTGTCATAAACCAATCTCTTTTCAAGGCAGCACTATCCCATTTTGAATCAAGCAGATATGATTTCTGGGTGACATTCTCTCTTGGAGTAAAATTTGTCGAGACCGGCAGACTTGGACTCGTTTAGAGCTAAGTATGTAAGCCCACACATCTAGATGGAAAGCGAAGTCCCAGATGCAGGAAGAGATGGTTGTTCTGATAGTCAGTGCTCATGATCTTACCTATGAATGACATTTGGCTCAGCCCGTTCAGTCTTATCCAGCCTGAGATGTGCAAGATTTTAAATGAGCAATTAGCTAAGTTTTGGATGTACTGAATGTTGATCTGTTCTGAGCAGTTGATTGCAGATTTTTTTTTGCTGTGTCATTGGGCTTTGGCATCCAATGAACTCCAGACATTTCAGGCAATGCCTTTGACTGATCTGGAACTTTCTGTTTCATTTAGTGAATCACTCCTTCATTTTCCAACCCCCTGTGCATTTCTTGTTAAGAGATGTTCATGTTAGCTACTGGTGGCAGCTAGAATGGAGAGCTTCATACTGCTCTTCTGACGGAGAGCTTTGCCTCTGTCCTGCGGTTTATCACACAGCTTCACTGGCACTATAATGAGTTTGCAAGCTCATCGTTTGTCTCTATTGAGGAGTATTTGGCTGCATTTTTTTCTTTTCCAGGAGTGAGTCTTTCTCTGTCTCCAGATCAATTTGGACTTCATGTTTAAAGCTAAGACTCTAAGAATGTTTCCCTTCTATTTCTGAGCAGCTTTGTTGATACCACTTTCCACACTCTGTCAGTTCCAATGCTATCTAGTATTTTTTCTAATTTAGCATTAAGAGCATTGCACAAAATATAAACAACCTGGCACTTTTGAGACTCCTGACACCCTGGTAGTAGTCAATTGCAATTTTCTGTTTGTTCTCTTTGATAACCAAGGAACCAGACAAGCTCTATCCTATACCATGGCAAACTGAGTGCCATGAGTTTTCTCTTCCAAGTGGAGTGAGGTAGTTAACTAATTTTCATTTGTTGGTGTGTGGATACACACGACTCTTGACTTTTATCTCCCAAGAGAGCTGAGGTGGTAGCTTCAATCTGATAGCAAGATCAAGGACTCAGTACCCGAGAGTTACTGTGGATACGTCTGCACTGCTTCCCAAGAGATGAGGTCCAGGTATGAGAATATTATCCCAGTCCAGGCAACCAAAGTCTCAGAGATGATGTCACTGGATGAAACCCGTTTAGCTCTGAAAAGAATACTTCCTCCATTTGACCAAAATCTGCCTTCCTATTACAATCGTTATTTAAGGATATAAGTGCTTCACAAACAGCCGTTCGTTATTTCTCGAATCAATTTGTGAGGCAGCAAAGGAAATGGAAGCTTAAAGGCATAATCTCTACAAGGTCTGAGATGGTGATTTAAAGCCATCATCAGTGCCCTTTGACCTTCACCAAATAGTCTGATCACTCTACTTAAAATTTGTTTTCACCTTTCTGTTTATTAACTCTCCTTATTTTTAATTAGACACCAATTGTCTGGAGTACGGAATCAAAGAGAAAGGTATCGATGACAAAAATACATGGATAGTAAGTCACACATTACACAGTGCCTTCTGTTGTGTGTACTTTTCTTCTGCTGGATATTTTATTTTACTTAGGACAAGAGAACAGAGCTTGTCTTCCTTTCCTTTGGATAAACCTTATGTTTGTTCTATTGCTTGTCTTGCCTGCTTTCCTGGGGATGTCTGCTGTTTTATATCTTTGGTTCTTGCCTTCCAACCGGGTGCCCCTCTGCACACTGACATGTTTCAGGTCTGGAGGAAACACAAAGGCCATCTTTCTCCTCTCCTTGACCTTGAGATCTGATTTTTTATGGGTCCTTCTTACTCTGTGTCCTTGTATGACAACGAAAACACTACGAATACCTCAGAACCATTTTCAGTTCAATTCCATTAAGCGAAAATTTATGGAAAGTAGTTCCATGGAGTTATAGGAACACACTTTTATGATTATTATTATTGATTGCATATAGGTTTCAGACCCATTCTAAGCCTGGTATCCAGGGTCCATGGTGAGGATGGAGGAGGCACCTGTGACCTTGGACATGGCTATTTGTTTTCCTGTCATTTGTCCTTGAAGTGTGAGCTGCGGGAAGTCTGTTCTAACATTTTATATACACGGAAGTGGATTTTCATGTTTCATGGCTTTATGTCCTAAAAATGACAATTTTTAGAATTACTCTTCTTTAGATTATATTCTCAATGCACTAGAGTTTAAACTGGGAGAAAGTTTGAAAGGCATACACCAAATTCTGACATCACAAGCAGTGCCTCAGACAAAGAGCTGAAGGGAAAGAATTTTCAGGCCTCCAGGCTTTTATAAAAGTATTCCAGAAGAAGAGAGGAAATAATCAGAATTTATTTATGGACATTTATCCTTTACTCTTCTTTCCAATTTAATATAGAATTTTTTTTTTTAGATCAATAATGAAGATTGCAACAATGCATTTGTGAAGGCAAACATTCTATGATGTAATCTCTTGCAATAGAGTAAAACACTGAATGGTAACAATCAAGAAATAACTGATGTCCCACGATATCCCAAAAGAGGAAAATTAGTGTGACTAGTTTCTCTTATTGGACACATTACACTAATGAGAATACCTGTGGGTCAGGGGCTGCTCAGGCTTGTCAGCAGTCGTTTTGGGGGGTGGAAGGTAGAACAGGATAGCAGCAGTGCAGTAGAAAATAAGCATGGGGTGGAAGTGCCTGGCCATGGAACAGAAGCATCCAGGTTTGCACCTGCTTTGGGGGAAACTGACAGAGCTGATGGATGCATGGAGGAGTAGGTTCCTGCACTGGGTGACCAGTGGAAAAGTGCAGCATGACTGGGCTGGTGAGGCTCACGGAAAAAGTCATAATGAAGAAATCACCTCCACTGGCTCCCCTGTCCCTGCTACTGGTGGCCCGGGACCTGAAACCCCACTGTGATTTCAGGATCACAGCCCAATGGCAGGATTCCATAAGTTACTTACTTCTTCTGCAGGTAGTATTGGAAAAAAGGAGCTGTGAAATCCACAAGATGGAGAGATTCACATGTCAGTGTCCCTGTGACGTAACTGGTAAATCACCTTCCCCACTTCCATGATTGTGTGACACTCTATCCCGCTCTTCTCATTCATCTCTGTACCACCTTATAAGGACAAGAAGGTTTCATACTGGGAAAGGAAAGGAGAGATGGACAATAGGGCAGAGAAGTGGCTGTGACCCTAAAGGGAAGACAGACCACTATTTTCTCTGCTTCCTGACTTGCATGAGCCTTTTCATGAGGATGTCTGTAGTATTGTTTACATATTTTTTAATGTTCTGTATATTATGATGTTTTTGGCATCTTAAAAACCTTTCTGGCTGGGGAGAGACTGCCCCTCCTGGAGCCTTTGATATGCAAACTAACCATCCAGAGCTGGACCTCCTCTGGTCCTATCAGGCCTTGCACCCCAGAAGGCAAATGCCTCTGCCTTAATTACGCCAGAGAGAGGTACCAGGCAACTAGGGAGCAGCCCTGAGCTGGGAGCTACAATTAACGCAAAGTAGCCAGTGCTAAACTGTTGAGGCAGCTTTGCCTTGCTTTTCCTTTGCACCCCCAATAAAAGGCGTAGCCCCAGCTTTCCCCTCACTCTGGCTTTCTGCCTCCTCACCACTCTGACTCTGCCCCAGGTAGTCCTCATGGTGCGCCTGGACCTGTGAGTATAATAAACTTTTTTCCCCAAATCTCTCCTGGGTTTTCTTTTGTCGCCACACCTAACTGACCATCATATAGGAGAACACAGAACAGTATGAAATGCTTTAAATGTGCTCTGGATTGTTTCAGAAACATTCAGAGATTCAGTGACAAGGGATACAAAGTGGATTTTCTTTTAATATGAGGACATTTCAACGATCCTTTTCATTTTGTTGACCAGGCACTGTCCTTGGCCCTGGGGGATAGAGAGATGAAGTCGTGGCTCCTGCCCTCCAGGAGCACACAGTCAACTGGATAAGATGCACAGAAACAAATAAGTGCCCTTTGGGTATTTGGTGCTGTGTGATGTGGAGCACATGGGTGCTCAAGGACCGGGGGTCGTGTCCCCTTGATTATCCAGGAAGGTTGTCTAGAAGAAGGATCCTTGTTTAGTCACCAAATACTTTACATTTTTTAACTGGTTGCGTTAACGTTGTATTGACGGTTATCCAAGATAAGAAGCTACATGTATGCATTTCCAGAAAAAGTCAAGCATTTTGAAGAAGTTTCTTGAAGAAACGACTTCTCAAGCTAAAGGATTTCAGAACTGATGGTGCTTGGGTAGTAAACTTGTGGGCTGAATAAAAGGCTTAAAAACCCTTGGACATAAAGCTTAAGAAATTCCAGATGTGTAATTATAGATAATTTCTTTAAGTTTTACTCTACTCCTATAAAAAAACATGCAACTTAATGAATAAAAAAATAATTATGTTCCTCATCACTACACAATAATTTCATTCACATTATATTAGAAATTCTGATTAACATTTGGTTTGGTTAAAGAAGAGAGAGAATGAGAAAGAACCAGGAATTGCCAGCCATATTATAATGAAAAGTTTTAGCAAATACACTTTTGATCATTGAGTCCCTGGTTGTGTCAAGGCATCTAGTATTGATCTTGTAATCTTTAACACATGCAGAACGTGACTCTTTTTTATTATGTGATTCATGAAAATTAGGCTCATTCGTTTATAATCCCCTTGCATACATAAAGAGTAAGGTAATGAGTCCTATCTAACTAGTCTCCTAGGAAAGTGCTTTCTGAATTACATGGGCTGGGTGAATGGGGCACTGCTACTTAGCCAAACTCATGCTGCAAAGAACACAGGATGTATGTGCCATCTGGACGGCAAGTGGTACACAGCTTGGCTAACCAACTCCTTCATTTAATTCTCTTTCCTTATCATGTATCTATAACACAATAAAGAAAATTAAAATCAGTGATCGATTGTGTTTGAGTGCTTCATCATCAAGACTGAATACATAAACAATATACCACATGAGAAGCTATTTAATCACATTCTTTTTTTTCTGTATATTTAGCTCTGTGTAGCATTAGACAAGTAACAGACATTTATTTTATTCAAAAGAGGAAAAGAAATTCATTTATTCTATTTCAGTGTTCCGCCTATGTTAGTACAACATTCTATTTTCCTTGAAGAATTTATTTTTAGAAAAATATACAAAAATCTTTGTTAAATAAAAATCATTATCCTATAACCAAATTGATAACACTACTATTTCAGTTTTCTTCTTAACTGTTATTAGTTTATTTTAGTTCATAGAAATCTTGGGTGTAAATTCTGACATTTTAAATATGCCAGTTAATTAATTTTCTTTATGAGAAAGGGCATAGGGATGCTATTCTTTTTATTTGATCAGGTAAAGCAAGTGCATTAGATTTTATTCAGGAATTTGTTTGATACTCCTAAAATTAAAAAAAAAATGTGATTAATATGTGTGAGTGTATATATACATATATATATTTATATATGCATATACTATATTATATACATTCCCATATATTTCATATTTTGTTCAAACTTACTATATATTGCCAAATTATTCTCCAATGTAGCAGATTTAAACTCTTCTTAATATATGAGTTCCTGCCATAGTTTTTCCTGCCATAGTTTTGTAGTTTCATATTGGCAAAAATCACAAAGTTTTATAGTTAATAAATTATACTTTGCTGTTTTAAATTGTATTTCCATAATAATTCGCCATTCATTTTTATCATCTTTTGTGAAAGAGTGTGTCAGTCTTTAACCAATTTTTTTCTAGTTTATCTAATTTATAAACGTAGGGATTCTCCATATATAAAGGATTAGATATTTTGCACTTGCATATTTTGTAAATATTCTGTTTTCTGACTTGTATTTAACCTTTATTTAAGGTACCTGGAAATTTTAATTTTCACATAGACCAATTTATCAGCCTTTTCTTTTATTCCTCATATTTTCTTGTATTTGCTTAATAAACCCTTCCTTACACCAAAATCCTTTATGTACTTTTAAAAAGATTTGCTATTCACATTTAAGTCTTTAATCCAAATGGATTTTTGTGATATGATGTAAAATACACATTTTATTTATATATGGATAGTCAATTATCTCGGCATCATTTATTAAATAGTATGATTTTCCCCCTGATTTGTCAATGGCACATCTCTCATTACATGTCCAAAATATTCAACATATCCATGAATCTATATCTTTTTTTTTTCCCCAGGGCCTAGAATATTATTATTTTTTATTAGAAGTTATTGGGGTAGCAATGGTCAACAAAACTATATAGGTTTCAAGTGTACAATTCTATAATACATCATCTATATATTGCATTATGTGTTCACCACCCAGAGTCAGTTCTCTTTCCATCACCATATATGTGATCCCCTTTACCCTTTTCTACCATTCCCTCACTCCCCTTACCCTCTGGTAACTACTAAACTGTTGTCTGTGTCTATGAGTTTTTGTTTCTTTATTTGTTTGTCTTGTTTCTTTGTTGCCTTCCCATATCCCAGTTTTATATCCCATATATCAGTGAAGCCACATTGTTCTTGACTTTTTCTATCTGACTTATTTTGCTTAGCATAATTATCTCAAGGTTCAACTATGTTGTTGCAAATGGCACTATTTCATCTTTTCTTATGGCTGAGTAGTATTCCATTGTGTATATGTACCAAATCTTCTTTATCCAATCATCTATCAAAGGACACTTTGGTTGTTTCCATGTCTTGGCCACCATAAATTATGCTTCAATAAACATTGGAATATATATATATTGTTATTGATAAATGTTTTCAGATTTCTTGGGTAGATACCCAGGAGAGGGATTGCTAGGTCATATGGTAATTCTATTCTTAAATTTTTTGAGGAACCTCCATACTGTTTTCCATAGTGGTTGTACCAATTTACATTCTCACCAACAGTGTATGAAGGTTCTTTTTTCTCCACAGCTTCTCCAACGTTTGTTATCATTTGCCTTGATGATGAATCTATTTCTTGACGTTCTGTTTGTTTTTCCATTAGCTTATTAGTGTATAATTGTCCAAAGCAAGCAATCTTTATTGTAATTTTTAATATTTGATAGAGTATTATTCTTCAAAAAAATCTTGGTTCTTCCTTTCCATTGATTTTTCAATATGAATTTTAAGATCAAGTTCTAAAAAAAATTACGAGTGAAGTGTTTACTTGGAAAAAAGTGTAAATTTATAGATTGTAATCTTTATGATTCTATGCCTTTCTATCCATGAATATGGTATACACATATTTTATTTTAAATTTAGGTATGTATAGGTATTTATATCACTCAATAAATTAAGTAAATGGTCTTATACATGTTTTCTGGATTAATTCTTAGGTACATTTGTCATGAGGGAGACCCTGCTCGCTGCACCATTTGTCATGCAGGGTGTCATGCGGGGTCTCTGGTCCCGATCCCCACATAAGAACACAAGATATGGTGAGGCCATAAAGGAACAGCCATGGAGCCATAGATAGGGGAGTCCTACCACTATATTCTCGCTGGAGGCTGGGTTGGAGACACAGGAAGCAGGAGCCAAACGATCTGCAATCTGCCATCCGCTTCTCTGCCAACCAACCAACCCCATTTGCTAGCTGCAATCCACTTCTCTGCAATCCACAATCCATACTCCGCTGCTTGCAAGCTAGCCACTATCTTCTTGCTAGCCCCCATTTTCTACAAGCATAGCCACGGCAGTTATATTAGTGGCCAATGGCTCACTGGTTACAGCTGACGGCCAACTAGTCACAGCTGATGGCCATCCAATCACAGTTGATGGCCATTTACTACCTGAGCCAGCACCTTTCCACGTGAGGCCGAGAACCTGGAAAGTGCACTCCTGGCTCTGTCCCCAGAACATTAATGTTTTATGCTGTTGCAAATATTATATTTTAAAAATATTTTTAATTGGCTGTTGCTGTTTTGTAACAGTTTCATTGATTTTTTTTTTTTATTTTACTTTCACTTTACATCTAAAAATCTTGCTGATTTGAGTAGTGTTACCTACAGATTTTCTTGGATTTTCTATGGGTAATTTTAACATCTTCAAAAAAAAAATCATAATTTGCGTGTTTTTATGTTTCTAATTTTATAACGTTTCTATGTCCTGTCTCACTGCACTGGTCAAGAGTTCCAGGACTATGATAAATACAAGCAGTATCAGCATAAAACTCTTTCCTTTTCCTAGATTTTATACAAAATATTATATTTCAACATTAAATATGATAGTGTTGATGGTTTTGTTATAGATAAACAGATCAGGCTAAAAAAGTTGTATTCTATTTCTAATTTGACATAAAGATTTTAATATAAACGATTATTGGATTTTATCATGGTTTTCTTTTCCTTGCATCTTCTCAAATAATCCTATGGTTTCCCTGTTTCCATCTGTTAATTTGGTGGATGATATTAAGATTTTCTATTGTTAAAGCATTCTTGCATTAGTAGATAAAACCAATGCCTTTGCTCTGAATTACTGATGGATTTTTTAACACACTGATTGACTTAGGTTACTAATATTTTCAGGAGAATTTTGCATCTGTATTGTTAAAGGAAATTGGCATATTGTTTCCATGTCATTTCCTATGGGAGAAACTGACTGAAAAGCACACAGGTTGAGGAGGAGGAGAAGTGAAGTGACTCTTCCTGCTTCCAGTGTCTGACACCTTCTCCAGTGGTAGCTGCAGTGATAATAATACTGCAGTGATGATGGTTCTGGAAGTGGTAATAACACTGATTTCAGCAGCGGCAGCAGCACTGATAGATTCCCCATGATAGAGGCTCCGGGAGCAGCAGTGGGAACACTCCAGAAAGTAATGATGGTATTAGTTGCAGCTGTAGCAGCTGATATGAGCGTCATCAGCTTGACTGACAGCAGTAATGGCCCAGACCCAGAACTGCACCTTCCTAGGCTGCTGCTTAAGAAGCTGAACTTGGCATCTGAAGCCTTGAGTCACCTGCCACTGACCTCTGGGCAACTTTCTCACTCCTCCAACTTAGAAGAAGCACACATTCCTTGCAGTTACTAATTGTTTAAACAACCCGACCTTTTCATGTTTTGCTCCACTCACCCTGGTAACTGATTTCCCTATGAAATATGTTACATGTGACTCATTTGTTTTGTTAGCCCACACAGTGTTTGAATTTTTAAATTAATTGCAGTTGTAGAAAAAATTGGACGAGAGCACATAAAAATCCAGTTTTCAGCCTTCTGTTGACAATCTTTAGACTTGCCAACTATGATCCAGCGTTTTGCTTGGCAACAATTGCCTGATGCTGAGTAACGGCTGCCTCTTTTAAACAATGCTGTCCTCCCCAGTTCACCCATACCCTGCTTCCATCATCACACCTCCTACCTGTCCCTGAACCACCTACTATAAATGGTCAGCAAGCGTAACAGAATTTCAGGAATATTATTTATTTTCTTCACGTATCAACTTATCAAAGCAAGCTGTATTTTATGTTACATAAGGATAATTGTCTTAAACTTGAACAGTAATATTGAGAACCACCTGTACTATTAAATGACAAATAAATAGAACAATCAAATAGAGTTTTCAAATGAATTGTTTGGAAACAGCACGGGTTTTGTTTGTTTGTTTGCTTTGCCATTATTGTTTGCTTTTTGGTGTTAAGCTTTAAGTAAACTATGACATTATTTATGCCTGATTCTCAACTCTTTGTTGCCTTGGATTTTTTTTTTTCCTTCCATGTATATGAATTCTTTGAAGTCAACCAGGGCTGACTGCAGAGGACTCTGTGCCACCCAATCAGGCTAATTTCAATTTTAAGTGCAGGAGACAGGTAGGCTTTTCATCACCTCCTTTGTGAAGCTATGATGGATTGACTAGTGTTGAGTTAGTATGATTTCCAGGAAATGACAGTACAAATGCTCTCCTAAGCAGCCTGTTAATAAATAGACCTCAAGTCTTAAAATCTTCCACTTGCTATCAGATTTTAAGAGCAGAGTAAAGCTCCACTAAAGTGCTGACTACATTCCACATTGCAGCTTTATCTAAAAAGCTACCAGTATTTACAGACTCATATGATTCTAATAAGAAGTACAAGTAAGGAATCCCTGTCTGAAATAACATACAGACTCCGATGGCTGAATGGCTCAGTTGGTTAGAGCGTGAGCTCTTAACAACAAGGTTGTGGTTCGATTCCCGCATGGGATGGTGGGCTGCGTCCCCCGCAACTAAAGATTGAAAATGATGACTGTACTTGGAGCTGGGCTGCACCCTCCATATCTATAAAGAAGGACAACGACTTGACTTGACTGATGGACCCTAGAAAAACACACTTTTCCCCAATATTCTCCAATAAAAAAATAAAAAAATAAACAAAATGATATACAGAATTGTAAGAGCAAGAAGTGGCTAGTAAGCGAAGTAGAATGTCATGCTAATTTAAATATACTGTCTAAACATATTCCTATTTTGCCTTCCCCATTAAAAAATACTTGATAGAAATGTCTTTGTCAAGGATAAGGGATAGAATACAATGAGATAAACTTTTAAATAACTAATTAAAATTATTTTTAAATGATTATTGCATGTGTTTGTGAGTTATTAAATGTAACAAAAATCAAATCATAATTTGAAAAGCATGAGCTGTATTAAGCTGAGGGAAAATTAAAATATTTTCTAATAGTTTTATTTACTTTTTATTACTTGAATTCTCCCAAAAGAAAGAGAAAAACAAAAGTATAAAATAATGAACAAAAACAAAGGAAAGCCAAACCAAGTATATGACCAAATTCAACATTAATTTTCCATTAAAATCAAGAGAATTTTAGAAATTGTACTAATCGAAATAATACCTACCTCTTACTGACATTCACCATGGGTCTGGGGCAGTTCCAACATCTTTGTATTAATTTATTCATTTAATTCTCATAACACTTCTGTGTTAAATACTTTTATCATAATCCTCATCTTACTGAGAGAAAAAAAGGATGTAAGTCTCCCAACTCCAATCCCTGGAAGAAAAGGATTTGAGCCATTAGGGTCTGGAGGTTTCACCACAACACTTGCTGGCTCTCCTTTCCAAGATAGATATGTTTACATGTTGATTTACAAACAAACTTTGCTAATACTTTCTCTATTATACTGTCTATAGGGCTCTCCGGGCACATCAGTTCTATCTAATTGTATCTAATTCTGCCCCCAGGTCATCTTTGGTTTGATTCAAGTGCTCTGGGAACTTTTGGGCCTGAAGAAGGAGTTTGATGAAGCTTGGAGAGGGGAGGAGCAGTTGGATAAGATTTGTCCATAGAGCAGTGACCATTTCAGTTGATGCTTGAATTTGATTACGAATTCACTGGGTGGAGGTGGTGAGGACACGTGCACTGTGACCATCAGGAGCCAGTTGTGGAAGGCGGAATGTTATTGGACATGTAGTCATGTCAGGGAGAAATAGTAGGAGACAAACATGGACGACAAAGAGTTTTGTAAACCATCCTTAGCACCTCACCCCACAGCTGGACCACAGTTTAGCCAGCCATGCTGGAAACAAATCTTTCCACATGCTATGGATGAGGTCAAACAAGTAACTTGCGAGCTCATTCTAGAAAAAGTGCTACATTCCTCATTGCTGAATATCACTACAGTCACCTTCAAAGTACTCCCCTTGGGAAGCTATGCACCGATGCCAGTGCCTAGTCCACCCTTCAAAGCAATTTTGGAACTTTCTAGAATGATCATCAGTGCTGTTACCATATTACAATGTCCTGAATGTCATCAAAATGTCTTCCTTTCAATATTTCCTTTATCTTCAGGCAAAGAAAGAAGTCATTGGGGGCCAGATCAGGTGAGTAGGGAGGGTGTTCCAATACACTTATTTGTTTACTGGCTAAAATCTCCCTCACAGACAGTGCCACGTGAGCTGGTGCATTGTCGTGATGCAAGAGCCATGAATTGTTGGTGAAAAGTTCAGGTCGTTTTGTCTAACTTTTTCACACAGCCTTTTCAGCACTTCCAAATAGTAAACTTGGTTAACTGTTTGTCCAGTTAGTACAAATTCATAATGAATAATCCCTCTGATATCAAAAAAGGTTAGCAACATCATTGAAACAAGTTTGCAAACTTAATTGTCAGACCCTGTATGGGACACTTAGGAAAGTTTTGCATAGACCAGTCCCAGACGACATCTGAGATGTGCAGCCAATTCTAGCATCACAATAAAATTATATCAAATTTAGGAACCTTTCCTTGTTGCTCAATTCGTTCCATTCTTTTCATCTTGGTAATCAATGGGCTCAAAACAACAATTCAGGCCAATCTGACCACTTCATGTAGCTCTACTCTTCTAGCCTTTCATGCATTTTCAATTCCGGCTTGCTCTTTATCCTCACCCCTTAATCTGTGCCCTGTGGAATCTAACATTATTGTAACAAGTTCTATATTTTCATCATCTTCACAGTACTCTCCTACCATATCCTAGCATTTCCAAGAGGATAAAGGTTTCTGGAAGGTGGGAGCTGTTTTCTCCCATCCTTCCAGTCCCATCACGTTATTGGTGATTACTGAATGTAGAGCAATCTACCCTAAGTTTTTCAAATAATTACTGTTTCATTCTTAAATAATAATGTATTAAATCCCACAGCATCAGACGACAATATCATCTTTCTGCCCACTTCTATATGATCTTCAGTCTCTGGGTCACTCTTTTACATTTGCGAAGAATTTGAACGCTTGGTTCATATATACTTTTTTCCATTCCAATTTCTGCCATTTTCAGGGAGGCAGAGTTCTTTGATCACTTGATATCTAACTATTTCACTTCCAATCAACTTTTTTTCCAGTCCCTCCTGTGACTATGATCTGATTATCAGCCAGCGTTCCTTCATCTTTGAAATCTCAAACTCCTGTAGGACACTCTCTGAATCTAACACTCAAGAGAAATAGATCTTGTTAAGGATGCTCTCTAGTCTTCTTCAGACTGAAATATTGGCCATTCTGTCTCCTTTTGTGCTACTACCATGTTGCTCCTTTCTGAAAGTCTCCTCCTGGGGTCTCTCTGACTCCATTTCTTGAAAATGGTAAAGTCTTGTTTCCTATATAGACTCTGACAGACCACGATGGGGTTTCATACTGTGATATTAATACACATTGCACACCAAAGGATAAATACCTAATAAAATTGCCAATACCTAATAAAATTGCCAAATGGCTTAGGATGTTGACTTTGTAAAGCATGTATTATGGAAGTAACAACTGGTGAAACTCCAGGGTCCTGCTCTGGTTAGCCTGTATTAAATTTTTTATTCATAGATATGTTCGTTTTGGCTTAATAGTCAACCAAACATGAGAAAAATAACTAAATTGTCTACACAACTCATTATAATCTGTCCTTCTTTTCCCAGATGGTAAAAATTTTACTGATAAAACAAGATTTTGTTTCATGTGTTTCTTTTTAAACACATTTTATTTAGTATATATTGCTGAGTTATTAGCCTTCAACTTATAGTCAACAACACTATAAGTCATGTCTGAACAAAGCTCATATAGCACACATGTGTTCTTCATATGGCACATCACTGAGTTGGCTTAGGAACACCAGACAGGAGTTCAGCACTAAGCTTGGGGGCCATGGAAGACAAGAAAATCCCCAAGAAAAAATCACAAAAATGTGGAAAGTATGGCACCTAAATAAACTGTGAAAAGGACACTTATTAACAGTACCACAACCTTTTGTGATTTCAGTTGGGAACCTGCCTTTCAGATACTCAAATTTCCTCCCTATTCTGTATATGTCTGCAAATGACTGAAAAGGTGTTATGAGTATTGATTTGGGGGTTCCATATAAATTTTACCTAGTAGGTGAATTTGCAAATATAGATTCTGTGAATAATGAGGATTGACTACTTTATTTACATATATATGTGTACGAATGTGTATTCATTGTTGTATTCTCAATTCTTTTACTGATAATGGTACATAACCAAACAAGTTTAGACAGAACTGACCTATATAGAATAAAGGTTAAGCTATTTCATTTAGGTAGTCCAGAACTTTAATAATCTAGTCTCTAACTGTCTTTTACTACTAGTCATCTGCTACTAACTACTGTTACTACTACTATTACTACTACCATGTTGTGAGGTTTGCAATTATTTCTTTGTAATATTATTTCTCCTTCCAGACAGTGAGCTCTTTAAGTGCAGGGACACTGTTTTATCCCCATCACCTACTGCAGTGCTTGACTCATTGTAGTCTCAGCAGATGTTTCACCTACTATGGCTGTCATTACATTATTTTTATTAAAATTGCATTGGATCATACGAGAAAAGAATGCTCCCACAGGTAGGAGAAAAAGAGACCAGTGAAGGAGGGCATGTTCAATCGTGGATTCAGAAGAAGCAGGGCCTAAGTAAAAGCAGTGATTTGAAGAGGGTCATAGCTATCATTCAGGAGGCCAGTCAGTGGAAGAGAGGAATCAAATTCAGACGTGTCTGCTTGCAAAGCTCATAGCGTCTCCATTGCAGAAAGAGGCATGGAAGGAGAGGAAGCCGGGTTTGCAGTAGCTTTTGGTGTTTCATTTTAGGCAAGAGTGTAGGTAAGCTTGGATATGTATCCTGGATCTGGCCTGTGAAAGTCCTTGGATCCAGAGGGTGTCCCTGAGACAATGTGATTTCCAGTTTTTCTGTAGAGAAAGCAAAATCCAACCAGGACTTCTCTGGTGAAACTTGCATCCCTGGGCTGAGAACTCTGTGACAATTTAGGACTAGGGCTTAAAATCTCTGGCTCTCTATTTGCTTGTCTTTCTCCTTTGTTGCTTTCAGTTTTATATCCCACATATCAATGAAATCATATGGTTCTTGATTTTTTCTGACTTATTCTGCTTAGCATAATAATCTCAAGATCCATCCACAGTTACCAGAGGGTAAGGAGGGAAGGGAGTGGTAGATGAGGGTAAACGGGATCAAATATATGGTGACTCTGGGTAGTGAAGACACAATGTGATATATAGATGATGTATTACAGAATTGTACACCTGAAATCTATGTAACTTAACTATTGCCACCCTAATACATTTTAATTAAAAACATTCTAAAAAACAAAACAACAACAAAAATGACTCTGACTCTCTTTGGCCAAATGTTTTAGAAATAGACTGGGCAGAGCTGCTGGACATCATTAGCCAGGCTTTTGCTCTAGGCATGAAAAGATAAGGAACATTAATACTGAAGTAAAATTTGTTAGAACCTGGTTTAGAGTACCCAGAATTCTCCTTTCTCATTGAAGATCAAAATTAATATAATCATGTGCTTTCTAATAGGAGGGTTAAGACATCTGCCTTTCCGTTTTTTTTTTTTAATTCTCTAGTGATGTTTATGCTTAAAATGGTGATGTGCTATAGAATATCTATTGTATTTACTTTATCCTCATTCCATGACTTAGACTCAATATTAATGAGAACAAATTTTGCCTGACTTTCTGTGCCTTAGACTAGGTAATAATGGGAGGAAAAAAAATGGCCTGTATTCTTTTGGTTAAGCTGAGAGGATTCACTCCTATTTTCTGCAGAGTAAGTTAAATTTACATAGATTAATAGCAGGTTTATATATTGGTTATGACTGTAGTTTTTTCTGCACTATCCTTTTGCAGAGCATTTTTATAAAATTCTCCCTCTCAGTTTGCTTATACATACTTAGTAACTCAGTCATGTTATGTAAACTGCTTCGATTTCAATGAAGAATGTTAATTCCTTCATAGCATGTGGTATGAATACATATGAATTTAAAAGAAGATCATCTTTATGTCTGTCTTTTCAAGGATATACTGAAAATAGAATTTGCTAAAAATACCAGTGATCGTATAAAATATTCAATGGCATCCATACCGAAGAAAAAAGAAAAACAGCAGACACAAATCTTCTGAAGCACTTGTATCAGAAACAGGGTCAGCCAGCACTGGAGGAAGCGACAGGTTGACCTGGAAGACTTACCTGCATGAGCTTCCCAAGAAGCCCCAGGCAGTTGGATCCAGCATGAGACCCTCCTTGGAGAGGGAAAAAGGGCCAAGGTTTCTGGTAGCAATGGTTTGTTTAACTACATGCACAGCTCTTTGGATTAGCCTCCTTGCTCTGCAGAAATCTCCCCTTCCCACCACCGTCCATTTGGCCATCCATTGACTCAGTAAACATTCATAAAGTTAAGAACTACAGTAAGAGCAGAGTTAGCACAAAGAGTGAGCCAGGACTGCTGCCTGTGACAACCTCTAAAGCACTCCTGGATAATTCTGACATAAAGTGCCCATCCTTTGGGATTATAATTCTGTATTTGAAATGAAGGCTACTGTCAACTATTTTTTTTTAGAAAAGGTATTGTAATCTCTCTTTCTAATGTGATTCCTGGATGTGACAAATGTCCAAGTGTTTTATGACTATCCCCTCTTCCTTTTCTAACAGAAGGAAGGAAGACATAGTATTTATAGTTAAATATATTTCTTCTCCTTACATTTTCCCTACTCTGCCAAAGAGATAGCAAAAGTCAAATTCTGTTGTTATTTATTAAACCATAAGATACAAGAAGACCTATCATGAGTCAAGTTCTTTATGCCTACTGCAAATCATCAATGCATGAACAGAAACCTTATACATATCACTGGAGAAATAGTATGTGGTCATATTAGTATGCCTAAAAAAGAGGTATAAAAAATTCCTCTGGCATCTTTTAAAAATGGCCAACAATAACATCCTATGTGGCAGATATGCAGGGAAAAGAAAAAACCTTGTAGACATATAAAATAGTCACTATGCTATTCAAAGTCAACCATGTCTCTTATTACTACAGACTATATGCAGAATATAATTATTGTACCTTTAAATTATGTTACCGAATGATTAGAGAGAATAAACTGATCACATGATATTTGGTAATCTGGGCCATTTTAATACTGTGATGAAACAATGAATTCAGGTTGAAAGAAAAAACTGACCAACCTACATCCCACATAGGCTCATACAGCACTACTGCCGACTTTGGGTTTGGAAGCGTTCAGCAGTACTCACTTTCAGTCATCTTTTGCCTCCCAAATCCCCCACTGCAGCAGGGTTCACGTTCGACTGCTGCTTGACAACTGCTGGAATTCTATACAAAGTCATGTCCCCTGGAATGTGATTGGGGAACTGGCTGACAATAAATTCTTTATGGTTGACCTGTTCTGCGGGCTGAAGTATTAGTTTTTCCTCCTATTGAACAGGGCAGGACTGTGTACAATAGTATCCTTCGGGGCTGGCTGAGCACCCAACTCATGTTGGGGCGTTTTTTAAAAGCAGAGATTTCTAGGAGCCTCCCCGACAATTATAAAAGAATGAGGGTGGGAGGGCGTATTAGTTAGCTGTTGTTTCAGTAATGCTGAGTAACAAAAACTACTAGAAAGAGACTGCTCCACATGTCTCTCATTCTAGAACACAGACCAAAGGAATAGCAACCACCTGGGACCTGGTCCTTTCATGGCAGATGGCAGAAGGTTAAGGTGAAGAAAAACATGCGATGGCCCTTAAAGCCTCTGTTTCAAATGGACCCACCCTCACTTCTGTGCACATTGCACTGGTCAGAGCACATCACATGACTGAGCCCAAGGTCAGTGAGGTTGGGGCGAAGCCCAACCCAGCTAACATGTGGTATTAATAAGCACAAGATGGTTTTAAAGAGCAATTGCTTGTCGATACCTTTTAAGTAAACATTTTACATAAAATTTAGTTTGCTATACACCCCAAGTAGTGCTTCTCAAAGGACAGAACCACTTCTTGGCTGAGGGACTGGAAACATATCATATCTAAGGGCTTTTCAAAATGCAACACTATCCACCCCTGGAAAAACATTTTTTTTTTTTTTGTAAGCATCCTACAGACTTTAAATTCTAATAAAGTAAATATCAGTCTTTAATATCCCACAAAAACAAAAAGCTCTTTGAGGGTCCCCCCTTTTTGTCAGAATAAAGGGGTCCTGAAACCAAAAACTGACAAAACCACTGCAGTTTTTTATTTTCTTTGCCCCCACCCTCCCACACCCCGTTTTTAAGCCATTGTTTCTCAGTCTAGTTGTAGGGCACAGTTCTCTAGCCCATGCTGGCATTATGAGCCTTGCGCTCCACACGGCTGAGGCAGTCGGTCGCAAGTCGTTGGTTGGCAGCCCATGGCATGACAGCCCACGCCGACCTCCGGCTGTTCACTGCAGCCCAGCTCCAGGGAGAGCCATTGTTCACAATTTTAGCTGTAGAGGGCGCAGCTCACTGGCTCATGTGGGAATCGAACGACGACCTTTGGCATTAGGAGCTTGGCACTCCAAGCACCTGAGCCACTGGGGCACACCCCCCTCCCCCACCCCGGAGTTTATCCTTAGCCATATTTGGTCAGTTTCTGGCTCTGAGCTCATCAAGCACCAGTGTGATGTAATTACCAAAACTGCTATATAAAGCCCTGGCTAGGCTGAGCTTTTTGTCCCTTATAGCCCAGGAAGCTGATTTGTGGTGACCTGTTGGACTTGGACCTTTTCGCTTGTTTTCTCCTTCCCCCTCCCATTTTATTTGTTTCCTTCATTCTTGTTTTCTCTGTCTCATTTTTTCTTTATTATTTTTCTTTGCTCTCTTTTCCCATTTTCTTTTGTTGTTTATTTCTCATTTTTTTATTTTAATTTTCTCAATTTTTTTGTTTTCCCATTTTTTCTTTTTTATTATTTTCCTTTTTCTTATTTTTCTTTGCTCTTTTCCCATTTTTCGTTTTTCCCTCATTCTTTTATTTTAATTTTCTCATTTTTTCCTTTAAATTTTTTAGTTAATATTTTTTAGTTAGAATTGTTAATATAGTTAGTGTATTTAGTCAGTATACTTAGTGTAGTTATTGTTTATTCTTTTATTGTGTATTCTAATTCTCTCAATTTTTTGGTTTCTCATTTTTTCATTTTTTGTCATTTTTTTTCTTTAAATTTTTTAGTTAGTATTTTTAGTTAGTATTGTTAGTACAGTTAGTATATTTAGTCGGTGTTGTTAGCATAGTTATTGTTTATTAGCACAGGTAGTAATATTGTTAGTACAGTTAGTATATTTAGTCGGTGTAGTTAGCATAGCTACTGTTTGTTAGCACAGTCGGTAAGCATAGTTAGCATCCTCAGTGAGCGTAGTTAGTGGGTCACATGTCCCACGACTTTTCAGATGTCCCTGTTGACCAGGAGCCCTACAGTGGCCATTACGAGCTCCTGCAAACCACTGGCAAGGGCACCTTTTCCAAGGTGGTGCTGGGCCAGCACCTATTAACAGGGACGAAGGTGACTGTTAAAATCATGGATCAACTGGTCGCCTTCCAAGTTCACAGACCTGTCCTGCGAGAAGTCCACTGCATGGCGGACTTGCACCACCATAATTTCGTCCAACTATTCCATATGATCAGCACTACGAAATCCCTCTTCCTAGTCTTAGAACTCGTGCCTGGAGGGGACTTGGTGGACTACCTTTGTGCCTATGGCTGCATGCCAGAGGACAATGCCCGCAGCATCTTTCAGCAGCTGGTATCAGCAGTGCAATACTGCCATGACAAGGGCATTGCTCACAGGCACCCGAATGCACACAGCATGCTGCTAGACACTCAGATGAACACTAAAGTGAAAGACTTTGGACTTGGCACATCCTTCACGGGCCGTCAGTTGAGCACCTTTTGCGGCAGTCCCACGTATGCAGCCCCGGAACTCTTTCTGGGCCAAAAATATCATGGTCCTGCTGCGGACTTATGGAGCTTGGGAGTACTGCTGTACAGGACGCTCCTGAACACTGTCCCTTTCAAGGGAATGAACTGGGGAGACCTGCAAAGGAAGGTACTGAGAGGGAAATACGTGGTGCCCTCTTGTTTATCTCTTGAAGTAGAAAACTTCCAAAAAAAACTACTAACACTCAACCCACAGAACAGAAAACATCTGAAAGACATGCCACATACTTGGCTAAACAAGAGCCACGAGGAAGAACTGAAGCCTTACATTGATCCACCCAGTGATGTCACAGATCCCTGGGTAACAAAAGAAATGCTGAATCTGGGCTTTCACTGGGAAGATATCAAGGACACGTTGTCAAAGAAAACATACAATAATGTCTTGGCCAAGTACTGTATCCTAAACACAAAAAAAACAAAAGTCCAGTATCACACCTTCAAGATAAAGCCCTTCCATCCTCCTGAGCTCCAGAGCCCTAGTCTCTCCGCAGCCCAGAAGGTTCAGCCAGAATGTTCCGGTTTCCAGCAGGCAGAGCAGCAGCCTATTGACCATGAATCAGGGCAGAAGTTTCAAGAGTCCACCAGGCTTTCAGCCATCCTAGAGTCCAGCACCACAACTTCCAACTGCAAAGTCCAGGACCACCACCCCCAACCCAGCCTGGGCTCCAAGTGCGATTTCTGAACCCAACCCGGGATCCAGGACCACAACTCCTGAGCATAGACTAGGCTCCAGTACCACCACTTCCAAGCTCAGCCCGGAGTCCAGCACCACCATTCACAAGTCAACCGCTGAGTCCAGGAACACCATCCTCCCCAACCAACCTTGGCTCCAGGACCATCATTTCCAAACCCAGCCCAGGATCCAGGACTGCCACTCCGGAGCACAGACAGGGTCCAGAACCGCCACTCCTGAGTCCAGCCTGGGCTCCAGAACCACCATTCCCAAGCCCAGCCTGGACTCCAGGACCGCCATTCCCAAGCACATACCTGGGTCCAGGACCACCATTCCCGAGCCCAGTCCAGGATCCAGGACCACCACTCCTGAGCACAAACCAGGCTCCAGGACTGCCATTTGTGAGCAAAGATCAGGCTCCGAGACCGCCACTCCGGAGCTCAACCCAGAGTCCAGCACCACCATCCTTAGCCCAGCCCCCCATTGTCGCCCTGGAGACTATCCCTCCAGCCACAGCACGTCCAGCAGCAGAGGAAATCAATGAGGGCTGGTGAGGGGGTACCTAGGGGTATTTGAACTTTGTAAGAAAGCTCTGCTGTCTGCCACCCAAGAAGAGCACTGCAAATGCCGTAAGGTAAAGGCCCTTTAGATTTTGGATGCCAAGGCAACCAGACCCCGGGGGGTGGTCAAGCCAGGCGCCCTGCATTAGAAATGCTGAACTGGATGAAGCTGAGGTCCAGAGAGCCCGGCCACGTGGTGGGGGAGATCGGCCAGAGGCTGGATATTAACTGCAGTTGGCAGCAGTGAAAGAAGTACAAACTGTATGTGCAAGGAGCCCTGGGTGAGAGGACTTGGTCCAGTGGACAGTGGAGGTGTGCAAAGTGTCATGGCATTCTCTGCACGGGATTCACATCATGGGTATCACCATGGCCTTCAGAAACAGCATACCCATAATCCCCGGTGAGCGTGAAGGACGGCCTGAACCCCCTTTTGCACGTTGTGCCCTCTTGGTCTTCTGTACCCTTGGTTTTAACCCTCAGCTCCTTTGTCCATTTCTCCTTCATGGCACAATGGTGCTGCCTGCTCACATAGCACACATGCTGCCTCCTTCCTGTGGGTGAGTTTCTCAGACTGGCTGAGCGATCTCCTCTGGAACAAAATGCCACACACTCTGCGGAACCTGTTGTGGTTAAAATTCAGGAGGGAGTCAATTCTCTTTCCATCACCATACATTTGATCCCCTTTACCCTATGTAACTTGACTAACAATTGTCACCCCAATAAACTTTAATTTAAAAAAAAATTCAGGAGGGATATCTCTGCTGCGGAGGTCCTCTCCGGAGAAGCAAGAGGTCCCAGTCCCACACCGGGCTCCCCAGCCCAGGGTTCCAGTGCCGGGGAGAGAACCCCCCATGACTTCTGGCTGTGAAAACCAGCGGAGACTGTGGCTGAGTCTCAAATTTTAAAACTAGTTGTCACTAACATTATCTGAAGCAAAACATACCAAAGGAATTTCCTCATTCTTTCTCTTTTTGTAATTCTCACATCCTCCAGGCTTTCCAGTATCCTTAAAAACCTTGCCACACCATGTATCCATCTCCCACTTCTTTTTCATCTTACTCCCCCAAAAAATAGCCCTCTGGAGGATCACTTTTAAATGCTATGATATAAAGTGCTTATATTAGCAAAAAATATCTCTCTTCTTAGGGAGTCAGGAAATATTGAATTATAACTGCAATTTCTTCCCAGCCCAACATGCTGGAACATTCATTGTTATGCATAGCAAGTGAGTGCAGTGGTTCTCAAAGGGGCCCACTTGACTATCAGGCGACACTAACTACTGGATCCTTTACAGCCATGCTTCAAAGTCTCCACATGTGTTCCCAAATTCTGCCTCAGGGTAAACCTTACCTTTGCTCCAATTGAATAGCCGTAGTGTTACTATAATGTCTGTCAGACAGTCATGAAGTTAAGCCAGTTGTAGGAGGAGTTGTAGAGGATTACAATTTGCTTATTCCAAGAAGGTCTAAGGAAGGCAGCAGAGAAAAAGCACCTATTTAGTGGCACATTGTAAAAATTTCTCAGGGGCATAGAAGAATACTTTAACAGACTCTACACTATTTCACTCAAACAAAAAGGAAGGTTTAAAAAAAAGTGACATAATTAAGGAGGAACTTTAATTCCTTCGAGCTGCTGTTTCAAATACCAGTATTTGAAAGTCCTGGGAGATCTAGAAATCTGCACTTCCAGGTCTGTCTCTATGTGTGCTCTCTTTCACCCAGTTATCTTACACTTGGTATAAACAATTAGTTGCTCCCTCAACTGTAAAGGAGACAGGAGTGAAGTTTCTCAAAAGGAATTTTACCAAGAAACTGAGAAACAAAAAAGATAGAAGAAAGAAAGAAAACAGACTAAAATGTCATCAGTGTATATGTGCAGGTATATATACGTTTAATACTTATATGTGAAGTATTATACTAAAATGTACACGCATTATCTTTCATCATTCAACAAATATTGAGTATATCAAGTGGGCAGGCAGGAAATTATACAGCAAAAAAGCAATGTTTTGAAGGAAAATACAACAGAGTGACTGGAATGTTATTTTACATGGCGTGGGCAGTGAAGGCCTCTGTGGGACGTGACATGAGGCTGAGACCTGCGTGAGGTGGGGGTGCAAGACACATGTAAATGGGGGACAAAGAACAGGTGCTGGGCTTAGTCCCCTGGGGCATGTCACAGCATCATATCCACTTTACATAGGAGAACAAGGATTCACAAGGAAAAGCAAAGTGACTCGTCCGAGATTCCACAGCTAGGAATTAGCATCACCAACCAACCAAACATTGGATTGGCTGTTCTACTTAGATAATTATTGCCCCCTCAATCAGCTTCTTGAAAAATCCTCTCTAGACACCACCTTTTCTATTGCTCTGTCATTTCCTACTATCTCTTCCCCTCCTTTCCCCAAGAGACAGGTAATTCCTCTTTTAAACCTTCCCTTGCCCTCACAGGAAGAAAATTCAACGACAGCACTTGGTGCCAACTTCTTTCAGAGTGCTCTTTACTTCATTGACTCATCTGCTCTCCCACCTCTAAACCCTTGAGGGAAGGGGAGGGAGCGTATCTTCTACCTTTGCAAACATGGCAAATAGCATAGCCCTTGACATAATAAGTGTGGGAACAGGCTCTCGGCCTCATGTGGAAAGATGGTGGCTCGGGGAGTAAAGGACCATCAACTGTCATTGGATGGTCGTTGGCTGTGACTGGTTGGCTGTTGGCTGTAACCGGTTGGCCAACTGGCCACTGATATAACTGCCGTGACTGTGTTGATTGGTTGGCTGGTTGCCAGGCAGAAAAGCAGCCGGTGGATTGTGGATCGTGTGGATCCTACTTCGTGTGTCTCACCCGGCCGCCAGCCAGAATATAGTGGTAGGACTCCCCCATCTATGGCTCCGGGGGTGCTCCTTTTTGGCCTCACCATATGCTGCGTTCTTATGTGGGGAGCAGGAGCTGAGACCCCACGTGACACCCTGCATGACAATAAGCAATTAAGAAATGAAGTAATTTGTGGATGGAATGGAGGAAGGAAGCAAACAGAGAAGGAAGGGAGGAAGATTTTTTTTAATTCAGGATGCAGTTCAATTTAGAAAATAATAAGATACTACAGAGACAAAGTTAGCTCCTCACAATTTCTAGACTTGCTACTCTCATTGTGTTATCTTTGCTTCTTTCCTCTTCCTCTCTTTGAAATGTAGTTTCAACTGTCTTAAATTATACAAGGAAGAAACTCCAATCTGGGTCTATCAGGAGAGGAAGCCGTGGGGAAGTCAAAGTACAGGAGGACCTTCCTCCACCCCTGAAATCACAACACATGGTGGCATTAACTTTGGAGGAGGGACTAATGGAAATTACTATGCATACTTCCCAGTGGAGCTGTTAGGTGGAGTGTTGTAGGTGTTCCTTGTGTCCTTAATTTCAGAGGCAGCATGGTCAACTGCCAATCAAGGAGCTCTTGAGTCAGATCACCTGGCTTTGCATTCCTCTTCATCAATTCAACAGCCATGCACTCCCTGTTCCCATTCTCACATCTTTTCACTGGGGATATTCACAGCACCCAGCTCAGAGGCTGTTGTGATGATGAAATACAGTGACTATACACACAGCATTTAGACTGGTGCCTGGCATGTTAGCTGCAAATTTGATACTTCCTAAATAAATACATTAAATGATGAATAAAAATATATTGGGATTGGGCCTGCCCGGTGGCTCAGGCAGTTAGAGCTTCATGCTCCTAACTCCTAAGTCTGCCGGTTCGATTCCCACATGGGCCAGTGGGCTCTCAACCACAAGGTTACCTGTTCATCTCCTCAAGTCCCGCAAGGGATGGTGGGCTGTGCCCCCTGCAACTAGAAACGGCAACTGGACCTGGAGCTGAGCTGCGCCCTCCACAACTAAGACTGAAAGGACAACAACTTGACTTGGAAAAAAGGCCTGGAAGTACACACTGTTCCCCAATAAAGTCCTGTTACCCTTCTCCAATAAAATCTTTTTAAAAAATATATTGGGGTAAACATATGTAATGTAGGAGGATTGTCATTGTGTTTATGATCATAATTTATCACCATCTCTGGAGATAAAGAGGCTGCACTAATTTCTGGAAGTTGGAAATAGACTTCACGCTGTCTCTCTTCAGCTGCCTCCTACAGATTTTTGCACTGTTCTTTTCTATATGCTAAATTATTTAGTTGTCGGGGTCCATTTTTTCCTATTGTTTTCATCCATCATGAGTGGTGATGGTTATGTTTACTGTGTGTAAAACGAGCATGATCTCATGATCCTTGATCACTGATATCTTACAGGCTGGGTTAAAAAGAAGGCTTCTGGATCCATTTTCCCCTTCTCCAAGATAATGGACAGAGGTGGAACCTAAACAATGAATGTTCATGATCCTTTTATTGAGCCAAATCCTGAGGTTATTCGTGTGCCCCCCCCCCACTAAGATTTCAAAGATACAGTGCAAGGGATTTTCTGAGAACTAGAACTTTTTAGATATAAACATAAGTCTTGAAGGAATATGTCAGAAAATGCCAGTTAACTGCAAAACAAATAAAAACTGAACTCCCTTTAATACCTGAAGGAATGGCTTGATCAGTTTCACATATGGAGCGAATGTTTTAAAAACGCAAAGATCTCTAGCATTTTCTTACTAACTTATCGCTAAGGACCCAGGAGGGCAGCAGCGGGTTAGAAACGGGGTTTCTGTGCCAAGTTCTGAATCAGCCTCTTAGGAGACAACTGGCCAGGAGCATTGTCCTGCTCTTCTCGCATGCTTGAGTTCCTTGCTTAGCTCCACCAAGTACAACAAATGTGCCCAGGGAATCTGACATTGAGCCCTGATGAAAGAGTCCTTTGCAGAACTCAGCTCTGTTCTTGAACTATCCGGAACTAGGTCTTATTTCCTAGTTCTTCTCAAACAGTTGAATTCTTTCTGGGAAGAAATCATATTTATCCTGATCCGGGAAACATTCCCCATTCCTAGAAAAGGCCACGCATGCTCCTCTTTCTCGCTTTTTTTCTTTCACGCCTGGTGGCAATTTCAAAGAGCCTTCTCATTGACAAAACTAAGCCAGCATGCTGGTTTATCTCTGCGCCCTGAGCCGGAGCATCTCTTCGCCGCAGCGCCTCTCGCCAACCCAACTCGGTCCAACTTTCCCTCCCAGGCTCCAGCAGGGGCGCCCTCCCGGCAACGGACTGCGGCAGGAGAGACCCGGCCAAGAGACCCCAGAGCTGCCCCAACTGCATTCGCCGCCCCCTCTCCTGCCGCCCACCCTCGCGGCCCCGCGGTCTCAAGCTCCGCCTGGTGCTTCGCCGCGCTCGCCCGCCTTTGGCTTCTGGCCTCTGGACCCTTGGTCCCCGGACACTAAAGCCATCTCAACTCCGACCCTCTCCACTTCCCGGGCAACGCAGCAAAAACCCCGTCCCCTCCTTTGCACCCGCCTCCGACCACCATCGCAACACGTAGCACAACCTCCAGTGAGAGAGCCCAGCCCAAGTCGCCCTAGTTACACCCGCCGCCGAAGGTATCCATCACCACCCGATACCCTAATTCACGCTCATTCATATTCATTCTCATTCTCTCTCTTCCTCTTTCCAAGACTCGTAACCAGACTGGCCGATCCTCTTCAGTGGAGCTCCTTTTCATTCATCCTCTCCCACCAACAGCACCAGCACCAGCACCAGCACCAGCACCAGCACCACCAGCACCACCAGCACAACCATCATCACCACCACCACACACACACACACACACACACACACACCCCTACGCAGACAGCCCACTCCACTTTTCAGACGCCCACCTCCTACATACACCCCTCCCCTACACACACACACACACACACACACACACACACACACCCCTACGCAGACAGCCCACTCCACTTTTCAGACGCCCACCTCCTATATACACCCCTCCCCTACACACACTTCCACCCACTCACCATCTGTAGCCTCCCTTCCGCCCCTCTCCCCCCGCCCCGCTTCGCCCGCCAGGCTTCCCCTCCCCAAGAAGCGGACCCTCACAGTGGGAGGCAGGGACCCCCTCCAGACGCTCGGGGCCGGCGCGCCTTACTGACCTCTGCCCGCCCCGGAAACTAACAAAGGCGGCGGCGCGTCCAGACCCCAGAGCGGCGATCGGCGGCCGCGGTGCTGGCGAGCCTGGGCCGGGCCGGTGAGCGCCGCCGGTAGGGGGCTGCTCGGGAGTCAGGAGGCGGCGGCGCCGGAAGCCGCGGATCTGTGGCCGCGCGCCGCTCGGACGCCGCCGGCATCATGGGCTGCTGTAACGGGCGCTGCTCGCTCATCTGCCTCTGCGCGCTGCAGCTGGTGAGTGCCCCGCGCGCCCCGAACCCTCACCGGTCCCAGCCCCAGGACCCGCCTCCCAGCTCCCTCCGCGGATCCGCAGCTGCGGGCGCGAGCCGGCCGGGCGGGCCGGGCGCTCCCGCCGGCCCCCGAGCTCCCCGCCGCTCTCGCTCGCACTGCCCTCCCGCTGCGGGCACTCACCGGCGGGTCGCGTCTCCCCGAGGGAGGGCGCGCTCTGCCTCTCGGTCCCGCGCGCTGGGCTTCCCCGCGCTCCCGCCGGGCGTCGCCACGAGGTCCTGGGGCTGCTGCGGAGGGGCTGGGAGTGAGCTGTTTCCCCGCCCTGGGGTTGCACAACTGGCTTTAGCATCCTCTGCATCCCTGCTGAAGTTTCACGGGCGGCTCCCGGGCTCTTTCTTCTTGAGATATTTCCCGTAATATTGTTTAATTAGAAGGTGGCTGGGAATGTCCAGGTTCTGAAGACACAGGATCAGCTTCAACTCTTAGTTAAGAGTGAGGCGGTTCTTACTTTCAGCAGGTTGAAAAGTGGTGGATCTCCAGGAAGGAGGTCTGGCTGTGTGTTTTTAAACAGAGTATTTCAGCCCCTGCACTTCCAATTTCGCTCTAGATTTTGTTGAAATGCTGCATGTGCAGACAGCGACAGACTGACAGCTGTCATTACGGAGAGAACTGAGTGAAAGGCTCCTTTGGTTCCGTGGTTTGCAGAGGGAGGGCAAGACCAGACTAAAAGGGCTTGCAGTGTGGAGCGAATGCTTTTCTTAACTTATGTCCTAGTGGGACCTAGACTGGCCCTGTGGTCTATTCCGTTGTCACTTGAGGTCAAGGCCACAGACCTTTTGTGTCAGACTTTTGTGTGTAAGAGATTAATAGACATCTCCCTTTTATTACACTAAGAACAGACTCTAGATGCTCTGCCAAGCTTTCTTCAAAGTGCTTTTTGTTTTTTAAAGTCACAAACATTAACTCGCATATTTTGACTAGCAAGAGGAAAACGCTTTTCATTGAACTCGACTGAGTAATGTCAACCCTTGCAACACTCATGAACTGAGGAGATAAAATAATGTACTTTCTTTAGTAGTCCTTGTTCTCATGGATTTTTTGAAAAAGATTTTATTGGGGGAGGGGAAGAGGACTTTACTGGGGAACAGTACCATGGATATTTTTTAAAAGGTCCCACATTTCCCTTGCCTCAGAGTTCCACTCTCTCATAAAAACCTCACCTTACATGTGCTCCCTATTGTTTACTAAATATATGCATAGTTCATGTATTTGTAGATTTGAAATTTTTTCTTTCAATCTAAGGGACAGTTCCTTCACTCCTGTTAAATAGGAAGTATTTTATAGCGTTTTTGTTTTTTTTTGGAAAAAAAATATTCACATGAACATGAATGCTTTCTTTAAAAACAAAGGCCAGAGGATAATTTCCACTTTGGTTATTAGAAATGGACATGGTTTCTAAATTGGAAAAACTGAATAAATTCAAGTCATCCCTTGAATATGTAAGATAGTAGATAGACACATTAGATTGTATAATCTTTAAGGCATAATTCTTTCCCTTTTATATGGAAGTAACTGCAAGGGTTTTTGATACAGTGGATTTATCAATGCAATTATGATTTCCTTAGCTGGCACTGTAATATTTGTGATGATAATGTGTTTGGTGTTTCATCTTTCAGCCTGGAATGCCCCTACTTTCCACATACACCTTCTCAGTTGATACAAATTCAACTTACTCTTGAAAGCTTATTTCAAAATTCCACTTTCTCTGTGAAGTCTTCCCTAGTGCTCCAGGTAAAATCAATCACTTCTTTTTCTTAAATCTCATAGCACTTTGCTGCTTTCCTCTGTTGGAACATATTTCATCCCCTTCAATTATTTTGTTATTTCCACGTCTCTCATCACTAGACTGTAAGCAACCTAAGAATAAGGGTCAAACATTATTCATCTTTGCAGACCCTGCTAGTCCTTAGGAGCGCTCAGATCAGGAGCTGAAACATTTGCTGAATTTACGATAATAATGAATATTTGCAATCCATATAGACTTTTTGCATAAACATTATTTTATTTTACTCCTAAAATTATCTTCTGAGGAAGGTCCCCGTTTCACTTGTTGGCAAATGACGAAGGTGATACTCATAGAATTAAACAACTTTTCCAGATCAATAGTTTTGATATGGTAGAGACTATGATAGAGACAGTGAGGTGATACTACACATTTAATTGGATCTCAAACAAAACATACATGTTTATATTACATTATTATATAATGCATTATATATATTATGTATATAAAGAATGTATAGCCTTCATTTGACAAATAATAATAATAATAATAATAATAATTAGTGCTCTTAATTGTAAATTCTATATAACCAGTTAATTCTGGGCGAAACCTTTTGTTGAATTTGATGAACTCTTGATTCTGTAGTTCTGACACAAATGCTGGTTAATATTTTTATTTACTTTGAGGAGTAATAGGAAAGTGAAACAAGGAAGCCAATATTGGAACTTTATCAATGACATGATTATGGTTTGCAACCTTGGGAACTTTCCCTGGGATGAAATTCGAAACTGCCGCCCTCCCCCCACCCCCCAAACACACACACTGAAGGCAAGGAGAGACTGAAGAAAGAGGCAGACAACTCCAGAATGGCAGGTGTCAAGTTAAGTAAGCAAGGGAATTTACCTACCAGGCTTGGTGGCTGCAGGACGAGTAGACTTCTGCACACTCTCCACCCCCTGAATCTTAAAAGTTTATACAGTGGCCTTAATGGGGCACAGTCACAGATACTGTCCAGATGGCCTCAACAACACATTGTTCTCTCAAGGCTGCGTCCTTGAAATGGCTCCCACTGTGAAAACTGTGGGCACAATGTACATTCCAAGGACACGAGAGCGTGAGGACCCTCTGATTGCCCCGGCTCAGCTCCAGGGTCATCAGGTCTTCTTGATGACCTTCTCCAATACCTGAGCAGGAATCTTTGCTGAATTAAGCTCTCAAATACTGGAATATTATTTTCACTATTTTGCGTGCCATTGGCAATATAACAGCATGACACATTTTAGGTTTAATATGCATCATTAGAAAAAAAATTCTCCATTGTGTTTTAAGTTTAGACAATCAACAAAACAATGCTACACACTGATTTTTAGCATTTGCCAATTTCTTTAGTGTAAATACTCCCATCTTGGCCAATTTGAATTACACCATGACACCATTGCCTAGTATTTCTCTCATACAGATAAAATAGGTCTAAATAACCACAAAAGCAGAGAGAAAGTAAAATGGTGAAATAATTAGGAAGGGATGCGTATTTTAAATGTTTAGTACCTCTGTTTTTAATATGATTCCCTTAAATTGAAGTTTATAGTATTTAATTTTTAATAATTTTAAATAATTTTCTCAATTGGTTTCAAAATCATCCAAATTTAACTGACTCTCTGAGCTGGTATAAACCTGCTCCAGCGTACCAGTGGGTAGGGCTCCCAGATTTAGTGTTTTTTCCATTGAAACCAGCTGTCATTTTTTTCCCCTTCCATGTTTTGTTCTGCTCCCACCAACTGTTGGAACATGGAGGATATGAAGCAGTAAATAAGTGTGGGTGTTAAGAGGGAAATGGCATTCACAGAACACCTTTGCTGAAGAGAACCTACGCGCTAATGATTAGGAATGACTGCAGGTCATTAAAAGATGGCACATTAGCTCAATCTTCAAGTTAAAGAAACCAATGAAAAATTTTTATTATGTCATTCACATTTCATCCAAACCACCCTCCAGAGTGAAACATCACCCTGGCAAATATAATTGGAGATAAATTATCATTCTTAGGCTAGCGTATTTGGATGAGCTCTGGTGTGGAAATCTCAGTCTTCTTTCTACTTTCTTCATTCCGTTGCTGGCCATCTCCCATCAATACTTTTTATCCAAAGTTCTACTCCTAAGCAAATGTGTGTGTTTGCCTCAGATTTTACATTCATGTGTATAATTCTGCTAGATGAATTGAAAAAGAAAGTGAAAAGCACGAATGCATGCCCATAGAAAACTATGCAAAGTAAATTTTTTTTGAAAAAGCAATTCATCACTGTGTAAGAGAGTCATCAAGTCATCCAAAAACTTTTAAATATATTTTTTATAAGGATTGTTTAGGTTTTAGAATAATGTATATTCTATACTTGTGTAATCTAGAAATAAAAAAAGAAACACCTGATCATATGCTTTTAGTAAATTAGTTTTTGTTGCCACATTTAAATGAGTCTTAATTGCCCATTTTTAAGGTCTGAAATTACTCGTCATGTCATTGCAGAGTCATTTTCTTATAGTGGCCTCAGGGAAGTGTTGAACTAAGGTTCACAGACATTGTTCCTACAGAGCTTTAGACATCTTCTCGACATCAAAGCGGTCTGACGCAGACACGTTCAACAAAATTTTGTCCCTGGATATTGTTTTTATCAGGGTGATCTATTTCATGGTGCAGCACTTCACGGGAGGTGACAGCCATATTCCTATTAGATCTAATAATCAGTGCAACAAAATTAAAAACTTACGCTTTACATTCTAGAGTAACAGAAATCTTCAAAAGAGTTATAGAAAACAAGCAGCTTTTATGTTTTAAAACATAAAAGTCAGTCCATACAGAGCTGACGGGCTGTATGTTTTTATTTGAGAGAACATCCTCTCAAATTAAAGAAAACTAGTATTTTTTTTTCTCAAAGTGAAAATCAAGTGGATATACTTTCTCTCCACCACATTCAAACCATCTTGTGATCACACTGTAATGCTGAGATCAAATATTGGCAGGTGTGTGCATGTTGGTGGTGTAGTTGTTACCACATGTTGTTAAACTAAGTTTTAGGAAATGTACTACTCACCTGTCATAGATATTGGGCACTGGATACAGAAATACGTTTCTTTTAGTATGTAAATATACTGATACTCTTGCTTTAACATGTTTTTAATTGTAATAGTGCTTTCTGTTCTCCTGTGCAACATGATTCTTAATCATTTCATCTCCATTCTTTTTCTATATTTAAATACTCGGGTTCTTCTGATGAAACTTACAAAAGGTTAGTGAACTTAAAATTATGGCTAATAATGGAGACATTGTATAATATGAATGGTATTGAAATTATTACAATATTATGCATTAGCCAATTTTTCTATAAATCCAGATCCATTTATAGCTCTCTTGTTATATTTAAGTGTACATTCAGAGTATTGAATTTGCCTAGGGAATATTGTATTCTTATGGTTTTGTTACGGTTTGAATTGTTTCTCCCCAAAATTCTCATGTTGAAGTCCTATCCCCCAATAACTCAGAATCTGCCCTTTTTTGGAAAAAGGGTCATTGCAGATGTAATTGGTTAAGATGAGGTCATATTGGCATAGGGTGGGCCCCCAATCTGACACTACTGGTGTCTTTATATAAAGGGAAAATTTGGACACAGGCATACTCAAAGGAAGAACACCATGTGAAATGAGGCAGAGATCAGGGTGATGCTTCTACAAGCCAAGGAAAACCAAACATTGCCAGGAAACCACCAGCAGCTAGGGGAGAGACATGGATCAGATTCTCTCTCACATCCACAGAAGGAACCAACCCTACCACCATCTTGATATGAGACATCTGGCCTCCAGAACCACGAGACAATACATTTTTGTGGGTTAAGCCATTCAATTTGTGGTAGTTTCTTATGGTACTCCTAGCAAATGAATACAGGTCTTTGATTTTTTTTGTTTTCATCAGACACGAATCACATGTTTCTTTGTGTTTATCTCTTTGCTTGTGTGCTGTTGCTTTTTACTGTGTTTTAAGTCCACAAAGGGTTAAGACTTTGGTTTGCTCACAGGATCTTCCACTATACTCTGCATGGAGTAAGCACTCAGGGAATATTTAGAGAATGAATGAATGTGTAAGTGAAGAGCTAAACTTTTTTTATTTGCCAGGCTTTGTTCAAGGTACTTTTATATGTATGAAATCATGTATCTCTCACAAGCACTCATTTTAGAGATTCAGAAAGTGAGGAAAAAAGAGTTGAAATAACGTTCCGAGATGAATACACCTGGGAAATGATGGAACCGGGGTTCAGACTTGAGTCTGCACTCTCTTTGCTGTGTTCTGTGCTTCCTGTACTTGAAATAATCAACAATATCCAACAAATGTCCATGGAGTTCCTGAGGATTGGGTGTGCAGGTGTGATCTGTTCAGATGCAGACCTGCTCTTACGGAGTTTATATCTGAGCAGAAGGCTCTCAATAAGTATGTAAGCAACGATTCCCTACTTGCAAATACTGGTAAGTGCCATTAAGGTTATAAAAAGTGTAATATACTCAGAGAAGTGGGGAGCGATCTTCTGAGATGGGTGGTGTGGTCAGGACAGGACGACTTCTCAGAAATTGGAAGCTGAGTGTGAAAAGATGGGCAGGAGTCAGTCATGCAAAGGGAGGGGAACCATTCTAAGCGGAGGAAACCAAATGTGCAAAGCCTCCAGTTCTGAAAGAGCATGGTGTGTCCTCTATGTGACAGGAGTCAGGTGTGGCTAGGGTGCAGGCTCGGAGGGAGAGAGTGTGCAATGAGAGGGCGCTGGGCACGTGTAGTGGCTCCCGATTTCATTCAAAGAGCCATGGGAATCCATTTTAAATCCAATGGAGCATTTTAAAGAGTCATAGTATCATCTGACATGTGTTTCAAAATACCCTCCTTGCTGAGTAGGGAAACGATTAAAGGGAAACAAGAGAGGAAATGGGAGTCAGGATGCTCTTCTGTTATTCTGAACAAGAGTCAGATACCTGTAACAGAACAGATGGGGGAGGATGAACTTGAGACATGATTTAGGAGTAAAAAGCCTAGGATTTGCTGAGGGGTTGACTTACACATCCTGTGTAACAGAATGTAATGTGGGGCTTTTTACTGAAAGCTGGAAAATCGGGTGTTGTGAGGGTTGGGGTGGAGCAGGGGTATTTGGAGATAAAGGTTCGTTTTAGATGCTCTAAGATTCTGATACCAAAGGCCAAGTAGCTATCAGGTATGTGAGCTTAGAACTCAGAGGACAAGATGGGACTGGATATTCAGAATTGGGAATCATGAGCAATATTGGTATTTAAAGCCCTGGCTGGATGAGCTCACCTTGAGAGAGTGCGTAAAGATAGATGAGAACAGTACTGAAAACGGGGCTCAAAGTTTTGAATGTCAATTTTAGGGAGACCGTTTGGCAAATACTTGATAAATTTACAGTGGACCTTCTTTCTTAGGTGCATCAAAAATTCATGCTTTTATCCACCATCAACACTAATTGCTGTTAATGTGTGTGAATTATCATGCATTCACAACAGAATATAACCTTAAACTAAAAGATAACACTTTATCAGTGATTAGTATTCAACATGCCAGTTAAATGGTAGTGCAAGCAGTGACACATGGCACGAACTATCTGATTTACATTTTTAATTTGAAATATTTTGCAAAGATAGTAAAATGAGACATAGCCCTAAATGCTCTTTAATGGAACATTTTTATCTTAGGTTTAGGAAGACTATGGGAGAACAGAGATTTTAAAATGAGCATAGTAAAATATATATGTATATGGTGAAAGCATTGAGTTCTACTTGATGTCATGAGGTAGGGAAAGTGAAACCCTTGAACTAGTAGATTGCTGGTAAGAGAATCACCAGTTCCTTGATTCAGAAGGGAATCAAGTGTCTGTTTGGAAAGAGAGATGAGGCCGGTGAGCAACAGAGGTTGAGGTTACTGACAAGGGGTCTGCTCGCAAGGACTAGGTGTCCATTGTTAAGTGAAGCAAGGACACAATCATGGCAGTGCTGATGATCTTGTTCTTTCATTTTTTGCCTAGGTTTTGGTTTTCTTTTTGGTTGGTTTTTTTTGTCTCTTCTGCTTACACAACCACTTGTTTTCCTGATTAATTGTATTGCTGAATTATTAAGTAGAATTAGATGTTTGAATTTCTTCACTCCTTCCACAGGTACTTGCATTAGGAATTGTTTCATACAGACACCGAGTTCCTTTATTAACAATAAGTATGAGAATAGGATTTTAGCGATCGGATTCTCGTAAGAGATATGAGCTCAGTGGATGTGATGATAAGTCGTAAATATATTTCTGACAGTTTCTCTCTGTTCCAGTAATTAGAGACGTGATTGTACTTTGGTATTGATTAATCTGTAGTATAGTAAGTGCTTGCGTGTGGGAAGCTCCAGGCTGTAGAGGTTGACTGGTTAAATTAGTTAATTAGGGTACAAATAGGAATGGTCTACACTCCAGTTATGTATCCTGTACTGATAACTTGCTGTACAGGGTCATAATGAAGATAATGGGAAATATACAATTCTCGTTGATGGAAGTTCTTTATCAGTTTGTATTTAAAATGTAGGTTCTTGATGAGGGAGCTGTTCAAATTACAGTTCATGAAAGGTAACGTAGCTTAGATTTGCAGGGTCCTCAAGAAATTATCTAGACCTGTCTTCAGCACCATAACAGGGCTATTCATGACCCTTTAATACTGACAACTCTCCTGTTGATTGTTTATTTTTAAAGTAGATTTATTTATTTACTTATTTTTAAATTATAGTTGCCATACAAATTTCTATTAGTTTCAGGTATACAGCATAGTGGTTAGACATTTATGTAATTTAAGAAGTGATCCCCCTGATTAGTCTAGTACCTACCTGGCACCAGACATGGTTATTATCATATTATTAACTATATGAGCGTAGTAGTCCATATGCTGTACTTTCTATCCCTGTGACTATTTTGTAACTACCAATTTTTACTTCCTACTCCATTTACTTTTTTTATCCAGACCCCTAACTCTCTTCCCATCTGGCAACCATCAGTTTGTTCTCTGTATCTCTGAGTCTGTTTCTGTTTTGTTTGTTCATTTATTTTGTTCTTTAGATTCCTAATATAAGTAAGATCATAGGTATTTCTCTTTCACAGTCTGACTTATTTTACTAAGCATAATACCCTCGAGGTCCATACATGTTGTTGTAAATGGTAAGATTTTATTTTTTTTAATGGATGAGTAATATTCCATTGTATATACGTACCATATCTTCTTTATCTAATTGTCTGTTGATGGGCTATTAGGTTGCTTCCATGTCTTGGCTATTATGAATAAAACTGCAATGACATAGGGGTGCATATATCTTTTCAAATTAGTGTTTTGGATTTATTCGGATAAATGCCCCAATATCAAGCTATACTGCAAGGCTATAGTAATCAAAACAGCATGGTACTGGCATAAAAACAGACACATAGATCAATGGAACAGAATAGAGAGCCCAGAAATGAATCCATGCCTATGTGGTCAATTAATCTATGACAAAGAAGGCAAGAATATACAGTGGGGTAAAGACAGTCTATTCAATAAATGATGTTGGGAAAACTGGACAAATACATTCAAGGTACTTGTCCAAAAAAATGAAACTACACCACCTACTTATACCATATGCAAGAATAATCTCAAAATGGATTAAAGACTTAAATGTAAGACCCGAAACCATAAAACTCCTAGAAGAAAACATAAACTTCCTGTTGATTCTTAAATATCTCTGAGAATGGAATTTTTGATTGTTAGCAAAGTCTCCTTCTATTTAAATTGAATTTCTTGTGCTTCAAATTCTATCCTATCTCGTATACTTTTGCCTTTTATCTAGATAACGAGTAGCAGATGGAGGCAGTGATGTGCTGGAGCCGGCTGGTACCATCTGGGGAAAGTCTCCTGTCACATTTCCAGAAATTCTGCAATTCAGTTGTTAAACACAGCCTTTATTAAAAATTAATTATATAAATTTTAAATTATATTAAAAGCAAAGGTAATAAATATTCAAAACTCAATGCTTCCTAATTATTTTTGCTTCACTGTACTGTTGTCTGTGTTCCAGGGGTTAGTCTGCATTTATTGTATCTGTATGGTAGAAATTCTATGTAACACAGTGCTATTGCGCATCTCCTTCCAACTCCGCATCTAGTGACATCATGTTGGTAACTAAAGCTTTAAATACACAAACACCACAAGTCAGGACCTCCTCCCACCCATCAGAGCCAGTTATTAAACATTTACCACCATGCGTCTGATTTTTATTTTCAAAATACCAATATTCTCTCCTTTTATATCGTAGCTTTAGGATCTCCCTGAGCATTGTAGTTGATAACTGCTTTGTGATTAAATGGTCCGGAATTGATAATGGTTCATAGATTTCACTTTCAGGTGACTGGCTGGGTTCTAGAATCCCTCACTATGAGGGAAAGTCATTTCTTCTTACTGGGTGTTGATTGATTCCCATGAGTGAGGGAGGACTTCCTCCAATGCCCCGTTGTGGAGACCTATCTACATTATTGGTACTAATTAGCTCCTTCCACAGGGATGTCAAGTAATCAATGGTAAAAAGATGAAAACACCTTAAATCACATCTGGTTCTTCCAGGCTTCCAAGCTTCAATTTTCCATTTTCCCCACATTGAAATGCTAAATATTCCATCTTGGAGTAGGCTGTGGAAGGTGATTTACTTGAGAACACACTAAAAGCTCTTTGGCTCATAAGATGTATTTTCTGAATTTTAAACAAATCATTGTTACAAACAATATGGAATACAATCCTATAGTCCCTTGGTTGCCTTGTTTCATTCTTATAACATTTTCATGAAGCAGATATTAATATATTTCCATTTATAGATGAGAAGTCCGAAACGTGGAGACGTTAAGCAATATATTGAAATCATATGATATGAGTTAAGGCATCAGAAATGGAGAAATGTGGATCACAGAATTTTGTGTGTGTTACCTTATGACTGGATTAAAAGAGAGTTGTTTTTCTGGGCTCAGGCCAAACTCATTGGAAAGAATAATTATTTAAGCAATTTCTCCACATAAAATGTAATTTATAAAGTATGATTCAGGTGACTTGAGTAATAAGAAGAGACATTGTAATTCCTGAAACAGCTCGTTTCCTTACATTTCTGTTAGTAGAAGATAGCTTTCCTCAAGATTGAAATCTATTTTTAGAGTATGAAGACACCCCAGGAGATACCCCAATTTACTTTGAGACAAAATAGTGAAATAAAGTATTCTGTAGACCAAAGTATCTGCAATCGTTGCATGCTCTAATTTCTTCAACAGATGAACCACTTCTGACAATGCTTTCACTGTCCAGATACAATCTGCTAATACCATCGGGAACCTCTCCTCACAAGTATCCTCTCTCTCTCTAAAAGTTGAAGCTTCAAATTCTATTTGCTCTCTGATGGGAAGCTCTACCTTGGCCTTGGAATGTATGATTGTTAAAGAACTGAAGGTTGCAGCCACACCATTGAATGAGTGTCTTAAATGCAAGGCCAATTAGAGGAAAGCATTAGATGAAGCCGCTGAGCCATTAGGAAGCCTGCAAAGATCCCTTACCAGTCTTTCCTTCTGAAAGGTTGCTGTGGTTGGAAATACACAGATGGAGTCTTCGTGGATCTGCCCTTCACAGTGGTTCTCTTGAAGCATTTCACAAGCAGGAGACTTTTTGAAATATTTCACAGACTGCATCATACAGAGGAACATTGGTCATTTATTATTAATAGATTTGTTTGACTAGTCCAAAAGTGTCTTTATATGTACGTTTTCACTCCTTCATCACTGATGATACTTTTATTAGAGGGCACAGTTGTTGAGGAGATTGACTTAAGATGTAAGTAATGACTTGATTTTCTTTCAGACATCACAAAGGACAGACTATTGATTTTCTTAGTATATTTTTCCCTATTGATGACGAACCAGTTTGATATTTGAAAAAGTATGCATGGATTCTACTTCAAGCTGCTTAATTTTTGTCCCATTATATTGAGGAAATAATAATTTCATATTTTAAAAGACCATACCAAAGCTGAAGAGATAATTATATTTCTTATATTTTTATTTTTATTTATTTTTTTTTAAGGATTTTTATTGGGGAAGGGGAACAGGACTTTATTGGGGACAGTGTGTACTTCTAGGCCTTTTTTCCAAGTCAAGTTGTTGTCCTTCTGATCTTAGTTGTGGAGGGTGCCGTTCAGCTTCAAGTTGTTGTCCTTTCAGTCTTAGTTGTGGAGGGCGCAGCTCAGCTCCAGGTCCAGTTGCCGTTTTCTAGTTGCAGGGGGCACAGCCCAGCATCCCTTGCGGGAGTCGAGAAATCGAACTGGCAATCTTGTGGCTGAGAGCCCACTGGCCCATGTGGGAATCGAACTGGCAGCCTTCAGAATTAGGAGCATGGAGCTCTAACTGCCTGAGCCACCGGGCCGGCCCTATATTTCTTATATTTTTAGTCATCGTAAAATTTAATTTGATTTTCAAGTGTTGATTAATTACCAATAAAAGTTTCAAATGCCTTTGGGAGAACAGTGCTTAAAGCTCTTTTTATAAATAGAAATACACTTTTGCAGTCAATTGTATCTTGCATTACCTTTAATTAAGTGGTAATCTGAAATTTAGATTTGTGTCAAGCATCACCTGCAATGGCTATGTGCTTTCCATGACCCAAAAAGAAAGAAAAATGATGGAGAACCGTTACCCCAGAGGCATCAGAATTACACTGATGGATGTTAACTGCTGTGTAGCCAGGATTTTTTTCAAGGTGCTTGGAGTACTGGAGGCTGAATCACAGGGGGAATTCACAACTAGAAGGCACGATTAGTGCTGTAAGAGCAACATTTCATGCGATGTAACTGAACCCAAGATAGCAGCAGAAAGTCAGATGACATTAGAAATAGCTTGTCTGGATTGAACTAAATGTGAGTGAAATGACAGTGCAGGAAATTATGGCAACTTTTATAAGCTTCATCTGTAAGCCTAAGGAATAAAATCATTGAACATTTCTGTGAGTTTCTGATATCTGGAATTATTTTCTTTTACTACATTCAAGTGTACGGGCAATGGTGTTTGGGCACGATTAAATTACAGATTTATGTAGAAACTACATTATGTACAGTGATAACAATTTGCAAAAGAAGCCGGGAGATAAAGATCTAAATAAAAATAGAACAACTATTGGAATGCATAAATATAAGCATGATATGTAGCAATCCACTCTTGTCTGCATTGATCGGAGATATTAAAACAAAGGACTATGATAGTTTCATATTTCTCATAGTGAAGTATTTTGTGAAATGTACAGTCAAAGGGAATGATAATCTGGAAATAGTCCAGAAGGAGAAAAGAAGGCATTCAGATTATTGAGCCCTCGTGGTGGATTATTAGTATCACAAGGAGCTGTGTTGAAATGCTGAAAGGAAAATGTCCTCCCCGACCCGTGATCCCACTTCTTTCTCCCTGGAATCGTTGTTGCAGTTGGTAAGTTCCGACACACCCCAGTACCGAGTCGATACTGATAGAGTCAGTACAGTACATGTATCATGACCTTCAGCTCTTCAATTGGTTGCCATTAAGATTTTCAATCATATACTTAAACCTCTTTTTGTCAGAAGCAGAAAGAATTAATGATAACAATATATCAAGGCAGCTTACAGAGAAAAGAAACTTGGACCCATTAGCATGGACCCTTGTTACTCCTTCCTTACCCACTTGGTTCCCAAGCTTTCTTGGTGGTTCCGAAGGTCTGATAAGTACTAACTCATGATTCTACCCCATATCCTTGGAGCGGGCCTACCATATATTAAGATGCAGTTGATGTTAACTTAGCATCATGTTTAGCTACATCTGTGACTTGTGCTGCCGGCATCAATCTCTTACTACTGGGAGAAATGCACACTGTGGTTTATAGACTGATCTTCATTATAGAGCACCTTTACCCTGCAAACCCCTGTTCAGGGTCTGTTCAGCTGTCCATTGTGATGGTAGGTTTGTAATATAAAGGTGTCTGTGCCTCTGCTCCTGTGAACACATTGTGCCTGTGTTACCCCGTGAATTCTCTCCTCAGTGGTATTTTTGTGCGTGTGACACTTACGGAGACTCTCAAAGGCCACCTGGAGTGGTATGTTTTATGATTTGGAGTTTTCCACCCATATGGCTAAGAAAGGAGCCATGTGACATTCCCAACACAGCTATTTCCTTGACAAAAGAGAAAAGTGGTATCGGGAACCTGCACCTTATGGCAGCATACAATGCACGAAACAGAAGCATAACAGGTGCAATTACCAGACAACCACTTTGACATTAATTTAGGTGTGTAAGTCATCAATTCGTAACTGTTGACTTCTCAATCATTGTTTAAAATCACTACCATGTGCTTGTCTCTTTCCACTACTTCATTTGCTTTTCTTTCCATAGCAAAGCCAGGGCAGTGACTGCTCTATAATTATTCTCTTCTACAAAATGGCAGGCGTGATCAAATTCCATAAACACTTTGAACAAGATGCATTGCGAAGTTTATGGAAGCAGATTTTGGGAATTACTTTTATGAAGATTTAAAGACTAGACTAGATCATGGCTACTTTTGTCCAAAAGAACAGATACAGCCTGTATTAGCCAGTGTTCTCCAAAAAGCAGAATATATATGCATATATCCTATTAAATGTACACAGGAGGAGATTCATTATAGGAATCGGTTTACATGATAATGACGGCTGAGAAGTCCCACCATCTGCCATCTGCAAGCTGGAGAATCAGGAGAGCTGGCGGTGTAATTCAGTCTGAGTCTGAGGACCTCAGAACCAGGAAGACTGATGTCCAAGGGCAGGAGCAGATGGATGTCCCAGTTCAATCAAACAGAGACAGTAAATTCTGCTTTCCTCTGCCCTTTGGTTCTATTCCAGCCATCAGTGGAATGGATGATACCACCAGTTTTCCTGAGGGAGATCTTTACTCAGTCCACTGCTTAAGTGCTAAACTCTTCCCAGAGACACCCTCACGGCCACACCTAGAAATAATGTTTTATCAGTTACCTGGGCACCCTTTCACCCAGTCAAGTTGGCACATAAAATTAATCAAAACAGCCATTATCAGAGGCAGAGAGATAAACCATACAGCTTTTCAGTAAACATTTATAGACACACAATAGGTACATAAAATGGCAAAGCAAACATTTTGGACATTTGTTTATTTTTCAGATTGTAAATTTGAAATACTGCAGTTTCACTTAAATGTGATATAAAGCATATTTTATGTTTTAATCATGTCTTTGAACCAGTTCCCTTCTCTTTCTTTATTCACACTTAAATTGTAACACTCTAAATTAGCATCTCTGGGAAGCTCTAATGAAAGTTCTTTGGTTACATTATTTTTCAGGGCACATTTACATTTTATATGTGGCATCAAAACTGTTTCAGATTTGGAGGCACGAGGGAATTTAAAACCATTCCAAACTTTTAATATTGTACGATGTCTTCCCAATCAGTCTGGCACGAGATTTTAAGTATCTGAAATTCAGTGGATACAAACATACACTGTAATTCCTGCATTTATCATATATGACAACAGTGAAAATAAACAGGATGCTGGGGACATCTTTCTAAGGACATTCCATGCCTCACAAAACTGATTTGAATTGAGTTCTACTTACTTCGAAGGGAGCTCAGTCTTTCGCTCTCTCCTGCCTTTCTCTCTCTTTTCATCATCCACTCCTCTCTCTCTCTGTCTCTCCGTATGCTTATCGTGTCGTATATTTGTTTTCTACTTTCTATTTGTGTAGAGGAGAAAAGTGAGTTTGAAAGGTTAATAATATACTGCATAATAGCACATATATTTCCTCAGTGCTAATTCACTTTTGAACATTATTAAATTGACGAAACCAGTGCTATTTTGAGTGCAATCCATAGATTGATGTCTGTATACAAACTTCACTTTTCTGATCTGAAAGGAGGTAAATAATTAAGTAAGCATTTAGAAACATTTACAGCAATTTGACTTTGTCACAACATTTACATGTCTGACAATCATCCTAGGAATTTGTTTTTATTTTATTTCACAAAAGTTTTTGTCCACAGTGATTGAATTTTACATTTAAAGCCAGTTCCTTCATTGCAGAGTGAGAAACACAAGTTCAGATACTGAGTGTTTAGTAACAAATCTCACATAAAAAGACATTGACAGGGAAATAGTTGCTGGGGTTGGATTAGCAGTTCAACAGTGTTAGGGTTTTAGGCTGGCATTTCTGGAATTCTCTTGGTCTTCTACCCTGGTTACGATACGCCTTCAGCAGTTCCGAGCCTCATGTTTCCACATGTAGATATTCAACACGGGAAGGAAATGAGCAGATGGAAAAGAGCCTGTCCTCTTCTGTAGCTCTGAGTTCATTTGGACAGATAACCTTTTCCCGATTTCTCCCATATTTAATTGACCAGAATTGGGTCACCTTCCCTCCCTGGACCCATCCCTGCAGACTGTGTCAAGTCCATGTCCAGCATGACTCATCTTCTGGGAAGGACACCTACCAGCATGGACACAGCCAGGGTCCTATCAGCAAGAAGGACTAAGGAATGGATGTTCTGCACATTTCTCTAAAGACCTAACGTATCAGGAATTGACATCACCACAGAGAATGTTTCATTAAGTGGGGAGTATAAGAATAGTTGAACTTCATAGATACCTGTTATACTAGGGATTTTACACAATTCTTCGTATTTTGTGCAATGACTCTACATGTAGTCAATGTTACCCCTATTTTACAGATCGTGAAAATGAGGCATAAAGAGGTTAAGTATCTTGTCCAAGGTCACATCACTGGGAGGTAAAGCAGAGCTGGGAATCCAGCCCTGCATCATGAATGTCTAGACCCAGGTGCTTTCTACTGTGCTACAAAGGCTATTTTTGCTTGGTGCGCATTGGGTGGCGAGATGATGTATGTGAAGTCAGAAACCTGGGCAGGTCTGACCCAGGAAGAATGACTTGAGAAATGCCCTCTTTTAAATAGTTAATGTGAAATATTCTAAGTACACTTATTGGATTTCTGGCACGTGGGTATACACTGTTTTCTTACCTGATCACTAAAATGTGAGCCCTCTTTGCTGCTGTCTGAAGCGTACCTCCTTATACAACTGTTGTCACTGTCATGGAGGCCCCAGTGGTCAAAGTCCCCATTTCGTGTCGTGGAGTGGGACTTAATATGTAGACAGATGTATTCTCTGTATTCTGCAAACTATAAAATAGAAAACTATTGCTCAGTAAACCCCTGTGCATATTGGCTAAGTGTAGCTTGAAACTTTACTATTATGGCAACACTATGCATCAGCAGGCTTACCTAGGCTTTCGTAGGCTTCCAAAAAATTTTGAACCCAAAAGAGTGCCAAATTACCATCTTTCAAATAATTCTTTGGAACAAAGCTCTTTGGTAAACTGAAAATTGCCCAGTTTATGGAATTCTCTCTTGATTTTATAGTTTCCCATATTCTAATTCCATAGAAAATTGGAATTATATTTTTGAACAATTGGACAATATTGGACAATATTTTTCCAGAGTGGTCCATTTTTTTGTTTTGTTTTGTTTTTTTCATTTGACTGCGGAGTGGAGCATCCAATCGTAATTACCTTTGACCATGTTCATTTCTGCAGGTGATATCCTGTTCTAGTTAGTGTATAGCAAAGGATGGCCAACTTTAGAAGGCTGTGAAAATAAGCTTTGGAACATTCATCCTTCAGTGCCCAAATATGTAGATTTCATTGTTACATTTCTGAAAATTTTAGCAGTCATCAAGCCATATAGGTCCATCTGAAGATACAAGGATTTACAATTAGGTTTGCAAACTCATCCTAGAAAAAGTGCTACATACCTCACTGCTGAGTATTGTTACAGTCACATTCGAAGTATTCCCCTTGGGAAGTTATGCACCAATGCCAGTGCCTAGTCCACCCTTCAAAGCAATTTTGGAACTCTTTTTCTGGAATGTCCATCAGAGCTGTCGTATTACCCACGATATCCTGAATGTTATCAAAATGTCTTCCTTTCAATATTTCCTTTATCTGCAGGTAAAGAAAGAAGTCATTGGGGGCCAGATCAGGTGAGTAGGGAGGGTGTTCCAATACAGTTATTTGGTTACTGGCTAAAAACTCCCTCACAGACAGTGCCATGTGAGTTGTTGCATTGTCGTGATGCAAGAGCCATGAATTGTTGGTGAAAAGTTCAGGTCGTCTAACTTTTTCATGTAGCATTTTTAGCACTTCTAAATAGTAAACTTGGTCAACTGGCCATTTGGTACAAATTCGTAATGAAATATCCCTATGATATCAAAAAAGGTTAGCAACATTGTTGCCAGAAGTTCCCAAACTTAACTGTCTGACCTTCGTATGTTTTTCCTGTCATAGTCAAATATTGTCAATTATACTTAACTGTGCATTACTGCAGGTCAGTAACTTTGACCTGCATGGCACTGGATAATGCTCATTAATGTCACTGACACTGCCTTTGGATGGAAAATGCCAGCATGTACATCATGCATATTCTCATGAAATAGTGACTCTGATGAGAATTATACAGTCTCATCAGAGTCACTATTTCATGAGAAATTATAAAAGCAAAACTTGGGTTTTTATGACTTCTTATAAAATGGTGACTGATAAAATTTGCATGTATTCTAGGGTAAGCAAAATAAAAGTAATACTTTAGGCTAATGTATGAATAATGCAAACCAATTTAATGAATTACTTTTATTTCAGCTCTTGTAGAGGTCTGCATGCTTTTTTCCATTGTTTGCTAACCAAAATACCGAATTTTCACTTTGAGGACATACTATAATATTGGTATTGTAATATCAAGGGGTGGCTACATTGAAGTTTAGAAATAATTGATTTTTACTGTTCCTTTGAAAATCTGTGAAGAGATTACAAGTTGCTATTAAAAACATAACATATATTTTTTAAGATTTTTATTAAAATATAGATAACATACAATATTATATTAGGTTCAGGGGCATACCATAGTTATTCAACACTTATATACCTAAGGACGTGATCACCATAAGTCCAGGAACTATCTGACACTGCACAACGTTATCACAGTATTATTTACTATACGTATTCTTTGTGCTGTACGTTACATGCCTATGACTTGTTTGTTTTATACCTGGAAATTTGGACCTCTTATTCCTATTCACCTTCCCCCCCACACCTTTTTAATTTTTCAATAACAGTTGACATTCAATATTATTTTAAATTAATTTTGGGTGTGTAGCATAGTAGACATTTATATAATTTAAGAAATGATGATCCCCTGACTAGTCTAGAACCCATCTGGTACTATACATAGTTATTACTGTAATATTGACTATATTTCCTATGCTTTACTTTACATCCCCATGACTATTTTGTAACTACACATTTATGCTTCTTAATCCCTTCACCTTTTTCATTCTGCCCCCAAAGCCCTCCCATCTATCACCCCAAGAAATCTACACCCCTGACATCATACATAGTTATTACAATATTATTGACTATATTCCTTATGCTTTACCCTACATCGCCATAACTACGTGTACTTTATAACAAAACAAACAATTTTTACTTAATCCCTTTTTCATTTTTTTACCCATGCCGCCAACCCCCTTTATGTGGCAACCATCAAAATGTTTTCTGTATCTATGAGTTCGCTTGTTTTGTTTGTTAATTTTGTTCTTTAGATTCCACATATAAGCAAAATTATGTTACATCTGTCTTTCTGTCTGACACTCCACTCAGCACAATACCTTCTAGGTCGATCCATGCCACCGCAGGTGGCAAGAACTCATCGTCTACCATGGCCAAGCAATATTCCATTATGTGTGTGTGTGTGTGTGTGTGTGTGTGTGTGTGTGTGTATGTACCACCTTCTTTTCATCCATTCCTCCATTGATGGACATCCAGGCTGCCTCCACATCTTGGTCATTGCAAACAATGCAACAGTGAACACATGGATGCACACGTTCCCTCGAAGTAGCATTTTTGGGATTCTTCAGATAAATACCCTGAAGTGAGATTACTGGGTCCTTGATTGTCTCTTCTTATAGCCTTTGTTTTAAAGTCTATTTTGTGTGGTATAAGTATTGCTACTCAAGCTTTTTAAATGTTTTTTTCGTTTCCATTTTCATGAAATATCTTTTTCCATCTGTCTGTGTGTGTCATTCAATATGAAGTCAGTCTACTGTAGGCAGCATATGTAAGGGTTCGGCTGCCTTCTCCATTCAGCCCTCCTATGTCTTTAGATTGGAGCATTTAACACATTTATAATGAAAGTAATTGTTGAGAGATAATGTAGCTACTATTAGTCATAATTTGGTTGTGTTTTTTTTTTCTGTATAAGGAAATCCCTCTAACATTCCTTGTAATATTGGTTAGGTGGTGAAGAACTCCTTTAGCTTTTTCTTGTCTGGGAAGCTCTTTACCTGTCCTTTAATTTTAAATAAAAGTCGTGCTGGGTATAGTAGTCTTGGTGTTAGGTCCTTGCTTTTCATCACATCAAATACGAGTATTTCATACTAATCCCTTCTGGCCTGCAAAGTTTCTGTTGAGAAGTCAGCTAACAATCTTATGGGAACTCCCTTATAAGTTACTACTTGCCTTAGTCTTACTGCTTTTAGGATTCTCTCTTTATCTTTAACCTTTGCTATTCTAATTATGTGTCTTGGAGTGGGCCTGTTTGGGACTTTCTGTACTTCCTGGACTTGTAAGTGTCATTGTTCACCAGGTTAGGAAAATTTTCAGTCATTATTTCTTCAAATAGGTTCTCAATCCCTTGCTTTCTCCCTTCTCCTTCTGGTATCCCTATGATGTGGATGTCATGTTTGATGTTGTACCAGTGATCTCTTAAACTATCCTCATTTTTTGGCGGGGGTGGAGGGGAGTGGATTCTTTTTTCTTTTTGCTGATTCAATTGGTAGTTTTATGCTGCTGTGTCTTCCAAATTGCTCATTTGATTCTGGCTTCATTTGGTCTGCTGGTGATTCTTTGTCATGCATTTTTCATTTTACTTATTGTATTCTTCATTTCAGACTGGTTCTTTTTTATGATTTCTACGTACTTTTTTGTGCTTGCTATCTGTCTGTTGAAGTTCTCACTAAGTTCCTCAAGCAACTTTATAACCATTGTTTTGAATTCTGTCTCTTGTAGGTTGCTTGCCTCCATTTTGTTTAGTTTTTTTTTTTTTTTTTTTGTATTTTCTCCTGTTCATTCATTTGGGACGCATTTCTTTGTGTCCTCATTTTGGTTTCCTCTCTTTGTTTCTATGTATTAGGTAGGCCTGCTAAATCTTCCATTCTTGGCCGAGTGGCCTTATGTAGCAGGTGCCCTGACCTTGTCTGTCTGGTCATGTGCTCCCAGTACTCCAGGAGTGCCCTTTGTGTGGGTTGCGTGTGCCCTCCTGTTGTAATTGAGTCTAGATTGCTAATGGAATGTCAATGCGAGGGATTGACTCTGAGGCTGACTGGCTATGGAGTGTCGCCATGTCCATAGCTTACAGGCTGCTGTGTGGGGGGCTTACCCCACCGAATGGGATTTGCTCCAGTGGGCTCTGGTGCCTGTTGAGTCCACTCTTTGTGTATGCCACTTGTGGGACTAATTGAGCAGTGTTCTGCTGTAGTCTGAAGCTCTGCTGTTGGTTCCTGGACCTCTTGGGCGGGGCTGTGGTGCAGGTCCAGGTCACCCACTGCCTGTGACCAGCAAGGGGCTACCTGGTAGGAGCTATAAAGTGATCTGTAATTGTTTGCTGCCTGTTCTAAACCTAGAGGCATGTGGGAGAGGCTACATAGTGAACTGAGGATGTCTGCCACCAGTACTGGGTCTGGGGTAGCTCTGCAAAACAGCAGGACACCCTGAGCCCTACTGCCACCTGCTGGCCTGCTATAGGTTCAGCCACAGATAGTGCCTTGTTGGGTATGCAAGTTGGTTGAGGCTAGGTCTCGGAGTCATTAGAGTGGGAAGAGTCATGGTCACCAGATTAATGTAAATTTTGGTTAGGAGCCAGTGCGAACCTGGAGCTGCTCAGCAAAAGTGTCAGAGCACACCCAGGCCAGTTGATGCCCACCTTGGTCCTGTGGACTCCGATATTTTTTAAGAAAGTGTGCAAGGGGGGTGGGGCTGTCTGCTCAGGGAGAAAGTGCTTCTGACATTGTGTGAGTTGGGTGTCATGGCGTCCCAGAGGATCTCACCAGGCCAATAAGATTCAGATTTGGCCCTGAGGGGGAGGGCTGAACACATGAAAAATGGCACTAGCTTGCCAGCTGCATAAGAGGAGGACCCCTCACAGGGAAAACGGCAACTGTCCTCCAGCCCTCACTGCATGGCCACATACCTTAGTCTCCCCCATATGCCTCTGACATTACTTGAGTCACCATCCCTCTGCGAGAGCCCAAGGTGAGTGCGTGTGAGTAAGTGAATTTGTGTGGGCCATTTAAGAGTACGTCTGAGTTTCCCGCCGCCTTCCGTCACACCCAGGTGGTTAGAATCCCCGTTGTTTTTCATATTCAGATGTTATGGGGGCTCCTTTTCCTGGCACTAGTACTCTTGGCTGGGAAACCTGGCATAAGGCTGGAGTCTCTGGCTATTCCAGGAGAACCTTCATGGCTGAGATGTCCCGCCTGAATCTCAACTGCCACACGGAAGTTTTTGAAACATTCTGTGTCCCTAACTAATATTTTTAGATGTCACTCATAAGAACATACATATTCCTTCTATTTTCTTAGTATCAAGCATGAAAGCCATCAGAATATTCTCTCTGGAAAAAACGTTCAAAGTATTTGTAGGCAGCTTTAGTTTTAGTTAGAAACAATGCAGAGAGTCAAAGATTGCAATTATAAATCTAAGTGGAGATGTATTTCTGCCAGGGTTGTAATGTGCAATGAATAAGATATACTGTGACCTAAACTTTCTACAGAATAGTTCATGGCAGCACGATAGGGCCACAAATGAGGTGGTTTTTTTTGTTTGTTTGTTTTTTATCACAATAGACTCTTTGACTTATCTGTTCTTACTGTTGTCTTTAACCCCAAGATTTGTGGCAGACCCACAAATTGGGGATTTTAGAGGGAAAGCTTTACATGGGACTGACTCAAGGAGAGAATTGAGAATAGCTTGGTTTTGTTGTCTGTGATAAAGCATTATGGTGAACCTAACAGCTGAGGTATATATACATATACACCAACTCCGGACTGGCAGTATTAGGAAGTTTGCAGAGTATTAATCAGTAAGAATTTCTATTATACTTTATCCAGGCCAGTAATGTAATGTTTCTTAATGCTATATATTCCAAGTAGTAAATAGTTGCCGAGAATTATATTTTAATTCTTTAATAGTACCAAGGGTTCCATTGGTGTGATAGCACTGGAAAGGTCTTGGGATCTTGTTCCTTTTGTTTCTTAAATTATGCTTTAGAGCTTTACCATAATCCACTTCTTCTGAGAAGAGTGAGAACTGATTTCAGCTCTCCTGTTTTTTCAAAGGGCATGTTAGGATGCTAATATCCTGTGGTTTTTCAGCTTTATTCTCCGCAACACTTAGGGAAAGTCTACAAGGATCTATGGTGAGCCAGAGGCAGCTTGCCTCCCCACTGTGGTTAGAGGCAGGATTACTGGATGGAAGTGTTGCTCTACTTGCAGAGCTCAGTGAGCAATTCATAAGAAAAGATGTGGCTAATAATAGAGCCAGGAACTGTGGTTAAACTATAGAAAATTGGACTTGGTCCATATGAAAGCCATCTGGGTTTGCTAATTGGCACTTATGGAAGTTCAGCTCCAATCTTCACACAGAAACGGGGAGATGGGGCCCTATCTTTCAGGTGTCAGCTGGAACTAATAGTAAACTCTTTGGCAGCCTGGAGTTTTCTAGGCAGAAACTTTTAGTGGGTCTAGGGTCCTTTTACTAATCATTAGTGAAGTTGGGTGCTGTCTGTGGTTTGATTCCTGTGAGTCAGTGCATCATACAACTCTTCGGAATTCTACACTATGATAAGATTCAGTTGGGCCCAAGATTTCCTCTGATTTTTCTCTGCCATTTCTCCCAAGATAGCCTATTGCTTCATTTTTTGTTTTAATCACACAAATCTTTCCAGTTCCTTTTAAAGACCAGTTTGGATGAAGAACTAACAGAGTAAATCTAAGTGCTGTGAAACATGGTCGAATACTGTTTATGTTAAAGGAGTAGGAAAATCTTTTGTAATTTATACTTAAAGTATTATTTAGTATAACTTTGTGAATCACAATGTACTTTTTTGTAATACCTATTTTTCTAATATAATTGTATTATCAGAAAATTATTTCTATTAATATTATTATAATATGAGCCTTTTAATTATTTTAATGGTGAAATGGAAAAAATGTACTGAACACTCTACATTCTTCTGAATTTGATGCTTATCATTTATTTTCTTCTTGGAATTTCCTGTGACTTTTTAAATGCTGAACAAAGATAAACTAACTAAAGCTATAACTTAACTGTGTGGCAACTCAGGCTTTTTTTTTTTTATTTAAATTTATTGGGGTGACAATTGTTATTAAAATTACATAGATTTCAGGTGTGCAATTCTATATCACATCATCTATAAATTACATTATGTGTTCACCACCCAGAGTCAGTTCTCCTTCCATCACCGTATATTTGATCCCCCTTACCCTCATCTCCAACCCCCAACCCCTTTACCCTCTGGTAACCGCTAAATTACGTTCCCTAGATTAATTTTCAAACCCCGTGGCCATCCTGTGGTCACCGACTGCCCTTCAATCCCTTCACCCGCCCCCCCCACCCCCCCGCCCATCTAGCAATCCTCAGTTTTTCCTCTTTGTCTCCAACATTGTTTCTGGTTAGTTCATTCACTTATTCTTTTCTTTAGATTCCGCAAATAAGTGAGATCATATGGTACTTATCTTTCTCTGTCTGACTTATTTCACTTAACATAATGTTCTCTAGGTCCATCCATGTTGTTGCAAATGGTAAGATTTCTTTTTTCTTTATGGCTGCGTAATACTCCATTGTATAAATGTACCACAGTTTCTTAATCCAGTCATCTACTGATGGGCATTTTGGTTGTTTCCATGTCTTGGCTATTGTGTATAGTGCTGCAATAAACATAGGAGTGCATAAAGATTTTTGAATTGGAGTTTTGGATTTCTCCGGATAGATACCTAGGAGTGGGATTACTGGATCATAGGGTAGTTCCATTTTCAGATTTTTGAGATACCTCCATACTGTTTTCCATAGTGGCTGCACCAATCTGCAATCCCACCAACAGTGCACAAGCGTTCCCTTTTCTCCACATCCGCGCCAGCACTTGTTGTTTGTTGATTTATTGATGATAGCCATTTTGACTGGGGTGAGGTGGTATCTTATTGTGGTTTTTATTTGCATTTCTCTGATGGTTAGTGAGGTTGAGCATTTCTTCATATGTCTGTTTGCCATCTGTATGTCCTTTTTAGAAAAATGTCTCTTTAAGTCCTCTGCCCATTTTTTAATTGGGTTGTTTGTTTTTTTGGAGTTGAGTTGAGTGAGTTTTTCATAGATTTGTGATATTAATCCCTTATCAGATATATCATTGGCAAATATCTTTTCCCATTCAGTAGGATCCCTTTTTGTTTTATTGATGGTTTCCTTTGCTGTGAAAAAACTTTTTAGTTTGATATAATCCCACATGTTTATTTTTTCTCTTACTTCCCTCGAGCGAGGGTATATATCAGTAAAAATCTTACTCCGGGTAATGTCTGAGAAGTTTCTTCCTATGTTTTCTTCTAGGTATTTTATGGTTTCAGATCTTACATTTAAGTCTTTAAGCCATTTTGAATTTATTTTTGTATATGGTGTAAGGAGGTGGTCCAGCTTCGTTTTTTTGCATGTGTCTGTCCAGGTTTCCCAGCACCATTTATTGAATAGACTGTCTTTACCACATCGCACATTCTTGCTTCCATTGTCGTAGATTAAATGGCCATATAGGCGTGGATTTATTTCTGGACTCTCTATTCTGTTCCATTGATCTATGTGTCTGTTTTTATGCCAGTACCATGCTGTTTTGATTACTGTAGCCTTGTAGTATAATTTGAAGTCAGGTATTGTTATACCTCCCACTTTGTTCTTATTTCTCAAGATTGCCTTTGCTATTTGGGGTCTTTTATGGTCCCATATAAATTTTAGGATTATATGTTCTATTTCTGTGAAAAACGACGTTGGTAGTTTGATAGGAATTGCATTGAATATGTATATTGCCTGAGGCAGTATGGACATTTTAACTATATTAATTCTTCCTATCCATGAACATGATATGTGTTTCCATCTATTTATATCTTCCTTCATTCCTTTCTTCAGTGTCTTATAATTTTCTGAGTACAGATCTTTTACTTCTTTGGTTAAATTTATTCCCAGGTATTTTATAGTCTTTGGAACGATTGTAAATGGGATTGTTTTTTTAATTTCTCCTTCTGATGTTTTATTATTGGTATATACAAATGCAACTGATTTCTGAATATCAATTTTGTATCCTGCTACTTTACTAAATTCATCTATCAGCTCTAATAGTTTCTTAGTGGAGTCTTTAGGGTTCTCTATATATAGTATCATATCATCTGCATACAATGATAATTTTACTTCCTCCTTACCAATTTGAATGCCTTTTATTTCTTTTTCTTGTCTGATTGCTGTGGCCAGAACTTCCAGCACTATGTTGAATAGAAGCGGAGATAGTGGGCAACCTTGCCTTGTTCCTGATCTTAGGGGGAATGGTTTTAGCTTTTCCCCATTGAGTATGATGTTAGCTGTGGGTTTGTCATATATGGCCTTTATTATGTTGAGATATGATCCCTCTATTCCCACTTTCTTAAGGGTTTTTATCATAAATGGCTGTTGGATTTTATCAAATGCTTTTTCTGCATCTATTGATATGATCATGTGATTTTTATTTTTCATTTTGTTAATGTGGTGCATCACATTAATTGATTTGTGGATGTTGAACCACCCTTGCATATCAGGGATGACTCCCACTTGATCGTGGTGTATGATCTTTTTAATGTATTGCTGAATTCTGTTCGCTAATATTTTGTTGAGGATTTTTGCATCTATGTTCATTAGAGATATCGTCCTGTAGTTTTCTTTTTTTATAGTGTCTTTGTCTGATTTTGGGATCAGGGTGATAGTGGCTTCGTAAAAAGTGTTTGGGAGTCTTCCTTCCTTCTGGATTTTTTGGAAGAGCTTGAGGAGAATAGGTGATAATTCTTTTTTGAACGTTTTGTAAAATTCACCTGTAAAGCCATCTGGTCCAGGGCTTTTGTTTGTTGGGAGATTTTTGATTACTGATTCAATTTCCGTGGTGATAATCAGTCTATTCAGGTTTTCTGTTTCTTCTTGAGTTAGCCTTGGAAGGTTGTGCACCTCTAGAAAATTGTCCATTTCTTCCAAATTGTCAAATTTGTTGGCATATAGTTGCTCATAGTAACTTCTTACAACTTTTTGTATTTCTGCAGTGTCCGTTGTCACTTCCCCTCTTTCATTTCTGATTTTATTAATTTGGGTCCTCTCTCTCTTTTTTTTAATGAGTCTGGCTAAAGGTTTGTCGATTTTGTTTATCTTCTCTAAGAACCAACTCTTGGATTCATTGATCTTTTGTATTGTTTTTCTGGTTTCTATTTCATTTATTTCTGCTCTGATCTTTATTATCTCCTTCCTTGTGCTTCCTTTGGGCTTATTTTGCTGTTCTTTTTCCAAATCCCTTAAATGTGAAGATAAACTGTTGATTAGTGATGTTTCTTGTTTCTTTAGGTAGGCCTGCAAAGCTATGAATTTCCCTCTTAGGACTGCTTTCGCGGCATCCCATAGATTTTGGGTCGTCGTGTTTTCATTTTCGTTTGTCTCGAGATATCTTTTGACTTCTTCCTTGATCTCCTGCTTGACCCATTCATTATTTAGTAAAAAGTTATTCAGCCTCCATGAATTGGTGTGTCTTCCAGTTTTTTTCCTGTAGTTCATTTCTAATTTCATAGCATTGTGATCAGAGAAGACAATTGGTATGATTTCAATTTTCTTAAATTTATCAGGACTTGTTTTGTGGCCTAACATGTGGTCTATCTTGGAAAATGTTCCATGTGCGCTTGAGAAAAACGTGTATTTTGCAGCATTGGGGTGAAATGTTCTGAAAATATCGATTAAATCCAAGTGGTCCAATGTATCATTTAAGGCTGTTGTTTCCATATTGATTTTCTGTCTGGAAGACCTGTCCCTTGTTGTCAGAGGTGTGTTGAAGTCTCCTACAATAATAGTGTTACTGTTGATCTGTGTCTTTATGTCAGTCAGTACCTGTTTTATATACTTAGGTGCTCCTATGTTGGGTGCATAGATGTTTACTAGGGTTATGTCCTCTTGTCGGATCGATCCCTTTATTATTATATAGTGCCCATCTTTATCTTTTAGTATGTTCTTCATTTTAAAGTCTATTTTGTCAGATATAAGTATTGCAACTCCAGCTTTTTTCTCGTTTCCATTTGCATGAAATATCTTACTCCAACCCTTCACTTTCAGCCTGTGTGTGTCTTTTGTTCTGAGGTGAGTCTCTTGTATACAGCATATACAAGGGTCTTGCTTTCTTATCCAGTCAGCCACCCTATGTCTCTTGATTGGAGCATTTAATCCATTTACATTTAAAGTGATTATTGATAGGTACATAGTTATTGCCATTTTTAAATTTGTAGTTAGGTTGTTTTGATCTTTCTTCTATTTACAGAAGTCCTTTTAGTATTTCTTGCAATGCTGGCTTGGTTGTAATAAATTCCTTTAGCTTATTTTTTTCTGGAAAGCTCTTTATCTCTCCATCAACTTTAAGTGATAGCCTTGCTGGATAAAGCAATCTAGGTTGTAGGCCTTTGTTTTCCATCACTTTGAGTATCTCCTGCCACTCCCTCCTGGCCTTCAATGTTTCTGTAGAAAAATCATTTGATAGTCTTATGGGAGTTCCCTTGTATGTAACCCTCCGTCTTTCTCTTGCTGCTTTTAGGATTCTCTCCTTGTCTTTAAGCTTTGCCATTTTAACTATAATGTGTCTTGGTGTGGACCTGTTTGGGTTAATCTTGGTTGGAACTCTCTGCACTTCCTGGGCTTGTATGTTGGTTTCCTTCATCAGGTTGGGGAAGTTTTCAGACATTATTACTTCGAATATGTTCTCAATCCCTTGCTTACTCTCTTCACCTTCTGGTATTCCTATGATGCGCATGTTGTTGCGCTTGATGTTATCCCAGAGGTCTCTTAGGCCATCCTCATTGTTTTTTATTCTTTTTTCTTTCTGTTGTTCCGTTTGGGTGATCTCTGCTACCTTGTCTTCTAAGTCGCTGATTCGATCCTCTGCTTCATCTAGCCTGCTGGTAATTCCTTCAAGTGAGTTCTTAATTTCGGTAATTGTGTTCTTTAGTTCTAACTGGTTGTTCGTTATGATTTCTACATCCTTCTTTATGTTTTCTCTAAGCTCGTTCGTTATGATTTCTACATCCTTCTTTATGTCTTCTCTAAGCTCCTTAAACATTCTTATCACCAGTGTTCTGAACTCTGTCTCTGAAAGGTTGGTTACGTCTGCTTCATTTGGTTCCAGATGTGGAGGCTTCTTCTGTTCTTTTATTTGGGACGTGTATCTTTGTTTCCCCATTCTGGCTGACTGTGTTTATTTTGATATATTAGGTAGATCCCCTAGAGTTTTTAGTTCTTGCTAGGTTATCTTATGTAGTATGTGTCCTTTATATTTGACTCGCACAGCGTCGTCCTCCTCTGCTTGTGCTCCAAAGGTGACTCTTGTGTTGTGTACATTGTCCCGTTCAAGAAGATCTTTAATTGCTTTTTGCTTGTGAGTAGGTGGGGTTAACTCCTGGGCTGACCCGTTGTGAGACTTGGCTCTGCCCCCCGCAGGGCGCTCTGCTGCGTGAGGGTTGACCACCCAAATGTGGTTTGGCCTCTATGGGTTCCAGTGCCTGCAGAGAACCCCCTCTGGGTGTGTGACCTGGAGGTCAAACCCGGCAGCACTCCGGTTTGTTCTGGAGTTGGCCCCTGGATATGCTGAATCCCGTGCCTCTCAAGCTGGGCCCCAGCAGGACAGTTTCAGCACAAAGCAAATCACCAAGCACAACAGCAACGACAACAGCAAAGAAAAAAATCAAATACATTCACATGCAAAAAACAGCCAATAACCCCCACTCGTCACAGGCAAAGATATCAAAGATATAAAGACAAAGCAAAACAACACAAAACAAAGCAAAACAAAAAGCAGCGACAGTCTCGGCCTGAGCCCACCAAGCAATGTCCAGGTTGTCGTCTGCTGTACCAAAGAGCCCCCTGCTTATTGCGCAGGCAGAGCCGGTCACCTGGTACCCAGAGTGACTTTGGGACTGCAGACTTAAATGCGTGGGCCTGAGAGGTCTGGATGATAGTTTTTACAAAGTCAGTGCCGTTTCTGCCCTTGTCTGCACGTATGCACACTGAGAGTAGCCCCACCAGCCCCTTGTCCAGTACTCCTGAGTCTCAGAGCACTTCTTCAGTGTGTGTGTGTATGGGTGCGGGTGGGAGATTTCTGATCTGCTGACCGTGCCTCACAAGCTGAGCCCCGGCAGGGCAGTTTCAGAACAAAGCAAATCACCAAGCACAACAGCAACGACAACAACAAAGAAAAAAAATCAAATACATTCACATGCAAAACCATCTGATAACCCCTACTCGTCACAGGCAAAGATATCGAAGATATAAAGACAAAGCAAAACAAAACAAAACAAAGCAAAACAAGAAGCAGCGATAGTCCAGGCCTAAGCCCACCAAGCAATGTCCAGGTTGTCCTCTGCTGTACCAAAGAGCCCCCTGCTTATTGCGCAGGCAGAGCCGGTCACCTGGTGCCCAGAGAGACTTTGGGACTGCAGACTTAAATGCGTGGGCCCGAGGGGTCTGGATGATAGTTTTTACAAAATCAGTGCAGTTTCTGCCCTTGCCTGTACATATGCAAACTGAGAGTGGCACCACCGGCCCTGTGTCCAGAACTCCTGAGACTTAAGGCCCTTCTTCAGTGTGTGTGTGTGAGTGCGGGCGGGAGATTTCTGATCTGCTTAAAAACCAGAGCTGCGCTTGCCTCACTGCTGATCTCCGGGTGTGTCTCTGCAGCTGCACTCGCCCCGCCCTAGGCAGGCCAGAAAGGATGGGGGCTGGGGATGGAGGGGTCTTCATTCTCCCAACCCAGCCGAGCGTTGCCCTCCTCCCGCAGGCCAGAAAAGGTGGTGGTTGGGGGTGGTAGAGTCTCTTCTCTCCCAGCGCAGCCAAAATCACACACACTTCCCAGTCTCCCTGGGCCAGGGCTGCCCGCCAGGCCTCCCAGAGTCTGAGCTTCACGGCTCCTCTGCAATCTGCCGCCACTCCTCAGTTCAGGGGCCGGCTCAAGTCTCTGGAAGGGCGGGTAGGACTGGAAGAGCGGGGCGGGGGAGGGGCCCAGGTATGGAGGCTGTGTTCTTTGTCTGCCCCCCGGGCGACTCCGTCCACCCTCCCGGCGGGAGAGATCAGCCGTGGGACAAAGAGCCCACCTCCCGGTCTCTGCGCTCTCCGCTCCGCCCTGGGCTCCTGTGCGTGCCCGGCACAGCGGGTCTCACCTCAGTTCTCGGTTTTCGCCCCCCGCCAGCCGAGGCTCCGTTTCGGGCTGGGATCTCCCGCCGCTGCCAGCCGGGCACTTTCACTCCGCTCCTCTTTTTCCTTCCCCTGCTCGCCCAATTAGCGCAACCTCAAGTACTCCTTAGCTTCAAGCAAACCATGAATCTCCCCGCTGTTCTGTGCGATGAGCAAAAAGTTCCTTGATGGGTTATAGGTCTTGTTTGCAAGAAGATTCGGAGGAGAACTCAGAAAGTGCGCCCTGCTGCCGCCATTCCTATGACGTCCTCAGGCTTTTTTTTTTTTCCTTGAGTTTAAAGAAGACCCAATAAGTTGGAAATGTACAGAAAAAAATCAGATTTGAGAGCAAGTTAGGTTACTAGTGTAAGTCTTTTATGTCAGTCTGATTTTTATTTTTTTTTAATTAGCAATTGAGGAGAAGTATTTTAGAGTGGTTACAGAGTTCTGCATTGCTAGGCAACATCACTGGACTTAAGAAGAGAAAACTAGAAATAAAGCAGTTATTGTAATCCTAATGAGCTCAGGCTGTATCCTAATGACCAGTTATAAAACTGAGAGGTGATGCACTGTAAAATATGCAATGTATATGCTTCATGTTAATTTTGAATTTACCTACATACTTTATCTCAGTTCTGTCTATTAAAATCACTTTTTTGGTATTAGATTTGCAAATTTTCCAATTTATTAGTTCACCTATTTCTTTCAGACAATATTCAATAGAATGCTCAGAAAAGTTAAAATTAAAAGAGTAAAAGGGTTCAAATATATGGTGATGGAAGGAGAACTGACTCTGGGTGGTGAACACACAATGTGATATGTAGATGATGTATTACAGAATTGTACATATGAAACCAATGTAACTTTACTAACAATTGTCACCCCAATAAACTTTAATTTTAAAAAAAAGAAGGCCAGGGATTTATAATTTTTAGCACCCTTGCTTAAATTAACAAAAACACCATTTTTCAATGCTGTTTTAGTGGGAATACTTTCAATTTGTTGAAATCAATCATCACAATAAAATAATTATTTTGACTGTTTTCAGAATTCAGCTAATGTTTCTGTACTTTATTTTCAATGGTGAATAAAATGCATAGTCTCATTATTTTTTTGGATTTTATTTTTCCTAGTACTCCATACTTTTATGAAATGAGGTTCTATTATTTTGGTCTTTGACTTGTGTAATTTTTTCTTTTAATTTGTATAATTTAGTTGTTAATGATAGTTAAATTTTATTGATCAATTTTAATTTTAATAATGGTGCATAGAATGCCCTTTTCAGAAAAATGTCCAAAAATTAACTACTTTTATAAGTCAAGGAGAGATACTGTTGAATATAAGTTTGTTATTAAAGAATAAGTGTATGTCAGCTAAATTTTTTAATGAACCTGTCAAGAAGCTTACTGGATAGAAAATTATAAAAAAGATACCTTTTTCTTAGGGTATTTTCTGAATCTGTGTAATTACTAGTTTGAAACTGAACAGAAAGAAGTTTGTACTTTAGAACATCTGGTTTTCTCCAAAATTAAACTTAGACCTGGGCACATTTATGAGAGATGTGTAGGGATGTAAGTGGACAGCCTTTGTTGGTGACATCTTATGTCAGTCACACTCCTGACCTCTTTGGGCTGCCAAATGTTGCCAACTCTCCTGTGGGCTGTGGGTGGTAAATGATCTTTTCTTGGAAAGGAAGATAAATCATTATCCTTCATGTAATACAGCTTACATGGCATTAAAATTTATCAACTTTTCTGAAACCATTTAAATATATAGTCATCTTTAAAGTGAAGATGAAATTTATTTATATAAAACTATTTTTTGAATTAGAAATCCTAAACAAGGGAATTTTAAAATGTTTTCTGTTATAAAAAGGATTAAGATCAGTTAACATGGATTTAGGATATGTCCGTGAGTAAAGTTCACTTTATTTATTTTTAAAGCCGTCGTTTAATTACCTGTAGACTTCTGCCTCTGGAAGATGAAGTAACTGGTATTGAATTGACACTTTGACATAAACAACTATAATACTGGACATAGTTTTCAGGATTGGACAACAGGCAGTGGAGGACAATGACTTTGAGAGACGACACTAAAGTGTACTTTCTTTCTGAATGTGAAGGAGGGGTCTGGAGCCTATCCAGAGAGTAGTGGTCTTGCTGATATGATCTGAGGAGGCAGGTATTGGAGGTTAGGATTGAAATTTGTTGAGCAGGTATCCGATAGAGGGAGTTACACAGTGGGGAATAAGGAGTCAGTGTTGTCATGTCTCAAGCAATTGGCTGTGGGCTGGGCCACACATGCTCAGAGTGAGATTCTGTGAAGCCCAGCTGCAGGACTTCACAGATCCTGCTGTGCAGATGCTGCTACAGGACTGAGAGATGGACATAGATACGGAGGTCGTCCAGTCCTGGGAGCCATTAGATTTCTGGTGAAGCAAAACGAAAAAGCCTTACTGAATATGAAGCAATCAGTACCACAAAATGCCATGTTCAGGAGTAAGAGTCCTTGCACCCTAGAGTGAGGATCATGTGTTAAAACTAAGAATGAAACAAAATAGACTTATATTGCATAAAAATAGACTTATACTGCCTAGCAGTATATAGAGATCCTTAGTGTAACTGGCTACTGGAACAAATTCCAATGCCCTTTAAAAGGCAACATAATTCAGACACCACATGACTCCACTCCTTGATGTCCAGAATAAAAAATAAAAAATGCTAGTTATTCAGACAACCAACATGTCAAACTAAAATGTGATCCGTAGTTATAGGAAATGTAATCAATAGAAACAGACTTCAAGATGATCAATATATTGCAATGAACAGATAAGGACTTTAAAAACTCTATTTTAAATTTGTTTAGGGATTTAAAGAAAGATATGTATGTAATGCATGAATAGAGAGGGAACTCAGTAGAGAAAGTGCAATTAAAAAAAGAATGGAACAGAAATTTCAAAACTTAAAAGTACTATATTGGAAATGAAAGCAGATTGAGCACTGAAGAGGAAAGAGCCAGTCAACTTAAAGGCAACTCAATAAAAAGTGTAAAACCTTAAGAAAAGAGAGAAAATATATATTTTTTAAATGAAAGAAACTCAGTTATCTTTGGAGCTACATGAAATGGATAGAGAGAAAACAATGGAAAAGAAATAATATCTGAAGAAATAATGGCAAAAAATTTCACAGTATTATGAAGAAAAATCAACTTCCAACTTTAAGAAATCAGTTAACCCAAAGTAGGAGATATACAAAGAAAACCACACACTACAATCGAATTGCTTATTATCTAAGATAAAATTTCCAAAATTGTCAGAAAAAAAAGATGCATTACATATAGGGAAACAATAATGAATTATGGCTAACATTTCTTCAGTAGCAATGGAGACCAGAAAGACAGTGGGTGCCATCTTTAAATTTTGGAAGGAAAAAAAGTCATGTGATAACTTAGCATGCTACACCAAGTTTAAAATGTCCTTCAAAAGTCATGATAAAAGAAAGACAATTTCAGATAAAATCAGAGGGACTCTGTTGCCAGCAGAACTGCACCTCAAGAAATGCTAACGAAGCTCTTCAAATTTGAGAGAAATAATAACAGAAAGAGAAGCAGATCTACACATTGCAAAGAATAACATCAGAAATTATAAATATTTGGATAAATGTTTTATTTATTCAAAATACAACAAAAATAAAATAATAGTATTGTATTATGGGTATTATATCACATGTAGATATAAAATATATGAAAAGAGATGGCATGAATAAATATTGTGATAAGATTCTTATATTTTACATGAAGTAGTATAATATTAACTTCTAAATAGACTGATAAGTAAAAGATACATATTCTAATCCCAACAGAAAACATTAGATAATCCAAAGAAGTGTAGTTTTTAAGCCAGCAGAGAAAATAAAATTAAAAATAACAGTTAGAATGACTTTCAAACTGACAAATTAGCAAATATAATATGATGCTATAGAAAATCCCAAACAAATCAATATAATTGCATCAAGTATAAATTGATTAAATATTCCAATTAAAATACATATTTTGTCAGACAAAAAAAATAAAAATCCTGATATATGCTATCAAAAATCAAACATGGAGATAGATATACTATGCCAGCAACGAGGATCAAAAAGCTAGTGTACATTACGCACATTAGACAAAATGGAAATGAGTATTGACAATTACCAAAGGGAAATTATTTTTATAAACATAAAAGAGTCAATTAAAAGCAATCCTAATGTGCATTCAACTATTAGAAGTTTCAAAATATATTAAGCAAAACTGACTGAGCTAAAAGGGAAAAATTGATAAATTCACAACAGCAATTTTAACAGCTCTCAGTAATCAGTAGGAAAATCAGACACAAAGAAAATCAGTAAGGATGTAAAAGATCTAAACCACATTTTAAACAAAATAGGTATGACCAATATTTATAAAACAATATACTCAAAAACTGCAAAATATATAATCAACACAATCACAATAAAAAATCTTGGGAATTTTGAAGAGATGAGAAGCTGATTCTAAAATGTATATGAAATCTAAAGAACCCAGAATATCCAAAGCAATCTTGGTAAAGAAGAACAAAGTTGGAGGACTCATACTACATGACTTCAAGATTTACTATAAACCTACAATGGTCAAGATGATGTGGCTTGGCATAAAGTAGACACATAGATTAAAGGAACATAAAGAGTGCAGCTATACACCCACATGTAATTGGTCTATTAAGTTTTGACAAAGGAACCAAGGCAGTTCCAGGGCGTAAAGAAAATCTTTTCAACAGATGGTGCTGGAATACTGGATAGACATATGGGGAAAATATGAATTTTGACCCCTATTTCATTCCATTCAGAAAAATTAACTTAATGTGGATCATAGACATACACATAAAAGCTGCACTCATAACTTTTTAGAAGAAAATATGGGAGAACAGCATGGCAATGTTGGAACAGGCAAAGACAATATACAAAAGCATTAACCTTAAAGAAAAAAAGTGGTAAGTTGTACTTCATCAAATGAAAAACTTCTGTTCATCAACAGACAAACTTTGCAAATGAAAAGACAAGACACACACTGCAGAAAATGTTAACATTCCACTTTCCTGAGAAGGGAGGTGAGTTTAGAATATTTAAATAACTAACACAAACCAATAATTAAAAGATAAATAGCCCAATGAAAAAATGGACAAAGGACTTGAAGAACACAAGAACATATACAAAGGACAGCATATGACAAATATTTTCTCCATTGTTCATCAGGAAAATGCAAGTTGAAATTACAATAAAATACTTTTCTTACACTTTAGAATAGCTAACATTGGAGGACTGACAACACAGACAGTAATGAGCATTTGGAGCAGCTAGAAAACTCATGCCTTGTTGGAGAATGTAAAGCGATAACAACACTTTGAAAAACTTTTTGGCAATTTCTCAGAAACTTAAATATATCCTGACTCTATCACCTATAATTCCACTCTTAGTTTTTACACAAGAAAATGAAAATATTTGTCAACACAAAAACTTGTACAAAGTTTTTGCAAGTAGCTTTACTCATAATATCCCCAAACTGGAAACAACCCAAATGTCCATCAATGGAAGAATGAATAAACAAATTGTGCTACTACTCACCAAAGACAAAGAATGAACTATTGATACATACAATAACATGGGTGAGTTTCAAATGTTATATTGAGGGAAATAAACCAATGCAATCTTCTATTAGATTGGTGCAAAAGTAATTGTGTTTTAAAAAGTTAAAAATAATTGCAAAAACCGCAATTATATTTGCACCAACCTAACAGAACAAAAAATGGAGATTCTTGCTGTAGTCTTATCAGTTCTGCATTTTATCCTTTCATTAAAAGGCATGTGAGTGCAGAGATCATTTCTTCAATTTTGTTAGCTATTATATCCATTTCCTGTAATGACCATTGATTGTTTTAAATTTCTCATGGACTCCTTAAAAATAGGTAGAGTATTTTCCTTTGAAGGTCTGACTTGTTCTGAGGATCCTGCTCTGAGGATTTCTGGCGATAGGGAACACACACACACATATCCCCTGTTAGAGTTTCACATGCTTTGTTTATTAGGCAGATTGTTTAACAGAATAGTTTTGGGCACAGATCTGCTTAAGGGAAGATGCCTGGGTGCCTGAATGGCTCTGCAGATTGCAAGCATGGGAGAACTGATGATGGAGCACAGGCTAGAGCTGCTGAAACCACGCCAAATAGAAGCCACACTTATTAAATGCTTTCCTAAAACCAGTAAAATGTAATGGTTTTGTTTACTGAATTTTCCATAAACTGACAATCTTTATGCTTAACACTTGCAAGCCTGGTTATACTGGTAGGTTGGAAAATACTTAATTTCAAGCCGTGTCTTAAAATAGTCTACATTTTAGGTGCTACGTGGACAAACACTTTATTTTAAAACGTTTGTGTTTTACGTACTTTAGAAATAAATATAACAAGCCCAAGAAACTCTGATTCCTTCGGTGATACATTCGTTTATTTTTTATAGTGTTGATTTAAAGAGAAATCATACAACAGGAAGCACAAAAGTAGAAACAATTATGAAGGTGATATGTGAAAATTAAAGTTTGAAAATACCGTTCTTGTACCTAGAAAAACTGAAATGCCTACATTGTCTGCTCGCTGTGAACTTCTTCCACGTTTCCTTTCTTAGATCTTGAGCCCATTCAGCCCAGAATGCCACCTGTCTCCTCTCCTTCTGGACTGTTCCACACACAACAGGGTATAAAATGACAGTCTCTGCTGGGTTGGGGGGGAAGAGGCAACATGGCATCAGTACTTGCTGGCACAGAAAATTGTGTCTGTGGAACTCTGGGAAATTGTCTATTTTTTGGTCACTATAACCCTTGTGACTAGGACTCAGGGGAAGACAGTGGTGGTCATTCAGTCTTTCTCTACTTTCTTTGGTGCTGCCCTTTTTTTTTTTTTTCTGATTAAGATGGTAGACTGTCGTGCTTAGTTTCAGAGTGTATGGCTCATTCAGGACCCAGTGGTAGTGAAGCACAGTGAGTAGAATTTCAACAGGCGAAAAGGGATAAAACATGAATGTGGTATACATGAGATGCAAAACTAAACTGAAAATGGAATATCTCACATATGTAATTACCTAAATATAAGCCAGTAAGAATTCTTAGTTAAGTGTGGTGCAGATGACCTCAGTGACGTCTGAGTTCAGGGCTTTAGACATGCCTCTGTGAGCAAGCTGGTGGGGAAAACTGACCTCTTAATTTTCAGATTCTTTTTAGTGAAAAGCATTATTTTAAAGTATTGGTCCAGGAATGCACTAGAATGATGGTAATTTCAAGTGTATTACTATTTCTGGAAAATAAAGAGGCACTCTCCTATGACCCTTCAATACTAACAATGAAACCTCTCCATTAATCTTTCTCCCAATATATCCCAGGCTTCACAAATGCTAACTCGCCCAAAATATAGGTATTCATTGGAGAAAGAAAAAATTACTATAAAATCGAGAATGTAAGCCTTCTACGCCACTGATCTGATGTTGCCAGCTATAAAATCTTGGCAAAATAATTCTCCCGCCGAGTTCTACATTTTATGATGGACAAAAGTTGAGGGAATGCACAAATGTATATTGTGCTCACCTACAAAGACAGCATCTGCTGCTTTTTGGAAATTCTGGTTTTGGTGTGTCTCATTATCAGAAGCTATTACATTCTCCTAAGGAGTCCCTAGAACGAGAATTACAGTTTAAGAAGCTGAACCTAAAATCAGCCAAAGCCAGAGCAGATTATGTGGAGCAGTTCGTCAGAGAGTCCCTGAGTGCTGTCCTGGGCTTTGTCACCTGCTCTGGCCAGTCCCCTCCTGTTCCCAGCTGGCCTCTGCAGTAGGATTTTGAGTCCTCAGAGCACCTCTCAGAGCTCTCTGTGTGGGCACAACTGTTATTGGCCAACTGCCCATTCTTGATGCCACCTCCTGAATTTGGGATAAAACTTGGCACCAAAGGACCTTTGGATTCCATCCCTGTCCAGTTCTTTACCCTCTGGAATTCATAGACTAGAGGAATACATTCCTACGGAAATATTGGAACCAGGAAGCCAAAAACAATTGTAGTTTTTCTTTAGGATTTTACAGGATTTATCAACTCAATTTCTATACTTGCATGTTGAAAAAAAGGAAAGGCTAAATTAGACACAACTTTTCTCTTAGAAAATGGAATCTGAGTATTATGCATGTGGGAATATTTAAGATGTGCGGTCTTCCGTTTACTGGACTTAGGGTAGCTTACCTATTTTTTTTTTTTTAAGTGCAAGATAAGATACTTGTTTATATCTGCATCCCAAATGTTTACCCAGGTGCTTGGTACATTGTAGATACTCAATAAATGCTAGTTATATCAACTTGAAATTAAAAATAGAGCAAAGATAGTTAAAAGGACAGAAGTGAACATACCAGACATCTGAATGCATCAGAATATTATCATTGGGCCATTAATTTGATTCCGAGCTTCCTAAATTTAACACAGTATTCCCAGTATCAAAAATTGCTCAGGATTTAGTTTCTGACAAAACAGCATATAAACCTTACCTTGAAAGTAAAAGAATATGAAATTTATCTCAGCAGACCTCATATAAAAAGGTGGTGAAATATAGTGATTAGTATGCTTGACTATATATTTTTTAATTTATATAAAAGATGAAGAAGTGTGTTTAAATGTACAGTTCTCATATCCCTACTCTCAAAGGTTTAGAAGGCATAACACATCATCATTTCAATAATGGGATTCTCTGTGGGCCAGAGATAACGCTATTTAGGAATTCTGTTTATTTTCCCATTTAATATAATACAACTTGTATAATTTAAATGAATGAATTCCTGTTAAACCATCACTTTCAAATATTAGCATTCTTAGCAAGTTCCCAGTACCAATCAGTGTGTGATTCTCTAATAAGAACCTGCAGGCCAACTAGTCATTATTTCTGATTAAAGAAGCAACCTGACTTGAAGAGGAAAAGCTGGTGTTAGTGGTGGGTGGATTAGCAGCCTGACTTGTGTTCTTACATGGACAGAAGCCAGTTCATTTCAGTATAAGATTAAGATGCAAGGGATCTTTTGTGGGGGAGCTAATGGAAACACATCAAAGGCACGTGTCTGCACTTAGAATGTAGATACTTGGAAACATGTTTTCTATTGTTTGGTTTCCTTTTAGAAAAAATTTTTTGTGGAATATTTCTAAATTTCTTGCAGCTCTCTTTCAAAAAACATTTCTAGCTCTTTTTTTTTTTTGCTTCAATGTGATTATTGTTTTTGAAATTAAAAAAATATTAAAGTAGAGTTGACACACAATATTATATTAGTGTCAGGTATACAACATAGTGATTTAACATTTATATATCTTACCATTTAATTCCATGGTAATTCTGGTCACCATCTGTCACCATACAATGTTATTAAGATATTAATGACTAAAACATCTCGTGTGAAAGAATGAAAGGACAATCTCAGTGTATTTCAAGTGGGACACAGAAATTCCTGGATTATTCCCTTATGACCAGTCTATTAAAAATCTTTCAGGGGGTCTCTATAGCCTAAAGAACAAGTGTGCATTCTTAGCATAGCTTTTCCACAATCTGGTTCTAACCTTGCTATCTCTGTCTCCCTCTACTCACCTTCCACCTCCACATCTCCCTGCCCACCTCCTGCTGTGAAACTCACATACCACATGCCTGCTGTTTGAGGTCCTAGCACATTGGCTGGCTTGCTCAGCCTTGGCATACCCTGTACTTTCTAGTCTCCATGTGTTCTTTCCCCGAATGACTTCCTTTTCTTTTTTCCATCCTCACCCGTCAATAGCCTATCAAGACTTCCAGTCCCAGTTTATATATTTCTCCTTAATGAAACCTCTAATCCTCCTAGTAAAATAAATCTTCTCACTTGCTTTCTGCTTCCACAGTGCCGTTGGTAGTATCATATTCTGCCTTGAGGTGTGTATTTCTGTCCTACACACTAGATTATAAGTTCCAAGAGAACAATATTTTACTCAGCCTTTATTATACATGGTCCAGTGCCTTGCCCATAGTAGACACTCAGAAAATGTTTACTGGCATGAATTTATTTGAAGAGCTTTGACAGAAAGTATCTTTCCTTCATATACAGTATTTCTAATTGAACTACACAAAATATAATAAAAAAATTTATGAACTTTAAGTACCCTGATCAGTTGGAGTTCATTAACATATGTCCTTTCTATTCTGAAATTCTCCTATAGAAATGGAGTCAAAATAATCTATTAATTGCATAGTTTAAATTCTAGAGAGGACCCAAAGCTTCTACCTTTCCTAAAACATACCACACATACCTCTTAGGTCCTTTTATCCTTTTGGGTCATGTTCCAAAATTTGTGTTATTTTGTTGAGGATGAACTTTTACATGGATCCTTGGCTCCCTTTTCTCTTTTGGAAATCCACGTGACCTCTGTGCTTCCTCAGACCTTAGGGAGTCTTGCAAGACCAGGGTTGGTCTGAAGGGAAAGGAGGCAAAAACTTAAATCGAATGGTTTCTTTCCTTGAATTTGTCTTTGTTGTGCCTCATCTCAGTATCACCATGGCAGGCCCTTGCAAACCAAATCAGAACATGGATATAGAGGAATAGCCTCCCATTTGGGACCTGGGGTTTATAGTGGGTCTGTGGTTCATATGGGCTGTGCAAATGTAACAGTAAGATTAGTCTCTGATTCTTGTTTTTATAAAGTTTAAGCTCTAGTGTCCAGCAAAAAAGTATCTGTGAAGCTGATGGGGTCATGCAATCATCCTAAGGATTGTAGGCTCAATGTGAGTCCATGGCAATAATATGTGCTTTGGAATTAGGCTGATTTGGGTTTGAATCCTGGTTCATCGAGTAGACATGTGACCGAGGACAACACAATGACTTCTGAGCTTCAGTAATGTGATCTATAAAAACACGAATATTAACACATATCTTTGAGGAGGTGTGTGCTTCTATTTCATACCTTTTGTTTTTTAGCCATTCTTGAATGCTTCTTCTGTGTAAAATTTAAGAACACTTTATCCACTAAAAAAAAAAAAGAATCCTGATTGCTGAATTCTAATAAAATCTGTATTAAATTTATAGATTAGTCTTAGAAGAGTTAATATGTGAATATGTTACTAAATCTTCCCATCGAAGAAAAATTACATCTTTCCATTGATTCCCATCAATAAATTTTTTTTCATAGAATTCATGTCTTTCTTGTTAATATATTCCTTAACATACTGTAGTGTGTGTGGTTTTTTTTTAATTTTTTATAACTACTGAGAATGGAATATATTCTGATTTACATTTCAAATGCATATTGTGAAGAGAAAAACTATTGCTTTCGATCTTGTATCCCACCATTTTACCAAAATTGCATATTAATTCTACCAATTACTTTGTATTAGAATATCTTCTATTTTCTAATCCTATCAGCTAAAGAAGTAGTTTCCTATTTTCTTTTTTAAAACATTTGTATATATTACTTCATTTTCATCTTTTATTGTATTCACTAGTATCTCTAAGACAAAATAGTGGTCATTGCTGTCAACTCTGATTTTAAATGAGATAAAGTACAATATTAAGTAAACTTGTGGATAATATATTCTGTTGCTTTTTGCTAATTTCCTTCTCTTCCTATTTTACCTAGTAGTTTCATTAGAATTAAATGCTAAAAAGCATGATGTAACATATGAGTTTCCTTCCTTGAATTTGTAGATATAATGGATTTTAGTGGCAGACTTTTTGGTTTTTAACAGCCATTCCTCCTTCTACATTTCCTTCCTGCTAATATAACTCTAATTTGCACCTAAATCTGGAGAAGGGCAGCCTCTCCCATTCTCAGAGATGGTATTACCCCCGGGTAATTGGCATAATTGGGTTCCGTTTCCTTTTGTCAGTATTTTCTAAATCCAGGCATGTAACTTAGTCTAATCAATGAGACTTAAGGAGAATCTTTTTCTGGATTAAAAAAAAGAAAAACACAGATCCTCAGGAAAAGAAAGCTTTTACACCTCTACCTTTTTTCCTGCTTGGGGTCTTGTGTAAGGACATGATTCCAGGAGCTACAGGAAACCTATTCCAACCAGGAAGAAACAAGCTTGAGAATGAAGAGTCAGTGCCCTAAGGATGATAGAAAAGAAGGGTAGAAAGAACTCGGAGAATCCGAGCACCTGAACCAATGCAACTCCCTTCTGTATAACTTCTTGCTCTGTAAAAAAAAAAAAAAAAAAAGCTTTATTTGTGCAAAATCCAAATCCTGAATGATCTTGTTCCTGGCTTCTCTCCTATCTTATCACCTTACCCATTGTCACTGCGCTCCAGCCACACTGGGCTTCTTGCTGTTCCTCAAACACAGTAAAGATAGTCTTGATTCAGAACATTCACTCTTACTGTTCCTTCTGCCTTGTTAACCTTCCCAAGATATGTATGGCTTGCTCTCTCACTCTATTCAGGTCTCTGCTCTATTGTTGCTTTAACAGGGTGTTTAGAATAGTGTCTCCCATCACGTTTTATTTCCTTATAAAAATAAAGGGAAAGTTTTATTTTTCTTCATACATTTATTACTATATGAAAATGGATACCATTATATATATGTGTGTATGTGTGTGTGTATATATATATATATATATATATATATATATATATATATAAAATTATCTTTCTCAAATATAATAAAAGCTCCTTGGAGGCAAAATTTTTATGGCTTTATTAGTTGTTAATCTTACAGTACTTGAAAAAGTACCTCACATTCAGTAGGTATCCAGAAAATAGTTGTTGAATAAATGAAAATGTGTTTGCTAGAAAGTGATGTTTTCCTTCACCTGCCCGCTTTATGAGCTCATTTGAATTGCTTTTCTTTTCCAGTTTTCTCTACTGCCATGTACATAATAAGCCTTCCTGCCCTTAGCAATTCTAGGGTTTACTAAAATAGTTTTATACTTTTAATTCTAGTCTACATTAGACGGTCCCTTGTGGCATGTCTCAATTTCAAGTTTCCTTAATTAAGCCTTTTTATTGCAAATTCCCAGTCAGCTCATCTTTACCCATTTTTGTATGGGGCAAGTTCATTGCTCACCACTGTTTCCTCTCCTTTTTGTCATCTATATCAGTGTCCTTCAGCTGAAGACCACTAAGAGTACACGTGCAGTTCAGCAAGTTAGGTTTATATTAAGGCAGAACACACACCATGAGAAACCATGGGTGCCTTAGGAAGAGGGTGTTAGAAGGGACTTGCAGAATTTCGACTTGTGTCCAGTGATTTGGGGGACTGCTGAAAGAAGTGGATTGGACGCTGTGAGGCAATGCGCATATTCTGTGACTGGGCATCTTAATAACTCTTACCTACAGGGGGGGCAGGCTAGGGTGAAACTACAGCTGTAATCGGTAAAGGAGCAGCACTCACTCATGTTCACTGGGTGAGGGATATGTCTGGTGTTTTGTGGTTTGGACAATGTTCATATTTTTATCTGTGTTCGGATGTGATTATGAAGTGGTCATGTTTTTGTCTTGAGCATCGAGGACAGAGTGGCCTTGTCTGAGGCTGATGTGCTGTGAGGTCGCTTATGTCCAATAGGAGAATGTCAGATGATGGGGCTGCTGTCCTTTTTCTGTTCTGCCCTCTCTGCACCTCTATCTTTTCCTTTGTTGGTCGTTTAAATTAATTTAGGTATTTTTCTCGTGTACCTGAATTTTGCATGTTCTCAGTTAGCTTCCTTTCACTTTGACAGATAAATGGCGTTAGGATTTTGAATTTCATTCTCTTCTCTCAGTAGGTAGTAGATGGTATTCCAGTGATTTCTAGATTTTATCGTTGAAGCTGAAGATACTTTTGAGTGTCATATTTGCTCAAAACATATTTAGAGTTATTTAAGGGAACTTTTTTTCTTCCTCTCTTTTAAATTAAATCTAGCTCTATGTAAAATAGAATAGAGCACTAGAAAATTAACCAAGAGAGCTAGTATGCTTAGGCCAAGAGAGCAGAAGTTGGTTTAATTGCAGAGCACAAGGTATTTGGGGAAAAAATGTTTATAATATTCTGAAGCGTAATTGTATTACTTTATTTCAAAATAGACAAGAAGAGCACTTTGGAAACAGATGTATAAACAAAATTAAATTAAAGGAGAAGAAACAGATGACGTGTTAATCCTACTGATTTGTCACTTATGTCTATCTGGGGAATATAATTAGATAAAAGTAGGTATGGATCACAGTGAGATTATCCACTCAAACGGAAAAGCAAAGACAGACTTCAGTCAAAAGTTTAATTTTTAATTATAAAAAAATTAAAAGCATGGGCAATTTTAACCTATTTTCCCCCTGTAAAATATATAGTTCTAGTAATTAAAAGTAAATCAGTCATGAAATAATATTACAGGTGGGATAAATACAAGGAGAGGAACTTAAAAATTACTCTAGTCAGTTAAAATCATACTCTGTCAGTTTTAGAGTTTGTCTTAAATTTCAGTGCTTGACATCAAATGGGGAAAATGGCAAAACATATTTTTCATATAAATAATTTCAAAGGCTTAGAGAAGTCACAGGCAGCTAGCAGGGAACATTTTTGGTGGAGCAGAGACTATATGATGGGGTCAGAAAGTACTCTGAGCAGTTTTGATCCACAGGATCATTTAACATGTTCCTTAAATGTGTATTTTCTTTTCTCCTCAGTCAGATTTTGAAGCTCCATTAATAGAGGAATCATTATAAAGTATAAATTGTAATGAAAAAGACAGTATGCTATAAGCAAATAAAATATATTTTATAATTGCATGCTCTTAGCAGAAATTGTGTAGGCCTACACACAGAAGACTACCAAACCTTATAAAGAATAAAGATTTTAGTACATGAAGGAACTGAACATTGCTCTATTTTGAAAGAGTATTAAATGTATGACAATATGTATTCCCTGCAATCTAATTGATACATTTAATGAAATTAAATCCAAATCTAAAGCGGAAAGTCTGTAAATATAAAGAAATTATTGTAAAGTTCACTTGAAGTAAACGGTAGTAGTAAAAATATTAAAAAAATAAAATATTGTTTAAGGGGGACATCTCTATAGCTAGTATTTTAAGTTAACTTAATAACCTCTAAAACAGAACAGATTTCCTAGAAATATTTCTTTATATTTTGGAGCTTAATAAGTACTGGAGGAAGCATTACAAAACAATGAAGATAAAGGACGAGTACTTAATAAGTCTTATTGCAATAACTGATTAGAAATTTATGGAAAGATGAACATAAAACTTCACCTGAAGTTGTCACTTTCTACAGGAGGATAATTCTCTGTTTTTTAAGTTTGGGAAATCACAAAAGAAAGCCAAATAAGACCTAGCTGGACAATCAGCTCTAATGCATCTTTTAGAGCAAAAATTATATAAGACCCGGTCTTATTTTACTTATTTTATTATAAGACCGGGTCTTGATATGATACGATATGACACGATATAATATAATTCCAGGTCTTTGTCATCATTTTATGGTTGCTACAATTAAGGATAAGCTTAGAAAGTTTAAAAATAAGAATTGGAAAAAAGTTCATGTACTCCAAAGGTAATAAGTGAAGAACAAAAATCATAAAATGTTTATAATTTTATTCCAGAGGTTTTTACTGTACACATAAATATAACATTTCACATTTGAATATCATGTTAAATATTGATTTGGAATAGATATTTTTATTATGCAGGTGATACCTTTAAATATGGGAGATACCTTTAGGAACGATTAAGTTATTAAATATATATTTAACACTAAGAGGATAATTGTTTTTTATTCGAGCTGATATTCCCCAGTATTACATGAACAAATTTCACTTGAAGACTCTCTTGTAGAGTGCCATTGGTGTGACATCTGGTTATTTTAGATGTTTTATTTGTCATTTTTATGCTCCTCTCAGGGCCAGCTCCTGGTGTAGACCCATATAATTATGTGGAGTGTGAGGACCCATTCCACAGTTTGCTTTTTGCTTTCTTGTCCTCTGTCCTGTATCTTCAGTGTCGTTCAGCTTGTCTGAACAGAAGAGAATTGTGGTCAAAATGAAATCTGGCTCCACCTATTCTATCCCTCTTTCCTCTTCTTCATGTTTTTCACACGTCCTGGGATCCCTCTGTGTGGTTGGGATAGGTGCTGGGTGGTACCTACAGGCTAAGGAGTTTCACTGAGGTTTTTCGGAATACTACTTAATCCAGAAAATCAGGGAGCCTAAGTTTAAATTCCAGAGTGGCCAGTCAGGGAGAGGCTAATTCCAGGAGGGAGTTTGGAAGGTAGAAAGGAACACCAATTCAGATTAGGGAGCTGGAAGATGAGATTGTATAAAAAAGGTTCTAATCAAACGGGAGGAGGGTCAGGGCTATAGGGCTCAGGAGGCAGAATAAAGAATGAAGGAACTTGACTCTTGTTTTTATTTATTTCACAAGTGTTTACTGATTGCCTGTAGTGGACACACCTGAGACAGAACTGGGCTTAGAGTTATGATCCTAGAGTGACAGAGTGTGAGAACCTAAAAAGGGTCTATGCTTTGAATGGATGAGTAAATGAGCTACTTTAGACATGACGTATGCATGTGGCCAGTGGGGCTGGTCATATATGTGTCGTGATTGGCTCTCCCTTTCAAGAAAAGTAAAGACAGAACTAAAACTACATGTTATGGCTTTAAGAATGGGAAAAGAGGATTTCTTCATGTAAATAATAATCTGGATTTTGTATTGCTTCAGAAGATAGATGTTGGGAATCTATATATGTTAATGATATAATTACCATTATTTTCTGATAATGTTCAATTTATTGGAATGTGCACATTTATGTATATATTATTAGAAGCAGAACTTTTCAATTGCTAACTTTCAAGGAATTGTGTTTCCTTCTCTTTTAATAGACATTTCTCAGGAAAGAAGTAGTGTGTGTCAAAAGTACTTTCCCTTAGCGTATTTTGCAGTGAGATGTGCTGATCAAATATCACGGAGAATGGTGATTCATGCTTCTTGGGCTCAGTTCCATCTGTGCCCAGTGACAGATTATCTAAAACAATACAGATTGAAAGGGAAATTTTGAAATCACAAGCTGACACTGAAATACTAGTTTAAAGAGAAGAACTGGATATTAAGATGGAAAAAAGCTTTAATGTTCCATATGAGTCCTAAGGATATGAAATTAAGCTCCTACTCCTCACTTTTGGTGACTCATCCACTTAAAATACTTACTGGTACACTTGGGAAATCCTTAAGAATTATAGCTTCTTAAAGTGTTGCCCACGTTCATACCGTTTTTGTCCCACCCCAGGTCTGTGCGAATTAGTCTGAGCACTTTATCTGACTACGGTCAGGATTTATGGTTTTTCTTTGAAACGTGTTAGCTCTAACTTTAGGCTCTAACATTGATAATGACAACAATAACTCCAGCCACATTTCTGGAGGACTTATTTCTCTAGTAGGAGCATTTCAGCTTAAGCCTTCCTGTCATTTCCCCACTGAGAGTTGGGGAGGCCAGATGGCCTCTGAGGCTTGCAGTTTGGGAACAGTGTGTAAATTGCAGAAGAAATGAGTTTTTGTTGCTTGATACGTATTTGTTAAAATCCAAGCTTATCTTACCATGTCTTCCAGGAACTAAGAGTCAGGATTACACTTTAATGTAAAGATTATATTTTATGAAAATATTTCAATGAGATATAATATAAATTAGTAAAAGTGTAATGCACATACAACAATAAAAGTTTCCGTGTGCTTAAATTCATCTTATTCTTGTGATCCTCACAAGTCCTATAGAGAAGATCAGAAAGGCTCGATGCAATCATCATATTTTAAGGTAAGGGAACCAAGGTGTAGAGTGTCTACATGACTTTCTTGGAGCAGGAAACTAGGCAGGAAGATGTCCATGTAGGGGGCCCCAAGCTGGCATGTGTAAATCGTATTAAAAAACAAAGCAAAACACAAAACAAAACAAAAGAGTATCTGGTTTTCAATTTATTCTATCAATTTCCCTTTTGTCTCATTGAGTCTTGAAAAAAGTCTTAATGTCTCAGAACTGTCTCATCAGAGCCAGAGATTATTAAATTTGGAGTCCTCATTTGCTCTAGAGTTGTGGGGGAAGAAGACTTCAGAGGCCTGTGGCAGTCAGAGTCCCTGAGAGATCCCTCCCTGGGAACGTGTCAGGGCCGTCAGGGCTGGCTGCCCTGGTCCTCACCACAGTTCTCCTCATTGGAAATCCTGGAAGGTTCAACTTTTTACCTTATGAAGGAAGCCAAAAATACCCATTCTCCAGGGACTAACTCCACTTCCAATGGTCGTCTGGCTCTTAACCACATCCTGAATGTCACTGGGACCTGCCCAACCTCTAAAGTCTTGTACTCTGTTCTCTCAACCCCAACTCCCACCACCCCTGCTTTATCAACCTTATTGAGATATCCATGTCAAATTTCTCATCGCCTTCTTTTTCTTCCGTTTTATTCACGCATCTTGGAATATTTTCTTTTTCCACATTTCCTGTGAATCCATAGCCAACTCTTCTTTCGTCAGTCATTTCAATGCCCTTTATCAGTTTGCTGAGCTACCCTACATTCCTTAACTCTGAATCATTCTAGCCTTCCACTTGCACGCGGGTTTTTAAATGATGTGAAGAAAATAGCACAGATGCATAGTTTGTTGCTGATACACATTTGAAGTCTAAAATTTACCTGTACCCATACAGCTTATAGAGGAATTATTTTCTGGTTCTGAAGGGGATGCAGTCCCATCCCTCAGAGTGATTATTTCAAATGTTAATAAGTCACTTTAAGTCCTTATGTCACTAATATCTTCTCTCATAATGAGGAAAAGACAGGCCTGAAGGACGTTGACTGCTTCCTGTTAGGCTTCCAGATATATATCCACATCCTAGTCCTTCTTCCCTTCCTTCTGGTCAGGTTGCAGTGCAGCCTCAATGCTGTTTTCTTTTTCTTTTTTAAAATTTATTGGGGTGACAATTGTTAGTAAAGTAACATAGATTTCAGGTGTACAATTTTGTATTACATCATCTATAAATCCCATTGTGTGTTTACCACCCAGAGTCAGTTCTCCTTCCATCACCATATATTTGATCCCCTTTACCCTCATCTCCCACACCCCTCCCCCCTTACCCTCTGGTAACCACTAAACTATTGTCTGTGTCTATGAATTTTTGTTTCTCATTTGTTTGTCTTGTTCTTTTGTTGTTTTTGGTTTATATACCACATATCAGTGAAATCATATGGTTCTCTGCTTTTTCTGTCTGACTTATTTCACTTAGCATCATACTCTCAAGATCTATCCATGTTATCACAAATGTTCCTATATCATCTTTTCTTACCACCGAATAGTATTCCATTGTGTATATATACCACAACTTCTTTATCCATTCGTCTATCGAAGGACATTTTGGTTGTTTCCATGTCTTGGCCACCGTAAACAAAGCTGCAATGAACATTGGAGCACACATGTCTTTATGTATAAATGTTTTCAGATTTTTTGGGTAGATACCCAGGAGAGGAATTGCTGGGTCATATGGTAATTCTATTCGTAATTTTTTGAGGAACCTCCACACTGCCTTCCAGTCTGCATTCCCATCAACAGTGTATGAGGCTCTCAATGCTGTTTTCAAATGCCATTCCCTGACTATTAGCATAGGTAAGCACCTTTCCTATGCCTGTTGGCCATTTGAATTAGCCTTGTATGATGTAGGTTCAAGCCCTTTACCAATTTTCCTTTTTTTTTATTAATTAATTGATTATTGGTGGTTCTTTATTGATTCTGGATACAATACAACTCCATTGGTATTTTATGTAAGTCACAAATATTTGTTTTCACGCGGGCCTTGGGTTTTCGCTCCTTAATGCTTTTCTCTCTAATTTTCAAACTCTTCCTTTTTCCTCTGGTTCCTTCACCTGATTCTTTCCAGCTGTTAATCTATGTTTTCTTAAAATCCGTCTCCCCTTGCCATCTTCTACTTCCTTCATTCTAATACATTTCTCAAGTAAATGCAATCTTCCTTTACCCGCCCATTCATCTGAAGCTGGCCTTTGTAAAAGCTTCCCTACTGAAAAATGCCATGCATACTTTTGGTTTCCTTTTTTCCTTTTGGTCTGATTTGAACTCCTGGAGCGTTTCACCCTGCTGACATCTTAGTCCTCGTTGACACTCTTTCGTGTCCGTTGACTTTCCTCTTATGACTCTCGTCTCATGTTATGCACAGCTGTGGTGTTCCAGACCCATGGAATTTAACCTCATGGAATTTCTGGTCAAGGGGTGAAGGTTGACCCTGGAGAAGTGGAATGTGGCTCAGGACACAAAAAGAAATATCCAAGCTTTGTGGGAAAAAGTGGGACGCAGGCTGATTTGGGAGGTTGGAGGGGGTGAAGAAGGCTTTCCCATGGAAGCGGTATTTATGCTGAGACCCGAAGGGAGGACAGCATGACTGTAACCAACCTACAGTACTTTAAGGATTCCCATTATAAATTGTAAACGTTTCCTCTCTCTGCTGGTGGGAGCTCACTGAAGACAGACTTCGCTTATTCTTTATTACATTGCTCATCACTGGTGCTATGACTCACCAATTATATAAGAGTAATAAACCAATTAATAACCAAATTAATGCAGAGGTGATACTTATTCTGAATCATATCAGATACATATAACGCTTGCCTCTTTAAAGCTAAGCTATATTAAATTCTGGGTGACTTTAGTATCTGCGAAATGCATTAGAAGGAGCACAGGCCTAGAAGGCTGCATATATTCATAAATGCCACTCTCTAATTCTTGTAGTGAGGTCCATATGCCATTTTTTCTACCCAGCACTTGGCTTTAATCTTCCCCATGTAAGAGTGATTTAGTGGGTCACTGCTCTTTGGCTACAGAACCTGGCCATTTGGTCTAGGCCAGTAGCGGTCCTATGGGAACAACCTGTGCCACTGGACCATGGAGACTCAGACACAAAACATGCTTCCCTTGACATAGTTTTCCTCCATTGTCCTCAAGCATCTTGAAAAAATATCCTTTACACATTGTGTGCAGACATTGTACAAAGTTTTATTAATGTTGTCTATTCTAAGACCTCAAGTAATTCTATAAGATAGGCATTTTATAGCTTAGTAAAATGAAACACAGAGAAGTTAAGCGAATAATACCAGATCACAGGGCTAGTGGTGGTGGGAAATTTGAGCTGGTGTGTCTCTGACTCCGTCGCCTTATACACATCTTTTGCAAACTGTGCAGTGCTCCTTCCTCTGCAATGAGCTCAGCCTGGCTGTCTAAGGTCTTGTTTGCTCTTTGGGAGACTAAGTGTTCAAGAGAAGCTAAATTTGATGTAATATTCATTCATTCATTCATTCATTCATTCATTCATGTATTCCATAAACTGTTTTGTGTGTCATACATGGCTGTGTGTGTACTTGTCGTACAGTGTATTAAGGTTATATAAAGATGAATCTCTCACAGTCCCCACTTTCAGTGAACTCACTGGTGATAGGGAAGAGAAGCTAGTAAACAAGTTGTATTCAAGGAGATAAGGACTACCACAGAGACAGATATGGGGTGAAGTTACACACAGGTGAAGAGCAGGAATCTCCTTGGGTCAGGATGCATTTGGTAGGTACCTTACACTCACCATCACTGGTCCATGGACCTCTAATTATAGCTCCAACATGCTGGAGTATTCAGCTAGACATGTCAGGCAAAAAGGCAACTGGTTTAAATGCCACGGTGATGTAATCTCAGCCAGCAGAAATTATAAATCTTAGGGCTTCACTGTACGGATCTGTGGCTCTAATTTCTCCCACCGGTAGGATGAGCAGAGAGGTCAGCCTTTGGCTAGAAAGGATGCATGCAGTTCTGGCATGCAGTGATGGGTGCACTGCTGCTGGTCCTCTATCTCTATCATGTTCCTAGTATTCGGGCACATGTCCACCAACCAGAGCCATGCTGGGAGTGGCATGAATGCTGCCCTGGTGAGGGGAACACACACCCAATCACCTGATAGCTGTCTGGTTACCTTTCCCAGGAGATCTAGGGATTCATGCAATTTATAATGTCTCAGTAAGTTCCCGGGAGAGAGTAGAGTCCGGAATCAATCACCTCATTAGATTTTGCCATGCCTCAGCTACATTTAAAATGGAACTGAAGCTGTTCAACTTGGGCAGGGAAATGGATCCCCAGAGAAGCATACCCAGAATTTGCTATTTCAGAATAATTTTTCCTCACCTCCTCTCTCTCTCTCTCTCTCTCATACACACACACACACACACACACACATATGCATGGACACATAAACTCTGTGGTTGCTAGTGGCCTTACTATGGCAAAAACAAAAACAAAACTCCAAAATGAGTTCCCCAATTTGAGTCAGTCTTTTAGGGTAGATATAAAACAGCATAAATAATAGAAGTAAATGTGCGTGTTTCCTTGCACATAACGGAAGTCGAGGTCAAACCAGGAGTGTCAACATTGCCTTAAACTTCGGATTTCATCTTGAAAAGCCCGACTGAGTACTAATGTATACCCTGTACCTTCGGGAAAATTCTTGGCTTTCAGAAACTACCACCAGGGGCTCTCTTAAAGATAGCCCGAATGCCACTCCTTACTCAGTCTGAGTGTTCTCACTTCTCTAATTACCCTACAAGTCTTCCAAGATGCAAAAAAACATGCTCATCGAAACTGTCCCTTTGTCAGGTTCAGAATTCTCCAGTGAAGCTATTCACTGAGCACAACTCGGCAGTGTTTTCCATTTCAGGTTTGCCAAATGGGTAAACCAAGGGCATTCCTGTGGGTCACCTCCTCGTTAGGAAGAAAGCATTTCTCTATTCTTGCTCATTAGTCTCTTCTACTTCCCTAAACCACATGAATGAAAGGCATCTTTTCTTTTTACCTCAGCTGGGTTCCCCGCTTCTTTTGCAGTCCTTTTCATCAAAGGGAAATTTACAGGTCAGCATTTCCAAGAGCAGGCATTATTTCTAGGTACTATACAGAAAAATAATTAAAGTTTATTACTCAAAAGCTGTTTCTCTTTCGCTTCACTTTAGAAGCTGTATCAAGAACGGGGAAGATATAAACATTAATTTAAAAATATTTTAACGAACTTTATGCTCTGTTAAAGAGTCGTCCAAGACAGTGACCGTAAGAAATGTCCATATGTCTGTTGGAGGTTTGATAGCAATTTCCAGCTTTTGTCCTAATGCCAGGCACATAGAAGGCACTCAGTGGGCATTTGCTGCATAAAGATGTAAATCTTATCCTCTCCATTGTTTCAGAGGTGAGAAAAGCTAACAGCACATCTCCAGAGACCATGTCACAGAGTTTGTTTTCTTCTTAGTAAATAAGTGCATAAGGGAAAAAGAATGATGGCAGTGTTCAATCTGATCACAATAAAATATTATTTAGGGCATCTTTGTCCAAAGATGTTTTGTGTTGCTCACCATCCCTGGGTTTTTTTTTGTTTTTTTTTTACCACAGCAATGTTATATAGATGTTTGGGCTGTTAACTCCTCCCACTTGTGCCTCGTAGGAGGACAGTGTTATCCTGACAAATTCACGTCGCAAATAACGTGAGCTGCATGGCTGAACTCTAATGGGAGGAGTGAGTGTACAATGTAGGAGTTTTGTTCCCTGGTCATGGTTTTGGACTCCTTGGGAGTCTTAAAAACAAGGCATAGAATTCAAATAGAGCAAAGACAATTGGGAAAATGTGTTCTCCAGTGGTTGATTTATTGTTTCTTTTGAAAACCAGCTGTGCTCTTTGGTCACTAGTTCTGTAACAATTAAAATGAAATGTGTGAAACTGTTGAATGATCCCTGGATACGCCTAATAACCCTGAAAGTGCTCTGATGTGTGAGCGAAGCTCCCTGTTCTAATTTGCTGAAGTTATCACAGGACTCTTAGAAAACAGCCAGTGACTGATGACCCAATTTCTAGTTCACCCATTTCCTACCTCATGCATTTTTGATAAGATCTTCCCCTCAAAAGGTGTTTACTAACACCTAACTATATTTCAAGTTACCCTAGTGAGTATTATCCAGACCAGATAATGCTAATTGCAGAATAGATTGCCTTAAAATGAGGACCCTTTTGGAAACTGTGGTTTAATGTGGTGAAGGGATTTGCATGCATAATTTGGAAGCTTTGAGAAAATACGGTTGACTTACCAAAGAATAGCTCTGACAGGCACTCTACTTTATTGCTTTCTCTCACATTGGATATAATACATCTTAGGTAGGAATCAATTATTTTTTGGAAGTTTTAACTTGAAAAGTAAAATAATTTCAAACTCCAAGTTGTTGGGATTGCAGAATATTTTTAAAATACATATTGAAAATATTGCCTGATTAATACAAGAAATACAACACCTGAAACTCAAAACTTTAAGTCCCAATATTAGTAGTAGAGAATTATAAATGCTTAGAATAAAAATAACCAATGTTGACTGTAAACGTTGTTACATTTCTACAGGTTTAATTCCCAAGGAAGTATTTAATAATCTTCTGTTTCAAATTTCATTTTTTTAAAATAAAATGTGATGAGAGCTGTGTTTTTAAGAAGTTGCCAGCAGCAGTATAGTGGAAAATGGAACAGATTTCATCTAGTCCCTAACCAGCCACAGGATCCTGGGCAAGTCACTATTTTTATATGTAAATTGAACTATGACAAGCACAGTCATTACAGAAATACATTCTAGTGGCTGGTGTGAATGCATTGCTGAGGAGACGTGCATCTGTCCACATCCATCTGCTTAAGCACGTTGTCCAGCAAGAAGGTAACCCATGCAGGAAGTTATCAATGTTCTCCCAATCCCAATCAGGAGACAGAGGAAGGCAGTATAGCCTGGTGGGTGTCCAGTTCACATTGTTCTAGTGCCATGCCTAAGAAGCTGTTTTCTGATGCATAATTCAGTCTTCGAAGCTGATTTACCTAGCACAGGTGGACACTTAACATGTATTTGCAGAAATGTCAATATGCAAATAGAATGAAGAAAAAAAAGAAGGAATTGCAACCCAGTAGGCTTAAGAGACATATCTCACTCTTGGTGACCGGATCTGTGTCCTGAGCTGATTACTTAAACACTCTGGTACTAATATTCTATGATTTCATTGTTTCACATATCAGGAGTGTAAGCACCACTGGATGCCAGAGAAAAGCATCTTCCTGTTCTAACTAATAAGAGTGACAGCCTCCTGCTGTGATCGTGTCCTTGTCACAGCGATGTTCAGAGTGAAGTTCATAGGTCAGCAGAAGCTACTCCAAAAATAACAGGAAAAACCATTTTTTTGGATAGATCAAACCTTGTTTTGGAGTCTCAGAGTGGAAACAGCAAGATATATGGGAGCAAAATGTGATCAAATCTCAGTTGTAGTCTCATTAGCTATGTGACCTTGGGTCAGTGAGTTACTTTATCCATAAAGTGAGAAGAGTTATGGTTTGTTTCAATGACCGGGAGGTGGTTACGTAAAGGAAATAGCATGTTGCCGGGCATAGAATAGCTTCTTATTAAACAGCGGCTATTCTTAATATTATATTTACCATAACACATGGCTCACCCTTGATTATATGAGTATAAGACACAAGGAAGTATTTTCTTATCTTTCAACCCTCAGAGTTATACAGCCATTTTTATTGCTGTTTAAATTATTGATAACTGTTTTGAAAACAGATATTTCTATTCTATGACTTTAAAGCTTTAATGTTTACAGATCATTCAGCAGAAATTGTGTTTTAGAAGAAAATAAAATTTGAGTTAGAGAATTCCATAATGTATACGGATATAATTCTGACAGGAGGGTATTGCAAAAACTACAACAACCTTAAAAACTCATTTTAATGCAGAATATGGTTATTAGTTTGAATAAACATGTACCAGTAAACTTCACACAGTGGTCACCGACATTGTAACTTCTTACTGACAAATGGACTCCAGGGAGCCCTTATTTTTTAAAGGGCATGTTTTGACTTCCTTTCTAAAGACTAGAAGCCAGTCCTTTCTCCATGCATGTACCTTAAAAATGCCTGTCCAGTGTCTTATAAATCTCCCCAAGGTCAGAGCGTGATGGTGTCACCAGGCCCTTCTTCTTGGTCTGTGGGCATTAACATGTGGTCATGGATGAAAAACAATGAAAGGCTGATCTCTACTCACCTACTCCATCTGGGTTCTGAGAATTTATGGTCCTTGGATAGGTTTGAGGTTTGAGAACCGTCGGTTGGCAGATGGGGAATTTGGCCTCAGACCTTGAGCTTTCTGTCCTCTGTTGTCAAATGTCCCACCCATTTCCCCGAGTTCTATCTAGTGAAGCAGGTAGTGCTCAGAGTAACATGTAAGAACATAATGGGGACGGTGACACTTCCTAACCTAGCACCTTTGATGTATTCATCTTTCTGGGACTCTTAATATCTCTCTTGGAATTTTGGTCTGTAATCAGATATTCTGATTGAACTTCTTTTCCATTTATTCATTTTAAACTGTTTCAGTGTTAAAAGATTTAGTTTATACCTGCCACTAATGCAGTTCTGCCTGTTCTTTTTCTTTGTACTTGTTAATTTTCTTACTATGTTGTGTTGATAATTGTTTTTTTTTTTTTGCTGTTTGTATTACTGAATTTTAGTATTTGGAGGGAAAACTAAATTTTATATATATATTTTTTGGCAAGGAGTTCTTTTTTTATTGAGACACAATTGACAAAGAACATTATGTTAGCTTCAGGTGTACAACATAATGATTTGATATATGGATATATTGTGAAATAATCACCACAATAAATCTAGTTAACATCCATCACCACACATAGTTATAAGTTCTTTTCCTGTGATGAGAACTTTTAAGATCTACTCTTTTAGCAACTTTCAAATATACAATACAGTACTCTGTTAACCATGCGGTACATTACGTCCTCATTTATTTTATAACTGGAAGTTTGTACTTTTTGACCACTTTCAAAGTTCTTAAAGGAGTTCTTGAAAAGAGGACTTTTTGCCATTTATTATACATAGAAGGTGGGCAATAAATAGAAATTTCCCAAGAATTTAGAAGTATGAGCAATAACGCAGATCAGAAACAAACGATTAAAGCAGAATGCAGTAACTAAGAGCAGATCTGTGAAACCCTTAACGAGATAGTTTTTCCCAGCCAGTGAAAGGCTGTGTCAATCATTAGAAAGCTGTGTGTGTGTGTGTGTGTGTGTGTGTAGAGGGAGTGAAGGGAGGAGGTATTGATAGGCAATAGAACATAGAAAAGGAAGAGTCAGAGTTTGACACTGATCAGTCAGTAACTGAGTTTTAGGTTTGGCCATATAGCCAGATAATAGAATTCAATGCAAACCATCCCCATCTACTGCTCTTACCTTTACAAGTCATGTAACAGACTTCCCTGGTACTGATCCCAGTGCTCACCCCAAAATATTAACCTGAATGTTTGACACCCTCGGCAGATGTGTCCCCAGGGAGAATGGTGCTGGTCATGACCTCATGACCTCATCAGTTCTGCAACACTTTCATTTCTTGGTATACATTGAAAGAGTCAAGTTGCATTCCAATTCTACCACTTTGATTTTTGTGAGCTTTGTAATTTGAATACCCTCCTGAGAAACGATTCGCTGCTGTCGTGTGCTCACATTTCTGAGCCTATGGAGCTGAGCGGCCTGTCCTTGTCAATCTGCTGCCATCCCATGAGACCTCCGGTAGCTAAGCAGCTGGCTTCTGGTGACACACTGACCACCCCGCATGAGATTCCATTTTAAATGGCATCTTACCTAATCATTTAAAAGGAAACACATTTTTTTTCTACTTATGGTTTAATTCACTCTCTTCTAATACAAATGTTGCACAAATAGCTTTATTGTCCTGAGAGTCAGTGATGAACAAGCCAAATGTGTGTGTGTGTATTTCCTCTTTAGCTCTTCTTTTTTCTTCTTCCTTTTTTCTTTCCTTCTTCCCTCTCAACCCTGCCTCCCTCCCTCTCTTTCTTTCTCTTTCTTTTCTTCTCTATTTACTTTTCTTCTTTCCTTCCTTCTACATGCATTTTTTAAATCTTTATTTATTGGGGTGATATTGGTTAGTAAAATCTATGTTAGTAAAATTACATAGATTTCAAGTATACATTTCTGTAATACCTCATCTATATATTGTATTGTGTGTTCACCACTCAGAGTCAGTTCTCCTTCCATCACCGTATATTTGACACCCTTTACTCTCTTCTACTACCCCTCTCTCCCCCGTTAGCCTCTGGTAACTACATGCATTTTTTGATCACCACTGTATACCAGACACTACTAAGTACTAGAGATACAAAAACCTTATAATCTTGTAGGATGAAAGAGGCACTTAATCAGATATACAGTAAAGGTTAAGTATATTTTTCATTTGTAGCATGAATTCAATTTAATTCCACAGTATATATTATGCTTCCCACATGTACAAGCACTATTTTGGGTTTTGTGGAAGATGCAAACAGCAGAAGGCTTGGCCTCAAGTTGCTGTGATATTAAATGTGTAGGAAATATAAGAAAAACAACTCTAGGCAGAATGTGAGAAATCCTATATGGATTGTACAAAGTGTTTTTATAGGCAAGAATAGATAGCACTTCTAGCTGAAGTGATTTGGGATAAGGTGAGTGGTGCTGAGCTGTGCAGTAGGACGATATGAACTGAATTTAAATTGAATGCAGAATTATTTCAGGGGGCTGGGGTTAAGGTGAGGTTGTGTGGGAAGATAGAGTGAGGCAAATAGAGCTGGCCAGAACTGACTGGGGTGCTAAGGCTTATAGATGACATTCCCTCAAGCTCCCTCAAGGATAGTGCACATGTAGTAGGCCAGGAGAGCATATCACTGAGTTAAGAGCTGTCGTCTAGGATGGAATGATAGGGCGTGCTTGTCTGGGTAGCTAGGCAGGTTCAAGCCAGAGCCAAAAGCACTTCCCTCAGATAGCTATGGGAGAAGCTACCGTGTGTCTCTGAAAATAAGACCTAGCCGGACAATCAGCTCTAATGCATCTTTTGAAGCAAAAATTAATATAAGACCTGGTCTTATATTATATTATACTATATTATATAAGACCCGATGTTATATTATATTATATTATATTATATTATATTATATTATATTATATTATTATATTATATTATAGACCCAGTCTTATACTATATTATATAAGACCCGGTCTTATATAAGCAAAAATTAATATAAGACCTGGTCTTATATTATATTATACTATATTATATAAGACCCGATGTTATGTTATATTATATTATATTATATTATATTATATTGTATTATATTATATTATATTAAAGACCCGGTCTTATACTATATTATATAATATAAGACCGTGTCTTATATTAATTTTTGCTCCAAAAGATGCATTAGAGCTGATTGTCCGGCTAGGTCCTATTTTCGGAGAAACACAGTAGTTATTCTGAAAATTATTTAAAGAAAATTATGCCTTTTGTAATTTTCAATTTTTCTCACTGGACATAGCCCTGAATGGTCTAGTCAGCTATACCTCAAAGTCTTATTTCTCTGAAAGAGTCCTCAGCCACCTAGCTCTCCTCACTCTCCGTATGTAAGGATAATATGCTTAGGCTACATACCCTAAAAGGTACCAGATAAGATATCCCTGAAACTTGTCTATTTCCCACAATTCTGCTTGGAAGTATATAGCTTTCATTGTACTTCAATTAGAAATTAATTTTATAAACCCTGATACATGAAGAAAATTCTAAAATAGAATTTTAGAATAGGAAATGATTTTATAAAATAGAAAATGATTAGTGATGCAGTGTCCGCCTGGTGACCTAGCAGTGTAACTTGTTTGTTGTGTTCATAAAATAAAATAGGTTATACTTTTTTTTTTTCAGATCACATTCTTTATTCTGAGTCTTATAAAATGCTTTAATATGAAAGACAATTATATGCTAAAAGGAAAGGGAAATTTTAAGTGAGAGTTAAACTGAAAAATAATTATACTTAAAGGCATAAAGAAAGTCAGTGGGGTTGGGTTTGTTACCACACAAGTGAAAGCAAATTTTTGGCTGGTTTTGAAAGTGTTGAAACTCGGCATGATCTCACAAAGCCATTTGGTTAAGAATTGAGCTAAAGGACAGGGAAGACACTTATATTTAAAACATCATAAAGCAAATTGTAGGTATTGATTCTAACATTCTGAGAAAGAACAATTTTATATGAGGTTTAGTATGTGTAGAAACCGTTTAGCAACTATTTCCATAACATAGATATTTCTATATTAAGGAAGGTGCTGGAGTACATGGGACTTTCTCTTTATTATTATTATTAATTTTAAATTATTTATTAGATTGTAAGCTGATTGATCTATAAGGTTATGAGGGTCAAATAAAGTAAAATTTGTTATTGCCGTTACCTAGAGTATCTGTCCAAGAACTGACTAAGCACGGGAGCTGCTTCCGTTTGCCCATCCTTAGAGATTTGTGTGATCAGATCCACAGACCTAGAGTCTGCTCTTATCTGAAATGGTTACAAGCTGTATGCCTGAGACCCCACATCAACCAGGGAAGCAGCCCCTCTACTGCAGACCTTGCCAAGAAGCCAGGGGTGGGTGTGGCGATGGGGGTGACGCTGCGATCACTCTGAAGGTTGGGACTGTTCTCCTCCAGACCAGAGGACTTCAGCAGTCAATCCAGAGTCATAATCAAGAACACCCAACACCCAGACTAAGTCAACAGCCTGTATAGTACAATTTCTGGGCAATAAGGAGGCGCCCTTTTCCCTCAAATTCATCTCACTACTGAGTTATAGCTGAAACCTCAGCCTTTGAAGAATCATTGCTTAGATACAAGCTTAGATAACTGATTTGAAGAATCAAACTAACACAAAACAAAAAATGTAAATGTGTGGGAAATGTACCATTTGTTTACTACCATTTTATATCTTAATTAACATACACCTGACTAAAGTATATGTATTTTGGTAAAGAGATGGGCGATGAGCAGAGACAGATAACCATGGGTTAGGATTAGGGGGGAAGGGACAAGGGAAATAAATGTGCTGTGTGTACTGCGCTAGGTACTTCAAACATGTATTTCCTCACTGAAAGCAGGTATGATTAGCCTCATGTAGAAGGTGAGGAAACTGGGGTCTAGAGATTTAAGTACTGACAATAGGTGGCAAGTCTGTACTTTCAGCTCATGTCTGTCTTACTGCCAACTCCATGGTCTTTTCAGTGCGTGCGACTGCATTTGAGTGGGAGGTCCAGAAGTGGGCTAGGAGCCCACAACTCTGTCAGGCCATCTGACGACTTATGGGTTAATAGCTAATGGGGGAAGGAAGCATACAAGTACATGTGGGAGCCAGGCTTAAAAAGTTATACCCATCTAGGTCACACTCTTATCCAGGGCATTTTCCAGAGTGGCTCAAGGCCATGCAAGATTCTTGGTGCCAATGATATTTTAGTTTAGTGGTTTTCAGACAGGGATTGTGTGCCTCTCAGGGTACCTGAAGACTGCCCACGGATACCTGTGCATGAGAACTTTCAGGAATATCAGTGTCCAGATCTTTGACTTCCATACAATCTTTCATAAAATTGATTTGCCTGAAATATGCCTGTGGTTGAAATGGGCTCCCTGCCCCACATCCCGATTCTCAGATTCCATTCTCCCACTCTACTTACCTCTCACCCACCCCTAATTTTACTGTGGTGTGTGATTCCAGGGAATAAAACCCACTGGAACATCAAAGAAAGGAGAACTCAAAACATGGAATGATATATTGTCATGGAAAAGAAAACTCTAATAGACAAATTTTTGCAAAGAAGTAGGATAGTTCCAACAAAAGTTTTCAGAAAAACATATTGATATATGAGAGTGTAATTCTTTTGGGGGTATGAAATGTCTATGAGTTCAAGGAGAGAAAGAAGCTATGTAAACTTTCTGACTTCAAGATGAGATTGTTCATGTCTTTTGAAATAAGTATGTTGGATTCACTGTAATATTTAGACTCAATGGATATATTTAAAAGGTAATGTAGCCACTTTACTTTAAAATGTAATTAGTTATAGTGCACTGGAAATTACATATTTTGCAATTACTTGATCTTCTTAGATGTCAAAGACATAAAAATGTTTCAGGGTTTGGAGGGAAAAGTATTAGGGGTATTATAAGCAAAAAACGGTGATGAGCCCTCTAGATTCTGGGTGTCTGTAGATTGAATGATCCTACTGGAATCTTCTTTGTCACCAATCTAGATAGGATCAACTTTGCGAACCAAAGAGGTGGCAAATATGCAAGGCTCCCACCCTCCCCACCCATTTCCCCAATAAGTCTTTTGCATATGCACTTTAAAAGGCAGGTGGGGGATGTTCTGGGTTTATAATTGCAAGGAATGTGATCTCCAAGAAACTACAGAAGAAACCTGAGGATTTGAAGCTGAATATTCAAGTCTTGTTCCTAACGAATTGTCATATATATCTGCCTCCAATTTTTAGAAGGAGTGAAAAGTTGACAGTTGGCATAAGGAGGTATGTATGAAAAAAAGTCTGTAGTGAGCAATGGGCTGACATGGGAACATTTTGAGTGTAAATTATCTACTACATATGGTTCTTGACTTTTTCTGTCTGACTTATTTTGCTTAGCATGATAATCTCAAGATCCATCCATGTTGTTGCAAATGGCAATATTTCATCTTATGGCTGAGTAACATTCGATTGTGAATATACCAGTATACTGTATCTTCTTTATCCAATCATCTACGGAAAGAAATTTCGGTTGTTTCCATGTTTTGGCCACTGTGAATAATGCTGCAATGAACGTTGGAGTACGTATATCTTTACAGATACATGTTTTCAGATTTGTGGGGGTAGAAATCCAGAAGAGGGTTTGCTGGGTCATATGTTAATTCTATTCTTAATTTTTTGAGGGACCCCCATACTGTTTTCCATAGTGGCTATATCAATATATATTCCCAACAGTGTAGGAGGGTTCCTTTTTCTCCACAGCCTCTCCAGCACTTGTTATTATTTGTCTTGTTGATGATAGCCATTCTAACAGGTGTGAGGTGATAGATATCTCATTGTGGTTTTGATTTGCATTTCACTAACATCTAGTGAAGTTGAACTTTTTTTTTCATATATCTGTTGGCCATTTTTATGTCTTCTTGGGAGAAGTGTGGTGAACACATAATGGAAAGTATAAATGATGTATTATAGAAATATGTGCTTAAAACATAATAATTTTACTAACCAATGTCACCACAATAAATTTAATAAATAAAAAAAATTGCCTACTACATACTATCCACATCCCATTACCAACTGTTGTTTCCACCAAAGAATCAAAAATCACTCACTTTTTCTCTGTCTCTATTACAAGCTAATTATGGATGTATGGCTTTAACCATGAAATTGTTACAAAATATTAATTTGTATAAACTCAAATTTTCCCTATTATTGATTAAATAGATAATTGAGACTTTCAGGGTATTATTTCTACAGATTTAATGAAGTAACTCATTGCTCTAAGTCATTTAAACACTAAAAGATGTGTCTTTGAAATACCAACACATTCTTTTGGCAGAATTTTATGTGGCATCCTGATGTTTCTTCCCTTTATTCTGAAAACTGGAGAAATATAGATAGTACAGGTATTGATACACAACTGGCATACAAACTTCCCTGAGATGTAAGCCAGAATGTTTCTTCGGAAGAGCAAATGCTCAGGGCATAAATGTCAGCAATTTTAAAAAAGCTGCTAGTATTAATTATCAGGAGCTCAAGGGGAAATAGTGGATATTGCTGATGGGAATAATAGACACACGGGGCTGAATGCATAAAAAGTTTGGTTCTATTTTGAGGAATCTCTACTACATATTTTGCTCATAGTTTCCAAAAAGCACAGAAGCCTGTTTTTTCAGAAACTGTGTTACAAGAATTCCAGCAACTTTTATAAAAGAAAATAGACATTAGCCAAACTGTTTACAAGGCACAAAGCCCACCTTCAGACACATATCAAACTATTTACGGTCATATTCATTTATTTATTCACAAAACATTTATTGGGGATACTATGTACAAAGCACTGGAGACATTGCTGTCAAGAAGATAAATCTCATCTGCGGATCACAGGAGGGACACAGCAATCTTTTCAGTTAAAGAGAACTGCCATAAAATGGATGTGTTCATTTTCATCAGAATTGCTTTAGTTAATTGCCTCTTTATGTCAGACCAATTATATGCACCCTTTAGTGTGTGAATTCGTCTTTTGAATAAAAGTCTCGAGTTCCTACTCAGGCACTAAGAATAAGGCCATAAGTTAAGGAAAAGATTTTAAATATTCTGAATTTAATACAACATTGAATTAAGTGTGTAAAGCATTCAGTTGAATGAAAACTTTTAAATTCCTAAATTCCTGGGCACATTTTGGCTGTTTCAGTATGTAATAGCACCCCAGAGAATGTTCCTGTTATATTAAACATTCAACATTAATTTATATTAATATCAGGTGTATAGCACAGTGGCTAGACATTTATATAATTTAAGAAATGATGATCTTCCTGACTAGTCCAGAGCCCACTTATCACTATACATAGTTATTACAATAATATTGACTATGTTCGCTATGTTTTACTTTACATCCCCATGACTATTTTGTAACTACCAATTTGTACTTAATGCCTTCACCTTTTTCACCTGCCCCCAACTCCTTCATCTGTCACCCCAATAAATCTAGTACCCACCTGACACAATACATAGTTATTACAATATTATTAAGCATATTCCTTATGCTATACCCTACATCCCCATGACTACTGTGTAGCAACCAATTTGCACTTCTTAATCCCTTCCTCCTTTTCACTTACCCTCAACCCCCCTACCATCTGGTGATCATCAAGATGTTCTCTGTATCTATGAGTTTGTTTCTGTTTTGACTGTTTATTTTGTTCTTTAGAGTCCACATGTAAGCGAAATCAAATTGCATTGGTCTTTCTCTGTCTGACATACTCCACTCAGCACATACCCTCCAGGTCCATCCATGCCACCGCAGATGGCAAGCACCGATTCTTACCCATGGCTGAGCAATAATCCACTGTATATATGCACCACCTACATGCTTTTTATCCATTCACCCATCGATGGACACCCAGGCTGCCTCCGTATCTTGGCCATTGTAAACAATGCTGCAATGAACATATGAATGCACACGTCCCCTTGAAGTAGCGTTTTGGGTTTCTTCGGATAAATACACTGAAGTGGGATTACTGGGTCCTTCATTGTCTCTTCTTATAGCCTTTGTTTTAAAGTCTATTTTGTCTGGTATAAGTATTGCTACCACAGCTATTTTTGTTCTTTCTCATTGCCAATTTCATGAAATATCTTTTTCCATCCCTTTACTTTTAGCCTGTGTGTCTTTCAATCCGAAGTGATTCTCTTGTAGGCAGCATATGTAAAGGTTATGTTTCCTTATCCATTCATCCCTCTTATGTCTTTTGAGTAGAGCATTTAATCCATTTACATTGAAAGTAATTGCTGATAAACACGTAGCTATTGCCATTTTATTATTCATAATTTTGATCTTTTTTTTTTTTTTTCCATCTTAAAGAAGTCCCTCTAACATTCCGTGTAATATAGGGTTGGTGGTGTTGAACTCCTTTAGTTTTTTCTTGTCTGGGAAGCTCTTAAGCCATCTTTCAGTGCGAAATAATAGCTTTGCTGGGTAGAGTAATCTTAATTGTAGGTCCTTGCTTTTCATCACGTTAAAATTTTTGTGCCAATCCCTTCTGAACTGCAAAGTTTCTGTTGAGAAATCAGCTAACAATATTATGGGAGCTCCTTATAAGTTATTAGTTGCCTTTCTCTTGCTGCTTTTAGGATTCTCTCTTTGCCTTTAACCTTTGCCATTCTAATTATGTGTGATGGTGTGGGCCTGCTTAGGTTCATCTTATTTGGGACTCTCTGCACTTCCTGGACTTGTATGACTATTTCCTTCACCAGGTTAGCAAAGTTTTCAGTCATTATTTCTTCAAGTAGATTCTCAATCCCTACTTGTTCTCTTCTCCTTCTGGTACCCCAATGATACGAATGTTGCTACGCTCGATGTTTTCCCAAAGGTCTCTTAAACGATCCTCAGTTTTTGGGTTCTTTTTTCTTTTCGCTGTTCCGATTGGGTGTTTTTTGCTTTGTCTTCCAAATCACTGATTCGATCCTCTGCTTCATCTAGTCTGCTGGGGATTCCTTCTAGTGTATTCTTCATTTCAGTTATTGTGTTCTTCACTTCCGACTGGTTCTTTTTTATGGTTTCTATGTCCTTTTCATGCTTCCTATCTCTTGTAGTTATCTCTATGTTCCTTGAGCATCCTTATAACCACTGTTTTGAACTCTGTGTATGGTAGGTTGCTTGCCTCGATTTTGTTTAATTCTGTTTCTGGAGTTTTCTCCTATTCTTTCATTTGGACATATTTCTTTGTTTTCTCATTTTGACTGTCTGGCAATTTATTTCTAAGTATTAGGTAGATCTGCTATGTCTCCGTGTAGGCCAGGTGGCCTTATGGAGTAGATGCCCTGTTTGGGTACTCCAGGAGTATCCCTTGTGTCGGTTGTGTGTGCTCTCCTGTTATAGTTGAGTCTTGATTGCTCTTGGCATGTCAGTGAGTGGGATTGACCCTCAGGCTTATTGGCTGTGGGGTTTGGCCACACCCACAGCTTACAGGCTGCTGTGTAGGTAGCTTACCCCACTGAGTGGGATTCATCCCAGTGGGCTTTGGTGACTGTTGAGACCATCGTTTAGGTGTGCAACTTGTGGGGCTAATTGGGTGGTGTTCTGCTGTGATCTGAAGCCAACCTCCAAGTATCTTGGTTCTGGGACCTCTTGCAAGGGGTTCCAGTGAAATCCCAGGTCACCCAGCTCAGGACTACCTCATAAGCGCTACAAAGCATTCCACGGTTGTAAGAGAGTCTGTGCATGGGCTGCTTAAGAGGACATCTGGGTTTTGTGCATCCTTCTGTCCCACCCAGATGGTTGGAATCCTCACTGTTTTTCACAGCCAGATGTTGTGGAGGCTCCTCTTCTCAACACCAGTACTCTGGACTGGGGAGGCTGATGTCGGGTTGGGGTCTCTTGCTCTTCTATTGGATCTCTCTCTATCTTTGATTTTTTTTGGAGTCACCCAATTGTCCAAAATACTTCATTGTTATTGACTTAGCGAGGGAAATATTTTTTAAAAGGTGTTTATCCTGCATAATTGGAATGAGACAGTAACACTGCTTCTGATAGCTAAAATGTAAGAGTATCTGAAAAAAGCAGGTATGGTTAGCTTGGGGAAGGGCATACGTCAGCAATGTGGTGATCTTGATCTAGTGATGAGTTTTCTCACCTGAAATTCAAGTAACACTTTGTGAAACAAGTGGCAGTCTTAAGAGCTGATTGACGTATTTTCATCAAACTTTTGTCTGGTCCTAGCAATCTCAAATATTGTTTTTGGAGGGTGGGTGAAAATGTGTTAGCATTTATTCTCAATGACTACTGCTGCATATTTGAAAATGTGCCTGCACAGAACAATTTTTTTTTTTTCACACAAACACACATTTTGGTGGGAAAGTACTTTAATGGGCATCTTCAAACACTGGCTAAATAAATTCTATATGAGGGGACTGTTACCAGTTTTGAAGGTAATATGAAGGTGAAAAAGCAAATTAGTTAATAATTTAAAAAGGATCATACCATAGATGGAGAGAAAATATTTGCAAAAAAAAAAATCTGATAATGGATTTGTATCCAAAATATACAAAGAACTTTTAAAACTCAACAATATGAAAACCAATGACTCAATTAAAAAATGGGCAAAAGACCTTAACAGACACCTCACTGAAGATGATACACAGATGACAGACTACCAATAAGCGCACGAAAAGATGCTCAACAGGAAATTACAAGGAAAAACTATATGCCCATTAGAATGATTAATATCCAAAACACTGACAACACAAATTCAAACTGACATTTCTACTGGTAATTCAAAACAGATTGATTTGATAACAGTATGTTGAATTTTTAACATGTATATTGGAAATGGACTATTTTATCAATTGTTATATTATGCATATTTTTTCAGGAAACTTATTACAAAATTGAGCTAAAACGGTAGTGTCAGTATCCTTTAAATGGCCTGAGTTAAAAAGAATAATGCTCGGAAAAGCACTAAATTCCCGATAAGTCAACAGAGCAACCAGGCATATTTAAATCACTTCGACTGCTTACTAATAAGAGAAGGGGATCCTTGAAGATTAACCATTTGATAAATCACAGCATCCCCCCGTGAAAATGAAATGTAGCTTTCTATTTTGCTGGCAGCCCAAAGGAGTGGATTGGTTATTCTCTCTCTTGGATTCAAGCTTGAATATCGTGGACTTTTATGCCATTTACTGGTCTGGGAAAAAAGATACAAAGGAAAGGTCATCTTGTAGTGTTTCCCTCCCCGCAACCTCCTATTTAGTAAAGTATATAGAATATAGTAATGGATATTTTCAACTTTCCCATCAAAATGAATTGATATGGAGTTGGTTCAAAGAAGCTAAATGAATGCACTTTTCACATCTTGAAAAATTTTGTTGCCTTTATATTCATTCCATATAATGTAGCATCTAAATATTTTGTCCTCTGTTACACATCTGTTTTCTGCACACAAAGTACAGTTTATGAGATAAAGCATCATAGTGTTTTCTGTGCATTTACCTCTATAGGGCAGTGTGGGAATTTTCATCTTTCCCTTGTGATAACTATAATTTTTTTCAAAACTAATGTAAGCTCCAAGAGAACCAGCAAATTGAAGGCACTGAACAAAGGATTGTCGAATGAATGAGTGAAAATTTAATCAGATATGTGAATATTAACGTCCAAAAAAGGAGTAACTTTAACCATATTTTATGTTAATTTAAATTTTTATTTTGAGATCATTGTAGACTCACAGGCAGTTGGAAGAAATAACACGTATATCCCATGTACAGTTTACCCAGCTTTCTCCAATGATAGTATCTTATAAAACTGTTGTACAAATATCACATCCAGGATATTCATTAATAGAGTGAAGATACAGGCACTTCCATAATATATCTTTCTTCCTAGATATATTTTTCCCCAATTTTTTTTTATTGTGGTGAAATACACAAACATAAAATGTATCTTCTTAGTGATTTTTAAGTGTATAGCTCACTGGTATCAAGTATATTTATAATGTTATACAACCATCACACCATCCATCCCTAGAACTCCTTCCATCTTGCAAAACTGAAACTCTATACCCATTAAACAATCACTCCCTATTCCCTTCCCCGTCAGCCTCTGGCAACAACCATTCTACTTTTTGTCTCTATGATTTTGACTATTTTAGGTAACTCTTGTAAGTGGAATAATACAGTATTTGACTTTTCGTGATTGGCTTATTTCACTTAGCAAAATCTCCTTAAGGTTCACCCATATCATAGCGTATGTGAGAGTTCCTTCCTTTCTGAGGCTTGTTAATATTCCATTGTATGTATGTACTATATTTTGCTTATGCATTCATCTGTTGATAGATACTTGGGTTGCTTCTGTGTTCTGCTATTGTGGATAATGCTGCCATGAACATAGGTTTACAAAGGAAACAAGTGTACAGATATTTCTTTGAGACTCAGCTTTCAATTGTTTGGGGTATATACCAAGAAATAGAATTGCCAGATTATATGGTAAGTTTATTTTTAATTTTTTGAAGAACAGTCACACTGTTTGCTGCAGGGGCTGTTCCATTTTACATTGCCACCATCAGTCCACAGGGTTCCAATTTCTCCACACCCTGGAAAACATCCAACTGTGGAGTGGGAGGGATGGTAGGCATCCTAATGGGTATGAGGTGATATCTCATTGTGGTTTTGATTAGTGGTGTTGGGCATATTTTCATGTGCTTATTGGCCTTTTCTATCTTCTTTGGAGAAATGTCTGTTTAAATCCTTCCATGTATTCTGTCTATTAATCCCTTACCAGATATCTGATTTGCAAATATTATCTCCAATTCTATGGGTTACCTTTTTACTCCATTGGTAGTATCCTTTGATGCACAAACATTTAAAATGTTCATGGAGTCCATTTTTTAAGTTTTTATTAAATTTATTAGGCTGTCATTGGTTAGCAAAATTAAAGGTCAAGTGTACAATTCTATAGTACATCATCTATCTACTACATTGTGTATTCACCACCCTGAGTCAGTTCTTCTTCCACACCATATATTTGACCCCCTTTACCCTCTTCCACCATCCCCTTCTCCACTTACCTTCTGATAACTCTAAACTGTTGTCTGTGTCTGTGAGTTTTGTTTGTTTGTCTTGTTTGTTTGTTGCTTTCAGTTTTATATCCCATGAGTGAAATTATTTGGTTCTCGACTTTTTCTGTCTGACTTATTTCGCTTAGCATGATAACCCTAAGATCCATCCATGTTGTTGCAAATGGCAGTATTTCGTCTTTTCTTATGGCCAAATAATATTCCACTGTGCATATGTACCTCATCTTCTTTATCCAATCATCTATCGAAGGATATTTTGGTTGTTTCCATGTCTTGGCCACCGTGAATAATGCTGCAATGAACATAGGGGTACGTATGTCTTTACAGATAAATGTTTTCAGATTTTTTTGGTCAATACCCAGAAGAAGAATTGCTGGGTCGTATGGTAACTCTATTCTTAATTTTTTGAGGAACCTCCTTCCTGTTTTCCATAGTGGCTGTACCAATTTACATTCCCACCATCAGTTCATGAGGGTCCTTTTTCTCAACAGCCTCTCTAGCACTTGTTATTATTTGTCTTGTTGATGATAGCCATTCTAACAGGTGTGAGGTGATATCTCATTGTGGTTTTGATTTGCATTTCACTAATAGTTAGTGAAGTTGAACATTTTTTCCATGAGTCTGTTGGCTGTCTGTATGTCTTCTTGGGAGAAGTGTCTGTTCAGGTCCTCTGTCCATTTTTTAATTGGATTTTTTTTAATTGTTGAATGGTACAAATTCTTTATATATTTTGGATATTAGCCCCTGATCGGAGGTGTTGTTTGAAAATTTCTTCTCCCTTTCAGTTGGTTGCCTCTTTGTTTTGTTGATGTTTTCTTTTGCTATGCAGAAGCTTTTTAGTTTGATATTGTCCCATTCATTTATTTTTGCTTTTACTTCCCTTGCTTTTGAGGTCAAATTCATAAAATCCTCTCTGAACCCAAGGTCCGTTAGTTCAGTACTTGTGCTTTCTTTGCAATTTATTGCTTCAGGTCTTATATTTAGGTCTTCGATCCATTTTGAATTAATTTGGGGATAGGGTTACAGATAGCAGTCTAGTTTCATTCTTTTGCATGTGGCTTTCCAGTTTTCCCAGCACCATTTATTGAAGAAGCTTTCTTTTCACCATTGTATGTTTTTGGCTCCTCTGTCAAAAATTATCTGTCCATATATATGTGGGTTTATTTTTGGGTTTTCAATTTTATTCCATTAGTCTGTGTATTTGTTTTTCTGCCAATACCATGCTGTTTTGATTATTGTCACTTTGTAGTATAAATTGAAGTCAGGGAGTGTGATACCTCTGACCTTGTTCTTTTTATCTCAGGTTTGCTTTGGAGATTCAGTTTTTTGTTGTTGTGTTTTTTGTTTTTGCTTTTTGTTTTGTGATTCCATAGAAATCAGATGATTCTTTGTTGTAGTTCTTTAAAAAAATGCCATTGGGATTTTGATGGGGATTCCAGTAAACCTGTATATTTCTTTGGGTAATATGGCCATTTTGACTATGTTGATTCTTCCAATCCATAGACATGGAATATCTTTCCATTTCTTTGTGTCTTCTTCAATTTTTTCTAATAATGTCTTATACTGTTCAGTGTATAGGTCCTTCACATTCTTCGTTAAGTTTAAAATAACAAATATATTTTATTTTATTTTTTGTTTCAGTTGCAAAAGGATAAACAAATACAGTACAGTTTCAGGATACAAAAATCAATGTGCAAATATCTGTTTTTCAGAAAAGGAAATGAAAACAACCAATTTGTTTTTTCTGTTGCCTATGCCATTGTGGTCATATCAAAGACATCGTCAAATCCATTGTCATGAAGCTTTTTCCCCATGCTTTCTTTTAAGCATGTTATAGTTTTCGCTCTTATGTTTAGGTGTTTGGTTCGTTTTTTAGATTAATTTTTGTGTATGGTGTTAGGTGAGGATCAAACTTTATTGTTTTTCATGTGGATCTCCAATTTTCCCAGACCATTTGTTGAAAAGATTGTCTTTTTTTCTCATTGAATGGGCTTGCTACCCTCTCTGAAAATCATTTGACAATATAGGATGGTTTATTTCTGGACTCTATTCTATTCTATTGGTCTATATGTCTGTCTTTATATCTTTATGTTTCAGTTACTGTAGCTTTATAGCACTTTTTGAAATAAGGGTGTACTAGTCTTCCAACTTTGTTCTTTTTCAAGATTGTTTTGGCTATTCAAGGTCCCTTGAGATTCCTTATGAATTATAGTATGGATTTTCTATTTCTGCAAAAAAATGTCGTTGGGATTTTCTTAAGGGTTGCTTTGGATTTGTAGATCACTTTGAATAATATGGACATTTTAACAATATTAATTAAGTCTTTCAATCTATGAGCATGGGGTATTTTTCCATTTATGTATGTTTTCTTTAAGTTCTTTCAGCAATGTTTTATAGTTTTCATTGTACAGTTTTTTAATGTTATTTTAAAGCAATTAACTCAATAATGATTTTTTTCTTACTGATTCATTCCTTAGCACATTACCATCACATTATAATGTAGCATTATGTTGATCTATCTATTATGGTAGCTTATTTTATTTATAGGCAGATAGAAAAATGCTTATCAATTTTACCTGTGGGCTAAAATTTTATTAGAATAGTTAAATGACATTTAATGCAGCATAGCTAGAAAATAGTGTCAGTAGACAAACCTATTATTAAAATAATTTTGTTTTTGAATTATATCTTATGGAGCTCAGCATTATCTCCTACAGAATTCACAAGTCCAATAAAAGGCAAATTGTTTAATATCCTTTACATTGTTTATGGTTCTCATTTTCTTGCTTAATGGACCTGCTATTTCAGACGTTGCTTTCCTTTACCTTTTAATCAGCTTAAATGTGTCAAAATATCCACAATGAGATAAGTCCTTTTACAAGTAAAGCATGAGAGCCTATGGGTAGCAATTTTTTTTCAAGTTGTAAAGAGATGTGTATATTATTTCACAGAGCTTTTCTGTCTGCTCAGCCTTCTGGGAACAAATAACCATATACCACTCAGTTTTCACTGTACTAGATATCTTCTGCAAAAGAAGATCTTAGCATCACAGAAATTATGGCACACTCTTTTTTTAGCAGGAAATATATGAAAAAGATAGAAAGTCCATCTGTTACATATCTATATTCTCCAGGATAATTAGCCCAATACTTTGCAGAAACATATTTATTTTTATTCATGCATTCATTTATTAACTCATTCTAAGATAGCTGTTAGTACCTCTTCCAGGTTAATTGTACTACTCTGCATTGGCGATTGTGAGCTTCTAAGGTGGCCCCCAATGATTCCTACCTCCTGCTACTCACACCCTTGTGTAGTCCCTTCCCACATTGCAGGTCAGAAAGCTGGCATGTCAGTTCTGAGACTATGGCTTCCCAGCTTGGGCTTTATATCTCTTGGATCACTCTCTGGGAAAACCACATTGCCTGTGGCCCTATGAGTGGCCCGTGTGGTGAGGAACTGTATTCTCCTACCAACAGCCATATGAGAGAGCTGTGAAGTGGATCCTGTTGACCCAGTCAAGTTTTCTCCCGGCTGGCACCTCGGTTGCATCCTCCTAAGAGGCCCTATGACAGTACCAGCTACAAAAGCTGCTCTAGAATTCCTGACTCTCAGAAACTGTGAGATAAGTGTTTGTTCTTTTACTATGACACTTTTGGTACAATTTGTTTACATAGATAAACTAATACAGAGGTACATGGATGAACAAGAGACTGTCCTTGCCTTCAAGAAGCTTCTAGTTTAGAAAAAAGTGATTTACTGTTAAGCCAAAAGGAGGCAAAATGAGAGCACATTGGAGGATCACTTCTCAGTCTTGGAGGCCAGGAACAGCTGAGAAATGATGCCTAATCTCTGGCTCAAAGGATGGGGACGAGGACGTAGCCACAGGAAAGCTCAGAGCTGAAGAGGTGTTGTGTTCCAGATAGAAGGAAGAGGGTAAGCACAGGCCCGAGGCAGGTAGAAGAATCACAGTAGTTCCCAAGAATAGGGTTCATGTGGGCAGTGAGGAGTGATGAGAATGAAGGTGGAGAGGGGACAGAGGAGAAGGAACATGGATGTCATAGGAAGAGGTTTGATTTTTGTCCTGAAGTTCTAGGATGGCCACTGAAGATCTTTAGGCAGGAACATGGCTACCAGCAGAGCACGAGGCAGAGTAAGTCCAGGGACAAGGAGGTGCTGCAGAGTGACAGGAAACAGTGGTTGGGGACAGTAGAGGGCAGTGCAGGGGGGAACTTGGAGGTGGGATTTGGGGCATGTCAAGAGGTTAAAAATGGCAGAATGTGACGCTGACATGTATAGACATAGTCATCACTCACTTTCTATACTAAGAACCCAGGACACCTAACTCGTGCTTACTCCTCCTCTAGTGCAGCCGACTCAGTGACAGACACCACTGATGCCACAACTGCTCAAGATAGAAACGTGGAAGTCATTGGAAACAGCTCCCTTTTCCTTGCAACTGTCCCCAATTAGTAACCAGATTTTATTTGTTTCTAATGCCGGAAATTGGCCTTTTTAGATCGTCCCTTCTCCTCTTTCCCCACTAAAGTAGCGTTAAGTAAACCCTTCTTCCCTCAGTTATTGTGATGACTTCCTAATGGTTCTCCTCCTAGTCATACCTACTCGAATTCTCTGTACTCCTGTGAGGGCCATTGTAGTGCAGGGGATCCTGCTCGCTGCGCCATTTGTCATGCAGGGTGTCGTGCGGGGCGGCCTGCGGGGTATCCTGCCGACTACGCCAAGTGTCATGCAGGGCGTCCGGTGGGGTCTCTGCTCCCGCTCAACACATAAGAACGCAGGACATGGTGAGGCCAAAAAGGAACACCCACGGAGCCATAGGTAGGGGAGTCACACCACTATATTCTCGCTGGCGGCTGGGTTGGAGACACAGGAACCAGGAGCAACACAATTCTCAACCCTCACTGTGCCGCTTGCAGACTCAGCCACCATCTTCTTGCTAGCCCCCATTTTCTGCTAGCGTAGCCACAGCAGTTATATTAGTGCCCAATGGCTCACTGGTTACAGCTGACGGCCAACTAGCCACAGCTGCTGGCCATTTGATCACAGTCGACGGCCATTTACTACCTGAGCCAGCACCTTTCTATGTGAGGCCGAGAGCCTGGAAACTGCTTTTTGGGGCTCTGTCCCCACAGCCATTAAAACACACACACACACACACACACACACACACACACACACACCCGAATGTGAGCATTCTCCCGCCCTGCTCAGACACGTTTCCCTGGTTCTCTGTATCACTGAGTTCACAGTCCAGTCTCTTCATGGGCACAAATCCCTTTGCTCACTTCTCTAGCTTCCTCTTGTCCTCTTTGTAGCACAGCCACATTAAACTAATGGGGTCACTTAGGCACTTTCAAACCCTCTCTCCTCTGACTGGACCCTCCTCCTTTCTTTCCCCAGCTCCTACATGTCCATGAAGACTCAACTTATGTGTCACCTCTTCTTGGACACATAAGCTGGTAACTGGTTGCCACCAATGCTAACTCTCATCCCAATGTAAGATAATTTGTGATTCACTCTCCCCTACCGGTTGGTGACCTCTTCAAAGGCAGGAGCCATCTCTCCTGTGCCTGACACCGTCAGCACAGTATCTGGTATAAAATAGACGATCAGTGCATGTGATCTTGTGGAATGGCTAGCAGCACTGCATTCAAACATTCCACTTCTTTTTCTGAAGAATACAATCCAAAGAAGAAAGTCCTGAGCATAAGCCTTTGTTCTTCTTTAAGAGTCGGGAAAGCTTGAATAATTCTTTCTTATCAGCTATAGAACGGAGTTTGATTTTTACCTTGGATGAACTGGAAAGTGAATTAATGAGCATTAGGGGCAAACATCTCCCAAGTGAACTTTTAACAACTAACTTACAGCTCCAGGTGCAATAGGTTATTGTATACAGTAGTCCCCAATTATCTGCAGTTTCGCAGTCCGTGGTTTCAGTTTCCCATGGTCAACCGTGGTCAGAAAATAGTAAATGGGAATTACAGAAATGAGCAATTCTTAAGTTTTAAATTGTGCGCCATTTCTGAGTATTGTGGTGAAATCTTGTGCCGTCCAGCTCGTCCCACCCTGGATGTGAATCATCCTCACATTATATATGTTCCCTACCAATTAGTCTTTTAGAAGCCATCTCAGTTGTAAGATGGATTATCAAAGAGAAAGAGAGAGAGAGAAAGAGAGACCACATTCACATAAATTTGATTATACTATATTGTTGTAATTGTTCTATTTTATTATCAGCTATTATTGTTAATCTCTTACTGTGCCTAATTTATAAATTAAACATTATCTTAGGCATGTATGTATAGGGAAAAACATAGTATGTCTAGAGGGTTTGGTACTATCTGAGCTTTCAGGCATCTATTGGTGTCTTGGGACAAAGTATCCCCCCCAGATTAATGGGGGCTACTGTATCTTTGTCTTTGTTTTTGAAAACCCAATCAAACAGTGCTTCATAAGACGACTTTTAAAATGATAAAAAAAAAAAAAAATCCTGTATTTTTTTTTCATGTTCAACTCTGTTCAAATCATAATTCCGATATGATTTAGCTGATGTCTTCTCTGACAGGAGATTTCTTTGAAGTCAGGAGGAACTCCCCAGCTTGATGACCGGGGCAGAAACAGGCTCCAACTGATCATGATATGAATTTGAAGGGAACAATTAAGGCGCTATTTCCATTTTGATTCCAATAGTAAGCCTTTTTACTTGCGCGCCTTTCAACCTGTCTGCATTCCAGCTGAAACTTCAATGAAACCTTATGTCAGAGCTCTGAAAGGGCCTTTGAAAAGGGAACATGTGAAATCATAAATGCTTCAGAAATAAGAAAATGTTTCTCAGTTCATTACATTTTTAACCCCTTGTTTCTGCTAACAGACTTTGTCAAAGGTCAGTAAGACTGTTTCAACAGTCTATGCTTTAGTCTTCCAGGAGAACATACTGTTTCTATTCTAAATATCCATCATTAATAAGTGACTGCTGTGGTATATTCTGAGGTTATATTTTGAGTAAAAACAAAAACTCATTATCACAAAGAATTAAGCATAAACCAAACTGAAACCTACATTTCAAAGCCTCAAGTTAGAGAGAATGTGCGTGAACATTTTTAATTTGGGGTTACTTTTCCCATTACACTACTGAGTAACATAACGTCTGCATAATGCTTTGTAGTTTACGAGGGGAATTTCTGTAACTTTATTCCTTTTTCATCGTAGTTATTCATCATCATAGGTAATACTATGATTTCATTCTATAACAAGGAGCCTGTAGTCTGAGAAGGTTAGGTGACTTAAGTAACTGCTGAGCTGTCAGTGACTTGCCATGCGAACCTAGGTCTGCAATAGTAAACCTCTGATGCTTCTATTTGATATGACACAATGATTCTGCTTGTGTTTTTGTTAGTTTCTTTATAAAAAGTTTTTCTAGAACAGTTTACAAGATGACTTTTGAAAATGCACAAGCTAATACTCTTAAATATATTTGCAGGTTTCCCATTATAGTAGTATAGAAATATGTCATTTCCCTATCAAATTTCTCCCAAGAAGTTACATTTTTTATTTTGTAAAAAAGCTAGAGTTCCCTCTCTCTAAAGGATATTTCATTCAAGTACTCATTGACATTTTTCTTTTATTTATTGGCATTTTTTTCTTTTTTTTCTCTTTGTACTTTTTTTTCTCTTTCTCATTGGCATTTTTGAATTTGTGGTTCATTTCATCTTTTTATGACTCCAGAAATTAAATGATTCTTGGCTGTACATCAAAAGATTATCATGTAGTTATTATTTATTTTTATAGCTCATATGAATCTGGTACTAGCTCATTATAGTGCATGTCCCACTGGCCAAATGAATACAATCTGGAAACATGACATGCATTTTTAATAATAATAAGGCAATATTCTGCACTCTGCATAGGTGTACCAGGGGCTACTTAAGTGAGCTTTAATGTTAATTAAGTAATACTGCAACGCCCTTACTGAAATCCTGTGATAGTCACATTTACCTGTCCTTTTACTGAAGCTAGGTATAAACAACCACTTTAGAAGTGGATTTGCTGAGCATTATCTTGATGTATCATTTTTCTTAACTATACATATCATCATACAGTAAAAATGAGCAGTGAAAACTTTCTCCTGTTTTTAGAATGATAAGCATTCTGAGGTATTGATATAGACACAGATGCACATCATTAAATGTTTTACTTATGGCTTTGGGCCCAAGTATCATTATCTGAAAGTATTTAAAATGCGTAACTAAAAGCCATAGCAAATTTCCAAATCCCATTTCAGAGAGTGATTACAGTTATCCATCACCAAATTGCTGGCAAGTCATGGCATTGCCTCAAAGGATTTTTTATTCCTTTTACACTTCAGGCCCTTCCTCAGGTGTATGGTCCACAAGCCATTAAGTAGAATTGAAGGGCCAGGAGGCTTGGAAGCCCAGAATACTCAGCTCTGTGACTTTAAGAATCAGCATGAAAAAGAGCATTGACATAATATGGAGAACCAGCCTAAACATTTGGAATCTGTGGGTACTGGGCCATGTGAAGATTACTACCCAGTGTTAATAATATTCCAAAAGATGCTTGTGTGTTATCTATAGTTGTGTTTATAATTGACATATAAGTTCTATTCTACTCCTACCTGCTGTAGGAGACTACATTAGTCGCCCATGGCTGCAATAACAAAGTACCACACACAAGGTACCACATACCAGGTATCTTAAATAATGGATATTTATTGTCTCGCGGTTCTGGAGGCTAGAAGTCCAAAATCAGGATACTGGCAGAGCCAGGCTCTCTCTGAAGGTTCTAGGAGAGGATTTTTTTCCTTTGCTTTTGGTGGCTGCCAGTAGTCCTTGGCATTCCCTGGTCTTCAGATGCATCAAACCTATCTCTCTCTCCATCCTCACGTGGCCTTCTCCCCTGTGTGTCTGTGTCCCGATTTCCCCCTTCTTATGAGCACAGTCATTGGATCAGGACCCACCAGAATCCTGTATGACTTCACCTAAATTTGATTGCATCTGCAAAGACTCTAGTTCTTAATAAGGTCAGATTCACAAGTTCTGGGAGTAGGACTTCAATATACCTTTTTGGAAGACACAGTTCAACCCCTAACAGAGACATATATTTTCAAAATCAATGACTTTGGAAATTAGATATGTTGAAGATATAGTTCTGTATTTTTAGTACCAGTATGAAACATATGTTTATTATCTATTGTGTATAACAAATCACCCAAAACGTAGTGTCTTAAACCAACAGCCGTTTTATTATATCTTAGGATCTCGGGGGTCAAAACGTGGGCAGGGTTTGGCTGTCCAATTCTTCTTCGTGTGGTATCTGTGATGGAGGGTCAGTGATGGCTTCATTCACAGCCAGCAGACTGTGGATTCAGAACATTTTTACGTGCTCTGTTGTGCAGCCTAATTGGCCGTCTAACATGGCAGGACTGCAAGAGTAAGTAACCCAGGTCAGGAACTAGACACTTTTAATCTCTTAAGGGCCAGGCTCAAAAATGGACACAGTCCAGTTTCCACCAGATTCTATTGTCAGTATAGTTCCGTATGTTTCAGGGGAAATGGGTGACTATGACTCTCTGTGGCTGATTCTCTACTGTCCATCTTTTGGCCACAGATTATTTATACTCCTTCCACATTCAAAAATCTCTCTTTACCCTGTCTTGAATTGAAAAAGCGGAGGATATAAATCAAGGCCATGTGCGAGTGGGATTCCTGTCAATCTGAAGACCTGTGAACTATTGGGGGAATTTACCTGCTCTCCTCCCAACATTTAATGGTGAGATTGCAATAGGGTAACCATAAACCCTCCTCTTCAAAATGAGAAAATGGGAGGTAGGTGGCAGTTACTGTTCCACACTGTTTCTGAAATCCAACCAGATACAAGTCACCAGTTCCCTGCAGTGGCTCTTAAATATGCCCTGAGTCATCCCTCCTTTTCCATAAAAAACTTTATAGGGCTCCTGTGTAGCAAATAACCCAATCCACCAAACAAAAGTCACACACACATTTGTTTCTGTCATAGTCTCCTTTCTCCTTTGGGCTGAGATTTGGGGTGTTCTGGGAAAACTACACAAAGAAGCCTTTTTGTCTAGTTGAAAGGGGTAACTGAATGTATCTCAAGATGCATAAAGGACTCTTTTCTGGCAGACAGGGTCTGAGATGCACACCCCTTAGGCTAAGAAGCCCTATTAGACTTACCCTCTGGTCTTCTTAAGCTCTTTCTAAGCTCTTTGCAAAGGAACAACCTTGAGATTATTTACCCCCCCGGCCAGTTTTACAGGTAGTAGCCCAGATTTCACCTTTGTCCTGAGGCCATTTCTGACTTTGTGAGTCTATTGCCAGGAGAAACTGGGATGAGAAACAGTTTTATTTTCATACCTGCCCCTCGCTGCCCTTTTCTATTTCCTGCAAATCCTGCTCACAAACTCAACAGCTTTTTCTTTAGTTCATCTCTCTTCTCCTATTTTACCCTTGGCAGCCAGAAGCCAGCTGGTGCTTTCTCTTCTTTGCCTGTTAATCTTTTTCTGCCAGATCCACGAATTCATTAGCTTCCATTTCCATTTTCTTCACTAGCACAGGGAACACTAATGCCAAACTTTTTGCCAGCACAGAAAGAGTACCCCATATTCTCCAGCCTCCAATAACATGTTTGCACTGTCCCCCAAGGCTTCTCCAATAGTCCTCAAGGCTCTTGCTGCTTTTACTAAGTCTCTTTAAAGTCCTTCTTTCCACTAACAGTCTCCATGAGGCCCTTTCAGCTTCTGTCCGATGCCTGATTCCAAAGCCATTGACACATGTCACAGGTTTTATATAGCACCGCCATACTTCCAGATAATGAATTATGTTCCAGTTTCCTACTGTTGCATAAATATCCACCCTAAAACAAGTGGCTTAAAACAATAAGCATTTTATTATTATACTTCATGATTTTTATAGTTTGGAAATACAGGCCTAATTTGGATGAGAGGTTCTCTATGTAGTGTCATCTGCAGTCATTTGGAAGGGTCTGGGATGATCGGCAACAGGGGTCACCAACTTTCTTTGTGCATGGCCAGATAGTGAATACTTTAGGTGTTGTGGGACATAGTGTCTCTCAGCCCTGCTGCTGTAACGTGAAAGTAGCTACCAACAATATGTAAATAAATGGCTGTGGTTCTGTTCTAACAAAATTTTATCTACCAAATCAGGCGACTGACATGTGAGCCAAAATAGTTTGCCAGCGTTGGTTTATAAGACCCAAGAAGGCTTCACACACATGCCTTTGACTTTCATGAAGAAGACTAGATGGGTGCGCTCAGCAGGGCTTCTCTCTCTCTCTGAATCTCAGGGCCTTTCTCCAGGGTTTCTCCAGCAAACTTCCCAGCTTCTCACATGGAAACTCAGGGGTAAGAATAAGCGTTCCTAGAGGCGGGAAGTGGAAGCTGCCAGCTTTGTAAGGTTTAGGCCAAGAAACACACACCACATCACAATTTCTGTCATTTTCACTGGCCAATATAATCAGAGACCTTCCCTTCCAGATTGAAAGGAAAAGGACATCACCCTTACTGGACATTTTTGATAGAAAGGGTGTCTGATAACTTGTGACCATCTTTAATCCAACATACTGCATGACCTTAATTCATTTCTTGATGAATAAGATGTTTTCCAACCTTCAAGGAGCTTACAGTATAGTTCTAAAGAGATATGAAAGCAATTATCTAAAATAAAAAGCAGAATGAAATGTATCAAAGACAGAAACCATCAAAGTGTGTGAGAACTTTAGGGGAGGAAAAAGTTTTCCTTGACCTTCTCAGAGTCCCTGGCTGGGTCGAAAAATTAAACTGACAAAGCCAAATTAAGAGGAGAAAAACATACAAATTTATTTACTATAAGTATTATGTGACACAGGAGCCTTCATAAGGAAATGAAGACCTGGAGAAACAGTTAGACCGGAGTATTTTTGTACTAGGTTAAATGGAGAGTGGGCAGTCATATAGAAATATGGGAGGTCAGGAAGATGAGGTTAGGGTAATAAACTAGGGGAAATTCAGCAAAGCCTCTTTGTTAGGACAAGGCTGCTCCTTTCTTGTGGGTATAAGGAGGGCCCCCCTCACATGAGAGTTTTAGGACCCATTTCAGGGGAGAAGGGGTCGGGCAGGGTCAGAGTGACCTGCCTGCTTCTGCTGTTTTTGCAAACTCCTTCAGCTTACTACACTAAGGTGCCATATTTTGGGGTAAAGTGTCCTGAACCCCATTAGTGCCGTCTTAGGAGTATAACAAATCTAGGTACATGCGTGTGTTTTGCAAGTAGTCACTAACTCTTGTTTCTATCTCTTTTACTATCAAGTATAGTGGTTTTCAACTTGTTTTTAACTGCAACCTATGATATTGTGACCTAGAATATTGTGACTATAGATATTGTGACATTGTGACCTAGAATAAGCATGCACAACACACACACAAACACATAACTGAAACAAGTTTCTTCAAATAGCCCTTACTTCACATTTGCAGTACCTTGATATTTTTCATTCTTTTCTTTTTCTATTGTATTTAACTTTTAGAAACTCTGGTCATTGTCCACAGAATTGGTTTCACAACTGCAGTTTGATTTCATAAACGGCACTGTGAAAAACAACTGTCTAGAAGAGGCAGAGAACAAAGAGTCTTGTGGGTCACAGTTGCACAATAATGTATTGTTAAAACTTATTCTTTACTGGAAGATCTGGGAATTGATTTAATAGGGTAGGGGAATATGAAAGATCTTTTCACACCAACTTTTGGTCTGGCTTCTCTGACAAAACATATGCCCAGTGTCTTTTGATACATGTTGTTTGATTCTCTGCCAATGTTGTGTCTGCTAATTCTAAGCTGCTCTGAGAAGATATTAGTTTGAAGGAGTTCTAAAACCTTGTTAACTTCGATGGGTTTTGAAAATTTCATTATGTCCTTTTAGAAGTCATCACATTTTCTGATAAGAGAAGTTCATAATTTTTCCAAGTGCCAGACTGAGGATTTGAAATTGGAAAAAAATATGGGGAAAATGACCATGAAATGAATTTGATTATAGTGTTACTATGATAATTATAAAATATCGCGTCATTCTTTAGTCACTATCACAATTTACTTAATGCTTGAAAAGTACCTATAAACAAGACAATACAAATCCACTATCGTGGAACTTACATTCTGCAATTATTACCTGAGAGTGGGTCCTTCTCGGTGCGATGTCCAGGTTCCTGGTGTCTTAAGCAAAGAACTGAATGAGATACCGAGGTAAAGTAGTGAAAAAGCAGTTTATTAGAAGGAAAACTACACTTTTGTGGGCCTGAGCAGAAAGCAGTGGCTCAAAGCCATTATTAGAAGAGGAAGTACACTCCAAAGGCTTTGGGGCACCCCTAGCAAAGGCAAGGCTCAAAAAGGCATGGCTCCCAGGAACCTGGGGGTCTTATCTGGGATGGGCTGCTCCTCTCCAGGTGTGGGACTGCTTGATTGACACCTGTGATTGACAAGGGGCTATTACCTTATCTCTTCAGGCTGCACGTGTTCTCTGCAGTTTGAAATTGTTGACTACAAGCTGATTGGCCCTTCCTCCCTACTCCTGAGCTGATAGTTTTGGCGGGCTCTGCAGCTTAAATGGCTTTGTGAGCTATTCAAGTTATTTTCTCTGGCTTTGTTCTGATCTCCACCTTAATCTTCTCTGCCTAAATGTCCTCCACCTGACGGCCTGTTTTTTCCTATCTCACAGTTTTTTTCTATCTCACAGTGACAGACAGAAGAAAACAAGTCGACAAAATTATTGTGAGTTTTGATGAATGCTGTGAAAGGAACAAATGTGAGCTGATATGGAGAATATTGGGAGAAATGCTTGGTGGGTGGTGGTGGGGACCTCTCTGAGCAGGTGGCAAGATGAAACTAAAGGATGAGAAGTTGCTGCCTGTGGTTGGGTCAGTGGGAGGAGCACACCAGAGAGTGAGTAGAGGTTCCAGGGTGAAGATGTGGTCGCTGTGTTTGGGGAACTGAAATCCCAGAGTGAGTGAAGCCTAGTGAATTAGACTAGGAATTTGTGTGAGGTCAGGGCTGAGGGAGGTGGATAATGACCCATTTAGCAGGGACTCAGGCTACAGTAAGGAGTGTGGACTTCTTTTTCTTTCAGCACAATTGGAAGCTATTCAGGTGTTTATGAAGGAGAGGGCAAAGTCAAATATATGTTTGCTTTTTCAAATTAAAGTTTATTGGGGTGACAGTTGTTAGTCAAGTTACATAGATTTCAGGTGTACAATTCTGTAATACATCATCTATATCTCACATTGTGTGTTCACCACCCAGAGTCAGTTCTCTTTCCATCACCATATATTGGATCCCCTTTACCAGGGGGGTGGTCGTGAGGGTAAAGGGGATGAAATATATGTTTTAAGAAGCTGAGTTTGACTGCTGTGTGGGGCTTGAACTAAAGTGGAACAAAACTGAAAGTGAGAACACTAACCTTATTCCTTGAGAACTGTGGGGGAGGAAAAATAATTTTTCCTCTATCCTTATAGGTTCTTGGCTGAAACACTCCCTGTAATGAAAGACATATTAACAGGAGAAAAACAAACAAAAGTTTAATAACATGTATACCTCCTGTATACATGGGTGATACCCAGGAAAACTGAGTAACTCCCTCAAAAAAGCAGTTTCCAGGCTCTCGGCCTCACATAGAAGGTGCTGGCTCAGGTAGTAAATGGCCATCGACTGATCAAATGGCCAGCAGCTGTGGCTAGTGGCCGTCAGCTGTAACCAGTGAGCCATTAGCCATGAATATAACTGCCGTGGCTAGGCTAGGAGAAGAGGCTAGCAGAGGAGGAAGAGAAAGAAGGGGGGAGCTAGCAAGAAGATGGTGGCTGAGCCTGCAAGCGGCACAGTGAGGGTTGAGAATTGTGTTGCTCCTGTTTCCTGTGTCTCCAGCCCAGCCGCCAGCGAGAGTATAGTGGTGTGACTCCCCTACCTATGGCTCCGTGGGTGTTCCTTTTTGGCCTCACCATATCCTGCGTTCTTATGTGGGGAGCGGGACCGGAGACCCCGCCAGGCGCCCCGCACGACACATGGCGAAGTCGGCAGGATCCCCTGCACGACACATGGCGCAGCGAGCAGGGTATGGTGTCGGCCAAAGCTCTCCGAAGGGCGGTGGAGCAGTTTGTGCCTATGAACACTCAGTTGCAGGAAGACCAGGAGGAGCAGCTGCCTGAGAGCTGGACCCCCGTGGAGGGGTGGGAAGACATCCAGGGTTCCCCGACCAGCAGAGGCCGGAGAAAAGCGAAGGTCCTTGCAGCCCGGTGGGCTGGGAAGTGCTTGCTGAGGCAGCCCGGATGCAGGACTTGTAGTCCCAGGAGGAAACGCTTGCTGAGTCCTCCGTGGGAGATGAGGGTGAGGTCAAGGTCATCCCTCACCCCCAGGACAGCCCTGGCGAATGACTAGGGACTATGGGGAATTGCCTTCCATCCCTAATTTAATGGACCACTTGACTGTTTGGGAACATACCACCATGTAGTGGAACTGGGGGATGTTTGCTATCGTGTCTTGACTGGCCACCATTGAGAATATGTAAGCACCTTGACTGTGAGAGGCCCTGGCTGTGTCCAGGAAGCCGGGCTGTGCCCAGAGAGAGTGGCGGTGCCCTGAGAGGCCCTGGCTGTGTCCAGGAAGCCGGGCTGTGCCCAGAGAGAGAGTGGCGGTGCCCTGAGAGGCCCTCGTGTGCCCGGGTAGACTAGTGGTACCCTAAGAAGTCCAGGAAGTCTGGCTGTGCCCAGGAGTACTGGTGGTGCCCTGAGAAACCCTGGCTGTGCCCGGGGAGACTAGTGGTACCCTAAGAAGTCCAGGAAGTCTGGCTGTGCCCAGAAGTACTGGTGGTGCCCTGAGAAACCCTGGCTGTGCCCGGGGAGACTAGTGGTACCCTAAGAAGTCCAGGAAGTCTGGCTGTGCCCAGGAGTACTGGTGGTGCCCTGAGAAACCCTGGCTGTGACCAGAGAGCTTGGCTGTGTCCAGGAAATAGCATTCACCTCCAGGTTCCTCGCACAGGGCCCCTCGCGGAAGACGCTTGTCGCGTAGATTGTGAGGCGAGAGCCTGTAGGGGTGGAGTGTGGGGACAGAGCCCCAAAAAGCAGTTTCCAGGCTCTCGGCCTCACATAGAAGGTGCTGGCTCAGGTAGTAAATGGCCATCGACTGATCAAATGGCCAGCAGCTGTGGCTAGTTGGCCGTCAGCTGTAACCAGTGAGCCATTAGCCATGAATATAACTGCCGTGGCTAGGCTAGGAGAAGAGGCTAGCAGAGGAGGAAGAGAAAGAAGGGGGGAGCTAGCAAGAAGATGGTGGCTGAGTCTGCAAGCGGCGCAGTGAGGGTTGAGAATTGTGTTGCTCCTGTTTCCTGTGTCTCCAGCCCAGCCGCCAGTGAGAGTATAGTGGTGTGACTCCCCTACTTATGGCTCCGTGGGTGTTCCTTTTTGGCCTCACCATGTCCTGCGTTCTTATGTGGGGAGCGGGACCGGAGACCCCGCCTGACGCCCCGCACGACACTCCTGTATACATGGGTGATACCCAGGAAAACTGAGTAACTCCCTCAAATGGCCAAAGCCCTCACCTTACATGCCATCTTTAGCTAAAGACTAAAGAAAGATGTTGGGGTCGGGGAGAGCCAGTTCCTGGAAGTTTTCAGGCAAAGCACAGTACAGACACCTCAGAGATATTGGGGGTCTGGCTGCACACCACCGCAAGAAAGCAAATATTGCAATAAAGCAAGTCACAATAGTTTTAGGTTTCCTGGTGCATATAAAAGTTGTTTGTAGTATACTGTAGCCTATTAAATGTGTAATAGCATATGTCTAAAATATGTACATACCTTAATTAAAAACACTTTTTTGCTCAAAAATTCTAACCATCATCTGAGCCTTTGGCAAGTCCTAATCTTTTGCTGGTGGAAGGTCTTAATCTTCAATTTGTGAAAAGAAAAAAGAAATGCAATATCTATGAAGCTCAATAAAGTGAAGTATTATGCCTACAAACAAGGGTCTAGTTGTTATGCAGATTTAAGTTACTGCCTTCTCACTGATAAGAGCATCTGGAGATTTAGTCATTTTCCTGTTCCTTGGAAAGAGAAGGGGGGAGGTAGGAAGAAGGGATGGAAGGAGAGAGAGAGAGAAAGGGAGACAGACTTCCTTACAAAGGGAGATTTTCCTTAAAAATGTTAATGTCTCTTACAAAAGGATAACTTCTGAGTTTTCAGAGCTTCTCCTGTGTCTGCTGTTTATTGAAAAATAACCAGTTCAAAAATAATCAAGATGCCAAAGAGGCATATTTTGGGGTGGCATATTCTGCTCCCCTTCATTACCCATTAAAATAATTCCATTTTTACTTATCTAGAAATTGTAGTATGTACTTTAGTGCTATTACATTACCCTTGGAACTACTATTGGCTACAGTAAGAGTTCTGTGCTTTTTATTTTAGAATTCATCGGGCATACAGACAGCTTGCTTGTTAGCCCTTAAATGGAGGCTTATAACGAACAATAAGGTATAAAAGTGGCAGTGGGAACTTTAGAATATTTGTATTCACTTATTAATTCAGCAGCATTATTTTTCAGGTACTATGGAACACCTTGTCTCTTAACACATATTTTGGTGCCAAACATATTTATAATATTAATTTTTTGACAAAAGGAAGCTGATGGGAATCCCTACACTATGGACATTGGGTTTGGGTGGCGTGTTAACAGTTATAAAAGGCTCATTGAAATTAATCCTAGAAGTAATAGAACTTGTAAGTCCGAAGGAAACTTAGAGTTCATCTAATCACACTATTTTACCAACTAAGAGGCAAGAGGGTCACAGAGCTACTCGGTGACTCTTCCATCAGGGTAGAGCATCAAAGGCAATTTACTTGAAATATAGTGGATTAACTCTCCACAGAAATTACCTTCACTCACGTACAATTCAATAAAATACCTTTAACCTTTATCCAGAGCTGTTGCATTTTCTAAAGAAGAAGAGTCTAACTTGTATAACTTTTTATATAAAGATCCACAAGAAAAATTTTTTTTTCTAAAATTTAGAGCCAGGAAACAAAACCGAACCCCAAACAGAGACTACTTCTTTTGTCAAGAGTCAGTGGGCTTTCCGTGAGCGCGAGGAGACCTATAGGTTCGTCATGTTTCCGGTTTTCACGTTGTGTCCAGAGTCCTCTCAGAGTTAGACGAAATGGGTTAAGGAAATTTTCTCCTTTTTCAGTCTATGTCGTTTCTGATTTTCCGTTTACCTCTCTTACGTTCTTTTGTATGCAAGTTTTATTGCAAGTCACTCCATAAATGTCTTTTAAAAGCTATTGAACTATGAATTACTCAGAAATAAACGCTTAGGGACTAAGTCAAGACTACAATTCAGGTCTTCCAACTCTCAATCCAAATTCCAATTCATTCTGTAATTATTGGGAAACCATTTATATTTCTGACTGTTTTTCACGTTAGGGAACAATAGTTGTTACCAACATTTGTATGAAGCAAAAAAGGTGTCTATCTCCCTTGATAGCTTTGGCTCACATTTCAAAACTTTTAATAATCACACCTTTCACCTCTAAAGCAAACAAAGAAGTTTTTGTTTGCTTTGGAAATTTGCAACTATATTAAGGCATCCAGCACTGTTCACAGTATTATATAAATGCCGACATATTCCCAGTGAAGTTTGGGACAGATTTGGCTATTCTTTTGAATGCAGATTATATCCACAAAGACCAATGCAGTAGAAACCTTTTAAATCAAGCTTTCCTCTGTAACAAAAGTGCATGGTTTCTTGCTTCCTGAATATCACAGGGTCACATACCGCTGGGCATCAGGTTGCCTCCGCAATGGGGAGGCCTGAGACTTCTGCACAAAGGAACTCTGAGAGCTCTTGATGTTTCTCATCTGGTGACACCGAATTACAGGGCTGATCTTTCATTGAAGTGCTGAATGGAAGATGGGTTATCACAGCAGCCGCAGCCAGCGTGGCACAGCCGCCCTCTCTCTATAATGTTCTCTGAAAAGAATATATTAATGCTAACGTCAAAAGTTGGCTTAGGCCATCAGTCACAGAAAGAGCTGCCCTTGAGAGGTGAAGATTTGCTTTCTTACAATCCAGTGGGAGTCATGGTAGATGTTAGAAACATGGAGCAAGGCATACTTTAATATAGCTACTAATGTTCCAACATAGACATTTGGAGGAGAAACTGAGAATATATTTATAGGAAGTGCATCTGATAAGGAGAAAGTGTGGAAAATATAAGCATAGAATGTTATTTTCAGTGTCTGGCTGTTGTATGTCATATTTCCTTTATTATCATTATTATCAGAGTACAAACAAATAACATTAGTTATTATTATTAATCCTTTAGAAGAAAATCACTTTGTAATCTGCAGAGAGGAACTTAGTCCAAAGCCAACTGACTACGTCCAAATCCTGGTTTTCTGACATAATTTCCTAGCCTCACTTTGCCTCACCTCTTCATCTGCAAAATGGGGATAATCATAGTGCCTACTGTAATAGATTGTGGGGATTGATGGAACTAATATTTGTAAATCACCTAGAACACTGCCTGGCATAGTCAGTATTATTTGAATACCACTTATTTTTACATAAATTATTCTGTTAGATCAAATGACATTACTTTCCTGATAAAACAGTCTATCATTTGTACATGTATAACTACTATACAAAACTCCTTTTATTTTTCTGCTGGGACCCAAGTCCTTCTAGCTCCATCTTCTGCCCTGCAACCCAGGGAAGGTCTCAGACCACCCAGAAACAGAATGCAGTAGTAATGGGTGGTCAAAAGTCCCGACACATCCTGATACATTGTCTCACTTTTCTCTTTGAACAAAAGCCTTTCCCCACAGAGGGTAAGAATCTCTCCAGCTGTCTGCTCCCTTCCATGCTATCTAAGCACAGTTTGTTAACTTTTTTGTCCAAGGACTGCATTGGCAATTTGTTAAAGCCAATCAATTGCTTCTCAGAGTAGTTTTTTAAATGCATAGAATAAAACACTGGATTACAAAGAAAATCACAGATACTGAAATAAAATTATCAAAGTGTGAAATAGGAATATATGTGCTTCTTTATTAATGCGTTAAATAACAAGATCCAGCAGAGTATCTAATAACTTGCATAATTGCAAAGTTGTGTTAGCTGAACGATGTTTGCAATATCTGCAATAACTACAGTGGGAAATAACACTAAAATATCTGTGATTTTTATTGGCAACAAAGTTACAGGTATTGCTAATACTACTATAGTTTGTTGCCTGTATTCAATAATTGAAGGTAATGATAAACTTCAATTTAATATTAGTGAAAATACGTAAATAGGAGGGCTGACAATTAAGTTCACGAACTTGTTGCAACAATGTTGCTAACCTTCTTTTTATATCAGAGGGATTATTCATTATGAATTTGTACCAGCTAGACAAACAATTAACCAAGTTTACTATTTGGAAGTGCTGAAAAGGCTGTGTGAAAAAGTTAGACGACCTGAACTTTTCACCAACTCTTGCATCACGAAAATGCACCAGCTCACATGGCACTGTCTGTGAGGGAGTTTTTAGCCAATAAACAAATAACTGTATTGGAACACCCTCCCTACTTACCTGATCTGGCCCCCATGACTTCTTTCTTTACCTGAAGATAAAGGAAATATTGAAAGGAAGACATTTTAATGACATTCAGGACATCAAGGATAATATGATGACAGCTCTGATGGCCATTCCAGAAAAAGAGCCTCAAAATTGCTTTGAAGGGTGGACTAGGCGCTGGCGTCGGTGCATAGCTTCCCAAGGGGAGTACTTCGAAGGTGATGATATTCAGCAATGAGGTATGGAGCACTTTTTCTAGGATGAGTTCGCGAATTTAATTGTCCAATCTTGGACAATTATTATTTTCCCATCTAAGTTGGCAGACTCCCAGAATTCTATCCAGACCCCTCTATGGACCCCAAGTTCAGAACGCCTGTTCTAATCCCAGATTGAACCAGCACTCATCTCCTTCTGGCCTCAGAGAAGGAAGGAAAGAAGAGGTTTCTAAGTGAACATCCTTGACCCAGGCTGCCCCAGTGCCTATATCAGGGTCCTTTAGCCTCATCATCCTACTACATACACTACTTCCACTTTTCCACCATAGGCTATTTTCTAGAACCTTGGCTTCCTCCTGTCACTAGTTTTATTCTTTCTTTATTGATGGATAATTGGCATGCAAAATCATGTAAGTTTAAGGTATAAAATGTGTTGATTTGATACACTTAGATATTTGTTAAACAAAAAATTTTACCTTCTATGGCTGAAAGTCTTTGGAAAAACAATAGTTTGCTAAGCCATTGGTAGCAAAATAGAAGACTGGTCTTGGGGCATGGAACCTAAACCACCAACAGCCTGGCTAGGTAGGAAAGACAACATGTCATTGTCCCTGATTTTTGCAAGCATGCTTTACACATCAAGGAGGGGGGAGAAAGGTGTAAGCATTTCTCAAAGGATTTACATTAGCTATAGACACAGGAGATGGAGAAGGTGAAGGGGGCTACTTCTGGGACAGGAAGCAAGGCCCAAGGAAGAAGTGTCCACCCTGTGGATTAGCTGTGGGCAGCAGACCAGGGAGTTCATGTGTGAATAAGAAGCAGAGGTTCCTGGGGTTCTATGGAACCTGGCTAATCTCTCATTTGGATAGTCTCATAAATAGCCACCTGGAAATTCATCCTAAATTCCAACAGATTTACAGGAATGTGAGCAGTCTTTTGTCAGAGCTGGTCCACAGCTACTAACAGGCTAACTGTTCTCTCTTTCTCTCACTCTCTGGCTGCTGTAATTTTAATGTAGATCATCTCAGAATTCTTTTCTTGTTATATTACAGTTTGATTACCATCATAGCATTGTCTAACATCTTTATCATGTCACATAATTATCTTTTTTTGTGTGTGTGGTGAGAATATTTAAATTCTAGTCTCTTGGCAGTTTTCAAGTATATAAAACAGTATGGTTAACTATAGTCACAATCCCCTGAGCTTATTCATGTTCTAGTTTGCACCCTTGATCAACATCTCCCCAATTTCTCAGCCCCTGGTAACCACCATTTTACTCTCTGTTTCTACGAGTTCATTTATTTTTTTTTTAGACTAGACATATACGTGACATACAGTATTTGTCTGTTGCTGTCTGACCATTTTGCTTAGCCTAATACCTCCAAGGTCCTTCCACATCGTTACAAATGTATTTCCTTCTTTCTCACGGCTGAATAATACTTCATTGTGTATATATAGATATATATATACGTATATATATATATATATATATACGTATATATATACGTATATATATATATATATATATATACGTATATATATATATATCTCACATCTTCTTTACCCATTCATCTGTTCAATGGGCACTTGGCATGAGATTACCGATATCTTTTTGATATCTTATTTTCATTTCCTTTGGATACATACCCAGAAGTGGTATGCTGTATCATATGGTCATTCTATTTAAAATTTTTGTATGAGGAATAGTATGAGGAACCCCCATACTGTTTTCCATAATGGCTGTATCCATTTATATTCCCAACAACAGTGTACAAGGGGACATTTTCTCCACATCCTCACCAAAACCTGTTATCTTTTGTCTTCTTAATCATAATCATTGTAATATTTCAAGGGTATATATACAAGGGAGAAGAACCATTAAAAAGTATTTTAAAATGAGAACATTAGGTTACCCTCTGCTTTGGAATTACTTCAAATGGAAAGGTTAACATTTGTATGTAGGTTTTTAATAAAGAATGGTGCATTATATTTTCTCTTCTCTATATTTTGCTTTTCTTTATGAGTTGGCACTGGGAAGGTATGAACTAGATGATCTAATAAGCATTTTATAGTTCTTATTGCTATATTTTTTTATCCTGTAACTCAGTTTCCTATATTTGGTGACTGAAGTCAGTTTTCCAGTTTGCTAAACAGGTAGAATACCACTGTCAAAATTAAGAAATTTGGAATTGTGTAGTGTACGATATTAGGCAATAAAATATAAAATTTTAGTGATATTTGAATGTGATTCAGCTATTAAACTAAACAAATCCTATTTTCTTGCATTAAAATGATCTTGGAAATAATTAATCACATGTACATTCCAAGGGCTTTTGCTTTGATGTTACAGGTGCTGTCGTGCTGAGTCATGTTATGCTGTCTTAGCAGTTCACTGTGGAATCATTAGGACCACTGCAGACTGTAAGACTTCGACCGAGTTCTCCATGAGTCAGGGAAATCAGAGTACAATAGTTAAGTGACCAGTCACACAGTGTTTGAAATGGGCATATTAACTGTTCATAACCTTATTCCAGGAGCAAATGAATGATACAACATTCCAGTTTATCTACGAAGCTGAAAATTCTGATGATGAGTGATAATGTATAATGAGTGATAACGTACAATAGGAGAAATGAGGACATTAAGACAAGTGACAATGGCATCCATTATTGAAGAACCAATGCAAATATCTGCCATGGGCAGATACAGTTACAAGTGATTCTTTCCATTCATTACAAACCGTCAGTTGGTTCTGGAGGAGAGAGTAGTAATTGAGGATTCTATGTGAAGATATCTTCTGTAAATTAAGTTCACTAAAAGCAGAGTGCTTGGCTTATCTATGTCCTGAATAACTTAAAATGACATTTCTATGAAGGAAGATAGGAGCTTTGGTTGAATTAATTCTATCTGAAGAGGGAAATATATTGGTGCTTTAGATCTTTGGGGTATGTGAGGAGCCTATGATTCTATCAAATTAGAAGTCACAGTGGAGAGAAAAGGAAATATGCATCTCCAGATAGGAATCCTACCTTTTCTAAAGAAGACATCAGAAAAGTTTAGAAAAAATAGTTTCATTTTCATGTTCAAAGATTCTGAAAAGAGAGGTTATTTGAGAATGGTTAAGAGACTTTCAAAAGGCAAATCCTGACTATATCATTACAAATGGCCCCAATGAAGATCAAAAAGTAAAAATTTCTGTGGGAATATAAATGCATCCATAATAAATCAACCTTTTGAAAGGAGATATGTATTAAAAAATCTAAGGAAAGTTGCATAAGTAAGTAAGGATCAGAAAAAAGAATAAATATTTAAACATAATGCCAGTCTAAAGTCTAGAATGGAGTGATACTTTGAAAAATGCTACGAAATTCAAGAAGTATTTTTTGCAAAGCTAGTTGGAGCAAGAATAACAAGAAGGTTGTGATAGGCTCATTTCTGGGATAGCTAAGCATGAAGTTACAAAATGACAATGAGAAAGCAAGAACCTGTTCTTTATTTCTTCTATTTTATCCAAGTCAGAGAATGAACTTCAAATTGGAAGGAAGAGACTCTTCATTCACACAGGGACAAGACAGTGAGAAATAACTGGGTTGCTTAAATAAGTCAAATCCCAGAAGAATTTTTAGGTCTTAAGAGTTTGAAGATATGATTTTAGATTCGCTGTCAGTTTCTTTTCTTTTTTTTTAAACTCTCATTGTCCATGAACATACTATGCTATTAGTATGCCATTAGAGATAGGCAATCTTGATCCTAATTTCCAAAATTGAGGAAAAGATAAATTCAAGCAACTAGATTATTTATTTTTAATCTTCAGCAAAGGGCTACTAAACAAGAAACATAACTGAGTGCTTTGAAAAGAATGTGGTAATCACTAGGACTCCTCATAGGTTCACTACAAACAAGTTATCCAACTCTATTGATTTTCTGTCTTTTTTAGGGTCATTAATCCCAGAAAGCATGCTTATCAGATTTGTACATGATATAGTTTTAGGCATTGGAGGTACATTTAATAACATTACCAAAATTGAAAAATATTTCTGTCAGCTTGCATAATGGAAAGAAATAGACAACAGATAAGATGATATCTATTTTTTAAATCAACATCCCATGCACAGGACGAGATGATGTATAGTTAACAACATCAATATACAAAGGCCAGAAGTTTCAGCTGCTCACAGTTGCTGAGTTTGTTTGGGAGCCAGTTGTGTCTCTGGCCCCTAAAATCTTAGGTTGGTCTATAGACTTGCCGTGCTGAAATTACCAGAACTCTCCACTGAGCAGTCGTCGTCTAGAGGATCTGGCTTGCCTTGGGCTGTGAGTTTTAAGATCGACTCTAGTCAACTAGAATTTCTTTGTCTGAGGAGACTGCAAACCATGTTGTTTGAGAAACTGTTGAAACAGTTGGAGATATTCATCTTGAAACGATTAGGTATGATGATTGATTTCAAGACAAGAAAAGTAATTTAATTTACTCATTGCTCACCCAAAATGTAGAACTCACCACGAAATACCAGGCAAAGCCCATCTGTCCCATTCAACATGCTCTTAGATAATTCCTCTCTATTTTCAGATTTTCAATTTTAGTTTAGTAGTTCTCTTCTACTTTAGTGGCCATGGAATCCTTGAATAGGCTGTGACTCAAACACCTGACCTAGAATGTGTAATTCTAGTAATAATCATTTCATAAATAACTCCGTATTTCAACAATAACTCCAAAGAAGGAATCTGAGTATTCCCTGAGCCTCATATTATTTTTCAATATTTCCCATGTTATTTCTCAAAATACAACATCATTATATTTCTTCTGCCATACTTGTGCAACTAAAGCTGTGTGCACATGGCAGGTCCATTGGCCTTCACGTGGAAATGCAGCAATGGACTTAAAAAAAAAACAACACAAAACTTGGTTTCACTTGTGTTGGAGCAAGCTACTCTGCCTCAGAGAGGCAGGGAGTCACACCTGTGGAAATTGAAATAGGAATGGATTCAGGAAAGTTAAAGCCTAGATTTGGGCAGAAACCTAACCAGACAGGTAAAGGTTAGAACTGGGCACAGGTATTAGAATAGACAGATTAAAATTTGTTTAACTGGTAGAAATCAGTACACATTTATTGGATACAGCTGACTGTAAATGTGAGATTTGGGGAAAGTTGAGGAAAAGATGAAAGTTTAGGAAAAATGTGATTGGAAAAGCAGAGGTTGAAAATTGGTGTGGGCACCAACACTAAAGCTAAGTAAATACGTGATTGGCATAGGCCCTGAGTCCCAACAGATTCAAACAAACGAGAGAAATCGTTGCGTCTGTCTAGGAAGATGAAGCAGGCTCAATTACCAGGTCACTGAAGTTCCTGCAGTCCCTCTGGGCGTCGTTTGGAGAGAATGTGACCTTTCAGAAGACAACTCATCAACCTGTTCCAGTCTCGGAGAGTTAAGCTAGATCTATCAGGACCTTCTCCTGACCCCTGCCGCCTGCCTGCCTCCTCCAACTTCTCCCAGGACACTCACCCTCAACGTTTTTACTCCCGTGAGGTTGAGTTGTGTTCTGACAACGGGCCCATGTTTCTCGACAAATTAATATTTACATTTAATTTCGTGTGGCCGCCAAAATACGATGCCTCATGGAACTCTTGTGCGTAACTGGTGGATATGCTAAAATGGTACAGCCACTGTGGGAAACAGTATGACGGTTCCTCAGAAAAATTAAGCATATAATTGCCATATAACAATTTCACTTCTAGGCATATACCAAAAATTAGAAGAGGGTCTTGAAGATGTATTTGTACACCTATGTTCATAGTGGCATTATTCACAATAGCAGAAAGGTGGAAACAACCCATATGTCCATTGATAGGTGAGTAGGTAAACAAAATGTGGCGTATACATATACAATGGAATATTATTAAATATTCTTTAACGAGGAATGAAATTCTGACACATGCTACAGCATGGATGAAACATTACGGTAAATGAAATAAGCCATACACAAAAGGACAAATACGATATGATTCAAGTTAAATGAGGTACCCAGAGTAGTCAAAGGAAAGTAGAATGGTGGTTTCCCAGAGCTGGGTGGAGAGGGGAGAATGGAAGGTTATTCCCCCTTTAATGGGGGCAGACTTTCAGTTTGGGACGACAAAAACATTCTAGAGACGGTCAGTGGTAATAGTTGCACAGCAATGTAAATGTACTTAATGCCTCTGAATTGTACACTTATAAATGGTTAAAATGGTAAATTTCATGTCATGTATATCTTTGAGGTTTTATAAAGACTTTATTTTTTAAGAACAGTTTTAGATTTACCACAAAATTGAGGGTATAGAGATATCCCATATAGTCCCTGCCCCCACACTCCTATAGCCTCTCCCATTATCAACATTACTCATTTTACCAAGGATAAACCTACATTGACACATCAAAATCATCTAAGGGCTATAGTTTATCTTAGGATTCACTCTTGGTGTTGCACATCCTATTGTCTTGGACAAATGTATGATGACATATATCCATCTTTATAATATGCAGAGTATTTATACCCTAAATATCCTCTCTCCTCTGCCTATTCTCCCCCTCACCCCACCCATTGGCAACCACTGAGCTTCTTATTGTGTCCATAATTTTGCATTTTACAGGATGTCATACACATAGTTAGGACCATACTATATAATGAAGGCATGTTGCCGTTTCAGAGTGGCTTTTCTCAGTTAGCAATACACATTCAATACCCCATGTCTTTTCATGGCTTGATAACTCGTTTATTTTTAGCACTGAATATGTCATGTACATTTTAGTCATCATAAAAATATCAAAATATGCTGCCTTAGAGGGTAATAAGCTTTTACCATGGACAGTGATCAAGCAGAGGCAGGATATACAGAGAGAGAGAGAGAGTTAGAAACAGTGAGAGAGTTTTTCGAGAAGTATTTACAGCTAGAGAGACTGGAGATGGAACCCTGGCTCACACACTTACTAGCTGTGTGACTTTGGGTGAGTTATAACTTCTCTCTCCTGAGGCATTTATAACATATAAATCATAGTTCAGAAATCGAAGAGATGTCCAAACAACCAAATGATATAATAAACACGCAATTTCCCAGAATAGTTTTTGTGGTTTACCAAATGCCCAATATATGTTCATTTCTGTTGGACATGAACATACGGAAAAATATCTTTCAGTTCTTCAGAATTTATGATTCCAAGTGGAAGTAGCATCACCAAAAAGTAATAATACCTTAATTGTGAGGTACTGTGCTGGTATCCTGGACAGCCATGGAAGAAGCAGGGTATCAGAAGTCGTGTTCCAGGATAGACAAAGGTGTTTCTCCTGGGCTGGATCAGTACAAGTCATAGATGGGTTAAACAAAGATGAAGTTGGTGGGTTGGTCAAAGACTGACATCGCTTACCAGAAAGGGGGATGGATTGAAACCACAGAATCACCTAAGACCTGGAGAGAAGACACAAAGGAAGAGAGAATTATGCTACTGGAACAAGTCAGGCTTTTATGAGAGGAGGGATATTTAGGGAGGTCCGGTAAGGGGGGGCCGTGGATGCTGAGATAGCTCTCGTTTACACCTTCATGCAGCCGAGCTGGGGCTCCTGTGTCTCATCTCCTTGCCTGCGCATGAGCCTCCTGCTCTTTTAGAGCTCTGATCCTCTAAAGTCTCTCCAACAACCCCTGAGAGAATGTCACTTCCCTGCTATTAATACATCCTGCACACATTTCTCTCCTAATGCATGGGCCATTTATTCACTTATGCAGATTCCAACCTATTTTTTAAGTTTTAAAGGCTTTGTAGGGAGAGGCAATGTCTTCTCTGCTCACCCCACCCCACCCCCTGAAGTTATGGAGTAAATGAATCAAATGACAAAGAGAGCAGAAAAGGCTGAAAAATGGGCCAATCAGATGTTCTGAAGGAGTCTTTGAGAGAAAAGAATTTAGCTGACCATTCTATTAAATGGCCTTACCGCTCACAACCACCCCCAATGTTAAAGATAACTGACATTTGACTTAGGTCTTGAAGAAGCAGATAGAAAACAGTTGCTTGAAAACAGTTGCTTTTTATCTCACACTGTTTGAATCTTAACTCAATTCCCAGCTACTTCGAGGCCATCGCACATCCCTGGTGACCATGGCTTGTCCCTTCAGCACTGTGGATTCTTCAGGTGTGCAAACACACCTTTAGTCTTTGCAGCACTCCCACTGCTTTTATTCCTAGTCAGCGGCTCCCATAAGTATAGTCACCATGTTAGTAATTGTGGGCTGAATGGATTCATGATAAAAATCTCAGGAATTGAACCCCTTACAAACACCCACTGCATAATAATAACTTGGTTCTAGCTTCAGGGACCCAGACTTCCCATTCTCAGAACAGTGAGGCAGATTGATGACTTGGGGTCTATACCATGAGGAAGAACAAGAGTCCATCTGTCTTTTTACTTGATCAGCAATCAAATCAGATCAACAGCCTAATCCCTGGATGTAGCATAGTCTGTGTCTTTAGAATCAAAACCTACCAAGCCGCTTCGGTGTGCAGTCCAGCCCAGGTGGGCCTATGGCATTAGCGTAGGAGGTCTTGGACAAGGGGTAATTGTGCCTTGGCATAGAGCTTCAGGCGAAACTTTGTCTGCTTATAAAAGGGAAAAAAAAAAAAGTCAACCCTATGACAGGGTTAGTTTAAGTGTAGTTTAATAGTTTCTATGTGCATTCTCAGTAAGAAGTAATAGCCCAGGGATTTTAATGCAATTAGAATTTAAATTCTACTTTCTGCAAAGAAATGAGCTTTCATTAGCACCACTGATCTGAAATGGCTTCAGAAATCCCCAGGCTACCAAAGCATATATTTGATGCACAGCCCGGATCCTCCACAGTTTGCAGACTTGTGTTTATTCATTCAATATCCAAGTATTCATTCCTTCAGCTGCTATTCAAAAATTTTTGTTAATGTCTGAATGGTGTGTTATCTGTTTTACAAGGAAATTAAGGCTATAGGACATCTCGCTAGATTATAGACTTTTCTACTTTATTGGACACTTTCTAAAGCCAGTAATCATGTTTCATTAATTTTTATTTCAGAACCTCTATTACAGTTCTTGGCACACAGTAGGAATCAATAAATACTTATTAACAAATGAATAAATTTCCTACTCTTACTGAGAAATTTTTGTCAAATATTAGTGAATACTTTTTCTTATCAAATGTGGAGAATAATATTTTCTTGTGCCACCATCATTGGAATTGAAACAGCCACAAAGACAAAATTTAGATACACAAATAGACCAACAGGTTAAGATTTCAGAGGTTTGATGTTAATAGACATTTTCAGTTGTGGGGAGAACCTTCAAAGCTAAAGCTACAATTGCATGGCTTTTTAAAGGAAGTGACTGTGCATGAGGGATTTAAAAGGAGATTGATTACAGCTCAATTCAATATGTTTAAGAGCTGAATAGAGCAGGTTGTGTTTTGAAAAGTAAATGGAAAGCATTCAGGTCCTTGCTTTTTTTTTTTCTTTCTGTTTTTAAGAAAGAGGAAATGTGTAAAACTCAAAGCTTTAGTTGTGGAACTCTTTTGGAAAAACAACTTTAAGAACTATTAAACAATAAAAACATAAATCATAAACACCATATTTGCCATGGCTATTTATATTTCTAATATAAAGTATATGTACTCATCAAGCTGGAAAAAGAACTAAAGGTCATATAGCCCCAGCTCTTTTTCTAAATAAATGAAGCGGGGAATGTAGAGAATTTCAAGAACTTTGAAGGGTTTGAGACTTCGCCCTACTTGTAAATTAGCAAGTTAGCTTGTCACAGTGTCATGGATGCTGGTAGAAGACCCAAGGCTCCCAGGTCAGAGGTTAAAGACACACAGGAATGACAGTAGGCAATGTGTCAGCATTGATGTACCCAACCCTTCCACCTCAATTCCCACAGTGGGACGTAGAGAAGGCCATCACACACAGGCACATACAGTGGATTGCATTATAGGAGAAGAGATCTGAGCTTAGGGACTCTGAATCTTATTAAGTGGGCAGAAAGCATGTCTGCCCTTCCCTCTGCAAGGAGATTGATCTTTATTGTACAGGAGAGTAAATATACCCATCCTTTTCTCTGGAGGGAGACACTGTCTCCATCTTCCAAGGCTATTTGCCATCCAAACATGTTTGAAAACATAGTCTTGAATGAAAGGCAGTCAGTATCTCACTGCCAAGATGTGCAAAACTGTGAGAGATCCACGGAGAATTGTCTCCCAGCGGGGATGAGCCACTTGTAGAAGACCACACAGTTGTCTTAGAGCCTAGGGCTCTTTTCACACCACCATCCTGTATCCCCGCAAACACCCCAAGTCACAGCAGCTTTTTTATGACATAGAGCTTTACATTTTCTGGAAGATTTGTTCCTCCCAATTGCAGAAGCAGACTTTGAAATCTTCATGACAAGATGTAGCGTCAGTAGCGTATATGTCATTCCTAATTCCACGTTACGTCACTGCTTCCTTTGCTTCCACGTGTGTCATTGGCTTTCCAATTTCAGCTTTGAAAGGATTTGATAAGACAGCCCTGAGACAATGGAAATGGTAGTGGTGGTAGTGAGAAATGGGACAGGACCCAAATGTCAAATACCAGTGAGCCTGAATAAAAATCAACTCAGCATAAAAGATGATTCTCCCACTTTCTCAATATTTTGGCCAGTCTAAATATATATATCTTAGAGATGTTGATGAACGTCTATGGCTCATTTATAATAATTTATAATTTTAGTTACTCATACATACTTCAAATCACATATGCAGTTATATGGTGTATTAGTAAAATTGCTTTTTCTCACGTTTCTTGAAACAATGTCATTGAGATTCTTCTCACACATCTTCAACATTTAGAGCCACTTTGGGGTTACCTCCTGCAGTTTTTTAGGACCATTATATCTGCATTTGTATAAGTTCTTTAAAATTCAATAATTTTTGTTTCTGTGTATAATGTTGCCACTCCAAATTTATCTTAAACCATAAATATATTAAGAAAGTGTTTTTGAAAACTTTGAGAACAGTGATTTCCAACACAGGCAGGTATGAGGACCTAAGAATTAATCCTAAATCCAAGCTATATTTCTTGGCCTCTTTTCTATCATTTCATTCAGTGGAGCTCCAGAAGTATGTCAACTGATTGTCTGAGGACATTTCAGGGTAATGCAATTTTTTTTTCCCCAAAAGGCAGTTATACAGTGCCTGAACCATGAGACGTTTTCTAAGAACTTGAATCTAGGAAAGTTTCCTCTTTACTGAGCGATGATTTGAGGGGTGTAGGGAAATCCTCACCTTATTATACATGTGGTATTAGCTTACTTTAGTTGAGTAATTTAAAATTCTGATCCCATTTTCCTCATCATTAAAATAAGAAAATAAATAGATACTGCTTATGTTTTAGAGTCGTTATGCGTGTTAGCTAAAATAATGAGTGGGAAAGAACTTTAGAAACCGTAACTTACATGTGTTTGTGTATTTGCTTATAATGTCCCTTCTCCATTATTCTCTATTTTGCTCGTTAGCACATGTATTCACCCAGTCATCTAAACTTCAAATTTGGGAGGCATCTTTGATCTACTCCTTATCAAATTAATTGCCAAGTCCTGCCAGATTTTTCTCTTAGATGTATCCAAGTCTTGATGCTTCTCTTTTCCTAACTACGAATGCCTTCGTTCTGACCTTAATCGTCTTGTCTTGACAGCCACTGTGATCACCTTACAGACTTTCACACAGCCAAAAGAGGAATTTATCTTAAGTGCAAATCAAACTGTGTCACTCCGAAGATTAAAATCTCTAAATGTCTGCCATTTGCCTACATATACTTCAAGTGCATTTGTGACACCAAGTTCTATGAAGAAATGTTCTCTTAAAAAAGCATTTGATAGTAAAAAAAAAAATTAGAAATTCTGTAGAGTATATTCAAAATTCTTGTTGCTGAAAAATGTCATTTGCATATTAAAGGCTCTTAAAGTCCTGGAACACAGACATCTCTTTGTTTTTCCAAATGATGGTATATCCCCAGATTATTTGATGATAAAATTCTTTAGATTGGCAAAACATCTGTTACTGCTCTAAGAAAGGCACATAGAACAATGCAAACCTGTAAAATAAAGCGCAAGCCCCTAAACATGGCTCAGGGCCTGCTCTACTCTCTCCATCCTCACCTCTCACCTGTCCTGGTCCTCCTGCCCGCAAACTCTAGTAACTGTCAGCAGAGTTTACAAGAAGAAGAGAGGTATTCGATGTCCTCAGACACTAAAGTATAATCTACACTCTTAAAATGCTAAGTGTATTATTTGTTAGTTGAACTGTATGTTTAAAATTATTTGTAGATGCTAACATGTTATCCGCTCTTTTTCTTTCACACATTAGACATCATCAGGCTTTTTGTTCTTTGTAGGTAGCTCATATATTTTAAAGGGCTAGTTAAACCCTAGGTTGCTAATTTAGGTTATATTTTGAGAGTAAACCTATTGGAATACATTACAGGTTTACGCGATGGAGATAACGGGTGGAAAAGCTGCCAAAGTTTATCTAAGTTTCCAAGTCTAGATGTTGTTACTATCTTAGGTCCACACGTAGAGGAAAGGCTGGAGTTATGTCATTGATTGTTTCACCACGTACATAAGTTTATCAGATTGAAAGTTGAAGCTAATTAATATTCTTTGCCCCCCTTTTTTTTAATATTCAGAGGACCTGAAGTTAGTTTGATAATTAGGCTGTTCTTCATGTTGAGACAGAAATGAGACATGATTAGGAATGCTGACGTACGGGGCAGGTCAATTGTGCATCATTATTACAGCCATTTAATGCATTTCAATGGTGGTTGATAAGGTACAAAATGCTACGTAAGCCAAAAGAAGTTTTATTCCATTATATGTTAAGCATTGATATAAATGAGCTCACATTTGCATTTTTTATGCATTAGCTCAAAAAATTAAACATTTTCTCTTAGATGTGAGTAGCAGATTACATAATTTGTGAAAGATGAGCTGCTGAAGCCAGCAATTCTTCACACAGTGCACCTGAGGCTCCTCAGACACCAATTGTCCTCTGGCAGAGAATTTAGGAAAAGGTGTCGTCAGCATTTGTGTGGCTGAAGTGTACGCTTTAAGCTGTAAGGTCGACGGCTTGTGTATATGGCTCACTCCACTTATTGTCTCATATTTAGTCATAAATGTAAAGTAATAACTTACATATTATTGTGTTATTTCCATCAAGCTTCTAAGTTTCTTTGATTTACATAGGTTAAAACACAAGCAAATAAGCCAAAAAAAGAAAAAAATGGTGCAAAGACAAGTCCTAAGAGAAATTCCATTTTCTGAGCCATACTTTTAAAGTCTTTTACCAGTTCCCTTATCTTCAGATAAGATTCTTACATTTAAAGATTACTTTTCTTCAACAACTAAGTGTTGGGATTGGAGGAGATCAATAAATATCACCTTTTGTTTTCTAACTGATAAAGAGCTATTGGAGTGTGGATCATACATCCATAAGTTAAGGAGACATACTAACACTTCCTGGTCCCCATGCTAGACCTTGGACCCCTGCATCAGAGGGAAGATTTGGATCTGCAGAGCAGAGACACTTAACCTACATTTGCTGCCTCTCTTTGGTCCAGGAGAGGAGGACAGATAGAGACGAGATTCTCCATGCTCCATCCATTCAAGAGAACCAATGGCTGTCGTCCACCAACTGGTTGCCCCACAGCTCTACAACTATGGAGAGTAGTAAGGATGAGGCAAGCACCTGAGTAGGTCTTCTCTTGAATGCCTTTGTGTCTGTTCATGGGATTTGAACATAGACGAGCCCATTACTGATGGGGGTTTCCAAGCAGCTCGTGCTTAACCCCCTGATCATTTAATATCAAAGAAAATTGCTGTCGGGACATAACCAGGTAAGGTTGTTTAAAAGAAAACCAGCTTTTTACAATGTGAACCAGTGACTTGGTCTTTCAGGATAGCTATTGCGGGTATAGGAGGCAGAAATAGTTCATACACCTCATGGTGGTTCTGAACAGCAAGGGTCTTTTCTGCTCTTTCAATGAATTATAATCATGCAGGTGGCTAACATGCTTAGAATGGGTCGGGCGCTGTTCTAAGAGCTTGACATGACTTGTCTCATTTAACGTAAATTAACTCATATTAGGCCTCAAAACAACGCAACAACAAGTTTGCACTAACAGTATTATAATTTGTATCTTCATATTATAAACAAAAGGAATGAGATTTTTACAAGGTTAAATAACCTGCTGAAATCCATCCAGCAGCTACACCAGAGCATAACCCCTACAAGGCGCTGCTTTTCAGCAGTGTACTATAATCATTTGTCATCCCTAATACATCGAGTCCAACTGTACAAACTGAATCTGTGACTTGTGGTTATGTAGTATGTTGTAAAGGAAATGTAACTAATGCCATCTATTAGAAAGAATTTTTAGTGTTTGGTTCCATTTCAACAGCATTTTTAGTAAATGAACTTTTTTATGGGACTTGATCTTAGGTTTCTGGATCATTTACTCTGCTTTGCCTTTAATCTCTATATTTGAAGCACTTCATGATTTATTTACTTGTTTACTTGTTTAAGTGTTGATCTTTCCTTCCCTCTACTGCATAGTAAGCATCATGGCAGAAGCCTTAGTAATAGTAGGAACTCATTAAATATTTGTACAATGATTAAATGAATGAATGAAGTTGCAGAATTATTTATTTTTCCTAGAGTGGTCCATTGTTTTTCTCACTATAGTTTTAAACAGAGAATAACTGTTAATAACTCAAAATTTTTAGGGAGTTGAAACAAATAAATTATTGAAAATCCTTGCAGGTCCATGATGTTATTAAATGCTATACTTAATGACTCATATTCTTAATACGAGTATGTGCTTAATGATTCATATTCCTAAAATAAGTATGTACTTATTTATTTTTAACTGATGTAAAGTGAAGTGTGCAGTGAAGAGTTAAGTGTTTAAAAATAAAATTTCTTCTTCCGTTCCCAGAAGCTACTGTAACAGGCAGTCTGGTGCATCTTTCTTTCTTCTTCTAGACTTTGTACATGTAGGTTTCTCTACCTGTAATGTTCACTTCCTCCCTTTTCACCTTGTTATCTACTATTCTTCCTTTAGGCTTTCATGTCTCTTCCTTTAGGAGGCTTTCCTAGGCCATCCAAGATGGGCTAAATACACATCCTCTACTCCCTGCTCAGACCCCTTGCATAATGCACTGTAACTTACTCATTTTTTTGGTCTGTTTCTCCCAACTAGACCGTATAGTTCTTGATGGTTGAGATTCACTCTGGCACCTAGTGTAAGATCTGATACAGCAAAGAATTTCAATACGTATTGCATAAGTGAGTGAATGGATGAGCACCAAGGGCTAAGCAAGTGGGCATGCTGTAAGAATTACTCTCAAGTAGCAGGACATGAATTTGGAAAATAGAATAGAAGCATGAGACAGGAGTCAGAGGGACAAACTCAGACTGCTTGTCATAACTCAAATGGCTGTAATAGTTTCTAGTTTTTAGAGAGCTAGGCATGGATTTATCAACTCATGCCAGGTAATTCTCAGCCTTCTGTGTGAATCCCAGAAGCAAGGATAATGGTACACAGCACCAGCAAGAGTGAGCACAGACAGCACACGGTGAGGAAACAGCAGCTGCAAAAAGAGCGCTGTGTGTCAAACTCAGGCACAGTTTTCCGGTGGAATAGGGAAACCCATGAGTCATTGGAAACTGCATGGCTGTCAGGCAGGAGATACTGCAGAACAGAAGCTAAACCATACAGTAGAAAAAAGCAAAACAAAGTGAAGGACACCATAAGGTAGAGTCAGATAGAGGAATAGTGCAGGAGGGCAGTAAGGAAGGAGTATGAGTAAAGATATGGAGAGAGGGCAGGAAAGCTCAGAAAGAAACCGAGCTCTGTTCATCTGAAGACAGCGGGAAAAATGCCTGGCCACACATGCTTGGTGATGCTGTTCCCATTTATCTCTTGTGACTTTCTCTGGGCAAACCTAAGACATCTTCTGGGACTTTTGATTCTCTTGACTATGAATCAGCATGATAATGACCAGGGTCTTATCACTGGAGATCACTTTCTGGAATGTGTCTTCCTCTGGCTTTGTCATACGTTGTTCCGATTTCATCTTGCCTGAGCCCTTACCGTGGGAACGGTGGGCACCCATCTAACTGTCTGCAACCATGGACATTCATTCAGTCTTTCACCTCAACCCATTGGACCTTGATGTTGTCCTTATAGCTGTTCTTCTCCTTGAAGCATTGGGTGAAGCTGCCGTACTGTAATCAACTGTATAACAGTATATTCTGAAGTACTACTCAAATGTTAATGATTATTACTGGGGTAGGTAAAATATATTATTGAAAAATTACAATACAAAACTATTTGTTACAAGTGCCTTAAATTGTCAGAGAAAGGAGAAATTACCTCTGCCTGGAATGATAAAAAATGCCAGGGGTTAGAAGAATACTGTTTTGTGTGTCTGTCCCACAGGCTAACCCTGAGCAAGCCAACATATATCATAAATTCTACTGCGGAGTCTACTACCGTGTTTCCCCGAAAATAAGACCTGGTCTTATATTAATTTTTGCTCCATCAGACGCATTAGGGCTTATGTTCAGGGGATGTCATCCTGAAAAATCATGTTAGGGCTTATTTTCTGGTTAGGTCTTATTTTCGGGGAAACACGGTATCTCAAACACTAGTTCTAGTTGAAAGAAATGGACAGTTTCTTTTTCAAGCAGAAGAAATGAATATCTAGTCTGAAATTAGAAATGTTTTTAATCAGTTCTCATTCTCTTTCTATTTTTCAATACAGATTAGAAAAACAAACAAGCACACAAAAACAACCTATGTAGAAAACTGCAGTGTACCATAATGGGAAATAGTTACCCAGGAGATGTTTTTTATTTGATTTTCTTTCTCTGTCTAGAGTTTTCTGTGAGCGTAAACTGTTCACATATCCCCTTCTTTAAAACCCACTGGAATATAAGGAAAAGTGAATGTTTATTGGGCATGTTAATGAGTGAATGAATAGTTTTCTGTATGTGCTCAGATGTAGTTCCATTAAATGAAAGCACTAAAACACATTAAGGCATTACTCAATGTGTATATTAATAGATTCAAACCTATTAACATACAAAAAGTCAATTAGCATACTAAGACATAGCAGTGCCTTAAAGGTGATTGTAAAACTTGTGTGAAAGTTTTGTTCCCAACTCAGTCAACTTCTCTAGCTTAGAAAGTTTATGAAATTATGGAATACATCATGAAGAATTTAGCAAAGTCAGTGGTCATTTCTACCATACTTGCCGGGCCCTCCATCTAGACCCTTGTAATTTTAGACGTTGAATGGAATCCTGAGTTTGGATTTTATTTATTTTTAAAGGTAGCAACTTGCATGACAGACTCCGTTTTTACACAGTGATTTCTCTCCTCAGTGAAGTTTTAAAATCATTACAAGAAATTCTATTCTTCCCATTCTAATCAGTTTTATTATCTATGGGACATTTCAATATCATAGTTCACTTAAGTTTTTCTTGCTTCAATCAGTTAAAATATACATGTGTTAAAAACCTTTATTTGCAGAATCATTATCAAAGCTGACCTTCAGGATGAATCAGTAGAGCTTAAAGGTGATTTGTGAAAAGATCAGATGTAATAAGGAACTCATTTGTAACTCTCTGTATAAAGATACACAGGGTGAAGAATCAAAATAGATGATGTATCTAAAAATCAGTAAACATCTAGGAACCTTGTATTGCAAACCATTTTCCTTCATTTTATAATTGAAAAGTGTTGTTTAAATTGAAAAGATTTAACCTTATTATTGTACATTGTTTTTTTTAAATATATATTTCAAGCATACAGAAAAAAATAGAGGGAAAAACCCAAACACATACTTGTATGTATCTCTTAACCATCCCTTTCTCACACGTCCTCCACACAGCAGTATTTGGTGTTTATTTTTCCAAATAATCTTTTTTTTAAGATTTTTACTGAAATATAGCTAACATACACTATTACATTGGTTTAAGGTATACACAATAGTTAATCAACATTTATATACCTAAAGAAGGGATCACCATAAGTCCAGCAACCATCTGACAACTGTACCATGCTATCACAATATTTTGACTATATTCCTCATGCAGTACATTACATCCCATGATGTATTCTTTTATACCTAGAAATTTGAACATTTTATTCCCCTTCATCTCCCCCCCTTTTTAATTTTTCACTTACAGTTGGCATTCAATATGATTTTATATTAATTTCAGGTGTACAGCATAGTGGTTAGACATTTAAAGAATTTAAGAAGTGATCCCCTTAAATAGTCTAGTACCCACCTGGTACTATACATAATTATTAACATATTATTGAATATATTCCCTGTGCTTTACTTTACTTCCCCGTGACTGTTTTGTAACTACCAATTTGTACTTCTTAATCCCTTTACCTTTTTCACCCTGTCTCCTCCCATCTATCACCCCAATAAATCTAGTACCCATGTGACACCATACATAGTTATTACAATATTATCGACTATATTCCTTATGCTATACCCTACATCCCATGACTACTTTGTAACGACCAATTTATACTTGTTAATCCCGTCCCCTTTTCACCCATTTCCAAACCCCCCTCCTGTGTCACAACCATCAAAATGTACTCTGCATCTGGATTTCTGTTTTGTTTGTTTGTATATTTTGTTCTTTAGATTCCATATATAAGTGAAATCACATTGCATCTGTCGTTCTCTGACATACTTCGCTCAGCACAATACACTTCAGGTCCATCCATGCTGCCACAGATGGCAAGAACCCATTCCCTTCCATGGCTGAGCAATATTCCATTGTACCACATGCTGTTTATCCATTCATCCATCGATGGACACCCAGGCTGCCTACACATTTTGTCCACTGTAAACAGTGCTGTAACGAACATATGAATGCATACGTCTCCTCAAAGTAGCATTTTGCGTTTCTTTGGATAATCACCCAGAAGTGGGATTACTGGGTCCTTCTTTGTCACTTGTTACAGCCTTTGTTTTAAAGTCTATTTTGCCTGGTGTAAGTATTGCTGCCACAGCTTTTTGTTTGTTTCTTTCTTTCTATTTTCACGAAATACCTTTTTCCCATTCCTTTACTTTCAGTCTGTGTGTATCTTTTGATCTGAAGTAAGTCTCTTGTAGGCAGCATATATAAAGGTCTTGTTTTCTTATCCATTCAGCCACCCTATCTTTTGATTGGAACATTTAACCCATTTACATTTAAAGTAATTGTTGAAATATAGTTATTGCCATTTTATTATTCACAATTTTTTATCCTATTTTAAAACTTGTCTTAACCAAGTCCCTCTAACATTCCTTGTAATAGTGGCCTGGTGATGAGGAATTCCTTTAGCTTTTTCTTGTCTTGGAAGCTCTTTATTTGTCTTTCGATTTTAAATGATAGTTTTGCTGGGTAGAGCAATCTTGGTTGTGGTTCTGACTTTGTTTCATCACTTTGAATATTTCCTGCCAATCCCTTCTGGCCTGCAAACTTTCTCTTGAGAAATCAGCTGATTGTCTTATGGGAGCTCCCTTGTAGGTAACTAACTGCTTTTCTCTGCTGCTTTTAAGACTCTCTCTTTGTCTTTCATGTTTGGCATTTTAATTATAATGTGTCTTGGTGTGGACCTCTTTGGGTTCATCTTGATTGGGACTCTCTGTGATTCCTGGGCTTGTATATCTATTTCTTTCACCACATTAGGGAAGTTTTCAGTCATTATTTCTTCAAATAGATAAGTTTTCAATTTTTTGCTCTCTCTCTTCTCCTTCTGGTACCACTATGATATGAATGGCGGTACTCTTGATGTTGTCCCAGAGGGCCCTTAAACTCCTCATTTTTTTTTTTTTGGATTATTGTTTCTTTTTGCTGTTCTGATTGGGTGATTTCTGCTATCTTGTCTTCTGAATTGCTGATTTGATCCTCTGTTTCATCTAATCTACTTTTGATTCTCTCTGATGTATTCTTCATTTCAGTTATTGTATTCTTTATTTCTGATTGGTTCTTTTTTGTGTTTTCTATCTCCATTTTTATGTTTCCTATCTCTTTTTTGAAGTTCTCCCTGAGATCATTGAGCATCCTTAAAACTAGTGTTTGGAACTCTGTGTCTGGTAGGTTGCTTGTCTCCATTTTGTTCTTTTTCTGAAGCTTTGTTCTGTTCTTCTTTTTGGGAAATGTTTCTTTGTCTCCCCATTTTGGCTCCCTCCCTGTGCAGGGCTGCTGTGCTTCCTTGACTTAGTAGAGTGGACTTTTGTAGTAAGTATCCTGCGCGACCCAGTGGTGCAGTCTCCCTGGTCACCAGAATCAGGTGCTCCAGGTGTGCCCCTTGTGTGAGTTGTTTCTGCCCTCATGTTGTTGTTAAGACTTGGTTGCTGTTTGCAAATCAATAGGAGAGATATATCCTTAGGCTGATTTGTTGTGAGGACTGGCTATGACTATAGTGGAGGAGCAGTTTTGTAGGGGCTGACCCTACAGATCAGGGTTCGCTTTAGTGGGATTCTGGTGCCCAATCTGCCCTGTGGGGGTGTCATTCTTGGAAGTGGCCAGGTGACGCTCTGATCTAGCCCAAAGCTGGCCACGAGGCCTGCCAGGCCCGGGGCCTCCTGGGAGGGGACCCACTGCAGGCCAATTTCAGCCTCATGGGGGCACATGGCATGAGCCACAAAGCAATCCAGAGATGGCCACCACCCTCACTGGGCTTCGAGGTGCCTTGAGAGACCAAGTCACAAACCAAGTCCAGCTCTTGCAAGTACCAGGATTAGGGCTGCTCAGCCAGAGGTATAGGACATGCCAATGCCAGATGCTGCTGGTTTGGGTTTTGTGAACCTTTGAGAGACTTTAGGAATGTCTGCAGCATGAGCCCAGACAGGCTGTTTATATAGAAAAGCCACTAGAAGTGGATTGGGTGTGCCCGAAAGTTGAGTGGGACATGATCCCAGGGAATCACTAGGGCAGAGCAGATGAAAGGTGTTAGCCAATTTGATGAAGACTCAGATATGAGGTCGGCATGCGTGTGCACACAGGGAGGGGGAGGGCTCAACAAAGGAACAATGGCTTCTGCCAGCTCCTCCATCTGGGAGAAAGCTGCCCATCCACCTCTCACCCTGAGTCCAGACAACTCAGTTCCTCCCCATGTCCCTGGCACCTTTTGAGCTCCTGCCCTAGCACTGGAACTCAGAGCCAGTGATTTCATCAGTGAGTAAGTCTGTGCATGGTCTTTTTAAGAGGAGCACCTGGGAGTGTAGCTGCCCTTTGTTTCACTCAGCCACAATCTCTGCTGTTTTTCACAGCCAGAAGTTATGGGGACTTCTTTCCCCAGCACTGGAACACTGGGCTGGGTAGAGGCTGTGACCCCTCGTTCTTCAGGCGGGAGCTCCACAGCTGAGATATCCTTCCTTATTTTTAATGGTCACGTGCCAGTGTGGGACCAGCCTGTTCTGTGTCTCTGCTCCTCCTACCCATCTTGCTGAAAGTGGCTTCTTCTGTATGTCTGTAATTGTAGGGCTTCAGTTCAGCCAGACTTCAGATGATTGTCAATAAGAGTTGTTCTGTGGTTTAGCTGTAATTGATGTGGTCCTGAGAGGAGGTGAACACAGTGTTTACCATCTCCACCATCTTGACCTGAAAAAAAAAAAAAACATCAATAATCTCTTTATGCTTTATATTTACGGATCTATAAACAATATGGTATTGTTTTGAATATTTAATCTGCATTTAAATGTTAGTACATAAAATTTAAATAGGTGCAGTATAACATTATTACTCTTTCTGCTGAACCTAATGTTTTTGAAATTTGTCCACACTGACACTTGAAACTCGAGTTCAGTTTCTGTACAGTATTCTATATAGAAGAATGGATATTTATGTTGTTTCCAATTTTTATTCTTACAAACTCTGTTGCAGTGAGCCATTTAATACATGTATCTCCTTGTAGACATGCTATAAAAATTTCTCTAATTTTTTTAGAGGTTAAATGGATAAATCATAGCATACGCATAAATCTTTCACTTACCAAATCCTAATGTCACTATGTACATTCCTCCCTGCAGGATACCTGAGTGCATATTGCTGTACCATCACTCAGTACTTTCTGACTATAAGTTTTTGTTTGTCTTTTGAGTATGAACTGGTATCTCATGGTTGATGCAATTTACATTTATCTGAGTAGCATGAGCTTGAGCATCTGGATATATGCTTTGCGTAATTTTCAAAAATATTTAAAGTGCATTCATTAAAAAATGGGAAAAAGAGAACTGGGGAAGAAAAAGATTGCCTTTAGCTTCAATATTTATGGATAACTGCTGTTAGCATTTTGCATTTTAATGCATTTCCTTACTATCTCATTTTTCTTTGAATATCGTTATTCATCGTTATGACTACACATCATGTATTGATTTTAAGCAGAATTAATTCAAGAATACACATACACTCTATATGGAAGATAAGAACTTACAAAAATATCTATGCCTAGATGAATTATTAGTCTTCACTGTAAAAGAAAATCTGCAATGGGCTTCAGATTTGAAAAAAAAAATATTTAAGTACTATGACATTGTTGATTATTATAGTAACTTGACTCTTATGAAAGGACAAAAAAGAGCCTTTTTATTGTAATTCTCGTATCACCATGTTCAATATTGTTAGTTAAGGAACATTACCAAGAATGGAACACCCAACATTATCTATTGTATTAAATAATCATTAAAATTGCAAAACATTCTGTTTGCACAATGGCCAAGAATGTGGTTTAAGAAGCTCATTTCCTATGACAGGGTGTGGAGCAAATCCAGTAGAAAAGCTGCAGGATTTCTGAGAGTCCATATGCCCCTGGTTGCACAAAACACTATGGATTCCTTTCTTTTGAGATTTATACCCTGTAAAGGTAGATTCAACAATCTAGTCATATCTGAGTCCTGAGTTGTAGATTTGTTTCTTTTCAAGGTTGGCTGTAGTAATTTTTTAAAAATTTTTAATTACCGTTGACATTCAATATTATTTTATATTAGTTTTAGGTGTGTAGCACAGTGGTTAGACATTTATGTAATTTACGAAGTGACCCCCCCCATAAGTCTAGTGTCCACCTAAAACATACGTAGTTATTAAAATAGTATTGGCTATATTCCCTATGCTGTAGTAAATCATAAGGGACATTAATAAACATAAGCACAAATGTAATACGTTCTGAGCCATAGCATTACTTGGTTTACTCTGTTGCTTTAATATACCAATAACAGAGGGGCGGACATCCTACCTTGCCATCTTATCCTCAAAGACCTGTGAACATTATGCTTCTGTTCTCAATTTAATGCCCAGGAAAGCCAAATCCAGAAAACATATTTTTTTTGTTGTTATTTTGAAGGCAACCTGTTTCTTAATTCTCTCTCTCTCTCTCTCTCCCGCCGTCCCTCCTCTTCCCTTTGTCTTTTATTTTATTTTTTCACTTCCTTTGTCATTTCAAGATGCATCTACGTATAGGTCACATCCTTCTGTTTTTTCAATTAGAATGCAATTTGTGCATTTTAAAATTTCTTGAATAAAAATTTAGTTTCATTTTCTTTTATTATGACTTCTCTTTCAGTTAATGCTTCTTCCTCAGGGACAATTACAGTACATAGGTCAGATCACTTTTTTTTTACCTTCCATACTTATCGTGGTTTTCTTCTTTTAATATCTTTGGCTTTTCTTTTGAATTCTGGGAGAGCTTTCCATGTACTCTATTTCTTTGATTTTACTTTCTGCAATGTAAATTCTGCGGTTTCAATTTCGGGTCTCCATGTGAATTTTAATTCTGCTTTTGCATTTTGTAGTAACTGTAGCACACTTGAATTCATTCCTTATTTCACATATCTCCATTTTATTGCACGCTATTGTCTTTAATTTCAGCCTATTCTGCTTCTGTGCACTAGTGAGAGTGCTAAAGTAGTTTCTAACATTTCCTCCTGATTTCTGTGTTAAATCATTTTCACTGATTTACTCCTTTATTTCTTGCAGATTAGACTCCCCTTCACTTCTTTGATAAGAGGTTATCAAAATGTCATTCTTTTCTATCTTACTTTTCTCCCCCTGTTTTCTGGTGTTTAATGATAGAAACAAGTATCAGATAAATAATTTAGTCCTGATTTAACCAATCAACATATAACAGCTTTAATTCTAATTAGATTTTCTTGAATTGAAAAATGCTATATTGATTAGCTGTGGGACTCGGGATCATGACAAGGAATTTTTGCATGCAAGTCTTTTGCCTCTATGTATATGAGCATTTGCTTAAAGAAGAAAAAGGAAAATATAAGTTATACACACATATTTATTTTAAATAATATTTAATTATACACAGAAAACACATTATTAATTTTTAGTATTATTTCTATAAAAAGACATGTCACAAACTGATGCAGTTTGATTTCTTTTAATAGTGTTTTTTTAGATGGTTAGTTCATTATTTTCTGTGAACTTTGGTACTAATATACTTCCCTTTCATGTTTCTAACAAAATATGTGCTTTTCTGCTTGAAGGAGGAGAAAGCTGTCAGCTGAACGAATATCTTTAGACATTTTTCTGGTTGTGGATATTCACATCACACATTTTGTGTCAAAATTAAGTAGCTGGAGTAATAGATGTTATTTAACTAGGGATGTATTATATTTCTTATAATCTTGATAGCTAGAATTTGTGTCTCATATGCTTGTTTACATGGTTTTTGTTTAGGAAAATAAACATTCTTGTACCTGCTGTTAGGGAAAGCAAATTCTGGAAAGCAATTTAAAAAAACATTTAATAAAAACTGTAGAATTCACACATTTCCTTTTAGTCAGAAAATCTGCTTCTGGAAAATTAACTTAAGAAAATAACCCTGTGTTGTTCTAAAATATCACTGGAAAGAGAATCAAGATGGAGCTATTTATGATAGTTAAACACCAGATCCTGTGTGATGTGCTGAGTGTCATCTCGAATATTATCTCTTTTGGATCCAGATACCGTGTTTCCCTGAAAATAAGACCTAGCCGGACCATTAGCTTTAATGTGTCTTATGGAGCAAAAATTAATATAAGACCCGGTATTATATTATGTTATATTATATTATATTATATTATATTATATTATATTATATTATATAAAACCCGGTCTTATAGTAAAATAAGACGGGATCTTATATTAAGTTTTGCTCCAAAAGACGCATTATAGCTGATGGTCCAACTGGGTCTTATTTTCGGGGAAACACAGTATATAGAGGTTACTTTAAAAGACTATCAAATTCTAAATTAATTTTTTAAAAATAAAAATGTTTTATGTTGCGTATTCTATCATTAAATAAATAAAATATAGATTAGACATTTTTTCTGGCCAGAGTTACTATTACGATTTCTATATTGAAATTCTCCTAATTTTATTTTAAAAATCAATATTATTTCATAAGAGTTAATAGATTTCTTAGAGTAAATATCAGAAATTTTGCCTACCCACCAATATTTTTGGGTCCTCTTATCCTCATCGAAAGAGCAGAGATTATCGTAAATGTTCTGCTCCCATGTCTAATTGTATTCTGCCAGTTTGGAAATTCAGAACCCTTCTAAACCAAGTTATTTGGATAAGTCATTTCAAACTTGCAGTTTAGTTCCCAGGAAGCATCTTTACAGCTGAAATAATGGCTCACTTGAGGTAAGGTTGCAAAGCAAGTGAACATTTAAGTGATGCAGTCAATTTTCAAGGTTTTAATTTATAGCTTCAGTTTCAGCCAGTAAAGGACATTTTGGCAAATTAAGCAATCCTAGCAGCGGGCTGGGGAGTAGGATTGGAAAGTTGAAGGAGATCTGGCAAAGCCCAACTTAGTAGAACCTCAAGCAAATGTATGTAAAAATTAGAAGTTTTAACCTATCTTTAGTCAGTAATGTTATAGCATTTTATCTGCCTCGCCATTTAATTGGAATGAGTGGATCATTTGAACACAGGATGTTGAACTGCACATCGAAAAACTAATCACAGCTAAAACCTACATGCACATAAAGAGAGTTGCATATGCATAGTTTTGTGGCAGCATTTACACAATTTTTGCTTCCTTTTTTGTGGTTGGTTAATCCTTTGAGTACTCCATTTTCAGTATGTCATATGTGTAAGTACTCTGTTCTTCCAACCCCGAATTTAATAATCCGAGCTCCTTTAGTTGCATATTTAAAACACATTCATAATTCTCAATGTTGAATTCATGTCAGTCTTACACGTTTTGAATTAACCAGCCCAGCTTTCTCACATACCAGCTGCTTGATCAGAAGCAGGTCATTTCAGCTTTGAGATTCGAATCTGTCACCTGTGCAATGGGAGCAATACGATCAGGCCTGTGTTCCTCAGACAGTGTGAAGATCAATTGTATCAGGTCTGTAAACATTGTGAAGTACAGTACAAATGCTATGTGTGAAAATTGATAAGCACTGCCCGTTTCTCCTTTGAACATGTGTTTGAAACCCAAGCTGACACACTCTGGAAAGGAGCCAGTGTGAACTACAGGCCATGACAATGATTGCAGGCAGCGTGCTCTGGAAAGAACGCAGACTTGGGAGTCAGAGCTGATTCAGCCGTTGTCTCCAGTCTCTTTAGGAGCCCACACGTCATTTATTCAGTCACTCTGAGCTTCAGTTGTTTTTTGATTCCTATGAGTAGATACTAGTGCTATATTCAGTACTGTCAAATGTCAGTCCTACTACCCGATTTACTGACTGAAGATTCCAAGGGTGGAATTCCATAAGCAAAGTATATTCAGAACATATTCAACTGCCTGCTTGTCAGCTACTTGGGATATAGGCCACCCATTCCAGAAAGAGTCTTTAATACTGGTAAAATGCTTAACTCACATGCAGTCTTAAAATTCTGAAAAAAAGATATTTAACAACAATAAATTCTCAGCATTTGTTTTTGACCAAACTTCAGCCCTTGTGTGTTACTGCTGCTGTTCTGCATCGTTTCCCTCTGCAGCAGCTTTGACCTACCCTTTCCCCCTTTCCTTGACATTGGGTTGGCGTAAGTCCATGCACAGAGTTCCTACTTCCGTGGGCACTGGTTTAGGTGCTGGAAACAAAGCCAGGAGCAGAACAGAGATTGCTTGCCCTGTGGGTGTTTATGTTCGGCCACCAATGATCATCAGTCAAATAACCCACAGCATGTAGAACTGCAGTTCTGTGGAGAGCTGTGAGGGAGCAGTGGCCGGGGGATGAGAACTTCCCTGTCTGAGAGAAGGTCACCCCAGAAGCAGGAGCTTCTCGCACTTCCCTGGAATCTAAGTGTTCTGCATTCATAGACACTCGGTGCACAGGAAATGCTATGAGGTATAAATGGGATTTGTTAAACTAACCTCCAACATGGAATTTAGCAGATGCCCATCTCTGCAGAAAGGCCTACCCTGAGGACCTTGCGTCACCTGTGAACACATCATTTTCATGGTGGCTCCCTAAAGGCTCAGGCCCAACTTGTTCTGTGCATCTACCCCATTCCTGGCTTCTCACACATTACTGCTGTCTCCAGTCCACCTGTGTTCCCAGGGACAGCAGGTCCTCAAATAACTGGCGTTTCATTCAACATCATTTCCTATAACGTTAATCAGATGCCTTTGGAACTTAACTATTGTTTATGTCAACTAGCCTATGGGAAAATTGGTTTCCTAATAGGTCCTTTCACTTAAAGTCACAGAACCTATCGAGGACGTTAAGTGAGAATTTACTGTACTATAATCCCCACCCTTGAAAACCAGATTTTCTGTGATAGAGACCCCCCCAAGTGATACTTCTTTAATCTGCAGGTGACTGCCATTGTCTGAGGCCACCCTGCATCTTGGCCCATCTCTTATGCTCCCATGACATTTTCCCTGTGGACTCACCTAGAGACAAACTCATGTTTCCAAATATAAAGCTGTGATAACTGCGTTGACATCTTGCTCCCATACTCACGTACCCAGCCTAGGACCCGTGTTGACGGACTTTATAGGAGGGTCCTGACCTGTCCTGCACTGTCGTGTTGCACTACTAATCCAGACCTGGTTGTGACAATTACTTCTCTTTTTTTTCTTTAATAAATTTTAATATTGATTTCTTCTTGAAATGACAATAATTTGGAGACATTGAATTAAATAAAATGTGTTTCTAAAGTTAATTTCAACTGTTTTAATTTTGAATTCCATGGTTTGCGTTATAGTTCTATTGAGCAGTGCTAGCCTAGAGTTTGGAAATTTGTGAAATTCTATGATACTTAAGCTGGTAGCTAATTCTAACTGCGGTTATTTTGTGATAATGGGCTGTTTGCCTTTGTACAATCTTTGGCCTTTTCCCATTTTTCTGTAATTCTTTGAGAATTACCAATTGTGTTTCTATGATGCATATAGGAAGTTTATATGTACTGTGGAACAACCCAACCATGCTTGAGGTCTTTAAACCTTATTTATTTATTTATTTATTTATTTATTTATTTATTTATTTATTTTCAGGTGTACAAAACTATGTAATAGACCTTTACACCTCTCACAAAATGATAACCGTCCCCCAATCTATTACCACTCTGACATCGTATATAGCTGTTACAGTTCCACTGACTCTATTCCCTGTGCTGTACTTCACATCTCGTGACTATATATATATATTTTTAATTACAGTTGACATTCATTATTATTCACCTTCAGCTTCAGGTGTAGAGCACAGTGGTCAGGCATCTACACAGTTCATGAAGTGGTCTTCCTAATAAGACAAGTGCCCATTTATTTCTTGAAGAGTCGGTGCAGTCAGTGGCTATTTAGAAGATTCAGATGTCAGCTTTATAAGGGAGGTGATATTTGAGTTCATCCTTAAAAACAGATTGAATTGAAATGGGCAGAGTGAAAGAAAAAGGCCTTTTCTGGTTGACAAAATCTTTGGAGCAAAAATGTTGAGGGGAAAACGTCCAAGTTGTACTGGAGATTAGTAAATAAACCTGTGTAACCTGTTTGGTTCTGGACACATTTGCCCAGTACCAACCGTGAACCAACATTCCACTAGATGCTGGAAACAGAAAGGTGACTAAAATTCTTGATTCTTCAGAAGGCAAGCCAGAAGTTACATATGGAAGGACAAGAGGGATCATATTATGGTGCTTTCAAATGCTAATATGTTTAGACTATTCTTTAAGTAAAAGGGCATTTAAGATGTGGTTCTAGAATAATTTAAATAGAAAATATAAAACATTTTTTCTCTAGATATTGGTAAATTCATATCTAATCTTATTCTCTTATTTAGACTGACATCCTTATGGAACATACTCACTTAAGTCACAAAGCTACTTTTATACTGGATTATTTTATGTATATTTTGTTTTTTCTCTATAGAGCACAAAATAATAATCCTGTGAGAAGGCCTACCTTTTATGTAGATAAGGCATTCTAAACTTTTTTCATGAAGTTCTATCATTAGGAAACTTTAGTATATAAACATAAGTTTTGATGAGAAGGTTAATGTAATGGAAAATTAACAATAGAATAAAATCACATTTTACTACCTAATTAGCATTTAATTAGGACTGAATTTTCATTTCTACTATGGAAAGTGTTGATTGCTGAATACATATACACTCTTTTAAAACATTCTTCTCTGTTTCTTTGTCTCTTTAAATCTCTGTCTCTCATAGCTTCCCCCCACTCAAATGCAGCTTCATAAACACAAAGTTTTTTCTCTACTGTTTATTCTTTCTTACAAATTCCCTTTTAGAAATTATTAAAGATTTATTTTTCTTTTAAGTGCTTTGTTTCTCAGAACCATTTTCAGAGTAACAGCTGTTTCTTTGAAAATATTTGTACCATTATTAAACACATTTTAGTTTTAATTTTTAACGGGCTCTTCACATACGTATGCAATATAATCGGGATCCTAAAAGAGAAGGCTGAAAATGGTGGCCATTTTTAGGTACATGAAATGCATTAATGAGGTAGTCTCTATTGCTTTTATTGAGTTGAAAATATAAAGTGATGGACTCTGATTATAGCATGGGTAGTGATAACCTGCATTTCTTTTGTCACAGATTCTCCACTAGGAACTCGCACATAGGTTATCTCCTGAAGCTGACATCCCCAAATTACAGATGGGGACCAAGAGACTCAGGCAGGGCTCATCAGTTGACCGAACTGGGACTTGAGTCTGTATAGATCTCCTTGCCATTATATCTCATTGTCTGAGGCAATTAACTATAATTAGAGGAAACTGTCTTGGCAGCTGAAGCTGTTAAATAGTGCAGTGGATTGGTAAAGGAGTTTGGTAACTAGAATGTTAAAATGGTTTAAAAACATGATAAATGTTTTTGTTTGAAAAATTAGGTAGATTTTTGACTGAGAAATAAAAAATAGATAACGTAACCTTTAATATATAAGCTAAGATGTCATGAGAATATTTTAAAATTAATAACTCTTTTGTACTTTCAAAAAGAAATGAACTCACTCTCATGCTTCAATAGGATAACCGAGATGACCACTTGAAACTTTAGACTTTCTTTTTTGCCCTAAGTCTAGTCGTTTCTATTCCTCTTGGTTACCACTTTCATATGATGAGCCTTTCCATCAATTTCTCCTGTCAGATGACAATGGGAATATGGGCTAGAACATTCTAGGGACGTCACCATCTTCTGGCTTATCAGACAGTCCAGCCGGTGGAAGTCTCACTTGCCAGCACCAGTCATACTCGTAAGCACCCTGGGCCCTAACAAGTCCAGCTGCTGAGCATGTGTCTGTGTCAGAGATTCACCAGAGGTGATAGTGAACTGGGCTGAGTAGCTCCTGTGCTAGTTCTTAGAAAAGCCTTGCTACAAGAAACAGGTAGGAGAGGCAGTCTAGAATTCTGTGAGATAAACACACTTCCATTATCAACCCCTGAGTTTCCAAACTTGAATAAATTCTGTTTAACGTTCAAGTGAGGTAAAGTGAGAGCAAAACAAAGGAAAAGCTCCCTCCATTATTTTAAAACATTATGAAAGCCTTGGTTTTGGCACTCTACAGCTGCTCCTGAGAATGTGGGTACTTAAAGCAGATCCCAACAGGTGAGCTCAATCAAACATTCATGTGTGAAATACTAGCTCGGTTGTAAGCTGTCCTGAAGAACTATTATGCCAATAAAGAGCAAATGGTAATGGATTTTTATTTTTCCTGTGAGGCACAAATGGGGACTTTATAATTTACTTCTTATGGGGCCTATTGAAAAATCCCATTGCATTCTACTCTTGAGTATCCCTGCTTTTTTTTTTTTTAATATCAATTACTTGGTCTTGCAATTAAAAACATAAATTAACTATGTGTTATTTTATATTACATTTTCTAGAATCATAAAGGTGAATAAAGTACTATTTGCATGCTTTCCAAGACCCTTTATTATTTCTGAATATTTAGAACTTTAATTAGTTTGCTTTTTCTTCCCCTTGGCATTGACAATTTTTCCTGTAGTTAAAAGTTTTACCTACTTTTTCTTTGTATGAGAACCTTTAAGAATATGGAGAATCAGTTTCTCCCCATTCACCAAGACATTTTTATGTTGCCAATCAAATTCAAGCTAAATTTTTACTCTTTACCTAAAGCTTCAAGCATGCATGAAACCACTCTCTTACAAAGATGTTCTTTTACTATCTCCTTCTCTACCCCCCAGGAGTTAACCACCTAATCCTTTAGGTTTAGAAAGTATTGTTTGACTAGGATTTATTTATATTAAAAAAAAAATTATAAATTATATAGACAAGGAAATAAGGTGTTGTTTAGTGATATAAAGGTACATTGTTTCCCTGTGTCTGCCCCAAAGTAGGTAAAATGGCCAATTACATAAACAGTTTAATTAAATAGGCTCCAGTCTAGGGCTCTGAAAATAGATGGAATAGAGAGACTTTGATCTGCCACCAGGAGTAGAGACCAGTGCTTGTGACTCTAGCTTGGTGCTCTTTCCAATATATGATAGTTGGTTCATATCAGTAAATATATACATAATCACGAGTTATCCCCAAAACATGAATATTTTCATATAATTTTTACTGATCTGCATGTGCAGGTTGATCTTTCCCTCTTCTAATTTCTGGTTAAAATCTGTCAATTCAAAGCTAGAAACTTCCTTTGTTTAGGAGAATGGGGAGCTGGAGACCCCTCCTAGCCCCCACCAGTGAAAGAACACTCTCTATTTCTTGGAGTATAGTGCATTCAAGTGTGAGCTAGCACCATGTTTAGTATTTGGATCATGAATCATCCAATGATTCAGTGACTTTGGATGATTTTCTTTTTTGTTTTTACTTAAAATTTATTGGGGGTGACAATGGTTAGTAAAATTACATAGATTGCAAGTGTACAATTCTATAATACATCATCTATATATCACATTGTGTGTTCACCCAGAGTCAGTTCTCCTTCCATCACCATATATTTGACCTTTGGTTGATTTTCTTGATTCTAAGGATTTGCTGTAAGCAAGGAAACCAAACTAATATAAATAACTTTCACTAAAAAGTCATAATCAGAGATGCAAAGGCTCCAGAATTCCACAAAGCTTTAGAGCTCAGAGACTACAGATCCCAAAGTGTGACCTCAGAGGTAACAAGTAGGGTTACAGGGAACCTTCTACATCAAGGAGAAGTCAAAGATCTATAAGATGTCATTGTAGTTTGTTGTTGTAAGAGACCTTTTAGAAATTGTAAATGCAATGACAACATAGAATACCTGTTTGATAGTTTTGTATATAGTAGGTGCCTAATATATATCTGCTGAATTTATTCATCTTAGAAGACTCTATTTATTGAAAGTCTCATTATGCGTGGGTCTTTGAGGAGGATGTACGACACAATGTATATTTAGAATCAGAACTCTGAGAGTCGTACTAGTTTGCTGCAGGCATAAATTCTCCCCAAATAGTGTTCCTCTAATGGAGGTCGTCGTTTTCCTCATCATTATCATTATCATCAGCACAGGCATCTTCACTGTCATCATTTCCCTTTATTGAGTGTTTACTTTGTGCCAGGCCCTCTATAAACATTACCTCATTTGACTGTCAGCTACAGCTCTGGAGAGTATGACTGCCTCATTTCTCAGATGAAACATGGAAGCCTAAGGAAGGTATTATTAACGTACTGAGTCTCAGAGACATTATGGTATTTACTTAAAGCACCCCCATAGTAAAGTGCAGATCCAGAATCTGCACTTTATTGAGGGAACAACTTAAAAGCATTGTTACTGTATACAGTATTATTAGGATGGCTTATGTGGTAAGACGGTATGATACACTTAAAATCCTATTGGCTGTCACTCTGGGCTTCATTTTGGATAAAGAGCCTGAAGAAGCCTGAGACAGTAAGTGATGTATCTGAATGAAATCACAGCGACTGTAATTTTATGGTCTCTCCATATTTTCAGTGCAAGCATTTTGTGTCGATCAGCTAACATATACATTACACACATAATACGGAATGATATCACTGGAGATGAAACCAATTACTCCTAAAAGTTTCTTTTTGAGTTCTACTCTCTAATCTTCGGACTATGTTAGCCCTATGTTCTAACATAGCCCGGACTATGTTCCTGTCTATTCTACAGGAAACTAAGCCAAGTTAGTATACACTTGCCTCCCATAACAAGACGCTCATTTATTTTGCCCCTGTGACTCCTTGTTGATCACCACTCGGAAAATGTTCCTGCCTATGCTTCAGAGAACCTTCTTAATATGACTGTTTTCTGGACACCAGTTTACAGTGACTTTTTTTGGCATTTGCTATGCTGAATGACTATGATGCTTAATCTGTTTTAATATCAGTTTATCATTTAGTGGGGAGAGGATGGAGCCCTTGAACAGACAATGGCATATATATATATATATATATATATATACACACACACACACACACATGTTTTGCATATACAGTATTTGCAATCTCCTGGTGTACATAACAGATTTCTAGTAAATGTTATTTTGGGTGATGGGATATTTGGGGTATTTTGGGGGGTGTTTTAGTGGAATCATCTTAAAACCCTTAGCTCAGAAATGACATTTCTGTTATTAGCAGCGTCCTTCACAGATCATTAAGATTTTACAGTTTCATGGAGATGCCATTGGCCTTGGTGCTCTAAAAATACTGATCCTTGCTACCATCTTGATATTTAGAGTAGAAAATAAACTTTATAATCCCATCTATGCCATTAATTACTTATTCCTTTGGGGAAAAAATTCAACACTTCTAAAATTCACTCTGTTGTCTTACAGAATGATGATATGATAGTATTGGAGTTTTTTAATTTTGTTTAAATTAAAGTATTTCTATCTTGAAATATATACTTCTTCTTCCTCAGGAGGACAAACTACTCTACAGGCAAGAACTCATTTAGATCTTCATATACTGTGGAGGGTTGTGTTGAGAAGTATCCATTCAACGGAGGACAATTGAGATAGAGTGATGTAGCAAGCTGCTCAGAATCACAGAGCACAGCTACACTGGAACTCAGAATGGCATCAGGTCTCTTGACTCCCAATTAGTTCTTCACCCACTAGATCGTGCTACCTAACCCTTCTGTCCTTGGAAAACAGATGGTAAATTTTACATAAAGCTAACTCTCAGTTATCTGCAGTTCATAATGTGTATCTATAGATCTTAATTAACAGTCTCATCATTACTCTCTAGTTGGTTATGGGGTGTCTACCATCATCCTTCCAGTTACCTGTCTCATTGCTGCTGTGGCAAAGGCAGGAAGAACAACAAACAGGAAGACAGTGATGGTGCAAAAGGATCTTGTGTGCTGGGAATACATAACCGATTAGATTGGTGCAAACGTAATTGCGGTTTTTGCAATTATTTTTAATCTTTTAAACCACAATTACTTTTGCACCAATCTAGTAGAAAGTTTGGGGAAACAGTAAGAGTTGCAGAGTTGGACGGTCATGATTACACTGCCCTCTATTTGTGCAGATGTATGCAAATTGAAATGACATTCCATCCTTCTATATCATTTTCTACATATAAACATGGAAATTAAGTCAACATAAAAGGAAATCTAAACCACAACATAAGCAAGCAATGTTTGAAGCTAGAGCTTTCAGAATTTTTCAAGGTCACTGCCCTTCCATATGCACAGGCAAATTTCATGTGAACTGTTGAATTTCTGATATCAAGGGCATGACAGAAGTGAAGATACATTGTATAATTTATCAATTTCCATATGGGAATGGTGACAGTTAAAATAAATATATCACAGGGTTCAATAAGGGATTCAAATTCTTAAATTTCACATAAGAAATAATTTGGTCATGGTGCCTTGGAGAAATGTAACTGAAGCATGTTCACGATTAGAAAAATGTACTGTGACCATGCTGTGTTATTTATCATCATTTTCTTGATTTTTCAGTGATTTGTAATGTATCTTCTTGAAGATCAGAGTTAGTTGTGCTGTTTAATATAGGAAATTACAGTCACAATTTATATGGGATAAAGTTACTCAACTGTATTTTTTGTTCCCATGACCTGGAGATATTTAAATTATTTTTTAAGAATATAAGATGACCTTATGAAATGATATAGATATAGATAGATGTAGACATAGATATATTCATTTATGAGATGTATTAGGCCAGTGATAATTATATTAAAAAAGGAGACGGGAGCGTTTGGTAAGTCTTGAAGAAAATATAAGTGACTTCTGTGATCTTTGAAAGGAGTTTCTCATAATATTCTGAGAATATGTGTGTCTCATTATTGACTGTCGAAATGAATGATATAGAAAATCCAGGTTTCAGTGATTTGCAGAATGCAAGGGAGGTGAAGAAATAGAAAAAGTAACAGAAATATCATTTAAGGTGCTTCAAATATAGAGGAAATAAGAACTATCTCTTAGATGTACAAGCTTCTTTAGCTGAGAAAAGGGTTCAATATAGCAGAGACAATGGATGATACCGGAGAGAGAGCAATAATAAATGAGACAAAAGGTTCCTCACCAGATAGGAGGGGGTGGGCTACCAAGCAGACCTAGCAGGGTGATCTCAGCTGAGAGGAGCCAGATTCCTTCTGTTCATTCAGGAGTGAAGGGAAAAGCTGGGATCATAAGTTAGGCTGATCAGTTGAGAAAGTTCCTGTATGATGGCTGTGATATTTTCTACAGATTAGCTCTTCCGTAGAGAGTGATTAGAACTATTAGCAGTGGAGATGGGGAGAAAGCATGGATACGAGGAATGTGATGTAATAAAAAGCCAGAGAATAATGGAATCCCCTTAAAGATGTGAATGTGAGTTCATGGGGGCAGAATCAGCAGAGCTGTGGGCTTTCCGTCTGCCATTGCAGTGGTAGGTCCCAGGGGTGGAGAAGGAGATGGAAGCGTCAGTCCAGAGATGGTCCATGGGCCCACTACGTCAAGTGAGCCATTGTACTGTCACTGAAGTCATTAGGTGATGGCAGAACTTGGGTGGAGAGGAAGACTGGGACCAGTAGTAGAGTCTTCAATAACTGAGTGACAGGGAGGGTGGACAACAGAGATAAGGAAAGTGACATAGCCATGTTGTTAAATTGCATGCAGACTCAAATAAGTTAAATACTCAGACAAGATCACATTAGAAACCAACAATACGCTAACTAAACTAACAACTGTAATAAACCTGGCTTTATAGTCTCTTGATTGTAAATACTTGTCCTTTAAGTCCACTTCTCCTTGTATGAAAGTAGGTATATGAGGAAAATAATACCACAGGAATATTCCTAAGAGTGTAACAATTTGCTCTCATATTAAAAAGGGGACCTAAGCTATAATTATTTTCATAAATCCAAAATAAAGATTTTTAAAACTATAGATTGGTTAATGTAAGCACCAACTACATTTCTGTCTATGTACCATTTATACTAAATTATTTTACACATGTACCCTGAGTGTTACACCAGAATCCACATTTCATTATTTATCTAAAGCCCTGTATGAAGTACAGTAGTAAATCTTAACATATAAAGTTATTTTGGTTACTCTTTTTAATAATCCTATGATATTATCTTTGTGAATAGCACTTCAAGTTGGTTATTGCTATCTCAATTGTTTACGGAAGTAACAGAAGACAAAAATTACAGGCATTTTCTATATTTTCAAGTGTGATTTTATTAATTTTTACAGCTGCTAAACCAGGAATAAAATTATTAATTTAAAGTTTGCAAATCTGCTAGGTCAATATATTCCACAAAAGTTTTACAGGAGTCCCGGAAATTGTACCTGCACTTCAATGAAGGCAAGTTCTTGAATCCTTGGAGAACCCTATTTGCATTTCTGCATTGCTAATTTGATAATGTGAAAATATTTTGCATTGATAAGGACTTTTATTAATGCGAAATAGAATTCTGCCCTAGTTTTACATGGCTTTAATATTAATAACAATATGCCTGAGATTATGCCAAATTTCAATGTCAGTAAAATTGGTGGGTGGAACAAAAGGTGAGTAAGTTATTCACATACAAACAAGAACATTCTTGTTTTTTCGAAAACTGGTCACTGGGGAATCACAGGGTAGAGGTGAGATAAACACACACTTAATATGATACAGCTGCAGCATGAAAAGGACACAAAAGTTGATTTTGTAAGTAGTGCACCTCACTAACCTGTACGTGAATATCTTACAGGTACGAGTTCATAAAGGTACATTTCATAGACATTAATAAATACAAATAGTAAAGCCTAACAGCCAAATGTCGACTTTACCCCCCTTTGTTGTGTTGAGTAAATATTTATCAGTGCCTACTATGTGCCAGGCACGGGGCAAAGTGCTGATGACACAAACAAGTGTGACACCCAGATGCTGGCTACAAGTGGAAGCGCTTAGTGGTGACTTACACACCCTAATGTACACACACATTATATTTTAGGACATATGGTTTACAAAAGTAAATATGAAGAATCACATTATTTAATTAATTCACTTGTAAAGATGGGCAAAGGTGATTCTCCACACTTACCAAAAAATGTGACTTATCTGGATCAATTGTTTAAAGATTCTCAAGTCTTAGTTTTGATTTTATTTTGAAATCAGCGTGTGCTCCCTGCTTGATATGCTTATGGCCACAACATCTGTACATAATAAGATTTCCATGGGTATCTTTGAAAGAATCAGGGGAAAAAATGAAGCGTGAACAAACTGTAATGTTTATATTTTAAAATGTTAATCACAGAGAAATGTGTTTTATGCAAAGAGACAATAAAGTAAAAATGTCTAAGCAAAGTAAAAAATCCAAGAATAAAATATATCTCCTGAAAACTCTGGCTAGGAGTGAATGCTCTGACAGCACCACGCTAGTGTTCTGCTTTGAAATATAATTTAGCATGTCTGAATTATAACCCCCTGAATAAAAGGGGGACAATAGTACTGAGCCCTTTTTATAGAGGCAAAATATAAAAATTGGAACTAATTCATAACTGAAATAGTCTTATTAACAACAACAAAAAAATGTGCTTTTGAGTTTGTGAAAAGAAGTTAAAATTATATATGTATATGTAAAGAAAAGTCACCCTTGGACTTTCCGCTTCCCTCCCTGACAAGCACGGAGTCATTGTATCATTCATTCAGAAGAGTGGTACTACCGTGAGTCTTGAACGTACCATTTTGCACATTCCTGGAATCACCATTCACCACTAACCCTCCTACCCCGGATCCAGAGCATCACCCCAGGAGGTCACATTTTTAAATATTTATTAAAATGTAGCTTAGTTGCAGCAGGCTGAATGCAGGTTCCAACTTTACCACTTTCCTCCTGAAAACCTGTCTAGAGGTCTCCATTCCTTCATAATAAAGTCCGTACTCTTCATAAGAGTAATATGGCCTGTAATCCACCCTCCAGCCTCAACTCTGGTTTCTTTGTATCTGTCCCTATGGTGCTGCTTCTCTTTCAGTGCCTCCAGCAGGCTCAGCTCCTGGTTAAGTCTGGGCCTTGGTGTCTCATAGTCCATCTTCATGGAAAACTTTTTCCACACTCTCCACCTGGCTCACTGCCCCCTGCACTTCACGTTTCAGTTAACACTGTACTTCCTTAGGGAGAAAAATAAGTAGATCCTGAGATCTGAGGCCAGATATGTGTCTTCTTGTGTACTCCTGAATCCCCAGCAGCTAACACTGTTACTGGCCTATGTTGTTATTTGTTCATTCGTTCGTTCATTCATTCACTCATCCATTCACCTACCTATTCGACAATAATATATATTGAGCATCTCCTAAAAACTAGGCATTGCTCTAGGCATGGAAAATACAGCACATTAGATAAAGTGCCTTCCTCATGGATGCAGTAAGGTAGTCAAGACATAAGTTAATTTCAGAAAGTGACAAATGCTATCAAGAAAATAAGAATAAGAGGCTTTAATTGGAGGTGATACTTATATACTCGTAATGTAAGGAAGATAGCCATATGATGCTCTGAAGATAGAGCATTCTAGTAATTGGTAATAACGAGTGCAAAGGCCCTCGTTTGTCCTATGAGCTAAGCAGAGTCAAAGGACAAAAGCAAGCCAGTGTGTCTGGAGCAGAGCGACCAAAGTGTGGAATGATAGATCATGAGGACTGCAGTGGGCAGAGACAGTTCAAGTGGAATATTGTATGTCATGGTATGCAGTGTTTCGATTTCATGTGAATTGCTTTCAGAAGCCCTTGGAGAATTTTGAACAGATCTGATTTATGTTTTAATAAAACCACTCTTGTTATTACTTAGAGAATGAAAAATAGGGAGATAAAAGTGGAAGCAGAGAAGCTGGGAAGAAGGCAGTTATAGCAGTCCAGGCAAGAGATGGTGAGGCTTTGACTAGGGTTTAGCAATGAGAAATGATTGGGTTCAGGATCTCTTTGGGGAGATAGAATTGGCAAGACTTTCTAATAGATTGAAAGTAAAGGATGATAGAAAAAAAATCTATAAACACTATTTAATTGAATTTTGTTGTTTAGATTGAAGGATCATGCAAAAAGAAAAACTTTGGTTTTAGAACTTTGCAAAGATGTATCACTTGTAATAATTGTGTTTGTATTAATTATAAGAAAGATGTTAACGCTTAAAACTTTCAAGCACACGTTATATAAATTTTACATAAAACTTAACTAGTATACAGCTCTGCCTGTGGGAATCTCTCCAGAATCATTGGTCAATTAATATTTATTACTATTTGGTAAGAACAAAGACTCTGAAATTAAACTGTAACCTGGCTCTGTCCTTTGTAGTTTTATAAACTTAGACAAATTATATAATATCTCTTTGCTTCTTTCCTCATCCATAAAATGTAGATAGTGGCAGAAACTTTTGTCATATGTTATTGTGAGAATCTAATGAGTTGCTATATGTAAAAATCAGTTGGAACCCTGGCATATAATTAGTAGTCAAAAATGTTAATTATTTTATTACTATCTACCTTGCACAGAATTCTGGTGACTTGTAGTGAGCATATGTTTTGTGCCCTTGAAGATCAATACCTATATTTACAAAACCTTGGTACCATGAAAGGTGGTTGCTTTACCACTCTTTCTTATCATAAAAGTCACTGGTAGGAGGTCTTTTCCCAGCAGCTGCTCTAGCCTTGTCCCCTAATTCATTGGGAAGTTTCCTGCATATCCTCATTCCCCCTCCCTCTTCAACAGAGAGACAGCCCTAGAATGGAGTGGGTTGAGAAAGCAACTTAAGAATGGTGCCAAGTACATGTCTTTGGGAAGACGGAGGCTCTGTGAAACTCTTCAAAGATTAAGGCTATGAAGAAACTGGTGACACTGATTAGCCTTAACTTTACTTGCAGAAAATACCACAGTGAAAACTAGAGGGTGTATTCTTTCACCGTATTGATAGCATATGCCATGTGGTCCCATGTCAGACAAGGGCCCATGATGAAAATTATGCAGCCCAACCACCAAAACAGGATGACAAAGTAACCTTTTTGTATTTGTTTTTCCTTTTTTTTCTTACTTGAGTTCCTTTTACCTTGCACGTCATATCTCTCCCCTTAACCTCCCTCCCCAAATAACTTCTTTCCCAGTTTGACTCTGTATGTTTCTTATTCTTCATTGTGTTACTCTTTCTTTTTGATTCTGAACACAAATGCCAAGAGAATAATTCCAGTCATGGTTAAACTTTTCTCAGAAGCTGGGAAAGGGAAGAAACTCAAGCCCTGTTCCTCTCTAGTGAAAAAAAGAAGGAAAGGCAAGGAAAAAAATACATAAATTTATGATTTATTGCTGCTATAACCTATATGACCCCAAACCTAGCGGCTTAAAACAAGACACCTTTTTATAATCTTGGAAGGTGGGGCAGGAATCTGGTTCACTGTCTTTTCAAAAGGCTGCAATCTCATTGTCACCTAGGCCCAGGGCCTTAACCTGACGGCTTGATGAGGAAGGATCTGTTTTCAAGTTCGTGTAGTTGTTGGCAGAGTTGCAGTTCCTCAAGGTCTGTTTTACTGAGGGACTCAGTTAGTTCCTACTTGACTGTTGGCTTGAGGCCAACCTCCGTTTCTTGCCACGTCGGGTGTTCGCAGCATGGCAACTTGCTCCACCGAGGTCAGCAGGGAGAGATTCCGCTAAGAGGACAAAAGTCAAAACCTTGTGTATCTAATCACAGAAGTGATATCCCATCACTTGTGCCTTATTCTGTTGCTTAGAAGCCAGTCACTAGGCTAGCTTATCTATAAGGGGACCAGATTACACGAAGGTGTGAATACCAGGGACCTGGGCTCTTTGGGGACCATCTTAGAGTCTGACTGCCCCAATTAAGAATTTTTGTTCGGTCACAGAAGTGTAAGAATCTTCTAACCTGTTTTCCTTCGCTAAAGTTACTCCCACCCCATAGATCTGGCTTTCTGTGTTTACTGCACATGATATAGATGTCTGCTATGGTCTCAGTTTTTTCTCTAAGTCAGTTTCATTTCTCTGGCCAGGTTATGTACTGATTTTTCCCACCCCAGGGGAAGTTCCTCATGACGGCTTCCAGACCACATTTGCATATTCCCTCCTCTAAAGTAATATAGATCAGATTATTAATCTATATTTGGCTAAAACATGACAGTAAAATAATGTGTCTCACTCTTATTACAACTGTTTCATCTGTTTTTCTAAATGATGTTTAGAAAAACATCTAAACCCAAGTTTACCTTCCATATATCCTGGCCACCCCTGTCTCTAGGCCATTTGTCTTCTGCTTTCCCCCCTATAATCTCCACCCTTCCCTCCCTAGCTTAATCTCCCTCATGTTTAAAATAGAAATTCAAATGTTCTTGATGTGTCTTTTTCCCTTTGCAAGTTCATTAATTTCTCCCTTCTCTTAACTAAGTACAGTATTAATAATTTACACCATACAAGTTATCACTTGACTGTAAATTATTTTGAACCCGTACACAATTGTTTGAAATTTATGAGTCTCCTTTCTTCCAATAAATTCTTCGATCAATATTGCTCACTACAGTATAACCAAGGATAATTTATCTTAGTCACCACAAATGTTTAATGAAATATTGTTTCAAATACTTTCTTAGGGAAGTCATTCGTGCCTATCCTCAATGCCTAACACATGGCTGAGTGCACGCAAGGTATTCAATAAATGCTTGTTCACTAGTTCTGAGCAGCTATTAAATATTTAAGGCATGTAAATAATTTCATTAAACATCTTAAAATGGAGAAGGCAGCGCCTCCCTAGAATTTGTGTCTGCTGTAATATATGAGCCATGTGTGTGAGTTCTTAAGAGGGACCCTACATAAATTTAAGAAATACATAAAATTTATATGATGCCCAAGATTTGTTTTCCAAACACAGGAAAATAAGATTGTAAGTGGCTCAGATATAAGGTAGAAGGCTAAGTCTTTCTTTCCCATAAAAATGAAGTTGAGATACTAGTCACTCTTACTTTAAAATAATATTAATTTACATTCTAAAGCTCTTCTCTAATTTCTGGACTGTAAACTTTGCTCAAACACTGGCCCTCTGATAGAACCTTTAATGTTGAAGTATTATATTTAAAAAATGCCTTATTTACACACATTGAGATACTATTTATACCATTTTAATTTAGATCTAAAAATGTTTTAATGAACTTCCACTGATTTAGAGAAAGGCCTTTAAGCACAATAATATTTAAGAATTTTTTTCTTTCTACTATGTATTCCTGTCTCTAATTCTGCATCTGAAAAAGGGAAGTGTATTTTTCTCAAATTGGTATGTGATCATGAAAATAAGTTAAAATAGATAACTTTATTGTTCCATATGTATTCTTCCAGGAAAACTAATGAAAAATATTTATGTATAATAAGTTTTAATTAATGTTTCAATTATTTTTGGTTGTGAACAAGATACGTTTCCCTTTATCACAATTTAGTCAACCACATTGCTGATGCTGTAATCGTGGATTATTTTAGTCCATTCAGGCTGCTATAGCAAAAATACCACAAACTGGGTAGCTTATAAACAACAGAAATTTATTTCTCACATTTCTAGAGACTGAAATCCAAGATCAAGATGCCCTCAGTTTTGGCGTCTGGGGAAAGTCCACTTTCTATTTAATACAGGGTGACTTTTCTCTGTATCCTCACTGGTAGAAAGGGGTAGGGATCTGTGTGGGGGTTTCTTTTTGAGAGCACTAATTCCATCCCTAAAGGCTCTGCCTTCATCACCTAAGCATCTCCCAAAGGCCCCACCTCCTAATACCATCAATTTGGGGATTAAGAGTTCAACTATGAATCCGGGGAGCATACAGATATTCAGATTGTAGCATTGACTAAGTTAGAATGTTTATAATAAACTATACATTTGTAGATGAAAAATTTGCAACAATTTTTTATGCAGGGTTGTATTGGAAAGAAGATTTAAAAATATTTAATTTTTACTGATTTTCAAAATAGTACATGATTATTATATTAAAAGGAAAATAGAGACATTGATATATGTAGAAATGAAAAGCACTGATAGTATCACCACTCAGAGATAAATATATTAATATTTTTATACATTCTTCCCTTTTGTTATGTGTATATATATGTGTGTCTTTTTTCTACCTCCAAAAAGATTGAAATCATGGTATATCTATAGTTTTCTTTTTTGTTATTAACTTAACATTGCACTGAATTTATCATCTGACAATAGTTTTCAAAAATAAAAAGTGTGGTGGCTATATTGTAGTCTATCATATTTATGTACCACAGTTTATCGTCATTTGTAGATATTTTGATTGTTTGCCATTTTTTAAATATATATAATGAAACGTTGAACACAAGATTTTGAACGTAGCTCTAGACAGTCATCACATCATTCAACATAATAGATTTTTGCAGTGGGATCATGATCTCCTAAGACTCTTGGAGAGGGAAGTAGAAGAGGGGAAAGGGGGTCAAATACATGGTGATGGAAGGAGAACTGACTCTGAGTGGTGAGCACACAGTGCAATATATAGATGACATATTACAGAATTGTACACTTGGAAGCTGTATAATCTTACTAACCAATGTCACCGCAATGAATTCAATAAATAACTAAATAAAGTTTTATTTACAAAGGTTTAAAAAAGACTTTTGATCAACACTTTCAAAATATATTCTTAAAGGTTGTATAAATTTATACAGCTATCTACGACCAATAAATATATCTGTGCATATACACTGTGTAGTGCACAACTCACATACTGAACTGGTAACACCTGCACAGTATGAGCATATCCACCTCATTTACTGTCATTAATTTTAATTATAATCACTTTAAAAATCACTGACACTACAAAAGATGTTTCTCTTTGAGTTAAGGTTCAATTGCATTTATCAGAGACTCCAAAAAAAACAACAACAAAAATACCAAAAACCTGTGGTGCAAAGATGATAGATCATTTTTATTATTAATTAATGCTCCAGATGTAAGCAAAAGAGGTCCATGTCAGGTAGTGGGGTTCTTCTTCACAGTGTTTGTTCTCCAAAGACCCTTGCTACTGTAATTGTATTTCTGTACCACAACATTTTGCTCCCATCCACTTGGTCTAAGCACATCACCATGACCACCATATTCCAAACAGCATGATGGAGACAAGTGAAAAAAAGGAAGGGAGGCAGAGCTCTTCTTCCTATTAAGGACACAGTGTACAGTTTGCTTATAAAACTTCTGTACATATCCCACTAATCAGAACTTAGTCACTGGGCCAAACCTAATCGTTAAGAGAAATTGGAAGATATAATGTTTATTTCAACCCGTTCTGGACCCAGCCAAAAAACTAGAAACTAATTTGAGGAAAAGGAACAGTTTTAAAGGACTGTCTCACTCTGCCACACAGATAATGTTAAATTTGCAATATGTTTGATTACTAGTGAGGTTGACATTTTTTTTTGCACATTTATGTAGTTTGTTTTGTGAATTACACATTAGTGCCCTGTGCTAATTTTTTTCCCACAGTATTCATTTTTAAAAGAGTTAAAGGCTTATAAATTAGTTATAGGCTTTATAAATTATCACCTACCACATTCAAATATTTTTATGTTTTTGATTTATTGGAATTTTACAGGTTATGTGGTCAAGCACATAACATTTTTATTATTCTTCTACTTACAAAGTTTCCCATTCCCCTAGATCAGTTACATTCATCAATATTTCATTTAGGATTTTTAAAAATTTTAACTTTTACTTGTAATTCTTTTATCTGTAAGAGTGTTTTTGTTTGCTTTTGTTTTTTGAATATACTAAAAAGAAATATCCAACTTGAGGTTTCTTTTTAAGTTATTAGTTACTTTTCTTTACTAATTTTAAAGATGATTTATCTATTTGACATTATATGGAAATTTTTTAAAAATTTTGCTATGTTTATGCAGTTTAGCATCTTTTTAAAGATTATCAGTTCTATTTTGTTGCTCTTTCCAGAACTGATGTTCAGCCAGGATATATGAGTATGGAGTATTCTAGTAAGGTCTATTCTGAATGTTTGGAGTGACTACTTGTGAAACATTTTGACTATCACTGTTTAGTTTGTAGTTTAGTTTTTTTGCTAATCTCATACTCTGTAGTTTTTCTACCTTAATGGAATAATAAATACATAGTTAGCAATTGACACTTCAAACATTTTCTTAGCTATTGTTTGTCCTCCTAGCTTTGTTTGGTCAGATTTTTAAACAGCTAATTTACTTTCGGTTGGGATTATGTAAAAACATCAGGCTAACTTTGGGAGAGTTGCTTGACTTGTAATAGTCTACCTTTTTATTTATGGGCGTGGGTCTATTTTCTATTCAAGTCTTCTTCAGTGTCTTATTAAAATCTCATAGTCATTTAAATGTAAATCAATAATATCTTTGTAGTAAATTTTAATATTTTAAATTTTTATTACTTTTGGGAATCAAATCATTCTTTCAATATAACACTAACAGGAAATGCTATTGGTTATTCACATATCCATCTTTTACACGACACTTTACTGAAATATTCTATTAATTGAAATAGTTTCTCCATCAATTACCTTGATTACACATTCTGTCTTTTTCTTTAAAGAAACTTGATCTCTTATTTCTGTTACATGCTTTGAAACATTGGCCAAAACTCTCAAAAAGGTGATAAATAATTATGGTAATTGCCATCCTCCAACTTTTGTTCCTAATATTAATGAAAATCCCTCTAATATTTCACAGATTGCTCAGTGCTAACTCCAGAGTTCCAATTCAGTAGATTTGGTAGGTATACAAAGGTAGTGAAAAGGAACTAGATAATTTGGAAATAAAAAAATCCATTGAATTGAAATCATTCTATTTCAATGACTAGTGTTTATAAATCTAAGAATAAAAATGTTTTTGCAATTTTTGGAGCAAAGGTCTCTATTTTCCCTTCAACAAAAACCTTGAAAGTTTTCAAAAGAATTTCATTTGACAGTGCAAAGTCAAGAAGAGTAAGACGTTTTGATAAGCTGTATTAAAAATTAAAAAAATGTATTAAACATTTGGAATTAGAATTTACAAGGTAGATATGTTCCAGGTTCATGAAAGTTGATGAGCAGTTAGTTTCACTCAAAGGATGTTGTGCATTTCATGTGTATATATATATATATATATATATATATATATATATATATATATATATGTATATATGTATGTATTCTTCAAAACAAGGGAAATATGGTATGAAAATCATTTTTTTATGTTTAAATTGGTAAGTATTCTAATAAAATTATTTTGAATGATCCTCTTATTCTTACTCTTAAAAATTAGTCATATAACGATTTAAAATGTAAAAAATAAAAATGTCCTTGACTATCTTTTCTGATTATATTAAGAGTTCTAAAATATTTTCATCATTCAGCTTTGATGAGCGAGAATACAACTATCTCAGTCTTAAATGTATGAATGTTTTTCAAATATAGTGTTCACAGATCACTCTATACATTCCAAAGCATCATTTTAAGTTGGTGTTCTACCAATTAAATTTAGTCAACAAGAGCTAAATGTATTAAAGCTAACACTAAAATGTAATTGTTTTAAATTGCTATACACATTGAAGGAAAAAACTAAAGTATAAATTTTAAATCAAGACTGTTGAAGAAGTTTTGGCTACACTTGTTTTCTTTCTTTTTTTTTAACAAAAGATTTTTTAAAGTAAAATACAGCTAACATACAAATATTATATTATGTTAATTAATTAAAATACAGCTAACATACAATATTATATTATATATTATATTATAGCTTCAGTTGTACATCATAGCTATTCAACAGTACCCACCTAGCACTATACATACTTATTACCACATTATTGATTTTATTCCCTATGCTAAAGTGATCACCATAAGTCCAGCAACCATTTGTCACTGTACCACGCTATCACAGTATTATTGATCTTCCCCCCCTTTTTTAAATTTTCAATTAGAATTGACATTTAGTATTAATTTATATTAGTTTTAATTGTATAGCATAGTGGTTAGACATTTATATAATTTAGGCAGTGATCCCCTAACTAGTACCACCTGGCACTATACATAGTTTTTTGTTTGTTTGTTTTTGTTTTTTACCAATTACTGATTATATTTCCTATACTTTACATCTCCATGACTATTTTGTAGCTACCAATTTGTATTTCTCAATACCTTCACCTTTTTCACCCCGCCTCCAACCCCATTTCCATCTATCACCCTGATAGATCTAGCACCATACATATTTATTACAATACTATTGACTGTATTCCTTATGTTATACCCTACATCCCCATGACTCCTGTGTAACAACCAATTTGTACTTCTTAATCCCTTCCCCTTTTCACAAATCCCTAACCCCGTCCCATCTTAAAGAAGTCCTTCTAGGATTCCTTGTAATACTGGTTTGGTGGTAATGAACTCCTATAGCTTTTTCTTGTCTGGGAAGCTCCTCATTTGTCCTTCAATTCTAAATGCTAGCTTTGCTGGGTAGAGTAATCTTGGTTGTAGGTCCTTGTTTTTCATCACTTAGAATATTTCCTGCCAATCCCTTCTGACCTGCAAAGTTTCTGTTGAGAAATCAGCTGACTTTTTATGGGGGCTCCCTTGTAGGTAATTAACTGCTTTTCTCTTGCTCCTTTTAAGATGCTCTCTTTGTCTTTTATGTTTGTCATTTTAATTGTAATATGTCTTGGTGTTGGCCTCTTTGGGTTTATCTTGTTTGGGACTCTCTGTGCTTCCTGGGCTTGTATATTTTATTTCCTTCACTAGGTTAGGGAAGTTTTCTGTCATTATTTCTTCAAATAGGTTTTCAATTCCTTGATCTCTCTCTTCTCCTTCTGGTACCCCTATAATGAGAATGTTGGTACACTTGATGTTGTCCCAGAGGCCCCTTAAACTCTCCTCATTTTTTTGGATTCTTTTTTCTTTTTGCTGTTCTGGTTGGGTGATTTCTGCTACCTTATTTTCTGCATCACTGGTTCTGTCCTCTGCTTTATCTAATCTGTTGATTCCTTGTAATATATTCTTCATTTCTGTTACTGTATTCTTTATTTCTGACTGGTTCTTTTTCATGTTTTCTATCTGCTTTTTATGTTTCCTATCTCTCTGTTAAAGTTCTCCCTGAGATCAGAGAGCATCCTTATAACCAGTGTTTGAAACTCTGTGTCTGGTAGGTTGCTCGTCTCCATTTTGTTTATTTCTTTTCCTGGAGCTTTGTTTTGTTCTTTTATTTGAGACATGTTTCTTTGTCTCCCCATTTTGGCTGCCTCCCTGTGTTTGTTCCTATGTATTAGGTAGGGTTGCTATGTCTTCTGGTCTTAGTAGAGTGGCCTTATGTAGTTGATGTGCAGTGGGGTTCAGTGGCGCAGTCTTTCTGGTCACCTGAGCCATGCACTCTAAGTGTGTCCCTTGTGTGGGTTGTGTTTGCCCTCCTCTTGTAGTTGAGCCTTGGTTGATAATTGTTCATCAATGGGAAGGACTGACCCTTGGGCTCACTGGTTGTGAGGACTGGCCTTGATTACAGTGGAAGAGTTGTTGTGCAGGGTCTGATCCTACAGAGCAAGATCTGCCTCAGCAGGCTCTGGTGCCTGCCCCATCTGCCCCGTGGGTGTGTTGTGCTTAAAGGCAGCTGAGTGATGCTCCAGCTCGTTTTGAAGCTGGCCACTAGAGATGCCAGCCCCAGGACCATCTTGGAGGGGATCCACTATAGGTCGAGTTCATCCATAACCCTCCCCCACTCGGGGCTACCTGGCAGGAGCCACAAAGAAATCCACAGATGGCTGCCACCTGTGCTGTGCTTAGATGCCCCTTTAGAGGCCAAGCCATGAACTAAGGCCAACTGCTGCTAGTGCCAGCTTAGGGCTGCTCAGCCAGAGGTATAAGACACGCTCAAGACAGATGCTGCTTGTCTGGGTTCCAAAAACCTTTGAGAGACCCTAGGAAAGTCTGCAGCTTGAGCTAAGGCTGGCGGTTTGTACAAAGAAGCCACTGGAGGCAGCTTAGGTGTGCCTGAAAGTTGGGTGAGGCAAGGTCTTGAATTGCCAGGGCATAGTGAATAAATGGCGGAGACTCAGATATGGTGCTGTCTACATCCGCATGCTGGGAAGGGAGAGGGACCAACAAAGAAACAATAGTGTCATGCAGGGTCTCTGGTCCTGCTTCCCGCACAAGAACACAGGATATGGTGAGGCTGAAAAGGAACACCAACGGAGATATAGATAGGGGGTTCATACCACTATATTCTCGCTGGTAGCTGGGTTGGAGACACAGGAAGCAGGAGCTACATGATGCACAATCCACTTTCCAGTTCTCTGTCAACCAACCAACCCCCTAGCATAGCCATGGCACTCATATTAGTGGCTAATGGCTAGCTGGTAACAACTGATGGCCAACTAGTCACAGCTGATGACCATCTCCTACCCAAGCCAGCACCTTTTCAACTGAGGCCGAGAGCCTGGAAACTGCTCTCTGGGACTCTGTTTCCACAAATGGCCTCCGCCAGCTCCTGCATCCAGGAAAAAGCTGCCTCTCCCGCCCTCATTCCCAAGCCAGACAACTCAGTTCCCCACTATGTGTCCCTGCCACCTTTCCTGCTGTTGCCTTGGTGCTGGAGCTCAGAGTGACTGATTCAGTTGGTGGGTAAGTCTGTGCACGGTCCCTTTAAGAGGAGCACCTGGGAGTGCAGCTGCCCTCAGTCTCACTCAATCTCCGCTGGTTTTCACAACCAAAAATTACGGGACTTCTCTCCCTGGCACTGGAATCCTGGCCTGGGGTGGAGCTGAGACCTCTTACTCCTCTGTGGGGTGGTGGGGACCCCCACAGTCGAAATATTCCTCCCAATCTTTAATGGTCACACAGCGGTGTGGGACCAGCCCGTTCCGGGTCTCTGCTCCTCCTACCAGTCTGGAGGTGGCTTCTTCTGTATATCCTTAGTTGTAGAGCTTTAGTTCATCAAGATTTTAGGTGAGTCTCAATGATGGTTGTTTTATAGTTTAGTTGTAATTTTGATGTGGTCATGAGAGAAGGTAAGCACAGCGTTTACCTACTTGGTATTCTCTTATGCCATCTTGGTATTCTCCTACGCTTGTTATCTTGATGAAATAAAATATGTGGTTATCTCAGAAAAAATGTACATTTTATTAAATGAAAATATGCCAGAACATAGGAATTACTTTCTTTAACTTTAATATACTTACTTTAAACAAACACTAAAACAGGAGATGGTATCTTATAATTATTAATCATTTATAACTTCTTATTCTAAGAAACTTAGAAATCAGTAGTTTTATTGATATAGATGTATACAAAAAAACCTTGTGTGATTTTTGCTCTTTATTATTCCTTTTTCATCAATATTAGACATAGTAGGAATTTATGTATGTCATCATATGTAGACATATAGGTAATAAATTATTGATTTGTTATTGAGTGAATCACCAATGACCAAAACGTGAAATAAATATTGATATATCTTGGAAGTATCTTTTTGTACTTAAATTTGCACATGGATGTCTCTGATTTTGACTTTTTACAAAATTAAGCCAACTGAATCCTATTCATGATGAATAAAAACACTGCATTTTCCTAATCCTCACTTCTCCACAATTCCTGACTTCAGTGCAGACCATATTTGGAATAGATTGCTTTCTTTTAAATTACAGCATGATTATCTTTTTAAATATGTTACTTCTGTTTTAATGGGCTTTTCTGCATACTGTGCAAATAGAGCAAGTGTATTGTCAGTGAAGCAAATACAATATGTCATTGTCAGGGGACTTTAGATGAAGCTTCAATTTATTTTCCAGATATTTTGCCATTTAAATTGAGGAATGGGGAGGGTGGAAAAAAATTATTCAGTGCTACAGCTCTTACGATACTTTGTTCCAGGATATAATCAGTTCTTTAAAAAATGTGTGCTACAACTATTAGCAATAGTTCTGCTGTTCATGACAGGAACTCTGAAGATTTGATAAGAATAGTCAAAGAAACTTGAACAATGATTCAACTCTTCTAGTGATTTTCGGCAAACTGGATTCAATGAAGTACAATGAATACTTCTTCAACTGGTCTTACAAAGCCTTCACAGGATATGGACATGGCTGAAAACAACTGAATTTCACAAAATCTCTGATTGTTCCTTTTGGCTGAGGACCATAACCAGTAGTCAGTATTTAGCTATGACGTATGAAGAGTTACCTGCTTTCAGCTGGAGATAACAGGGAAAAGCTGGGAATGTTAGGAAATAAGTTCTAAACAAGGAGTATTTTAGCATTAATGATGTGTAAATATTATCAGAGTGGAAATTTGGAGACTGATAAGGTTGTTTACTGGAACACTTTCAAGTCAACCATGAGGGGTATAGTGTAGTTGTAGTGTAGTTGTGAAGATCAAGTGTTTTGAATCTCACTGATTTGGGGGTGAATCTCATGTAGCCTCTCTAGATCCCAGATCACTTTTCTGTGAATTAGGAATTATTTAGAAATGTTATCTACTTCTGCCTCTTAGACTTGTGAAAGTTGAGATGATAGATATTGGATGTGTGTGTGTGTGTGTGTGTGTGTGTGTGAGAGAGAGAGAGAGAGAGAGAGAGAGAGAGAGAGAGAGAGAGAGAGATTAGAAAAGTCTGGATCATGATAACACCAAACAAATGGTATTTCTTTATCTTTTTCATCATCATCATTATCATCATCAACTTCATACAGTCATAATGGAGCTGAATATGGTGGCCAGGCATATTTTTGTTTTTTAACATAGTGATTGACGATACATAAGCTAATACAATATTCTAAATTAACTATATCTAGAGTCTACTCTTCCAGAGCCTTTCATTTTTTATACTACTTTAGATTGCAGATGATTCAGGCCTCAGTTGTGTGCTGAGGCATTTGTTATTAATATACGGTTTGCAAGGACATTTTGATTATAATCTATAAACTATGGAAATACCCTTCTTCCTTGTGTTCATACAAATAAGGGAGAGGGATCTGTTTGGAAAGAGGGAGCAGGGAAAGAAGAAGGGATGGAAGTCCATGCAGGTATTGAATAACTGAAGGGGTTCTCCTAGATGCTGAAGAGGTAGGCGAGTACCACAGGCATAGGGAGCGCGCTGAGTTTAGGAGGCGTGAAGCTTGTTTACTAAGAAACGGCCCAGCAATATGATCTAAGGGAAAGACTGTGTTAGAAAGCGAGGGAGATAAGGACTCTTAACATTTTACAAATATATATATGACTTTGCATTTTATATTAATGTTACGCGGAAACCACTCTTCCTTCCATTAGGTGAGTTTTCTCATGCCACATCCAAAGACAGCCTGAATCAAAGAGTGAGTCCTGGTTTAGTTACTTTAATTCTAGCCATTAATCATGCTGTAGTCTTTGAAAGTGGATGTTCTAAAAACATAAAAACTGAATTCTCTAAATGTAGCTAAGATGTACCTGATGGTTTTTTCACTTATATCTCCACTTTTTAAATTAAATATAGCTTGTCTTCAAAATAAACATTAACAGCATTTTTCTTTCTGTGGTCATAGTGTTTTATTTGCCCAGAATTCTCCTGAACTGATTCGTATTAGATTGACTAAGATACATAACCTACAACAAACAATATTGTATTTGAAATTGTGAATTCAGAAAGGTGAATGGTGGGAAAACTAATTTCAGGCAAAAGTTTCTTTTAACAAATAGATGAAGCTATCACAAAATGAAACAAATTACATCTTTGTGTTTGTTCTTTCCCAATGCTTGTATTTGAAAAGTATTATTGCTGTAGCAATTGATTTTCTTGTATTCTAAAATAACAAAGTATTTTTTTTTTTATGTTTTCAGGTAACCTAAAAAAAAGGTGATTTATTTTCTGCTAAGTCTTGTTAGCAATCGATGGTAACGAGGACTGTAAAAGTGCCTTAGAGAATGCTTAATTATCTGCTTGAGATACTCTCGGAACAACCCCCCCAAAAAAGTACATAAAAAAGGAAAAAGTTAATTAACTTGTTCTAAGAACTGTATCCACCAAATTAAACTATAACTGACTTGTAGTTATCCCATGTCGTAACCCTTAAGATATTTAAGTATATAAGAGTGAATCATTTTTTAGCAATAGAAATAAAGTAAGTAATAGAAAAGTAATGAAGAACCACACAGTAGACTATGTGGGTTTATCCTCAAATGGCTTCTAATTCGATCATTCCTCTTTATGGTCTTCTCAATTTTCTCATCCTTTAAAGATAGCCGGTTCACTCAGAATAACCCAGAAACACACAAAGAAGGTCTCTGATGTTGTAAAAATACTAAGGGTTCTTTGTATGTCTGAAATCACCAGGGACTGGGAATCCCTGAACAAGCGGTTTTATTTAATTTCCCAGGGGAGTACAGCCGTTCCAGTCAAGGAAGAACTTAGCCTAAGAGCGCTTTTATCACTGGGAGGAACTTCAAGAAATAGGGAAATTATTTCCTGACAACTAGACAATCGTTTTAATGAACTACTTCTATGTTAAAGGCGAGGACAGTAGCACGATTTTAGATTTGGGACCCAGAAAACCCTCTGTGGTATTGATGTGACCTAAGGGCTTATGTATCAAATTAATCTGACCAAAATTGTACATTAGCACGACATTTGATGTCTGTCATAACCTTGCACCTGATCATTTTTCATGCTGTCTTTGATCTCTCTTGAGGGCTGTGTCAAGGGAAACAGTGTATCTGAAGTAGAATGCACTGTTGAAGAGAGACTGCATCCCAGTTTAAAGTCCTTAGCCTGGACCATGTGAAGTGAATTTTGAATATAGATTGCATATTTGCTCCAAACACTTGCTTATCTCTCAATCTGAGTATGCAGTAATGAGTCTAAAAACGGGAGGTCATTTTCTCCCTTGGAATCTGACTTATTTACAAAATCGCCGTACATTTCATACCACCTCAGTCCTATTGATCCCCAAGCAGTGCTCTCATATTTGATCAGCACTCAGCAGTGTCCAATCATTATACCCGAGCCCTGATGGGTCCTCTAGAGACTTGGAACATTCTCAACCAGGAAACGAAATCTGTCTCATTCTGAATCATGTGACAGCCCACTAACCACTCAGAGCAGTTTGTTGTCCTCTCAATCCCAAATGGAATAATCCTTAATTAATTACTTTGACAGAGCATTGTATGTTTGTGAAAGTTTAACAGATGCAGTGGCCCCTTAAAAGTCATTTAACTATTTTTGGCACCGCTTTACTCAAATAAAGTTTTAACGATTTCAGTCCATACAACTGAAAAGTGTAGGGTCGTCAAAGGGCATTTCCTGATAAATTTCAAATCACAAGTTTGATTGCCATCGCTGAGCAGAAATATCAATTCCTTCTAACGACTCAGATTATTGACAATCTTTTGGTAGGTAGTGGGAAGGAAAAGGGATGATCAGCTCACAGAATTTGTTTAAGAAAGGGGAAAAATTAGGTTCATCAGTTGTGGGAAATGTCCCACTGTGGTTGGGGGTGTTGATAATGGGGGCGGTTATGCATGTGTGGGGGCTGGTGATATATGGGAACTCTCTGTTCCTTCCTCTCAATTTTGCTGCTCTGAGAAAATAAAGTGTATAAAAAGCCAAATGACGAAGTAGTTACAGATATTAGTAAAATACAGTCTCATGTATCCATCTTTTAAATTACTAGGAAAAAATACAGGTAAAGTTACAGCAAATATAGTCTTCACTGATTTGAGTAACTTTACTTACATTTTATAGTGATTTCTTTAGCCATATAGCTAATGAAGCCATTTTTAAAAGCTCTGTTAGAAATGGAAATCTAGATATCTGTTATGCTGTTTCTTTGTTATATGATGGGGATTTTTTTTCTAAGCAAGTCCCACATTTCTGAGTTATTACTTTAAATGTCGTTTGACATTAAATTTAATTAATCGGATTAAGAGGAGTTAAAAAAAACTTCCTTGGCAGAAATATCTGTAACTTCTCCCTTTTGTGGTTTTTGAAACTAAGTCTTTAATGAATATGAAAGTCAAGTAAGGACATGGAATCAGTCCCTTAATATTTTGTCAGCCTTTTGTGTCTTTGATTTTCAGCCTTCAGTCCATGCATCCAACATATTTTTATTTATTTTTTGTTTGTTTGCCATTTCTCTCAGTATTGCTTAGTTTTCTTTTTTGATTAAATTTATTGGGGTGACAATAGTTAATAAAATTACATAGGTTTCAAGGGTACAGTTCTACAATACATCATCTATATATCACACTCTGTGTTCACCACCCAGAGTCAGTTCTCTTTCCATCACCATATTTTGACCCCCTTTCCTCTTCTACCATCTCCCTCCCGCCTTACCCTCTGGTAACCACTAAATTTGGTTAGTTTATTTTTTTTGAGTTTTTGTTTATTTTTCTTGTTCCTTTGTTACTTTCAGTTTTATATCCCACATATGAGTGAAGTCATATGGTTCTTGAATTTTTCTGCCTGACTTATTTCGCTTAGCATAGTAATCTCAAGATCCATCCACCAATATATTTTTATTGAAGACTCACCTAGTGTGGGAGTTTGTGCTGAGTCCTGGGGATACAGATATATAGCCTATGTAAGCTGGATGCCGAGCATAACAGGTGAGTAAGAGAAGATCTAGTGAAGGAAATGCATGTAAAATAAATAATTAGAGCCTGGATAAGTACTCTGTTAGAGATTCATGTTGACATTATACGGGAAGAGCTTTACTCTTCTTAAGAAAGTCAGAGAAGGACTCTGGGTGGTGAGCACACAATATGATATATAGATGATGTATCATAGAAATGTACACTTGAAACCTACATAATTTTACTAACCATTGTCACCCCAATACATTTAATAATTTAAAGAAGTCAGAGAAGTTGTCCTTCAGCAAGTGTCATTTGAACTGAGTCTCAAAATCAAGCAGGATTTTGACCCTGTAACTACTGAGTTATGAATGTCTCAACTTCATTTCTTCTCATTTTTTATTCATTCAGCAGTACTTCTGAGTGATACGAGATGTAAAAGAAATTTTATAGGATGGTGGGGGTGCTACCGAGGTAGGTCAATCAGGGACTCTGCTTTCAAATTTCATGAGGTGAGAGAGAGAGAATGATGAAACAAGAAAGAAAGTGATGGGTAACATGTGGGATGAGAATGCAAATGTTGGGTACTCTGCTTTCCTGGGATGTTATCAGGGGCAGTGACACTGGAGCCAGAAATGTGACCACAAGCTTTTCAGCCCTGAGTAGGTCTTCTGGGTAGTAAGCGTGTTCTGCTTTATGAAAACCAGAATTTACCTCAAGGTAAAGACCCAATGATGTGTAATTTGAGGACAATTTTAGGAAAGGATCACGTCTTCCCCATGTCTCTGCCCCTACACCTAACTAACATAGCTAATGAAAGAAAAGACATCATGATCAAGTCATTTCTTTACACAATCTCAAACCCTACCTAAAAGAAATTACTACTGGATTTAGGCTAGGATTTTGAAAAATCTCTTTTGAAAAGCATGAGTCCTGGGTATTTGGTAATTAAAAGGTTTCATGATGACTAAATTTGGGAAGCATTCAGTCTATAGGTCTCTCTTGAAAATTAACTATACACATGTGTATTAAGGAGCTTAGAAGTCCTGTGGTTAAAAAAAAATAAGTGAGCTGATTTTCAAACACGTCTCTCTTCTCCAATTTTGACAGAACATCAATTAACACAGAAGAGCTCTGAAATACATAAAGTATTCTTATGCATCAAGGGAGGCTCCTTTCTCAATAGCAGACCTTATCCAGGAGAGTGCTTGAAGACAGAGCTCTGAGCAGTAGAGGCAGGGATGGAGGATGGGGACAGAGAGAAAGAGAGGATGAGAAGAAAAGGGGATGAAAATAAAGGGGAGATTTCTGATAAACGGACAGTTTTCCCGGCATCCCTAATACCTCTAACTACTGGGGTAAGATAATTCAGGCTCTGAAATTCTACACTAGGGTTTGCTGTCCTTTGTGGCCACCTTCAGGTATTGGAAGTGTGAGGACTTCACCGAACCTCAGGGCTTGGCTTCCTGCTGGTTAAAGGCAATTTCTCCTGGGGGCCTAATAACTAGTTTCTGATTCACAGCAACATCAGAGTCTGACAACTAAAGGTTACCAACATGATAAAATCTCTCCAATACAAGCTTTCTTTATTCATACCCTTACCCAAAGCCACCTACTTACGGAGTTATGATGTGAGGGGCCTGGGGATTAGATTTCCGGCAAATGGATCATATAAAAAATAAAAATAGTCAACTTAAGCAGACATATAAAATCAAAAATAATTTTAATACCTTATAAACTCCACTGAAAGGGAGTTGTTGCTAAAATTAACTATGCTAAGTTCTAATTAGTTGTGTCCATGTATGGTAAGCACATACAAGTGGCCCAAAGATAAAGTTCACCTGTTTTAACCCCCTTAAAATGCTTAAAAATCAATATGCATTGTTATTAAAAAAATTACAAAGCAATATCTATCCATTAGAAATGTTGAAAGTAAAAAAATGTTTAAAATATTAAAATCACCTTTCAGGTGATAAATAATGATATTTTGATGTGTAGCATTTCAGGAGTTTTTCTAAGATACGCATCTAAGCCAACAGTTTTTAAAACTTTATGCCATACTTCAAAACTGTTCTGTAGGTCTTCTTTATTCAAAAATGTAACAATATTACTTTCGCTAGCCATCAAATGTTCTACATAGTATATGCCCTTATGTGAATATACTGTAATTCTTTAACATATGTAATCATCCTCTGTTTTATTCCCAATATTTTTATATCATAATGAAACATCAAAATAAATATTCTCAGATGTAAATTTTTTTGCCTGCCTTTAATTTTTTTCTTCAAATTAAATTCCTAAATGCAAATTGCTGGCCCAGAGTATATGAACATTTTTTAAAAATTTATTGGGGTGACAATGGTTAGTACAATTACATAGGTTTCAAGTGTGCAATTCTGTAATACATCATGTATATACCACATTTTGTGCTCACCAACCAGAGTCAGTTCTCTTTCCATCACCATATATTTGACCCTCTTTACCCTCTTCTACCGCCCTACTCCCTCCTTACCCTCTGGTAACCAGTAAGCTGGTGTCTGTCTGTATGAGTTTTTGTTTCCTTGCTTGTTTGTCTTGTTCCTTTGTTGCTTTCAGTTTTGTATCCCACATATGAGTGAAGTCATATGGTTCTCAACTTTTTCTGTCTGACTTATTTTTACTTCACTTAGCATAATAATCTCAAGATCCATCCACGTTGTCGCAAATGGCAGCATTTCATCTATTCTTACCACCGAACAGTATTCCATTGTGTATATATACCACATCTTCTTTATCCAATCATCTGAACCTTTAAAAACTATAATGTAACAGATTGTCAAATTGCCCTTCAGATATTATGCATCTCACAGGTCCACAAGAGAGTGTGTGAAAGAGCCATCCTCACTAATAAAGGGAGATTTTTAAAGTGCCAAAGAATTCTTTAAAAGAATGCTCATATTTTACCCCAAATCTTATCAGCTATATTCTATTTAAGGCAATCAGGTGATGTTTTTCTTGCTTTTGAGTGGAGTTGAATTCAGCACCGAGAATTTTACAATGAGGTATTTTCTGAGAAAAGTCTAAACTATACAGATATCTTTTATTTATTTCAGTGGTATTTGATATGGAGATTTTGAATGAGACACAATAAAGCCAATAAATTCCTTCTTGTCAGATTAAGATTATAAAATAGCTGCGAGCACCAGCTTAATGAATGCAGACATTTTACTTAACTATCAGTAGATTCCAATCTTCATTCTTTTTGTTATTAGTTGCTAAATACACAATAAAGCAATTATATTAACACATGGAAATTAGAGACAGTCTTTTTCAGAAATCTTAGTTATGTTTATTAATTAGGAGTTCTCCTGTATTTACTAATTTCCTAAAATAATAATGATATAAATGCTAAATAGTTTTTCATACAAATAGTATAGAATCAGAAATCTACCTTGTTGTGGAGTGAATGGTGATGTCACAGGCTACTGAACAGATGTCATTTGACTTGGCAGTTAGCATGTTTCATGTTTCTCAAAAGTACCAGACTTTGCACAAACGAAGTAAGGAATTAAGATCCCTACAAAGTGAAAAAATAATGTAATTTTGATGTGTGGGACACACTATGAAGAGGGCTTCTCATTAAAATGAATTAATAATTATATTTTAATCTAAATAAGATGTGCCAAAGTAAATGAGAAATTGTCTTAGATGTTTCAATATGTAGTTTTTCTAATCACTTTATTTCATTTCATGAGGTTAAAATAGAGGCAAATGAGCTAGCAAGGAGAGATGTATGATTACAAATTGCTATTAGTAGATGTGAAATTTTCAAAATTATTAGTATGGACAAAAGTAGAATAGCTTTCTTTTGGAATAAAGAGGCCAAAAGCATATGAGAAACCATAGGACTTTCATGGCCTATAATATCACACAGAATAACCACTAGAACAAGAAAATGGTATGACTAAGTTACCTGAACTTCCCTCAAGGAATCATCATAAAATTTCTCCTGAGTGGAAACAAAGCTTGAACACTCTCAGTTAAAAGGAAGAGAAGTCAAATTTGCTTTGCAAAATAAGTGCCCCCAGGCTTACAGCTATATACAGATAGCACAATATTGAGATGTTTTATTTACCCACAGTGTCCCCTTCAACTGTGAATGTGGACATCCTGAAGCATTAGCTGGTAACTAGGCAGTGCTTCTCTGTCACTTCTAGCAAGGGCTTAAAATGACTGCAGATGCTGCAGGGTCGAGTTCTCCTGTGCTCCTATGCACGGAAGGGTCTGTGACTTCTAAGTTACGACAGCAGTTAAGACGTTTTGGAAGTCCTTGGGTAATGTTTAATATGTGTGAACTTAGAAATATGTGATGGCAAAAACGATTGCCATGGTGAGTATTAATATATGTAGAAAGCTGGAAGGGACTCTAATGTCTTAAGTGTTGAACTTAGGTAATTATATGATGCTCCATCTTCCCAATGGAATCAATGTAGTTATTTAAATTGAAGTTTAGGAAAGCTTTATGATAGTTTGGGAAACCACCATAAAAGAAGTAAATTGTCAATTATGTAAAAACCTAAAAATAACTCTAAAAGCTACATATGTTTAAAAACACAAAACAAGCCTGAAAGAAAACACAGTGGAGGTTTAACAGTACTTGGTTTACTCAGCTTGGAACTTGAGTCATTTTTTTTTTATTGTTCTATACTTCTAATTTTCCAAAATTTCTCTAATAAACATGTTAATTATTTTTATAATATAAAACTGCCTTTTTCGAAAATATATAGTGGGTCCCATGGGCAGGTGTGTGGCAGAGGGAATTCGGTGTGTCTTACAGGAGAAGTGGCTGTACCTTTTTTCTGCTGCTGTTATCCGTGCTTCCCTGCCCTCCCTTCCTTTCAGCCCCTTTCTCTGTGCTTCTCTCAGCAAGTTTCCCATTTTTCTTGTACAGATGCTCCTTGACTTACAATGGGGTTATGTCTCAATAGCCCCAGCATAAGTGGAAAATATTGTAACTGGGAATGCATTTAATACACCTAACCTATGGAACATCATCGCTTAGCCTCACCTATCTTAAACATGCTCAGAACACTTCTGTTCGCCTATAGTTAGGCAGTTATCCTGAATTTCTTCTCAAGAGTAATTGCCTTACTCTTCTTCGCACCAGAAGCAGGGGACACAGGTAAGCATTTTGTAGACATGATGGGATGTGAAAACAGAGAACACAATATGCAGAAATCACTGGCCAAGCTGTGCACGGTAGAGTATCGGTTGTTTACTGTGATCCCGTAGCTGGCTGGGAGCTGTAGGCGCTGCTGCTACCAGAATCACGAGAGAGGGTCACCCGCACACCATTGATCCTGGAAAAGATCGAATTTAAAATATGAAGTACGGTTTCTGCTGAATGTGTTTTGCTTCCACACCATCATAAAGTCAAAAAATTGTTAAGTCGAACTTTAGTAATAAGTCAGGGACCATATGTCTATCCACAGGAGAAGGTCTTATCCTTATTTGGAGGAAATAATAAAATCAATTTTTGTTTTCTCTTCCTTTAACTATACTTTGTATGGGGAACCAGTATGTTAAAATCAAATGCAAGCTATTCACAAACAGAGTAACATTCACGTTTTATGGCCGATTACAATTGCTATGAGCCCCCATATCCCCGTCTCTGTGGCTCATGGAGACACTAGTGAGTCTCTTAGCTCACAGATCAGTGTCTCACTCAGAATCACTTGAGGTCACCTACCGTATTATTATGTCTCCCTGGCTCCCACTTACCAAAGGTACTTTTGAGGCCCGTGTCAGAAAGGCCACCATGAAAATGCCAGTATTTGTGTTCAAGAGTACTGATCTCCCCACGGTGTTGATCCTTGGGTTCCAGAGCAGTGCTGGGGTTGGGGAACGAAAGGCCAGTGTGACAGAGGATAGACAGTAAGCAGGTTGAGACTGGAGACGTTGGCAAGGCCAGCATCTCCACGGCTAAGTTAATTAAAGATGTTAGGCTTTTTCCCAGAGTCACTAGATAGTTCTTGAAAGATTTTAAGGAGGAGCATGTGATGCGATCTGTTGTGAAAAGGAAAGGATGATCTTGGCTCTGGTACACATTTGCACAGCTGGTGGCCCGTGTACCAGGGGGAGAGCCCAGATATGGATATAAAATATGGACTCTTTCCACAACTGCAAAGAAGGCTCTGTTAAGTATGACTGTAGTTCACAGCCTGTAAGGGGGGTGCCACATTTTAGGAGACTGTTCGGAAAATTCCCATGTAGCTCCAACTTCTCTCTTAGTAAAATTTTCATCCCAGCCAGCCCATGCTTCTCAGTTCTTAAAAAGATCAACTTAGCAGGTGTTTGAGCCTAGAAGCAAGAAAGCAAATTAAAAATACCAGCATCATTTTGGCTAACGAGTAGATTTCCTTCAAGTGTCTCTGCACTTGAGCGTTCATCATGAGCAAAAAAATGTCTCCAGCATGCAGATTGTTCCCAGAGTTAACTCTGGGTGTCAGACTTGGCAGTGTCAGTACTCCATCCAGCCTCGTGCAGAATCATTAACATTCGTACTTAGCCACATGGATTCAAACGCTGAGTGTTCTGAACATTTGCAGGCAGATGTTACCAAAGATGTTCGTTTTTCACAGTTTCCTCAGTTCATTTGCAGAGAACAGCCTTTGCCTCGAACATGAGGTGCAGTCAGCACAGAAGCATTTTTGTTTGTTTGTTTGCCGTTAAGTTGTGAGCATGCGGGTGTATTAGGGAAGCATTTTACTTCACTGCATTGAATTAACTGTTGTCCCAATAATGATTTATTGTTGTTGGGTTCCTTATCTGTTGGGAAGCGGATAGAAATATGAAGATAAATACTTTTTTGCTTGCATTTGGATGTTGATTTTAATGAAAAGATATTCAGGTTCAACTTTTTCATTGAATTCTGTCTTCTTGGTAACCAACATTGGATGCTCTGCCCTTCCTAAAAATGTGCATTTTATGTACTCCTTTATGCAATTCCAAGGTCAGGGCAGTTCTTGAATTAGGAAAACATCGTTATCTCTAATATTGATTTGTCAGAGTCTTCTTATTTACCTTCCATACAGAACACTGAAAGGACCCAGAAAATAAATACCAGAAAAAAACACAGCCCAAACTAAAGGTGCCCTTCAGGTGTGAATTTTATGACTTCTTTGGTCTTGTTCAGAAATTACTGTCAATCAAAGGATCCTTGTCCAACCTTCACTGGGGATGACACGCTGGTGAAGATTCAGACACAATTTGCAGCTGACAAGGCAGTGATCTTGTCAGTAGATATGGGAGGAATCAATTTAGCCAGTAGATTAACGAGTGCTTCACTTTCACTCAGTCTTAGAAACTGTTTCCCTCCCCTGTCCTAGGTCATCGTCTCTAACTCGGTTCTTCACCCAATTCTCTTCCATCTCTAATCGTTATTATTATGTCTCCTTCATCTTCATCCTTTTTCTACTGATTAGTTTCCCTGCAACCTACGTACTTGTTCATGCTCAAGCTTTTGCTATATTTATTTTTTTAAATCTCCCCTGCTATTCCATAACACTGACTATACTCTCTCCTCCTTCCTTCCTTCCTTTTTTCCTTCCTGCCTTCTTCCCTCCCATCCTCCCTCCTTCCCTCCTTCCCTCTCTCCATCCATCCCTTTCTCTCTCTCTCTCTTTATCAAGAGAGAGCTAAAAACTGTGAAATAAAGATGAGAGCTTTACCCTCACACATTTTTATTCTCCTGATGTGCAATACTCCAGAAAGATTAATCTCACCATGAGATTCCAGAGTCAGACAGAGCAGTTTTGTGGCTATTACAAGAGTGTATTAAATGTATGGTGATACATGTTGCACAAAACTTTTGTTCCAAATATCCTGACTTATTTCAAACCTCCCATGACTTTTGCAAATTTTACTCTCAAAATCATCCTCACTGCTGAGCCTGTCTCACCCTGCCATATATCCTCCATTTCTAAGGCCTTACGTGGTGATAATTGATCAACACACTCAGCTTGGCTTGTTTGTTTTCTATTCTGTTTCTACTTTGTTTTTGCCTCTTGCTTGTCATTCATTATATCTACAGTTTTGAATACAGATATTCTCTAAGTTTAGGTCTCTTTGGTTCAAGCAAAGGACTAAGCTTTCTATTCTTTTCTAAGAAGCCACATATAATGTTACTGGTTTGGGGAGATAATTAAGCTCCGAAGTATTTTTTAATACTAGAGATGTGGTATTTTGTTTCATTATTTACTTATTTTGGTATGTCTTCATATCTGATTAGATGAGTCACTTCCCTAAATCTTCATGATGATGTGTTTGAGAAGAATTAACATTTTTACAATGTTAAGTTGTCTGTCAATGAACAGAGTATAACTCTCCATTTACTCAGGACTTTTATTTCTGTTAGTAAAGTTAATAAGGTCTTAAAATTTAAAACTTTCTGTATAATGTCTTACTGTTTCAGATTTCCAGATTTTCACAAAATATTATTTTAAGCTCTCATATATGGAGATATTTTTTATTTAAATCCTTTCACCTCCCATCTACACTTAAAAACTAAGCATGAAAAGAAACTTGTCTAGCTTTTAGTATTTTTCAAATAATCGATTTTGGTTTGTTCATCCTTTTGAATTGTTAGTGTTCTTTTTACTTCACTGATTTCTCCCTGTAATTTTATTTCCTTTTTATTTTTAACTTTTTTATCTTTTCCTGTTCTTGCTTCTTCTAATTTTTTAAAATTCCTCTTGTTTTCTGATAAATCCATTTAAAGCTTTAATTTTTATAAAGGTCCCTTGTTAACTGAGTCCCACAATTGTTGATACACAATATTTTTTTAACTGTCAGTTAGCTCTAAACTGTTCCTAATTGCCCATACTATTACCATTTTATTTATTCATAAGTCTAGTTTACCGATACATGCAAATTTTAGTCATCGTTTTAAATTGATTTCAAATTATTTTGCATATGGTCTGTGGAGATAATATGTATGATATGAGTTATTTGACATTTAGTAAGGTTTCCTTGAGAGTTAATTCATCCTTGACTTTTGTGTATGTTCCATGTGTACTTAATATATCTATTCTGTTTGTTTGTTGTAAATTATATATACCAGGGGTGCCAAAAAAAATGTATACCAGTGGACACTTTGGTCAACGTTGCTCAAGCAGTAGTTCGCCGTAATCAGAAGTGTCTGGACGCTGATGGTAACCACTTTGAGCACCTCTTGTAATTGCAGAAGTCAAACGTGACTTATAAACATCTTTTGTTACTGGTATATATTGAGTATTGCAATTTTAATAGTTTTTTTCCTTTTTTTAAAATGTGTATACATTTTTTGGCACCCTCTGAATATACATTAATTTAAGCATATAAATCATCTTATTCAAAAGTTTTAGATATTTTCTTGTTCTTTTATCTTTATGTATCAGTTTCTGAAAGGGTTATCTTATAACTCTTAATCACACTCATTAACCTATTTTTTCATAACTGTGATAATTGACACTTTTTTTATTTCAAGTGTGGATAAATGTGTTCATACTTATGTACTCCCTAAGCAAGCACATATTCATACTTATGATTACTGTATTATGTCCTTTTCACCTATTGTTCCTTTTAGTAGCATATGTTATCTTCCCCTGTTGCTTTTGATTTACTTTTTTGTCTTATATTCTGTTTCATCTGGGACTTCACATGCCACCACAGTTGTAAAGTCATTTATATTATTTTCTTATTTTATAATTTTTCTTCTATCATCACTTAATTCTAAATGTTTTTCTGCATCTTTCTGTCACTGATGTGTATCTCTCAAAAGTGCAATAATATTGCTGAATCAATTTTTAAACATCCTATCTGAGAGTTACTATTATACGTATTATCCATTTCTATTTACTATAATTAGATATATTATATCTGTCATCTTATGTCAGAATTTTTATTGGATACAAAATTTTTCTATTCTTCCCTTTGATAAGATAGTAGAAATTATATATCTGATTTTCACCTTTCTGTTAATTAGCCTTAATATAATGTACTTATAGATTTTTTTATCAATGTTGTGAGTATATCAATATCTACATCTTCTCCCTGAATATGATATGGACCCTGAGACACTCTCATCTTGCTCTGTTCATCCCGCTTTCCTATCCCTCACCCCAAACCACCATGTTGCGTACCATCTGCCACAGCATTGTTAAACAAAACTTTCTGTGATAATGGAAACATTCTACAATTGCACTGCCCAAGACAATACCCACTAGCCACATGTCTGTTGAACACTTGAAGTGTGGCTGCCGTGACTGACTGAGGAACTGAGTCCTTAAATTCATTTTAATTTAAATATCCAAATGTGGCCGGTGGATAACATAGATTAAAGAAGTTAAATGGATATAGTTCTTTCCCTTGGTCGACGAAGCAAAATTTTGTTTAGACAAAAGTGAACTGGTTATTCATTCATCCTTACTTTCCATATTTTGTAATACCTTTTTCAATTTATTTCTCTTCTTAGGAGTTTACCTTTGAGAGTATTTTCAAAGACTGCCCCGTGGGACAAATTCTCAGATTGGGTACACTTGAGAATGACTCATTTTAACCTTGTAAATTTCCTTATCTCAAATGCTTTGAAAGAGAACACATTATCACAGGAATCAGAAAAGCTTGTCTCATTTGAGTTTTGCCCATTATTAGCAGGATAGAAGACCTACCTTAGCCTCAGGAGTAGTGCTTGTCCGGTCTCCCCAGGTTCATCTCACATATAAGTAAGCATTAGATAAGATCAGGTCCAATTACAGCTTTTTAAAATTATGAGGACTTTCAAAGGTAAGGAGTTCATGGATCGTATTGCAAATAGAACTTACTGCAACACTCCAAAAAAAAAATTGGTTGTTGGTGTCTCCTTTGTTGTGACCCATTTAATCCTGGAATAACATGTCTACTAGGTCTTGTCTGAACTCTCAAGCACACTGATCATGGTCAGGTTACACACAGTATTTAAGCCTCATGGAAGAGCTTATTAAAGTTTTGCTTTATTAGAGATCCCCATTTCTCAACTAACATGCTTAGGGTGAGATGTGTTTCAGAATTCAGAACTTGGCAGGTGTGAATTTCGAAAAGTAATATGATATACACACTGTACATTTTATAAAAACCCCAGCAGAATCTGAAACAAAACTCCATTATCAAGAGCACTAGCATTTCTGCAGGGGGACAGATCGGAATTGTCACAAGGAGGGTAAAGTTCTATGCAGTTTCTTGCCAGGTCATTCAGGTTATGCTGCCAAATGAAAGAGTCCTAAAATTATTTTTAAAATTTCCATTTTTCAGAGGTTTTAGATTTCAGATATGCAGGTAATTAATTAAAGGCATATAATAATGTTTACTTTTAGAATTAGACAAGTAAAACCAATACATTTTAGATGTTTTAGGAAATGCAGAAAAATATGAAGAAGAAAAGAAAAACCACTCACATTTGAAAGAATGTTTTCTATCTGTCTGTGTCTGTACTTTTACACAGCTGAGATTGTATAGTGCATATCGTCTTGCAGTTTGCTTTATTCTCTTGCTACCATGGATATTCTCAAGGGTATTTTTGAAACAAGCATATTAGAACAACTGAAGAAAACAAACAAACAGCAGAGCTAAAAGAGGCAGCTCTGTAAGTCCATGACAGAGATGTAGAAGGCTGTTGTTATAGAAAGTCTCAGTTTTTATAAAGAATAGCCATTGAACTTAAGTCTAGATCCAGTTTGAAGGTTATAAAGGATTTGATGTCATATGGGTTTTTTAAAAGCACAGAAGATTCTCGGGCTCCATTTTAACCTGTCTTTCCAATTTTGTTTTGGTGCTACTACCAGTGAGAACACAATTCTGAGTTGGAGCTCACATTTGTTTTCTTAACAATGTCTGTTGAAGGAGTAGAAGTTATTTTAGGGTTTCCAAACTAAGTTGTTTGTCTGCCCTTTTTTATAGGGTTTAATCTTGCTAACTCAATAGTTTGCCATGTGGAGATGTTTGTAAGAAACTCTAAATATTTAAGGCACATCAGAAACCTCACAGCGCTTTTCTTATCTAGGGTTAGACAGCTTCGTTCGAGTGAAAAACAACTGCCCTTTAGAAGCAGCATTTAAAAAGTTATGGGATCCATGATTCTGGGTACTTTTCCAGGATTGCACAGTGCTCTTTAAATACTTTTTGAGATTCTAAGTGAATAAAAACAAACCTAAGTTTAGAAGCCACGCTTACTCTATCTATAATCTTACATCAATGTCTGACTTCTGGACTGTTAACCTGTGTATTCTACTCTATCTTTGGATTTGACTGGAAGCATTGACAAATGTGGAAGGCATAAAATATTTAGAACCTATGAAGCACTCAAGTCTGTCAAAATGATCTATTTCACATACATGGCCCTGTGCTGGAGCTTTTAGGGCAGATTTGTCCATTTATGTAAAATATAGCTACAGTCTCAGCTCTCTTAGATTTCATTGCGTTCTATCATAAAACTAACAATAAACTTTGAAATGTGCTTGAAGTTCTGTTTCTTTTTTCTTCCTTTTCCAGCCTTTGGGTCAGGCACACATGATTGAGAGAAGTAGAATATATCTTCGGAATGAGTGTTTTAAATATTAAAATACTGAAAGGCAGGTTTATGGTTTAGAAAGAGAACAACCCCCTAGCATTCCCCGCCTACCTTCTTTATTTCTTGATGAGTTTACACCTTACTGAGTTGTCAGAAAACTTGCCTTCATTGAACTGTAATAAGCCACATTAAAGCATCACATGGCATAGACCACAAGGAAAGCCACCCCGTGTGACCTTTACTTACTAGGTTTTCTCTCAGTAGTGGATACAAATGCCTTTGACTGAAGGGAATCTTAGTGAGAAGATGCACCCCAGACCAGAGCCTCCAGAAGGAAAATAATGTATTTTTAATTTCAGTATTCTTTGTATTCAGGTTTCTAGTGAATTTTAATGCTTATTTATTGTTCCCTGTAACTTGGGGGGAGGGCTTGGTGATAATTATTTTGTGCTTTTGGTGACTAATTTGTGCTCAGTCGTATTTTAGTCATTTGTCACCCTCCACCTGGCCATCCTTTGTTAAATCATGAAGAATGTTGTAACCTCACAAATCAGAAACAGAGGCTAAAATGTGCTTGAATGTATCAAATTGTACTTTAAAAAGCCACTAAATCTGTAATGTCACCATCTTCCCACATCAGATGACGAAGGTGTATTGTTAGTATCAGTAGCATTGCAATCTTCAAGATCTTCTTGCTGCTCTTCTAATTGAATGAGCGAATGAAAGTTTAGCTTGCCTAGAACCTTGCTTAAGGATTGACAAGAGCACGACAAACAAGAAAGTCATCTAGATTTATTAAAATCATCTGAATGATGTTTGAAGGGAATGATGTTTGAATTACCCTGAATCCTGGTCTTCAACATTCAAACCAGGTGGCTACTTATTTTTTATTTGGTCTTAACATCTGTAGCATTTCAAAAATATTCATTAATGTAGACTGAGAATGATATTTGGTATCAGGGCACAAGCGACACAGGAAAGTAGGAGAAGGACAAAAAATATGGCTTTTCCAGACCCAGAAGAATTGGAGGGGCAAGTGCTAGAATTTTGCTTCCAATTACATCTCAAAACTGTAATATATTTTACAGCAGGACAATACTTGTCTTAGGCCTACTTCCCCAAAGCAAATGCCACTTAATCAAAAATGATAATTATTAAGTATATACGGTCTTGCTATGTGCAGGTATTGTATTAAGCACTTTAATAACGACTCATTTAACCTTTAAAACAATCCAATGAGGGGATGATGTTATTATCTACACTTTACAGGTAAAGAACTGAGGCTCAGAAAAGTTGAGTAACCTGTCTAGCTCGCACAGCGCCAGGAGATAGAGCCCAGGAAGTGTGGCTCCAGTATCTTGGCTACTTGTCTCTGCCATGTTGTCTTCTTATATCTACAATGTAGCTCAGGGGCAGAAACTGGAAGCTTGACAGCCTGCAGGAGAAATTTTCATCCAATTCCTAAATAATTGAAGCTATTTGCAAGAGTGTCTTGGGGTTATATACTTTGGAAGCACATTACAACAACTCGTTTAAGAGTAAGGTAGAGATAGTTAATCCACTTTGTAGATAAGGAAATAGAGACAGTGAACAGTGAGAGATATAGTGGTTTTCCCCCAAAGGTCATATAATTGGTATTTATGCCATGTAGAGTGGGTAGGTTCTTTTTTGACATCAATTTTGAAAACAGTAAATAAAACTATTATCTTTTTCTTTAAATTAGTTCAGATTACATTTGTTTGGGGAAGAGACAGCGGCCAATCATGACTGGTTACAGTAATTCTAAAGCAGCATATACTTATCAAAAAATGCAATTAACTAAAAATCAAGTGCACACCCTTGGATCACCTTCTCTGCTCCCTTGAAAATAGTCCTAGGTACTAAAAAGTCTGTTTAGCTTAAAGATCCACTGGTCATTCGACATGGATATCAAAGAAAGCAATGTGACGAGCCTCAAAGGATTCCCCAAATCAATCTGTAACTCTTTAGATGATTATCCGAAGTATGCATAATGTATGATTATAGATTTATAGATTAGATAGATATATAGATAATTTACATAGAAATTAGGCTAGAATTCTCAGAAGCACAAGTTTTCTTATGAGAGTTTTACAAGACAATCAAATCAAAATTTGCAATGCATTTTCTAAATAGCACGTATATTGCTACTATTTGAAGGAAATAAATATTTCTAAATGGTATTTGAAAAAGACATTGAGGTCTGTGTATTTCCCTTACCAATCTCATCTTGAGCACATTATATATACCTTCTCACTCATATATATACATATATATATATATGTATATATATATATATATATATGAGTATATATATTCTGTGTGTGTGTGTGTGTGTGTATATATATATATATATATATATATATATATATATATATGATGTGTATATATGATGTGTGTATATTTCCAGACCCAGAATGACATTAGCAATTCCCTTTTTCCAAAGTGGCAGGTATTCCAACTGACCTTTGGCCAGCTAGGTCACTACTTATATCTGATAATTTACAAAGAAAGGTAAATACACAGGAGACTAGCCAACAAGTTAAGCAGAAGTTATTGAGTTTCCAAAACAAAAATTGGGTTCAAACAAATGTCAAAATGGTGCATGATGAAATCCCAACGTTCACCCTATCTGCCATTTTTCTGCATTGATTATTACCCTCAGGACATTTCAAGGGGCAGTCAACTTAGCTAGCTGAACAACAATTCATCCAGAAAATGCAAAGTGGTAATAAGCACCACGTGAGCCGTCTGTGTCTAGACTCTTGCCATTTGGTAGTTGTTTAATGGGAAGATCACTGCTAAAATCTGCTACAAAAATATTCTGTAAAATTCTCAGAACTGAATGTTTCAAACAGTGAAATAGATTACTTAACATCATTCATGATCAAGTATTCTAAAGACGTAAAAAGTAGTATTTTTTGTACTTTGGTTAGTCTCCTAATTACCCAAGGGTTTCTTTTCTGTACCCTATGGAGACGGTGATAGGAAATGAATCTAAACTCAATTAAACGGTATTCAGATTCTTAGGACATTAAAGCTGGAAGCAACCTAAATCTTCAGAAATGACCTCTCATTTTGCTAGGCAAGATATCTGAGGTCAGAAAAGCTAATGGGGCATGAAGATTACACAGCTGCTTAGACCACTCCCTGGTATAATACCACTTCTTTATTTCTTTTCAAGGATACCTCGATTAGTAGTTAAGAATGTTTGAACACTACAACGTGGCCTACTCAGTAAAGTAATGCAACTCATTCATCGTGCTCAGGAAAATACAGCAAAAAACACACCAAAGATGAGATCTATGTCTGGGCAGGTTGAAGTTGGAGGAGAGTCGGAGGAAATTCTGGGAGATGTCGATAGGGAATCCGATTCTACATTCAGTAATCTTTATGTTGATTTAAAAGTACTAGCTTGTAAATAGTTTAATATGGGGATGTCATTTTGGCTATTCTTCATTGTTTTCAATATATGAAGAGTCTTAAGAAATAGAAGTAGAAAAAACGTTTCTCTGTGTGAGGACCCTAGTCCTGATATGCATGCACCCTGGTCATCTGGTCTGGACACTAACTAAGTGTACCAGGGGTTTCCATTGAAATTTTCTCTCAGGATAATTTGCACTCTCACCTGGGGCGGCATGGTATAGTTACAGGAGTCAGCAGTTGCTGTGAACTGTAGACCAAATTTTCGGTTTACCTCAGCCTTAGTATGAGTATTTTCCACTCTGAGTTGTGATTTCTGAGTTACTGAAACCTTGACCAAATTAAAAGAATCATGGGTTGAATCAAGGTGATAAATCACCTGAATGCACCTTGTTTTCATTGAAACATTTCCTGGAGTGTTACATCCAGATCTAGGCACTGCTTTCTAAGGACTGAATAGTGCCCATGACCTTCCCCTTGGTAGGACTCATCACATTTTTAATTGCCTTGCTTAACGCACTTGCCTTTCTTAGTAGATTTTAAACTACAAGTGCAGGTGCTGTATCATTCTATCCATCAGCACATCCTTGTGCCTGGCATGAAGAGATTGCTCAATTAATATGTATTAAATGAGTATTTATTATATATTAGATGGAAACCAGAACGATGAAAGTTGGGGAAATCAAGCACATGGAAAGTGCTTGAATTGGGACTGTTTATGGAGACAGGACTACATTAGGGAGAGATAGGAAAGTTGTCTTCAAATATTTGGAAGATCACTGAATGGAAGAGGTACTTTCAATTTTGTGTTTCTCCAGGGAGCAATGTGGAGATCTGGGGCTGAGTTACAGCTACTGGTAAGTGTTTTGGATCAGGAAGATCTAAAATTAAATTAGAACGTTCATGCTTGAACAGAGAGAGCTACCTTGCAAAGTAGCAAGTTCTCTGCCACTAGTAGTGTCCAGAGATGAGATAATCTACTTGCAGTAATGACTGATGGAGAAGATTCTTTTATTCTGTTGAAGGATGAGCATGCTGACTTTGAGGTCCTCTCCAAGTGTGATTGTGTGACTTTTGGGGGGATGGAGTGGTTTACCTGATTTTTTTTTTTTAATTTCAGCTTTATTGAGGTATATGATTGTGTGATTTTAATGTGATTGAATACATAATGATTTCCACTTGTGGTCTGTAACTCTTATTTTTCTTATTTTCAAGACACTTTTATTTAAAAATCTATTTTCTCATTTTTCTATCTGTAAATTCTTTTTTCTAGGTAAATAATGACTGATAAAAATATTGAGTATAACATGTTTTGTAAAAGATTTTTGTTAAAATATAGCTAACATACAATATTATATTAGTTTCAGGTGGACACAATAGTTATTCAACATTTATATACCTAAAGAAGAGATTGCCATGATAAAAGTCCAGCAACCATCTGACACACACTATCACAATATTATTGACTTTATTTCCCATGCTGTATATAACATCCCCATGACTTATTTGTTTTATACCTGGAAATCTGAAGCTCTTGTTCCCCTTTACCTTTCCCCCTTTTTAAAATTTTTCAACTAGAGTTGACATTCAATATTATTTTATATTAATTTCAGGTGTACAGCATAGTGGTTAGACATTCATATAATTTAAGAAGTGATCCCCTGACTAGTCTAGTACCCACCTGGCACTATGCATAGTTATAACCATATTATTGACTATATTCCCTATGCTTTACATCCCCATGACAATTTTGTAACTACCAATTTGTACTTCTTAATCTCTTCACCTGTTTTACCCTGCCCCCCAATGCCCCTCCCATCTATCACCCTGAGAAATCTGGTACCCATCTGATACCACACATACATGTTTCCCCGAAAATAAGACCTACCCGAAAATGAGCCCCAGTTAAGATCTCAGCCAGATGGACGCAGTTAGGACGTTATGACAATGTTCCAGAAGATGATGATATGACTGTATTTGAATAAATGTAGATTGTTGTACATGAAAAAATAAGACATCCCCTGAAACTAAGCCGTAATGGAGCAAAAATTAATATAAGACCCAGTCTCATTTTCGGGGAAACACGATAGTTATTACAATATTATTGACTATATTCTTTATGTTATACCCTACATCCCCGTGACTCCTGTGTAACAACCAATTTGTACTTCTTAATCCCTTCCCCTTTTTCACCAACCCCCTAACCTCCCTTCCATCTGGCAATCATCAAAATGTTTTCTGTATTTATGAGTTTGTTTCTGTTTGTTTGTTTGTTTGTTTTGTTCTTTAGATTCCACATATAAGCAAAATCACATTGCATCTGTCTTTCTCTGTCTCACATACTGCACTCAGCACAATACCCTCCAGGTCCATCCATGCTGTCCAGATGGCAAGAACCCATTTCCTTCCATGGCTGAGCAATATTTCATTGTATATATGTACCACTTACCCTTTATCCATTTATCCATCAAGGGACACCAAAGCTGCCTCCATATCTTGACTATTGTAAACAATGCTGCAATGAACATATGGATGCATATGTCTCCTCAAAGTTGCATTTTTAACTTCTTTGGATAAATACCCAGAAGTGGGATTACTGGATTCTTCTTTGTCTCTTGTGATAGCCTTTGTTTTAAAGTCTATTTTGTCTAGTATAAATATTGCTACCCCAGCTTTTTTTTTAAATCTCCCCTGCTATTCCATAACATTAACTAAACTCTCTACCCCTTCCTTCCTTCCTTCCTTCCTTCCTTCCTTCCTTCCTTCCTTCCTTCCTTCCTTCCTCCCTCCCTCCCTCCCTTCCTCCCTTCCTCCCTTCTTCCCTCTCCTCCTTCCTTCTCTCTCTCTCTCTCTCTCTCTCTCTCTCTCTCTCTTTCATCAAGTTAGAGCTAAAAACTGTGAAATAAAGATGGGAGCTTTACCCTCACACATTTTTATTCTCCTGATGTGCAGTGCTCCAGAAAGACTAATCTCACCATGGGATTCCAGAGACTTTAACCTTCGGCATTTTAATTATGATGTTTCTTGGTGTGGGCCTCCTTGAGTTCATCTTGTTTGGGACTCTCTGTGCTACCTGAGCTTTTACATCTATTTCTTTTGCTAGATTATGGAAGTTTTCTATCATTATTTCTTCAAATAGGTTTTCAATTCCTTGCTCTCTCTCTTCCCCTTCTGGTACACCTAGGATGAGAATGTTGATGTGCTTGACGTTGTCCCAGGCCCTTAAAGTGGCCTCATATTTTAGATTCTTTTTTCTTTTTTGCTGTTCTGATTGGGTGTTTTCTGCTGAATTGCTGATTTAATCCTGTGCTTCATCTAATCTACTGTTGAGTCCCTCTAATGTATTCTTCATTTCCATTATTGTATTTTTTATTTCTGACTGGTTCCTTTTTATGTTTTCTATCTCCATTTTTATGTTTCCTATCTCTTTTTTGAAGTTCTCCCTGAGATCATTGAGGAGCCTTATAACCATTGTTTGGAACTCTGTGTCTGGTAGTTTGTTTGTCTCCATTTTGTTTATTTCTTTTCCTGGAGCTTTGTTCTGTTCTTTTATTTGGGACATGTTTCTTTGTCTCCCTGTTTTGGCTGCCTCCCTGTGTTTGTTTCTACATAGGTAGGGCTGCTATGTCTCCTGGTCTTAGTAGAGTGGCCTTATGTTGTAGGTGTCCTGTGGGGCCCAGCAGTGCAGTCTCCTTGGTCACCTAAGTCGGGTGCTCCAGGTGTGTCCCTTGTGTGGGTTGTTTGCCCTCCTGTTCTAGTTGAGCCTTGGTTGCTGTTTTCACACCACTGGGAAGGATTGACCCTTGCGCTGATGGGTTGTGACGTTAGCTGTGACGACAGTGGAAGAGCTGTAGTATAGGGATCACCCTACAGAGCAGGATTCACATTAGCAAGGCCCTGGTGCCTGCCCAGCGTGCCCTTTGGGTGGGTCACCTTTGGAGGTCATTGGGTGATGCTCCAGTTAGGTCTGAAGCTGGCTGCCAGGCATTCCAGCCCTGGAGGCTCCTGGGAGGAGACCAGTAATGTGCCCTGCCTGGGCTTATCTGGCACAAGTCACAAAGCAATCCCCAGATGGTTGCTGCCCACTCTGGGTTTCGAAGTCAAGCCATGAACCAAATCTGGCTCTGGCTAGTGCTGAGCTTGGGGCTGTTTAGCAACAGGAGTGGGCCATGCTGAAGCCAGATGCTACTTGTGTTAGGGTTTGTGAACCTTTGAGAGATTTTAGGAAAGTCCACAGCAAAAGCCAACAGGGCCATTTGTATGAAAAATCCACTGGAAGCGGCCTGGGTGGGCCCAAAAGTTGGGTGGGGTAGGTTTTCAGGGAATCACCAGGGCAGGGCAAATGATTGGTGTTAATTGCAAATGACCGGTGTTAACTAGGTTGATGAAGACAGATATGGTGGCTGCCTGCATCTGCATGCAAGGAGTTTGGAGGGCTCAACAAGGAAACAATGGCTTTTGCCAGCTCCTCCATTGTGAGAAAGCTTCCCCTCCCTGAAGCCCTCACCCTGAAGCTAGTCAACTCAGTTCCTCCTCATACGGTCCTGGAGCCTTTCGAGCTGCTGCCCCAACACTGGAGCTCAGACTGAGTGTGACCATCAGTGAGTAAGTCAGTCTGCAGGCCCTTTTAGAGGAGCACCTCAGACATTAGCCACGCTTCATCTCACGCAGGCACAATTTCTGCTAGTTTTCACAGCCAGAAGTTACGGGGACTTCGCTCCCCAGCACTGGAACCTTGGGCTGGGGGGCCTGATGTGGGCCTGGGAACCCTCACTCCTGAGGAGGCAGGAAACTCCACAGCTGAGATATCCCTCCTGATTTTTAATGGTCACAGGGAGGTGTGGGACCAGCCCATTCCAAGTCTCTGCCCCTCCTCCCAGATTCAAGGTGGCTTCTTGCATATATCCTTAGAGGTAGGGCTTCAGTTTAGCTAGACTTCAGGTGCTTCTTAATGCTGGTTGTTCTATAGTTTAGTCATAATTTTGACATGGTCATGAGAGGAGGTAATTACAGCGTTTACCTACTCTGCCATCTTGGCCAGAAATCTGAGTAAAATACGATTTAAGCACAGTTTACCATTGATTCAAATTTACACCAATAGTTCTTAGTATATTAAATTAGGCATATAAGGATATATATATATATATATATATATATATATATATATATATATACACAATTTGTGTCTGTCATAGATCATAAATTGCTTCTTCTTACCATGGCCAGTAGCACCTGCTTATACTCAATTAATTTTTATTTAGGGAGGATTGTCAAGTCTTTTTCAGGTGGATAAAATAGGCATGTGGACAAATTACTTAAGCTATTAAACTGTAACAGGCTCACTGTTGATTATCTATAGATTTTCTATCTCTTTCGTTTGAACTGTGGCTCTACATAGGTCCCAGGTGGAATGGTTAGTGTATTAGTCTAGTTTAATCTGGTCTTCAAATGCTCTAGTTTACATGAAACAAAAATAACAGCACTACAATAGACAACCCAAAGCATATCATCATCTTCCTGTCTGAGTATCTGCAAATCTGATTCTGTCAAGATTAATCTCTCTGTGTTCTTTAGCTGTATAGTTGAGGCTGCTGCTTCTGAAAGTGCCCATGTTTTAAATTCAGCCCTTTGACTTGATTGCTTACTTCTAGTGCTAGCTCTACAAAAATTTATTTGCTAAACCTAAGGAGCAAGAAAAATTACAAGGGGTGTGTGTGTGTAAATGATCGTGCTAAGTAAATTAATGTTTATAAAAAAGGAATAAGGCATTTTAAAAATGTACACATTTCAGAACATATCTACCCATGGAAACGAGACTGGAGCGTGATGTAGGGTTGGGTTTGGAGGTCATCGACTCAACCCTTTGATGATGATGTAAATAATGGCTGTTGGTAATTTAGCTCCCAACCCTGAATCAGCTGTCACTATAAAGGACGGGAAGAAAGCATGTCCTGCTGGTCATCTTGATTTGGAAAAGCAGCTGAGGCAGATGGTTTTCCAAGCCTTTGCCTTTATAGACAATATCATTTATCAGATGGAAGGTCATTCTGATGCTTCTAAAACATTGACTGTACATCTGACAACTAGCCTCTTCACAGGGCATATGCACTCCATATGCTGGATTTGCAAACCTTGGGTCATACCACTTTCCTTTTATAGAATGACCTTCTCTCATATTACTGAGTGCCCAAAACATTCCAGTCATTCTCATAGGCCAAAGCCTGCTTCTTCCAGCCACATGTGTTCTCAAAGTTCCACTGCGTTTTGTGGGCTCAAATCTTACAGCACTTCTCATATCTGGCCTTTACTAAATCTTTTCGTTCTTCCTTTCTGTCTCTCGTTTTAGATTTTGAGCTTTTTGAAAGGAGGGCTCGCATTTTTATTCATCTTTGTAATTGTACTCAGAGCTAATAAATGTTTTCTATATAAATAGGCACAACAAAATGTGCAATGAAAGTAAGTACATTCTATTAAAATTCAGTTTTCCAGTAATCCAGCACTTTTGAATTTATTTTAGGCACAGTGCAAGGCTTATTAGCAGTTAGCATTCACGTTACCTTGGAAAATGTTGCAAATCGATGCAGCTCACCTTGCAATGCATAGCTACTTAGCAGAAACACAAAATCACTATTATATTCTATATTATGACATTGTTAAAGCAGTGCTTTTTAAGTCCTGTCATGGAAGCTAGCAGACCTATCCTAAAATCTGCTTACCGTCTGTTGAATGAAAATTTGCTATTAAAACTCATGCCTTTGGATTGAATTTTGTGGTGTCTAAAAACTGTGTCACAACTGGAAATGGTATTAATTTAGTGATTTGCTCATTCTCCTTGCCCTAAAGCTGAATCTTTGTCCCTACATGCTTATTTTATATGTAAGCTTTCCCCTGCTTTGTATGTATTTCTATCTGTCTATCTATCTGTCCTGTCTATCTATCCACCATCAAAAGTAAGATGTTAACAGTAAGGGAAAATGGGTGAGGAGTATATGGGAATTCATTGTACTATCTTTGCAACTTCTGTAAATCTTCAGCTATTCCAAATAAATTTTATACAAAAACAAATAATGAAAGGTGCAGTGTTTAGAAAGTATTCTCAGATTAAAAGTCAGAGAGCTGGTGCATCCTCCATCTCCTCTTAGATCATAAAAAAAGAAGAATTACTCTTGATAATAGCATATTTTATCAAATAATTATTAATGTGTAATCTCTGTAGGTATAAATATAGATGCGTGTGTGTATTTGAGTTCACGTAGAAGGAAGTTAAAAAGAGTAATATTATTTGATTTATAAAATAGCATTTAAAAAAATCAGTCAATATGTGGGCTTTCCTTCTTTCTTGTTTTTTGTTAATTTTTCTCAGCAACATTTTAAGTCTTGTTGGCAGTGTAATGTTAGAAGGTGTATCTTAAATGCTAGTTAGAGTATTCTACTTGGAGCTGTTCACAGATATAGCCTAATGGTATTCTAAATCTTCTAATATAAGAAAAGTGCCCCATAATGGATCAGGAGGATATTCAGGTATAACTATTTTTGAAAAGCAAAATAATTGTTTATTGTCAACTAAATTTATCAGTTACTCAGTGCTGACTTTGAAAAGTGTTACAGGTGGAATCTTTCTTGATATCAATGACATTTCACATGCTTAATATAGAATTTAGTTATTTGCACTTTCAAATGGAGAAATACCTGTAAATTATCTATCATTAGAGTTATTTAATAGTGCGACTTACAGTTCATTTGCAGAAATACTTGGAATTATATTCATATGTGAAGATGGAATGGATATTTCAGTATACTAACTTTAGTGTGTAGAAGGAATTTCTGTTTTGTAGTGCAGTTTTCTAAATGGCTTTCTGCCTACTTGGAAAACATTTTAAAGACAGATACAATATAGCGTTTTTAACTGTAAAATGGGTAGGTATCAATTTACAGCTTTCTTTTTCTTAGAATATTTAGACTAAAACATTTTTGATAGACTAAATGGATTACTTAAGTCAATACTATCCAGAATTCTAAATTTACATCTTTTTTTAAATCGCCATTATTGTATACATTTCAAGTAATATACAGTCATCAGATTTATACTCTAATTGTAAATCGAAAATGTATAATTACTAGAATTTAACCTCTCCAAATTGATGTAATTCAACTTAATTATTCTAGCTATATAAATGCATGCTATTCAGCAAGAAAATACTTAAATAAAACAAGAATGTTAGCACCACAAATAACAAATACAGAATAATCAAACTTCTAAAGGAGGAAAAAATTCAGGAACTAATTACATCTCCAGCAGTAAATCATAAATGCATACTATTTTAAAGTCTTTTTCAGTCCACTCAGATTCTGACGTGGCCAGAATTGTTTCAGTATGTGTTTTGAACTCTATCCACACTGATAGCTCTTTCGCTATTCAGTAAATCATTCAATCTCTTATTCATTTAGTAAACATTTGTTCTCAGCATGTTATGAATTAGAAAATGTGGAGGTGTCAGAGATGTATAAGAAACAATTTATGTCCTGATTCTAGTTAAGTTTGCTTACTTAAATAATATTAATTCAAAGAAAAAAGATATTATTTTAAAGGTTAATCAAATAATGCATTTTGCCTGCTTAACTCCCTCAAATGACTTCTCATGGGGCTTAAGTTCAAATCCAACTCCTAGCTATAGCCTCCAAGACTACCTGGCTCTGACTGCTCCCCTTGACTATTTCCTGTTCTCCAGGTCTACTACAGGAGGTCTGTTTTTATTGCTAAAATGTGCCTAACAACATTCCTGCCTCAGGGCCTTTGCACTTGCTCTTGTTACTTCTGCCCGGAAAACTGGCTCTTGCCCCCTCACCCCCACCCCCAGCCCTACACAAGTCAGAGGTTCAAGGCAGTGCTTTCTTCATTTTCTATGTATTTCTTAGAAGCTGTGTCAAAACAAATAGATCACATACTTCTTAAGGAAAAAAAAAACACGGAGAATTCATAACCAAGGATATTTTAACAAGAAAACACAGCCATGGTCTGCAATTGTTATAAAAAAATAAAGGTACCAACACTCTAAACTCCTGTAGCCAGTTTAATTATCCTGAAACTTCACAAACCGTGCTTCTTTTGATCAGTGTATGTAATAAGCACTTGATACAAAAGTCTGTGTCGTAAATTTACCCGAAGTCAGTATGGAAGGTATTATAAAGCACTAGCCATTTTCATTAATGATTATTTTTACCATTTAGAATTTACGACACTTTGAGGAAAGGTAATTTGGATGGTCGAGATTTCTCTTAAAAAGCTGCTAAAGGAGGTTGTGTTTATGTCTCGTTTTCTCTCCGTGATTTCTTTACATCAAGGAGAGTCACTATGATGCTCAAATAGTATGTCTCTTTTATTGAAAAGAGTTTTTATTTCTGAGTTTACTCAACGGTTTTCCCATTTGTTTTGGATTCTGCCATAAATACTTAGTATTAGCTCAGAGTCCCAAGTCTACGAACAACTAGTCATGTGGCTGCAAGAAAGATCATTTAATTAATTACTTTTTTAATATCTGATATTTTTTCTAAATGTATTTTATGTAACAATAATGTTAATTGAATAGAAATAGAATTGAGGATCCTGAAAAGAGGAGGGACAATATACCCACCAGGAGAGGTGCAATCGCTGGCTCTGAGATTTCAAGAGGAAGGTGGTTTCACCTAATCGGGCCTCAGTTTTTTCCTTTAAAGATGAAAGGGTTAATCTAGATCAGAGAAGGAAAGTGTATCCGCTCTTTTGTGCCAAACCAATTTGGTTCGAAGAGGCTGCTGCGTCATATTAAGTATCTCGGGTCCATATATGGCCCGAATCCAAAACCTGTGCTCTGACCTCTCCTCCATTGCTCCCCTGCAATTACTGACTTATAGCTTCTGCTGGATGTGGTCACAGGTCAGGTGGAGACAGAAAAGGTGTGCCTTATCATGACTGGTGCCCAATAGAACCCTTACATTGGGACCTTCCCCCTCATATTCCGTTAACTATTTTTCTGACTATTATTACATTTGTTCAAGGAATTTTGCTTGGCTCTGGGACTATGTGAGAGACGAGGCAGGCACAGTCTTTCCCATCCAGCTTACTGTCTGACAGAGGAAAGAAACCTTCATCACATAATTTTACAAAGAATTGCATACTTAGTATTGTGATCACCTCACTAAGGAAGATTGCAGTGCACAATAGGACAACCTGACCTGTTCTGGCAGGTCCGAGAATTGCTGCTTTGTCTCACCAACCCAATTGGATGGCTCAGTATTTACTATCTCAATCACATATCACTTCTCCTCCAGGTTCAACCTCAATAAAGTTTCTTCAGCAGAATTCCAGCTCTGAGCTGCACAGGTCCCAGCGTGCTTTGCAGTTCTCCCAGGTCATAGGAGCCTCGTCTTCAGTAATAGACATTTTACTAAATATATTTATTAGCATATTTCAGGCTACCATTACCTTATCAGACCTCTGCTTTGCTGAAATATTGAGCAATATTGTTTTATTGATTGGGTACCTCCTGACAGTAGCAATATGCACACATACATTATTCTCATATCACTATAGTTTTAATAGTCTGAAGGTAATATTGAAAGTAATTTACTGTCGTTTATATATGGCAGTTCGAATGCTGTAGTAGTTAGAGCTGCCAATTTGAAAATTCTGGTCTGCATACAAATGAGTTATCTAAAGTCTTTTCAGCACTAACTTGATAAGACCAGATAGCAAGAAAGACCAAGCCTCTGAAAAGCATCACTGATCTGATTGCCATACACAAATATAGTAAATGGGAACAGTTTCTTAAGAATGCAAGATAGACCTATCTTCTTTTACCCTGAGCTTTTTAGTGGAGTCAATGACAAGGACTGAATAAGAGTTTGCTAACATATTGACTTAATTTGTGTCAAAATTCTGCATTTCTCTGCTATCTGCATTGCAGAAATCAACCCGTGAGCTGAAGATAGAAAAGAGGTTTAGATAAAGAAAATACGGAAACACTATTTTTTTTCCCACCAGTGATAACACTAAGAATTTTTATGTACTAAATCATTCAATATTTTATTATTATCAGGGGATCAATTGTACAAAGAAGCAAACAGAAACCTACCATTGTAAAAACACAGTTTATATTCATTGCTTTTGTTGGCCTAAATGCATGTTTTTTAAAAAGGGAACTTAAATTATATAAATGTGTGTGGATCTTGTTGATCCATTTGAACTGCTAGATAGCGTCGATAGCATTCCTTTCCATAAATCACATTTATGTAAACATTGCACAACAGAGGAACAATTAGGTTGTTTTCATTTTTTGTTTTACTAGCATACAGTGATTCAATGAAAATCCTTGCACATATTTCCTTGAGCTCATCTAGTTTCTCTAGGATAGACACCCATAAAAACCGAGAGAAAAACAAGTTGTAAAAAAAGATATGTGCAGTAGGATTCCAATTATATAAATCTTTAAAACTCACCACCATATTGTTTATGGATGAATTTATTCATATTACAGAAGTTCAAAAACATGCATGGCAATGATCTGTACCAGCTTCAAAAGAATGGATACTTCCTAGAAAGGAAGAGGTAAGGGATTGAAGTAGCATTTTAGCAATATCCATAACATTTTATTTCTTTAAAAAGTTATCTGAAGCAAATTACAACATGTTAACATCTGTTCAATCTTGGTTATAATTATGTAGAGGTATTTTTCTTACTCTTTTAAATATACTTGGAATGTTTCATAAGTTCTGTTAAAGTTGGGTTCTGTGAAAAGTTGCAGGATATTATTTAGAAGAGGAAAATCAATGTGTACTGTGAAAGTATTAGAGTTACTGGCAAAAAAATCTTATATGTATACACTCAGCTGCCTCCTGTGGGAGGAAGTACATATGAGTTACAAAATTGCCGTGAAAAATTATCAAATTCCCACATAGCAGAAGGATTCACATGGCTATGAATCTAAATAGCACTTTCTACTCTAACGCACTACAGGTGAGGGCTGGAATTGGGAAAACACCTGGAAATCTTGGGGGTTCAGGGAGCTGACCCATACATGACATAAGGGCGCTCAACCTCATTCCTGGGGTGAACTGCACGCAGTTACAGATAGGACTCAACTTTCAATGGGAATGAAGTTGTAAGGAGTTTTAATTCCACATGAAATCAGAACTGAATTAGTGATAAGCTACAAAGAAAACCAGAGCTGAAGAATACAAGGTGAGGCTGTACGAGTATGGTGAGACTATGTGTAAGCTTCGCGTCAGCCCACCTGAGTTTGAATCATGGGCGAGAAAGATATTAAAGCTTTCTGACACTTAGTTTCTTTATCTTGGAAGCAGGATTAACCCTACTGTAGTGATATTCTTGTACGAATTAAATAAATAGCATATGAAAAGAAAGTTCTTGGTACCTCAAAAAAAGTGATTTTCCTCTCCACTCATTAAAGTAAGTATAATTGGGGGTAAAATAAGGAGGACACAGAGAGAAGCAGCCAGAAGACTTTAGCTAAAGTTATCTGAAGTGTTCTCTCAGCGGAATCTAAGAAAAAAAATATCCCATCTCTGCTGCCACTTCTCAGACCTGGGAGTAGGACAGGGATGGTTGCAAATGAATAATGAGGGTACTTACTAGATTCTGTGTACATTTCTCAAATTAGTCAGGATGCAGCAGTCACTTGATTCAGTGACACATGTTAGGGGAAGCTTAGCTGTTCTGACCATGCTGCTAAGCACCAAGCATCCTCGTTCACGTTCATGTTTATAGTCAGAAGTACAGGAAAGGTGCTCAAGGAGGAAAGGTCATTCTCTGCTGGGAGAGCTGGGCAAACACAAACACATTTACATTTCCATCACTGCTATCTGCTATGTAAGGCTGTCTTAACACTTGAAAACATTCATCCCAATAATAAATTTCCAGTGGACAATTTTGAAATGAAATAGGAATCTTTTAATATAGGCATTTTCTATCTGCTACCTCTCTCGCTCACTGCGGCTTTTTAATTCTCCTTTTCTTCAAATTAAATACCTTGCAGTCATTCAGAAACTCTGCCTTATGTTGCCATGTCTTCCCACTGTCAGAGCAGTTAATTAGCTCTTGGCAGGTCTGAGATTCTGAAGAGCTTGAAGGGATGATTTGTAATTGTGCACTGAAGTACAGCAAGTTACTTCAAATAAACGCGGTTAAAACTCTATTGTTTGGCATTTGTCAATTTCCGCACAATCTAGATTTTCATTTATTTGGCAGAAATAGAAAATCTTATTTATTTCACATTCCTGAAGGTAGAGCCATCATCATTTCTTATGCCTGAACAAAGGAAGACCGTAAAAGCCTAAGGAAAAACATAAAAAGGAAAATGAAATCTTATTGAACCAAAAAGTCCTATAAAGTCTGAAAAGGGCTTTTCTATGGAAGACCTATACCATAAAATTGATTCTTATTGCTACTGTTACCTTTAAAGAGGTCAAAAATGAGAGACTTACAAGAGAATCTTTCTTATTCATCTTTGCCAGCACAATAGAGTCCGTTCTTCTTAGATTGGCATTCAGAATACTCAGGGGTTTTGAACTTGACACATTTCTTTGATCCTTTTTCCCACTACTTATCTGCATATACATTGTGCGATCATTTGTGACATCTCAGTCTTTCCTTAACGGCCTGATTCCATTTCTACGTGCTTCCAGAGCCTTCCCCCCACTACTGTTCTCTCCCTCCTAGGGACAAATTTAAGAAAAATACAGGATGTCCAGTTAAATTTGAATATCAGACCAAGAAGGAATATTCTTCTATCCAATGCAATATTTGGGATATACTTTTACTAAAAATATATTCATCGTCTATCTGAAATTCAAATTCAACAGGTTGTCCTGTATTATATCTGGCAACGCAACTTCCTCCTCTAAACTCTTGGGAGGTAGAGTGCCTTATCATTTACTATCACCTGCTATTTCCAACCTAGTTCTATTGTATGTCTTCATCGGATTTTAAGCTCCTTGGGAACAGAGAGTTCACTTTCAGTTTGGATACAAAGGATGTATAAGACCTTCGTTCATGTCATAAAATCAGAAATCACCAGGCAAACATACAAACAGAAACAACCATAATTTCTCTTAAAGACATCGAAGAATTATGCATACAAAGAAAATTTAAACAAGTACACCAGAGAGAGAAGCTGATGGAGGTGAGACCAGTTTTTGGAGGTTATGGTTAGGGAGTATGGAGGAAACCACAAGCCAGAGAAGGATCATCTTTGCTCTGAAACCAGCGAATGCGGAGGAAATCTGTGGGCTGGCATGTTATATTTGAACCTGATAGAACCCCAAGACAAAGGTAGTCTCTCTGCTAGTAATTTCCTCCCCTAGAAATTTTGCTGAGTAAGCAGGCTGAGAGCTGGATGGAAGATGGAAAAAGACCTTATTATCTTGCAGCCAGAAAAAAAGACAAGTACCTACAGGAGAATAACCATAGATATGACTTTATAAGAAACAATGGAACTAAAAAGAAATTGAACACAAACTTTGAAGTGCTAAACACAAAAACTAAGCAATATTATTAAGTGTAGAATTATTTATATAGTAAAAATTTATATAAAAAGTTATGGTTAAATAAAAATATTTTCAGATACATAAAAGGTGAGAGAAATAGTTGCCAGCAGATTCACACTAAGAAATACTACAGAGAGTTTTTTTAGGCAGAAGGAAAATGGTACCAGATGGAAATTCAGATCTAAAATAAAGAATAAGGAAGTTTGATAAGGGTCAATAAAAGGGTGAATAGAAAATGTTATTTTCTCTTAAATTTTTAAAAAGTTAATTAAAATGCCCTATCTTACATAGGGACCTCCTATAATATTAATTAATTGTTGATCATGGTAAATTAGGAATGCATATTATAATCCTAGAGCAACAATTATAAAAATAATAAAAAGAGGCATAGCTAAAAAGCCAGCAGAGAAGATACTAAACATACTTATTTACATTGTACCCCTCCAGCAAAAAAAAAAAAAAAAAAAAGATGGAAACAACAAAGAATAGAAAAGACCAAAAAGAGAATAGGGACAGTGCAGTCCCTGTGTAGATTTCCATCTGTGTTGTAAACTAATTTTCTGAAGTAGATGAGGAAACCACAACACTTCCAGCTCAGAGAAATGATACATTCCAGCCTAGTTCTCTGTGTGGCCCTCTGTGAGTCTGTAGTTAGAGAGAGTTGCCTGGGAGCCTGTGCCTGTATGGTCATTGTTGCTCATAACTTCTTTTTAAACAGTTATATTGAGATGCAGTTTATATGCCACATAGTTTACCCATATAAAGGATATGATTCAACATTTTTTTAATATATGTACAGAATTTTGCAACCATCACAATGACCTAATTTAAAATTATTTTATTATCTCCAAAGAAATCTTGTACCCATTCGCCCTTTTCTTCTATCCATTCTGTTAAATTTAAAGAGTCCTGGGATCCAGCTTAACACACTGAAGCCAGTGCCTGCTAGTACACTTAAATATCCGCATGGGTAAAAAGTTTCTGCAGGTGACTTCAGAAAACACTAAAGTTTGACAACCACGTCGGTGACTCTGCTCTCTTCTCACTAAATGCATTTCACTTTGACTCTTCATTAAATCTTGGAGTTCACAAAGATCTCATTATTCCATGGGGAGAATAATCTCATTGAAATGAATGGTTTACCCAGGTTTCTGACAGTACCCAACTCCAGAGGGGCACCTTACATTGCATTGTTTGTGATGGACTCCTATGAAAATGAACATTGGTTTAAAATGAAAAATTCTTGCTAAAGAACATGAAGAAACATTTTAACGAGTTAACATAAAGCATCATAGAAAGTAGTACTTAAGAAGAAGAGCACGAAAGTGTAGTGAGGTCAAATCATAGATTTCTGTGTTTGTGAACTTGAGCAAGGTACTGAAACTCATAGAACCTCAGATCCCCTCTCTGTAATAACAGTTCTTCATGAAGTTGTGATGAAAATAAAATGAAGCAAAAGAAGTCAATTATTTAGAAAAATACCTGGTACGAGATAAGTACTCCCGAGTAGTTAATTATTCTAATCATTATAGTTTATGGCTAAGAATTTCAGGTTAGAGTTATACTAGGACATCTGAAGCATTTTTGCTGCTCTATTTCGTGATCAAGTGAGAGGCTTAGAATTTTATAACTGTGGTACTTATTTCATAAGAATGTTTTTCACTGAGAAATAAAGAAACACAAACACAGGGGAAAGTGACAGGGTGGTAAATTGTTCATCTTATTCAGATGGAACTTAGAAAAGTTGAGTTTTTTCAAGGTTCTTTATTCTTTATTGTAGATCGAATTTCCATCTGATATCACCTCCCTTCAGCCTAAAGAACTCTCTTGGGCATTTTTTAGTGTGAATCTACTGGCAACCATTTCTGTCATCTTTTGTTTACCTGAAACTATTTTTATTTAACCACAATCTTTTTCATTAAATTTATTGGGTGTCATTGGTTAGTAAAATAATATAGTTTCAAATGTACAGTTCTATAATATATCACATTGTGTGCTCACCACCCAGAGTCCGTTCTCCTTCCATCACCATATATTTGATCCCTTTAACCTCTTCTAACCCTTTCCCCCTTTACCCTGTGGTAAGCACTATACTGCTATCTGTGTCTATAAATTTTTGCTTGTTTGTCTTGTTTGTTTGTTGCTTTCAGTTTTATATGACTTTTTGGTCATATGGTTCTCGACTTTTTCTGTCTGACTTATTTCACTTAGCATGATCATCTCAATATCCATCCATGTCACAAATGGTAGTATTTCATCTTTTCTTATGGCGGGTAGTATTCCATTGTGTGTGTGTGTATATGTATGTGTATATATATATATATATATATATATATATATATATATATATATATATCACATCTTCTTTATCTAATTATCTATTGAAGGACACTTTAGTTGTTTCCATGTCTTGGCATAATTTTTGAAATACATTTTGAAACTATTATTATGGAAGCATAGACTACAACCAGGTGTTTTCTGAGGTTAAGGGATTGTTAGACTTGTGTACATGTTGTAGAGTTAGTATCTATTTCTTTAGTAATTTGAAAGCCATTGTACCCTTCTCCACATGCAAAGTTTTCGGGTAATTTTTTTTCCCCACTTTTATCTGTTTGTCCCTGTCTCTCGTTTCATAAATAACATACTGTTTTTCTCTGACACTTTAAAGTGGTCACAGGAATTTTAAAATAGAATGCTACATCAAGATAAAGGGAAACAAGAGAAGAGGGAATACACTGTGACTTTAGGATGGAAAGATATGCGGTCTGACTGCAAATGTAGAGGTGGCTTTGATTGGGGCAAACATAGGAAAGGTACAAGAGCAATCAGAGCAAACTATTATAGATCTCCTGGACAGAGGAAAAAGTTAGCTCAGGAAATGCTCATGCGGGGAGAAAACAGCTGGTTAAAAATGTTAATAGTGTCAATCATGTGGGGAAATAAATATACATGACGCCGAGCAGTCTGGGAGAAAGCCGCCTTGCCAGGACTGCGATGAGGGCAAGGATGGGCTTAGATTCACACACACACACACACACACACACACACTCCAGCATCTTTTGGAGTTCTTTGCCACGGACAGTGACAACAGCACATCGTTTATCAAGTGAGAAATGTTTCCCCGGCGGGATGAATGGAGAGCCATGGGCTGTTATTTTCATTGATTTCATGGCTATCTCAAAGGACACTGCTGCTCTCCTGTCCTGGCCACAGAGCCCAGGAAACAATTCCCCCAACAGGGTGGTTTCTTACCACTGTCCTTTTATACTTGCACCTATTGAGCTTCCTTGGGTGAGAGAAATCATATTTCTAGGAGAAAAGGGTGGTTGGCTTCCTTGTGTGAAGGGGACTTCTGGGAGGCATATAGTTTAGGACGTAGAAAGTCTCATAGAGAAAGAAAATGAAAAAGAGGGATGCAGCAGTAAAAGAGAAACAATTAGTTGTGATTCCCATTGAAATATAACCAACAAGGCAAGAACTCCGGTGGGTGCAGACCAGAAGTTGAGAAAAAGAGGGATGACATTGTGAGAATTAGGGCAGAGAAACAGGACCACTGATAAAATATAGGCGACTAAGGAAATATTAGAAAAAAATATGTTAAGTAGTTTTCAGAACCTACATTTTACCTAGGAAAATAACTTCTATGAGCTAAAATTAATACATAAATAACAGTTTACTTTTATAACAGAAACACCTAAAATGGAAAACTTTAAAAAACACTCAACATCATACTTTTTATTGCACCAACAAAATCCGAAAATTGATAAGCAGGAAAGGTAAAGGGAGGAATGTTCTCTGTTTTACTGTACTTTGTGGGTAATATAATAAGAAAGAAGATGTGAAATAACCAAGTTTTTGTGATGATTCTGTCTTATATCTAAGATGCTTCTGAGACCTGAAACAAAAATTGTTATATAGGAAAACAAAGAGATTAGCAAAAATATAGCTCATAAAATGAATCCATATACTGTGTGCTTTAAGGAAAGCAAAAATGCCTATATAAAAAATGAAGTCAACAGGACCAGTAGGTGAAAGTACAGCAAACATTAGAATAAGTTACCACACGGGGGAGAAAATGCCACTTCAAATAAAAGTTAGAAAAATACTGAGATGTTTGACAAGACAGTTCCAAATTCAAAGTAATCCAATTAAAGGTGCAAACATGCCATAGCCAGATATTTAAAGTTTTTGAGAGTATCACATATAGGAAAATATAACCAGCAAATAAAAGAAATCAAATCAAAGACATCAAGATTATAGAAATGTTGATTTTCTGAGTGTGTACTTTTATATTGTCTATAGCACGGAGTAATACCAAATTAAATAGGAAAAATCTGCTGAGAGTGTTTGATAATGGCCTGGGGAGAGTGATTTTTTTTCTCTCACGATAAGCAGGCAGCTTTATGGCCTATTGATAATAATTCAGGAATGAAAAGCAGGATATAACTGGAAAAATGATTCAATTGTCCAAGATTTAGTCAGGACAGACTCTATCTTCACTACAGAAAAGTTGGATTTGAAGTTAAGAAGTAAAGCAGCCACAGATGGGTCCACGACCCTAAATTAACTGTCATTACTGTGACATTTACGGAATCCAGAGTAACTCAATTCACTAAAGAATATGAATTCTAAAAGCTCTCAGAAATAAAGAGGTAAATGAAAAGTGCATTAGATTAATTAGAATAACAAGTCAAAAATATGAAATTATTTTGTACCTAAAACTTCCAAATCCAGGTTATTTTTTTAAAAAGAAGGAAGCCAAGGCCATGTTCTTGTCTCTTACCTCCATTCTTTCCAACTGGTTTGCTCTCCAGTCTAAGCGTGTCTATTTTTAACATTAGTTTCATCCTCATCGCTATAGTTAGAAAGTCATTATGTGCTTGGCAGTTTTTCATTTTACAGAGTTTTCACAATATTTTACCCTTAAAGAAAAATCATATGTAGCCCTATTACCCTGGCACTTTTAAAAAATGTGTTTTTACTTTCTACTCTTTGTTCATAAGCTTACATAGTGACAATAATAATTATAGCCTAGCTTTTTTAAAAAAAAGTTTCCAAAAAACTGTATCTTAACTACAGCCTGGGGCCCTGAATTTCTAGACTTACTGTTGTTCTGTGGGAGTGTTTATACTGTACTCCTGTAACACCCTCCATCCTGCCTGGCAAAACTGGATTTCCATTGAGTGTGACTTTGACAATCCAAATATTCTCTATCTCCTTTTCTTTATAAATTTAAAGAAACTTCAGATTATCCTCTTCACTCTGACTTTATGATTAAAATCTTTTCTGTACAATCACTCTGGACTGTATCCTACCTCCTAAATGCTCCTAAAGGGGATGTTATGCCATTTTGGAAAGGACAATTCTCCCTTGAGTGGAACACGAAGTTATCTTGGTTTTCACACACTACGTATAAATAGGACACCTCCTTTCCTTGTGACAAATAAAGATGTCCCTGCACAGTCCAAAATTGTTTAGAAGGTAGTGCCATCCCCACTGAGAGTCACTAATACATGTTACTCTCTGTGCTAAAGATTCAGAATTGAATTGCCACAAATGTAACATGATCCAAGAAATATGGCAAAGAGCTAACCATACAAAAGTTTCTCCCCTGACAGGCTTCCATGATTCCTGAAATTTCCCAAATCAGTCATAGCCTCAATTAGATGTAATACTGATAACAAATAGTTATATAGCTCAACTATAGGCCAGACACTGTTCTAAACACTACGTATGTAATAATTTAATCCTTTATAATGAACTCTTTAAGGTATTTTAATATATATACTATGTATGTATGTGTATATATATATATATATATATATATATATATATATATACACATATGTATATAATATATTAAATGAGAACATTTTACTGATGAGGGAACTGAGGAACAGAATAATTAAGTAAATGGTAACTATTAATAGTAGGGTCAGGTAGTCAGCTGGTTAGAGGTAGGGTCAGTATTTGAACCAAGGCTGTCTAGGCCCAGAGCCCATGCATACTTTTAACCACTGTCCTATGGTGTCTTTATACAAAACCAAGGTCATAGACTCCAGTGGCCACTGCTAAAATGACCGTACATTACCATGGAGGAAAGTAAAGTCATGCAATGTGCTAGTCTTCAGCCACCCTCTAAGGAAGCCTTTCAAATACAAAATTAACACAAGAGGCATCTGTAATACTCGTTAAAAACACAAGCATTGAAGTCATTCAGGCCTAGCTTCCTACCCTGAATCTGCCATGGACAACTTGTATAACCATGCACTTAGCATAGTAAGCAGCATGAAGTAAAACTCAGTGCATGTTAGGATTAGTTATCATCATTATTATTATTAATATAAGTAGTACTTCTCTATAGTGCTTCTCAACCTGATAGTCTTTTAAAATCAATTGGAAAAGTTTTAAATAAATACTTATTTCCTGGGCTAAACATTATACCAAATAAGCCAGAATATCAGGAGTGGGGGTGGGGGGCTACTCGCTCATCAATGTTTTTGTAAAGCTCCCCAGATAATTCTATAGAGCATCCAGGATTAAAAATAGGGTTGGTCCACTAATATAAGGGTGTGTGCTGTGCTGGGCGTGGCTGCCTGCTGGGCGTGGCTGTCTGTGGGCGTGGCTGTCTGTGGGCGTGGCAGTGTGCTGGGCGTGGTGCTCCAAGCTGAGGACGTTCTCATAGAATTGAGCACCCTGCCATGGAACACACAGCGTGGAGACTTGCTGCACGGAGCCTGTGATCTGGCAGGTCTGGCTTCAGACAGGCACTTCATCTTATCCACTGTGTCTGTTCTCTTACTGTGCGTCTGGTGTGGTCTGCAGGTGCTGTCCTCTAGGGTCGTAAGGGACCATAAGATGTACTGTTAGACTTGATGTATTATTATTCCTCGGGCTGATTGCTCACGGAACCTGAGAAGTCTAATAAGTGTTTAATAGATGTGAACGTTTTAGCAGGAAGCAACTTCAATCTGTATGGATTAGTTTTGTTATAATTACTGCTATTATTAGAACTATAATTTATTAAGCATTTATTTCATCCCAGGTTCTTAGAGCAACCCGGCAAGATAGGTGCTATTATTATCCAAATTCTGCAGGTGAAGAAAGTGATGCAGAGAGAAATCAAGTAGCCCAGACTCACACATCTAAGTGTGTGAAATCTGAATTTGAACCCAGATCCTAGCTCCAAAGTCTTTCTCTCTGCACCATGTTTATATTATCTTGGCTAAGACTGCATGGGTCATCATGAAGACTGCTAGCAGCGCTGTCAGGTCTGGACCCTCACTCCGAATTGTCCTTAGTCTTGAGAATGATAGATCAATTTTGGTTCCTGAGGAAAGGTGAGGGCCAGGAAGGGACTAAGATGGTTCTGAAAGCACTGCATAAAATCAACAGGAACCTTAATCAAAGGTGAGGGAGGAGACGAAATGTGTGTATTGTCTCTCTTAACGCTGAAGATTATGATTTTTAAGAGAAGACATAAGATAATGAAAAGTTCTACCCCTCAGGGACCCAGAGTAAATTTTCAGAAGTAAGTCAACCTTAGAAATGTTATTTAACAAGCGTCATTTGGTACAATGTTGGTCAGCACAGTTCTGTCCTCCTTAGCCCTCAGTGGAATTCTAAATAACAAAGAAACAGGGAGAAAGATACAGGAAAAGGAATGAAGAGAGACAGTGAGAAAGATCCTGGTATCTCCCCAGAATATTCTAGAACTTAGCTTGATTTTATTTTAAATCAAATATTTTTGTTTTTTAAAGCAACACTTCGTTTTTATAGAACATCTTTGTTTATAGGAATTTAAATGGAAATTCAATCAATCATAACTTGCCATGTTATAGTGTTTGTTTTCAGGATAAAGTTAGGGAAGAAGTAATTAAATTACCATTCCTGTTTTGATATAGTAATTAGAGTAAATAGAATAGGGATTTCCCAAAGTCTCTAAAGGAGAGGAAAAAGTCAGCACAAGACACTTTCAAAAGGGTCCTAGAGGAGGGATGCCTCAGGGCTTTTTGAGAAAAGCCCTGGATTTCTATTTAAAGGACAGCCCTGAACTTTACCCAGAAAAACTATTTATTAGATAAGTTTGGGGCTTTCTTTGAAGCTAGACACTAAAGTCATAGATTTATGGAGTCCACTGAATAGTGATGAGCAATAGGCCCCAGCAGGGTAAGAAATTCAGGCAGGGGATGCTTCTTCTTAGTGTCTACAGAGTGCAGAATTTACAGAGATAAAATTGAGAAGTGATCAAAATGGAATATTCCCCAGGCATCTGAAAAGAGGCAGGTGAGAGGACCCACATAGAGAAATCACTAATATCAAGAAAATATGGGGGCTGCCGGATGGCTCAGTTGGTTAGAGCATGAGCTCTGAACAACAGGATTGCCAGTTCGATTCCCACATGGGCCAGTGAGCTGCGCCCTCCACAACTAGATTGAAGGGCAACGACTTGGAGTTGATGGGCCCTGGAGAAACACCCTGTTCCCCAATATTCCCCAATAAAATTAAAAATATATATATATATATATATATATAAACAGCACCACTTCCCTGAACTGACAGTTACTGTAAGATGTGAATGGCTGGAAATAGTCATTTAAAAACACAACATCTCCCATGATTTTCGTAGTTATAGTCGATTTTGCCATTTCATATTTATTGATGGATTTGGTGACAGGTAAATCTAGATTCTCCCTTGATTTAGATATTTACATTTAGTTTTAATTTCTTTTACTCTAGATGATGTTAGTAATTGCTTAAAATACCCTCTAGTGATATTCTTCTTCTCATACTCCATGCTCCAGCAACGCCCAATTGCTTCTAATTCCTTGCATGTGATGTACCACACTACTCCTGACCTCCGTGCTCTCTGTTTTCCTCCTCCCTTTATTTAGCCTCTATTACTCATCCATGAAGACACCTCTCAGGTGACTCTCTAAGAAAGCCCCAGATTAGGTGATGTATTCATCCCACAGAGACATGGCAATTCCTAGGCATGGCTCTGACATTAAATTTAACCCATTACGTATTAGCTTTCTATTTCTTCCACCCCAGCTTGAGCTGTGAGCTGCTTCTTGAGAGCTGTGACGTGGTCTTGCTCATCTATCCTTCACCTTGCAGGCAAACACACCTGTTCATAGACACACGAAGTGAAGGAATACAGACACAGAAAGAGAAAATGCTGAGGACAGTGTCCACGAGGACACCAACATTTAAGGGGCAAAATAAAATGAGCCAACAAAGAGGACTGGGAAAGTCAGGTAAGCAGAGAATCAGGTAGGACTGATAGGATGAGGTTATGAGAGAAGTTTCGAGAAGGACAAGTAAATATGGAAATCAAGAAGAAAGGAGAACTCAGTAAGCCAGCATCTATGTATCTCAAATCATCATATAAAGAGTTAATTCATTGCATGCTTCGCTGAGGGCCAGGGAAGTCTCCCCACCCCATTCACTCCCCCTCCCTCTCCTCCTCCTCCTTCACTTTATGTTTCTTCTTCTTAATTTTCTTTGTGTAAATTCTTTCATCCGAATAGTTGGTGCTCAAACAGTTAATGTATGAGACATTTGGAACATTGCCTCACGGTAATTTGAAATATTTCCCAAATTAAGCTTGGAAACAAGTTTCTTCTCTGGTACAGCTAACCACAAGCTGAGTGGGATGTCTTGCCCACTTGCATTTGAATTCTGACATGGTATCTTTGACCTAAGGCAATGTGAAAAAGTAATATCCTTTATTACAGTTTCACAAACACACATAGAGAAAACTTCTGACACACACCATGGATTGGATTAGTGAGAAAGACATTATGAATCTTCCCAGGGCAGTTCTCCTGATATTCTTATTACAGCTTATAATCGTCTTAAGGCTCAATAAATGGTGGCTGGCAACAGCTTCATTCCCTACCCTTTTTTTCTGAGAAAAGGCTGTAAAGTAGAAGAATGAAAGGAGTGGGGAAGGGGGTCGTTTCCAATACGGTAGATAACAGTTTTGGAAATTTCCTAGCTGCTGTGTTGGATATCTGATGGTGCAACAAAATGGATGCAAGCAGGCTGACTAAATCAGTTATCTCTTGCAGACACAGCCTGAATCTCACCAGCACCATTATCTTTCACACCTTTGCTTTCTCTTTCTCTCAGTTAGACCCTTATTAACAGGAATGTCTGATTCCCAGCCTGTGCCAGATCAGAATTTACCACAATCAAACTAAAGGCCTAAACCTTGAAAATATCACAAGAGGTACTAATTAGCCTCTCCGCACTTCCCACACAGCTCGGTCATTCGGCCACGGTCATTGACGAGAAGGCAGGGCAAATTTTCTGACATGCCAGGTTTGATTTCCAAAAGGGCACAAGTCGTGCTAAGGAACTGAAAGAATCTGTGCTTCCTTTGTAATCATCAAAATCCCAGAATTATGGGGGTCGCTCAGTGGACAAAGGACAGCATGCACTGCTCATGAATGCAGAGTTTGGAATAGCCCTGAGGAACTACTAAATACTGGGGCGAGGAGATAAGGGGAATGTGGACATGGACCTTTTATGGGGGGATGGGCTGATTTCTAGAAAGAAAGTTCACTTATTTTTTTATATGAATCTGAAGGAAATGGTATAGTTTTAGAGGCAAAGACAGCATTGCATGTTGTAATTCAAATAGTGATGCCATCACGAAGAGACGATTGTATTTCCATGTTAGCTAAATGGCTACTTTACTGCCTTAATGTTTTAGTGATGCTCTCATTTGAAATTGTATTTTTTTCAAGAGGCTTGAATATCTGCCTTGTCAAATCTGATCACAACACACGTGACGGTTCAGCCACCTGTGACTAGGCAGAAGGGGATTATTCTGAAGCTATTAATAGTAGTGTCATTCAGTCCCATTGTCACCGTATATCTCGTAAACCTCTCACATTCTTTTGAAATATGCCCTTTGTCATTTCTTATAACAGCTGTAGTTATGCAAGTTCCATTGGCAGGAACACAGTTTAGGGGAAGATACCAGAAAAATGACAAATATCTGTATATCTCTTGAGGGGTATTAATATCAATGAATTTGAGAACTTTGCTTTTGTAGCTTATTAGATTTCTAGGAAGGCGAGTGGACCAGTGGGTGGGGGAGGGGAGATTTATTGGATCATTTTATTGTTGGCAATGTTTTACCTTAAAATCCAATGTTTATGAGCTTAAGTATGGCATCCTAAAACTGAAATTTATGAAGTTAGATCGCTTTGGCTGAATGGCATCCAGTGCTGCAATAAATTTGGCAGTAACCCAACCAAGCTTTCTCCCAACCTCTTTACATCCCAAAGACACCATCTCCTTGCTTGTTTCACTTTCTCACACACCGAGAACATCTCTGTGTTCTGGAAACATTTCAGACTCTGCTTTATCTTGGTGCCACTGCACGTACTGTTCTATGTGTTTTGAAGGCATTTCTTCTTTTCTCTTCCTGATTCTGACTTGTCCTTCAAGGATGTCAACTCCCCTGTGATTTCATAGCACCTTTATGCCTCTTTATCATGACACTTGATTTATCATTTTATATAATTGTCCCATTGCTCCACCCAATAGACAAGTCCTTTGTGAGGAGAATTGTTTCTCTTTTTCATCTATAACATTGCCTACGTGAAAGGGTAGCACATCATCTCAATACATACTTATTATGAATAAATCAATAAGTGAAGTAATGACCAAATGTATGTTGTTATTTACTGGGAGTCCTGTTCTCCTTTTTGTTTCATGAAAGGCTTGTGGTTAAAGTTACCAGTGTGTAGGCTTCTTTGTAGCCTGGAATATGGGATCAGGAAAAGGAGCCTAGGATCTCTCAAGGGACTGCTACTAATAGAAGAAAAGGAAAAATAGACTGCTATGCACAGCACAAGTTTTTCGTAAAGCTTGAGATTTTGAGGAATAGCTAAGTGTAAGATTGTGTTAATTAGAGAGGTAGTTAGCTACTGGGGCTAAGAACTGAGGGCCTGGAGATAGACAGACTTTGGATCAAACTGTGGCTCTGCCACTTAGCAGGTGTGTATCCTAAACCTCTTTTGTAACTGTAATTGCCACCGAAGTTTACTGGGAAGGTTAAGTGATATTTTATATTAAAGTATTCTAGCAAAATGGCAGATGTGTGAAGAGAACAATAAATACTAGCTGTTATTATTATTATTATTATTATATTTATTATATGACTTAGTGTTCAATTTAGACCTGAAGCAATAAATTGCATAGAGGAAAGCATAGGTACTAAAATTATGGACCTTAGGTTCACAGAGGATTTTATGAATTTGACCCCAAAGGCAAGAGAAGTAAAAGCAAAACTAAATGAATGGGACTATGTCGAACTAAAAAGCTTCTGCACAGAAAAAGAAACCATCAACAAAACAAAGAGGCAACCAAGAGAATAGAAGAAGATATTTGCAAACAACACCTCTGATAAGGGGCTAATATCTAAGCTATATAAAGAATTCACACAACTCAGCAACAACAACCAAATCCAATTAAAAAGTGGGCAGACACTTCTCTAAGAAGACAAACAAACGACTACCAGATATATGAAAAGATGCTCAACTTCACTAGCTATTTGGGAAATGCAAATCAAAACCACAATGAGATACTACCTCACACCTGTTAAAATGACTGTCATCAATAAGGCAACAAATATTAAGTGCTGGAGAGGTTGTGGAGAAAAAGGAACCTTCATACGCTGCTGGTGGGAATGCAGACTGATACAGCCAATATGGAAAACAGTATGGAGGTTCCTCAAAAAATTAAGAATAGAATTACCATACAACCCAGAAATCTCTCTTCTGGTCTCTACGCAAAAAACCTGAAAACATTTATTTATAAACGTATGTATACGCCTATGTCCACTGCAGCATTATTCCCAGGGGCCAAGACATGGAAACCACTGAAGTCCTTCTGTAGATGACTGAATAAAGATGTGGTATGTATACACAATGGAATACTACTCTGCCATAAGAAAAAGTGAAATAACTGCCATTTGCAACAACATAGATGGATCTTGAGATTATCGTGTTAAGCCAATGGGTCAGACAGAAAAAGTCGAGAACCATATGATTTCACTCGTATGTGGGATATAAATCTGAAAGCAGGAAACTAACAAGATAAATGAACAAAAACTCATAGACACAAACAACAGTTTAGTGGTTACCAGAGGGTAAGGGAGGAGGGGAGGTGGTAGAAGTCGGTAAAGGGTTCAAATATATGGTTGATGGAAGGAGAATTGACTAGGTGGTGAACGTACAACGCAATAGATAGATGATGTGTTATAGAATTGTACCCTTGAAACCTATATAATTTCAGTAACCAATGTCACCCCAATAAATTCAATGAAAAAAGAAATTTAAAAAGTTAAGTATACATTTTTCTAAATCTTAAATTGAATTATGCACTCATAGCATTAAATTAAAGTATATCCTTAAATCTTTAAAATTATGTAAACCCTTAAATTATTGAAACATAACCTCATTAATTATCTGTTACATGTTATATAGGAAGGTGTCTGAGAGTGAATGAAAATGTGAAAGGTCTCTGAAGTTTTTTGTAGGCTCCTCTGTGCCCGGCTTTTAATATCTGAATAATGGAGATTTTTTTAAAAAAAAGCAAACTCTACTGTAGGTACGTTCTAAGAAATAACAAGCTTAAAAAATGAAGATAAAACAGTTAGCATATTCAAAAGAGCTGTGAGTTTGCGTTTTATTTTATTATGTTCTTTGCTCACAGCAAATATCAATGAGGGAATCAATAGACCAAGTACATAATATGCTGAATTTAAAATAACTGACAATAGTTCTGTGAAACAGAACTTTCCTACCTTGTGAATTGAAATTCTACCATCATCCCAGTCATTAGTTTTGTCTGTTGCCTTCGGTGAATAATTGGAGCAGTCACCGACGTCAAGGTGCGCTACCAAGACTAGCCATGGCACCAAAGGTCTGGCTTTAAGTCCAACACCATCATTTTCTTACGTGTGACCCTAGAAAAATTCAAGGTATCTGAGCGCCAGTTTTTCTCTTTTATAAATTGGACAGAAGAAGCCCTAATCCAATATTCTCAAAGTGGTTTTGAGGATCCCATGTTAAATAATTTAAAACATATAAAGTAGTTTAATAGATATTATTTATTTATATTAAAAGTAATAACAGTAGCTGTGATAGTCTTTGGTTTTTTTTTATTAGTTTCAGGTGTACAGAGCAACATAGTGATCCTTTACATAATTCACAAAGTAATCACCCCAACAAGACTACCACCCACCCTACACCGTGCGTAGTTATTAGAAAACATTATTGACTGTATTCCTCAGGCTGCACTACACATCCCCATGACTATTTTTTTTCTTCAATTACAGTTGACCTTCAATATTATTTTATATTAGTTTCAGGTGTACGGAGTAGTGGTTAGACATTTATATCATTTAAGAAGTGATCCTCTCCAATAAGTCTACTGTGTGATAGTCTTTCTGATGTGTCAGTTCGCCAGGTACTAGTTATTCAAACACTAATCTTGGTGTTACTGTGATAGTGCGTTAGATGTCGTTAAAGTTCATAATCAGTTGACTTTAGTAAGAGATTATCCTAGATAATCTGACTGAGACTGATTCAATCAGATGAAAAGTCTTAAAAGCAGGGCAAGGCTTCCGTGAGAAAAGAAATTCCACGTGTATCCTGCCTGTGGGTTCTAATCTGTCCTTTGTGATTGCGTTTCCTATATATTTCAGATTTCCCGGGCCTCAAAATTATATAAGCCAATTCCTTGAACTAAATTTCTTAATATATCTCTCCTACGGTTCTACTTCTCTGGTTGATATAGGAGTAATTTACATGATTAGACTCTTTGAGAGGAAGGGATGATAGGAAATAAACATGCCACAATAAGAGATGAAGCCATCACAGGTTCCTCGAGAATTCACAATGATAATAGAAATTTTCTTCAGAAGGTCATGTGGGAAGGGGGGATGTGAAAAGTAATGAGTGCTTAGCCAGAAGTTTAGGACTATGTGTTAACTCACTAAAAAAATAGAAGTCCATGAATCTTGCTATGTGCTTTATAAAATGTAAGGCTGATCCGTGGGTGCGGAAGGGAGACACTGCCCATCAATCAATCCCAACGCTGGTATCATGGGAAAGGCAGCAAATCATGTCAGAGGAGAAAGAACAAGGGGTTTCCAGTCAAACAGACCTGGGTTAGAACCAAACCTTGGGGAACCGTTGCTAGCTACCTGACCTTGAGCAAGTTACATAACCTCTCTGAAGCTCATTATTGTTACCCTTTAATGTAAATGTGGGATAATAATACTTTCCTCCCAGGGATGTTATAAGGATCAAGAGATAATGAATGTGTAGGGCCAGCATAAAATAAACACTTAATAAATAGTAGCTAATAGTATTCCCCTGGGACTGTGGATTTTCAAAACACTATGCTCTTTCTCATTTTCTGAACTGTTTGCCAAGAACACTGATGAACAAGCATCTTTAGTGGGTAATTGTTTACTGTTTAAGGGCACTCACATATTCCCTGCCTGTTGTGCCACAAGGAAGATGAAATAGCAAATGTTCAAAGACAAGTCATCAGGTCACGCTTCCCAAATCTTGTAGAAAGATTTTTTATAACTCTCCCCAGGCTTCCTCCTAAGAAATGGACCCGTTAGCGTATCCACTGGCAGTGTATGGTTTCCTCCACATCATCACCAGACAATTGAAATTGCAGGCACACCACAGATAGATCCTCCAAGCCAGTAGTCAACTGTTTCACAGCCTTTGTCCACGTGGTCTCCTTTGTTATTATGCCTACGTCACTTTTTATATTCCTAGCTATTCATACAAGCTTAGACAATTAAGTTTGTGAACTCATCCTAGAAAAAGTGCTGCATGCCTCATTGCTGAATATCACCACAGTCACCTTAGAAGTGCTCCCCTTGGGAAGCTATGCACTGATGCCAGTGCCTAGTACAACCTCCAATGCAATTTTGGAACTCTTTTTCTGGAATGGCCATCAGAGCTGTTGTCGTATTGCCCTTGACGTCCTGAATGTCATCAAAATGTCTTCCTTTCAATATTTCCTTTATCTGCAGTTAAAGAAAGAAGTCATTGGGGGCCAGATGAGGTGAATAAGGAGGGTGCTCCAATACAGTTATTTGTTTACTGGCTAAAAACTCCCTCACAGACAGTGCCCTGTGAGCTGGTGCATTGTCGTGATGCAAGAGTCATGAATTGTTGGCGAAAAGTTTAGGTCGTCTAACTTTTTCACGCAGTCTTTTCAGCACTTCCAAATAGTAAACTTGGTTAGCTGTTTGTTTAGTTGGTACAAATTCATAATGAATAATCCCTCTGATATCAAAAAGGTTAGCAACATTGTTGCAACAAGTTCGCTAACTTAATTGTCAGACCTCATAAATTAGATGTTTTGGAAGTAACTGAGTGAAGGGGCTTCTCTTGCTCTCTCAAATTAACCACTACATCTGAAGTATCTTTTGAAGGACTTATTCTAGATGTTTCTCTTACTTTTTCTTTTTTTATTTCTTTATAGAGGAGAACACAAATAATGGCTTCTAGGGATTTAATGAAACAGACATATGTTAGCAGTTTACTGTAGCCTAGATAAAACTTAAAAAGCATTGGAAATCATATGAATATAGAAGAAATAACAGGTGTCATATGTGGGAGGGTGAGGATGGTAGAGATAACTCCATGTTGAACTCCATTAAGTCCTATTTGAGTAAGTGTAGGAAATAAAGGTCTAGGCTAATGACAATCTAAGCATTATCACCATATCCTTCATTAGTTAGGAAAAACATCTCGAGTGGGAAGAGACAGGGACTGAGAACAGAACCCTGGAGAATATTAAATATTAAGCTACAGGAGAGAAAGAGAAACCCAGGGAGGACAAATGAAGAGATTTGAAAAAAAAAAAAAAAAGTGACTTTTAAAGAGGGTGTAGGGGTGTAGTCAATGTCAGTTACTTCTGAGTGGAGAAGTCAAAAAAACTGGGACTAAAAACACTCATTAGATTTATTCATTAATGTGCTCGCTTGGCAGCGCATATACTAAAATTGGAAAGATTTATTCATTAAGGATGTCACCAACGACCTTAATGAGAACACTATAATTAGAGTGAATGTAGAAGATGGATCGCAATAGTTTGAATCAAGAATGGTAGGTGAAGAGAGGACATAGAAAACTGTATAACACTTGCCCAAGAATGAAGAGAGGGCCATGTCAGATATTTTAGTAGATCTTAGTGGTCCATGATGGTGTTCAACAAAAAGTGTGACGCACTTGCTTCTCTCCAGAAGTGAAGAGTGTTGTGTTTAGTAAGTATAACGTTGGGAACTGGTACCATTTGGTCTTGGTGCTGAATTACCTGTGCAACTTTGTAAATATAGATGCCTAAGGTCCACTTCAAATCCATGAACCGATATCTCAGGGATAGAGTGAGTTTTCTTCGGTCCTGGTTTTCTTCTTACCTTACCAGGTACTATATATATGGCCCATATATGCCATATTTGATTATTGTCTTTGTATCACAACTAACATACTAATTTCGAGTTGTTACCCAACTGTCTGCACTTGCTCTAATTTTAGCCATGGCACATACCTTCCAACTATTTTTCTATTGTAGTAACTAGTTCAAATGCTCTTACTTGTTATTTCACAAAGATGTGAAAATGTTGCAAGCACAATTTTCTACCAATTTTGCAATTATGCGTTTTGCAGCTGCATGTGGATAATAGAAAATGCTATCAATAATTTAATTGGTGGCAATTTTGGAGGGAAAGTAGCATCTGGTCTAAGGGCTACTTGGAAATCTCTCCGTCCCTTATCAGAAACCCTTTTTTCTATGGTTACTTCCTATCTCTCACTCTCCATTATAATATTTTGCTACAGCAGCTCTAGTTAAAACTCTTTGCTTGCTATACAGCAGTTTTGCTGTAATTGTTTTATGCCCAATCACATATGGATTATGTAAATTTTTATTAAATATTTTAATTGATAATTAGGAATAGATTTGAATGAGGGATTTAAATTAATAGAATGGGAGCATGCTCAGAAAAACAGACACTATTCCAGCAAAAAGGAAAACAAATTTATAGCTGAGAATTAGAAATAAACGAGTACAGAATATGAATTCAATGTTAAAAATCAGCATTAAGTTTGAAAATTGCACAGGTACATCCAGATACATCTTTTTAGTGGTAAATAGACTTTTAAAAATAAATTCATTTGGTCAATGATGCAAGTGTTATGGGGTATCCACAAGTAGAACTGATGTCTGCTCTTGGGGAACAATTAAACAGAGAATATATAAAAGTATATTTAAAAGATACTCTTCGGGACAAGAGACGTCTTCGAATTCTCTTCATAAATGGAAAAGAAAAAGTGAACTACAGAGAGTTCACTGAAGCACCCAAGGTATGGATATTTTCAGCAATAATTTACTGACTTATCTTGTACTGTGCTTAGGCATTTACCCACACCACCTAAGTTAATATCTCAACAATTCTATGAACAAAGAGTCCTAACTTATGGCTAAGAGAACTGAGATTCACAGGGTTAGGTGACTTGCGCAAGGTTACACAGCTAATCAGTTAACCCTACGGCTGACTTCAAGCCGGCTCCTTGGAAAGCCCTTTCAAGAAGGAGCCCTCGCCATGCTCACTCCAGCCCAAGGTTCACCACAGCACACTGTATCGAAGCTTGCCCACTAAATTCGTCTAAGCAGGGAATTTTGAGTATAGCAACTGGACAGCTGAATTTGGGAACATATTTTATGAATAAGTATAATTTGTGCTTACATGTTTGTATTAATATCATCATGTCCTGTTAATTTTACACCTTTATTGATGTGCTTACTGCTTATAATATGCAAACATGAAAGACCAAAAATTGTAAATACACACAAGAAGAAATAAGCCATTTTAAATTAGACTACTAAGGATGCTGCCAATAGGCATAAAATGTTGTTATAACCTTACCATAGCATTCTTACCATAGCCACACCATATGGGAAAAGTCACATGTTTTAATAACTCCAGTGACTTTCGGGTCTTTACCTCAGATCTGTCTAAATGATGTTCAGAGTGCTGGTTATCAAGCCTGTTCCAGCGTGTCCTTGCTGGGTGAGCAGAGATGGAAAGGGCTCCTGGGAAAGGAGCAGTACTGTAGAGAAAAGAATGCCATAGGTCACCATCTTGCCCACTGATTCTGGTTGACACATGAAATAAGTTTAATAGGAAGTCACTCTAGTGTTGCTTGTTTTAAGCTTATATTCACCCATTCATTCACTTACTCACATGCATTTATTCTACAGCCCTCATAATAGACATACTATGAAGAGTGGGCTTCTCTGGTGTCAGGAAAAGGGAAGCGTTCCGAAAGGCTACTAGAGACCCCCTTTCAAAGAAGAAGAGCTACAATGGATTGTGTGACATGATTAAAGTAGATTGGACTGACTTTAGCTCCTCTTTGGGGGAGCAGAAGTTTCATTTGCTCTGTATTGTTTATATAATTAGTTTCTTAGTTGGAACGTTTTAATTTCGGTCTGTGGCCTCCTATTTTCCTGACTCTGTACCACTGCAGTGATTCCCTAGTATCTTAATAACTACAGTGGGTGTGCTTTGCTTAATGGGTATGCGCTTTAGCAAATAATGTCATTTCTGAACACTTAATGAGTTTCACAATTAAGAAGGCACTGAAGTTCAAGGTCTTAAAAAAAAAGGACATTTTCCTAATGATACAGCTGCCAACTAAAGACTTGATAATCTGGAAAAGAAGTTGCTTCTTCTGCTTTAAGGCTAAAATAAATCCTTTATTTCTTACCTTGACAAAATTCAAAGTGTTTGAAATGCTTCTTGACTGCTTTTCAAAAAAGGAAAAACTACCAAAATATATAATTCAGTAGCTTTTGGTTCTAAAAAGTATAGAATTTGAGGGAAAGAGAATGACAAGTTATAGAAAAATGAACTACTAAACATAGAATGTCTCAATAAAAACAAATAGTGATAATTGAAGCAATATTCAGTGAAATGTGAGATATCTGAGCAGTGACTTTCAGACATACCCTGAATTTTCTTATCAAGTTCCTGGCAGAAGTTGTAAAGGTGCCTATTGTCTTGCAGGCAGTTTAATTTAGAATAAACACTTACTATGGGGCTAGAAAATGGTCTACTAATCCTACCATTCACTTCCTACCTGCAAGGCCCTGCTTGGTTCCAACCTACTCTCAGTGGAGACTTTCATCCTATTTCAGAGGCCACTTCAAATAGGAGAGCACCCTAACTAGTAGTGCCAAAATAGCCCTGATAAAATACACTCAGAGCCAAATTTGAACTTGATGTTGAAATCCAGGAATTCTGTGCTGGGCAGTCAGGTCTTTAGTTCTGATGCCTTTCGACATTTATTGTTCTCCAGGTTTCCAGCCTCAGGGAATTTAGTTTATTAATTTCTACCAGCCTGAGTGTCTGGTATGGCCAGCTTGGGCTTATTAGCTAGAAAAATTTTAGGATTAACATCAGTGCGCCTTCTGGCACCCTCCATTGAAGTGTCTGAGTGGTTAAGGGGAAGAGGCTAAGCCACTTTACTTGTCATTCATAAATTCAAGTCCTCTCTTTCTTCTCTTTGGTTTTGGCTTTTAGAATGTTGCCGCACATGTGTGTGTGTATGCATTTGTGTGTGCGCATGTGCGCACGTGTGTTTCATGTACACTGGTTATGACTGTAGACCACCATCTCGCGTATGGAAGGTTGGTAATCATGAAGTCTTTGGGTTGGATTGAGTAATATTTAGCTTGGGTTGTTATATAACATTTAAAACCAGATCCCTGGGTGCTTTGTCAAAGAAAGGGACATAAAGCAGATTGCAACCCTTGTTACTGAGCAGAGCAGAATAGGTCTGAAAAATGCTTTATTTTTGCAGCCTCTACTTCCCTGTTTATCTTACTCAACTCCATTGTAAACTTCTGTAACGTAATTGCTTTTCTCCTCAGACTCCCTATTGAAATGTAAACTTTTACATTTGAATATGAAGACTATCCCTCAGCTGCTTTCTCTTCACCCCATTTTTACCTGCAACTCCACTCATACCGTGTTACCCCAAAAATAAGACCTAGCCAGACAATCAGCTCTAATGCGTCTTTTGGAGCAAAAAATAATTATGAGGCTTTTCTTGCCATACACTATTCTTTTTATTTTATTTTTTAATTTTTCTGGCATGTCCCCCTCAATACCATTTATTTACATCTAATAACAGTTTCAAGACTGACTCAAACATCAGCTTCAGTAGAACTCTAATTTTCAACTGTAATCCCTTTTATTCTCTGTTTCCCATTTTTATAAATTCCGATTCTCTAGTGCCATGAAGGGGTTCCTTATTGACACATAGTTCTGTCCTAGCTGTCAGATTGTGCCATGGCATTGTCCTAAACATAGCTAAGGTGGAGGCAATAGTGGCCCTTACATGAAGGACTGCTGTAATGAAAAGGGATTCTCTGGCCCATAGTGAGTTCTTAATAAAAGTTAGCTGCAGATATCACACCTTTTGAAGATAGAAACTGTGTTTTCTGTTCTTTTTCCTGCCTGTCTAGGACAGGATGTCATTGAATGATTCCCAAATCCAACCTGTGTTACTCTTGGTATCTCAGATTTATTGGAGAGGTGTTGCATTTAAAGTCTCCAAGCAAATTTAAATTTTGTTTATGTTAGTTGAGAAGAAAATGATGTTGCATGTATCAGTGTGCAGGGGAAGTAAAGTGGCAAAGGATACAGCATTATGTCTCCCAAGGGGTTGAAAGTCACTATAAATTGGTGCTTTAATCAAGGTTAGTTCATGACAAGATTAGGATTTATACATTCTCTTTATTAACCATTTAGGAAGTATGTTTCCAAGGATATAACCTGGCCATCCAACTAATAAAATCTTGAAACCTGAGATAAACAGGGACTTCAGTGGTCAAGAATACAGTGACAAGGATTTTTTGTTTGTTTGTTTGTTTGTTTTTCCCTCTCTCTCTCTCTCTCTTTCTCTTTCTTTTTTTCTTTTTGTGTCCATGTCACTGCAAGGATTTTTCAATTCAACAATTAATCTTCCTTTTTATTATGTCTTGTCATGGTTGAAGCATCTTGAAAGAACTGATAACAGGAGAGGAGGAATGATGATTTATTTCAGGAGGAAGATCAGACCTAACCTTTTAAGGTGGACACCGACTTCAGAGAACACTTCATGTGAGTGTTTGGATGAGTCTGAGTAAGTGCACCACTTGTCACTCAGCAAGGTCACGGGCCCTTGGGATTGTGGGATCCCAGAGAACTCCATCATCCTCAATCCCAGTATTTTGCATATGAGCAGTCTGAGGCCCAGCGAAGGTAAGGTCCTGTCTCAGAGCACACGGTGCCCGAGTCTGGAATTGAACCCAAATATGCTGTCTCTAATCCTATGCTTTTAAAACCTTCTTAGCTTTCTTGGAGATTTATTTCAGCAGTTGAAAGTTTTAGATAATGGCATTTATCATGTCTTCCTTAATCAAGGACAAATGCTACATGGGTTTAAATCCCGGGAGAAAACTCTCAGACTTCATTCTAAAAAGTAACAGATGACCAGAAAACAATTAGGTGTTACCTCTGTGGTACCACATACCAATGGGAAGGACTAAGAGAGGGGCACAACAGGTGGGGAGGATTCGGTCAAGGAAATGACACTGTCCTGGGACCTTGAAGAATAGACTGTATCTGATGTCAGTGTGGAGGGAGTTGGGTTTGGACAGGGAGGGAGCAGAATATGACTGAAAGGGAGAAGGAGGTCACCGAAGAGAACCCGATGGGGGAGAAGGCCCAAGGGTACCAGGAAGGGAATGTGGCCGGATCTGTGTTCATTCTGGGAGCCATGCAGATGACTGCTGCTCATCGCGATAGGTGGTCATGAGGGCAAAACAGGTTTGCTGTGCCAAATGTGATTGTTAAACAGAAGCAAAACACTTCAGTTTCTCAGAAATTCTGAGGGTATATCAGTTGTTCTTTTGTTGTGCAAATCTATGCACATAAACATATGCTTACACATGTTCTTTTTTTCTAGTTATTCCATATATATGTATACACGAGTATATATACGCATATATGTGTATATGTACATATGTATGTGTGTATATATATATATATGTGAGTGTGTGTATGTGTGTATATATATGTATATATATATATTTTGTTATTTTTGTTTGTTTGTATTTTGTTTTGTTTTTTTCACTGTTTCCAACTAGATTAAGTTGAGAATTTGTGTGCGGCAAAGAGCATTTGTAACATAATTGTATTATCCCAGATCTCCCAGTATAGTTTTATGACTACAGTCTGAAAGCATTGAGTACATGAAAGAACAAGGTGTAGAGGAAGAAATCATACCCTGACTCTCCATAAGAGTGGCTGTTGGAGGCCCCATTCCCCACCCCCAGCCCCCAAAGCCTGCTAAATCCTCCTAAGTCTGTCTTCTCACTCTTTTTAAAAATGGCTCTTCTAATGCAGACTAATCTAGGATGCAACATTGATTTTGTTCCTTTTGGGCTTTCTCTTCAGGGCTGGCATGCTTCCTTTGCTATCTTTCATTTGCTTTCTCAATTCCCTCCAAGTTATAAAGCTCTCTATTTACTCATGTCTTTTCCAGTTTCCTCATTGCTCATGTTTTTGCTGATTCCAAAGCTTGTGTTGCTCTTGTAGCTCACTTTTTTGGAGCTAAACTCTGTTCTGTTCTCACTACACTTTATGTCTAGCCATTATGTAACATGTGCATTATGGCTGTTGTGTATTCAGTACGACGTGGGGCCAGACCTCTGCAGATTTTCTTCTATTGCACTCTAAATACTTGTTCTATGATTACTCACTTAAAAGATGAAATCGATTTCTGTAGCAAACATCAAGCACTGAACTTACATTTACTGTGTTTATTTGAATTAGTGCTACTATATGTATGCAAAATAAAATCATAAACTTGAGTGACTATCCTTGGTATTTACTAACATTGTAACTATTCTAAGTGATGAGTCATGTCTGTCTGGGATACAGCATTTTTTCACAGTGGATGCATTTTAAATACCAATATAACTTAGTTGGGTATTATGTTTACGTTACAGAAGGTTTAAATGATCCCAATTTTCTAGGTGTGCCGTACTGCTTGCTGCCCAGATCTCTGTCTGCAGCCCATCCTGTAGCGAGCCATGTAGTCACAGCAGATGGCCATCAGTGGGATGTGGCTCAGAACTGACGCATCATCCCTCACACTGCCACCAAATGCTCTACCAAGACAGTGACAAAGATCTCGTTGTCATATATTCACATCCTTTTTTCTTCACTGCCCTCTTATACCCCAAACAATCCTTTCTAGCGACGTTAAAGTATACAGGAAAAACGTACATTATCTTTTTTTCTCTTTGTCCCTACATCCTCTGTCCTAGCTCTAGTCTTCCTGTCATTGCTAAATGTCATGACGAACAGGCTTCATTTCTTCACGACTCCTCGCCACCCAACCCTACAGTTCTGCTTCTGATTTCTATGAATACCTGACGATTGAACTGACGCTGCCCTTTCAGAGTCCCCAAACAATTTCCTATTGCACAATCCAGAGGCCTTCCCTCTTCTCGTCCTTATGTACTTTTTCTAGTTCATTCCACCACCTGTCCCACCTTCACATGCCCCCTCTTGACGTCTGTGACATGATGCTCTTCTTCATTTCTTCCTTCTCATTCTACTCTCTCAGTTTCCCCTTCGGACTTCTCTTTCTCCACCTACCCTTTCAGTGTAACACTCTTGGTTTTCTCTGTTCCCATGTGTTCTCCCTGAATGATCTTAGACATTTCCCCAGCCCCCGTCTACCCTCAGATTATTTGAAATCCATGGGCATCAGTTATGTTCCTGGGCACAGCGTGCACATTTACAACAGCTTGCTGGGCATGGATGTTCTTTGTGTTTTCCAAATTCAACATGTCCAAAATGATACTGGGCTGTGAAGAATAACATAAAGGGCATGACCTTTGTACTCAAACAGACCAGGGTTAGATTTCTGGCTCTTAATTGCTGAAGGACCTTGGAGAAGATACTGAAACTTTCCGTGCAGCTACAAGATGAAGGTTATAAAACCTACTTTGTAGAAGAGCTGTGTATAAGATATCTGCAACAAAACCTGGCAAATGGTGTCATTCAATACATAAGGGATATTCTGCATTATTGCTTTCTCTTCAATGCCTCTTTCTCCTATTGTATTCCTAGTTCTTTTAATCAAAATGTCACCATCTCATAGTCATTTCCTCTCCCCTTGTACCCCAATCCTCACATCCAATCACTCTTCATGTCGTGTTGATTCTATTTCTGTAGGTTCCCTTGAATTCATCCCCAGCTGTCTATGTTTTGGTTCTTATTATTTGTTCCCTGGATTATGGCAATAACGTTCAAATTGATTTCTCTGCTTTTAGTATGCCATTCCTCCAAACCACTGTTTTATTGTCATCAGAGTTAAGTTTAGCTTAGTTTTATTTTATTTTCCTGAAACACTGCAATAAACAAGATAGTCTTCTCAAAACTCTTTTGGAGTCAAACTCTATTCTGTTCAGTAGCTCCTTGTTGCTTATAGTCTAATTCAGTCATTCCTTAGCTTATCTATCATTGTCCTTTACAGTGTTATTCCTTCTGTCTTTTCCAGATTTTTCTCCCATTCCTTTATACTCTAGCAACACTGGATTATTCAGTGTCCCCCAAGCAAGCTCTCTGGGCTAATGACATCCCTTCATTTTGGAATGCCTGTTTTCCCTAAACAAAATGCCAGTTACTTTTAGCCACTTTTTACTTTTGGTTCCGGTAGCACTTGAGTTTAGTGATTTTTCATTTTATTGTAATTAGTATGCAAGTGTTCTTTTCCCCACAAGCTAAGTCCTTTGAGAGCTGACAAGACAAATGTAATAACACTATAAAAAAAGAAATAAAAAATGATAAAGGAAGAACCAAGAAAAGCAATGCCAATAGTAAGGTCAATATGACAATAAAGGCAATTACTATGACTGTGTACAAAACCTAGCTCTGAACCACTTATTAGCCACGATTTTGTCATTCATTCATTCACTTCACAAATACTTGTGGATGAATCCCTTGTGCCTACCACTAGGTTTTGAAAAGCAGCTAGGAACAAAATAGAATGGGCTCCTACTCAGAAAGAACTTACAGGAATAAGTTATATACTTGATCTTAGAGGAATATATACAAGAGTTGGGGTTTTCAGGAAGGGCATGTGAAAGAGATGGGGCCTTCTGCTCACAAAGTATCATATCAGACGACCTTTGGAGAGATTCTGTTATCTCAAGTGTTGTGCGTAAAAGCACACCATGTTTTAGTTCCACAGCACAAAAAGTGCTGAAAAACATCACAGTGTGTTGTTTTTCAGACTCAGCTAAGATAGACATCTGTCCTAACTTAGTGATTGGGCTTCCATAGGAAGGTGACACATCATTGCTTCTAGGAAATAATTCCTTTTATGCCTTGTTCCCTAGATAGTCATTGAAAATTGTGTGGTGGGTAGGAGACAAAGAGGGTCTGTGAAAACCTGGGGAGATTTTTGATTAAAGATCAATGAGGCCACCTCACAAATGCAAGGGAAGCATAGGGAACAGAAGGGTCACCCGTCTGAGAAAACAGAATCATTCCAGGACAACTCTTTGCAACCTGAGGATAATCGTTTGGTTTGGTCATAGCACATTCCCTATTTCCAACCCTTTGCTTCAGACCCAGAGTGGCCCCTCCTTCTTCCATCTTGGACATCGCTTTTTGGATCTTCCTATTCTATCCAGCTCGCTCAAGCCAAGTCACAACCACCAGTTTCCCTTTGCTGCACATCATGAATATCCCTTCCATTGTCACGTTAGGCTGTGGCTGCTGCAACAAGTTCGAGCCACATGCCAAACCCTCATGTGTTGGGGACCAGTTAGACGTGCCTACTTCATGGGGAGGATCTAAAAAACAATGTGTTTCAAAATGCTTGGCTCACTCCAAAGTGTTCTGCCAAGGTGACACAGTCAGTCACCTAGTCAGTCATCATTCTACAGTGATGATGATTTAGTCCCTCACTATCTCACCTCTCAGTGCGACCCTCGTATTCACGCGAGCTTTCTTTTGGGTTTTCTTTCAGAATAGAGTGATTTCAGCACGACTTTTTCAGAAAGTTTTTCTAAGCTAAAATTTTATTGAAGTATAACATACATCGAGAAATATACACTGATTGGAAGTGTATCACAGAATGACTTTTCACAAAACACCCAGGAAAGAAAGAGAGCATTGTCATTGTCGGTACCCAAATGTCCCCTCGTGCCCCCTCACAATTCAGTAGGTTTTTAAAGAAGGGTCTTTTTGGAATTCATTCACATCCTCTCTCCACAGTCATATGGTTCCCTCAGCGTATCTACAGTTCTGTGTATCTTTACTGAGGAGATGGCTTCTCTAGCAGATCTAGCGTATAGCCTTGTTGGGAGAGCGAAAATACCAGAATGAGGGCAGGGCAACTGAAGGATGATGCTGAAATGTGTGCTACATCGGCACGAACTCTATCTGTGGGGACTCAGACATGCATCAAAGCAGTTAGGGAAGGAGAGGGCAGTGGGGTTTTGTCAAGGAAAGCTTTGCAAGGCTGAGGAAGGCGTTTATAGACACATCTCTTCTTGTCCTTCTTTTCTTATATCTACTTTGTAGTTTGTACCTCAGAGCCTATTTCACTGTCTCAGAATAATTCTGACCACCCACAGTGCCATCTGTCCAAGTGAAGGGTCCCATCCAATGAGATCTGTGACCCTTGTTCTTCACATCCTTTATCTGTCACTTTCACTTACGTCTGTGTTTTATATACTCCCTTCTTTTATTGCCAATAGTGTGTGTCCCTGCCTTAACAAAAACAGCCTTGAGCTTGGTATTCCTGATCTATTGGCTATGAATGAAGTGCAGCAGGGGCTGCATTCTTATCTCCAAGCACCATAAGCATCCAGGTGCCACAAGTGTACTAGGATCACTAAATTGCTGTGAGATACAAGCCCCCAGTTCCAGGAACATATTGGCCATGAAACTGTGTCTGAAATTGCTATGAACTCTTTCCCCTGACTTTGATTATCCTGCTAGAAATTGTCTGTCTTCTCATAGCTCTCCAAAATATTACATTATACATATCCCTCTATTAGCTTCATTTATAGTGAGAATTTTTAGACATTTTATTAAGTTACTTAGTTTATTAAGGACCTACTATGGACAAAGCATTGGATCAGGTGCTGGGAAATTAAAGCATTTTGGACACGGATCGTGCCCTTGAGCAAATTAAAGTCTAGCCAGGGACGCAGAATATTTGCATAAATACCTATATTTTAAGTGGTCAAAGAGATTCATAGAAAGAGAAATAGATGGTTGAGGGATGGAAGTGAGGACGTAATGTCTTAGGACTGCTAGAAATAGAGAAAACCATGTGATGGAAAGTGACACTTACGAGAGTCTTGAAAGTTGGGTTGATTTGGCATAGATGACATTTTGGTCAAGGATCTCTTGGCAGAAGAATCAGAATGAATAAAGGAAAAAGGGACCACGAAATGGTGTTGGTATAAGAAACTATGAATAATTAGGTGTTATATCTGTTAGAAATGCTTTATGTTAGATGGAAGGGACAACAACAACAAACACTGCTAAACTAACATAAACAGAAAGGACATTCAGGGTTTGTTCTGCAAGAAACCTGGAGGTAGTTGGTCCCAGGGTCTTTTCAGAGCCAGTTATGTCATTAAGGACCTGGCCTGCTCTTCTTTCACTCCATCATCCTCAGCAAATGAGCATTATTTGACAGTTTGCCCTGATAACTCACATCAGTATGGAGTCATGTCCATCTGTTGGCCAATCGCAGGGAAGGCTATGATTGCCTTAGACCAATTTTGTTCTTTACAAAAACAAGGTTTGTTAGCAAGAAGGAGGAGAAGGGGGAAAAAGGGCAGGAAATGATGCAGGAGAATAAGAAGAAAAAGAAGAATCAGAAGGAGGAATAGAGAGAAAAATGGCTTTATTAAAAAAGTTGAGTTTTAGTACCATAGTGAGATGTCAGTTGGGATAATATTTGGGGGCCATATTGTGGATAAAGTCCATGTTGCTAAAATCCATAGTCAGCGTTTAGTCTTCTAAACGCTTACCTGAGCCCTTCTTGGCATTTGACTCTGGACTCAAATTCCTTCTCCGTATCACCCTTTCTCCTGGGTGTTCCTTCTCAACATAGGTTTCAGGTGCTCATTGTCTGTTTCCCACATAAATGGCAGTCTTCCAAAGTTTTTGTCCAGTTTCTCTCCTCTTCTCTTCCCTCCTAAAGGAACCCACATCACCTTGCCAGCTTTATACTTATTGCTTGCAAACCCCCAGCACCATCTTTCGACTGTTCTTTCTGCTCTTGATCTGGCTCCCCACACGCATCTCCACCTGTGCCTCCCCTCGTGCTTTCCTCATGCCCTGGAATACCACATCCTCTTCTGGGTTTTAGTCCACAATTCACTTCTCGTTCATGACTTCATTTAGGAGGCGTTTCTTTCAGGATGCTTTGCTGCAGTCTAATCCCTATCATTCTCCTCTGGGCCCCCTGCTCCCCCAACCCAGCTTTTATAGCGCTCATCTCACCTTAGTTAGTCATTGATTCAGTGACCGATGGCTCTCCAAGCTTCTCCAAGGCCACAGTTAGCTCCCACACACATCACTGGAAAAGTTCTCTTCTTAATTTCCTTGCATCCATCTGGCTGTTCTCAAAACTGTTTTGTGCTGCAGCAAAAGGATTCGCCCACCGCACCCAAAACTGAAAAAAATAGTATGATGACTGTTCTCTGCTTAAAACCTTTCAAAGTTTTCTTGTTATTCTCAGGAGACAGACAAATGTCCTTACACTTCATACCAAGCCCTACAAGAGGCCACTGTCTTGTACCCATCTTGCTGTCTCTACCAAAATCCCACTGGCTTTCTTTCATGCACTCAAAAATGCCATGTCATCTCCTTCCTTCACAGCGGTTTTACAATCGTACTTTCCTTTGCTTGGAATGTTATCTCCTCCATCTCTATCAAACTCACTCTTATTTGTCTATCTGATCAAGAACTACTTCCCTGGGAAGCCTTTCTTAACATTGAGTTCCATGTCTTCTGAGAGCCTTGTTCCACTTATTCATTGAACTTATGTTTAATGAAGACCATGGAATTGGGATTTTTGTTTTTGTTTTTGTTTTGTTTTGTTTTGACTATTTAATTAATAACTCTCTCTCTCTCTGTCTAAATAGTAATCTCTGTGAAAACATCAGTTGGGTCTATTTTGCTCATGCTTATATTTCCAGTGTCTTTCATAGTACCTCCAGTGTACTAGATGCTCAATTAATGTAGTTCCAATAGCAAAAATGAGTGAGTCAACTGACTTCCTCTTTTATCCCATGAAATTCTGGAGAACTGAGATAATCCTGATTTAACATGACATTCCCAGGACCTTGAAGAGTTCTTATCCATGAAGTTTACTAAAATCACTGATGGGTGATTGACTTAATAAGTGAATGATTGTGAATATCAGACTATCCATGAGAGATTATAGGTTTGTAAGGAGTTTATGGCCCCAGCTGGCTAATCTCTGACACTCACAACTTCTCTCTAATGTTCTGACCCATTTCTTTTACCCCAATCTTCTTTTTTAAATAATTAATGAGGGCCTGGAAACATGCTCTCATCTCTTCCTGTGGTGATCAGACCAAGGAAATAGGATCCCTCCAAGATGTGACCAAGTTTTTTCACTGGTTTTAAAGGATTTGCTGTTAGATTCCTGTGACATATTTTCCAACTTCATAGGCAGTTCTATTTCAGGTTGATGTCTATTTCAATGTTTCAATCCTCCAAACAGCCCCCTTGATCTCAAATTCCGCTCTTATACTTTCTCATCCTTTCATCTGGAAGCTATATTGGGGAAATAGGGACTTTGCAGAATACTCACAGACACAGATCCTAAAGGGCGGTGTCCATACCGCAGTTACTGATGTAGGAAATCTCTATCATTTGCTCATTTGCAATGAACAACTGCGTAGTAATCAGACTGTATCTGAACTGCTGCCACAAGTAAAACTATGCCTCTCACCTGGGGAGTGTATTTATGTAACTGCATATTTAAGCTCAGGTAACTCCTCAACTTCAGCCTTACCTTGGCTTTCCTTTCTGATCAGGACAACTTTTATTTATCATGGTTTTCATTTTCTCTGAACAGATGGTACATTACCAGCAAGTGAGAAATAACTATCTTTCCAACAAGTATTTAGAAACAAAGGAAATTAACCACAAAAATATATGGCAGCAGGGGCTATGGGAAACTCGCTAAGTAAATGAGTTTATCACACTATTTGTTTTCCTGCTGGCATCATAAGATCCATTTTTGAAAAAAAAAAAGTTATATAAAATGTCAAGAGAAACTGTATTGGACAGCTCAGTTAGCATCATGTACATATCCTTTGGAACACCGTTATTAAGAAAAATAAATAATCTTCCCTTGTGAAAGCATTTGCATTTCTAGAAGACAGAGGTCTTGTTTAGTCTCATGTATGTATGTAAATAGTGGTAATGCGTTATGATAAATAGATACTTCATACCTTGTTAGGAAAATGATACTAAGACCATTTACTGCAATGAAATGAACTGTAACACAGGATTCAGGCAACACACGTGCAAAGCTGCATTCTGTCACATCAGCTCATGTTCAGATTTTCTAGAAGTAAAACTAGGTAGTTATAGGAGATTACAGCAAAATACATCCATTTGTATTTCTGGATTCTAAATTGTGAAGTGTTGCTTTTCAAAACCAAACTGCCCTATTGGAATGTGGCTATGCTACACATAGGATTCTCTATATTTCATCAACAGGATTGTGTAGTGAGGATATATGCAGCTGGGTCTACTCCATTGGGTTAAATATAGCAAATTATATGCCAGTTCAGAGGTTTACTAATAATAGAGGCTTAATTTTGTTTTACATAGAATATCTTTGAATTGTATCCAGGAACATGAAGAAAACAAAATTGTGCCCAAGGGTCATTCTGATTCTTAACATTCTTTTTGCTCAGCACTGTTTTTAAAAGCTGTGCAAATTGCTGTCTGTAACTGTAATGTACGTATTCTAAGTTCCATAGCAAAAGCCTCGCACGTTTTACTTCCCCTCTCCTAAACTGCCTCTTACCTCTTCCATGCCATAAACAACACTATGGTGAGTGTGCTTATTCATGTTCCCTTTTGTCCTGAGAAAAATGTATATGTATAATCTCCATCTAGGGGTGGACCTGTTATATCACGGGTTACATGAATACTCCACTGCACAAAATACTGTCAGGTTACTTTCCGGAAAGTCTGTATTAATCTATATTGTCACCAAACCCTGCATGGGTTTCTATTTCCCCACATCTTCACCAACACTTAACTATTATTTGGGCTTTCTAATTTTTGTCAGTCTGATGGAAGTAAAGTCACACCTTGCTGTAATTTGCATTTATTAGATTGCTAGTGCGGTTGAACAGTTCTTCATGCATGTGTGAGCTATTTGGATTTCACTGTGAATTATCTATTTATAGCATTTGCTTGCTTTTCTGTGGGGTTTTCTGTCTTCTTGATTTGTATGAGTTCCCTTATATGTTTAAACTATTACCCTCAGTTATTTTAGACATTTCAAATCTTTCCCAGTCTGTCAATTTTGTCTAAGGTTCTATTGAACAAAAAGTCAAAACTTAGGTGTACTCAGATCCTTCAATTTTTTGGATATACAGTTTGTCTATTTGGGAGTCTCAAAATGTTCTTCTGTATATTCTTGTATTAACCTTATAGCTCCACCTTTCACAAGTCATTTCTAATCACAATCCATTTCTAATCCATCTAATCTATCCCCTATCTGTGTGGCGTGAGATTAGGATTCAGCGGGTTTTTAATTCGTGTCAGTTTTCTCCCAATGCTTCCTGATGAACAGTTTACCATTTCACCACTGATTAGTGCTGCCGGCATAATCATGTATCAAGTTCATATAGTTATGCAGTATTTTCAGACTGCTCGGTCTTGCACCAGCACCATGCCTCTGTTTGTTACTAGGCCTTTGCAATGTGTCTTCATATATGATACAACAAGATCTTTGTTTTTTCTCTTTTTTTGTCAAAATAACCTAAGCTCCACATTACTTTTAAGTAAGTTTTCCAAGGTCTTCAAAAAGCCTTTTCTGCAAATTTAATTGGCACTGTATCAAATTTACAGATAAACTTGAGAAAAATAAAGATCTTTAAAGTGTGAAATCATTCATCCATTAACAAAGTATATTTCTCTTTTATTTACATATGGTTGAGGTTCTCTGACAGAGTTTTAAAAATATATTCTATACAAATTTTATGGCTTCTTTGTTCAGTTAGTTGATAGATACTTATTAATTTTATTGTTACTGTAAATTTACATCTATAGTTCAAATCTTTTTTTATCAGCCTTGTCCATGTACCAAATGGCCAATCTGACATTTCCATTTTAGAAATGTCTTATTATCTAAAACTTCATGTGTACCCAACTGATCATTTGATCTCTACTCCATACCCCAAATGCCTCCCCCTTCAGTCTAATACATTTTAGTAGTTGGTGTCACTGTCAGCTCCTTCCAGACATCCAGTCATAAATTATTTACTGATTTTCTACCTAAGCTATCATTCACTTCACCAGCTTATTTAATTTGTCATTAACTTCTATTTTAATGTCAAAATTATTTATGAGTAGCTTCTTTTCCTCAAATGAATACATAAATGTTGATTTAATAAATGAGTGTAGTATTGTAGTCATACCTTTCCTCTGATTGCACAGGTTGGTTATGACTGCTGAATTGTGGCAGTAATATTTTTCTTGCTTAAGCATAGAATAAAATAATGCTTTGTCACAAGTGCAATTGTTTTTTCTAATAAACTTACTCTCAAAAACTGCAGTGGGTATTAATTAAGACTAGCGAAAGATACACTGTAGTAACAAATATCCCCAAATTCTGAAGGTTTATTATTATTTCTTGAAGCAAAGTCTATTATGTGTCTAAGCAATTCTCTAGGACAGTTGTTCTCCATACAGTTTTGTAGTGATACAGGCGAATGAAGTCTTCACCCTCCTATAGCCACAGAATCTGGAACTCACAGCTTTACACTGACATTGAGGGGAAGAGAATACTGTATGACCTTTCACCAGTAAATAGAAGCTTTGGTGGAAGTGACACACTTAATTTCTACTCAATGACCACTATCCAGAACTGGCACCAAACTACAAAGAGGCAAGGACGTTTAATCCCCCGTGGGGAATGGGATGTAGGCCAGAACTAGTAGTTTCTACCACACAGTGTGTATGACCAGGAAAGTAAAAGTAAATATCCTCGTCCATAACCTGCTATCTCATGTTTGCTTCCAGCATTAGCATCTTGTGATATATAAACACTTTGTTCTCTCCGGACCATCGATTTTAAATTCTGTGGTTAACAGTTTGTTTACAGTGGGTCTATTTTTTTAATGTTTGCTTTTGAAAATTTCACTAGAAAAAGGAACCAGCTAGAAGAATTACAAGGTGTGATCCTAAAGAATGATGAATGTTTAAATTAAAAAAAAAAATTATTACAGTAAAAGACACATTGCCATCAATCCCCCTCAAAATACTCCCCCTCACTTCCAACACACTTATCCCACCATTCTTGCCACTTTTTGAAGCAGTTCTGGAAGTCCTCTTTCGTGAGTGTCTTTACTTCATCCTCCATCATGACAATGCTTCGTGTCACACATCACTTCTGGTACGGCAATTTCTGTCAAATAAAAACATTACAATACATCTCATTCACCTTATTCACCAGATATGGCACCGTGCAACTTCTAGCTCTTCCCCAAGGTCAAAATGACCATGAAAGGAAAATGTTTTGAATTGATTCCGGACATTGAGGCAGCCACAGCAGCGCAACTAAAGACACTCACAAAAGAGGACTTCCAGCACTGCTTCAGAAAGTGACAAGAATGATGGGATAAGTGTGTGTGAAGCAAGATGGTGTATATTGAGGGGGATTAATGGCAATGTGTCTTTTACAGCAACACATTTTTTTAATTTAAACATTCACCGTACTTTTTTATCACACCTCATCTATCTGTATCTGTGTCTCCATCTATGTCAATATCTATATCTCCCCATGTCAAGTGGCATGGGAATCACAGCCTGAGCTCACCTGACTGGTCATATTCAGCCAAATGAGTGGCCTGTGACAGCACATGTGGAAGACTGAAGTATAACTCAGCCCCTGTCGACTCCCAACTGATTCCATTACTGTAATCGGTGAATATTTGACCTTGGGCTAGTTAGTTAGGTAACCTCTCTGGGTATCAGTTTCCTCACTGCCACGTATTAATTGTACTAGTGCCTACCTCCCGGAATATTGGAGGATTAAATGAGATAATGCACGTAAAGTGTTTGGCACGGTTCCCAACACAAAATAAATGCTCTCTAAGTGATGCAGGGCACCAGGGTATGTAAATTCATCGTGTATTAGATGTTTGGTTCTAACTTTTGGCATCAAGAATATTAGGCCTCAAAAGATTTTAAATCGTTGTTCTAAAAACACAGTATAAATTACTTTTTTATATACCATGACTCTTTAAAGTTAATAGGAGAGGCCAAAAAGTGGAGTGTGAAATAACTTGTCTGTGTGTTTGAGTCATTTGTAAACGTCCACCTAAATAATCTCAGCTGTTGCTAGGACAATAAAAGAAGCAAATCTTTTCATGACCTGGATTCCAGCTGCAGTTTTCTGCTAACTAGCTATTGGATTTAGAAGGGATGTTAATGCCCGGGTTCCAGCTCTGTCAGTTCTACCACGAACGGATTTATTAGGCAATGTCTGAGAGTCATTTTAGCATTCAAATTCTCATATATAATAGCTTTAGCAGTGTGCAAGCTGGACATATTTTTCCTAAGGGAAAAAAATTACTGTGCAATACTTCATGTGTACCTTTGTACCAGAGCACATGTACAGCACACAAAAGAAACTGGTCACCTCACGGTGCTTCTAACATCAGTGTGGTTAAATTCCTCGTGGTGTTAGCATGTTAAAAACAAATGAAACCACAAGAGGTTAATATTTCAAAATATCAAGGAAAAGTTTAAGGGGAAAGTCGGATTGCTAAAATTCTCATGAAGATTCATTCAAAGATCCAGAAGCAGAAATCTCATGCCTTCTGTTTTCATTCTCTTGGGTGCTTCTCTGTTAGAACAGGCCAGATTCACTTTCCTGACCCTTAAAATGGTGATGTCATGAATACACATCACATCAAAGAAAAGCTGCAGTCATTATACACTTGACTGTCTTAGAATCCATGAGATCTAAGATCACAATCCATGAGAACATCTACGATATTAATGGCTGCCATCGGGGGCACACACATAGTGTATTCTTTTGCTATCAATAAAAGACACCTGATGGGAGTTCAAAGAGGAACTAAAAAGCAGCTTTTAACTTAAGGTGATAGAAGTGAACATAGATCCCCAAAATCAACATTCTGTGGACATTTCTGCATCCTCATCTCTCCTCCCAGACAGGGCTAGGTCTGGCCATAGGCCCTTTCTCAGCTCTAATCCATGAGGTAGTTGCATTCATAGCCAGTTGCATTCAAAATAGCTTCCTAATTTTTCCAATGTCCCGGACCTCTTATCTCTGTGAATTTGCCCTTGGATTACAAGCCAAGCCATAAAATTGTGTACCCACATCACACCATATGTACCCAGCACAGCCACCTGCAGATGGGCTGGTCCGAGGCCTCCAAGACCAGCCAGACGTACTAAGGACATGTGAAATATCTTTTTCAGCATTTTTCTTTTTTGCCGGCTCCCACTTCACATCTACCATATGCAAAAATCTGAAACAAACAAACAAGAAGCCTTAACATTAACTTGTGTGCATTCGATGTGTGTCCCTGTGCTGTAGGTTTGTGAACTAGCTGAGTGCTGAGACCACGTTGATGACCTTAAATCATCTTCCTTGACTGCTTCTAATCATGACCTGATGACACAACATTTAAAACTCTGCTGTTCTGACCTCTTCCTTTCCTCTCTCAACCTTTTCCTCCTGTGTCAGATGTTTGATGCTTAAGAGGGGAAATATAATAAGAGATAGAATTTCCATTCCTGGAGTCTTTTCAGGATTGTGATTAGTTACACTAAAACTAGTAAAAAAGAAACAGTAAATTTTGATAACATATCTTATTTAACCCAATGTCTTAGCTCTGGCTGCCATAGCAAAATACCATAGACTGGGTAGCTTCAACAACAGATATTTATTTCTCACAGTTCTGGGGGCTGGAAGTCCAAGATCAAGGAGCCAGCATGGTTGGGTCCCGGTGAGGGTTCTACCCTCATAATCTAATTTCCTCTCTAAAGCCTCACCACCAAATACCATCACATTGGGTATAGGGCTTCAACATATGAATTTTTTTCGAGGGGTGGAGACATAGACATTCACTCCATTGCATCCAAAATGTTATAATTTCAACATGTAATCAATATAAAAATATTAATGAGATACTTAACTTCTTTTTATATTGTCTTCAAAATCCTCTTTGTATTATATGCTAAAATACATCTCAAAGTGGGTGCCTAATTTTCATCAGTAATACTTGAACATTATGTATATGTCATAAAATTCACATTTGAAAAAGTAGATTCACAAACTCAAGTTGTTCCATACTCAAAGTCTGCCAAACACTGTAGCAAATACCAGTCTTTAGATCTATACTTAAGTAAAATTGAAGAAAATTTAAAATTCAATTTCTCAGTCACACTAGCCACATTTCAAGTACACATATTGGCAGTGGTGAACCATACCAGGCAGCCCAGAGACATTTTATTTTACTCACATCTGGTTACACTTTACTGAGAAATAGTATTTAAGTCTGGACTTAAGAGCTAAAAAAGGAACAGGTAACTTTGAGAAAGAAGTGAATGCTATAGAAATTATTTTAATATTTTAAAAGTTTTGGGACAATCCGAGCCACAAGGAAGGAGCCAACTTCCATTTGTGTGGAAAGAGTGTAATTAGGAATTGTTAGAGAGGCCCTTCTCCATCTCAAGCAACAGCTAGACACTGAATAGACTTCAGCTCTAAAGGCACAGGTTGTTTTGCTGTAAGAAAGGATTTCTCTTTATTTAGAATAGAAGGTCCTGAGAGCTCTGTCCCTGGACTCATTAAAATTAGGGCCAATGTGCCTCTGTCTGGGGTGATAGAGCTGCATCTGTCTGACTGACTGGGGGATTGCATCAATGTTCTCTCAAGGTCTCTTCCTGCTCTATTCTGGGATTCTGGGATAACCTGTGGGTACGGAGGCCACATGGCAGCTGTTTCTAAATGTTGTTGGAAGAACAATTAATCTGTGTGATTACATGACTGGTTTGATAGACAGCATTTTCTAACTTTATTTTTTCTTGCCTAGGAGTGTGTTGATAATTGAGCGCATGGTTAGCTATAAAAGCAAAGAAGTTCTGGAGTGGTGGAGGCCGTAAGTGTAACCATGGTGAATGAGCAGTAAACCCCACATGTACCCTGGAGGGGCACACATATATCTCATTTAAATGGTCTGCAGAGGCCAGACACACATCCATGTTGAATGCAATGCAGTCAGCGCCCTGACCCCAATTGCAGATGACCTTGGGATGCTTTCACTGTTGGTAATGTAGCAGAATCATGGACAAAAAGAGTATCCTGGGCCTGAACCTGAGTGCAGCATCTGATGCTCCACAACATCGCTTCCAATTTATCTCAGAAGACTCATTAACGCAGAGCACTTACCTGTTGTCAACTCAAGAAAGAATGATTCTAGAAACTAGAAAACATTTCTAACTGATGTCATCAAAATCTTTAGTTAAGGGCTTTCCTACATTGTTTGTTTGTGTGTTTTTTTTAACCTTTAAAGGTTTTATTTTTTGTTACCTTTTTGGGGTGATATCGGTTAATAAAATTATATAGGTTTCAAGTGTACAACTCTATAATACATCATCTGTGTATTGCATTGTGTGCTCACCACCCAAAGTCAGATTTCCTTCTGTCACTCTATGTTTGACCCCCTTTACCCTTTCTGAACTTTCTCCCACCCCTTTTCCCTCTGGTAACCACTACACTGTCGTTGTGAGTTTTGCTTGTTTATTTGTTTGTCTTGTTCATTTGTTGCTTTCAGTTTTATATCCTATATAGGAGTGAAATCATATGGTTCTCAGCTTTTTCCATCTGACTTATTTCACGTAGCATGATATCCCCAAGATCCATCCATGTTGTCACAACTGGCAGTATTTCGTCTTTTGTTATGAGTAATATTCCATTGTATATGTGTACCACATCTTCTTTAACCAATCATCTATCGAAGTCCCTAAATTGTTTTATTTCTTAGTCTCAGGAAGTCTGAATTCTTAAATGCTATAAGTGCTTTTAAGACATTTCAAATGTGAGACTAGAAGTTCTCAAGGTTTTAGTTGAGACGAGGCATGGGTTCTGGGTCCAGTCAGTTGTTAGGAAGCAGTGGTGGCAATGACGATCAAGTTGCCTGGCTGCTCTAGTCTTCCCACAGTCTTCCACTGGGACTGAGAGTGAATGAAAGCCAAGAGCCTAAAAAAGCAGTAGTCTAGGATCTGCTCTGAGGTTAGATGTCTTCGTATTCAGACATGAAACATGTGTTCATTTAAATACTGTGTTTGGTGAGAGAGGGCTGGGGCGTGCTACCCTCGGACCTCAACAGCACAGGGACTAAGTTTCTCAATATTGACCACATTCCTCGGTATTCATCAAACTTACCTAAACAGATACAAAGTGCTAAGGCAGTTCAGTGAGAAGGGAACAGTTAGGCAGGCTTGTGAGAGACAGTAATTAAATAGCCCACCAATATTCACTGGTGCGTGCCAGAACTCAAAATGTTAAGGGCTGGGAAATATTTTCCTGGTGCAGGGGAAGGGAGATGGAGAAGTCCACACTTTAGGAGTGCATAGCATTCCCATGAGATAGCACAGTGGGAGACCTCAGGGTTTCTGATGACCACAAAGTTACCAGGGTTCTGGGTATTAGAAGAGGGCAGGAGACAATGCATCAGTAGCAAGTTTGTTTCACACTTATCTGTACAGTCAGCTGTACCTACAAGTGTGAGCTGGAGCCAGGATGAGAAGCAATGAGTTCGACTGTGGTGCCAACAGCACTGCACTGGAGGCCAGGCCTCTCCAAGCCGCCCAGAGGGGAGCATGAATTAGAAACGCAGCTGGCTTGTCCAGCCTTATCATTTTGGAGTCCATTATTTCATGGAGTTGTAGCGTTGCCATGAGGAATTTCTCCTGTGTGGTTTGGTCCTCAAGGATAATGATCTGGCCTTAAAGTAATAGTAGTTGCTTTCACATAATATTCTCTATAACACAAAGCCAATGACAAGACTTTTTATGTCAATGTCTTTCACAAACCTACTACTTTAGAATAGTCTCTCTGCATGTACATGAAAAACAAGGAAAGAGGACGAAAAAAAGAATTAAGTCCATCACACTAAGCCCATCAAAAAAATATCTAGCTAATGTATCTTGACCGAAGATTTTAAGCCAAGATTTAAGGCAATTGCTTTTAAGAATAACAAACATGCTATATCTCTAATTTGTCTAAAGATTCATGTTGTCATTTCCAAAGTTTTCCACTACAGAGATTTATGCTGTCATTTGATCTCATTATAAATTAGCGATTTATTCATTTAGAGAATAACTCAACCAAATGGCGGAGAATTGAAAACTGAGCAGGCCCTGAAGGAACACATGGGCAGTGATAACTAATTCTGTCTGCTGATGGGAATCAGCGTAGGTCATTTAGAAAAGAGCCCTGGATGGAACAAATTACTCACTTTCAACTCACAGTGAGTGGTTTCCTCAGCCTTGCACTGCTGACATCAATTAACCCTCGTGGCATTCTTCAATTATTTGAAATCTCGAGGCACACCCATCCTTCTAAGGTATCTGTCCAGAACTCCTCAAATTTGTTTTTTGGTTTTTTTTGCAAAGGTTTTACACTGAACAGCTGTGCTATTTTCACTCTTCATCCTTAAGAGCACTCTCTGCAGCCTATGTTGCTGACTTGTTTACTCTCACAACTGAGTATATCTTGAGGTTTTATAAAATGAATACAGGCCTTCAGAGAATGCCTCAGATACTCGGATTTAATAGCTGCAGTAGTTTGGTGATGTATATGGTCATATTAAAGATGTATTAATTACACATCTGGATTGATTTTACTGACGGGTCCATAGGAAAGAGCCCACACAGAACCATCGACAGCTGTCACCTCATTCTTTGCAGAGCTGCTGTGGTGGGGGGTGGTGTGGAGCGCCCCTCCAAGGGTAAATGATCCCATATACATTTCTTCAATTAACAACTATTTTATAATTCCTGCTGTGAGCCATCATCTCCCCTCAGATTAGTTTTAATGGGATGCTCTGTACCAAGAATTCTGCCACAGAACCCCCTAATGAGAGCTGATTACATTTTTCCAAATGCTTACTCAGTGGTGCGTTCTTAAGAGTGAATTTTAACTTTTTCAAAATTGGCATTTCAAAAGAAACAGATATTGAGTAGTGGGAGGAGGAGGAGGCAGTCGAAGAGGAAGTTTCATAAGGAGAGGAAAGGAGGACATCAGCAGGAGACCTTGCTCCTACTAAACCTGCCAAGGCTGTTCATGGGGGAATCGCCTCTTCCTCTTGTTTTGTACACAAGCTTCTTGCTCCTCCTTGGAACTGAAGAGGATTTAGTTCTAATCAGAGGGGTTTACATCAAAGGTTTCCTTGGAAGAGTTCCTCCTGTTTTTGACCACATAAATAATCAAAAGTTATATTTAATCGAATTTATTTTCCAGCTCATATTTTTCTCTGTTAAAATTTTAATTATTTATTTCACCACCAAACTTGACCTGGGTGAGTGTTTTTAAGATTCTTTAAGTAAATCCCTCTACTTAAGTTAGGTCCATTCTTAATGTTTTCTCCACAGATTACGCCTGGAAGATGGGTTACCATGGGAAACATGCTCTTGCTGCGGGTGTGACCACACTGATCCTAATTACCAATCTTGTCTGTTTCTTTCGCAATTAGGAATCTAGCAATGTTGTTCCTTCTATTTGTCAGGGCTGCCTTGCGAAAGCCCGTATGATCCGTACTGACTTGGGAATCAGGAAGAATGACTGAGCACATTTTACTAAGAGTTGAGAGAAAGGAAAGGATGGTAAATGAATGAAGCAAATATGCTGCATGTGATGGAGTGAGGGAAGATACAGGAATAACAGGAAGCTGAGGCTTCTGCGTTCTCTGTGAAGCAGGAAGAGCGGTGCTGCCTGAAATGGAGGTGATGGGATGTGAGAGAGAGGCTTCTGTGAGGAGCAGGAGGGGTGGTAGCTGAAGTGGTGTTTGTGGAAGGCCACCAGACGCTACACGGATAAGATGGGGAAGCAAAGCTGAGGCAGGAGAGAGATGGCCAACAGGTATTTGGAGAATATTAATCTGGCGGCAGTGAGCAGCAAGAACGATGACAGGATTGGGGGATAAGATTGGAGAAATCAGTGAGGAAGAGATCACAGTGGGCTAAGAAGGAGGTGAAAGAACAGTAAGCAATGGGGATTGTACAAGAATGGAAGAGAAATCCCACAAGACAATGCAAACAAAGAGTCAGTTCCATTCGGTGACAAAATATGTAGGGAGAAGGGATAAAGTAATCAAAGATGATACTGAAATTACTTAAACTTCTTAGACGACAGGGATTCTGTCCAGTTCGTTTTGTATTCTAGCATTGAGCGTAGTGTTCATGTCACATCTAGACACAGAAAATGTGTGCTAAACAATCCAGTAGTCACGTTTGAAATGAGATTGAGAAAAACTTCTGAATTCTATATTAAATAATAATATTTTGTAGGTGGGGTTGTGAGGGGACAAAGGGAGATTATGGAGGTGGAATTCCCTTTCTCCACGATCCTATCATTAATAATAACATGCATAATTACTGTTATCGTGAAAAATAACCAGTAAAACATTTTTGAAGAGATATCAGAAGGAGGAAGCTATTTTGTGAGGAAGGTGTTGGGTTTGATTGTAGAGTTTGAGTCAGTTGTAGGTTATTTAACTGGAAATGTCCAGGAAGTAGTTTAAAGAGCAAGACCAGAACTTCTGATGAGATTGCACTCAAGGCTGGTGATACAGATTTATTTAGTCACTCACTCTTTGCTGTGTTCTCTCATTTATTCTTACACACCTCACTTCCTTCCCAAAGCGATTTGAGGCAGCTCATAAAAATACTAATATTATCAGTGCGTGAAATAAGTGCATTGGGATGTTTGGTTGGAGAGGACATGAGTCGGAAAAGAAAACAGTGCCAAGCACAAGTTTAGTCTTTCATTCAGGTTTGCATTGTTGCCAGTGGTGGGTCGCACACTTGGTTGTGTGGTCAAAGACTCCAGTGGTCAAAGCAAAGTGAAAAATATCAACACTTATAAAATTTACAGAGTATGAAGGATAAAATAAAACCAGATGTCAAGAAGTACAGCTTCCCTACAATCTCCACAAAGGAATCTTTCCCAAAGCATCTATCAAGGAGCCATTATGTAATGTAATGGACAACAATTTTAAGAACATTTCTCTCTGAACTAACTACAATGGAGAATTTTATAAAATCTTTTCTTATAATGTTATTCAGTGCATACATTCCACCAAATAGTGCCTTAGAATTTGAACTTGTCTTTTTAAGTTACTTTTTTTTTTCTGTATTCTTAAACTAACCCAGAGGTTTATTGGACATTCTAGGCATTTTACTTTCCGTTCAAAAAAAGGAAAAGATTGTCTTACCTTCATATAGAACAGCACTTTTTTTTCCTTCTTGAACATAAATATAACCATTTGGAGAGCAATTTGGAAATACCTAGAGGGTTGAATACATGCATATGGTCTGACTTCACAATTCCACTTTGAAGGATAGACCCTATGAAAACTCTCACCTGTATACCAAGGAGATGTGTATATGATTTTTCATTGCAGCATTAGTTGTAGTAGTGAACAACTGTATACAATGGATTGACCTCTCCATAAGAAATTTGCTAATTAAACTGGCTGACTAGAGATTTACCATAGATATGTCAAAATGAATGAGCTAGATATACATATATCAACGTTAGTAAAACTGGAAACATAATACTGAATAATGTTGCAAAAAGACACATACAGCATGATACCATTTATATAAATGTTTAAAACACACAAAAAAATTATATGGTTTACATATACATGAATGTATAGTAAAAATATTAAATAAACATAGGACAGCAACTTCACATAGTTTTTACCTCCAGAGAGTACAAACAGGGAAGGGATCAGGGAAGGGATTGTTAGCTATATCCACAGTGCTTTGTGGCTCAGAGAAAAAAAGGAATTCTGGTACAAATATATATATATTATATATATATATTATATATATATAATATATATATAATATATATAAAATATATATATATATACATGAAGTAATTTATCAGTAAAGTAAAAATTAAAAAAATGAAATGAGATCATTTAGATAATAGCTTTTTTCCAAATCTTCATATTTAGATTTTATCAGATGGTCTCCTGAAGGTTAAATCAACTATATAGTTTTTGATGCAATTAAAGTCTATTTTAAAACTTCGTAGGTGTTTATAAGATTATTGCTATTGGTTTTCCTATCTAAAGTTTCAAAACCCTGAGTTAATTATTTGACAGAACCACAATTCTGTGGTCCTTTTGATGAATTCAGATACATGCAAGGACTCTGTCCCTGGTATGACACCGGGCAAGGACGTACTAGTTATCTCTAGTGTGGATGTCTCATATTAAACTTTCGAATAGTAAGCAAACAGCAGTTCACATTAAATAAGTGAGGATTTTTAACAGATGACAGGTTACAATGTGGCTTTGAAAAGACATGACGTACGCTGGTGTAGTGCTGAGTTGTAGGTCATGCCCAGGTTTACGAGGCCATACCCCATCTGGAAGATTGTGTCTGGCACATTTTATGAGAGGCATTGATCATTCAGAGTGGATCAGAGGCAGAAATCTGCAGAATGAGAGGCTTGAGAAGTATGGAATGAGAGAAGGGCTGAAGGAAGAGGAGTCAGAATAAATGAGAAAGGGAAGGGTTAGGAGGGGCATAAGGAACAGTAGCATAATGCAATGGACCACACAAATATTAATATGAGAAGGACTACTACAAAGAACGGAGGAGGGAAAACAATTTCTGGATTCAGCAAACCGATGTTCAGCTCAAATACATCAGTAACACAAAGTGCTCCAAAAATGGGATGGGCCCCTACAGAAAATTTCCATCAAAGCAAGAAGCTGGATATTGCATAATCAAGGGCATTTTAGAGTAGAATTTGAGTAGAAGTCGAACTGGATTCCCTCTAAACCATATGTAATTTTTCACATATAGGCAAGATCTTAAGCAATGGATTGCTCGATTTCTTTTTTTGTACTTGATACACGCTACCCAGAAACCAGATCGATTTCTAAGATATTCATGTAACAGTGTTTAGCATTATAAGAAATCTCAAAACCTTATGTGATGGGGCAAACAAAAATGCCATGACCCTGTGTACCTGTATGACCACAGAACACTCGATGGAAAATGGAGTTCATTTTAGAAATGAGAAGCAAAGGCTCAGGGCATCTGCAGCCCTTCCCGAGGCTTTATGCTTAGTGACGGGCACAGCCTCATGCTCGATAACCTCTCCATGGTCTTTCCACTCACTTGGCCAAGACTTAGCTCATAGTAAACTGTAGTGCAACAACAATGACAGCAATGAATGTCCCTGAAGCCCCCTTCCTGCACCCCCCCATGACCCGCGCCATCCCTGATATACACCCTGTAGTTGAAGCAGCGTTGGGAACCCTGCCTGTGTGTCATCCCCACAATGTCCTCCACCCACATTGCAGCCCCTGGCTTTTCCATGTACGCTCACACCAGTGTCTCCAAGAAGTAAATCTCAGTTTTATTAGTCCCTGGACCAGATTCCCGTTATGGTCCCCAAACCAGAGAGAGAGCAGCTCACAACCAGACACGTGACACTACCGTCCCCAACCTCCCATCTTGGGCTGAGGTAAAGACCACAATCTCCCATCTTAGTTTCAGCAGATGACTCAGCAGTCAAACGATTGGACTCTTGATTAAAATTCACCAAATGCAACAGTAAGATCCACTTTATTAAAGCATTACCATGTTTCTTCTGTTGTTGAAAAAGAAAAAGTAAGTTATTTTACTTGCGGTCTGAGGCTGACATATGCTAACTCATTGTTCACTAAAATTCATGGCTAATCAAACCTTCTCTCTCAATAAGAACAACAAACCAGGAACCATATATTTGTAGGACAATAATGGAGATAGAGCATTTTATTTGAAACGGCAATGTAAGGTTTTTGAATTTGTGACTATTTTGGAAGTTTCAAGTGAAATAATCCCTAAATAGCTAGCAGAGCGTTTACTATACATTTGGGAGTTAACTCACTAACCCTCAGGTTTTTTTTTCCCTATATTTCAGATGTGAAAACATATTTGCTTTTTAGCAAACACTACAAACAGGTTAAGAACTAATGTTTTAGAAAATTTATTGGTAGTCTACCTCTCTGATTCAGTCAGGGTGCAATATTAAATATTCATCAGAAGTGCTTGTGCTGTATGTACAAAACTGTTTCGGAAATGTCAAGAGTGTAATGAATCCTCAGGATTCTTGCTAGGTCTGATTTTTTTACATCGTAATATCAATAGGAAGTTGGTTGCTTAAGAAGGATTTAGTAAAGGGATTTTTGGTGTTGTCTTTGGTGTGTGCGTGTGTGTGTGTGTGTGTGTGTGTTAGTGAAATAAATATATCTAGTTCTTTGTATCTATCTGTATGATTCTATGAAAAGAAGAAAACCACTGGATGAATTCTAAAGAAAAGATAAACAGGATCCTTGACTCCCAAACTTCCTGTCCAAGAGATGATGGGACTATGTCAGTGTGGGTGCACCCTGATCTATGGTTTCTCTGCATCTCCTGAGAGTAACATCTTCTCTTCAAATATACAGAGGTTTCCAGTTTAGGATGGTTTTACTTACGATTTTTAGACTTTACCATGGTACATAAGCTATTAATATATGCATAATAAATTACAGGAGACATTTGACATAGGCTTTGTGTCAGATGATTTTGCCCAACTGTAGGCTAACATAAGTGTTCTGAGCGTATTTAAGGTAGGCTAGGCTAAGCTCTGATGTTTGGTAGGTTAGGTGTATTAAGTGCGTTTCTATTTACAGTATTTTCAATTTATGGTGGGTTTATCAGGATGTAATCTCATTATAAGTCAAAAAACATCTGTATACACATATACTCGAGGTGTGATCAAAAATTACAGTGAATGTTTAAATAAAAAAATTATTATATTAAAAGACACCTTACCATTAATCTCACTCATTTCAAGCACACTTACTCCATTGTTCTTGCCACTTTCTGAAGTAGTTCTGGAAGTCCTTTTTCATAAATATCTTTAGTTGTGCTGTCATGACTGACTGGATGTCCTGAATCGATTCAAAACGTTTACCTTTCATGGTTATTTTGACTTTGGGGAAGAGCCAGAAGTCTCACAGTGCCAGATCCAGTGAAGGTAGACGAGGACACACCATAATGTTTTTATCTGGCAGAAATTGCTGTACCAGAAATGATGTGTGACACAGAGCCTTGTCATGATAAAGGAATGTTTCCGTTGTGATCACAAAATATGGTAAATGCTGCTGCCAAGTGCCATCCAACAGAAAAGCAGGGGACTTCAATACGGTAAGCTGTGTGTCGAACCTTAGTAACAGTGTATGACAAGTTTCAACTTGTTCAATGCAGTCAGCCGGATATGAGCAACAATTGAGAGAAGGTGTGTTTTAAGGTATGCCATAAATCATCCTCCATCATGAAAATGCTCAGTGTCACACATCGCTTCTGGGATACAGCAATTTCTATCAAATGAAAATATTGTGGTGTATCCACATCCACCTTGTTCACTGGATCTAGCACCGTGTGACTTCTGGCTCTTCCCCAAAGTCAAAATGATTCAGGACAGCAAGGCAGTCACGACAGCACAACTAAAGACACTCATGAAAGAGAACTTCCAGAACTGCTTCAGAAAGTAGCAAGAACAATGGGATAAGTGTGCTCGAAACAACGGGGAGTATTTTGAGGGGGATTAATGGCAATGTGTCTTTTACTATAATAATTTTTTTAATTTAAGCATTCACCATATTTTTTATCACACCTCATGTGTGTGTGTGTGTGTGTGTGTGTGTGTGAATATTTATATGTATGTGTTTTGTGGAATAAATGTAACATTTATTTTGTGTGTTTTTTTTTAGAATAAATGTAACATAAAATGTTTTCATAAGGACTTTAAAATGCCAGTTTGTCACTGTAGTGGACTTTGTGGTTGCCTCTCCAGGATCTAATCTAATCTATACCATTACTCTCCCTCTGTGTAGTATTCATATTGTTTGAGTGACTTTGACATTTGACATCCTTTATAGTGATACCTCTCTTGCACTCTCTCACTCTCTCTCTTGCTCTCGCTCTCACTCTCACTCTCCTTCTCTCCTACAATTCAAAAGATCACAATATCCCTGAATTCTGACACACATAATTTTTCAGTTATAAGGACAGTACCTACCATGTTGTCAGCTCCAGTTTGAGTTGTTTTTTTGTTATTTGCAGCCCAATGCTTCCTAACTTGTACCGTAAATATTCAGAACACTGGAGGAAGGAAGAGGAACTAAGTCATATACTGAGAGCCTTACACTTATATCATTTTATCCCACTAAATGGTACCTACCATTTTCCCAGTTTTACAGATCAAAAAACCCATGTGCATAGAATCTAAGTAACTTGACCAAAGTCACAGTGGCAGAAGCAGAATTATAATCAGGACTATCTGACACCAAGTCCCATTTTCATTCTGCTAGACCAGCAGTTCTCGATCTATTTCCCTTTTCTCACACATAGCAGACGAGGGGCACGTACTAAATACACTCCCAGGGGCATACATAGACTTGACTGCAACTCCTGGCCTCTCCACATAATTCACCCTTTTCCTCTGCTATTCAAGAAAGCAAATCAGGATGCAAGTCGGAGTAGTGTTCTTATATCATAATTTTGTAATTTTTTTAAGAGGGAAAAAATTACCTGAAACCGTTAAAGTTTTCTGTAGTTTGACATCGAATTATTCTTGATAAATTTTTCTGACATGTTGCTCCTTTCTGCCTCCCACTGTGCTAAAGCAGATGTGCCCTTTTTTGCACTTTCAGCTCATGATGGGGGTTAGGGAGACTGACAAGTTATGACCCATGTGCAAAATGAGTACTGGAAGTTAGAAGTGTCAAGCTGAGCTCTTGATATCTTTGTAGGAAACGAAAATAGCCCCCAGTATATTTGGTGGTGGTGCTAGAGGCTTCTTGTACTAGTTCTAACACCAGCCAAACATCCCACTTGGTTTGGCTGTCTGCACAGCTCTGTTGACATTGCACTGACTAGTTTGCTTTTATTAAATGCATTTAATCACCACATTCCAAAAGGTTTGAGACAGCTTACCATAAAGTCATAGAATTTATCATTGAAAGCAGATGGAACGAACAAATAGGAAGTTAAGAAGTGAGCTGTGAAATGGGGGGAGGGAACGATTAGGCACTTTGAAGAATATCATTTAACACCAGGACAGGAAGTGACTCTGAAATGTGACTGGACTCAAACACTGGATCCACTTGCTGTTTCAAACTCCTTTTTTGAGTTTGAAACTCTTTAGCAAGTTACTGTAGTAAATATATTTCATACACAACCTTTATTAAACATGCTGGAGGACCTCAGCTCAATCCCAGCTCAGACTCAAGTAACCTTTTAACGTTAGGTCTTTGTCCTATGACCTTAAGAACTGACATCTTGGCAGTTGTCTGCAGACTGATTTTAATTCAGATCAGAATATGATAATACCAAGGTCTGCCAATTAAGTTCGTGAACTTGCTGTAACGATATTGCTAACCTTTTTGATATCAGAGGTATTATTCATTATGAATTTGTACCAACTGGACAAACAGTTAACCAAGTTTACTATTTGGAAGTGCTGAAAAGTCTGCGTGAAAAAGTTAGATGACCTGAATTTTTTGCCAACAAATCATGGCTCTTGCATCACAACAATACACCCTTTCACAGTGTACTGTCTATGAGGGAGTTTTTAGCCAGTAAACAAATAACTGTATTGGAACACCCCCCATACTCACCTGATCTGGCCCCCAGTGACTTCTTTCTTTACCCAAACACAAAGGAAATATTGAAAGGAAGACATTTTGATGACATTCAGGACATCAAGGGTAATACGATGACAGCTCTGATGGCCATTCCAGAAAAAGAGTTGCAAAATTGCTTTGAAGGGTGGATTAGGCAGTGGCTTTGGTGCATAGCTTCCCAAGGGGAGTCCTTCGAAGGTGACTGTAGTGATATTCGGCAATGAGGTATGTAGCATTTTTTCTAGGATGAGTTTACGAGCTTAATTGTCAAGACCTTCATATTCATTGATTCTGCCACTATTGGTTCTTAGATTAAAAGCACTAATTATTGAAACAACTTAGAAAATTGTTTTCCTCTGCAAATAACGTCGCTTCAGATGTAAGACAATGCAAGCAGTATACCATTCTGCTTTTTTCTCAATTCTGCATTTTCTGGATTTGGGTTTTTGCTTCAATTCAAATCTACACTACCTAAGTGCAGTCTCTTCACCTTCATAAGGAACCACACTTCAGGTGTCCACGTGATGTGTTCTGTCTGTCAAATCAGCCCTTCTCACTGGTGGTGTAGTTATGAGGACCGGAATCAGGGGGCCAGAAACAAAAAGTTCCTGAACCTAAAAGAGAATGTGACTCTCTGTGGGACACAATAACAAATGCCCCAGCCACACTCACAGCTCACTAGAGACCACATACCTCACCTCCTTTTAGTAAGTCTCGACTATTAGGTGATTATAAACATTAGGAGCATCTTGTTCTCATATGTTTCTGTCCGTATGTGGCACACCACACTCTCCTGTCTCATAGGTTGGTACTAACTTATCTACTCTTAAAGCTTCACATGAATTCTGCCTGTGTTTCCTAAGTTAGTTCCTCCTATACTTACATGTCTTAGCTCTTCCCTCCTGTACTCCCAGCCCACTGGTTTTTGTTGTTGTTGTTTATTTGTTTTTTTCACAGTGGCAGCGCTCTCACCAGGCCTTGTAAGGATCTAACCACATGTCGGTTTTCCCAACCAGACTGGGCTTTTCCAGGACAGGATCATGACCTCTTTTGTATCCCCACCCCCCTGTCTGGTGCAGAGTAGTTGCTTTATCAATTTTTTTTCTGAGTAAAGGAATGAAGGAATAAATTGAGCCACAGTGTAGTTTAAGGCACATCAACGTAGAGATGGTCTGAAGGAAAAACTGGCTGGTGGGGAGTTTTTCTCCCATTACCCATGGTGCCTGGTCGGACTGAAGATGGACAGACAGATGGAAGGGAAATAACCAGACTGCACACCGTTGAACGGTAGCACCACTGCCTACCTTCCTGGTGTGAATGCTGCTCTCCGCTGCATAAAATCCTGCTCCCTCCTGGGGAAGGGGAAGTCTGGATCATCCCATATGTCCAGCTGCCTGCCAAGTGTTATCATGACTGCCCAGTTCCCTCAGCTGACAGTAATGAAGTCAGGACTTAACACACCTCACCTCAGCATGCCTGGGGGAGCACGTTGTCATTTAGAATCTCCTTATGAGCTCCCCAGCAGATGCGTTCTTTTGACTAACTTTGCCATCTGTTCTTTGGTTAAAGCTCCTGGTCTGTTGTTTTCTTGAACACAGCTCAGTTTGGCCAGGGGCTCTATTAAACTATTGTCTATCAGTATCATCCATGGGAAATGAGATGGTCATCCTACATGTGCTACGTCATCACACTGGCCATGACTGTTAGCGGACGGTTAAGGCCAGCCTCAGGCACCAGGAGATGACATCAAGGCCTGGCAGAGAGACACAGCCCTTACCCACGCCAAGGCTGTGATCTGGTTCCAGTGAGCATGCCCTGCTCCAGTCCCCAAACTGAGGCTTCTTGCCTTCCTGATCCAGTCCAAAATACAACATCTGTATTTGTACTGAAGCTCCAGGGAAGGGGGTGGGGTGGGGAACTGTATTGTAATGAATGTGTGCTTTGCTAGCTGTAGCATAATAAATGTGATGCTATAATTATCCGTGTTGTCATAGAGTTAGGAAGCTAATCTCTTTAAGAATTAGTGTCCCTGGCAGACAGCTCAGCATTTTGCATTTGTTTTGTGATGATACATAGCTTTGTAGTGTGTTTGTTTGTGTCAGCATTTCAGCAATATCTGGATGAAGACCTTATCAGAAGTAATTTTGTAGATGAGTCTGATAAAAATCAGTATGGTTGTAATATCTTTGTAATCCTGCTCTACCTTTCAGTTCCACTCTATGAGTAAGTTTGTACAGTCACCAAAGACTGAGGTAGCTCTCCCCAGCAGCTTCTGGAGTCTCCTCCACATTCCAGATAGAGTATACAAAATGACTGAAATAGCGGTATTTGAGGAACTACTATGAAAAATTCTACTCCACATTCCATATCATTGTTGGGTTTGATGCCTTACATTCCAACATTGGTGAGCCAACATTTCGGATCTAGAAGATATTACCTCCTGAATATTTGTTTATTCATTCATTTGACTAATCTTTCAGTGTCTCGAATGTGTCACTCACTCTCCTAGGCATTGTGGATACAACACTTAGCCAAACAAAAATCTCTGACATTCCAGTGGGACGAAATAGAGAATCAGTCAGATAAATACATAGAATATATACTTTTATGTGTGTGCCACAGAGGAAAAGAAAACAGGAAATAAAGAAGGAGTTTAGAGAGGGAACTGTGATTTAGAGTTTGATTAGGAAATGCTCCACTGAAAATGTAACTTTAAGTAAACACTCTGTTAAAGTGTGATTATTTCAAGAAAAAAAAAGTAAAAAGATGTAATTTTACCAGTAATAACAAAAACTGTTAAAAGTTTATATCTTCTGGGAAATTATTTAACAGCATGACCCAAGAGCAATTGGAGAAGTTGGAGAAATTAGACTTGAAACAAATTAGAACTCCATATGGCGACATCAGAAAGAATTTTCCAATTTTATAACTTGGCTTGGAGCCCCCTTGACTCCATGTCTGGGGGCCCCTTATGTGATCATCTTCTGATTTTACCTATCAAAGCAGGAGACGTGGACAGGGAGACACATTCTTTGAGAAACACGAATTACATTTGGAAGACAGAGTTTCTCCATTTTGAAACCCCATAAAGATCTCCCCTTTACGCCCACTGCTTCTTTCCTTTGTAGATGGTTTTTAAAAGATCCTTAAACTTTTAAAATTGTTCTCCCATTTCCTTGTGTCCTTGAACATTAGTTGTATGGAGAGAAAAAATCATACGTATAAATAGGTAGTTCGTATTATATTCACAAGAATGGTAATTATGCTTGAATGTTTCAAGTCTTTTCTCTCCAGCCTCTGAGTAAATACAGCTCCTCCAGCATGGAATTATGGAAAATGAACTTGAGATAATGGTTATTCTGCAGTGTTTTTTAAGCTTACAAGTTGTTAGACGTGAAAGAAAGGCCGCAGATTGAAACTGAGAGGTGGAGCTCACTGGGGAATGGGGGAGTTCAAAGAGCGCACTGCAGGTCCCTGGGCAGCGATTGTCTTTGACTTCAGGTACATCATCGTCACCATGGCAACTTGATGGTATTGGGAAGGGTGGGCTGAGCTTTGCCCAGCTCCTGGGTTTTCTGAGGCTCTCTCTATTCTCTGATGTTTTTCTTGCCTCGCATCTGCCACTCTTTATTAAGCATCATCCAGGGTCATGAAATGAAAGCTCTTCCCTTGAGTAGGCTGGTTCCAATACATGTGTTCAAATGAGTATGCAGGGGAAGCCTGGCTCAGAGCTAAACAGCATCCGTATGTGGCAAGAGGTGAGTTGCTTCCTTTGAAGGTTAGTGTGAACCACGCTAAGTGGGATGGAACACCTCGACCTGTCTGAAGGAAATACATCAACACTCCCCCAATAAATAGGGCAGCTCCCCCATGGGGCTAACTGTGGCGTGCAACTTCTCTTTTGCTGTGCTGATAATGCTGAATTATGAAAGCAGCCCCACTCACAGTTCATTTGGTAGTTGGAAATTGTAGAACTCTGATCATAATTAAATGTATTTTTCACCCCACAACACCACGATAGGCTGAGTCTCACACATGAAGTGTAGAAGCCATCAGCTCTTTTTTATCATTGTTAACCCAACACAGTACTTGCATTAAAATTACCGAGGGATTGCTGAAACGGAGGGCTGGGCTCCACCTGCAGACTTCTCTTCTGTCATCTGGGGTGGGGCCTAGGAATTTCTGATTCTAACATAGTTTAGAAGAATTTGCATTTGTTGATGCCACTGCTCTTGGACCACACTTTGAGAAACACTGGTCGACCAGATGCCTCTACTTTTCCACATGGCTACCACTCCCTGTCAGGGAAATGCTTTTTTCTTTATGGCAGAAATGTAATAACATTCCTTTATTGCCTTTTCCTTTGTATATTTTCTGAGTTTCTAAAAGTACCACAGAATGGTCCCAAAGGAAGTGTTTATAAGCAGCTTCTTGGGAAACACAGCGAGACAAGTAACGCTCTGCCCATTACAGATGTCTATTGAAATTCAAATTGATGTATGTGCATGCTTTGTTTCTGAGAAGCATTATTTATAAAACTTGAAATTGGACTGTCTTTATGGAGTCATTACCACCATTCAGTTCAACACTAAGTAATTCCTCTTTGCATCCAAAATTGTTAGAGCTAACAGACGAGCACTGAGTGGAGTCCATATATTATTCATGGTATTGAAATACTAGCAGTGTATACCAGAGCGCATGTGCTATCTCAGTCATATACATGTACATGTCATATGATATATGTCATATGTGTATTTACACACAGAGGGTCCCCCAAAAATGTATACACATCTTAAGGAAGGAAAACTGTATTAAAATTGTAATACTCAATGTATACCGACAACAAAAGACGAATACAAGTCACGTTTGACTTCTGCAGTTTCAAGAGGTGCTCAAAGTGGTTACCATCAGGGTCCAGACACTTCTGATTATGGTGAACTACCGCTTGAGCAACGTTGACCAAAGTGTCCACTTGTATACATTTTTGTGGCACCCCTGGTAAATGAAAATAGACACACACACATGTATAAGTCTTTAATATTTTATGTTATGTAATTCTCTGTTTGTGGTGGCTGGGAGAGGAAGTTCTTGGGGTTCTAAAGCATCTGCTCCTTGGTCTGCCACTGTTGTAAAGTGCTCAGCATCTTCTTAAAGTGCCACAAGTGATAAAATGACTTCAAGTAGAAACAAGTTCCTCTCCGGTCTCACTTCCCAGGAAGACTCTCCTTTTGTTAGTTTGACTTCATTACTCCTGCCCACTTCTCCCTAATGCCTCTTGTTATATCTAGCGATGCTCCAACTGATGTCCCTCTTTTGTCCCGTTTTTCACCCATCAGCTTTCAATCAGTAATTCCTTTGAGCGTTAATAGCATTAATGTGTAGTTTCAGAGAGATTAGTGATGACTTCTTTAGGGATCTCAGAAAGTATATCTTGAAAACATGCAAGCGCCTCATCGTGTACAAAGCAGAGCAGGTGACTTTTAAACTTGACTTCTGCTTTCTGGGCCACTTTGATCAGGTTGCTTTTGAAAGATACTCCTGCTCAACACTGCATTTGCAGAACTTTGTGGAGGGTAATTTCCATTTTTTGACACAGCCTCAGAGAAGCCGAGTTCAAGGACAGAGCTGTGTGGTCTTTGTGCTGCAGCTCCTCATGATGGCAACTGTGATTATAGCACAGCCTCCCTGGGTCCAACATCTCAGCCAGGAGCTGCTGCTTCTGACAAAGCAGGTGTCTGGCACAGGAAGAAGGGGCGGGAAAACAGAGCCCGCAGGAAATTTGGGAAATTGTAGGTCTGGTTTGATCTCTGAACGTGTCATTTGGAAAGGGAGTTCTTATTACGAAGTAGCTTTATAGTACTACTTTTATAAGTAGCTTTTATAGTTACCTTTTCATCCTACAAAATAAATCTGAAACAGATTTCCAAAAGAAAGCAGTTTCAGAATGGTTGTTGCCATAAAATTCACATTACTTATTTTCAGCCACAAAACTGATTTTGTTGGAGTTTATATGATAAGAGGATTTTTCCACTTGCGACGAATTTCAGATATTCCATAGCACTGAATATAATTTCAGCCTCTGTGGTCTCAGTTGAAATTACTGTTGATTCCTGTATTCTTGTCCCATCGATATGTTCCTCTCATTACATAGCACTTTTTCTGCAAGGTGTTTTTCCTACTACCTTAAATCCTATTGGATCTCTGCGTATATTTATTTAGAGAACTTGAACTGATACAAGTTCATTGAAGCAAGTAATGAAATATACAATAGCATCTCCCTTACCACTTTGTCCCCTTAGCCTCTTTGATTTTCCTTTCTACTGTCATACGTATTAAATATTTGTCTGTTTATCTTCTTCTACTTTCCTCCAAGCACCTGGGACCTTGCAGGGCTCATGACAGACATTCAGTGGCTGTTTGGGTCGTTGGTTTGGGAGGACAATCTTTTCCCTGGAAACTTTTGTTCTTGAGCTCTGAGAAATTTTCTTAAATTACCTTGTTTTTTTCTGTTACTGCTTTAGGAACTCCTATTATTTAGATATTGTGTCCCTCATCCTTTTTCGCCTATTGTCCTATTTGTAATTCTATTTTCTGAGATATTTCCTCAAATGTATCCTACTTAATGAGTTTTATATTGCTGCTATATGTGTAAATTTACAAAAGTTCTTTTTTGTGTGTGTTCCTAGTTTTTCTCCTTTATCATATCCTGTTCTTGCTTTATAAATGCGAACTTCTCTGTCATTTATAAGAATATAAATGACAGATTTGGGGTTGTTTCATATGGTGATAGTGGACTTTTCTTCTCTCTGCACAGTCTTTCTTCTGAGTTGCTTTTTAAATCTTTTTCGTGTCTTTTGTGTCAAGGATGTGTTATGGTCCTGCCTGCCTGCTCACGTTTAAGAATCAGCTAATACCAAGCTCCATGCATGTGGGTGGGGCTTGCTGCCTAGGGCCTTACTGTAAAGTTAGCTGGTTGTTGTGCTGGGAGAAGACCCAGCTGGTCGCATTGTGAGATCTTCTCTCTTGATCTGGTCAAATTCTTCAGAGAGGCTCTTGCCCAGAGAGTAAAGGCCTGCATCCAGTGTTCTCAGACCCCACTTGGGAAGGGAACTGGAAAGTGTAATACCAGATTTGTAGGTTTGCAGGCCACCCTCTTGTTTTCTTTATAGGGGAGCCTTGCCGCTAATGAGACTTTGTATTACTTAGTCTAAATGCAGTCTGTATCACCTTCTCCAAAGGGTAAATATTTCATTTTCTGCGGGATTGAGAAGGGACAGTCATTCTGCTGCATGGAGTGAGGGAGAGGATCTAAGGCCGAATTGCTTTAATTTGTAGTTACGTTTGCAATATTTAAAGCACATAGAAATATGTCAAATGATATTGTGTATGCCCACTACCAAACTTTAGAAAGAACCCTCAATGCACAAATATTCCTCGTGTATTCTTCTTTGATCACTCTTTTGCTTTTCTATTTATTTTCACTACATGGGTACACACCTAAGACACGTATAATATTTTACATGTTGTTAAACATGCCAGTTTTTTCTCTCAACATTCACAGTCTCTCCGTGAGATGATGTATACTTGAACGGGTGATCTCTTCAGCAAAGACATGCATCAGAGGATAAACTGTTTATGTGTGCTGTCAGACTGCATTCTTCCACAGACAAACCATCCTATTGCCTGAGACTGCGGGCGATGCTGCTAATTCCACCCCCATGTGGTTCTTTTGTGGTTTTTCTTTTTTTTTTGGACAAGCTTGTCACCTGCTGGCTTTTCCTAGCACTCCAGGTTACAAGCCTAATCCACCCGACTTGTGGATGCCCTCTTTAGTGTCCGTAGAGAATTTAGAAGTCATTCATTTTCCTCCCTTTCCCATTCCAGAAGGAACATGTAAGAGAATTGTACAAACTTTGCTCTAGGGGGTCACGCTTTCAGTTTCTATATAAGCAGTAGTTCAGAGGTGGCACGATGTTGCTCATCGATTTCAATGTGACCCCTGTGAGGGCTCCATAGAACACCTGTTGGTCATGGGGCGGGACCACAGTGGGATCTGCGGAAGCACAGAAGAGATCTGAGCTAGGAAGCCCACACCAGTGCCCTGAATTGTCTGTCACATTGGTCATAGTTCACGAGCACCATGCTCTGAGCGTCCAGAGCAAATGCTCATCTTTTATTTGCTTATCTAGGTTCATTAAGTATTGGTGCTTTGGCAATATGTAACATCTTTGGTACATAGGAAACTGGAAACCTCAAATTGGTATCCAGAATTTAATTTCCTTCCTGTTTGGACAGACCTTGTATTTTAGGTGTTTGGTAATATCTACGTGTTTTAGCCTGTATCTCCCAGGGTTTAGAAGGTTTTCATTTGTTTGTTGGTTGGTATTTTGTAATTCTTATCAGTGCAAAAGTATAACTTTCAGGAAAAAAATTTAAATTCAGTGAAATAGAAGAGATACCAGAGTGTCATTAACCAAAGACGTTGTTGTTAATTTTTGTATGCTATTTACAAGTTATTTTTTCTCCTTTACTATGATGATAGAAACAAAATTGACATGCTAAATTAAAATATATTTTTATGATTGCAGTGATAATATATGTTCACTATAGAAAATTTGGGAGATGCAGAAATATATAAAAAATTTAAACCCAGATTCTGACTATTTAGATATAACCATTTTAAATGTTATACCTGTATATTTCTTTAAGGTCTCAGTTTTTATGTTTAATCACAAAAATAATAAGTGCTTATTTAAAAAATCTAGATAACACAGAATCAGAGAGCAGAATAAACAATTAGGATTCCTTTTCAGCTTCATTTTCCCTAAAACTCTTCAAGTTTCTTTAAAGTTTCTTTAAAGTTTGTTGTATATTTTCCAAGACCACTGTCTATGCATTTACTATTTACTATGCATTTACTATTTACAACATTTATATAAAGCTCACATTTCCCTAGATTATACATAGATGTACACACCAACCTTTAAGTTTTCTTAAATAAAATTAACATACTATTTCACAACTTGCTTTTTATATTTGGTCATTTACAACGTTTTCTATCTCAGTGAATATAAATCTATCTCATTTTTTCTAATGAACTCATGGGATTGATTTGCAATAATTTATGTAAAAATTCCCCAATTGACAGACACTTATGTTGTTTCCAGGCTTTTACTATTACATACAACACTGCTGTGTGTATTTTTGTACACAAACCATTTTGCATATGTGTGCAAAATATCTTTTTAGCCAGATTCCTAGAAGTGGGAGTCAAAGGCTCTATGGATATTTGCTATTAATGAAACATCCAATTGCCTTCCAAAAAGTCAGTATAAGTTACACCCAAAATATATAAACATGCATGTTTCTTCACACCCTATCCAATACTGAATGTCAATCTTTAAATGTTTTACCAATCTAAGCAGTATCAAAAATCTAATTTTTATTTTAATGCATGTTTACTTGAGTTTGAGCATTCATCCAAACCTGATTTTTTTCAAGCAGGCTATGATTTCCTGCTGGCTGGATGACATTCTATGTAGAAAAACTACATTCCCCAGCACGCACTGCTTCCAGGTCTCATCCTATTCCTACTTCTGTTTACAGTAGGTTAATGCATGAATTATATGCTCATATTCACATCAGAATTAGAGGATAAGGTTCAAAAGACCTTCATCAGACCACTTATTTTGTAATCCCAGTCATTTTGGGAGCATCATAGTTGGAATAGTCGTAGGAAAAAGCACTTACGGGGGCAAAATTGATGCTTTACATTGTTTACCTGAAAAATCAGAAACTAGTTTCAGGGTTACTATGAATCTTGTATTTCTGATCTCAGGAGCACATAGTGAGATACTGAAGTGATGAGAAAGGGTGGCCTCTTGGTATCTACTTTCATAATTGCAGGTTTGCTGGGTTTCCAAATAGCAAAATTCAAATGGACTCTTTGTTGTGCTCTTTGGCCCAGTTATATCAGCAATTATTTCTGCTGAATTCTGCAGTTGGCCCTTTGTTTGTGTTGCACGTCTCTGAATTTTCTCTGTTTTGATGTCTTCATCATTATCACTGTGTGAATATGGAAAGACCATGTCATAAGTTTGAACAAGACACTGTTTTAAATTAGAAGCCTCTGCATTGCCTCAGGATGAAATATTTTATATAACTTTATTCTATTTAAACATAAGCTTATAAAATGTTGGAAAATGTCACAAAAGGAAATGCAATAATAGATGTTTAAGTCTTGCCATTACACTTAGCATGCTGTCCCTGGGATTCTGACAGAGGGTGTCAGGGGACCCACCACAGCTTTAAATATTGAGCGATGGGATTTGTGCCAATGCAGCATGTGGTTTTATATGAACAATGAATATTCTATTATCTGATGTGTGATGCCAGAGAGAAAAGTGGATTTGTGAAGATCTGCAGCTGAGCCTACATCAGAGCCAACCCTTTTCACCAAGGTGTCTAACGTCTAGAGATGGACTGAGGGTTCACGTGAAGACGTCAGACAAGTGTGAGCTTCTTAATGAGTTACCATGGTGCCCAAAATGTCACCAGCAATTGCTACAAAGGAATACATTTTGAATGACTTGGTAGTGTCCCCAGTGAACTGCACTTCATCCAAGCTGCCTAACTTTCCTTACATCAGTAGCAGGGTGATTTCCTCCTTGTCCTTAGAGAGGACATTGCTACGTCTCCCTCTTGTACTCCGGAGAGGCTATTCACACAGTACCGTATCTCCTTCTCTCCGGCCCTCAGAGATTCAGTTTTCTCCTGTATGGGTTTATCAAAAGTGAAGGTGATTAAAAGAACATTGTGTAGGAAGGAATATCATTAATAAGTAGTAAAAATAATGTCCTGGCTTATGCTGGCTTCAGTTGACTGTTGGGGCTTTTTCTTGTTTACTCGTTTCGGACAAAGGGAAAACTCTGAGGCCTGCAGAATGATGGTAGCAGTAGAAGTCTTTATTCCATAACTTTAGTGATTACGTTTCTATTGTTGGATTCTGCTTTAAAATATTTGTATTATTTCAAGGTCATTACTTGAAATGGCCCCTAGCCACCAGCTTAGGGACCTCTCTCAGAAACACTTACTATACCTTTACTCTATTTGGATGGAAAAGCTATCTTTTGGATTAATTTCTTTGCAAATTTTTTTTTTTTTATTAAATTTAACCACATGCAAAACACCAAAGTAGTTGAGGACATGGGTCTTTCCGTGCAGCTCCTTATGCCTTGATCCAGGACCATAATTCATTTACTCAACATAAAACTATTGAATTCAACATGTACTAAATATTATAGTGCAACAGACCTAGAATTGTTGAGGAAATACAGAGCAAGGACCTTGTTGAACATTGTTCGAGCTACACTTACATGTCATAATCAATTCTAATATAGCCTATGTTTTACTAAGTATGGCTTCCATTTCTCTTTTATTTTAAGAGTTATTCTCATTAACTTAATAGCTTTTAGAGTTAACATAGTGTGCTAACTCTAGATCTCCACTGAAGAAAATACCAGTTCATTATTTTACCAAACTGTTTACAACATGACTGATAATCTCGTGGTGAACTTTTAATTGTTTCTTTGTGTTGGTGATCTGTCATGATACAATGCCTACAAGCTCTTCTTTGTGGAACCATACAGATGAAAGGAAGTCCAATCTTGATAAGAGGACTATTCACATTTTCAGTTGTTATGGATGTCAGTATTCAATGACTGAAGAAGCATCCAGTTCTCATGAAACTGTATCCTGAATGACACTTTGTGGAGCCAATGAAAAAGAAGTGTGCTATTCCTTGAACTTGATGCCACATCCCCTGCTTCTCCTTTGTCTGGTTTGATATGTTGAAATCTTAGTTAATGCTGTTTACAACTATGTACACTTTCAGTTGCTAGCCAGGTCTTAACGTTCACAAAAGAACTGCTGGAGAAGTTCTGGCCCTGAGATGGCTACTGGGATAAAAGTCACCTTTCACTAAAAAATGCCACCTCTCCCCTCTGTGTGGTATGCCCTAAAATGCAGAAACACAGCCACTGGAAGGTGACTGTGAAAGCAAAGGTGGAAAGAGAAAATTACTGGATTTATGCTTGGCAGTGCAGTGTTACGTAAAGTTGCCCATATAATTGCAATCATGCTGGTAAATCAATACGTGTTGCCATGGAGAAATGGCTGTAAGAGGAAACACAGATGATGGTGGTTGTGTTGGAGACAAAGAAATAAAAGCCCCAAATCTCCTTGCATGTAAAAGTTACGTAAAATTCAACAATTCAGGAAATGATGTCATGTGTATACTTAGAAGTCTTATATTACCATCTTTACCACATTCATGCAGAAATATACCATTAAAATCACCACATTTACTCACCAAATATTTTTATTGCAAGTTCTCTCAAAAAAAAGAAAAAGCACAAACAAAAGTATCTCCTCGTTCTCTGAAGGAAAGTGAATGTTGAACATTTGTTGTACTGTCACAGTATGCAAAACACTGCTATATTCGTTTTTAGTATTCTCTCTGATAAAAGTATAAGCTGACCCAGGCCCTGGACTATTAAAACCTTGTATCTTTTGCCACAAACAGTTTTGCCCTTAATGTTTACATGATAAGAATTGAGCATGCAGTATTTTTTTTTCTACTTAACACTGTCTGATCCATGAGATGCTAAAAATACATCACTTAGTAATGAAAAATCAGATTTTAATCACTACTGTAAAAGAGGATTTCTACTTTTGTTTGTTACAGTGTTTAACATTAAACAGTATCACTTGATGGAGAACGAGATGCAATTTCCCACTTTGCTTCAAAGTATAGAGATGACCTGTTTTGCTTGTTTTTTATTCTGTTCTTTAGATTCCACATGTATGTGGGATCATGCGGTATTTGTCTTTCTCAGTTTGACTTATTTCACTTAGCGTAATATCCTGTAGGTACATCCATGTTGTCCCAAATGGTAAGATTTCATTCTTTTTTTATGATAAAGTAGAGTCATGGGGATATAAAGTACAGTATGGGGACTATAGTCAATAATATTGTAAAAACTATGTATAGTGTCCATTGGGTACTTGACTTATCAAGGGGATCACTTCATAAATGATATAAACGTCTAACCACTGTGCTGTACACCTGAAACTGATATAAAATAATATTGAAAGTCAATTATAGTAAAAAAAAAAATAGGGCCCTCCCGGTGGCTCAGGCGGTTGGAGCTCCGCGCTCCTAACGCTGAAGGCTTCCAGTTCGATTCCCCATGCATGGGCCAGTGGGCTCTCAAGCACAAGGTTGCCAGTTCGATTCCTCGAGTCCCACAAGGGATGGTGGGCAGCGCCCCCTGCAACTAAGATTAAACACGGCACCATGAGCTGAGCAGCTGCTGAGCTCCCAGATGGCTCAGTTAGTTGGAGTGCGGGCTCTCAACCACAAGGTTGCCAGTTCAATTCCTTGACTCCTGCAAGGGATGGTGGGCTGCGCTCCCTGCAACTAACAACAGCAGCTGTCTACTGGAGCTGAGCTGCGCCCTTCACAACTAAGATTGGAAGGACAACTTGATTTGGAAAAAGTCCTGGAAGTACACACTGTTCCCCAATAAAGTCCTGTGAATAAATAAATAAATAAATTTAAAAGAAAAAAAAGTCACAGGGATAGTACAGCATACGGAATATAGTCAATAATATCGTAATAACTATGTATGGTGTTAGATGGGTAATAGACTTATTGGGGTTATCACTTTGTGAGGTATATAAATGTCTAATCAGTAGTTTGTTTTGTATACATGAAACTAATAAGAAATAGAGAGAGAGATGACCTATGTCAGTAGTTGTCTAATAGAGCACATTCTTTGTAGTCCATAAGAGGAAAATGTGATAGAGGCAACATATTACTTGAGATTAGAAACATCTTTGGAAGATGTATGTAGAATAATTTCTCTGGGCAACATTCCTATTAAAAATGACAGAAAATGTCACGTTTTAAAAATCTTTTCATTGCATCTATGAGCTAAGAAGAAACTAAGTTCTTCAGTTTCAGTTTCCAAGAGTCAAAGAATGGTGAACACAAATCACAAAAGGACCACCCAAGCTAGGAGTGTAATAGAAGAACCTTTTCATAAAGCTGGAAACTCAAACATCTAGAGCTTCAAAGTGCAAGTGAGAACTACACCCAAACCCATCCCCCAAAGACAAGTAAAATTATCTGCCTCTACCCTTGGTACATGATAAAAAAATAATAATTTTTTTTTCTGAATTTTTATAAAAATACATTAGTCTTCACATGGATTTGTAAACTACATTTACACCACTTGGGTGATCCAGAAAATCTATAAGCCAAGAATTTAAAGTAGTAGGCTATCAGTGTCTCAAAGCACCTGGCAAACACAAATGAAAATCCAAAAAGTAATTAAAAAATTTTGTAGGTTATCTGCCTTCAAAACAAATCATAAAATTTCCCAAAGATAAAGTTCCAAGGAATTAGACTCACAGTGAACAATTCAGAATATACAAAAAACCAAGGTGGCATAAAGCAATAGGAAAAACAAATACATATCAGACATAGAACATGAGATAAATATAAATTAATATGCTCAAAAAATAAAACAAAGGTTTGAGACAAGAGCAAAATGATTAAGCATATTTGAAAAAATATAGAATTCACTAAAATAAAAATATAGAATATTAAAAAACTTAATGTATAGGTTTACCAGATTCAAAACAGTGGGGGAAAAATAATGAATGGAAAAAAAATTTTTTGAGGATATTATACAGAATGAAGTACAGAAAAACAAGAGTTAGAAAATGTAGGAGATTAAGAGACAAACAGATGGAATAAGTTCTATGTGCCTGAATGGAGTTCTGTGGAAAATAAAAGAGAATAGGACACGTGTAAGCATTTGAAGAGAATTTTAGCTGAGTATTTTCCAGACCTAATGAAAGGCACAAATCTTCAGATTCTAAGAGGCCATAATTTACCAAGAAAGATAAATTAAAAGACACATTATACTCAATCTTTAAAACTTCAGGAACATAGATTTTAAAATGTATTGGGGAGGGGTAGGGAGGAGACACTGCCTTCAGAGAAAACAGAGTTACTAGCACCATTGGCATCGAGCACATTTTTTAATGTGCAGAAAGTAAAATATACTAAATGGAAAATGTTTTTAAGTATTTGAGTTAAATAAAGATACTTTCCCATGAATAAAAATGGAGAACTTGCCACCAAGAGACTCTCATTTAAATAACTTGAAAATTTCAGGTAGATAGAAGCTTTTCTAGAGAAAAGTTCTGAGAGACAAGAAGAAATGATGAGCAAGAAGTTGGTAAATATGTGGGTAAATCAGATACAAACTGTGGGGACAGAGTCCCAGGGAGCAGTTTCCAGGCTCTCGGCCTCACGTGGAAAGGTGCTGGCTCAGTTATTAGATGGCCATCAGCTGTAATCAGAGCGCCATCTGCTGTGGCTGGTTGGCTATCAGCTGTTACCGGTTAGCCATTAGCCACTAATATAACTGCCGTGGCTCTGCTAGGGGGTTGTTTGGCTGGCAGAGAAGAGGACGGCAGATTTCAGTTAGCAAGGGCTTTGGTTGGCAGAGAAGTGGATGGCAGATTGCAACTAACAAGTGGATTGGTTGAAAGAGAAGCAGACGACATGTTGCGGATCGTGTGGCTCCTACTTCCTGTGTCTCCAACCCAGCCGCTAGCGAAAATATAGTGGTATGACTCCCATATCTATGGCTCCATTGGTGTTCCTTTTTTGTTTCACCATATCCTGCGTTGTTGTGTGGGGAGTGGGACCAGAGACCCTGCATGACACCAACAATAACTGAGTAAAACAGTATTAATATTAATGTCAAGATATAGGTAATCACATAAAAAAAATCTGGGGAAGTACAATGTTGGAAGGTCATTGTATTGTTTGGGTAAAGGGGAAAGATAATGTATAACTTTAAACATCGATAACTTATGTATGCATGCTAAAAAGTCTAGGGTAATTATTTAAATAAAAGAAGTAAAGCCTATACACTTGAAATGAATAAAGCGATAAAATGGAAAGGAAAAAAAACTGATCATTTCAAAAGAAGGAAAGAAAGTAGATAAAAAAAAAAAAGCCTAGAAATAGCAAGAAAAAGAAACAAAAAACTAGGTTAATAGAAACAAATCCAAACATATCATTAATCACAATAAACATAATTGAATAAAATATTTGACTTAGAAGATAATGATTCTCAGGCTAAATTGAAAGGCAAAAAAAATGTCCATTCGTATGCTTATTTCATTTATTTGAACTGAGTTTCTTATAGATAGCATACAGATAGGTCATGATTTTTAACCCCCTCTGCCAATTTCTGTCTTTTTTATTTGTATTTTATTTTTTTAGGGACCTCTATAGCCAGAAGACACCTGAGGCAATCACAAATGGTCTCTCCCCTCCCTTCCCTTGGCTCCTTCTTTCCTCTGATTTAACTCCCTAAGTGGATTCAGAAATAGAAGCCAGGGAACCCAGGAAGGTAGTGTGGGTAGGCATGAAATAAGAGTCTGACCTTTCCTTCATCCTCAAAAAAATCTTTGCAGGCTAAGCGGTATCAAACTGAACTAAGGTATGGGGAAAGCATTAAATTCTATGAATTTAGGAATTCCCTGGACAGGATATTTTTATTACTAAATTAGTGATATTAAGCATGTGAGAGCAACGTGAAAATTTTTTATATCTGGAAGTAATAGGAAAATATTTCATCCAGGGGTTAGAGAATCATGAGTCCATGAATTTCTGTCTTTTAATTGGTGTGCTTAGATTATTTACATTTAATGTGATTCTTGATATATTAAGGATTAAAATTTTAACATTTTATTTTGTATTTTCTGTTTGTTCTCATTTTTTTTTCTCTTGTTTTCCTACCTTTCTGTGGGTTACTTGGCCATTTTTCAGAATTCCATTTTGATTTATAGTGTTTTTGTGTATATCTCTATGTATTTTTTAGTGGTTTCTCTTATGGTGACATAACTTATCATAGTCTATTGGTGTCATAATTTTACCAGTTCTGGTGAGGTATAGAAAACTGACCAACTTCATGTCCCTTTACCCTTTTATAATAGAATGAAGCAATTTTTTCCATGAAGAATATATTTGGAACCACAACAATGTTATACATTTTGCTTCAATCATCAAATATAATTTAGAAAGCTCAAGAAAAGGAAAGCCTATGTATTTACTGATATTTTTGCTTACCGTGTTCTTTCTCCTATACTGGTGTTCCAAGATACCTTCTTTGAGCATTTTCTTTCTGTTTTAAAGAACTTCCTTTATCCATTTTTCAGAGTAATTCTGCTGGTGACAAATTTTCTCACTTTTCCTTTATCTGAGTATGTCTTGATTTCCACAAATTCCTGAATGATATTGTGCTGGGTGTGACATTCTCAATTGACAGTTCTTTTTCTTTCTTTTTTCTTGAAAAATATTGTGCCACTTTTTTTCTGGCTTCCATGGTTTCTGATGATGGATCACTCATTAAAACTATTTTTTCTCCGTAATTAAGGTGTTATTTTCCTCTGGCTGCTGTCAAAATCATTTGTCTTTAGTTTTTAGAAGTTTAATTATGATGCATCTTGTCATGGATATTTTTGGATTTCTTTAGGTTGAGATTCACTCAACCTGTTCAATCTGTAAGTTTCTTTCTCTTGCCACATTTGAGAAGTTTTCAGCCATTATTTCATCAAGTCCTTTTTCAATCACACCTTCTTTCTCCTCTACTTCCAGGAGCCAATGACAGAAATGTTAGATATTTTGTCATAGTCTTACAGGTCCTTGAGTCTCTGTTCATTTGTTTTTTTCCCAATCTTTTTTCTCTACGTTATTCAGATTGGGTAATTTATAGTGTTCTACCTTTTATTTCACTAAGTCTTTCTTCTGTTTCCCCTTTTTGTTGTTGAGTGCATCCACTGACCTTTTTGTTTTAGTTACTGTATTTTGACTCCTAAAATTTCCATTTAGTTCTTCTTTATATCTCCTATTTCTTTCTTGAGACTTTCTATTTTTTTTTTAAATTTATTGGGGTGACAATTGTTAGTAAAATTCATAGATTTCAGGTGTACAATTCTGTATTACATCATCTATAAATCCCATTGTGTATTCACCACCCAGAGTCACTTCTCCTTCCATCAACATATATTTGATCCCCTTTACCCTCATCTCCCACCCCCACCCTACTTACCCCCTGGTAACCACTAAACTACTGTCTGTGTCTATGAGTTTTTGTTTCTCATTTGTTTGTCTTGTTCTTTTGTTATTTTTGGTTTATATACCACATATCAGTGAAATCATATGGTTCTCTGCTTTTTCTGTCTGACTTATTTCACTTAGCATTATACTCTCAAAATCCATCCATGTTGTCACAAATGTTCCTATACCATCTTTTCTTACCACTGAATAGTATTCCATTGTGTATATATGCCACAACTTCTTTATCCATTCATCTATCGAAGGACATTTTGGTTGTTTCCATGTCCTGGCCACCGTAAACAAAGCTGCAATGAACAGTGGAGCACACGTGTCTTTATGTATAAATGTTTTCAGATTTTTTGGGTAGATACCCAGGAGAGGGATTGCTGGGTCATATGGTAATTCTCTTCGTAATTTTTTGAGGAGCCTCCACACTGCCTTCCATAACAGCTGCACCAATCTGCATTCCCACCAACAGTGTATGAGGGTTCCTTTTCCTCCACAGCCTCTCCAACACTTGTTACTATTTGTCTTGTTGATGATAGCCATTCTGACTGGGGTGAGGTGATATCTCATTGTGGTTTTTATTTGCATTTCTCTGATGATTAGTGATGTTGAGCATTTTTTCATATGTCTATTTGTCATTTGTATGTCCTCTTTGGAGAAATGTCTCTTCAGGTCGTCTGCCCATTTTTCAATTGGGTTGTTTGTTTTTTTGTTGTTGAGTTGCATGAGTTCCTTGTATATTTTGGATATTAGCCCCTTATCGGAGGCACCGTTTGCAAAAATCTTCTCCCATTCAGTTGGTTGCCTCTTTATTTTGTCAATGATTTCTTTTGCTGTGCAGAAGCTTTTAAGTTTCATATAGTCCCATTCATTTATTTTAGCTTTTACTTCCATTGCCTTTGGAGTCAAATTCATAAAATACTCTTTGAACCCAAGGTCCATAAGTTTAGTACCTATGTTTTCTTCTATGCAGTTTATTGTGTCAGGTCTTATGCTTAGGTCTTTGATCCATTTTGAATTAATTTTGGTACATGGTGACAGATAGCAGTCCAGTTTCATTCCTTTGCACGTGGCTATCCAATTCTCTCAGCACCATTTATTGAAGAGGCTGTCTTTCCTCCATTGTATGTTTTTAGCTTCTTTGTCAAAAATTATCTGTCCATATTTATGTGGTTTTATTTCTGCATTCTCAATTCTATTTCATTGGTCTATGTGTCTGTTTTTCTGCCAATGCCGTGCTGTTTGTAGCCCTGTAGTACAAGCTAAAGTCAGGAAGTGTGATTCCTTCAGTATTGTTCTTTTTTCTTAAGATTGCTTTGGCTATTCGGGGGAGACTTTCTATTTTTTGCTGAGGCTTTCTAATCATTCATTTTTGTCAAGTATTCTTGTAATTGCTATTGAATCCTTTTTATCATGGCTGCTTTAAAACCTTTGTCAGGTAATTTTAACACCTCTTGGTGTTGGCATCTATTTGCTTGTCTTTTTACATTCAGCTTGAGATCTTTTCTCTATTTGTACTTCTCTGACACCATCATTACCTCATTATGTCCTCACTAGGATAGAACTCTAAGCTTTCCACTCGGCCTTTTTTGACATCAGTGATAGAGTGGCCATAGTTTCTTTTCTCTGTAATGTTTGACTGGAGTTGAGTGGTTGTTGCCTAAAAGTGTTCTGTATTGTTAGGCTGCCTTTCATTGGTCTTCTGGCTTGAAAGAGCATGTTTGGGGGAACTTTTTTTGGCATTTCTGAGTTACCAATTTCATCAGTCCTGAGTTTGAAGTACATGCAGCAAAATGAAAATGCAGGGAAATCACCACCTTCTCATTCCTCAGGTTGCTAGCTGCTCTGCTTCTTCTCTCCACCTTCAGAGTTTTCTTGTATTTGCTTTATATAAGGTGTCCAGGGTTTTTACGTGTGCTTAGCAGGGTAAATACAAAAAAGTTGTGTATTCCATCTTCCTGCAGGTGAAAATCTTCTTTATGTTTTGTTGAATTTATTCCTATAAAGTGTTTAATTTATTCCAGTAACCACAGATCAGAAAATAGATTCAAGAATGAGGCACAAATGAGAAGATATCTATAAATGCACTTTGTAAACTATTCATATATTTTTAAAGAAATCTTTAAGCAATGTAGGAATGAATCTACCTTCAGGGAAAGGCCATACAGCAGTGCAAAAAATCTGGATTCCGGAACCTGACTAATGTAGGTTCTCATGCTTGTTCTAACACTCACTGGTTGTGTTTCTTGAGTGTGTTGGGTGTCCTCTCAACCTCTGTAAAGTGAATGTAAAAGTATCCACTTCATAGGTTTTTCATTAGAATTTAATTATGTGTGTGTGTGTGTGCGCCAAAAAATGTATACAAGTGGACACTTTGGTCATTGTTGCTCAAGCAGTAGTTTGTTGTAATCAGAAGCATCTGGATGCTGACGGTAACCAATTTGAGCACCTCTTCTAATTGCAGAAGTCAAACATGACTTGTATTTATATTTTGTTATCGGTATATATTGAATATTACAATTTTAATACATTTTTCCTTTCTTAAGATGTGTATACATTTTTTGGCACTCTGTATATCCTAGCACACTGTAGGTGATAAGCAAATATTAGCTTCCTCTTTTTCCCCGAAATTTATCAGAAGTGGAAACATTTGTATAAACATTATTCTTTTTTTTTTGTAAAATATGAGGCTCTCTGAAACATAGGTCAAAACACCATTAATATAGTCTTTTGTGATATTACCATAATTTTAGACTGCAATACTGTACAGTAAGTGTACTTACTGCACATAAAAATGTTGGGCAAAGCACGATCCCTATAAAGAAATTCACATATATGGACGCTCTGCTACAAGCAAGGGAATGAGTGTGGCTGAGATAAAATTTCAAGATGTTGACAGTGACTATCTGTATGATCAGCGTAGCTGCATCCAAGCAAATACAATTAACACTGATTCAACCCCTGTCACCAGAGAAAGGCCCAGAAGACAGATTGTATAATAGGTTCTGTTTTATTTAGTCTGTTTGTATGCTTACAATCTAAAAACCTGGGAACGAAGAGGCTGATGGAGTTTCATTGGTCCTTTGAGAAACATTTTAATGTCCAAAAATTATGAACGTGATTAAAAAGTGGTCCATTCAGTTTGTCCTTTGAGACTATGTAAGGACACGCATATCAAGTTGATGAAGACCATTTTATCAAATTAGGCCATAGCCATTGGTTAGTGGTAACTGTGAAGAAGAAAATAAAGTGCAAGTTTATGCTAAGAACACTTCAATCATTGCCTCAGGTTTTCGTGCGTCCTCCTGTCAGGGACACGTTCCATTGTTGGTGGTTTGTCTCATTACCAGCACCCTTCCTAGGACGTGGACAGCTAAAGGATACTCAAGCAGCTGCTACCTAGTGGACTTAAGGGTAGCAAGAGAAAGGCAAAGAGAGCCATCAAAAGAAAATAAACAGTTGATGGTGTTAACTGACTTTCACATCATCAACTGTTTTTAGTTAAGTGTTTATGGGACATTCTAATTTTCAGAGAATGGCTTCTCTGTAGCACAAATACTCTGACATGTTCAAATTTTTGTCTTTATTATTTTCTAAGGAAGAAACATTTCATTTCATTCCCAAATGAAAAATCTAGTTCTTGCTGAAAATGTATACTTCAATGGGATTCTTTAAAGAAGGAATTCTTGCAGGTTGTCTCTACTACAAGTGAAAAATAAAGAAATTGTTGGTCCATAACCCTCTCTTCTGTCTTCTCATGCTGAAGTTGCCATTAAGTCAAACCTTTGTGGGAGTCTTAAATGCCACAGCAAGCGTTTTCTTGCCAGCTGTTTGTGGAATTGTATAGGTCACCCAGCCTAGGGGTTCAACTTTAGTGTTCTTGGATCTGCTACGACTCCACTGGAGGGTTGAAATTCAATCTTCAATCACTGTTCTGTAACAAATTGCTGCTTTGGACTTTGCTAAAATAGGTGCCTTATTCCTGGCTTGAGCTATTCATGGATGGTAGCTGCACTTTTAAGGTCGGCTTCTGTTTGGCAAAGTTGGAGGAGTTAGGTTGTGTGATAATTTCTGGCAGGGGAAGGAGACTTAGAAACTGAATCATATGATGAAATCATCCTGTTAGGGACAGGCAAACAAATATTAACAGATTACTTTCTTCTGCCTAACTTTTTGTAAAATTCTTACCCAGAGAGTATTATTGACTTAATATGAAAGTGTTGGAGTATTCACCCCCTAGTTTCTTTATGGCATGGTTTGTTTTATGTCTTCAGCAGTGCTATTAGGTTGGTGCAAAAGTAATTGCGGCTTTTGCCATTATTTTTAACCTTCTAAACCACAATTACTTTTGGACCAACCTAATAAAGGTCAAGTATGAAAATCCCCTCCCTCTTGTCAAGAACCTATTGGTAAATTGTAAGATTTTTTAAAAAAATGTGTTCTGCCAAAGGAAATATTTTAAAAGTTTTCTTAATTGTAAGAACTTAATTTCCCATAATTAAATCCCAGAGCTTGAAATTTTGCATATTGAGTTAGGCTAAATTGATATGAGAAGAGTAGTCATTAAACTAATCCCTAACAGTAACTGAGAAGAATTTCTTTCTAGTTGGTTTTAGGTTTCCCTATAGCATGTTTTGTGCCCAGTCCTTACCTATTATTTCAATTATTCTAATTATATTTGGTTTAACCTAAACTGCAAAGCACTTGTCTTTTTGTGCACATACTGACAAACAGAGGAGAGGGTCTCCATACTTGTCCTGAGCTCAATACGAAAGTTACCAGCTCCTTGCTTTGGGACGTTATCAAAGTACACAGTCCACAGGTGTCCACACTAGGTTTTAATTTGCATTTTAGAAAAAGGAGAAGGAAAGCCCACAATTGGCATAAGGCATCCGATGCTGTATAAGATCCTCTATAAAGGATTCCAACACATCAGCTTCAAAACTATAATTTTCCTCCTCACTTTCAAGGATTATAACAGTATCCACACAGCAAATTTTCCTTTATGAGAATAAAAGTGTAAGCCAAAATGACGTGGTTTATCTCTCGCCGCTCACATATAATTGGCCTTTAGATTTTGGTTCTTGAATATTTCCACACTGTCCCTGTTCTAAATTCTCTTTACCACTATCCTAGTTCAGGTTCCTATCCTCTGTAACCTGATGATTTCAGTAGCTTCCACCATGTGCGTTACCTTCAGTCCGATCTTACCCTTACCTGTACGACCTCCCTACTCCCATTGCAAAACCAGATCAAAACGCTCTCAAACGTGACAGAGGGATTTTCTAAAGTATGGTGATGTTTATGAAACTTCTTTATGCATGAGATAAAGGTTTATTGGATGCCCAACACCTGTGTAGTAAATCTCAAATTCTTTACCCAAACCCACCTTGCTTTTCATCTTCCTCTATGAGGCAGCTTCCATACTCTACAACAGTGGGCTATGACACACACACAAAGATTAAGCGTGCCCTTTGGTATCTTGTTTCAGTATTGTATTGTACGAGGTAGAAAATGTATTTCCAATTGTGGATTGAGATATGACACACACACACAGACTCTCTTTTTCTTAACACAAGTAACCTGTGCTCATTAGCTTAAGTATTTAGAAAAATTAGGGTAGCAATAATTTTTCAAACAACCAAAGTTTCACTATTCAGATATGATTTAGATAGATGGATTCAATATTCTGTGTTTCTACACACACACACACACACACCTAATTTATATTACACAAATATTTCATACACTTAGAAGTTCTCAAAACACTTCTTGATTCTGTTATCAAACAGAATCCCATTATATGTCCTCTATAATATTCATGATCAGCTGTTATATCAATACATATTAATCTGCATTATTCTTTAGTATTTCACTTTATGGATATATCAATATATACTTGTAACATCCCATAATATTGGATACTTAGTTTTCAATCCCCCTCATTCTTTATATACTGTGTTTCCCCGAAAATAAGACCTAGCTGGACAATCAGCTCTAATGCGTCTTTTGGAGCAAAAATTAACGTAAGACCTGGTCTTATTTTGCTATAATATAAGATCAGGTCTTATAAGATAAGGTAAGATAGGATATAAGATAAGACCAGGTCTTATTTTACTGTAAGACCGGGATAATATAATATAATATAATATAATAAATATAATATAATATAATATAATAATACCGGTCTTATATTAATTTTTGCTCCAAAAGATGCATTAGAGCTGATTGTCTGGCTAGGTCTTATTTTCAGAGAAACATGGTACATGTGTGTATGTATGTGTATGTGTGTCCCAGGCACAGTTTTAAGTATGTTATGTATATTAACTCATTTAGTCTGCAAACAACATGGTGAAATAGATTCTATCTTTCTCAGGCGAGGAGCGAAGGCACGGAGGATTCAAAGATACTGGCCAGGATCCCAAGTTATAAATGGCGGAGCCGGGATTTGAAACCAGCCGATCTGGCTCAAGAGTCTGTGTGCCGAACACCGTGCAATGTTGCCTCTAGACTTGTCCCACTAAGATAAATGCGAGAAAGTGGACTTAATTCAGCGGAACTAAAATTGAATATTTTTAAAGCATTTGTCTCAGAAGCACACCAGACATTTTTATATGTTCTGCTGTGTCTTTTGCTTTAGTTGTTCTGCCCCACACTTCTTTGCATGTAAACCTTTGACTATGGCTTTTGCAACCCCATTCAATTGCCTCCTCTTTTGTAATGGTATCCAAGATATGCTAGTCATTCCAGGCAGAGGTTAAAATGCTTTCCTTTGTGCACCTATAGCTCTTTGAACACTCCTCTACCACAGCATGTATAATATTTTATTAGAATTGTTTCATATATGTCTTCCTTCCCCACTAGAGTGTGAACTAGCTCCTCCAGGCCAAGAGTTCTGCTTTCGTCCTGGCACCCCAGGGCCTGCCTCATAGCAGTCGTTAAGTAGCACTTGTTGAGCAAACGAATGAAGAAAAGAAAAAAATAAATGAATTTAGGTTCGTAACACTGAATCTAAAAGGAAATAACTGATGGCCTTCTAATGATTCGATTAAAGCATTTTTTAAAATATTTTATATTTGGCTCTCCAGTCCTTTCACATCACATTCACTAATGATTACTGTGTCTATATGTATATATGTGTGTGTATATATATTTATTATAATATATATTGTTATTATATAAAATTGGGCCAGACTGGCTGGTCTCAAATCCTGGCTCTGCCAGTTACTAACATGGCATCCCTGGCAATACCTTAAACTCTCTGTGCTTTGGCTCCTTATCTGAAAATGACAGAACCTATTTCACTGTGCTGTTAATATAAATAAGACACTTAAATCTGTGCCTGACCCACACATACACACACAAGCATATGTTATATATACACACACAGACACATATATTTGCTCTTATATAAAGATATTTACAAAAATGATGTTCATAATGTGGGTGGATTGGAAACTAAGTTTCATATATGTGTGTGTGTATGTATTTCGTGTGTGTGTGTGTGTGTGTGTGTGTGTGTATAATAGTTCACCTCAAAATTATCAGGTATCGTGATCTTTGTAATACCTGACAGTCAAAGCATACTCTGGACTTTAGAGAGACCAACAACTACAAGTTCTCTTTCAATTAATTCTTCTAGAAAAAGTCAGACTATCTTGAATTTAGTTAATATCAGTAGAGTAGCTTGAAAATAAAAATTGCTACCTAAGTGCTAAGTGTTGCTATTAATTATTTAGTATCACTAGACGCAGCCCAAGTGATTTTTCCTCATTATTGACCGAAAAGTGATTTTAGATCTTATTTGTAGCATTTTCATTTCAAATAGGGTATTACAAGGATATACGATATATGCCCTAATATACTGGGGGTGCCAAAAAAAAAATGTGTACACATTTTAAGAGATGTTATCTATGCTCAAGCAGTAGTTTGTCATAATCAGAAGTGTCTGGACCCTGATGGTAACCACTTTGAGCACCTCTTGTAATTGCAAAAGTCAAACGTGACTTGTGTTCATCTTTTGTTATCGGTATCTATTGAGGATTACAATTAATACAGTATTTTCCTTTCTTAAAACATGTATACATTTTTTGGCACCCTCTCTCTCTATATATATATAGTGGAAATACTTATCTTTACCTTTCCATGGTGCCTTGTTGATATAGCTTTACAGATACGTTTGCAGAGTTAGAGCTATATTTACTTACCTCAAATTCCTAATTTTTTATCACAAAGTTTGAATTTTAATGCTACTTTAATGAATTTTTATGGAAAGAAGACTTCCTCTGGGTGCAGGAACATTTGGGAGAAGTACTGGTCACCTCAGTGATGGGGTTGGTCACAGTAGGACCTGGAATTGATAGTGACGCTATCTCAGATACAGTTTTCTAGGGTAGAGAGAGGGGTAGGGGTGACTCTGGGCTCTTCCTGCACTGGTTAGCGCCTACCTGAGACATGTACACATCTCACCACTGGACAGGATACCGTAACTAAGGTAGCTCTAAATTGAGAGGACAGAAAAATAAGAAGTGTGTGATAGGTGGAATATTGGACCCCAGGATTTTCATGTCCTAGCGTTACATGACAAATGGAAATTCAGGTCACAAAAGGAATTAAGTATTCAGCTGAAATTAAGATGGAGATATTTTCCTGGATCATCCAAGAAGGCCTTGTGTAATCACAAAGGTCTTTACAAATGGAAGAAGGAGGTAGATGTGAAGAAACAAGAGGGATGGCACCATGAGGACACAACTTATTGTCGCTGGTGTTAGAAAGCCAAGGTAGAAAGCCAAGGCAGTTGCTAGGAGCCAGAATAGTCGAGGAAAGGAAATCTTTCCTAGAGCTGCCAGAAGGAATGCAGCCATGCCAACACCTTGATTTTATCGCAGCGAGACCCATTTTGGACTTCTGAATTATAGAAGATAATACACTTCTGTAAGTTTTTAGTAATTTGTTAGAGTATTTGACTGGCAACAGGAAAGTAACACGCAACTGTTGGTACTTACTGATGCCATGCTTGATGTGCATATCCTAATATTTATCTGCAAGCTTATTATCTACATTTAATAAAGAAATTGAAGCTTGACTAAAATAGCGCACCTGGTGAGTTCCTGAAAGGTGTAGTTTGCCTCTTCTGAAGGACAGAAGGAGACTTTTCTTCACTTAGACATGGGTGCGGTAGGAGGAGGGAGGATTAAATCCTGAAACAGTCCACTATGTTTTTATTTCTATCTCTTGTGATAAAGCTTATTTCAAAGTTTAACCTCATTAAACAATGTATGCTTTATTGTATGATTTCAGAGTACTATGGAAGAAAGAATATTGGATCAGGCATAAAGATGCTAGTCTCATTTCTGATGCTAAGGCACTATTTGTTCTGAGTTTCTTCATCTATCCAATAGGAATAGTGATATATATCCTATTCTGTTAACATCAAATTAGATGAATAATATAGAGGAATTAAGTGTTAAATAAAGACATATCTATAGTATTACTATCTTTTCAGGCTTTAGACCACTTTTTTAATGTATTAGCTTATTCTCTGACATACTGAGAAGTTGGTGAAATAATTGTCACTTTACCAATCGATATGCTAAATCAGTGCACAAAATATACTAGATTTCCTGAGTGAATTTTTGGTCCATAAATGCCCTTCACATGCCCTCTTTCAGCTCATCACCCTTCACAAATCTGTCCATTTGCAGTACAATACCTGTTCATTTTTAATAGGAAACTTTCCTTGATATTTTACCCACTACCTTATTTCTTTAAAAAATAGATTTGCAGCTCAATATGTAGCTGTTTTCTGATGTCCAGTATTGCTTATTTGACTGAGTAGTTTACAGCTTCTTTATTAAACTGCAAGAGTAGGAAATGCCCAGCCAATTTCCTTGAGATATAGGGACTCAAATAGTATAGACAGAATTCAAGAAGCCTTTTCCAATGTTCTGGAGACATTGTTTCAGTTAGTAAAGCTAATTCAAAGAACAACTTAGACCATCACACTTTGGTGTTAAGGATACACTACCCTGAGCCTTCATGGTCCCACCTCCCCTAGCTGCATACACACTAGAGGTTGTGCAGGCCCCTGGAGTTGGTACTAAAAACCAAGCAGCAGAAAAAGGGGGTACATTAAACTTCATTTGGCTTTATTCATTTCACTAAAGGATCAGTTTCTTATTTCCCTGGAATAGCCTTTGTCATCTCAGCCCTACCCAAAATAATACAGAACCTTGCAGAAACTGTGAAGCCCTCCACCCTGTTACTGTCTTCATTGGCTGAACCAAATCACGAGCAGGGCATATCTAGAATTCCTGAATCCATCTAAGTCTGTGTGCATCCTAATGCTTGTTCACATGTCTGTAGACACCTAGAAATGTCTCCAAAATAGCACCTGTTTTAACATAGTGGTAAATCTCCGGGTTATTAAAACTTTTTATGGCACATCTCTATGAAGTAGGATATTGATACAAATGCCATCAATCCTTTTCTTTTTTCTTTCCTCGGAGTCATGAAAAAACATTCACAAATTATAGCCTAAAATATAAGATCACAGTTTTGCCGAGGCCACATCTATGAACACAGAAATTGGGCATCATCAACCTTAAGCATGAAAAGTCTGTTGGGAGTTGAGTCGCTGTGAGATTTTAGAGCAAAGGAATCAAGGGTGATGGGGGTGGAGCTAAGAGCTCTGAAACCTTTCAGACATTAAGAAACCTGCTCTAGTAACCCAAACCTTATTTGAAATGTCCTGGGATATATACATTTAGCTAATAAGAATGTTAATTAGGGCTTTTATATTCCAACTTTAAGGAAAGATTTGAATCGTCTCAGTTATGCACTCCTTACCTCACAAATTCCTAGACTACAGGTTGTACAGATAAGGGTGTCAGTCATACAATATGTTTGAATTTCAGTCTTTCATGAAACTGTCATTTGATCAAATGCCTTCTTATGATTCTGCCAACATGAGTAACCTTGTTTTAATATTTTTAATGTCTCTGCCTCCAGTGGGCAGGGGGCAAGTTCAAGAATGAGAGTAAAAGGCAGCTCACCATTCTTCCTGGGAAGGTGAAATCTCCAAGGGTGCTCACTCCTTAAGAAGGAGTATCGTTACCCAGTTTTCATTGGGGCAAAAGCTTATTGTGGAGGCCCAGCCTAGATAATGCCCAGGAAATAGTTTGGTCACCTGGAGTTTTATAGCTCTTTAATTAAGTGTGAATTAATTTTCACAATGAGTAATAATTATGAGCAAGTATGCAAAATACCACGTGAAGCATGAAACTTAATACACGGATCAGGAAGAAAACTGTATTTTAAAGGTACTTCTATTTGTCTCTATATTGCTTGGGCATAAGATAAGGAAGCAGAGACACTTTGTAAGCTCTTGGGAGTATGGGTGGTTAAGATTCAGAAATTTAGAGGAAATATTTCACCTTGGAGCCTGATAAAAGGAAATGCTTGACCCTGCAGGGAAATTTTTAAAATACACCCTTCTCCTTGCCATACACATAGAATTTAGACACAGAACATTCGGCCTCGCCCAAGCTCTCTTAGTTACACTTTTATGGTCAAATGATACTTTACATTTTGTTCCATAACCATAATGAAGACTTTCAAGCTTTCTGCTGTTTGATTCAGAAAGTTACATTATAACGAGTGTGGAATATTTTTCATGTGGTCCCTAGTATGAGCTAGGGTTACATTTCTCTCCTATAGTTCCAATGTCCCCATCCCTATGCCACTTGGGGAGGGTGTTTCAGTGACTTCTTCATATTTGCATTCAAAATCACACCCCATCTTAATTTTCTTGGTATCTTTGAACTACGCTTTCTTTGCATCACTGATTTGGTCTACCATTTTTCCTTCTTTCCTCCCTTCCCTCCTTCCTTTCCTCACTTCCTCCTGCCTTTCCTTCCATTTAATTAGGATGCTGATTGCCTTAATTTTTTTAACTTGTTAAGAAAAGAAACATATTCTTTTTTTCCTAGTCTTCCAGCTTCCAGATTCTTACCTTTCACCTCGAAATTATTCCATTTTTCTTCACACCACTGCTTTCTGTTCAGTTTTGAACCCATGACGGGTTGGTTTTGCTTTCTCTGGAGTGTCTTGCTAATTTCATATTTTCTTGAATTCTCTACCTCAGGTTCTTCAAATGTCTCATCCATTCTCTTCTTTCCTATGACATCTCTGCAGATCTCCTCTTTGAGCCTTCCATCTTTCTGCTGTTATCTGGACTGGTTACTTTCTATTAATGTTCCATTACACATCTGATCACTTCCTCCCACTGCTCTCCTGGATCAGAACCACTATTTTCTAGAATGCCAAATTCAGCGGTATACAGGTAAATGTTTATCAATAGGCTCGCATAACAAATAAATAAAACCCTGACTTTTAGCCTTTCCGAATGATCATGCTGTAAATATTCCCATAATGGTGGATGCCATGCTCCCAACTTGAGATCACGGACCTTGGAGTTGGAAAGCGATGCAGTCCATCTGGGATACCAGACCGGTGCCAGCAGCTTCAGCACACCAGTGAAGAGAACCATTGTGGCAGAGCTATTTCTAAAATATATCTATACTTTTTCAGAGTTAACAAAACAACCAGGATATCATTTAATTTCACTTAGTGGTTCTGGGCCATTATGAGTGTCAAGCTCGAAAGCAAAAAGTGGTATCCCTAGAGATTATGACATATTGAGAGAAGATATTTGCCTATAAACTAAATACCTAAATAACTTAACATGAAAATTAGATAAAAGAATTAAGTAAAAAATGCAATGGTGTTTTATTTTGAAGGGCTTTTTGCTGTTGTTAGTTGGCTTTTTAAAATACAATAGTCAAATTGCATTGGGTTTATGGTTTGTATAGTTGTTATAGCTGCCTCTCCCTGATCCTGGATAAGCTCCCCGACTTTGATTTTCTTAATGGCCTTGTGTTTGTGCCCTTATTTCAAGCCCCATAAATCCATTTTTAAGTAAGTTACCAGAGAATAAACATTAATAGAGACACTGTCTCTTCAATAAAGAATGTGGATTTTCTAGTAAGTGGTGTTAATTCGGCTTCTCTTTCATTATGCATGTTTTCTTTAATATCATAAAAGAGAATGCTATCCATGCACTTTCTGACAGAGGAGAAAATGGGTTTTTCTCTGTTTGAAAAGTTCACTGTAAAGGGTTTTGTGATGCGCCGACAGCTTTTAAAATAGGGTTGCTTTTCAGAATGAATTGCCTGCAGCTGCTCTCCAGGGTTTCTTTTTTTCCTGAGCACATCCATCCTGTTTGAATATTAAAAAACCAAAAACAAAAATAAAACACCTGCATATTTACATCACTAATGGGCCAATAAATAAAATTCTGCATTTTTAGGGGCGGGTTCCTGGGAACTAATTAATCACAAGCAGAGACAAAAGGGGTTGAAAATACAGTGCTGCTTCTTACCTTGCTCTGATTATTTTGTGTTTTAGCCATTTCTGTGTGTCTTCCCATTTGGGAGTGCAGGAGATGGTGACAAGTGACTTAATATTTAGGAGATACCCATGAAATGAATGTGGTTCTGGGGTGACTGTCTTCAGGCATTTGCTCTTTTGTCTTCTTCTCCATAGCTTACTGAAGGTGAATCTTAACCAAGGTAGATTCAGCTTACTGGATAGTGGATATTTCTTTATGTCCAAGGAAATTAAAGCTATTCAGGCATACACCTGCCACATAACTAGAAAAATACCTAGGGTGCCATTTTCACTTCAAATCTGCGGTTTCTAGTGCCATAAGTATGGCTAATGGTTGGATCATTTTATTTGAATTACTATTTTATCAAAGTAAATCTAGAAAACTGCTTGAAATGCATAAGATTAGTGTCCAAATACAGCAGGTGGAATTATAAAATTTTTAGATATAGACTACAATAAATATTATTTGTACATGATATTTTGGCATTCACTGGACTATATTGAATTCATCTGTCTCATCATAAATGGTTTAAGTGTACATTTTAATACATTTTAGAATTATTTAAAAATGTACTTGTGTATTCTGCAAATAAAATAAACTGTGGCATGTCTAAAATTGTTATGGCCCATAATTTTTATTTGGGTATTTAAAAGAGATTTTACCTAATCTAATATGAATTGTCATGGAGGTATATTATCTCAATTTAATATGATTCAAAGCGACTATTTAACTGTAGTTTTACAACTGGGCCTTGAGCCGAGGGTAAGTAAATAAGTAAGCTTCATTTTGAAAAAGTGGTTAGTTGTTATTATCAATGACAGTCTAATGAAAGGGGAAAAAAAAAAAACCAAACAGAACATTTGATTTGTTTCACACAGGAAGGCAAGGATGGTAGGAGGGTTGCTTTTCCAATTCTAAAACTCAATGCAGGCCTGGAGTTATTGTCCCAAGTATGTTATACTAAAACCACCATTTTACTAAAAGTAATGATGATTTTCAGAAAATAATGAGGTCATAAACTATCTGTCTAGATTTTCTACCCTAGAAAATTATTTAAGGAGTGTATCTCTAGCTCTCCAGACAGGTTTCAAATCAGTTTATACTTGAAGTCATAATAATCAAAGTTCTCTTAGTATATTTTCTGAGAAAAGTTGCATAAAACAGCACATGAACTAGCTGTCACTCTAGGGAAAAGGACGTGCATCAGTGTGATTGAACTTGAACATGCAGACTTGTCTAGCCATGAACTAAAGATGAATATGGTACGCTTATTCATGCATTAAATGCTAACAGGCTCTTTTCATTTTGTTGTAGCTCTCAGCATTAGAGAGGCAGATCTTTGACTTCCTGGGCTTCCAGTGGGCACCTATTCTTGGAAATTTTCTACATATAATAGTTGTCATACTGGGTTTGTTTGGAACCATTCAGTACAGACCTCGATATATCGTGGTGGTAAGTCTTATTTTTTACCGTGTTTCTTCGCATAAACACTATAAAATTGCTGTGAGAAGATGAATAAAATCAGTTGTTGCCTCTGTTATGATGTGGTGTTGCTGGTCTAGCCTTCACATAGTGAATTCTGTTAAGAGATGATTATCTGTGAAAAACACGACACAGTGAATGTTTACAATGAGAGCAAAGCAATATGACTGTAAGAGTCCTAGTGAGACTCACAGTGTAACTGAATTCAAGTGTCACAAGGAATTTTTCGTTTAATTTAAAATGAGATGTGGGGTATGGATAGAATAAGGTCTGTTGAGGTCTTTATGTTATTATGAGATATAAATATACATTAACTATCATTTCAATTGACGTGTCACCCTAAAAAGCAAACCTACCCAGCCATAATTATTTATTGACTGAAAACAATAATATAATTTATTTTTAATTGATTTAGGACATTATTAATACATGTACAAAAGGTTATTCAGTACTCACCTCTAATGTATTTGATATGGTATATTATTGAATATTTCTCCAATTTGTTAAGATAAGTTTGAAACATGAATCCATACTCCAAACTATGACAAACATGGTCAGCACACTCTCCATTGATGGACCATTAATGAGATATATGCTGTGCTCTATAGTCAAATGAAAGTTATTCACAATAATTAGTTTTCTATAAAAAGGGGGCAGTATTTTAGGCTACATGTATAAGAAAGCTGTGAGAACTAACAAGCATATATAAGTAATTGTAAATTAGAGTAATATACTCTAAAATGCTCATTGAGCCTAAACAAATATACAGTATTCAGTAGAATTACTAAATATTTTCTTGCAAAGTAGTAGTAACATTGCCTCACTGGAAGAAACCCTGGACTTTAAAATATGCCATCTCAATTTTGATTTAATTCAGTCACACCTATTGAAAAGAATAAAGTCATAAAATTTTGTATAAATGTATTAATTCTCTATTTTGAATCTCAAAATTGGCTTTTGGGTAGTATCTTTCATTGTATCACTGAGATGAAGGTCAGTGGCCCACAGCACAGATTCTGCACTCAAAATGGCCACCCTGGGATGCAAGGGAGGGTTTGAAGTCACTCAGCTGGCTGCAGGGGCTAAACAATTCCTGCTTTGCTTTTCATCTCTGTATGACAGCCTCCGCTAAGCCACAGTATAATCCACGAGAAAGGTGTTTCATGGAGTTAGACTTGCAGTATAAAATGCTTTAATATGCATAATATCAAACTATTACTGGATTTTCTGTTCTAGTTTGTTGCTATGAACACAGAGCACTTTTCCTCACTACAGACATTTTACGTTATGATGTTGGTGTTCTGCTGAAGCACAAAATTCCAAACGACTATGAAACCAATGGCTTCTATGGAATGAAGTGTTTGGTATATGTTAATCACGTTATCGAGTCCTATTGTTTTTACCCTCTATTTTTTAATTTATTTTTCAATTATAGTTAACATACAATATTATATTAGTTTCAAGGGTACAACATAATGATTAGACATTTATGTACCTTACAAAGTGATCATCCCAATAAGTTTAGCACCCATCTGACACCACACATAATTATTATATATTTTGACTATGTTCCCTATGCTGTAATTTACATCCCCTTCATTAGTTTTATAACTAGCAATTTGCACTTCTGAATCCCTTTCACCTTTTTCACCCAGCCCCCAACCCCACTCCTATCTGGCAACCATCAGTTTGTTCTTTCTCCGTATCTGTGAGTTTGTTTCTGAACATTAATTTTACTTACTCTTCACATCACTGCTGTCTTAGTTGAGGTTTCTGCCTTTTATTTCCGGTACATGGACCTTTTGCTTGCTTTCAGCCTTCCTCCCTTCCAGTATGTCTTTTGCACTTTTCCTGAATCACTGGTTTAAATCCCTTCACTAAGTCTCAGTAGGATGAAATCTAGGAATATTCTTGGTTGATCTAACCAAACTTGGGTTTCACCATCAATCTTTCTTTCCTTCCTTCCTTCCTTCTTTCCTTCCTTCCTTCCTTCCTTCCTTCCTTCCTTCCTTCCTTCCTTCCTTCTCCATTTCCTCCCTCCCTTCTTCCTTTCGTTCTTAACTTCCCTCCTTCCTTTTTTATTTACTTATTCATTCAAACCTTGTTTATTGGGTCTCTGCTATGTATTTGGAATTGAATTGTATTAGGTATGGGGTACATTGGTGAGCAAACACAGACATATGTTCTCTGCCCTCTTCCCTACTTATCCACAGTCTAGTGAGGGAAAGTGTGCCTTTATCAAATAATCATCCACGTAAATGCAACTGTTACAAGTGTTATAAAGGAGCACATGTGCCACAAGATGTATAATGGGGACATCCGTCTGGCCCTGCAGAAGTGACTGTGTAGCAGGGATCTGCAGTAAGTAGGTGTGAGTTCACCAGGGAAGAAGGGACTGAAGGGGCTTCTGGGCAGGAAACACGACAGGGAACATAGTAGTAGGATGTCGATAGCACTAGTTGCCATTCACCCATTAAGCATCTATTGAGGACCTACTATATATATTGTGATAGGGTCGGATAAATAAAAAAGAATGCAAATTACAGCATCTCTGCTCTCCAGGGACTCATTATGTAAGGAGTGAGGAAGCACAGGATCCAAGGGTCTCTGGAGATGATGAAATGACAGTGGAAGGAGACAGAACAGCAATGGAGCAGAGGCCTGGGAAGGGTATGAGTGAGCCTCTGACACGGAAAGAGCAGAGTTTGTGCACATCAGCATCCCATATGCTGTACTCCTACCTGCTCTCCAGCCTCGCACTCATGTAGCCTTGCCTGGTTTGTGCCCCAGCTCTAGCAACATTTTCTCCCTCGTATGGTATGCACACTTCCTTCCACACATTACCTCGTGCCAACCACACTGAGTTATTTGTATTTTCCAAAGACCACATGCTGTTGCTCGCCTCCATAGTTTGCACACACTTGGAATGTCCTATTCTCCTTACCCACTTAGAAAAATTTAATAATCCTTCAACTAAATGGTCACCTCTTTAGAGCCTTACCTGACAGCCCAACTCTGAGGTAAGTAACACTTCCTCTCTGCTCCTGTAGATATTGCTGACTCTTTCTGTCCTAGCACCCTACACAGTCACCATCCTTGCCTCCTGCCCATTCCGTTCAACAGTGTGCTCCCAGGAGGCAGACTATGCTTATCCATTGCTGAGATCTGACAATTAAGTTTGCAAACTTGTTGCAATGATGTTGCTAACATTTTTTGATATCAGAGGGATTATTCATTGTGAATTTGTACCAACTAGACAAACAGCTAATCAAGTTTATTATTTGGAAGTGCTGAAAAGACTGTGTGAAAAAGTTAGACAACCTGAACTTTTCACCAATTCATGGCTCTTGTATCACAATAATGCACCAGCTCTCACGTGCATGTCTGTGAGGGAGTTTTTAGCCAGTAAACAAACAACTGTATTGGAACACCCTCCCTACTCACCTGATATGGCCCTCAGTGACTTCATTCTTTACCCAAAGATAAAGGAAATATTGGAAGGAAGTCATTTTGGTGACAATCAGGACATCAAGGGTAATGGGATGACAACTCTGATGGCCATTCCAGAAAGAGTTCCAAAATTGCTTTGAAGGGTGGACTAGGCGCTGGCATCAATGCATAGCTTCCCAAGGGGAGTACTTTGCAGGTGACCTTAGTGATATTCAGCAATGAGGAATGTAGCACTTTTTCTAGGATGAGTTCGTGAACTTAATTGTCTGACCTTGTAGGTCTATCCCAGTATACATGGGCCTTTAAAGATGCTTAATACTTGACTGAACAAATAATAAATGAATTAAAGGATATTGGATGAAATGGTTTTAACGGGTGAACTAGACAGTGCTTTCTAATCTCAGAACTTGTCTGAGTTCAACAAGAGAAACTGGCTTTACTGCCTTGCTTTTCTCAGTCGGAATTTGAGAATTGACATCATAAACTAGTGTGTACTATTCCTCCTGCACCTACCAGGAGCTCACTTACTCCTCAACTTATGTTTTTCTAAGAATTATAATGTCATGAGCTCCTGCCACTGTAATTAAGGAGTTCCCACAGCAAGGATTATTAGAAAAATTCACCCAAATCAGAAAATGAAAGAGCAGTAATCCCCCTTGGGTACCATCTCTGCTGAAAAGGTACAATTTACTGTTTCTATATATATTTTTAGAACACAAAAACAGCTTTGTCATATGGTACTCTTACTGATTAAAATTTATTTTAACAAAGGTGCAAGGTGGTTTATATACACTAGGAGATACCAAGTCTAGTTGAAGAGTTTAAATGAACCTTTTGTGTTTCTTTAGCTAGAGACAAAATGAAGCAGAGAGTGGGTTGTGAAATCATAGTTAGCAGTCATAAAATAGTGTTCTAGAATCAGCTGTTTACTCCTTGGTCAGATTTTTTAAATGTTACTTATGAATTCCAAAGTAGGATTCTGCCCTAGAATTATTTAACTATTATTTCATGGGCAATACATTAATTTAATCAACAGGTTTACATTAATTTAAATGCAAAAGCATTAGCAATTTAACATTTGTTTAATTAAGATTAACCCTGAAGTTAAAATTAAATCCAAATTGCCTTTAAAAATTAAAAAGAAAGCCAAATAGGTCCACAGTTTAGTGATTTGGACTTTTATGCAAACACTCATGTGCAGAGGACTGCAACTTGTTTCTATTTGAATTATTATACAGGAAAATTTCCCTATTATGTCATCATAAATCTCCTTCCTGAACTACTGCTCAATATGACAGGTAAGAGTATTAGGTTTCCATTTAATTGGTGCTAGATTTAAATCCTCCTCCACCAATTATTATCTGTGAAGACTTAGGACATTTATTTGCTTTCTTTGTGCCATATTTCATTTGTAAAAACCTCACTAATAGATTGCTTTTAAGAATTATATTGCATAATGCATGTGACTTGCTTAATATAACCTAACAGAATAAGTGCTTAATAAATGATTGAGCTGTTTAATGTTTAATGTCTTCTTTTTTTCTAACATATTTTACATAATATTATATCTGAGTGATACACATGTGGATGAATGAATGAATGGCCTTTCTGGTAATTGGAAAACAAACAAGCCTCAGGAAGTAAACATAAATCATGTTATAGACTAATTGCTCAATGAGGAAGAAATAGACTGCAAGACTTCTAAAGTTCATTTCAATAAAAAAATGCTGTAATAGCCTCGTAAAACTGGGAAATACTCAGGAAGTCACACAGAAGACATGAACATTTTTAAAAAATCTTTATAGATTTTGTGTGAATTAAGATTTAAAATATGTGTACTGAACTTAAGCAAAATAGGATAAATAAATAGGTAGATAGATAGACAGATAGATATAAATTATACAGAGTGGTTTATTTGTTTGTTTCTCCATTGGGAAGTTAAGTATTCTGTACTGCAAATATTAATATATTTATCCGGATATATAAGCATATAGGGAGGCCTCATGACAACCAAAGTGTATTTGTTAAAAATGGAGTCTTATCTCTTTCTTTATTCTTCTTTCAATTGACTTAGAGATAAAATAACCCACATCAAAAAGAAGACATATGCTGTCCTAGTACCTCCTGCCTAGGTAAATAATTATGGATGTGTTTATATTGCTAGAGATTTCTTTCCCTTTATCTCTATGTACAGACTTGTGTTTCAGGTGCACATTGAGGTATACAGATTTTATGTCATAACAATCAAAATTCAATTATACACATATTTTTGTTCCCAACAAACCAATGTATTATAAGAAAGAAATTTATAATATTACTTTAACAATGATGTTTGTGTCATGTGTGACACATTAATTGCTACATACAAAAGAAACCATCATTTCGAAAACACTGCCAGTTATAGACTATATATGAATGAAATAAATTTTTGGTAAATTGTTAATTTGGTGAATAGGTCATTTGTAAATTGCAAAATTTGGTAAAGTTTTAATTTACAAACTAATCTATAGTCCTTTTCTTAAGATCTTTTAAAATAAAGCCTATCGTGTAATTCTTAAGTATTCCAGCTCTGGAGTCAGACTCCGAGGTCCATCCCAACTCTGACACTACACGATCAAATGATTCCCTTTCTACCTCAGTTTTAGTGTGATGACTGAGTGACTTGATCTATGTAAAGGGCTTAGCACAGTACCAGAAATACAGAAAGCAGCAGAATAATAACTCTTGTTATTAAGAATTTAGCAGCTGATTGTCAGATTCTACTCAGCCTGGGAATTTTATCTTTCAAAGTTCAGATGTGGCATCAATAGTACAACTTGCAAGAGAGCCTGAATGCACTTCGATCACTACGTTTATACTATGATTTTTAATAGATTTGTTTTGTGAAGACATTTGTTATAACCATGAGTCGATTGACTTTGCGAAAAGAATTCTTATGGGTTTGGGTTTGTAGTCCTAATAATTAAGAATCATATGGTTTTGCAATTCATTCTGTTCATTCTCTTCCTTTTGTCTTACTTTATTTTATATCCTTTCCTTAACCTTTATGACTGGCTTTTTTCTCATAACTTAGTGATCTGTACTTTCTCTCATTCTAATATACTCACAATTAGATTGATTTAGAATGAAAAATATCTGATGCCAGATGCCATCCATTTTATTAGCAACAGCTTTAAAATTTGTTGTAGTTACTGTGACTTGATCAGTTTGCAAAAACTATACATAGAGAATGTAGTTTAGCTATTTTCAGTATTCATGGGAATATTTTGTGGTTCAGAAAAGTTTGTTTCAATGTATTTGGCACATTTTTTAAAACTGTCTAAGTTCACTCATACTAAAAGGCTTTACTAACAGAAGATAGAAGCATCAACAATATCTACAAATACCCAAGTCTCAATATATTGTTTAACTTATTTAAACATATTTTCCAAGTTCTCTAAATTTCTAGTGATTTGGGAGCCTTAACTCATTATTATAATTTCATTATTCTTTTAAAAAAGCAAGATCTCTTCTCCAAAAAGAAAAAAAAGATGATGAGGTACCAAATGTAACTAGATACGAAATAGAACAGCACAGCTATGTGAGATTATTTTCAAAGCCTTTTAAAAATCATAAATGACAGAAAGACACAAAGTGTAAATTAACTTTTACAAAAAGTTAAAAACTTATGATATAATGTTTCTAATAGGAGCATGGCTATTTTATACCGGATTTAAAATTTAAAATTACATTATGTGACAGCATAGAATGCGGTAATGAAATGATTTACATATTTATTTTAATTTGACAATAGCATGTGATGATTATAATCACTAATAGAAAGCAGAAATTTAATTACTAGGCCTCTTTAACAATTAAAAACTCATAGATTTTTGTGGTAAAGTAAAAAGAATGAGCAAACCACCATCCTTGTCATCCAAGCTCTTCTATATGTCAGTTTTCTGGGCCTGTATCTCCATCTGCATAAGAAAGTGACTGCTTGAGTTGAACCCTTAGACCTCCTCCATTGATGAGTCTTTATATAAAGCCACCTTAATTTGGGTTAATACTCTAGAGGAAGTCATTTCCTAATACATAATACATTAATGAAACAATTAATCAGTAAGACTAGCATATTTAGAGTTTGTTGGATATGATTGGAAGGTATTTTCCCACTACGGGAATCTGATATTTAGTTGGTCATTCTTAATCTTATTTATTAATTTGTTTGCTTTTAAAAGACATTTTACACAATCACATTATATTCTACGATTATATTAGGGGCAGATATTCCACTCTTAATAAAGTAGTACAACAGATGGAAGTTTAATTTTACTCCACAGATCTGTTTTCAAACATGAGCCTTGTTCAAGGTGACGGAAGTGATGGGTTTTGACTAACATTTCTAAAAACTTGACTACTTAACAGTATGACTGAAAACTAGATAAAAAGATAGAAAGCCCACAAAAAAAATTTTCATAATTGCATGCCGTGGAAAAGCTAATACTCAGAGAACAGCAATCAAGTCAGCACTTAGATTTAACCTGTATCTGTAAGCCAACAATGCACTTTAAAAATAAATCTAGCAGTATTGGCATCTACTGAAAGCAGTAGAAACTATTGGATTTTTAATTTCTAGAGATCTTAAGGGACCTCATAAGGAGCACTCTTTTCTGAGCACGCTCTATTTCTTCCCAGAAGACTTAGGCTTATTGACATTTTTGTTATTGATTTATTTAGTATACATGCCTTTAATCTCCACATTTTTCTTCTCTTTCTCCCCACCCTCCTCCTTTCTCTCTAGTATACAGTATGGACTGCCCTCTGGGTCACCTGGAATGTCTTCATTATCTGCTTTTATTTGGAAGTAGGTGGGCTCTCTAAGGTAAGCTTATCATGTTTTTAAAATACACTTTAAATATATACACTAATAAATAATTATATATATATGTATACACACACATATATATATATATATATACATATATATATATGTGTGTGTGTGTGTGTGTGTGTGTGTGTGTGTGTGTAGAGTAATCTAAGTAACAGTACAAATGGAATATAAATCAAAAACGAGTTTGAATACCATTTAGGAAGGAATGATCTTGGGAGCATGTTAATGCAATGGAATTCCAAAACAATGTCCTTATGGTGTCGTTTGGTAAGCTGCAGTGAGACTCAGCTTGTAGTGTAGCCTCATGTCCACTTGAAAAAGGCCTAATGTCACAACGACCACAGCCCCAAGTGATAAGTGAAAACCGGTTTTGAACATTCTTGTATTTAAACTGGGAAAAGAAATTAAGATGTTAATGTAACAAGTCTGAATAGCAAAGTATTATTTTTGCTTGAATACTAATTCTGGGGGGGAAAAGTTTGACAAAGAATGAAATTCTTATATATGTAAGTAGAATATAAATTTACTAACAGCTAAGTACATCAGTGTGGTGATCCCCATCTGGAAATCCTGATCAGACAGAAGAGTTGTCTTAATAAAACATGATACATATGTTATTTTTATCTGCTTAGAACTACTATCAGCCGAGCACACGATTTTCATTGTGACTGCACAACTGTCTTTGGATTGGGTTAAGTTCCCAGTTGTATTCTTAAATATGTTTCTCACAAACCAGCACAATTTTCACTTGTAGAAATTGTAGAGAAGAAATTCGACAGTATTATTACTAAAAGAATAAGAAAGCTATAATTATTTTTTTAGATTTATCATTATCAACTATATTTGTGCTAACTTATTCTATTGTTATATGATAATGTCAGATTTTCTAAGTAACACAATGGTGTCCTACTAGCATTTGTGGTTTGGATCTTAGAAAATCTGCCTTGACCAACAGAGATGCCTTTAGAATTGTTAGGCTGCATCGAAGTCCATATGGTAAGAAAGAATTTTTGATTTAGCCAAGCAGAAAAAAATCTCTAAAAGATTTTCTCCAGAACCTCCAAAGATGGTTACTCATTACTCTACATTATAACTTTATAATTAGAACTTGTCATTATTTTCTCACATTGGCAAATGTACTAGGAACCAGAAATGACATTTCTAATACTGAGTTCCATGCAAATTTTCTAATAGCTACCTTTAATATTTATGCTATTAATTGCCTTTCATCACTAATTTCTAAGACAGAAAAAAAAAATACTTAAATCAGTGCCCAGTTATCTTCTGTAACATGCAGAGTAGAAAGCAATTTTAAAATGCAAATCTTATGAATAATACAATAATGAATAATAAGTTAAGCATAGCATTTTTCAACACATCACATTTTTTATCTTGTGATTTGAACAGTCATTTCAAATCATAATTTTATTTCACTAGGTAGAAACTCTCTTTTATTTTCTTCTATATAAACTGATTCGGAATAAATTAGATCAGAGGTATTTTGTCCTATTTAATTGGCATATAGTGTGTTGAAATAAGACTGAATTTCAAATCATAAGTCTTCCTTTCAAATCATAAGTCTTTTGTTCGAATCTTGTCTTTAGCACTTTTTACCTATGGGCCTATAGGCAAATCATTTAATCCCACTGAGTCTCTGTGAAATATAAAAACAGGACCAGCTTTGGCTTATAATGACAGTAAATATGCTTGTTGGGCTTTTAATATTGTTTTAAGCATATCTATGTAGTAACTCAGGCAAGCTTCCAAACAACCATGTGAAGTTATTAAAAATAAATAATAATAATAATAATAATAATAATAATAATAATAATAGCATTCATTTACTCCACACAAGTCTAATTTTCCTCCTCTGCTCTAAGCTACTTCTTTGAACTGCTTTTCTAATATCAATGTACAGGTAAAGGGTTTTGTTTTTTGTCTTTCTCATTTCTTTGGGTGCAAGTTTATAAAAAATGCATATACTCATTATCCAGTTATTCATTATCCAACCAAATGCTGTTAAGCAGTCAACCAAGTGCTCTAGGTCATTAAAAGGATAGATAACTTCAAAAGGAACATCCTAAAGATTTTCTGTTGGTCTCCCTCTATTTGCTGCCTCAGAGGCTGGTAGCATCTCCCTGGTAGCCGGTTTAACCTCAATTCCAATCTGTAGAGAATCTATTCTGAAAAATAGAGCAAAGTTAAGGGCCCCAGACAAACCCAAGCACCTCTACCACCCGCCCAGGTTAGACTCCTTTTCCCAAGACATTCCTTGTCCATATGTGAAAGTTTGTATGCTAACTTTCTAGAGCTCTCCATCTCCTGCTGGTTCGTGAAGGCATTCCTTGGAATTACGTGGATAGACTAATAGAAGCCTCCCTGTACCTTGATTTTTGCCGGAAATATTCATTTGAGTCTTTCAGTGAGTCTTTCTCCAAAAACTGGATTTGGATTAATTTCCACAAAATCTCTAGGGATTGGGGTGTTATTCCGACGACAGCCACTACCGAACTATTCTTATTATCTAAAATTATCCATTGTCGTAGGCGTGAACAATCATACATCTGACCTATTATGGGGATTCTTGATCATAACTGTCAGATTTTCCCTTTGCTGTTAACCTCATCTGCCGATCAGCTCTGCATCATACGTTTACTACTGTGGTCTTGCGGGTCCTGATTCTTTTCCAGAACTTGAAGAAAATGAATGTATTGTTTTACGGGATATGTCCATGTATGGAGGGGTCAGGATGACTGTGGGTAGGTAACTGAAAGTGTCTTCACTTATATAATCTACTGAAGCCTCATTTTTCTTTTCTGCAAAGTAAGGAAAACCACATCACTAATTTTACTGGATTGTTGCAAGAATTAAATAAGATAACACAGGGGTGGCAGGTTAGCTCAGTTGGATAGAATGCGGTGCTGGTAGCACCAAGGTTGCCGGTTCAATCCCCACATGGGCCACTGTGAACGGCGCCCTCCTTAAAAAAATAAATAAATAAAATAAATAAGATAATGCACAATGAGATCAGACAATTACATTTGCAAACTTACCAACTGATGAAAACATTGCAAAAATTTGTCAAATTGTGCGTGAAAATCATCAGCTGACTGTGAGAAGCATAGCAGACCGAGTAAACATCAATAGAGAAACAGGAAAATCTTAACCAAAAATCTTGGCATAAGAAAAGTGTGTGCAAAAGTGATCCCACAGGAGCTCTTTCATCACAACAATGCACCAGCTCACACGGCACCGTCTGTGAGGGAGTTTTTACCCAGCAAACAAATAACTGTATTGGAACACCCTCCCTACTCACCTGATCTGGCCCCCAATGACTTCTTTCTTTACCTGAAGATTAAGAAACTATTGGAAGGAAGACATTTTGATGACATTCAGGACATCACGGGTAACACGACGACAGCTCTGATGGCCATGCCAGAAAAAAGAGTTCCAAAATTGGTTTGAAGGGTGGACTAGGCGCTGGTGTGGGTGCATAGCTTCCCAAGGGGAATACTTGGAAGGTGATTATAGTGATATTCAGCAATGAGCAATTATATGTACTCAGCTGCATAGCACTTTTTCTAGGATGAGTTTACGAATGTAATTGTCAGACCTCGTAAAGGTCTTAGAAAGGATCTCAGTATATTGTGAGTTTCAGTCAACAGTGGTTCTTATAATTGCCATCAACATCATCGTCTGTATTAGTTTTGAAAAAATAACAGACATAACGAGCTTCATCCTGAAAACCTTTGAGACATATATTTATTACTACCCCAGAGCTGTGAAAGGGAAAATGCAAGGCTGAGTGACTTGTTTAAAAAATACATAACAGTCCCTTGGGATAGGACCTCACATCTACATATTAACTTCACAGCTGTAGCACTATTAATTAAATACTTTCCTTCAACATGTAAATAGCTCTTTTGAAATACTTGTACAGCTAAATTCCTCTAGTATACCTACTGCTCTCTCCGGGAGAACGTTATGCATCTTTAGGAGACTCTAAGGCTGTTTTTCATGCCACATTTTAAGATCACCAAGGGCACAATTAATAAGTTATTGCTGCTTTGGAAGTTGCAAGACTCAGAATCATTTTTTTTTCCTCCCTAGGAATACATTCAGAATGTGAATATTAAAACCCACCTCACTTGCTACATTTAAAGATACTGAAAAATAAGTTATGTTGAGAACTCAAGTTGTACTTTTTTTAAATTTTATTTTATTTTTTATTTATTTATTTTTTAAAATTTACTGTGGTGACAATTGTTAGTAAAGTTACATAGATTTCAGGTGTACAATTCTGTATTACATCATCTATAAATCCCATTGTGTGTTCACCACCCGGAGTCAGTTCTCCTTCCATCACCATATATTTGATCCCCGTTACCCTCATCTCCCACCCCCCACCCCCTTACCCTCTGGTAACCACTAAACTATTGTCTGTGTCTATGAGTTCTTGTTTCTCATTGGTTTGTCTTGTTCTTTTGTTGTTTTTGGTACTTTTTTTTTTTTATTCCAAAGGACTTAAGCTGTTGTCTTACAGCATCTATTGATTACTCCAAATTATAGAAACTTTAGGCTAATATTTCTTCTAATGGACTTTTCTGGAAAGATGTGCGGACCTTACACATTAGTGATCCACGAGGATTTTCAGTGTGTTACATACACGTAGAATTCAGAATGTGAATGACTATACATGAACATAACTTGGACATAAAAAGTGAATGTAAAGAAATTCTAGGGAGAGTCATCTTATAGCAATCATCATCGTTGATTAGAGGCCTTCTGAAAAACTTACAGGCAGGTGGTGAAGGAGGGAGATGGACTAACCCTTCCTGACTTCCTACTCTGTACATGTCCTTTAGATCGGCTTTACACAAAAGGAAAATCTACCTGCATTTGTTTATATCATGTTCTAATGACTGTACTTTTCTTATAGGGACCTGATTTGTGGATATTTGTTGATTCTTAAAGAAAGTTAAATCATTTCCCCAAGAGGCAACAATAGCATTTTCTTGTTCTTCTTTGGCCTAAATTGACACCATTGTTCATCAGTGTCCTCTTCTCTTACAAGAATCTTTAGTTGAATATTTCAGCTGCGCAGCCAAGCAAGGTCAATGAGATAATTCTTCTTATTCAAGGTTGATTCTTAGTACCTAGCCTAAATTCTTCCTCTGTACTTACCGGGGAAACTCTCTTTCTCAGTGAAGATTCCATTTCCTTCAAGGTTGGATTCTTCCACTGACTTTGGCTTTGAGCAGGACTTTTCAAGTGGGAAACTTTTAGACCAGCAATTCAGGAACAATTGCTTAGGAGACAGAACTCTCAGCTGCTTACAATCCATATATTATTTTTCATAAACTTTCTAGATATTTTTGAGTCTCAAAGAATTCTTTTTCCGATGGCAGTTTCAAGCTAAATCCATGATATATGGTATGTTTCTTTTCTTTATTTAAACAAATACAACTTACTGAATCCAATAATGAGTTTTAAACTTAAATTTACCTTTTCCTTTTGATGATTTCTTCCTACCTGCATATTTTTCAAAGGGAATCTTGAAATATGTTTACGGAGGGCTAAAGCTAGGTACAAAATATCTTTATTCAAGAATAATGTGTCAGCCAGTGATACAGAAATAGCATCCTAGAAACCCAGCAAAGCTATGCCTTTCAAAACTACAAGAATGATATATCCTATTTATATCATGAATTAAATGGCATATCTGTATCAATGAGACACTTTGGAAAAACGCAGGAACTCCTTCCGTTCACGAGAATAACAAAATACTTCAGGTTCTGAACTACTCTATTAGTACATATTTATCCTCCTTCTTCAAAGAATGTTTTTTGTCTGTAATGACTGGGGGTGTTGGGGGAGGGGAGGTGGTAGTGGATATCTATCCAGTTGTTAAGGATTTATAAAGAAGGAACCATTATAATCTGCTTCCAGGAATTACATCTAAGTAAGACCCAAAGACTTGCAAATGTGTATTTTTATGTTTGGTTCCTACACAATTCTTTTCTAAAATGAAGCAATTATGTTCTTTAAAACAAATAACACGGCAGCATAAATATAGTTATGCATTTCTTATTCCAAAGAACTTAAACTATACCTTTCCTTTGGCATAGGTCTATGTGAACATAGTTTCTGAAAACAGCGTCCTCAGTATTTCCCTTTTTGTATGGTGAGATCATTGTGTTCCCTCTGTAGTTTCTTAACCACGGTAATGAATATTATAAGCAAGTTTAAACTTAGTGTTATATTTTTCATAAATTTCATCAAATACATTTTGAAAACCTTAGCTCTAAAAGTCTGATTTGCCGCTCTATAATAATCCAATGACATATAGAAACTATAGTAAACTACTAATTCATTGCCACAATCTGGGTGGCATTAGGAGTTTTAAATCAGAAATTTGTGTGATAATCTTATGCCCTGTATGGGGTTTAAATAGTTTTGTTTTTCTTTTCAAAAGAAGAAACGGATATATCATTTTATTAACAGTAGCTCTATTTACTGCTATATGATTACAGTCACTGTATTGAACAAGGCCTTTGCAAATATAATTGAATAATTACACAGAAATACGTTGTCTCTGCTCTTTGTATTTTGTACTTTATTCTTCTCGTGAAATTATGGCTGAGATCAATTTTTTTTTCACTTCAACATAATTATTTATTTCAAACTCATACACATTATGAAGCTCATGCCACCTCCACTCCAGGAGGTGCTCGCGTTCCACCGCAGCTCCCTCTCTATGCCCCGTCCCCCGGGTGAGCGTGTGTGGGGACATTGCCCCTGCACACAGTGGAAATAGTGCCCGGATGAACAAAGAGCTTGCAGGAGCCCCGCAGCTCGCCCCTGGAGCTCTCCGGCGCAGGCCGACACCACTGCTGGGTGGTGTACCGCCTTCTCTCGCTCCACAGCTGGGTATCTGTGTGTAGCCTGGAGCTCCTGGGCCACGCACAATTCTGAGCTCAGGGCCTGGGTCTCCCCCAGAACATGCTCCCAGTCCCCCCACCCACTCGTCTCGTGCCGTGTCCCGGGAGACCTGGTCCTTTGGCAAGTTCTTTAATTCATGTTCTTCCTGTGCCACCAAATTAACAAGCAGAATTTTCAACATTTGATTTTCTTCTTCAAACATTGAGTGAATCGTTTAGTTCAGACACTTCCTTGGAGAGATTTTTGTCACTTTCCCTGCTTGTGTTAAAAGCTGTTTTTTTTCTATAAATTTAAACTTTCTGTCAGCTGCTGTCAAAGCTTTATCTGTGAGTTTCATTTCTATGGACAGCTCTCCCAACTTCCAGTCGTTCTCCGGTTCTAAGGCACAGCAGCTTATGCTCCCTCTCAACGAGAGAATTTCCCAGAAGAAAAAGACTCCCCAGCTGACGTGGTATCAGGACATCAGGCTGAAGCTGGTCCCAGACCAAATGTCTTCAGGCCCTGGGCCCACCAGCACCTCGGCCCTATGACTCATCAGGGAACTGCGCTCTGAATGTCCCCACACACCAGCCAGGCCTCGGCCCCAGGCCATGAACCATTGATGTTTCAGGGCCACCTCCAAAAAAGGCAGCAACCTCTGCCTTCGCAGTCAGCCCCTGACTTGGCCCCTGCCTTGGAAGACGGGTTTCCGCCTGGGCCAGTGGCCTCAAATTTCTCATGTCTGCATGAAGATGCTCCCCTCTTTGGAATTCAGGCTGTTCTTCCTGGCCTTTCCTGGCTCTGTTCCCTGGCCTTTCACCTGTCTCACAGTGGAATTGAAGCATGGTAGGGTGGGAAGGGCCGCTGGGACTGAGTCTTCCCTTTCTGGTGGTTGGTGCACCACTGGGGAGCCAGGGACAGGACCAGGAGGCTATGGGGGGTTGTGAGTCCACTCTGCTCAGTCCCTGCACCTTCTGGGCTCAGATTCCCAGTAGACACCTTGGTAATGGAGCAAATGAGAATTGGTATGAGGAATTTGTCTTCTACCAGGTAGCAGCCTCTTCCACCCACCTCAACTGAGGGCCCCAGGCAGACAACGACTCAGGGAATGTCAGAGGACATCTTGGGGCTGTTCACCCCGTGTGACATAGGTGGGGTCACGGCGGTTGAGGAGTGGGGTTCGGCTGCTGCCCTTTGACTTGTGGAGGGTCAAAGTCCGAGTGCTGAGACAGAGGGCCTTCAGGGGCATAGGGACGCAGGTGGCTCTCCCTGTGGGTCAGAGGTTTCCCTTGACTGAGCGAGGACTTCAGTTTGGAAACCAGGGAATTAGAGAATACAGGTGGGCTGGCCTATGTGGTGTTCTGAGGGCAGGCTGGGGGCAGCCTCTTGCTGAGTGTACAGTCAGGTGCAGGAAGCTGGCGTGGAGAGTGTGCAGGTGGGCCTGGAGCCATGGGACTCAAACCCCTGGACTGAGTTGGTTCTTTTTTAAGATGTGATACCATTGGAGTGAGCTGGGATAGAGCGTGTGCAGGCAGGTGGGATGGCAGGGGGCTCTGACTGTAGGTCGGCTGTTGCTGTTTCCTGACGGGGGGTCCATGGCAGAGACCCCTTTAGGGTCCACAGGTGGGCGGGGTTTTATGGACCTCTGATTGCTGAGGTTTAGTGTCAAAGATAAGAAGTGGGAAGGGAGATATGTTTTGCTTTCTCTTGATTCAGGGAGGTGCTAACAGAATGATAGTTCAGAAATTCTCATGATGAGATGCCCTTTGGTATGAAGCTCTTTACAAGTCATGTCTGCCCACAAGCAAGGGCAGTCTGGGCTGCCAGCTGCAGCTTGGACATGCCCAGGGGAAAGAGTGAGGAAACATGAGTGATTTCAGCTGTCCGTGTCCTGTCTGAGAACTGAGGAAAATACAGAGAAAGTGCCTGGGGCAAAGATTGCCCAGAAAATGAGGCAGAAGCTGACACTGAACAGGCACAAACTGACAGAATGAAAAAGGAGAGAAACATGGAAGTATCCACATGTCTGGTCAGGGATGGACTTGTATCTCCTCCGCCCCTTGGATGCTCTCAGCATTGATTCCCCTTTGCCTGTTTTCTGACTCAGGAATGACAGGAGAAGACAACAACAATGCAACATTCAGTTGTATTTATAGAAATTGTCAGTGTGCTACTGTGTTAAAATCAGCACATTGAAGCATTCAGCTGTCTAGACTCCCTGAAAGGTTGGCTGTCTTTCTGGTAACTTTCAACCTGCTACAGAAACCAGATGTAATCTCTCACACTCAGAATAACAAATGAAACTGAAGAAACAAATGAAGGCATTAAAAAAGTAATTCTACTTTATTCTTGTAGGAGCTGGTTTGAATCAAGATCTCTGAGAACCAATTTACAGAATCTGAATATTAGTAGTTCTTAAAAGTATAGAAACTTTGCAAGCATATGTTTCTAAGATTAAAATTAGATTGAGAGAGACAAATGTTGATTGAAATTTAACTAACTTAAAAGAAAAAGGAAGAATATCCATTTGCTAAATTAATTTACTGATAGGAAATATCACTTTCTATAAAAATCATATCACTTTCCTAATTTTCTAGGTATTCAACTACATCATCTAATCATTCTTTCATTAAACAAATGGTGGCAGAAGTTTCTGGTCATCTTTCATTATCTTTTACCTCTTCTGGTTAAGAGTCAGCTTTCATTTGCTGTGGAAGTGCTAAAAAGCTATAGTCCTTTGCTTCTGTATTAGTAGGTGTGGTCATCTCAGTTCTGCTACCAAGCAGAAGAATTGTGAAGGACTTCTGGAAAGGCTGCATAAGAGCTAATTCAGTTTAGAAGTAGACCTAAACTTAGTGACTTAACGAATACAAGACTTATACTTCTGTAATTCAGAAATCCTACCTGAATTTCAATGGGCCAAGGTGTCAGACAGCCACTATGGAAAACAGTAGGGAGGTTCCTCAAAAAATTAAAAATGGAACTACCATATGATCTGGCAATTCCACTTCTGTATATTTATCCAAAGGAAATGAAATTACTGTCTTGAAAAGATATCCACACCCACATATACATTGCAGGATTATTTACAGTAGTCAAGAAATGGAAGCAACCTAAGTGTACATAGATGGATGAATGGATAAATAAAATGTGATATTATATATATAAATTATGCCGGGGGGTGCCAAAAAAAAATGTATACAAGTAGACTCTGGTCAATGTTGCTCAAGCAGTAGTTCGCCGTAATTGGAAATGTCTGGACGCTGATGGTAACCACTTTGAGCACCTCTTGTAATTGCAGAAGTCAAATGTGACTTGTATTTATCTCTTGTTATTGGTATATCTTATTACAATTTTAATACAGTTTTCCTTTCTTAAAATGTGAATACATATTTTGGCACCCTCTGTACACACACACACACACACACACACACACACACATTCACTAGAATATTATTCAGCCATAAAAAGGAAGGAAATTCTGCCATTTGTAACAACATGAATGGAACTTGAGGACATTAGGATAACTGAAATAAAACAGAGAAAATAAATGCTGTATGATATCACTTATATATGGAATCTAAGGGGAAAAATAACCTGAACTCATAGATACAAAAAACAGATTGGTAGTTGCCAGAAGTGGGGTATGGCGGGTGGGCAAAATGGATGAAGGTGGTCAAAAGGTACAAACTTCCAGTTATAAGGTGAATAAGTTTTGGGGAGGTAATGTACAGCATGGTGAGTATAGTTAACAGTACTGTATTGTATGTTTGAAAGTTGCTAAGAGAGCATATCTTAAAAGTTCTCATCAGAAGAAAAAAATATTTGTAATTATTGAGGTGATGGATGTTCCTTAAACTTATTATGGTGACCATTTGACAATATATACATCTATAAAATCTTTATATTGAACACCTAAAACTAATATGATGTTGTATGACCCAATAAAACTGGGGGAAAAAAATACAGTCAAGGTACCATTCTGGAGGCTGTAATGGAAAATCTGTTTCCTTCCCTTTAACAGCTTCTAGAGGCTGCCCACATGCCTTTCTCCATCTTCATAGCCAGCAATACCAGGCCAAATCCTTTTCATGCTGCCATCCCCCTCTGATTTTCTGTAGCCAGGAAAGGTTCTCTGCTTTTAAGGACTTGTATGATTAGATTATTCCCACCTGGATAACACAGGCTAATTTCAGCATATCAAGATCCTTCACTTGAATCACATCTGCAAAATCCCCTTTGCCATGTAAAGTAGCATATTCACAGGTTCTGAGGATTAGGATGTGAATATTTTGGGGACAGCCATCTTTAACTGTGAAGTGACCTTGAGGATGTCAACCATGCATGAGAATAATAGACTAAATAGAGAAAAAGGGCCCGTTACCCTAATAATTCTGTGGAGCTTTCATACCAGCCCTAAGCTGTCCACAACAGATTTCTTTTCTATTAGGAAATGTGTTTAAGCCACTATTTCGGGGCTCTAAGTATGCAGCTAAAAATAATGCCTAACTAATCATACATAATTTATAGACAATTTTACTTAGCATTTACTTGGTTCAAAGCGTTATGGCAGGCACAAGGCTACATCCAGTTCCTGCCCTCATGAAATGTTCTGCATCGTGTGGAGGACTGATATTACATGATTAATAACCAGAAAATGTAACCAGTGTTATGGTGATGAAAGACAAAAGCACTCGGGTTACACAGAGCACGGAACATACCTCTTCATGGGGATCACGGAGGCTGCCTAAGGAAGATGGGATGGGGAGTAAAGACATAAGCATGCTGACCTTCCAAACACAGATGCTGTTCCTGACCCGCCCTTGGTGACAGAAAAGTGCTTTGAGTCGCTACTTTTTTTGAATCCCCTATAATGAGTTTGCCTTGACCCACCCACCTCCATCCCACACTTTTTTCCCAGACACTCTTCTGGCCAGCATACGTCAAAGAGAGAACTCCATGGGGTTACATGCATCAAAGCCAAGGTCACTACCTTTGGGAGGTGGTCCCACAGAACATGCTCTAAACAAGGGAACTATCAAGTTATAGACCATGACGACCGGTGACCTGGAAATATCTGTTCAGCCACAGTTAGGAGAAGTTGCCAGAATGTTGGTGGTCCTTTTGAGGTGATCTGGAGTTAACTTTCCTGAGTGTAAATAGACAAATGTGCTCTTCAAATATAAGACTGTCTCACTGCACAGCTTAGAGCCAGTACTAATTCAAAAGGTATTTCAAAGAAGGATAAATATTCTTCCTGCAAAATCCCCTGTACACTGCTGAAAGAAAAATGGTGTTAAGAAGGCCTTTCCCAACAAGTGCTCTCTCCCCACACTTATTTTAGCAACAAAAATTCAATTTGGCTGAGCTGTCTGGGGAGTTGATTTGACCCTGTTTCCAGAACAATGAGCAGTGGTTTGATGGCATAATTTCTAAATGGGCCATCTGATGTTTCAGTTTGTACATATAATTCATCATTTTATTCTTGTCCTGTAATTGTAGAATTAATGTAGAAAACACTTCCTGTGTATATTTGAAGTATCAGGGGGCATTAAGGCTATTTGGAGTATTAGTCTGATTAAATACTCTGCCCTGCTTCAGAGCAGTGTAAGACAGCAAAACCACTGATGGTGTGGTGAGTTTTTCTCACTCACCATTAACTGAGATATCAACACAAAGAGGGTAGTTATTATTTCCTCCACACAATTAATCTTACATGCTGAGAGCATGGTATGAATTTCACTTCAGTATAAAAAGCAGGCAGGCTACTGGTCCCTGAAATCAATGATAGTCAGAAGAGCCTAGACACTGGGTGATCTGATGAATAATTTAAGTCTGATTCGTTAACTGTGCAGAAGTGAAGTTAGCCGTGCAGGGAGACACATTGTAATTGCCAGCAATTTACTACGATTTTGAAAACCACAGGCAGCAATTTACAGAAAAGATTAGGCCAGTTACTGTACACGTGTGACATTTTCTTGATTTAAGATGTCATCCTGAAAGCTGTTAACTGACAACTGGAGTTTGGAATGAGGTTGTAAAGTTTAGTGAAGAACTGCTTTTACCTGAGGCTGTCTACATTTCTGCTCTGGGAGATCTCTGAAGGCACACCTCCTGCCGGGACTAAATGTCTGTAAGCAAAGGAGCACGGTCAGAGTAGGGTGGTGCATTAAGGAACCAGGAGGCACCTTTGCATTGCTCAGTGCTCTAATGCGCTTGTCCAGGAGAAAGCATGGTGAGGGGCCTTTATTTCTTGGAGCAGAAATCATTGTCCACACATTTTTTTTTTAGTCCTGTGCCATCTGGGGGTATAATCTCTTCATCCTGCTCCAGGAGATTATTTTGCAGTTCTTCATAGGAAGCTGATTAAAGGAAAATCCTCTTTTTATTAACCTCTTTCTACTTCTTTTCCCTATTGGTATTAAGTCAGTAACAATAATTTCTTCCTATTTGAATTTGTAAAAAAAAAAAAAAAGTGAAATGAAGGTAGTCTTTGCCCCTAGTGGAATTTGCAACTCTGATATCCTGAAGGGTGACTTCTATAGGAAGAATGTCCATACAACACGGTGTCTCATAATTTAAACACAATAAAGTATAACCTATGATGTATCATTTGGGGGGAAGGCTCTACCAAAAAACGGACTTTTGATGTATTTTGAAATTTATTCTCAATGCTTACGTTAATTTCTCATCTTCACCACGAATTCCTACCAAGCTTAAACCTTGCAAATCAGACTTGTAATTGTAATTTCTATTCTGGATTCACATATGCCAATAGTAACTATTTTTTTTTTTAAGTGAGTTTAGCTTTCCATATTAGAAACAAGTCAAGACTTCCCACTTGTGTCGTTGTTAGCAATAAAAGCAATCTGAAATATCTTATTTCCACTCTCTCTACTCATCTATCTGGTTGGGTCTATAAACTCCTTTACAAATAGATGGTTGCTCTTGTGTTTTCCTTTAACCATTTATTTATTTTTTTTCCAGAAAGGAGAAAAAAAGATGACTGTTTGATAAATTAATTTTTTATCTTCTATGTCAAATATTAAAGGCACAATGAAAAATGCTAGAAATTTATCATAAAAGCCCAAAATTGATCTGTTTAATAGATAGCAATTCATAGTAGACCATAACTCTGGCTTTACCCACAGGTTTTTTTTCTTTAATATAAAAAAAATCAATAATATGAATGTCCACATGAATGGACTCTTTTTAAAACAATGCACAAGCTCTGACACAGCTCTCAGTTCCTCAGCAGACTAATCGTTTTGCCTTCGGAGGCAGTGGAAAAACATTCTAAGCAAACATGTGTTATTTCACCTGATAGTTTTAGAAGCATGGTTTCCGAATAGCAATAGACAGTTGCATTCAACTTTTCTAAAACTCTCCTTTATGGAATACACACATTTATGATTAAGGCATGTAAACTTGGAATGTAATTTCCTTAAACCTTCTTATCATAAAAGTTACAAATATATTCATAATTACTATAGAAATAAAGTAATTACGTACACACTCGTGGCTTTGGGTGGGCCTAGCCAATTAACTCATATAGTTTTATTGTCATTCTTCATCTATAGCATTTTTAGTGTAAAAAATATATATATTCTTCCAGAGGGGGAAAAATGTTGGCTTATTTAGAGATACCTATATTATAGACAATAAAATCAAGGTTTTATATGTTTGACTAAAGATTGGATTGGAGCATAATAATTGGCGGTCTAACAGAATGCCTTGACTATAGAGGCTTTTGTCTTTGTTGAAAACATCAGGAAGTGAATTTCTAAGGTCTAAATGGTGATAGGTTTACGTGCTAAGTCCCCTTGCTACTTGGCTCAGACTGTAGTGACTTTGACTTGATTTTTTTACCTTTAGAAACTCCCTACTTTATTATATTTTTCACTAAAGCATCAAAAGCCTCATGTACTTTATTATTAGTACCAAATAGAGAGGTAGTTTATTATTAGCTTGCATTTATATTGTATTTTCCTTTAAGTAGCTCAAGGGGCTTTGCAAAACGTGACATCAGTCATCACAACAATTTGTCAGGTATGTAAGGCAAGAAATAATGATGGTATAAATTGCCAAAGGTATACATTCCATTCATGGAAAATGGAATGGAATGAGATAATTTTTTCAAGATAATTTTTTCGAGATTATCTTTAAAATGAATTTCAGTGTTCTTAAACATTGTCTTTTCTTGTCTTTGGAATCAGACACTTTTATTCAACCAATTCGTTAAGCATCTACCAATGCTTAACAAAATATGAAAAGAATACATGGAGCTGCTAAGAGTGTTCTAGTAGAAAAGACATGACATATAAATAAATACATGATATAGTATCGTGTTAAGTGTTATCAAGAAAAAAAATGTCAGGGTAAGCGAATAGAGAGTGACTTCATGGGAATGGATGAAGAAGCCCAAGTGGCAGAAGGGAGCGAGCCATGCAAAGATATGGGGGACTGCCAGGTCCCCAAAATAGGAGCATGCTGGGTATGCACCAGAAACAACAGGGATGCTGTTAGGTCACTAACATGCTCTGAACAAAGTGAGGAGGGCAGGCTATGAGTCTGGAGAGCAGGGCAGTGGTGAGATTCTGCAGGAATGTCTGGCAGGCCATGGTGTGAATCTGGATTTGGTCGAAGTGTGATGGGAGCCCAATGGGAGGTTAAGCATAGAAGACTAAAAGGATCCAAAATTGGTGTCACTGCTGTGTAGGGGACAAGACTGGAGTTAAGAGGACCTGTAGCGAAATGATTGTGGTGGTCTTGGTAAGACATAAAGGTGGCTTGGACTAGGGTGGTAGCAGTGGCCGAGGGGAGAGTAATCAGATTTGAAATATAATAGTCCCCCTTATCTGTGGTTTTGCTCTCCAAGTTTCCAGCTTCCCGTGATTAACCACAGTCCGAAAATATTATGTGGAAAACTGTAAAAATAAACAATTCCTAAGTTTTAAATTGCACGCCATTCTGAGTAGCCCTGATGACATCTCATGCCATAACATTCTGTTTTGCCCTAGACGTGAATCACCCCTTTGCCCAGCATCTCCACGCTGTAGACACTACCTGCCCATTAGTCACTCACTAGCCATCTGGGTTATCAGATTGACTATCTCCATATCATAAGTGCTTCTGTCCAAGTCACCCTTATTGTACTTCATAATGGTCCCAAAACCAGTCACATATGTTTTATCATAGTATATTGTTATACTTGTTCTGTTTTACATATTATTAGTTATCGCTAATCTCTTACTGTGCCTAATTTATCAGTTAAACTTTATCACAGGTATGGATGTATAGGAAAAAATGTAGTATACATAGGGATCAGTACTATCCACAGTTTGAGGCATCCACTGGGGTCTTGGAATGTATCCCCCGAATAAGGAGTAGGGGGCTACTGCACTGTTGCAAGGCAGAACTGACAGAAGTTACTAATGGATCAGAGGGGTGTAGGAAAGAGCTTTCAGTTCATCTCTGCTGAATGTGCTGTTGTCTGGGAGTTGTAGTTTTCTCACCTGTAATAGAGAAACAATAATTATATCAGAGTGTAGCTGGGATGACCAAGACTTCCGATAAATACATTTCATACATTTGATACTTTAAAAATGTCTCCCTCCTCCTTCTCAACTAGCCCTTTTCTTTCTTACTCTCTGTTCTCTTTACATTGACACTCCTTACTCTTCTCCCCCTTTTATTTCCTCCTTCTCGTTTGTTATATTGTATACTGTCCTTGCCATCCGACTGACTGATTTCGGGATGCCAAGATTTTTTCCAGCTGGTTTATCTTCAAACAATAAGGAGTCTATTCAAGTAAGGAGTAAGGAGTTCTGAGCCTAGTTTTCTTAGTTTCATGGTAAATCCACTCCGCATTTTTAGACTCTAATCAAAGTCTTTGGTTTAATAGGTGATGTACTTCGAATAGATACATCAGAAACTTCCGTGGAAAAAAAACAAAACAAAATAAGATGTGGAGTATTTGCTTCCTCCCTCTCAACCAAAGACAGCCTTTAGTGTTGAAAACAAAAAAAGAGGAATTGAGAGTCAATTAGAAAGTACTGTTTTTCTACTAAGTTGTATATGTTTACCATGAAACCTTCTGATTTCAAAGAGAATTAGTTATATTTAAATCCACATTTTGGTCTTTTGGGAAATCCTAAGTGTGTGTGTGTGTGTGTGTGTGTGTGTGTTTCCTGACACCAATCAATTCTTTAATTCTCTAACACCAACTGAGTGTCCAACTATTCAATTCTGACACTAACCACCCAGAGTCAGGACAGACCCCACAGGTTAAGGGTTCGATCACACAAAAGTGCGCCCATTTCGCATGCCAGCTCTAAATGGAATTCCCAGGCTCTCACTTCTACCCAGATAACTACAAATCCAGAGGTTTCCATAACTCCTTCTCAGTTTTAGTAACTCCCTAGAATAACTCATAGAATTCAAGAAAACCACTGTATTTATGATTAATGGTTTATTATAAAACGTACAACTCTGAACAGCTACATGGAATAGATGAATGGCACAAGGTGTGGGGCTGGAAGCGGGGGGAGCTTCCATGCCCTCTCCAGTTATGACACCATCCCTACAGTCCATGTGTTGATATGTTCACCAACCCAGACACGCCCCAAACCAGATTGTTCGACAGCTTTTAAGGACGGTTCATTATGTGGGCATGATTGATTAAATCATTGGCCATTGGTGACTGAACTCGCCCTCTAACCATGTAGTTGGTTCCATTGGCAACCAGCTCCCATCCTGAAGCTATCTAGTGTTCCCACCCACTAAGAGTCACCTTAGATTCATCAACTCAGATGAGGTGAAAAGGGGCTGCTTATGAATAACAAAAGCCACTCCTATTGCACAGGATTTTAGAAGCTCTGTGCCAGGAACTGGCAAACACCAAATATAGATTGTTTTATTATTATTATTACTGTTGCTATTATTCCACAGTAATCATGGCCTCTTTAATTACTATCTTATTGAGAAGAGAATGAAAAAGTGTTTTTCTGGAAAGACTCTGACCTTAGGTGCTGAGGTTTGACTACAGTGAGAAAAACACTGTCTCTGAGTACAAAGGGCTTAAAACAGGTAAAAAGAAATACCAAGGCAGGGCTTGAAAGTCTGCTGGGTATCAGGCAAGTTCACAGAAGGAGCTCATTTCACTCTAACATCAGTCTCCCAAAGAAAGTGGTCCTTCCCTTTACATAGATAAGAAAATGCATGTGTGATAGAAGATAAATAATGTACCCTTGATATCTAGCAAATGTAGTTTTTAATCCTGGGCTAAGATCATATCCATTATTGATGATTTCCTCCGGTATGTAAGAGAAACACGAAATGGAAGAAAAAAAGAAAAACAGTGCAAAAATATTTCTGGATTTGTACCTGCTTCTCCTCCCCCACCACTGAGGAGTGTTCTGCCTTATCTAAGCAGCCCGAAAGCCTGACACTCGGGAGATTCATAAATAAACAAAACTCTGTCTGAGTAGCTGACACCAGGGCTACCTAACACAAAATGATAAGAAGACAGCATAGTAATCTTGAGAATTCAGTCGTCAAAGATTGTAAATCAGCATTTGTATTTTCAGATTTCAGAAAGGCTTTGGCCCTGAATTATCTGAAAATATTATATTCCCGCAGATCTGTACTTGGGATCTGACACGTCGGTCACCCCACTTGTTCCCTTCATTGTTTTTTTTTCATCGGAACATCTGCAGTGGAACTTTACAATTAATAGCAGCTCCACCCATGTTACCCCATATAGTCCTGCCCACACCCTTCATCCCATTCTGTAGATGAGGAAATCGTATCTCCGAGAACTACGAATCTCCAGTGAACTCACACAAAATGAGTGGCTGAAGGGAGAGTCAAACGGAATATCAGACCCAATCCAGGAATGGTTTCGGCAATGTGATCCGTTTTGGGGCCGGGAACATCTAATTGATTTACGAGGATCCAGTGGCTGCCTCAGCAGGGCATATGTTAATGCTGAGTGGATTCAAAGCCAGAGTCCCATCCAGTGTGTCTGCAAACAGGTGTAGTCCCTTATGATCGCCTCCCTTGCAGTGCACAATTAGTTGTGACTTTTTTGTTTTTCTTTTTTCCATTTATTTAATTCACACTGTTTTTCCCTTCATAAAAAAAAAAAAAAAAAAAAAAAAAAAACAGAAATAAAATAGATAGCCTACAATTTTTTCTACAGTGGTGCTATTGAGTCAATAAGCATTTTGATTTGCCGCTAATCTTGCTTGTTAGACTTCTAGTTGCGACTTGAAGAAACCCTGTATTAATTTAAGCAGTAAAATATAAACAGTGATTTCATGTGCCGGTGATGCTATGGTGGACAGATGTACAGACACCACTGGTTTTAAGCATCTTCCTGAGTATTGACAAGGAAGTGAAATGCTTGTTAAAAATGTGCAAAAAAAAAAACCCACAGTCAACAAGATCCTTGAGAAAGAAAATGAATTAACCGAGAGCAAGTACTGAAAGGAAGAGTTACAGGGATGTGTTATATACAAATGTGAACTAGCAGTGTTCTTTCTGGACAATTGAAGGGATGCCAGGGGTAATTCGGAATATATTATACTTGATTTTCACCTTATATGCTGACTTTAGACCCAGATCTCCCCCTAAGAGGCAACTGCATTTCACCTATAACTGTCAATTCTTAGAAACCTGCTAGCCACCATTTATGTGTATATCTAGTACAAGAAGAAAGGTAGTCAGGAAAGAACTCCAAATTTTTCCTAGAAATAAAAACAGTTTTATTCATTCACTTCCACCTCCAGCCTCCTACCACTTTCTTTATGGAGCAGGGCCTTTTCTCAGCAAAAAAGATGTTAATGATCTTATTAACATATTAAACAATAACATAGGAAAGCCTGACATTTCCCAAAGCTTTTTTGGTCAAATGATTAAAGTAATGAAATTTGCCAGTTATTCGGGCCAAGCCTACCAAGGGCTTAAATCCACTCACTGCCTGAAAGGTCAGGTAAATTAAAGGAAAATATCAGGGTGGCCTTGAAGAGCCTGCGTGTGGTGATCCTAAGTGCTTTTAGAAGTGGCTGAAACTGGGAGGCCCAGCATTAATTCTAGCCAACTTCCTGGTATTGATTAAGAAGTAATCGCAAGTGCTCATTTGTGGGCAAATTAAGAGATAAGTCCTTTACAGAAGGTCATTTACATGTCTTCTCTTTAATTAATACTACTGACTTGAAGATTTGCAGTTAAATCAGCCCATTAATTATAAAAGGTATCAGTTTGGAGAATAGGAAAAGATAATTTATTGATTATCAAATTCAGGTTTTCAATAAATCACCATTTCTCCTGACACCCTACCAGAAAAGGTCTGAAGTCCTGAAGTATGAGTTCAGAAAGGGTGGTCATGGCCTAAGATGTTTTGTTCTGTGGTTGCTGATAATAAATATAACATAAATATTTTTTTTAAAAACTGAAAAGTATATTGAATTATAATGAAGAAAAAAACTTTACCTTCCCCCTGCTACCACTCATTGTATTTTAGTATTCCCATTTGTTAAGCTTGGCAGATATATATATATATATATATATATATATATATATATATATACACACACACACACACACACACACATATATATATTTCGTGTGTGTGTGTCTGTGTGTGTGTGTATGCATATATATATAATATATATATCATATATATACAGTATATATGATATATATACATAATATGCTATACATAATATATATACATTATAACATTTTATATATGATATATATATACACACACACATACATATATACATACACATATGCCAGGGTTGCCAAAAAAATGTATACAAGTAGACACCTTGGTCAACGTTGCTCAAGCAGTAGTTCACCATAATCAGAAGTGTCTAGACACTGATGGTAACCACTTTGAGCACCCCGTGTAATTGCAGAAGTCAAACGTGACTTGTTCATCTTTTGTTATCGGTATATATTGAGTATTACAGTTTTAATACAGTTTTCCTTTCTTAAAATATGTATACATTTTTTTGGCACACCGTGTGTGTGTGTGTGTGTGTGTGTGTGTGTGTGTATGTGTGTGTGTATACACATTACACATATATATAAAGAATATATATAGCACAGCATATATATATGGATATATACACCCTTTAAAGTTGTCATTACTTAAAATATAATTTTATATTTTACTTTTTCACATGTGATAATAAGAACATTTTCCTGTATAATAAATATCCTTTGAAAACCATGTATTAATTAAACTTTTTATTCTGAGACAACTGTAGATTCACGTGCAGTTGTGGGAAACAATGCCGAGAGAGCCTCTTATACCCTTTGCCCAAATGGTGGGTCCTGCAACAATACCGGATCCTGTAGTACAATATCCCAACCACGCTGAGACACTTAAGATATAAAATATTGTCATCACCACAGGTTCCCTCATATTACCCTTTTAAGACATACACTCACTTTCCTCCTGCCCTTAACCTCTGGAAACCACTAATCTGTTCTTCATTTCTATAATTTTGTCATTTCAAGAGTGTTATATAAATGGAAACTTACAGTACATAACCTTTAGGGATTAGCTCTTTTCCTTCATCCTAATTCTCTACAGAGTCATCTAAGTTATTACATGTATGAATAATACATTCCTTTTTATTGCAAAGTATTTATTCCACAATGAGGATGTGTCCCACTTTGTTTAAGCATTCACCCATTTAAGGGACATCTGTTTTTTTACAACTCTTGGCTATTATGAATGAAGCTGCTCTAAACATCTGTGTCCAGGTTTTGTGTGACTATAAGTTTTCATTTCTCTGGGATAAGTGGCCAAGTATGTAATTGCTGGATCATTGGGTAGCTCCATGTTTAGTTTCATGGAAAACTGCCAAACCATTTTCTAGAGTGACTATACCACTTGACATCCCACTATCGATGTATGAATGCTCTAGTTTCTCTGCATCCTCACCAGCATTTGTTCTTGTCGTTGTTAACTTATTTTATCCATTCTGATAGGTGTGTAGCGATATCTCATTGTGATTTTAATTTGGATTTCCTTAATGGGTAATGACGTTAAATATCTTCCCGTGTGCTTATTTGCCATTGGTGAAATATCACTTCGTGTTAAGTTTGGAGACTTCTTTATATAGTCTAGATATGAGACCTTTGTCAGATATGTGGTTTGCAAATATTTTCTCCCAAAGACAGTCTGTAGCTTCTCTTTCCATCCTCTTAACAGACTCTGTAACAGAGTAAACATTTTCAATTTTGATGAAATCTAATTTACCAATTTTTCTTTTTATGAAAAATATTTTTGGTGTCAAGTTTAAAAACACTTTGCCTAGCCCTAGGTCCTAAAGATTTTCTTATTTTGTTACTGTTTTATAGTTTTATATTTATGTCTGTGATCCATTTTGAGTTGATTTTTAGCTGTGATTGTATTACTTAATGGGATTGAATTAATATATTTGCACTGGAAAGACTTTTTCTTTTCTTTCTTTCTTTCTTTCTTTCTTTCTTTCTTTCTTTCTTTCTTTCTTTCTTTCTTTCTTTCTTTTTTTTTTTTTTTTGGAGTGGTAAACCAAGACATTCAGACATTCACAGATGAAGTGAGACTAGAAGAAAATAGGTTAATTTGGATATTAACTGAGGATAAATTCAGTCCATTTGAACCAGCTTGAGACAAGGATCTCAAACTGGTTACCCTTCCTGGAAGTCTGTTTTTTTCAGTTCTCCAAAGGTCTAGTCCAGAATACACATTTATCACTTCTCTCCTCTCCCCTTATTCCTACTGCTGAGCTATTGAGATCTTTGATCCACTAAACCCACTTGTCTTCCTCTTCTTTCTTTCCACTTGTTATTTATCTTTATGGTTATAGAGAATATCAATCTAGTGCTAATATTGGTGATTGCATTCAAATATCAACAACTATCATCAGAACATTCCTCCCTAGAAATGAAATGTGTATATAACTACAATAGAATTTTCCTCCCTAATTAAATATAGAATAGGTTTAAATAAAACAGTATACATGTATTTGTTTATAATCCAGCTAGATCTAGCATAGATTTCTAGATTAGGAAGCAGATAACAATTTCTAAGCATGCCACTTAGGTTAGCAAACTATGAACCAGGATTAAAAGGCTCAAAAGAAAACAGAAAAAGTCAGACAGAGCACATCCTACAGAAGAGAAATGGGGGAAATCCATATATCTGGGTTCACGAGATGTATAAACACACTTTTTTTTTTTACTTCCCTTTCATTATTGACCTCAATTGTAATTATCAGTAGGTGATGGGGCAAATAGCAATGTCTCAGGGTCAATATTAAAAAAAAAACAAAACAAAACATATTCAACAGAATGATGAAAATAGAGGAAACATGTTGTGGGCTGCAAGCTATGCAAAGGACCTAAAAGCTCCAGGGAAGAGGAAAAAGAAAAAAGAAAATGTGTCTCCCTGGAGACAGAGAGATAGAAAAGAGAAGAAAGTCCAGTCCCTGAGACCATTAGCTTTAGGGAAAAGAAAATCTCCATCTTTCTGCCTGTATTAATAGTAATGAAAAGTTCCTCAAAACCATCAGCAATGAGGGAAACTTCTGGGCAGGAACCAGGTCATAAGATGTCCCTTTTGTCACGGACCTGGCAGATGATGTAGGATGTTCCTGTTCTCCTATGAGATCAATGATGCCAGAAAAAAAATGTACACCACTTTAAATGTATATGTGCGATCAACATGTGCCCAATAATAGGGTACTTATTTGAGGAACAGTAGTCATAATAAAAATGTTATGGAGTATAAATTGTTGATACTTCTAGATAATGTAACATAAGTGTAAATGGATATTATGATTTTTACAATCATGCATTTGTACAGACGTTGTTTAAGTACCTAGAAATGTTAATCAATCAATATAGCCATTTATAAAGTTCATAGCAATGTCTAACTTTTATACTTGCATGATTTCTTCTACCTTAATTACTTTGTACACAAAATGTCCAGTAGAGAATATACTTATGTTAAAATAACAACACTAACCATTGTCTGAACAACTGATATATAATATTACTTTGATGTGATATTTCAGGGTATAATATTCTCAGCCCAACTTAATTCTTCATGTTTCATGCATTCATTCTTTCATCCATTCATCAGTATTTATGACATTCTGGACATTGTGTTGGAGATACAAAACTGGGATTGAGGTCTGGTAGTGGTAGATAATGCTAATAAAAGCTTCAATTAATCAAGGCCCTACTGGTTCTCTGCAAGTGCTATCTCATTTAATTCTCACAAAAGTCCCAAGAGGTAGACAACGCTTGAGTTATTCACATTTAATAGATCAAGATACCAGGGTTTTCCCAAGGTCATATGGCTAATAAGTGGGAAAATCTGACTCCCACTAGGATTTTTCTGACTCAAAAGCTAATTAATTAAGCACTGTGCTCCACTGAGTCATGTAAAACCAATGATTATATTTGGGCTCCATTTGAGTCCTGTCTCCACCACTTACCACTGCTGTGACTCGGGCAGATTACTTAACATCAAACCTCAGTTTCCCCATCTGAAAATGAAGACAATAATCTTTCATGCCTCATCAGGCTATAGTAAATGTGACAATCACTGTGAGTTGCAGGAGAAGGAGAATTTGGGTTTGCCTAAAGAACTAAGAAAGATTTCTAAGAAAAGCTGACATACGACAAGAGAGTTGAAGGGTAAGAAGGAATTGGCAATTGCTATATCCTCCCTCTGTCTCCTTTTATGGCTCTCATTTGAGTGATAACCACTGTTTTCTCGTCTTCTTCTTATCCACCTAAGTGAGTCAGCCGCACAGAGCTATCATAGTTATTGAACACTCACTATATTAACGTCAAACATTGTTCTAAACATTTTACATATGTTAACATAATCCAACCAACAACTCTATGATAAGGAAACTGAGGCACTGAGAGTTTTAATAGTTCGCATAAGGACCACAGAGCGTGAGTCCTATATTTGTAGTATGCTTAATTTTTGAATAGGCAGGTTTTATAGCGCACTAGCCGTGAGATATTTCCGTGTTCATTAGCTCTCATCCCCGCCTGCCCCACTGGGATAAAGACACCACCTGGAGTTTCTTCCCTTACACCACAGTAAATAGAAGGGACACCCAAAGTTTCCTGCTTGGCTAGAAAATTCCCATGAGTAGGAAGGTTGAATTCAGGTCAGTGAAGATTCCAGAATCTTACTGAGCAAGCACATCAAGGGACCTGTAGGCACAGATACTGAGAAAGCATCAGAAACATGAGGTCATGGTTATCTTCAGTCTATCTAGACATGACTGTTGACACCCTCATTCAACACCAACCTCTGGAGCATTCCCCAGGAGGAAGGAGGGAGACTCCCAGGAGGCAGTGAGTGGAGCGCCCGGTCTACAGGCAGGAGGAGCTCTGGAGACACACTCTTGGCTTGGCATCCCAGCGCCCCCCGCTGGCTCTCCGGCAAGTTACCTCGCTGTGCCTCCATGTTCTCACCTACCTATAAAATATACATCATAATAGCACATTCATCTTAGGGTAGTCATATGTATTAAATGACAGTGCATGTAAAGTAACGGTATAGTAGCCGCCACATATTAAATGAAACAATGAAAAAATAATTCACTTTTGCTGAAAGCATCTTTCCATGGGGCTTAAGTACTCATTTCAGACGGTAAGTCATCCTCTCTTGCCTCTGTGTTGCCAAATTTAGTATTAACTCTGTTCAACATGTCAGTGAGATGCAGGACAAAATTAAGCAAGCGTTTAAAGGTGTTTGCCAAACCACTGACCACAGGATATGCACATGCTGGGGCTCGAAAGAAGGATGTGCTGGTGGCCAGAACTAGGAAAGAGCCAAGGAGGAAGGTTATCTTCAACAAAAGCCAGTGCCCAGGAGCGGCTGTGAGAGGTAACAGAATATGCAGCCATGACTGAGGAGTTCTGCCTCCGGTTGTGTCTCTGCCACTTTGCCGCAGAATAGCTGGGCCGATTGCTCTCTCTAAACGTTAGTTACTTTATTTGAAGAATACGGATAGCAACACCTCACAGCATTAACTATGCTTCAAGTATCTTTGTGAGCCACGGTGCCCTGTGCGCATGCTAGCTATTATTACATTGATTCATTGGTTAAAATGCCTGTGTTCTAGGAAGGTCAGGTTGGACTAGCAGTTAGTTATTGAGAGGCTCTTGTGAATTACATCAAGAGGCAGTCAGGCTCCTTTCCTCCTAGAAGTGGCTGAGACCAGGGGTGCTGGAGGATGGGAGCTATCTCTGTGCTGTGGAAAGGGTGGTGAGAAAAATACTTCTTGGAGCATGGAACACTCGGGAGCTAGGATGGGAAGGGAACCAGAGAGAAAGATGGAAGAATGCAGCTAGTCTCACATGCTTTGAAGTGAAGCTGCTGCAGGCCCTAACGTAACTGCTCACTGAGAGGATGACATGATGAGGATTGCAGTAATTCCAATAGTTTCCTTTTCACAACCCTTTCCACATTTAAAAAGGTCCTTATCACATCACAAGACGTCACAAATCTATGATAAAATAGAGGGCTGGAAAGAGTGCATCTTTTGTCAAGGTTAGGTTGCTGGTTTCATGGAGGTTTGAAGGAAAGACTCATTTGTAGGAGATAGCAGGGCCCAGAGGATAGGAAGTGGATTCTAGAGGCAGAGAGGTCATTCCTGGTTCTACCCCCCATTAGACAAGCCCCCGGATCCCATGTTAAAAACAGTGACACTCACTTCAATGACTTCTACGGGGCACTCAGTAAACTGGATCTGTTATTATCATAGCCACCCATACCGGTAACAGCATCTTGCACTCTGAAACGTGGGGAGATATCTAGGAAGGCGTTATTGTTCCCTTCACTGTGAGTTAGATCGTTACCCAGCTTCACCGATGGGATGCGGAAACCCACAAAGGTCAAGAGGCTTGATCAAGACTATCAAGCTATCCGGAACATCAGTTTTGGGAAACATCTCACAAATCATGGGGCCTGGAGAGCAGAATGGGCCTGTATCCAAGCTTATGTCAGTGCGATGCTAAAATGTCATTATCTGAACACAAAATTAAGTGCTTGTATATGCTGCTGCACAATAGAATACATTATTGATGTGCTAATGTTTTCCCCTGGGTTTATACGTGGTGTGCATAGCAAATTTCACACATTTTGTCATCACCTGTATTTGAAAATCGGATGTTTCTTGATGAATTATCCCATTATCTAACCACTTTTATCATTAGCAGGTGTTTTTTTTCATTTCTAATCTAAATGTTTCATATTTGGATTGTATAATGTTACTGGTTATTATACAGTGCTAACTCATTTTAAGTAAATCTTCTAGCCTGTTCAGTTATTCTATTTCAAATATTACTAAATAGTTATCCTTTCCTCTCAAAGTTATTTATCTCTAAGTTGTACATACGCTATGTTCTTGGTGGTTTTGCATAGATCATGACTTGAATCACTTCAGTTTGTGTTTCAGTTTATCAAGAAATTTCACATACCTAAGTCATGGTTTTAGACAACTTCCTATGCAAGTCTATAAAGAAAGAAGACGTATGTTGGTGTCTCTCTCCCTCCCCAGATGGCAGCTTCTCTGAGCACAGGGACTATCTTTTTTTTGTCTGTCATCAACATTTAATTCCAAACACCCAGCACAGTACCTGGAATGTAGTAGTCCTTGATACATACCTGTTGAAGGAATATTGACTAAATAACTTAAATTCATTCTATTTGTATTAAAACAATTCTTTAAGCTCTCAAAAATATCTATTTTAAAACAGTTTCTCCACCCAACATACTCGTGTGCTACCTCATTTATGTTAAGACCCCAGCCCAGGGGCTGGCAATGGACGAATGAATAAGGCCTTGCCTGATCGTGAGGGGAAGGCACAGAAGTAAACAGATAACTCTAGTAAATGTTGGCAAGTCACCTGGAAGTGTTACCGTATGCCAGGCCTAGTTCTAACAACTCACGTATATGAATGCATTCCATCCTCATCATGACCCTATTTCAAGTGTTTTTCTCATTTAATTTGCACTCCAACCCTTGTGAGTAAGGCACATTATCTAGTCTCTCTATGGCTCAGTTTTCTCATCTGTCAAATGGAATTTTGCTTATTGAATAAATGTGTTCCACACCTCCTGTGTGCCAGATACTGTTGCAGGCAGTGGGGATATAGCAGTAGACATGATGGAAAAAGATCCTTGCCCTTATGATCTTGCATTGATAACAGTACTTACCTCATAAGGTTGCCAGAAATCTTAAATGAGGTGATACTAGTTAAGGCACCTAGAAAAATGCTGACGCACAGAAGGCACTCAATAAATGTTAGACATTATTATTATGCAAAAACATGCATAGACTAAGTAGATAAATATGTTTCCCATTAAATAGGAGGGAATTGAGGGAGATCAAATAGTTCAATATAAATTCACCATCACTCAGTAAAAATAAAAATGTATGTGTTAGATGATGACAGACTCAGGAATTTGGGGGCAACATAGGCTCTTATAGACTAGAAAATGCTAATCAAAATATTTTATATTCACTCCTTTTCATTAGACATGTGAGTTTATGAAGTTTATATATGGATCTGTGACTAAGAGTTTGAATCATCTTGGATTTTTTAAAAGGTGTATACTAATAATTCTAATGTAATTAATTTAGAAAATTGTTTAAGCAAGGAACAGAGTCTGAACTGTTAAAACATATTGTAGGATGGAGCCTTTCTTCCAATTGAATACAGATGATATTCTGCAGTAAAATGAGGTGTAAGCCATACCGCAGACAATTATAACAGGGTTTAACTTAATTAGTGTTAGAGAGCTGAGCCTCTTCATTGAAAGTAGCACTTCATAGTCATGTAGTAATGAAGCTTTGGTTCTTAAAAGTGGGTGGGAGATCTGACAACCAACCCCCCCCCCACAAAAAAAGTGTTTCTAGATTTTTCAAATATAGTCAGCAAGTCACCATAACTATATCAAAACCATGATGAAGTGTTTCTAGGACACTGTACGTCCTCCATCCCAGTGCTTCCATCTCCATTACTTTGCTAAAGTCACTAGTGGGACCCTCCTCATCCCCCAGGTCTGCAGATGACATTGCTTGTTATTTCAAAATGGAAATAGAGGCAATCAGCTGTACTTCCTTCAGCTTACCTTCTCTCTTTCTGTAACAACTCCTCTCTGCCTCAGAAATAGATGCACTGCTCCTAACACCTCCTGTTCCTCCAGAAATCACTTTTTTTTTATTCTCCGCCCATTGCTGGGTCTTTCTTTTCATCATTATCCACAAGCCTCAAGATTCCCCTCCAATAGTGAGAGGCAACTTTCCTGTCGATCCTGTCCTGTATCTCTGTTTGCTCAGCCAAGTTTCCAGAAGGACAAATCTATTATAGTCTCCACTTCCAAACCTCCCGTTTACTCCCCACAAGGGGTCCTTGCCATTTCAATGGAACTATGCTTTCAGACTTCTCTCTGCCAGTTCAAGTCAGCACCTTGGGTCCCTTTCTACTAAAATTTTCTGTAGCATTGGAAACTTTCGACCACATTCTGTTCAACTCTCTTTAAAATCCATGGCCCCAGAAGGACATCCCTGACCTCTGCACAAGTATCTCTAGCCATGCCTGAACATTTCTTCCTGGGTGGCAGCTCTGTGATGTCTCACATGTCAGAAGTTGACCTTGCGTTCTCCTCCCCTCATCTGCTCCTTCTCTGTTGTTCTGTACCTTGGTGGCAGATGTCACCCTTCACCCAAAGCCTAATCCAGAAACACGGAAATTGTTGTACCTTCCCCATTCTCCCACGCCTACAGCCTTCTGGTGCCAGAATAATTTTCCTGAAAGGAAAAGCTGATCATGTCACTCCTATATTTGTAAGCTTTTGGTGGTTTTTCACAGCTTCAGAAGAAAAGGCAAAACTTTAAGGAAGATACTCCAAGTCCCTCGTGAACTAGCTGAATTTCTCGCTTTCTCCTCTTGACCTTCCCCCACAGGTATTTTTCCCTCCATTTATTCCAAACTAATTTTAGTTTCCAGAGTCTTCTATGTACTCTCATCTCTAGAACAAACCTACTCCCTCTCCAACTAACCCCTGATCCTCAAAATTCCCTTCCAGAACCACCCCCTAACTTCTCACCCCTGGAAACTTGTCTGTTGCAGATTTCTCACCTGTGAGCTCCCAGAGGCAGCTCCCTTCTGCTGCCTTAACATCTGTGCATTAAGCTCACATGGTTGGCTTGAATGTCTCTGTAACTAGGTTTTAAATCACTAAGGATGGGTACGGTGTTTTGTTGATGTTTTAACCATGGGGCCTATCTCAGTGTCTGGTACAGATTAGGCATCAGATGCTATTATATGTTGAAATTATAATACAATGCCAATGATTGGGTGAACATTGAAAAGACAAGCACAGTGCCACTTGTAAATGCTGATGTGTCACACCCAAGAGGACCCCCAATTTCAACCACATCACTGGACGCAGGTATGCCTGGCCCTGAACAGCAGCCAACCAAGGGGCACCGTCAGACACCCTGCATGGCAGAGACCCTGTCAGACATCCACTTAGCTGATTTGACTGTTAGATGATATAGCGAGGTCGTGAGCCTCCTTACAGGAGGAAGCTATCATTCATGGCTACCTCCCCACTTCTCTGTTCCTCAGCACCTTAGAGGGTGCAACCAGTGTAGACAGTAAGGTACAGGACTACTGGGTATTTACTTGTGGGGTTGGAACTCTCTCTCCTCCCTCAGGAAAAAATTAGTGTGGAATTAAGAATGCATGCTTAACTTAACTGAAACTAAGGAATTAGAAATGCAATTACATAGAGAAGTGCTCTTCTTCTGTACAAATACTGTCCAAGGAAAGCAGTGGCTGTACCTCTCAGTGATGGGAAGAGATAGTCCCTGGTGGAGAAATGCCTGGGACCGTGGGAAGGAAGGGACCGAGCTGTGGAGAGAGAATAAGTCAGTGTAGACTCCCGTGATAAAAAGTCTCTAAATGTCTTTGAAGAAAGAGGGCAAAGAACGAGAGGGAGTGAATGGAGTTATATGTTTGGGATAATCCAAACCAGAAAGGATGGGCTGCTAGTGTCATGGGCAGGTAGGGAGAAAGGAAGAAGGGGTGGAGGGAGGAGGGAAGAAGGAAGGGAGAAAGGAAAGGGGGGATGCTGTTTCAGGTAGGAGGCTCAGCTCAGAGAAGCAAAAGACAAAAAGCTCAGAATTCAGATGGGACAAGAGAGAACCACTAGGGTATTTCAGTCCCCTAGTGGGTCAGGTGGCACGATCTCAACAGTGAAAATGTGGGGACAAGGCAGGAAAAACCAAACATAAAATTCCTTCTCCAGAGACCCTAGACATTGAAGGTATCACGAGAGAGTTTAGACTGTATATGAAATACTAAAAATAAAGAAAAGAGAAAATCAAACATAAAGCAAAAGGAGGAAACCTTGAAAAATATTTGGAAATGACTTAAATACTCGTATATGCTATATGAGAATGTATCTAGTCACAACTTCTCTCAATTGTATAGTTTTTAATTCTGAGGTTCCAACCAATTATTGTATGAAACATTTATGCATATGAAAAGATTCTGTGAACACAGTAATAAAAACCTTGATTGTAAAGTTTAAGATAAAACCTCCAAGTCAAAGCTGGTGGTTGTTAAAGGCGGTTCTCCTCCTCCCCAAAGGAGAGTCACAGGAACCTCCCTCTGCACAGTACACGGGGGTAGATTTATATTTGGTCACCGTCTAGGAAAGTTGCGTCATATACTCACATCGTAATCTTTTAGTGATACTAATCCGTGACAGAAAGCTAGCAGAAGCCATACTGTTCTTTGTGAAAGTGCAAGAGAAAATAGCTGAGGGATGACTGTCCTACCTACACAGGCTAGGCTGATGTCCCAACAGTCCACAAACACAAGGTGTCTGCACCACCGTCAGAATCAAGCCATGTGATAAGGACCTCAAGTCAAAGTGGTACAAGTTGAAGATGATTCTAGGTGACAATAAAGAAGAAGGAGAAGAAGGAGAAAAAGAGGGAGGAGAAGGAGAAGGAGAAGGAGAAACACTTATGCCTAATCTTATTGTTTCTTACAGATTCAGAAATAGATTGAAGTTGAGAATTGTGAGTTGGGAAGGCCAGATTTCCAATCCTACTAGTAATTAACTTATTTACAATATTCATTTCCTAATCTGTGATACAGCAATCATCAAAATAGTCTATGTCAGAGTCTCATGATGAATTATTCAGGAAAGAAATTTTCATTTTTTGCAGCTTTGAGAAATTATAGAAATGGCTTAGCCTGTGAAGACACACACACACACACACACACACACACACACACACACACACACAGAGTCATACATGCATATCATATATAGCAGTAGCTAATGTCAGAATTTTCCTAGTGCACTTTATTCGCAATAGTTTGAAATGGGCACTAAAGTAAGTCTCTCTTTGTACCCTCAAAAGACGAAATCTACCAAAGTAAATAGCATATTTTAAAATACAAATCTCTGAACAATGTTGAACTTGAAAATTCATGTTGTGGAAGTTCCAGAAAAAGAATTTTCTGTCGGAACATGAAGTTCTCTACTTTGAGATTAATCTTTAGTTTGTGAATTGCAGCTACGTCTAGGGTACCATTTTAGTGGGTGGCCATACTTTCATTGATAAACTTTTTATCTCTATTTAGGACTTTTTCTCATAATTAGAGTACTGAATTAATTGTACTGATATCCTAAACAAAAGGAAACCATGTCTCTAGTATAAATTTTGCTACAAAGGAACTCATTACAGAACTGAGAAATCCCCATTAATCTTCTGTTCATACGCTATAATGAGAGTAATTAGTGATGAAAAATTGATATTTGTAAATACACAATAATTAGCAATTCTCATTTCATCATGATGAACTCTAAACATACTCTGACTTACAGTTTTTTAAAGTTGATGTTTTTTGTTTCTATAGTGAATTAACTTCCTTATTTTACATAAAAATTTTTTTCATTTTGTTCACATATCAATAGCTATCAGTATTCTCTAAAAAATATGAATTTAGTATGTTTTGGAAAAACATGATTTCAAATTCATTACTATAGTACAAAACATTTTTAAAAAACAAAAGCTAAACCAGACATCACCAGTCAGGAAACAAATGTTTCCCTCTAATTAATAGAGTTCAGTATTTACCCAAAAGACCCTTTCTTCCTTTTCATTGCCTGGAGTCTTTGAAGAGCACCCCTGAGGCTGCCCAAAGAGTTCACAGCAATATTCCCTCGTTACACAAACTGAGCAAGCTGTGGAAGAAACCTGGCACCGGTGAGGTAGGACATGCATGCAAATGAGCTTCCCGTCTCTGAGAATCCTGCTGGACCAGGTGATTTCTGCTCTTTTCCTGCCCCACAGGAAAACCCCAGTAGGAACACACTAATCAGATCACTGCTGAGAAATGAGAAGCTCTCTCAGCCTGGAGTTTCCCGCACAGGAAAAAAAAAAAAAATGAAACTAAGCAAGCAATTGGCGTCTCCAGGGAAATGTGTTTGTCTGAATTTAGTGTTCCATCACAAGGAATCCTCAGTCCTTCGGAACCACTATTAGATGAGCCTAAATGGACTTCCAGGCCAGCTTTGTCCTGCAAAGGAGAAATTCTGTAAGTCCTGGGCATTTGTCATTAATTCATTCTGGGGAATCAAAATGCATAGAGACGGTGAGAATAGTTTGCAGAAAGCGGCCTCACGGCAGTGAGCTGGATGCCTCCAGTGTCAGCGCTCACCATCCCGGAAAGGCATAGAAATGGAACTATGGTAGTTCTCTATTCAGTTCAAAAGGAATAGCCAGAGATTCGCTAACTTTGGGAGTTCAATTAATATTCTAAAGCTAGGACAACTCACAGTATATGAATAACATTCTACCTTATGGAAAAGTGTAAAAATCTTAGAAGTATAGCTTTGTCAAAACATGAGTGTTCCTGGAGTACCTCCTAGTCAAAGACCCTAAAAAAATAAAAGCAGGTGATTGACCCATCCTAATGAGGTCTGCAACTTCCTTAGAAAATTTTTTTTTTATAAAACAGTGATGTTAGGAGATTACTTTTGAATAAAAACCGGTCTCCTCACAATTCTTCTTATTATTATTATTTTAAATCACTTTCCTCCATTCCTCTTGTTAATCTTTGGCCTCAGACCAGGTATTCCAGATCTGAAAGTTACACGACACAAATCAGGTGTTGGTGGTTGGGGGCAATAATTAGAAATAAGAGACACAGAGAAGCAAACAAAGCTATAGACGGGATAGGATGTGTGTCATCAACACGTGTGTCATATCCACCTTTCAAACTCTTCTGCAGCCATAGTAGCCTTGCTGTAAGTGGACAAGATGACCTTATGATCTGAAAGTTTCTGTGTCCTTGGAGGACTAGAGTTAATGAGCAGAATAACTATTACATAGGTACGGAACTACAGAGTGTATTTGGGTCTCCCTCACCCCACATGCCGAAAATGGCAACACCTATTAATATTTCTAATGCTGTTTCTTTTTCTCAAGACTGCCCCCAATTTAATGCTCAAAGCAAAAGCCAGCCCATTCCTAAAGCTATTGATTTAACCCTGATCCTATAACCATATGCCGTATTTCCCTTCCCCAAATCCCAATGCAGCTTCTGTTTACCGCAACCAATAGCATTCTGTATATGCAGGGGTGGATAGTTCATATAGTTACAAAAGTGCACAAAGGAGGCTGTGTGTGCCACAAACTTTGGGTTCCCCTGACAGAGAACTTCTACCTCATTCTTTGTTCCTACCAGTTAGCTTTTAACACTAAGGCTGGTAAACCAGTTTAGACTCTCCTGCCCCTGGGGTTCCCTAGAAGATGATCCTGGAGAAGTTTGTAACTTTGTTTTCTGTGGTGTGCTATTTCAGCACTTTTCTCATATCTCAGAATCAGGAAAAAATTCTCAAAACCCAACATGATGCTCTTTGAGTTGATTTAAAGTCATGGAGCAGAGTGACATCCTTGAAGAATTACAGTAGATAGAAAAGAGAAAGGGACCAAGGCCTGAGCCCTGCGAACTCCAAAATTTGGAGGTTGCATTGGGGAGAATCTTCCCGTGAGACATAACAGAAATTAACAGAGTTGGTATGGAGCCCAAGAGAAGTTGCTTCCAGAAGAAGAGACATGGGCAACCATGTCAAATACTACAGAGAGTTCCAATGAGATAAGGACAGGAAATAGGCCATAAGATTTGGCAAAATAAAACCTATGTTGATGGGCAGAGAAGAAGTGAAGCTCACTTACAGGGTTCAAAAGGGAGGAATCCCACACCCAGTGTGTGTATGTGAAGAAAGTGAAAAAGGAATAACGCTTGGAGAAGTTGTACTAAAGGTGAGCTGAAAAATGAGGCAGTGACCCGAAGAAGATATACTGTCAATGGAGTTTTGTTTTTGTTTTTTAAAAAACAAAATAGTAAGGCATATTTGCAAAATAGTGATAATAGTTCTCGTTGAAAGGAAGCAAATGGCCTTGTAAAAAAAGAGAGGGGAAATTGCAAAAGGAATGGACTAGAGGTGATAAAAGTAGCTACCGTGTTTCCCCAAACATAAGACCTAGCTGTTCAATCAGCTCTAATGCGTTTTTTGGAGCAAAAATTAATATAAAACCCGGTCTTATTTTACTATACTATAAAACCATGTACAATATAATATAATATAAGTTTAGGCATAGGCAGGAGCAGGACCATGCAAAAGGGGAAAGGGAGAAAGTATGGGTGCAGGGAGCATAAGTTTGAGTTGATTTTGGTGATGGGACGGTGAAGCGTCTCTTTTTTTGATTAATTCCCTTTTATCAATAAGGAATGAGGGAGTTCATAGCTGAGAATGAGGAAAAGGCCTTGGACAAAGGGCTAAGTCAATAATCATCTTGGAGAATGGGAACACAGATATACTAGGGAATTACAGCAAGATTCCTAGACTTCGTCAACTATCTATTTGAAATTTGTAGTCATAAATTTATCCCTTATCTCAGTGTAGCATTTAGCATACTCTATCGTATACTCTATTATGTTATTAGTAACCACGTTGTATGTGAAAATCGTATTTATTTTCCCAAATTGTGTACAAGTTTCTCAAAAGTGGAATCCAGGGCACACTATTAGTGTCCTGGCAAGTAGGTGCCTCACAAACATTTGTGGAATTTAAGATAGTGTAAGCTGAGTGAAACAGTTCAGAAAATATTTCTAGTACTTCTTTCCTTTGCCCTGTGCCTTATTACCATAGATGTTTATGTCGATAATTGCACCCACCTAACCTGGCAAACACAGGGTCTGGCTTTGCCCTCATATCACTGAAGGGATCCTCAGAAAGGTCTGAGGACCCCAAAGTGAGTCCAGGCTCCACAGCCATTTAAGTATGTCCTCTGCACATCAGTTTGTTTTAGAGCTGGAGGAAACCCCGGTGTGAGATGTCTGTTTCTAGTTTATTTCTTTGCAGCTGGAAACTAGGGCCACATCCTTTCAGTCACATTCTGATGCTCAAATTCTTCAATCTGACCCTTTGCATGATGGTAGCAAAAGTCACAAACTGCACCCTAGAAATAGAAGAGAAATGCCTCATGCACTTTTTTTTAGCCACTTGCTTCTCAACATGTGGCCCTTGTACCAGCAGCATCAACAGTACTTGAGAGCTTATTAGAAATGCAGTCTTGGGGGCCACCCGAGATCCACTGAATCAGAATCTGCTCCTTAACAAGGTATTCAGGTCATGCCAAAGCCACCAAAGTTTAATAGGCACCTTTACATGCCGAGAAGCTCCCAAATAAGGTTATGGAATTGTGCTAACAGAAAGCTTTGCGAAATATATGAAAAATTTTAATAACTGCTTGGATGTTTTGTTCATAAATAAAGGCACACGATATTGCTGTATTTCTGGTGGATAAATACAGACCTAGGGAACAGAAAGGTTTTTATGATAATTGTTTGGAAAGCTGAACTCTGTTTAGTATAGGCTGACTCTTCCATGTTAAGTGCAGCTAAGAAATTAGACATGAAATACCTAATCGCAATAGCAGAAGTGCTCTCAGTAATCCATTAATGCTTTGTAGCACATTCACTCTTTGTAGGCTTTGATAAGTGGTGGGGAGGACAGCTGGCATTCAGGAAAACTGCATCAGTGTTATTCAAAAGCCTCTAATCAGGCTCTAAACTTCTTCAGACAGGAGAATGTTTCTTGGGCAATAAAACACTGCTTAGCAAGTTAAATACCTCATTGATAAAGCAAGGTACAAGTCCAGGAAGGGGTTTGTGGGGACATGGGGACAGAGTCCCCGAGAGTAGTTTCCAGGCTCTCAATCTCATGTGGAAAGGTGCTGGCTCGGGTAGTAGATGGCCATCAGCTGTGACTAGTTGGCCATCAGCTGTAACCAGTTAGCCATTAGCCACTTATATAACTGCTGTGGCTACGCCAGGGGGTAGGTGGGTTGGTTGGTTGGCAGGCAAGCAGAGAAGCAGACAGTGGATTACAGCCAGCAAGTGGGGTTAGCAAGCATGGATGGTGGATTGCAGATCACGTGGATCCTACTTCCTGTTTCTCACCCGGCCGCCAGTGAGACTGGGGTGCAGGAAGACCCCCTGTTGGGGTACTGGCAGATGTTTGCTTTTGTGTCTCTACCAGCCGCCATCGAGAATATGGTGGTATGACTCCCCTATCTGTGGCTCCATTGGTGTTCCTTTTTGGCCTAGCCATATCCTGCGTTCTTGTGCGGGGAACGGGACCAGAGACCCTGCATGACAGCCCTTCTCGGTGCAATGTCCAGGTTCTTGGCATCTCGAGCAAGGAATTGAATGAGATATCAAGGTAAAGTAGTGAAAAAGCAGCTGTTAAAAGAAAAAGTACACTTCAAAAAAGTGGGCCTGAGCAGAAAGCAGTGGCTCAAGGCCATTATTAGAAGAGAAAGTACATTCCAAAGGGTTTGAAGCAACTGAGCAAAGGCAAGGCTCAAAAAGGCGTGGCTCGCAGGAGCCTGAGGAGTCTTATGGGCTGCTCCTCTCCAGGTGTGGGACTGCTTGATTGATACCTGTGATTGACAAGGGGCTATTACCTTATCTCTTCAGGCTGCACGTGTTCTCTGCAGTTTGAAATTGTTAACGACAAGCTGATTGGCCCTTCCTCCCTACACTGGAGCTGATAATTTTGGTGTGCTCTGAAGCTTGAATCTATTTTGTTAGCTATTCAAGTTATTTCCTCTGACTTTGATACGGTCTCCACCTTAATCCCCTCCACCTTGGACACGTCCCTGACTGCCTGTGGTTTTTTTTTTCTATCTCAATGTGGGAGTGAATAGCAGACATAGAAGAGGTGCTTTTTGAATGTCCAGAAGAGTGGCGAGTGCCAGCTACTGTGCTCTGAGGGTGTTAGGTTGAACTCTGCCAGGAAAGATGTGGATGAAACAAATCAGACTAGTAACCACACTGTATTCTGGGGAAAATGATACCTTTGTTATTATAAAGGTACTGCATGTTGATTGTTGAAAATTTGGGGCTTGTGAAAATAATAAAGAAAATTATTCATACTCCCATCTACCCCCGAGATAACCACTTTAAACGTAATTATTGAAATTTTCCTTATCTCTGTTTATATACCTATGTCCTAAATGACCTATAAATTCAGAATTATGATTTTTAGGAACGTTTTTAAAATTACGTGAATTAGATTTTCACATAATAAAGTCTATGTAAGGGACAACTATAAATCAGTTATTTTTGGTTATAACTGATAGCTAAGGAATGGCTGCGTATTGACTATAAATAAAGTGTTGATTTTGGCATTTTCTTTCTGAATATTTTTAAATGGTTCCTCAGAAATTAAAATGCATTTGCAAGTTCTTTATTCTTTATCATCCACAGCACCCACTCACCCAGTTGAGTACTAACTGATTGCTGAGTGATTTGTTTGCATAATTAATTGTTTATGTAGTTATCTACATTCAGCTGTGTGGTTTTGCATGCAGACAGCCATCCATGGCTATATTATTTCTGGAAAACATGAATTATGTTGCATTTCTAATTAGGTAGGTTAAAAGAACACCCAGGGAGATTGTGTAACAAATATGACTAGTAGGAAAGGGCCTTAACTCTACTTGATTAGGTTATCTCTCACATAAGTCAGATCACAACAATCGATTGATGGCTGATTCCAGTGCTACTTAGAGCCACAGGCAGGAAAAGCCCAGGGTATAAGACTAGAGCTTGGGGGCGGGGAGGGGGGTGTGGGGGGCGGTTAGCTCAGTGGGTTAGAGCATGGTGCTGACAACACCAAGGCTCGATTCCTGCATGGGCCACCACAAGCTATGCCCTCCTTTAAAAAAAAAGACTAGAGCTTGGGTCACTACTTAACAATGAGCCACACTCCTCAGTGACTTCAGTTCACACAGTTGGATAGCACAAAAACCAGGACAATTCTGGGGTGAAGCTGAATTTGGAAATATTACATGTTTATATTTCTGACACATTTCAACCATTTGTCAAAAATATTTTGCTCAGATTTTTTTTTCTATTTTTTTCAGTTTTTAAGGAGAGCAAAATCCTTCCAGGTAATATATGAATCACAGTGTTTATCTATCTTCTTGTGATAAATAGAATGAAGTCATGCTGCTTTTGGAAAGGGGTAACAATAGGGAGAGTAATTGGTTTTTCTGAGATTTCATTTAAATATGAATGAGGATAAATATTCTTAAAATAATCAAAAGGTAAAGAGATTGTCTACAAAGCCACAAATACAGGAAATTGTAACCCCCCTTGATTAATCACCCCCCTTTTTAATCAAATATCACACTAGATTGAAGATTAAAAAAAATTAACCCAATTTATATGAAGAAATGGATTCTCTGAAAGCTCAAAGACCCGCTTTTCTAAAGTAGATTTTTTTCTGGGATATTATGTAAAGGGCATCATTACTGCTGAGCACCAGCTTTGCTTTAGACAATTAAAGATATTTTGGGGTTTCCACTCTCAACCCCTGCTCTTGTCATTAGTGCAATCTTGTGATGCAAATCATCTGAGCTTCAAGTTCTCAATTGTTTATCCCCCAAAACAATTTTCAAAAGTATTTCCTAGTTAATCTCAGAAACTCATTTACATGAAATTAATATTCTACTTTCCAAAAATATTAGAGTTCTCAAAAGTTATGTTCTGTTTTATAATTAAATCTTGAAACTTATTACTTTGAAATACAAATGCAAAACTTTTGGAAGGAAGCATCTGAGGAAGGGGGGAGATGATAATAGATGACAGATAGATGATAGATAGATAGATAGATAGATAGATAGATAGATAGATAGATAGATAGATAGATAGATCAGTTGCAGTGACCTAAATATCAAAGGGTATTTTTCTCATCCTGTTGAGAAAGTAAATGAAGACATGTTGACTGACTAGACATAGTTAATCTCATGTCTACTAGAATGGTTTATCCTTCCACCCCCATACTGAACCCAATTCATAGCTTTAAAATAAATAAGGCTGAGAGGGTGATTTTTGAGAGCCCTAATCCACTCTTTCTAATAATGTCTGAGGCATCCGTTTACAAACTAAATTGCAAAACAGTGTCAGGTTTTGAATCTATGTTTGTGAAGCCTTTTCATTCATTCACCCAACTCCAAATAAGTCAATTAAGATAGTAAAGAAAACTAGTATAGGAGATAATATGCTTAGACATAAAAATGTCTTTATTGAGCCTATAATAGCTTGTTCTGAATATAAAACTCAAATGTGGAGGTTAATTTCTATGTTCTTAACAGTTATAATAAGCCCCTGAATTTATCCATTTTGAACAGGCTTAGCTTTTACATAAAGTTGATTTCTTTGGAAATCTATTCCATTTTTAAATTCCCATTTATAATATGAGCCCATATTAGGTTTTATAACCCTAAAAATTGCCATCAGAAACTTCTAGTCAACAGGTTAACAACTATTAACAGTACAAAAAAATATAATGGAAACAATGCACATGATGATGTAAAGTACCAGAATAAAATAACACACACACAAACAAAAATTATGATCATCAAAAAATATTTTTAAAGGTACCACAGTTTAAGCCAATCACAAAATAAAAACTCCAAGATAAAGAGCCAGGGATGAAAAACAGCAATGGATTTCAAGTCCAACAGGCATAAAAGAACAAAAAGGTGACTTGTAGTCCCCATTTGCTGCACAGAGTCCCTTGGCAGGAATGCCGATGAATGCTTCATTTACTCACTTGCTATGAAATCAATTTTTAAAGACTGGGTTTCTTAATTCTGTATGACAGAAAGGAGACAGACTTTGAAATGCATAGTAACAGTTTCACAGAGAAGGAGACAGATTTTGAAATGCATAATAACAGTTTCATTTACATCTGTGTGGTATTATGTCTCAGAACTACTCAATGACCTCTTCTACCTTAGAGCACATATGCTAAATATCATGACTTGTGATTCTGTAAGATAAGCTATTAAAAGAGTCTGCGAAGGCAAGACGGTACATAACAGTTGTCTAAAATTCTGGGGAGAAAACACTGGATGTTTTCTGGGACTTGGAACAAAAGGCAAAGTGGCAAAACTACCTATAAAGGTTTACACACTAGGAGTATTTTTAAACCAGTCACTGTGCCAGGTTCTGAGACAAGCAGTTATGAGCAAGGTGGACAGAGGGTCTGCCTTGATACAGATAGGAGAAGAGCTGATGGAATGTCTGATTCAGCGCTATAAGTGCTGTGAGAACACATGTAGCTGCTTTGGGACCTTTGACCATAGACGCTGACCTGGACTTGGCAAAAGGTTGGATATCACTAAGTGCTTCCTGGAAGAAGACATAAGTGGGGACAGAGACGGAGTCCAGTTTCCAGGCTTTCGGCCTCACGTGGAAAGGTGCTGACTCAGTAGTAAATGGCCATCAACTGTGATTGGATGGCCCTCAGCTGTGACTGGATGGCCGTCAGCTGTAACCAGTGAGCCATTGGCCACTAATATAACTGCAGTGGCTGTGCTAGCAGAAAATGGGGGCTAGCAAGAAGATGGTGGCTGAGCTAGCAAGAGCAGATTGCAGTTAGCTTGGCGGGTTGCAGATCGTGTGGATCCTGTTTCCTGTGTCTCCAAACCAGCCGCCAGCGAGAATATAGTGGTGTGACTCCCCTACCTATGGCTCCGTGGGTGTTCCTTTTCGGCCTCACTGTGTCCTGCGTTCTTATGTGGGGAGCGGGAGCAGAGACCCCGCAGGCCGCCCCGCAAGACAACATATCTCGGCTGAGATCTAAAGGATGAGGAAAAGTTAGCTACATGATGAGGAGAGGGAAGACTGTTTGAAGGAGAGAAAATAGTTCATGTGAAGACTGAGAGGTGAGAGAGAATGTGGAGCCGTGAAAATAGAAACATTTACTAGGGCTGACGCCTAAATACCCTAGATTACTGCGGGACAAGCAATGAACCTGGAGAAAAGGATAGGCTAGGGCACAAAGGTCAGAGCAAGCCTCAATAAGGAAGTTTTACTTGAAGTAGCAAGCCTGTGAGATTGATGTTTGAAAGGATCTCAAAGACTGCCCTCATTCATCTCATAACTGGGTATGACTTGTGCTCTTTGATCAACATCTTCCCATTTTCTCCAGCCCTCAGCCCCTGGTAATCATTTTACAGTATGTAAGTGTATCAAGTCAACGCACCATTACACCTTAAAGTCACACAATGTTGTATGTTAATTATATTTCAATAAAACTGGAAAAAATAAAAGTAAATAAAGGGACTACTCTATGGAAAATGAACTAGAGAAATGTAGGCAAAATAGGAAGATGGGTTGGAGAGGTCAGGGCAGTGAAGTGGACTAAAGTTGATCTGGCTGAGATATATTTACAGGATAGAATTGTCAAGGTCGGGTTGTGGGAAGCTGGATGTGAATGGTGAGGAGTAAGAGAATGTGGGGTCAAGGTGATTCCAGGTTTTTGATTTAGGCAACGGGGAGCATGGTGGTGGCATTCACCCTAAGAAAGGGAACGTCAAGGGAAGAGCAGCTTGCATTTGGCATGTGGATAAGTTTGGAGCATGCTGAGTTGGAGATCCCTGTGAGCCTTCCACAGAGAGACGTCCAGCAAGAGCTGGAGCTCAGGAGAGGAGCCCGGGATAGAGATGGACGTCTGGGCATCATCAGATTACAGTTGGGGTTTGAAATCGTGGGAGTGGATGATGTCTCTCTGGAAAATAAGTGTGCTACGAGAAGTGACCTAGGAAGAACCCTGAGGAGCACCACAGGTGTGCACTGATCAGAGAAAGACGGTTCTATGTCTTAGCCCAGCTTTCCAAAGAAGCAAAGCCTGAAGTAAAGCTACATGCTAACCCTTTACTGGGGGACAGGGTGCCACAGCAGGGCAATAAGAAATAAGGGGAAAATAGCAGTGAGGGAGGAAAGGCAGAAGTGGGAACACATGGTGGTGCTTTACCTAATTAGCCCCACAGGATACAGCCTGGCGCTTGGTCATGGGAGACATCTCCAAAGAGACCCTGTGGAATTACTCCCCTTGCTGTAAATATGTAAAAGCTGAGGAAGAGCATGTGATTTGCCTTTCAGCTCCTTCTATTTCTTGCCTCTCATTGATAAAAACTTGCCTCTTAGGGTATTCAATCCTCCAGTCCCTAGGAAAGCCAGAATCTCCACGGGCTTAATGCAATCAAGCCTCGATGCGGGAGCTTCTAGTGCTGTCCCAGAAATGGATGTGATAGATGCTTGGCCACGCTCAGTCAGTACCCCAGGACAGGCTGAGACGGGTGATCCTAAGGAGCTGACGCCATGGTATTAGCAGCTGGACTTTTGTAAACGATAGAATGGTGTGAGTCTCAATGGATTCTCTTCAGCTAGGAATCAGAGCAAGCAACCGATGGCCAGAAAAAATGTGAATAGTGCATAAACTGGGTCACGTATATCCTGTGAAGAAACTGAGAGAGAGTAGCAGAAGTGAAAGAAACAAATAATGTCAAAGAGAGCAAGAAAAGGCCACAGTTTAAGAATGGGTCATCGGTGTCGAATGTTTCCGTCGAGTCAAATAAAATAAACACTGTAGTGGATCTGCGTGGATCCCTTGTGCTTCTGGTACTGCACTTTAGTTTTCCTAGTTTTAGTGCAAAGCCATACTTCCCCTACTGTTGATTCATTTGCTTTGGGTTGAGTGAACCCCAACCATTCGTTCCCTGATGCAAACAGCCCTCTACTCCCTGAGTACAGGAAGGGACTGTGTGCCAACCAGGCCAATGGGACTCCATAACAGGGATTTCACTGGAACAAATGGTAATGAGCTGGAAGCCTGGGCCTTTTAAACTTTGTGAACCAATGAATGCCTTTTTTTCTTATGTCAATTTGAGTTGCTTTTCTGCCATTTATAACTAAAAGACACCTGATTATTACAGAAGCAGAAAAGCATCCATTAGATTTAATGGCAAAGGTTCTTGGTGCCTTTAGTGAGGATGGTTTCAGGGTAACGGTGCTGGCAGAAGTCACCAAGGGACATTCTTACTGCCTCTTTAGCCTCTTCCCTCTGCCCTTAAAATGCAGTTTCACTTACTTGTAAAAGGACAGAGAAAGTCAAACTAAATATTTAGAGAACCAGTGGGAGAAAGCAGAAATGACACCTGTGAACAACCTTGGCACCTTGGAGCCATGTGACTCTGGACTTCATCTAGGGAACAGGTGTGATGCCTCATGTGGGTCTCTTCAGGGTTGCTCGAGTCCAGATAGACCCCCATCCATTGAAAGAACTGAAAAATCTCCATGATAATAGAATTGATCTTAATTTTCTGTTTTCCCCAAGTACTTATTCTTGTGTCAGCTACGTAGTGGAATTTTTAAAAATTAATTATAGGTCCATTGAAAATTCCCAACCTACGTGAACCAGGAGCAGCCTACAGGGGTCACTCAGTCTGGAGTTTCACAGAAGACAGTGTCCTTCTGTCATTCTGATGGCTGAATAAAATTACATTTTGATTCTGATGTCTAGTCATTCTAGTGACTATGGAAATGGAAATGTTTATATCAATTCTATGTAATTCTTCACTACACCACAATCTGATCTTTCCAGGGACTTGTAACAAATCTGTCAACACAGTCTCAATTTTCTTTCACAACATTTCTCACATCCTCTCTTGTTTCCTATTCAAAATATATTACAAAATTCGAATGTTCACTACCTTTGGCTTAGAATAGAACAACATCCTAATTGATTTCGTGCCTCCAGTCCCCATTCACTGCAATCCATCATCATATACCCTACTACCAGGTGAATAATCCCAAAATTAATTAGTGTCCCCGTGTCAGTTAAATCATATAGTGAAAGACCACATCTCTAAATATCTGTAGGGAATTTTATTATACATTTTTCTATGAGACTGTAGTCTGCCTTTCTTACTATTAGTTGAAATACGTTGTCTGTCTTTTCATCTCTTATTCTTCCGGACTTGATTGTGAATTCCTTGAGATTGGGATGTTTTTTCAGTGGGTCTCATCTCATGGGTAAGGCAAATTAAATGAAGAGACATTTTCTGTAACTAGTTGCACGACAATGTACAGTATCTGGGTATTGAGTTCTGTGTTTCCAGTTATCACCAACTAAGGACCAACGTATGGTGTGTGGTCCACAAGTCATGGTCAAATGCCTGCCATTGCTTTGCTTATTCTCATTTCATGTCAGTACTGAAGCCACATGTTATTTTCGTTTGTTTTTTTGTTTTTTTTTATGTATTTATTTGTTTGTTTATATATTACCTGGATCCCTCTGTTATAATGTTAGCTCCATGAAACCACAGACTTCCTTTTGGTTTATGGCTATATCTTCAGTGCCCAAAACAGTATCTGACACATAGTAGATGCTCAATACATGTTGTTTAAATGAATGACTAAGACCTCAGTAAATTTTGTTGAGCAAGTTAAATAAATCTTTCTTCTGTTTGTTGGGCACTAACATAAGATGGGAATCATAGAAATAAAGAAAAGAGTTCCTTCTTCTGGGATGTTACATTCTAGTGGAAGAGTCAAATATGTGAAGAGTGAACGATAACACACAAGGACAAAACTATGTGGGTACCAATAAGAAAAATAGCAACAAGCCCCGGGGGCAGCAGGTCAGTTAACATTTACTGAGAACTTGTGAGGCCCAGGCTGGGGTGCTCTGACACCAATCAATTCTCCAATTCTCTGCCACCTACTGGGTGTCCTACAATTTAATTCAGTTCTGACACTGACGACTCAGAGTTAGTGCAGACCCCACAGGTGAAGGGCTTAATCCCACAAGACTGCCTCTAGTTCAGATGCCAGTTGCAAGTCCCAGGCTACCTGTGCTTCTGACTGGCTACAAATCAGAGATTTCCACAACCCCTTCTTCAGTTTTGATTTTTTTCTTTTCTTTCTTTTTTTGCTAGAATGGCTCACAGAACTCAGGAAAAAACTTACATTTGCTGTTTATTATAAAGGATATAACTCAGGAACAGCCAACTGGAAGAAAAGCATAGGGCAAGGTATGGGGAGAGGGGGTATAGAGCTTCCTTGCCCTTTCCAGATGTGCCACTCTCCCAGCACCTTGATGTGGTCCTCAGCCCTGGAGCCACATGTTTTTAACACATTTGTAGACATGTAGAAATATAAGATTGAAATGAGCACCACTGAGGATGTTACAGAAAAATAATACTTAGCGATTTTATATTAGTTGAAGCAATATTTTCTTTATATGAAAAATCTCCATTGCCTTTCCATTGCAACAAGATTTTATAACAGGATTTTTTTAAAAAAGGTATCTTTAATATAGGTTCCCTTTATTTATTGAGGTATAATTGGCATGTAACATTCTATTAGTTTCATTTGTACAGCATAATGATTTGGTATTTGTATACACTGCCAAATAACCACCTCAATAAGTCTAGTTACCATCCATCACCCTACATAGTTGCAATTTTTTTTCTTATAATGAGAACTTTTAAGGTTTACTCTTTTAGCAATTTTGAAATATGCAATAGAATGTTATTGACTCAAGCCACAATGCTGTACACCCCCATGTACCTTTTGACTCTCTTCACCCATTCCCCCGCCAACCTCCCCCAGCAACCACCTGTCTGTTTCCTGTATCTATGAGCTTGGTTTTTTTGTTTTGTTTTGTTTACATTCCACATGTGAGAGAAATTATGCAGTATTTCTCTCTCTCTGTCTGACTTATTTCACTTAGCATAATGTTCTCAAGATCTACCCATATTGTCACAAATGTCAAAATTCCATTATTTTTTATAGCTGAGTAATATTCTATTATATATATATATATATATGTATATATTATATTCTTCTTTATCAATTCATCCATTGATGGGCACTTAGATTGTTTCCATATCTTGCTATTGTAAATAATGCTGCAATCAACAAGGGAATGCATATATCTTTTCAAATTAGTGTTTTCATCTTCTTCAGATAAATATCCAGAAGTAGAATAGCTGGGTTATATGGTAATTCCATTTTTAATTTTTTAAGAAACCTCCGTACTGTTTTCCATAGTGGCTGCACCAATTTACATTCCCACCAACAGTGCACAAGGGTTCCCTTTTCTCAACATTCTTGCCAACACTTGTTATCACTTATCTTTTGGATTATAGAAAATCCAACAGGTGTGAGGTGACATTTCGTTGTGGTTTTGATTTGCATTTCCTGATGATTAGTGATGTTCAGCATCTTTTCATGTGCCTGTTAGTAATCTATATGACTTCTTTGGAAAAATGTCTCTTAAGGTCTCTGCCTATTTTTTAATCAGATTGTTTGCTTCTATGCTATTGAGTTGTGTGGGTTCCTTACATATTTTGGATATTAACCTCTTATGAATATGTAATTTGCAAATATTTTATCCCATTTTATGCCTTTTCATTTTTCTTGATGATTTCCTTTGCTGTGCAGAAGCTTTTTAGCCTGATGTATTTCTGCTTATTTATTTTTGTTTTTGTTGCCTTTGCTTTTCAAGTCAGACCACCAAAAATTATTGCCAAGACCAATGTCAAGAAGCTTACCACCTGTTTTCTCCTAGGAGTTTTATGGTTTCAGGTCTTATGTTCAAGTCTTTAATCCATTTTGAGTTAATTTTTTTTTGTATGGTATAAAATAATAATATAGTTTTATTTCTTTATTCTTTTGCATGTATCTGTCCAGTTTTCCTAACACTGTTTATTGAACATACTGTACTTTCCTCAGTGTATACTCTTGCTTCTTTTGTCATAGAATAATTGACCATATAAGCATGGGTTTATTTCTGGACTTTCTATTCTTTTCTGTGTGTCTGTTTTATGCCAATACCACACTTTGCTGATTAGTATAGCTTTGTAATATTATTTCAAATCTGGGAATGTGATGCCTCCAGCTTTGTTGTTTTTTCTCAAGATTGCTTTAGCTATTTGGAGTCTTCTCTGGTTCCATGTAAATTTTAGGATTCTCTGTTCTAGTTCTAAGAAGAATGCTCTTGGTATTTTGATAGGGATTACATTGAATCTGTAGATTGCTCTGGAGACTATGGACACTTTAATGATATTACTCTTTCCAGTCCATGAGCATGGTGTATCTTTCCATTTATTTGTGTTGTTTTCAGTTTCTTTCATTGCTCTCTTCTAGTTTTCAGTGCACAGGTGAATGTGTACTGAAATTTACTTAAATTTATTCATCACCTTACTTAAATTTATTCCTATGTATTTTATTCTTTTCAATTCCATTATAAATGTAATTGTTTTCTTAATTTCTCTTTCTGCTAGTTCATTGTAAAGGTATGAAAATACATACTTGTTTTTGTGAATTTATATGTTGATTTTGTATCCTGCAATTTAACTGAATTCATTTATTATTAATTTGGTGGAGTCTTTAGGGCCTTTTATATGTAAAATCATGTCATCCATAAATGGTGCGAGTTTTACTTCTTCCTTTCCAAGTTGAGTGTCTTTCATTTCTTTTTCTTGCCTTGTTGCTCTAGCTAGGACTTTAAATACTAAATTCAGTAAAAGTTGGCATCCTTGTCTTGTTCTTGATCTTAAAGGAAACACTTTTAGCTTTTCACTATTAAGTATGATGTTAGCTGTGGGCTTGTCATAAAAGACCTTATTATGTTGATATAACCCCTCTATACCTACTTTGCTGAGAGCTTTTATTATAAATGGATGTTGAGTTTTGTCAGTGCTTCTTCTGCATCTATTGAGATGATCAATGATTTTTTAATCTTCATTGTGTTAATGTGGTGTTACCACATTGATTGATTTGTGGATGTTGAACCATCCTTGCATCCCTGTAATAAATCACTCTTGATCATAGTGTATGATTCTTTTAATGTATTGTTAAATTTGATTTGCTAATATTTTGTTGAGGATTTTTGCATCTGTGTTTATACTGGCCTGTAATTTTATTTTCTTTTAGTGTCCTTTTTTGATTCAGGTATAAGGGTAATGTTGGCCTTGTAAAATAAGTTTGAATTGTTCCTCACCTTCAATTTTTGGAAGAGTTTGAAAAGGACTGATATTAATTTTCTTTGGATGTTTGGTAGAATTCACCAGTGAAGGCATCTGATCCTAACAGGAATGCTTTTGTTTTACTTTTACAAGATCTTAATTAAACCTTTCAAACTGTTTTTAAAATTCAGAGAATGCCTAAAAGATGTGTATTTTTAATGAACTTTCATTTGAATATAATTATAATTTCTCACCAGTACCTGCAAAAAAAACCCATATTTTTTGAAAAGAAAAGAGAATGCATTTGCAAGATTATTCTCCCTTGGGAAAAGTGGACTTTTTTTCTTCAGAATAACAATGATATGTTGTCTCTTTCTTCATCTTATAATTTATAATTTAACTTTTATTTACATTTTATATTCATATTTACATCATAAAAAGTTGCCATATCTTATTTTAAACACCCAAGGAATCAAAGAGAAGTAACAATTTTCAAGTCTTGTAATGGAACAATTTGCATAGCTCTCTAATATGCACCTCATTAAGTCTCATTGCCAAATGATTGTCTCCCCTGTGGAAGATTTGGGATGAATATTACTTGGCAATTTTCATGGCAGATCAATAATGTCATTCAATACTTTATATGGAATTATCTCCATCTAGAACTTTCAGCCTTCAACATTAAAGAAATTGTCCAAACTGTCTCTTAAGAGAAGTTAGAATTTAGACCAATTAACATCTGACTCAAAGGCTCTTCTCACCCCAGTCATCCTGCAGCTTAGCTGAAGCACTACAAACAGGTGGAACAAATCATTTGTTCTCAGAAGAAAGATAACATTTTTAGAAGAATAAGAAAAGCTTCTCATGCTCAAAATGTAAAGACAAAAACAAAGCATGAAAAACATCTAGTCTCCTTTTCAGTGAGACAATTAGCAAAAATGTTTCTCAGGATCTTTTGAAGAGGCTGATTATTTGGGGTAAATCAGGAATAATCACATATATGCCAAGTCACTGATTGTTGGTTAGAATCCTCACGGTATGTGGGTGATTTAGTGTTATAACTACCCTTTTTTGAGAAAATAATTCCTGTCAGAGCTCTTGTAAGCACTGTACATTTAATTCTCAAATCATCTCTGAAGTAGACAGACTTATTTAACCACTGTTACAGAGAAGGAAATAGCCACAGATAAATTAGGAAGTTGTTCATTGCCCTACCACTTGTAAGTATCTGAGTCAGGTCAAAACTCAGGTCTGATACTGAAACCATGCCCTGAACTACTACTACACATTTATAAAGAGATGCTATAGGAACAGAACCCAGGAAAGTGGGAATGTGATATTCTTCTTTTTACCACATTGAACCAAATTCTCTGTTGACATTATGAATTTGGATCCAGGGCAGTAGCCCAATCTTGGTTTATCCAGGATTGTTATAGGATTCTTTGCTGTGTAAGGTACTATATTAGTCATCTCAGGTTGCCATAGAAAAATACCATGTAGTGGGTGGATTAAGCAACAGAAGCCTATTTTCTCACAGTTCTGGAGGCTGGAAGTCTGAGATCAGGGTGCCAGCATGGTCCAGTCATAATGAAAGCCTTCTTTCTGGCTTACAAATCGCCTTCCTGTGGTCCTTACATGACAGAGGGAGAGAGAGCAAGCTCTCTGCTGTCCGTTCTTACAAGGGCACTAATCCCATTATAAGGCCCCGATCTCATGACCTCATCTAAACCAAATTATCTCCCAAAGCCTCATCTCCAAATACTGTCACATTGGGGGTTAAAACTTTAACACATATTTTTCGGGAGAGGACACAGTTCAGTCATAGCAAGTACTAATCCAAGCATGGGAGTTTAAAACACTTAGCTCTTCAAGGAAATAGAAATTTAAGGGGATACAAGAGCAAGTTAGTACAACCTAACAGTTTCTAAAATAAAGAACTATACAGGCTATCCTGAAAGCACCAAGGAGAACACAGTTAATTTTGTCCGGGTCTGGGGGCAGGTTGACATCAAAGCCGGTTTCACAAAGGAAGAGACTTTGCACTGAATCCAGAAGTGTGAGTGGTTGACTAGTGGCCAGAGGTCTCCACCAGCCCTCCTGTTCCACTGGAGTAGGACAGAGTCTGATTTGTTGCTTATTGATCAGAACATATGCTTAGTTTAGTGTTCTTTTTTGAGAAAAGAAATCTCTTGGTGTTGGTTTAGGATACATACAAACCAAATCACCCGACAGAGAAGCTCAAAATTGGCAAGGCTTTCCTGTGGACTTGGTGGTTCTAATTGTTGTTTTAATTTCCCACACTTAATTGTGAACAGACATCCAAGGGATTGCAGATACCTAAAGAGAATCTTTAAAATGAAGAATAGTGACCACAACAAAGCAAAAATGAAACAAACTTAGAGAAACATAGACTGTGGGGAAAAAAGAGAAAGAAAGAAAAAGTAAACAAAGGACAGAAAAAAAACTTATAATTAACATCTTAAAAGAAATAAGAAAAGATTTTGCAACACCAAAACAAGAACAAGGTCCTTAAGATACTGGAGAAAACAAAACTGAGTTCTTGAAAGTTAAAAACATTATAGCAGAAATAAAGAACCCAATAAGAGTTGATGAAATTTGTGACATAAAGAAGAATGGAAGACAGAGAAAAGGAAATAGAAAAGATAAGAAAGATGGAAGAGTAATTAAGCAAGTATAGATCCAATATTCAAATAATAAGAAAAGAAGGTAAAAGAGGGTAAAAATCAATGAAAGAATTCAAAAAGAAAAGAGGGTAAAAATCAATGAAACAATTCAAGAAAATATCCTAGGACAGTAGGACATGAGTTGTTAGACTGAAAAGCTCCAGTGGGCTAAATAAATTCACAATAAGGTACATCACTGTGAAATTTCAGAGCAATTGGGACAATTGGAAGATGCTACAAGCTTCTACAGAAAGAAAAGCACAGATCAAATACAAAAGCTCAAAAATTAGAATGACTTTATATTTCTCCAGGCACAGTAGAAGCTGGAGGACAAGGAGAAAAAAAAAACTCCTGAAATTGAAAACTAGAGGGGAAAGGCATCTCCTATTTAAAATATAGACCAAGACAAACTACAAGCCAAACTACCAATCTAGGGTACATATATAAGGACATTTTCAGACAAGCAAGAGCTATAAAAATTTATCCCACATACATACACACTCATGTTTCCGCATGAAACACTGGAGGCTTTGTTCCGATCAACAAGAGAACAAAGAAAAAACAAACCAAAAAAATAAGGAACTCATAAGAAATAGGAGATCTCAAACAGGAGAACGGTAATGGGAATCCCCCAAGTTATGAAGGGAGATCCCAGGATTGTTGCTGTGCATAGACACAATCCAGATTGTATTATAGCAAGGATGGCATGTACATCCTCAGACAGCTGTATTCTATACTATATTCATAGTCACGCTTTTCTTCAAAGTTCAAATCTAGCATGAGTAAACTTGAAGATGCAGGTGTTGGTTGTAGGGAGAGATGATATCAGCATGAGGAGGTAAACAGAGGGACATAAGGCTATGATGACAGCTGTTTTCAAACTCTGTAGGGTGGGTGCGGTGAGTTCGAGCCATAAAGGGTTTGAAGATTCACTTCCTCTGCTTCCAAGAACAAGTCTGCTTTCACCTCCTGAATAGACTTTAAATGCAGAAGAATGAACTTTTTTGCTGACAAAAAATATTGAAAATCACTGCTCTATATCATAGGTTATCCTTGAAGTATTTTCGGAAAGAGAGTGATTTATTCCAATCTGAATTTTAGAAATATACCTTTGTCTTCAGGGTAGACAATAGATTAAAAGGAAATAAGATGAGAAGAAAGGAGACCATTTAGGAGGCTGCAGTAGGACAGGCAAGATAGGTAAAATTGTGACAGTAGGGGTGGACGAAGAGGAGAGGACCGAATATATCCATAGAAAACACTGGTAGAATCAGTAGAGAACTTGGTGAGGCAAAATAAGGGACAATGACAGTTACTCCCAGATTCCTAGTATAGACAAGTGTATTGATAATCTGTCTGCCAAATACAAAGAAAATACAGGGGAAAGAACAGATTGGTAGAGGAAGACGGAGATGTCCATTTTGGACATGAAGCATCCAGGTGAAGATGTAGGCAGCAGGTCATATGGATTTGGAGTGCCGGGGGGAAATAGGGATGTATACTCATATTTTGGCATCCTAAAAACAAGTGATGATAAACATCGATATGAAAGAGAATCCTTATGAAGAATACATAACCTAAGAGAAACAGAGCGACACGAAATTGTGGTACAGCATGAGCAAATATTGGGTATGGGAAGTTAGACACACTGAAATAATTGCTATCTTGCAAAGACTGTGTTGGGAATAAAATAAGCCTCATTTCCTTTGAATCTATAACAAAAATTAAACAAAAATCATCTGCTCTGGCCAAACCTCGGGCCCTGCCTCCCAGCAAGAATAGAGGGATGGTTGTAGGAGGGGGACGTCAGGGAGAAGATGGCAGCTGAGGGAAGACCTGACGGACGTTGCCTTCCTTGAGCGGTGGTCTTGCCATCATGACAAGCAGCAGTACTTGACTGGAGCTGATTTTGCTGCCATTCTAAATCAAGGCTGCAATGGATTTCACCTCACACTCCCTGTTTTCCAATTTAGAAAATCTGACTCAGCAACTTGTTCTGCTCGCACCCTTGAAAATCAGGACATAGATTTGTAAGTTTGAGAGTATTTCTATATCTTGCAGAATTTCAGCAGGTATTATTTCATATGTCAGGAAACACTTAGCAAATTAAAGAAACAAAGTAAGCGAGGTGGATAGAATTATAGAATCCCATGTTTGGGGTTCTTCTGTGGCTGAGGACAATTGGCCTCATGAATTTTTCCCGTCATACACTGTATTTAGATTTAAAAATCACACTTCCCCAAAGCATACATTTTTTTGAAGCTTTGAATTTGTGAATTGGAATAAGAGTGTTTTTCATGGTTACTGTAAAATGTCTAGTCCCAATTACTTCCCTAATCCCCAAACTAAATATAGTTCTTATTCTTCCTATCGGCTCTATTGTAGTCAGAGCCCCCACTGTTTTTTGTTTTTTTATTTTAAAGAGAAGTCGGTTCTGGTGTTCTGTATTTCTGGGATTGCCTCCAGCTAAGACTGTTCAGGGCAGATAAGGGAAACTACAAACAAGGAAAGACAATGGAAGTGACTAGTAAATCAGTATGTTACCAACTAATTGAAGATTTTATTAAAAACCTGTGTAAATGAATTCTTTGTAAATAAAAGGGTATTCTTTATGTTTTTGAAACTCAAGCATTAGAAAGTTCAATTTCCAGCATCTGAAGTTATATTGCAGTTTATTCTGTTTATAACTTTCATTGTGTTGGCTATTCGGTACAAGTTAGAAACAGTCTCTAAAACATTTCAACTTTCATAGTGTTTAAAAGGTCTGCTTATATATGGAATGCTATCTTTCAAAATAGCAATCTAAGTATGTCTGAAATTTGCTATTATTTAGCTGCTCAGAACAGTTTTGTAAATATTTCATAGGTGTACAATGGAACCTCTTAAGATGTCAGAATCCATTTTAGAAACTGAAATAATGTAGTATTACATACATTCAATAATATTCGCTTTAATAGACTGGTTGGTCAGTAGCCTACATTTAATTTAATTATATTCAGTTGGGTTGGTTTCACATATGCATTATGTAAGAAGCACACAGCAAGTCCCACAGCTAATTCTCAGGAACAGGAAATGGAGACTCTCACAAATAAATAAGTAGACTTTTTATCTTCTTTTGTGTTCAAAGTCCATGCCCTAGTTAATTTCTCCTGTAGGTGGAAAGTTGAAAGAGGAAAAAGGATAAACCTTGGTAGTTCGCACGTTTCATCATCAATCCTTTTGTATCACAGAGGAAGGATGCTTGTGTTGTCCTTCATTCTATCTGCAGGACCTAAAATAGTGCCTTGCACGCAACGAGCTGTTGGGTATGTACTTGTTGGAGAATGGATGGTGTCAACTGTTGGTGCCTTTATAAATACGCCACAGAGATGACGCAGTAGAAAGAGCCCTGCATGGGGAAACAGGAGTGCTGGGTTCTAGTCTGTGTTCTGCCCCTCTAGGGTGACCTTGACCAAGTCTGTATCTCAGAGATTGAGAAATAGGGATAAAACTATCTAATCTACCCTGTCCCTCAGCAAGCATGAAGTGGAACAAATGGAGAAAACTCTGTAAACATCCCAGTAACCAAAAGAACAAAAGAAAACAGAATGACTGAAGCGGAGGCAGACCTCTTGGTTTATCTCAGCAGTCCATGTTTCCCTCTGTTTACAGTCAGCTTTTAATTACTTGCATTAATGAAGGACAGCCAAGGCATGAATAATCCCAAGCACTTACATTTGCCTTTGGAATTAAATTTGAATGTGCCCTCTAACATTCCCAGGCTATATTCTCCCCACATCATGAAACCCTACTGTAAAGACCCACCCAGTTCCATGGCAATGACTTGGGGGTAAACTTGTTATGATCTAGCGTCTTGCACATGAAATGATGCTTATTAGATGCCCAGCCCCTTGACAGCTGGGCGGGGCGCATTGCAAACACGATGCATCACCGTTTGGCAAAACTGAATTCGGTAGTGAGGGTGTTGTGCAAGATTCTTCATTCAGCAAACTTTGCAAACAGTCGTTTTGCTTCTTGGATTGCTTTATCTGGGAAGAAATTAGTTGCGTTTATCATTGGGGAATTGAGGCAGCAGATATGCAGTACTCTAACTGTTCACTGCTTGGCATATTATATGTAAATGAGGCCTACTCATTCAGATAATTTGACGGTGCACTTTTGAATAAATGAATGTATCATACCATGAAGATATTGAGTCTTTAAAGTAAGTACGGCATTCATAGCTTCCCTTCCACTCAGTGATTTATCATCGATGAAACATGGGTTTTTGAAAGAGTGTTGAAATAATTTATTTGTTTTCTAGCCTATGCATTTGTTGATTTGGTTAGTAATTTTATCCTCCCTGTGCAGCTATGGACTGGTAAACAATTCCTTGTAGCTTTCGAAAGTGAAGTATTGCCTACTTATTTCTCTCCCTCATGCCCACAGGCTACACTGTAACTCTAACCTGTCCTACTTTGCTATGGACATATTTTTAAGTGTCAGAATATTCTGCGTTTTTACACTAGAGTGTATGCCTGGAATGCAGGTGTTGTTCGAGGCTCTTAAAATGGAGCCATCATGAGGAGAAAGAGTGATGAAAAGTGAGAGGCCCAACACACTTGAAAGGCAAATCTCTGTAACTCTCCTCCTCATGGAATTCATGATTTTCCACCCTCCAAGTGTCCATTCAGTCAGAAATCATTTGTATCTCCATAGAATCGCTTTGACACTGGGCTGGACTATGGCAAGGTCACACAATTAAATTGGTGCCCTGGGGAAGAGGTAACACCAGAGTCTCTCATTTTACTCCTGGTCTCTACTGAGCCGGCTTCCAAGAGTGATTCATTCCTGTTGGTCTCTCCCAACCCCTGAGTAGCAATCACCTGCTCTGTAAGCGCTCACCTTCACGTTGTCTCCTGCTCTAACAATGGAGGCTGAAGTTAGACTGGAGTTCAGATCTTGGCTCTGGCACTCACCAGCTATGTGTTAGGGTAATTATATGTACAGGGTATGTATTTATATATTACAGGGCCTTGCGTGTATTAAACTCTCGGGTTTTTAATAGATTTAGGTGACCGACAGGTATATAACACCTCTGCTTTTGCTGTCATTGTGAGGACAAGGGGTTTGGAAGACTGAGATGCTCCAGCACGGTGTGTCGCTCTGGATGGAGATGGGAGGCTGGTTACAGGAGGGAGGTCCTCCTGTAACCTATTTAGTCTGTGGTGTTTTTTGGTTTCAGGGTAAGAACAGATTTGGCTACGTAGTGGGCTGCATCCTCTCTGGCCATATGCCTCGGGCGAGGTCTGCCTGCTTAGCTGAGCTGGAGCCACCCCTGAAGTAGTGTCATGGTTTGGGGATAACAGGGTTTCCTTCATTGAGCACAGGAGCAAGAATCACAGGACCTGGGCTTTATGCTGAGTCCCAGCGCTCATTTGCTGAGTGAACTTGGGCAAACCACTTCCCTTCTCTTCTTTCTGTTAAAGGGAAATAATAGATCTCTTGGGAATACCTCACAAGGATTTAGTGAAGATAAATTTAGAATATCTGGAGCAGGTTTGGAAGGAAACACCACAGAACACAGAATTCGTTTTATAACCTATAATTAAGTACATGGGTAGTGAGGAAGTATCCACATGCAAATCATACATTTAAAAACTAGACCTTGCCCTTTTTTTTCTTTCTAAAAAAAATTAGTTTGGTCTTACATTCATAGAGACAATGACTTGGAAAACTCCACTGATGGCATTACGGAAGTTTTAATGCATCAGGCAAATACAGTACCAAAGCTGTTAGTGAAATGATTAAAGGCAGATCAGATGGTTCAGGATAAAAGGCAAAATGAGATCAGCGGGTTTTGATTCACGAAGAGGAGTCAATCAAGGGTAGTTAGAGACTAAAGCTTCAGGGTCTTAACCCAGTTCTGGGTGTGGACATGTTATGGACAGTAGTCATTGTTCAAACACTCTGTAGAACTGTCTCTTGAAGTTTTCTTCCACGTCCTCCATGTCCACGTTCCTCACCCAAAGGAAGAAGAGGGATGACTGACAGAGGGAGAGCAGCTTCCTGGTTCATCAGCTCGGGTAGAGAGCTGTCCATTGGGCCATCTAGGCATCCTGAGACTGTCCTCTCCCTGATCTGCAGCCTTTCCTCATCTCCCAGTGAAACACCTTCACTGCACACCTCAGAATGACAGGGATTGCTGTGCAGAAACTATTTCTCCCACCTTCCTAGTGCACCTCCAGCTACTCAGCATAGGCGATTTAGGACAGTTAGGAGCCAAAACTAAGGATTCTAACAAAAACACACCTACTGTGTTTCCCCCAAAATAAGACCTAACCGGAAAATAAGCCCTAGCATGGTGTTTCAGAATGACATCCCCTGAACATAAGTCCTAATGCATCTTTTGGAGCAAAAATTAATATAAGACCCGGTCTTATTTTGGGGGAAACATGATACATGACTCAGTTGACAGCAGATCGAAGCACAGACACCATTCTTCCGGGTTGGTTAGCTGCACTTCCTGGGTCAGCAAGCTCATGCTATGACCTCACCTTGCACTGTGTTCTCTCTCCCCCTCTTCCCTGTCAGGTGGCTCTCCTTGGGCCATCATGACCATTGAGGACCGTGATGCCCTTTTCTGGTGGAGTCACAGGCCGCCACCTCTTTTCCAGCTGAAGCTGGTCTTCTGAAAGCCCCTTAATCTCCAAGTGGACGGGTTGCAGTTTCACACACTGGGTTCATAAAAACAAATAAAATGGCACTTTTTGTTTTCTCTGGCTGATCTGCTCCTCCTCACCAGTCTCCACTTCCCTGGGCTGGAGCCAAATGTTTGGGAGATGAAAACCCAGCGTTCCCGCAGATCATCTCTGTTGGGTAAATAGTCCATGGATGCCATTTCTCTCCTAACAGACCTGGTCCTCCCTACCCGCCCTGCTCCTTCCCCCGGTGGTTGCTGGCTGTAGGAGAAGCCTCTTGCTCTCCTGATGTCAGGATGGCGGAAGGGCCTGGCCTCAGGTGATGTCTTCGGCTGGTCCCCCTGCACTGACTTTTTGGTCCTGGCTGTCCTCTGGCCAATCTCTGCTGAGACAGCATGGATCCAGTCTTAACGATGGAGTCCTACCTGTGTTTCTGTTCCAGCCTTGGCTGGTGTAACTCCTCGTGCATTTGCTCAGCCAGGCCATGCTCCTGGGGAGCCCAGAACCCCCACTGCTGGGCAGGCCCCTCTCCAGCTCTGACTAGTACAATTCACATGCCACAGCCATTGTGAGTCCTGAGAGGCCTGTCCATCAGCCCTTGGATTCAGGGTCATTTACCCCGTGCCAAACTGAGCCCCTCTGAGGCTCCCCAGCTCTCACAACCATCCCTCTCCCACAGGAAATAGTAAATTATGGTCCGTTCTGTGACCATAGAGCCCAGGCTGGCTGAGGACCCTAACCCAGCACCATCCCTCCTAGAGCCACTAAAATGCCACAGTTCCTCACTGTATTTTCCACAAATCATAGCCTCAGTCTCTCCAGACAGTCCAAACAAGGGTGAACAAAAGCATCTCAGCTCAGATTCTCTGTCAACATTCTCATCATGTCCATAACCCCTCCCAGCTGGGGATGATGCATCCTTTCTCAGTTTCTTTTGAAAGTGCATTTCTCCGGGACATCCAAATCATTGCAAAGCAAGCTGTGACTGACTGTGCAACTCTACTGTTTTCTGCTCTTCTGTTTGGAAGTTATTCTTGTGCTATTACTTTTCTCACTGTAGTCATTCTTTCCCCTTTAACTATCAGATGAGCCTGATATACATTGATCTTTAGAATCTTTTAAATCATTCATACAACAAATGTTTTTTCACTTGAGCTTTTTTCTTTGTGCTATGAATAAAAGCGTCAAATAAAATGTTCCACCCTTGTAGCATTTACAATGTAGTAAATGGCCCAAAGTTGTTTTTATTTCACTTTTTATGAAAAACTTAATAGTTGATGCATTCATGAAAAATTCTTTAGACACATGCTGTGTACAAAGCACTTTGGGAGACATTGTGTGAATGTGTTTGGGAGACTATTCAGTGATGAATAAATGCTATCCCTCTCTGCAAGGAATTGATAATTAAATATGGAAATAAACAGAGAAAAACATGTATCTACTACGCAAGACATAAGTAAGTGCTATAATGTCTGCACAAGTTAACTTTTATGGAGATGTAAAAGAAAGAGCAATTCATTCTGACTTAAAATATTCCAGAAGGCTTTGTCAAGAATATAGAATTTTTGATGAATCCTTGAAATAATTTGAAAGGCCAAGATACGTGTTATGTTTCAGAACTGAAAAACAGAATAGAAGGAGTAAAGAAGACATGGAAGCACATGAGAAGGCACAAGAAAGAGCATAAGTGGCAAATAGCCCTGCGTGGTCCCAGCATGATTTGAGGAGTAGAAGGATTTGAGGATGACTTGAGGAGTGAAAGAAGGGGTGAAGTTGGATATGTCTGATTTGAGGCCGCAGAGGTCATGTTCAGGTCAGGCTTTTTTTAGATAGCAGTTTTTGAGAAGGAGAACGGTGGATCTGGCTTGTGACTTAGGAAACAGAGTGAAGAGTGGTTTGAGGCAGCAAAGAGACCATAGCTGGCTATCACAGAAGTTCAGGCAGTGAGTTCTGAGAGGCTGAGGTGTAGGGGTAGGTGTGGAAATATAAAATGAGGGATCAGGGATAAGAGCCATTGGTAAAAGTTCAACTGACTCTATGGGATGGAATGATTAAGTGAGCAGCTGAAGAAGAGTCAAGGATGTCCCAGGTTTTCCCAACCAGAGTGTCTGGGAGGTAGATGGTGCTGAGACGGGCGGAAGCTGTGAGACATATGACTACCTTCAAATAGCCCATGTACATAATATCACATACTTCTGATCACATACAATTCTAGGGTTACCCACCTATAAAGGGAAGGGCTACCCACAGTTCCACGACGATACCAAAACTTGGGCTCCCACATCTTAATCTTCACCATTTCTATGTGATATTATCTGCCCACTCTTTTCCAATAAACTCACAAAATATAGCCTCGGTGGTGGGACATTCGTAGAAGAGGAAAAAAGGCTCTGTGGACAACTCCAGTCAACCAAATGAAACAACAGTATTTGACACCCAGATGTTTAGTCCTCCGTGAGTGTTTGGTGAACGAATGAATTGAAACAATACAAGAGAATCATGGAAATGCATACATGGCCCTAGAGAGTGTTGCAGAGGGTGGAAAAAATAGGTGTTTGTGAGGACACGTGTCCTCAGCTGATCTTTTTTACTATTTCTTGTCATATAGCTAGGTCCTAAACCTGAGCTCATGTATTCGGCCTCCCCTCCCATTAAATATCCCATGCTTTTCTGTAAGGCCAACTCCTCTATCTTCTGGTAGATCTTATCCCCTTTATCCTAGAAGAACATTTTACTCTTAAGATTATCACTTGTCCCTTTAGAATTGTCGGTTTTTCCTGTTTACTAGATCATTTTGATTAGCATACAGAAAAAACAAACAACCCTGCAACAGCTCCTATCGTTTAACAAAAAACTCTTCCCACCCCTTCCTGTTGGGGTACAGCTAGAGCCCATTTCTCCACTGTTTATACTCAGCCTCCAAATTTCCTTACATTCCGTTCTCTCCTGAACCCACTCAAATCAGGATTTCTATCTCCTCTCTGAAAGCACTCTTGTCAAGGTCAGCACTACCTGTCTTGTGAGAGGAAAGGACGGTGATCAATAACCTGTCCTCATTTTATTTGGTTTCTTAACAATATTTTATATAGTTGATCACTCCCTCATTCTTGATACATTTTTCTTACTGAGTTTCCATGAACTCAGGCTCCTGATATTACTCTAACTTCCCCGCCAGTCAATCTCAGTCTACTGTGATGAATCATTTCTCCTTTTCCCATATTTTAAGTTAGCCTTTCTAAACCAGAGTTCCCAGAGCACAAAGCCCTGATGGCCAAAGGCATCCATTGATGTGACCTCTCCCTTATCCAGCTAGAATGGATTAGTAAGGTGCCATCCCTGGAATGGAGAAAATAACTACTGAAATCATTTTCCGTGTTCTGTGGTTTAGATGAAGAACTCCGGCTGAGAAAGGCTGCACTAAATGTCAGTGTGCCATCAAGTTCAGTCCCAGGCCCTTTTCTCACCTCTCACTACCCTTACTACTTAGATGATCTCAGGCTGATGACACCCCAAATCTCTATCTCTAAACCCCAATTCTCCTTTGTAATTCTAGAGAATTGAAATCACCTCTATAGTAAGATCTTGTAACTCAAAATGTGAACACACAATGTGATGCATAGATGATGTATTACACAATTGTACACTTGAAACCTATGTAATTTTACTAACCATTGTCACCCCAATAAATTTTAATTAAAAAAAATGTGATCTTAAGACTGGCTCTAGGAACACCTAGGGACTTGTTAGAAATGCAGAATCTCAGGCTCTACCCCAGAAATACTTAGTCAAAATCTGCATTTTAACAAGATCCCCAAGATCCACACACACGTAAGTTTGAGAAGTACTGGAGTAAAATATTTAAAGCCTAACTTGCCCTAAAAACAGATCTTTTATTTTCCTTTTGCTCCTCTTCAATAAATTCTTGAATAAATTTTCCTGATATGAATCTGAAGCTCTTTTACAGTTTACCACTTACTTAGTTATTATTTTCTCTCTCACTAAGTTTGGGGGGAAAAAAAAGAAGGATATAGCAAACTGTGACTCTTGATTAGAAGAGGATTTAAGAGGTCAGGGCCCCTCCCAGCACAGCCTCCTTCTAGGGTGCAGGGTGGCGTCCTGGCCATGTGTTCACATGACGGTTTAGTCGGCTTTGCCAGAGTAGATTGTTCACATTGTTGAAGACCACTGTCTCTTTATACTTACAATTTTGTCCTATTTCTCTGTGACAGTAGGGCATTGGAATGGATATGGGCATTTTGGGCATTTGGCTCCAGAGAAATGGACAATACATTCAGTTTGGGTTGAATGGAGTATATTTATGGGTTTTATTGCTCATTATTTTGTAGCCTTCCTGGTAGACAAATGGCTTCCAAGAGCACTTGGATAGCTTGCAGTGCCTTTTCCTCACCTCCTAACACAGGGGGCCGGGCTGTATCGTGATGCAAAAGAGTCTGTGCCTAATGCTGAGTGTCCACCAGCACAGGAGGAAGAAGAATGTTTGAAGTGTACAGAGCCCAAAGCTAGTCTTTCAAAATTGTTTCAATCGTTAGAAGATAAGATTTTCCTTTTTTTTTTTACAAAAATGATGTGAACTAGAATTAATCAGAATTCTGTGTTTGCAGGGCATAATTCTCCAAACGGTAAATACATCTGTGTGAGAAGACACATGTTTTATGCATCCCAACTAAAATTTTATTAGTTTCATCAACTATGCCAGAGTGAAAACAGGATTATCTTTATATACTCTCTATTTTAAAATGTTATAATTTTTGATTTGAGTTAATGCAATCAAAGTCTATGAAACCAAAAAAAACAAAAAACAAAAATAAGTTAGGGAAAATTATTATAGAGGGGTGTCAGGCAATTAATTTATACAAAATACTATGTAATTTTTGTGTACTATGTGATATTTTTGGTTTTATCGGTTTTAAATATTTATCATTTTGTGAATGTTTTCTTATACTAAATAATTTCTCATTCTTATTTTTCTATTTGTAACTATTTGTTTCTTGTCTTGAAGAAGGTCTCCTAAGAGAGGCAACTTTTACATATGACATCAAATAGAACTTATAATACTACCAAGCTCCTATGAGAAACCCTTATTTAAAAATTGAGCCAGCTTGTGCTTTCATATTGTACCAAAGAATGGAAAGGGACTTCCTCATTAAACCTACACAATGAGGTGTTGGGTGTTTGATTTAATTGGGTGTCATCACTGCCAATCATTTCTATCCTAAGAGGGGTTACAAAGAGGATCAGAAAGCCCCTCCTCTGATGCAGATACCCAATTATGGTCTAAATCCCTCCTGTCTATCTTCCCCCACCCCCAAAAGATCCAGTCAGATATGTAAAAACATTCAAATAATATAAAAAGTCAGTTGCTATGTTGTTAGCAGAAAATAAAGTAGTGAGTGGAAAATAAAGGACAGCATACCCCTTTCCACGTCCTGAAATTTCCACTCATTGCATATGTTAATCAAACCAAAAATTAGGCCTAGCCCATAGAAGGCAATCACCCTTGATGTTTGTCAAATGCCTGATACCAGGTTTGAGCTCCACACTTTAGCAGTAGCTCAGGTTAGAAGTCATTCTTGATCCCTCTCTTATACTAATCACACCCAATATCCAATCCATGAACAATTCAAGACAACTCTGTCTTCAAAATGCATCGTGAAGCAGACCAACTACCACCTTTACCGTCTAAATCACCTTCATTGCTCACCCAGGCTAATGCGTTAGCTGTTGACTTCCATTCTTGCCTCCCTACAGGTGCTTTCACCACAGCAGCCAGAATGCTCTTTCTAAAAGGTGCATCAGATCAGGTCCTCCTGCCTAAAAATATCTGGGACTTCCCTTCAGGCTTAGAATGAACCTCAAACTTCCTACCTGGCCTTTACTTCTTGCAAGATCTTTCCCTACCCCATCTCCCAACCAGCCTCTTTCACAGTGATCCATCCACACTTACTTGTAAGGGGTTTCTCCAAGAAGCTCAACTCATTCCTGCCCTAGTTGTAGCCTTACTGTTCCTTCTGTCTTTCCTTTACACATAATCTAGATTTCTGCACCAACATCTTCTTCTTGGTGAGAAGATGATCTTGACCACCCTATCTAAAATCCAAGCCTCCACCCCGTCACACACACATACCCAGTCATGCTGGCATGCTCTATGCACTTAGTGTGCTTCACCATTTTTCACAGCAAATTGTATTTGTGTTTCCTTGGTGATTCTTTGTCTCTCCAGCTAAAGCATAAACCCCAAGAGGACATGGACTTGTTTTGTATCCCTAATGTCTAGGATTGTGCCTAGCCTGCGTTCTGGTTGAATGCATAGAAGGATATCCTTAAAACCTTTTAAAAACTTTTGGTATTGTCTACTATAATGCTGACAAGACAAAATCCATAACAAAATTATTAATAGAAACTAAATGATTTTTTGAAACTTAGCATATAGATATTACTAGTAAGAGAATTCGAGACCAGAACTGAAGTCTTCTTACTTCCTGCCACTGTGATCTCCATTGCACTCTTCATGCTGTCTTCCTTCCTCGGTGATATGTTAGGTGAAAATACATTTATTCAAGATTCCACACATTAGTTTAATCATCTGTAGTAGTATATTTGGAACACAATTACTAAGTCAATACCAGACGATGACTATTAATAAACGTAAGCATTTTACTTAAAAATAAATCTGTGAAAGGGAAGGGGAGGAAAGGACAGATTGTCTGCTTATACTTTTGAACTTTTTATTGATCTGTATACCCTGATTTTTAAAAAATGTTTGCTATGGGCTAAATGTTTGTATCCTCCCACCCCCCAACGATTCGTGTGTTGAAGCCTAAATCCCCAGTGTGACGGGATCTGAGATGGGGCTCTCAGGAGGTTACTAGCTCATGAAGAAGGAGCCCTCATGGATGGGATTAGTGCTTTTATAAGAAGAGACATGCAAGATTATGTCTCTCTGCTCTTGGCCATGTGAAGATACAAGAAGTAGACGGCCAACTGCAAACCAGAAAGTGTCCTCACCAGACCTATGAGCTGCTGGCCTCTTGATTTTGTACTTACCAGACTCCAGAACTGTGAGAAATCAATGTTTATTCTTTAAGGCACCCAGCATATCATATTCTGTTATAGCAGCCCCAATTATGACAATGCTTTTGTCATTTTTAATTGGTTTATAGTAAATCAGAATGCTTTCTTTTAATAAACTAGTTGTAATTAATTGTTATATCTTTACTCCTTCTGCCTATAAATTTAGAACTGTGATCCTGAGTAGTCATAAAAATGACAAAATCCGTAGGGACATGTTCTTTAACTTTAATCACTGGACTAAACCTGTACCTAATTCTAGACTCACCATTTCCTATTCTATGGCAATCAGGAAGGTCTACCATTTGGGATTCCTTCAAGAAAGCACTTGCTGTTTATCTGCAATGTGTACTATAAGCTGATAGTCTTCTGCAAGATTTGCTTCATCTTGCGTGAGAACCAAGGTCCCACTCACCCCAGCAGCCCCCCGACCAATGAATGAGCACGATTGGGATAATAACATTGATCGTTTCTGCCTATGCAGAACTCCAGCATTAATCCTTGCTTTAGAGTCCCCTGTTTGGTTGGCCCAGACTCTGGGAGATCTGCATTTCAGTCTGAAGTCTTTCCCTGCTCCATCCTGCTTCCTCCTTCTATCTCCAGAGACATTAACATCTAACTAACTAACCTCTTGAACTCCTAACTTTGCCTCAGGATCTGTTTCCAACAGGACCAAAATGATACATTTTCTAAATTCCTTTTTTTCTTCCATTTTAGGAAATGTATTTCATCAGATGAAGTTGCGCGTAGTATATAATTATGCTGGCATGTACAATCATGGCTTCACAACAAATGAAAAGGGAGAGCAAAAGGCATACATTGCAAAGTTATGTCAAAGGACTTAAGTGGCTTCACAGTCTGTTCACCTTTCCCTTTGGCTCATTAGAATGGCTGTGCATTGGTGACATGGTGAGGGTTGGATTGTGATGGATGGGACTGTCAGAAACTCACTGAGTTTTTAGATATTTCATTAGTGCATTTCATTTACAAATGGCCGCACTGGAGGAAAGTGTGATTGCCTCTTCTTTCGTATGTTCAAGAAATCAGCTACTGGAGAGTCACTTGATGAAAAACAATGATTATGTGTCCCTTTCCTCTTCTTATCACCAGTTTTGTACTACTCAACTATAAATAGGAAGCAAAGTCTCAATGTTTTTTCCCCCAACAGTTTTAGTCTACGAATAAAATCTGTGTTTTTCCACTAGCCTTAAAGAATCCAAACTAGCAAAGGCAACACAATTCAAATCTAGTTCTGTATTATACACTGAAAAAAATAAACCACCTTTGCTGAGGAAAGACATAGAGAATGAAGACTTGCAAAAACACTACCCCATTCCTTGCTCAAAGATTCAAGTCGGCTCTTCTCTCTTAAGAGGGCCGTTCTTATGACCTGTGTGTGTGTGTGTGTGTGTGTGTGTGTGTGTGTGTGTGTGTGTGTGGTTTTAGAGGCTCGATCTCTTTAAATGGAAGAACAACAAGACTAGCATCCACAGGCATTTTCCTTCCTCTTCGATAAAAAGAACATCTAACCATAGACGTTTCCTTTAAGAAATTGCTTCTGTTCAATCTTTGTGCCTTGAAGAGTGGTGGCATTTTATCCTTGAGATACATATTACTAGACTCAATGCTTTAGACTTCTGACACAAAGCATGTACCATGCTGTTAACGCCTTCAGCATTCTATGTCTGTCTGAAGAGGCAGGCATGTGCCTTGGGATTCTTGGATCTATGGATACTGTAGTGAAAATGTGTGCTGCTTTGGTTGGCACACATTAGTCCCTTCCTAATAGTGCCCAATTTTCTTTTGGAAATGAATCTTTCTGTCATTGTGTATGGCCCTGTTAAGGGGGTGGTTCCAGGTTTTTACTACCCACCGCACAAACTAAAGAAACCAGATTCTTCTTTCCTGGGCACTAATGTGGCCAAAAGGGGTTCTCTTCTGGGACTTCAAAACAAGCAAGTGAAGCCTTGACAGAGGGAATGCAGATTTTTCTAGTCCTGTGGTGGGGGCCTGGACAGCTTAAAATATGGGAACTGTGATTCCTGTTCCCTGTTTTTTTGTCCCTCTGTAGCTTCCTTGGTTTCCTGTTTCTAAGACTGGTCCCCAGTCTCCCACATTTTCTACAAGACCCCATATCTGCTTATGCACATACATACCTTAATATACTTCCAAATAAATCTGTTTTACTCAAGTGGCTAGAGTTGCTTTCTCTTGCTTAAAACCAAGAACCTTAATTATATTGATGCCATGATTCTGAATCTTATATTAAAAAAAAAACAAAAGCTGACCAACAAAACCCTTGTGAGATATGAATTTGTCCCAGTCCCCGAATATTGAACATTTACAATTATTTGTGTAAAGAAAGAGTGGCATAGTACCTGTTTTCATGTAAAAAGAGAGCTGTATCTAATGGCTTTCAATAAACTCATGTTGTTTTCTTCTAGGCTCTCATTTCTTTTAGAATGCTTCCTATGCTGCCTTCATTCTCACACACTTGAAACTTTTAAGTCTATGGGAGAAGGGTCACCCAGAATGAGACCAGTAAGAATACATTATACTTCTTTTGATGAGTTGAGATTTTTGAGAGCCTGCCTGGCAACTTTTTACTTTAAAAAAATCTATTCAGACCCAAAAACATTCTATTATATCCTTCAGGTTCTCTTGACAATAGTTTGAATTTGCTGCTTAAAACTGAAAAATTAGTGCCAAGATTTCATTGACCTGAGAATACAGATAAGTAAGCACCATAAACACCTCTTTTTAATGAGCTTAAGTATGGCCGAATCATTTTAAAAGAATGAAAATATGAATTTTTCTGTGACATTAATATCTGGAAGCTATTTGGTTTATAATTTTATGTATTTTTTCAGAATGTTTATTTTAAAAATTGAGAAAATAAAAATTATGATAATCAGAGAGAGACTCTAAGATTTCAACATGAGCTAGAAAGGAAGTGAACTGGGGCCAGAAGCTTTTATCCCCTCCCTCGCTCATCAAAAACTGCCAAGTGAACCTCAGGACCACCAGGCAAAGATCTATTGTGGGGCAGGAAGTGACAGTGACCTGTAGGAAGTTCAAATGGAAACAGGAGGGTCATGTCATCTCAGGCTCATTGAATCCCCTTGGCATGGTACACAGACCAAAGTCAGGCCAACTATGCCTCCTACTTATAACACATGGACTCTGTTATTTTGAGTGTGTTTTTATATTATGAAAGAGAGGATTTGTTTGACACTGGTTTTCCTATTACTCTGTTCAAGTATATTAGCTTTGCTTATTTAAGGTACCGCCCCACAAAGAATACATTTCCTACTATTCTATTGCAGTTATTCTCTGAGGAAGACTACAAGCAAGAAAGGAGACTTTCAGATACACTTGCGGGAACTGGAAGAGGAACTAACATTCATAATTTGCCTCTTCCATGTCAGGCAGAGCCCTAGGTTTATGTATGGAGGATATTTAATTTAATGCTTACAATAATCTTGGGAGCTGGCTAGATAACGTGATCCTCACTTTACAGAAGCTCAGAGAGACTGAGTCACTTGTACAAGGATGTACAGTTAGTAAGTAAAAGGACAGACTTATACCCAGGTCTAACTCCAATGAACATGCCCGTTAGATTAAAACAGAACAGATCCTTAAATGTACATGATCTGGTGGGTCCAAGGAAATTACAAAAAGGTTTTAAACACAAGTAATATCTCTAACTTTATGACTGAGTTGTACACAGTTTATGTATCTATAACCCAATTATGGGGTAATTAAATATAAAACAACCTTCAAGTATAGCGCACAGCTGACAAATCCTATGGCTTTTATATTTTTGCTTTTCTGATTCATTGATTTGGTTGCTTTTCTTAATTTTCAAATATTCAATAAATGGAGTTTCCCAGGAAACAGACTCTGAGATGGACATTATGGGCTGGAGGACCACTGAGGAGTGCCATCAGAACATGTAAAAAAGACGGGAAGCAGGATTAGCAGAGGGACGTTGAGAAGACATACAGATGCAACAGAGGCCTCTCACCATCCAGAATGGGCAGTGCCTGGGGAGGACTGAACTGAGGGCCACCTGGCCCAGCAGAGACGAGAGTGGCCTAATCATGAAGGAAGGGCCTGGGCAGCACCCTGAAGCATGCACGACAATCCCCTCCTATGTGCCTAGGGCCCATTGACTCATATACGTTTACCCGGCATGGGACCAGCTCCTCCAGGATTCTGGATGGACTCATTTCCTGGGAAACATAAAAGAAGGGTTCTTGAGGGAACCTGCAGTCCCCATGACAGTCCCCTGGGCTGTGCTGGTCTTGATGCCACAACAGATACTAATTACTCTTGATTCTAAATAACTCTCACCCTCAGCCAGCACTTTCATTCCTTTAGGTGGCTTACCCACTAGTGTCCAGACATGCATCTCTGGACCCATCCTCAGGCCATGACACTACCCTGGGAGATGTACCACCAACACTGGGCATGACCACATGACTCTAGACTGCACCGGGCATTACCTGGGCTCAAACTCTCAGAGATTGGTTTTCTTCCTTCCACCCACTGCCAAGGTTGAGACATACAAGGTGCACTTCTGTTTCTTGCTGTGTGGTAGATTTTTTTTCTGGATTATGTCTACCCCAAGGGTGCAGTTCTTGTCTGCATTTTATGTTGGAGGGTCTCCTAATAGACTGCCCATGTGGAGTATTTTTTCTATCATTGGTACATAAAATAACAGTGTGTGTCACAACCTATGGAGTTAGTGAACTATTACTCCCCACCACAGTGGGTTGAATGGTTTCCCCAAAGATACCAGGTCCTAATCCCTGAAACCTTTAAATGTTACCTTATGTGGTAAAGTCTTTGCAAATGTGGTTACATTAAGGACTTGAGATGGTACATTAGCCTAGATTATTCAAATGGGCCCTAAATGCCATCACAAGTGGCCATAAGAGAGACAGGCAGAGGGAGAGTTAAACATGCATAGAGAAGGAGATGATGTGAAAACAGAGAAGAGAGGAATTTGAAGTTATTGGTCTTGAAGAAAGGAGTGAAGTGGCCACAAGCCAAGGAATGTTGTCAGCCACCAAAAGCCAGAAGAGGCAAGGAATGGATCCTCCCCTCGGGCCTCTGGAGGGAGCACAAACTTGCCAACACCTTGATTTCAGACATCTGCTTCTGGAACTGAGAGAACGAATTCCTGTTGTTTCTAGCCATTTAATTTGTGGTGATTTGTTACAGCAACCATAGGAAAGTATAGTAGTACCTCGGTTTTCGAACGTCATCTGTTCTGGAAGACCTTTTGCGTTCTTTCGAAACATTCGAAAACAGCCGACGGCGAGGCCTCAGAATCTTGCACTCAGTGGAAGCCACGTGATATGTTCGACTTCCGAGGCGTGTTTGAACACCGAAGCATTTACTTCCAGGTTTATGTAAACAGAAATGTTCGTTAACAGAGACGTTTGAAAACCCAGGTACGACTGTAATGCATTCACAGCACTTACTCTCATGACCCAGCTCTCCACTTACACCATTTCCTTTTGCATTTTTATATGGAACTTCTACAGATATTAGGAGCTGGGCTGGAGGTTATGTAGTAAAGATAGGGTTACTCCCACCAGCTCTGGAATCAGACAACCTGGGTTTAAATATTGACTCTACCAGTTTCTAGCTGTGTATCCACAGATGCACAACTTAACCTTTTTAAACCTCGGCTTTCTCTTCTGCAAAATGCGAGTAATAATCATATCACGTAGGCATACTGTGAGAACTGAATTAGGTGACCACGTAAAGTGTTAAATCATCAGGTGAAATGTAATACTCATTAAACATTAGCTGTTACTATTTTTAGCATATATTTTAATCAAATTACATATATTTTAATAATTGGATTACATTATTACATAATTTGATTGAAATGTATGCTAATAGTATTTATTGATCAATAAAAATAATTATGTTAGCTATAATTAAGAACTTACTAGATCTCAGGCAACAATCTCTGCCTCAATTTCTGCGTCTGAAAAATAAGGATACTAGTAATACTGGCTATTATGAGAATTAAGTGGGGGACAATTCACATTAAAAACTTAGCACACCGCAGGCGTATAAGAAGCATGGGTTGTCATTAGTACCTCTCTGCAGTATCTCAATTATTCCTCACCAAAGCTCTCTAAAATTGCTACCACTGTCAGCCCCATTTTATAGACAAGACTTGGAATGAACTGTTCAAGTGCATACAGCTCACGTTTTTAGAACCAGAATTCAAGGTTAGAGTCTGAGGGCTCCATCATTTCCACCTACTGTTGGAAATAACTTACCATTTTAGAATTAATTGTTTCAGTACAGATTCTAAGTATCATCTCTGTCATATAGGAGATGTCCAAATGATATCTCTACCATAGAGGAATGCCTTATTGTTGGGAATAATGAAGGAGCATGTTAGCAATTATACTGTTAGAATTTTAAAGGTAGTAGGAAACATTACTAGAAAATTTCCTAGTTCTCCTACCTTCCAAATTTCAGCATCATCAAGAAATCTTTAAAATATCCGTGTTTCATAATGATTAAGTGTAAGTAATGCTTTATATTCCTACATGTCAATAGTAGGTATATTTGAAAGTTAATGATTATGTTTACCTAGTGTTCTCCATACAAGTACCTAGGAGCCTGGAAATATACAAGGTCTGACAGTTAAGTTCGTGAACTCATCTTAGAAAAAGTGATACATACCTCATTGCTGAATATCACTACAGTCACCTTCAAAGTACTCCCCTTGGGAAGCTGTGCACCAATGCCAGCACCGAGTCCACTCTTCAAAGCAATTTTGGAACTCTTTCTGGAATGGCCATCAGAGCTGTAATAGTATTATCCTTGGTGTCCTTAATGTCTTCCTATCAGTACGACGTCTGCCAATTAAGTTCAGGAACTTTCCACCGTGCACTTACACTGGCAGCACTGCACAAACAGCTCGGTGAGGTTTCATAACCTTGATATATCAGTGTCTCACAGCTGTGTTCACGTCAACGTGTGGCAGTGTCTTGCTGAGTGGTGTTCCTTATTGTTGTTGCATGTTTTTGTGTGCCATCACGAGAATATCTGAGCTTGAATTAGAGCAAAAAACAAACATTAAATTTCTTGTTAAATTTGGCAAGAGTGGAAGTGAAATCAGGGACATGTTAGTCCAAGTTTATGGGGATAATGCCATGAAGAACACAGCAGTGTACAAATGGATTAAACGTTTTTCTGAAGGGAGAGAATGTGTCACTGATGAAGAGAGGTCAGGGCGGCCAGTAACAAGCAGAACTGACAAAAAACATTGCAAAAATTCATCGAATTGTGCATCAAAATCATCGGCTGACTGTGAGAAGCACAGCAGACCAAGTAAACATTGATAGAGAAACAGGTAAGAAAATCTTAACTGAAAATCTTAGCATGAGAAAGGTGTGTGCAAAAATGGTCCTGAAGGAGCTCACCAATGAACAAAAGCCAAGGAGAGTCGAAGTTTGCCAAAACCTTTTGGAGAAGCAAGAAGATGTTTTGGGTCATGTTATCACTGGTAATGAAACATGGGTAAACCAATACGACCCTGAAACAAAGTGTCAAACTGCACAATGGAAGTCAGCCAATTCTCCACGACCAAAAAAGTTCTGTCAGTCCAAATCAAGAGTCAAAATGGTGTTACTAAATTTTTTGATATCAGAGGGATTATTCATTATGAATTTGTACTAACTAGACAGTTAATCACGTTTACTATTTAGAAGTGCTGAAAAGGCTGCGTGGAAAAGTCAGACGACCTGAACTTTTCGCCAACAATTCATGGCTCTTGCATCACGACAACGCACCAGCTCACACGGCACTGTCTGTGAAGGAGTTTTTAGCCAGTAAACAAATAACTATTGGAACCCTCCCTACTCACCTGATCTGGCCCCCAGTGACTTCTTTCTTTACCCGAAGGTAAAGGAAATACTTGTATGTGGCAGTCAGGAGTTTCAGAAGGGTAAAACGCTAAAGAGAAAGACACCACTTGGGAGGTTATTGCACCAGCGCCAGGCATAAGGGATGGGTGCTTATATGGAATGATGATGGCATGAATGGAAGGAAGAGAATGGCCAACATTTTGTTTTCTGCTATAGATAAGATAGATAAATTTTGTACGTCCATGTATGCAGGGTGGGAAGGGGAGAGGAGAAGGTGGAAAAGACTAGGTAATAGAGACCAGGATGAGAAAAATGTGGATGAGAATGACTAGGAGATCTAAGTGACAGCTGTAACATGAGAACTTTCCCTGTCTCTGCTTTGGTTTGCATTTCTTCATTTGATCGACTGCTAGTTTTACCTTCCTTCTCAGTCCAAATATATCAAGAATCAAACCAAATGAGAGGCTCAATACATTCAATAATATTTATTAAATGCCTATCCTCAGTTAGGTACTATACATGTTTCTTCACAGTGGAGTCATTTTTTTTTTCCTTATCATCTCAATCTTTAATGCTTCATTTGTGCTTTTGCTAAGGCATTCATTACTTTGTACCTTGAATTCCAGGAACTGAGATACTTGTTATCTCCTCTAATATGTTGTATGAGTAGTGCCCTGAGGGAAGAATCCATGTCTGTCTCATTTGTATTGCAGTGAATTGCACTCAATAGACATAAAATAAATATTTATAATTTGAGCTTATAAATTCACATAATATTCGAAATAGCCTGGTGTTTTGATGGTAACTACTCAATTCCACCCAATACCCACAGTTAGCTCCCAGTTGCATAATAACCAATTACCAAGTAGCTCATTAGATTACTACAGTATTAATACAGTTCATTTATTTAAATGACTCAAATTACCAAGATGAATATTTTACAGCTCCATCATTTCAGGCATATTAACAATATCATCAGTGTAACTACATCATAATTCAATAAATTATCGAAAATATTTGGGAAATAGTTGAGCCAGGCTGTATAAACTTTTTTCTATTAACCTAGATATGTAGATTTTTTTAAGTAATTTTGTTTGTGTTGTGATCCATCATATAACATATGGATATTATCTTAAGTTATAGCTAATAAATGTCACATTTCTAGTGAATAAATACTAAAACACAGAGAGGACATTTTACTAACATTCCATACCTAGTTATAGCTCTTAATAAATATTAAAAATTAGAGCAACAGCACCTCATGGTAAAGGATGAGTAACTTGGGCCAGAACCAGAGAAATTATGAAAAGACTTGAGACCTTCCAGAAAGACATATTTGGAGACCCCAGTTTGGGATTGACAAATTTGGAAGACTTGCTGACCAACCAGGACAGAAAATCAGATATTTCCACATCCAAGCAAACAGCAGGAAAGAGATGATCTGTTCAGAATTGAACAGACAGAATAATATTGGCAGAAGAATAGATTTGAAGATTCAGTAAGAAAGGGGATCTTGCAAACAGGCTATATCTGAGAAGAGTCACTGCATGCATCCTGTACAGAGTACAGTAGGGGACACATCCAGAGTCTGTGGGTGGAGGTTAGAGGATGCATTATGTAGGAGTGAGACACAGTAGGGACTGAAATATGGCCAACTCTTAACGACATAGTTAGTTAGAATAGCCCCCAGAGATCTCCAGAGAGCTCCAGGCCCCAATCCCTCAACGTGTAAATGTTTTACCTTACATGGCACAAGAGACTTTGCAGCTGTAATAAAGGTTTAGGACCTTAAAATTGGTAAATTATCCCAGTGGGTCCTAGTTAATCACATGAGCTCTTAAAGCAGAGTGTTGTCTTCAGCTGGGAAGAGAGGTCAGTTAGATGAGGCAGAGGGGAAGGTCAGAGAGATCCTAAGCATGAGAGGGACTTGACCCACCATTGCTGAATTAGAAGGTGAAGAAGACCACAAGTTAGGAATATAGTAGCCTCTAGAAGCTGAGAACCCCCCCGGCCAACAGCCAGCCGGGGAAACTGGACCTATGTGAAACTGAATTCTGCCATCATCCTTAATGAGTTTAGAAGTGGATTCTTCTCATAACTTCCAATAAGGAACGCAGCCTTGCTGATAACTTGATTTCCGCCTGTCAGTCTCTGAGCTGAGTTCCCAGCTGAGCCCATCTGGTCTTCTGACGTATAGAACTGTGAGATAATAAATTTGTGTTGTTTTAAGCCATCCAAATTATGGTAATTTGTTATGGCAGGCGTAGGAAACTAATACAGATATCAAAAAAGGCACCCTGTAATTGTCAAGAGACATGAATAGCTTAAAAAGGATTTTGGCAATTTTTTTTCTTCACTTCCCTATGTAGGCAAAAACAGATCAAATTTTCAAGGTGCTGGGGGATTCAGCATGGTCAATAGCAGAGGTGGGACAAAAGTGACTGCATTATTTCATTGGGCATATTCTGTAGAACTCTGGTGTTCTGGTAAGATTTTCTGATCTCTTGAACTATGAAATTCCGTAAATAACATATAATGTGTGATTTCAGCCAAATGTTGTGATAGCTGGGTTTTTTGTATGTCTTACTGTTTCTTTGCAAAAATGCTTACAATATTTTTACACTAAATCATTCCAGGCAAATAATTATCCATTTAATTATGTAAATTTTTCTTGCTAATTTTCATTCAATTATAACTGATTTTATCTCACATTATAGTAATTAGGACTTTAGAGAAAAGTTACAAAGTCAAGTAAATGTTTTCAATGAATTGAATAACATCACATGTATGATAGAGGTCTCCCAAGCTTTTTTTGAAACAGTAGCAACTGAACATAAGCATATCAAATACGAAGTTAGAATTAGAATGATTTCAATGAAGGAGGAAAGCTTTTTTTGGTGACTATCCCCTCGGTCTTTAACATGGCATACCACACCTGAATCATCCTGCTTGATAATAAGAACAACCATGCAAGATACTCAATGCAGACTCTTTCCCAAGGAGCCATACTTGCTCTGAATGAATTGCCATATTACTAAATGATGTCTCAACTGATTAGCTATATTTTAGGAAGAACTTTGAGATCACTGGATGAGAAATTCTGGCACATAAACTGTCACATTCCCCTCCCTTTGCTAAGAAAAAGGTTTCAATTTCATCTAGCTTCCATTGAAGTTCATGGTCTTCTCTAGGGTGTTCTAAACATAGATTTGATATTTAGTTAATTTACCTTTTATTTGCACAAGCAAGAACTTTCAACTTTAATTTCTTTCACCTTTTTAATAGTGGTTTGTCATTAAAACTATTTTGGAATAATAAAAACAAAAAGCACATCATATGGACAACTTTTTTTCTTTTCCACTAGATGTGATGAGGAGAGTTGAAGTTGGGAGAGAGAGACTTACAAAAACCAATATAAGAACATGTATCGCTACATATTTGTTATATAAATAAATTTACTCATATAAGTTACCAAAGAGAAAATCAAAAATGCTTCTTTATCATTAGAATGTGTCTTTAAATCACCTCCTGGATGACATGCTTGAATCATGGACATAGGGCTTAATAACTGTATGATCTTGACATTTAAACTTATCTTGGTCTTTATAATGAGGATTATCAACCCACCTCATAGTTTTTTGTGAGGATTAAATGCAACAAAATAATGTTGGTAAAGTGCTTAAGAAAAGTCTCTGTAATGTAGTCAGCATGCTCCCGCCAAATGTTAGCCATTTTTATTAAAAATGGCAATTAACAGAGAGAAATAAAAGCAAACAAAGATTGGGAATCTACACAAGAAAATACTAGGGTATGTGAGGGAGGTTGGAGAGAAGTAGGGAGAATTTCTATCTCAACTGGGGGTGATGGGAAACCACTAAGAAGTAAATTTAATCCCCCAAGGATACCGTGAAGACATGGATGGTTGTGCTTAGAAATATTCTCCCAATTGTTCTGTTGTGTCTGCATTTTTTTCCAACCATTTTTATATGGGAGCAACACCCATGGAGAGTCTTCTTAGGTTCAGCTAAACATTTAGACTCAAGACCATCATAGTCCTCTTGGTACCAGTCCTCAGACGGATTGAGTCAGGAATCAGAGCTTGCCAACAAACGGCAATGTCAGGAACTCTTCCTTAAGAGTTGAAACAACCCATGCAGCCAGTCATATCTGAGATGAGTTTTACATCAAATAGGTCCAGGAGCTGCACTAGTTTAGAAGCTCCATCCATCAGGGGAACCCATATCTTCTTAGCACCCCATAGGCATAGCTTCTAGAGTCCCCATTAAGGACGTTGCACTTACTCAGGAAAGCTAAAAATTAGGACTTTTCGTCATCTTTTACAATAAATAATGCCTACCCAGATATAATTTGCAATCATGATGGTATAGTTCCTTCTGGGATGGTTACACTGCTGACACGGCTTGTGCATGGTTTTTGACAAAGATGGTGGTGTGTCACCAACTGGCCCCACTAATGAGTCTCACTCACTAGCAGCTCCCCTGGGCATGGAACATGTGAGTTGTGGCCACAACTCCTGATGAACACCCCATAGGGTAAGGATAACCTTACCCTACATAAGGGATAACCTTACCCTACATTCTTCTTAGACACAGTTGATAGCTTGCAATCTCATCCATCATCCGCTATCATCCTGAGGCTTGCAGGCATGTTCAAGATCCATTTGGGAACTCAAGGGTGGTCAAGGGGAAAGAGGAAGAAAGTGGTCCATGGTCCAGGACCCATCTCTGCTCACAGAACCCAGCATATCGTCTCTTCCCAGTATTCTCCTCCCTGGTAAGGAAAGAATTGTCAATCTCCTTTTCTTGCAGGCACATTCATCTTTAATGAACAACAGCTCATTCCAAAGTTTCCTTGGAACTTTCATTCCCTAAAGTTAGGGAGGCAAAGTACACCCCTTCCAACTCAGCTCTCCTGAAAAAGTGATAATTCTCCCTTCCTGTCATCTGGTTAATTGGGGTGTGTGAGCGTGAGAGGTGGTGGTGGGAGGTGTATCAGGCTCATGCTTGATACTCTCAACAAAAATGGATGGGGGATAGCTGGTCCCACAGCTCGCAATTCTATGAGAGAAGAATGTAGGACTACCTGTAAACTCCTTTGTTCTCAAGTGTGGCTCAGGAAAACAACATCCTGCTCTGCTTAATATCCTGGTGTTCAACTGTACTAAAAGGACTGTATGGCAAGATCTTATAAGGATCTTATAAAACCTGCAGCAATGGTTTTATTTCCCAGCAAGCCTAGGTCCATCAGTGATGAGATTTAGGACAAGACAACATGGGAAAGGTTTTCTATATACTCTCTGTCTGAGGAATATATAGCTAAAACTCCCCAAAGCTCAAGGGAACAAATTGGACTCATGAAGACTGGTACCCAGGTGAGTGCTTCTAGTCTCTATTATTGTGCCATTTAGTTTAGGGAAAAAAAAAATCTTATTAAAAAGCCATCATGCCTCATTTTTAGTCACTGACTTGTAAACTACCCTCCTTATTCTTCAGTTTCATTAACTTTCTATTCCTCACAACTGAGGAAATTGAATTTAATATGCTGTAATTCTTTACTTCTGAAGCACCTCCTAGGTTCACTCACTCTTGAAAATTTATCAATAACAATCACTTTAAATAAATTACTAAGACTTCCCGCATTCTTTCCTTTTAACAAAGCAAGTTCTTCAAACATTAATTTTTCTTTGCTTATCCTTTGGATCAAGTGGGGAATTTTGTTTTTTCTAAGCTTCATTACTATTTATGGTCACAGTGGCATTCACACACTTGCCCAAGAGGTTTAAAAATTGGGATGCTAATGGAATCTATGTAAAGGATATCTGCAAACTGTGTATAGAAAGTGTTAAGATTCCCCACCTAGTGAGGTGAGGGAAAATGACTCATCCCACCGTGTGACTGTCCAGACTTTCAGACTGTACTATAAATTATTCTCAGATGATTGGTTAGTCATTCAGGCCACACACTTCTTTCTACATTATAACCACATTATCTTTTCTGTTTCCCCTCCAAAAAAACTCCTTATGACTCTACTCCACATCCATATAGCTCTAAGCATTAGTTACATTCTAAAAAGTGAACAATGGTGATTGTGGAAGCCATGGTGACATGCCTCTCAGATCTTTTTCAAGAGAAAGTCCACGTTAAAGAAACCCGTTAGCCGACGCCTCCAGCTGTCAATTCAGGGTCTCCTGTGGCTTTTTTGCCAAGGTTACAATCTCTCCAGTCTGCTCCCAGCTGATCGCTAAGCCCAGTGGAAGAACGGGAGCTGGGCCATTTCTGCCCGACAAAATACTGCTTTAACAGACAGTCTTTACTCTGAGACTCCTTATCACCCTTGTTCAGAGCTGCACTCAACCCAAGGACCTTCCTGTCCAACCCTCCTACCTCCCTTTTCCCTTCCAAGCTGTTGGACCTGTATTGTGGACGAAAAGCTCTCCCTGCCGACTCCTGCTACCTCTGTGCCTTCTCTCTTACAAGCATGTCCCCCATTAAGTCACTTGCACTTTTGGTGTCTGTTTCACAAAGGATCCTGATGGACGTGACAAACTGTACAACCTACAGAAAAAGAATATTGTTAGAGAAAGGAATAGAGAGATGTTATCCCCCATTTCTTGTACTTCACAAAAACATTCCCTCTGTGGGAAACAGAAAGGTGTGATTTTAATATAAGGCTCCAACCCTAAGAAACTATATATATATATATATATATATATATATATATATATATATATATGAATATATGCGCCAAGGTCCTGTGTTTGTTTCATCCCTGGGTCACCTGGTCCTCTTGCTGGCTGTGTAAGCCTAGACACTCCTTCCAGGCAACATTTTGCTGGGTTCTTCTATCTCCCCAGGTGTGGTCTATTCTCAAGCCCTTCAAACCCTTTCTGGGGTATTTCCACTTCCACACAGGTCTACCCACAAGGATGCTAAAAGGCATCTCTGTCTGGAGCATCCGCACCTTGCTTATTTTTAACTCCTCCATACTGCGTTCACCTAATTCTAACCCGTCAGTCCACATTATCTCTTTCAAACTGGTAGAGAGCCATGTTCTCTGTTTTGATCTTTCTCTCACATACTTCATCCGGTGCCCCCGAGCTTCCAGCTTCCCCTGAAGGCTTAGGCTTCCGTAACAGAACAGCCAAAAGATGGCAGGTTTTCTTATTGTTGTTCTGTGCATCCTTCTCCTGGGGCAACAAGCACAATAGCAACCATCTGCTTTAAAATGAAAAGAAAAAGGGGGAAATACCAAGAAAGGGGAAGAGCCGTATGATTCTGCCACTTCAGCATATGGCTGGACAGCAAATTAAAGTTTTAGCATTGAGAGGAACATTAGAGGTTTTCTAATTCAACCTCCTTTCCTGTCTTCTATTTATGTTCCTGACAGATGGTCAAGCAGACTCCTTAAGTCCAGTGACAGATAATTCAGTTCCTCGTAAGAGAGTGCATTCCAGAATTGTTAAACTTCTTAGAAAGTCCATCCTTATGTTGAGTTGCCTTCTGTTTCCATTATGGGCAGCAGAGGATGTTTGTCATTGTCCAAGCAACAGTGGCCTTGGACCTAAACAGACAGAGAGGATTCAGATAGTCTCTGTAAGCTTCAGTTCCTCCATCTACAAAATGGAGCTGATAATATGTATCTTTCAGAATTATAGGGAAGATTAAATGAAATAAATAGACATAAATATCTGGTATAGTGTTTGTCATGGGAAGTGTTTGCTAAATATTGTTTCTGTCCAATAAAGGTCCAAACTCATTCATTCATTCACTCATAAAATATTGATTTAGCATTTATCTTGTTCCAAACCCTGGAATAGACCCTGGCGATATAGCAGAAAATAAAACAAATGGATACCTTGTGTCAAAGAGATAGAGCGCATCCAAAGTAAGCATTGAATTACAAATGTTAGAAGTGCCATGAAAGAAAACACCAGGATCCTAAGAGAGCATGTACAAAGGGAATCGTAAAGAACAAATCAACTTTCTATCACATGCACACGTGCACACACACACACACACACACACACACACACATATAATGTGATCACATTTCCCTACCAAGCCTTCTTATCTCAAAAATAAACATTCCAATGTTTTCATCCATTCTTCAGATAACACGGTTATAGGATGGCTTAGTTTTTCCTATTAAAATATGAAACATTGAAAGATCTTTCCTTAATTTTAAGGCTAATAATAAAGAATTTATATTATTTAAATTTTTTTCATGTTTTTAAGTCCCTTTCAACATATAAAATAACAACTGCAAATGTGCATTCCTTTTATAGTTTGCACATTCTATGTACCAATTTTTATTGGCTATTCTATTTGCTTCTGTAATGCTGAGGGGGAAAATAAGTTGTAACAGAAGATATAATCTATTTCTTTTGGGGAACTTATTTTAAAGTTACTTATATGATATCTAGATGAGGTTTGTAAGTTTCTCCTCATCACTAGACCTGCTGTTGTGAATTAACCAAACGTGGTTGTGTATCATCCATGTAAGTGGGTGCGTGAAATAAGAGCCTTTAGTCTTGTGCGTATTCTGGCTGGCTAGCCGTGTGCTTCTGATCATAGAATACGGCCCCTAGAGATGTCCTTTCTCCCTCCTCTCTCACACTCCAGTATGTAATCCATCCGTCTGATTTCATCTCACTTCATTCATTTTCTTCTGGTTTTAAGAATTTATACTTGGACATTGCCTGTACAGTTTGCCTTTCAGGCAGACATAGATTTGACCCCATCAGAAGTTCCTAAACAATTGCGTTAGACCATTTTCTCCATTAATGCATTCAATAGCAAATGTCATCCCAATACACCTGATTTTGAAACCTCAGAGGATTATGTACTTGTTCTTAAATGACTCTTTCTCTTTCTTTATAAACTGCACCTCATTGGAGCTCACTATAACTTTTATATCAGAAGAGCATATTTTGAAGAATGTTCACATAGTACTGCCAACCCCACTTGGGTGCCCAAAATTCCTATGCCCCTATCAGAATTTCCTTTTCTGTATTTCTGTTTCTTTGACCCTGAAATTATATAAATATGAGTATAGATGTAAGATTTAGTTGTGGAGTAGGATGACTAACCCAGTAAAGAGATTTAGTTACAAAGTACCAGTTGGGCTTATCCATTCCCTAAGGAAAATTATGATATATTAAATCTCAATTTTTTCCAGAAGTTCATTGGCATCCAGGTACCTGGCCACCACATTGCAAAACAAACAAACAAGTAAAAAAAAAAAAAAAAGGAAAAACAGATACTACACATTGATGAGAGTGGTAAGAGTGAAAAAACTCTTTGGCCTTGCTGCACGTGGACTCCGTTCTCCCTTACAGGCCCAGCCACACTAAATCACCTCCTTTGGATGAGCTAGTTGGGCTGTGGCACCAATCCTGGGGCTCTCCCCACCCCCACGCCCAGCAGTGCTTGTGCGCTGAGTGGGTACTTCCTGACTACACACACTCACCAGCAGCTACAGCAACCAGGGCAGAGCGTAACAAGGCAGGCACTTGTCCCTGAAAGAAGGAAGAAATGTCACCCTCCCTCTGTGAATAGATGTAGTTGTTCTCACAGTCTCCCTTGAAAGCCTCATTCTCTGAAGTACAAGCTATTCTGCCAAGGCAGATGCACAATCTGGGATGCTTTCCAAATTCATCACTGAAAAGCATGAGGTATTCAGCCTCCGTGCCCCCACGGAAGTGTCCGTCTCTGTCTCCGTCTGCCTGGCTGGCAGCGCTGAAGGGTAGACAGTTGTCCCGAGGCTGGGTAGGTAGGACACCGGGCATGGTGGCAGAGGCACTCCCAGCCTGTCTCTGCTTTTCCCTGACAGCTGCACACATTTCACACCAGCGCAACGTTCTTCTGATGAGCAATAGCTTGGGTTTGTGTGAATAAGCTACACTCTGGGAAAGGTGCAAAGCCATGAGCCTCATTGCACAGCATCTACGAGAGAGAAGCAACTGCCGTTGCTATTGCTGTCGCAGAAGTGGAGGGCGACACTGTGTTTGTTAACTGTGTCACCAATTTCCATTGTCTTCCCTGACACCATGGAGCATAACTAGAAGCCATGGAATACATTACGAAGATAACAATTTGTTCCCCTGCTGTGACGCAGGGGGCTGTCAGACTCGTGATCCTTGCCATCTATAACAGAATCAAGTGGCCCAACTCCCAAACGCCTTTAAACACATTCGCATCTCTCAGAGTTCCACAGTTTTAGTAAGTAGCTCATTGCTTCCTATAAGAAGTGCTTGAAGCGAAGTAGCAACCTTTATCTCCGATTTTCCACGATCTCCTCCTTCATGGAAGTGCTTTCAGCACCGAAGCAGGTGTAATTGTAGAGAGGGGACTCAGATGGACCTGGGAGGCTCTGAAGTGTCTCTGCTCTCAAATGGAACCTGAGAAAGAGTGTCTTTCCATTGTCTCTGATTTGAAGCACTGTCCCAAATGTCCGGCTTAGATACCAAGCAGAGTGCAGGAAGTTGATGCTGAGTAGAGTGGTGGGTACTCCCACAGTCTAAAAGTAAGCAGAGGGCTCTTGACAACTGTAGATTTCCAATTGTCCCCAGATATCACAACTTTGTCACTTTAAGCATAAAGATATTGTTGGTGGTGGTGAGTTTTGATTTCTGTCCAAGGGAGAAAAGAACATTTTACATTAGAGACTGTTACATTTAAAATCCTTGTCAAGGCTCATCAGGCCTGCTTGTTCTGGTCCTGTCTTCCTCTGTTGCCTCCTCTCAAGCCACGCGCCTCCACAAAAAGAAAGAGACTACTTTGCATTGTGGTGTATTTTTTCCTAGCAAGTTTCATCAGGGCAGGGTTCATGCAATTGATGAGATATGAGCTAGACCACTGTATCGGTTAGCTTTGCTGTGTAATAGGCCACATGAGTGTAAAGGTCAGCTAGTAGGTCTCTGGCTCAATTAGAATGATTCATGCATCTGTCATCAACTTTGGGTCAGGCAAGCAGCTGCACTCATCTTAGGGGGTCTCTCTTACTCCCACTGGGACTGCACTGCTGGTAGCCGGCTTGTAATGGACTTGACTTGTGATGAACTCTTCTCCACATGGTCTGACATCTTCTAGCAGGCCATCCCGGTCTTTTCCTCAAGTCATGACCATATTGATGACTTTCAGATTTATGACTCTCTCCTGAGCTCTGGACTCATTTATCTAACTGCAACCTGGATATTCCACAGCATTTTTAACTCATCTCAAAGTGAATCTCATTGTCTTTCCTTCTATGCTTCTCATTCTGCTGTATATCTCATTGCTATCCATTCATATGCATAAGCCAGAAGCTAAGGAGAGTCCTGGACATTCATTTTCTTGCTCTCTCCCTCTCTCTCTCTCCCTCTCTCTCTCTCTCTCTTCCTCTCTCTTTCTCCTCTCATGTTTAATCTTTAGGTCCTGTCAATTACATCTCCTAATATGTTATTAGTACCAGAATGTTCCATGTATTAGCTGTGGCTGTGGTTCCTTGGGGTCTCCAAGTTATGTAGGAAGGACAGAGATAACTCAGCTCACCTAATTTTAATTGGAAGATGATTTCGTTGATATCACAATCTTGACCAAGTCATATTTAAGTGAAACCTTTACCTCTCTTTGAAGCATTCTGTAATCTGCTTCCCACAACCTACGAATTTGTGCTCCATTACAAGAGGCAGTTTTCTTATCTGGAAAGATTAGGAAGAGCAAGCTTTTCAACGTGACTTTTGATCTTTATATACACTTGGCCCCAGAAATCTCATCTTCATGTGAACTTGCAGTCATAATGGTATGTAGTGTTTCTCCATAGCAAAGGCTCAGCCCAGTTTTTGTCTACATCTTGGCACCAAATGGATTGGGCTATTCCTCCAAGTCTGATGTCAATACTAAGTGAATACTAAAATGCATATGTCTTACCCAATTCCTTGAGCAAACTTTGTTTAAATAACTTTCTTCAAAGAAATTCTTACGTGGAAGCTCATACAAATAAAAGCAGAGCTGGTTTTGGTGAAGGATGGGATGGAGACATGAGAATTTTGCCCCTTGGTCTCCATCCATCCCTTCTAAGCACCTCTTGCAAGGTCCCTAAAGCACCTCTAACTACTCTTAAGGCCCTGAAGAACTCAATTTAAATATCATGAGCCAAGAAAAAACATGAGACGGTATAATCCAGGAAAAGAGCAACTGTCCTTTGCATGGAAATGCACAATGACTTGTGCTATATCTGACCAATCTTAGAAAACAAGAAAGAAAAGAGTTGCATTAATTGGAAGAGACTGGATTCAGAATCTTCACCAGACAAATGAAGAGACAGAATAGCTCTCCCAATTCCATTATAAACCTTCTATGTTACAGACTCTAGAATGGGGCTTTTTCTCTCCAACCTCTGCCGTTGCTTCCCTGACCTTGACTGTCCTAATCAGCTCTTCCCTGGACTCCTGCAAGACACTAACTGCTCTCCTTGCTGGAAGTTCCTGACCCATCCAGTAAATGAGTAGAAAACTTTCCAGAGCCATCTTCCTAAAACTAAACATTACTCCATCATTTCCATTATTGGTGAACATTAGTGAGCTATTGAATAAAGTAGCATAATGTGCCCAATTGCATAGCCTGCCAATTGAAACCCACCCTAAAAAGATTGCTGCCCAGACTCTGTTGTCAATTCTGCTTTTCTTAACTCCCATCCCATGCTCTAGCAATACTGGAGAAGTTAGAGCTCTTCAAACTTGCTATATTTCATTTCTCCATGTCCCTGCAAATATTCTTCTCTCTGCCTAGAATTAGCATTTCCCCAGTGGTGCAGGCCTGGTGCAAGCCCTCCTGTCCCTCAATGCACAGATTTCACATCACCTTCTCTCGTCCAGAATTTCCTCGTTACCGTAGGCAGCCTTCATCCCTTCCTCCTATTGCATGGCACTTTGTACAGGCTCATACTGTTTCACTAATCACACTGTAGTATAATTATTTAATTATATGTCTCTCTGCCAAACTTAATTGCAATAAGTAAAAGGACCAAGTCTTATTTGACTTCACATCACCAGCACCTAAGACAGGACATGGCATCCGGCAACGGTTCGGTGATACTCGATAAACAAATAATAGGAGCAAAGCTTTAGGAAAATGAGTATAGGAACGATGTGAAGAATGAATTAGATGGCAAACCATATGCAAGAGACTAGTTAGAAGAGTGCTGAGATCATCTAGGCTGGTGATAATATAATGAAGTGAAGCTGGAAATTGTCAGTGGACACAGAGCAAGGAAGAATATCAGGCATCTCTGAAAATGGAATCCACAGTACTCAGTGAGGGCTTGAAAGGACAGAGTAATAATGGACAATAAATCCCACACTGAACCTGGAGCTAAGAATGAATGGTTTTAATAACAAGCCTTGGGAATTCAGGAGCAAAGATGAACTCCATTTCACATATGGACAACGTGGACTCCACGCAGTGCACTGTGGTAGCTATTGTTGGCATGTGGCTTTTTTGGACTCTCCCCAGTTTTGGAAACAGAGCTCAGGAGACAGTGGGGGCTCAGGAATTGCTGACTGCATGACCCTGTCTAGGACACTTAGAATGGCCGTGGTCAATGCTGCCATTTCTGCATCACTCTTCTCTGATATTCAGATCACATGAGATTTGAATTTTTAAAAATCACACGATTTGTTTCCCAGCTCCTTAAAAAGAATGGTTCCAAATGAATGGGATATTTTAGAATATATATACTGGGGGTGCCAAAAAAAAATGTATACACATTTTAAGAGATGTTATCTATGCTCAAGCAATAGTTTGCTGTAACCAGAAGTGTCTGGACGTTGATGGTAACCACTTTGATCACCTCTTGTAATTGCAGAAGTCAAACGTTACTTGTATTCATATCGTTTGTTATCCATATATATTGAGTATTACAATTAATACAGTTTTTTCCTTTCTTAAAATACAATATACATTTTTTGGCACCCTGTGTGAGTGTGTGTGTGTGTGTCTGTCTGTGTGTGTGTGTGTGTGTGTAATCTTTTTTGTATATATGTGTATATAAATACATATACACAATATTTAAATTGGGAAACTGAGTTTTGATTTTTAATGGGCCTCTAGTAAATTTTTCACTCAGTCAAATATCTAATTTCATCACTGTGATTTAACACCTAAAGTATATTTTTCAAGGGAGTTTATGTTAGTTATATTGAACTGTTTTGTTAAACTTCTTTTACATTGCTGTCAAGATTGTTTCTTTTAAGGTCACTCATTGTAATAAAATAAGAATGGATCTAAATCTGGATTAAAAGCTTTTGGTGAATTCAGAGTGTTTTCCCCCCTAACTCAGAATTAATTATTTAATGCTCTCTGAAGATTTCATATCTATAGGCAACATACACCATCTTGCTGAGTTAAAATCCTAGTAAGGGATTAGATTACTTCTTCATTTCTAATGAGGACAATAATGCCAACAATGCTTCTAATTACATTTTGGACTTATAGAGCTCATTTCTTCCTAGAAGCTAAAGGAAGTTCTACATCTGCTACTTAATTTCTACATAGAAACAAAGTGATCTGACAAAGGTTACACAGGATGCCAGTGTGATTAGAATCCTATGTTATTAGAAATCTGGATTTTCTATTCTACATTTAGTACTCTTTGTTCTAAAGTTCCCATTCAAAGAAAGAAAGAGACTAGAGAAGAATAAATTGAGATTTACAGAATGAAGAACTCTAATTTGACATAAAGAAGAAATTTTTAATAGAGACATCTGTAAAGCTTTGGAGTGTGGATTTTAAGGAGCTGTGAAATTTCTTTTACTGGAAGTGTTCTAACATAAAGCAGATTCATATATGTCTGAAATCACTTATTGGAATACTATCCGATAGAGGCAAGGTGGAATAGATTATTTCTCAAGGTTTCTTCCAGTCATAGCAGTCAATGATTTCTCTGTGATATATTCTATTACATTTTTTCCTAGTAAAACTCAGAAAAAAGTATGTAATAAATAGAAAATGGTGCTGTTAAATTATATCCTTTTAACTTTACTAGGGGATAAATGGATGGGACTTGACCTGAATCTCTTTACACTTGTCCCTATACAGTCTATTTTCAAAACTATAGCCTGTGATCTTTTTAAAACATAAGTCATCTTTTTAAAACATAAGTCAGATCATGGCAGCCCTCTGCTTAATATTCTGCATGGCTCCTTATTCCACTTGGAGTAAAAGCCAAATCCTTGCAGAAGCCTACAGGGCTCTACATGTTCTACAGAAGCATCTCTCCCAACCTCCCTATTCCCACTCTATCTTCATGCTCTGTCCTACTGCTTGACACTCTGCTCAAGCCACACTAGCTTCCCTGTGGTGCCTCTACTGGGAAAATGGCTGCCTCAGTGCCTTTGCATATGCTGTTTTCCCTGCCTCATATTCTCTTCCACGAGTTATTCTCATGGCTCTCTGCCTCTCCTTTTTTAAGACTTTTCTCAGATGTCGTTTTCCCAGTAAGACTATCCTAAATACCCTCAATTTAAAATTGCAAACTTCCTCCACTCCTGATGAACTCGACTCCATTTTTTCTCCTTTTTAATAGAATTTTTCACTTACTAACATACTTAATAATTTGCTTATCTATTATGTTTATTTTTTGTTATTTGTCTCTCCCCACCTTCCAACCTCCAACACCTCCCAAATGCTAGAGCTTATGGTCCTGAAAGGCAGGGATCTTTGTTGATTTTGTTCACTAATTCATCTCAACACCCAAAGTACTGTAATAAAAGTACTGAATCATAAGTTGGATCTAAAAATAACGGTTTAAATCAATACAAAGTGAGAAATGCAAAAAAAAAAAAAATTAGAATGGACAAAGTGAAAATGGTGAAAAAAAGTTCCCATTTTTCACAGACGGAGTCAGTAGAATAGGTATTGTTTTAGTCTGATGAGGCCCATGAGAGGGAAAAGGGTTTACTTACTTGTATTTAAACCTTGCTTTTAAGTAATAGACCTTCAAATATTTGAAGAGAGTTTGCATGCTCCACTCAAGTGCTTAGTCTATATTGAAACAGAGTAAACACTGAGTTGTTGCTGTTCGAAAAGGTCAAACAAGTTCAAGGAAATTAGTATGATATGCTGCATTATTATAAAGCACATTGCTAGGTTTCCCTGTAATTATGCTTTTAATTCTAAATCAATTACATTGAGAATCTATATTAAACCATGAATGATGACCAATTAAAAGCATCTTTGATTGCCATTGCCCTTCAAAATGGAATTAATGCTAATGAAATAAATTGCTTTTGATATTGTGGAAATTCTGATTAAATGATTGCTGCTATAACTAATTGGCAAATGCATACCTAATGCTTCTAAATATCTGCTCTCTTCCACCTCCTTTTACTTTTTTGGGAGGCAGAGTGAAGAGGAGAGAGGAAAGGGAGGGATGTGTAGTTGAACTTAAGATCTTCAGTTCAAGATCTTAAGTTGAACTTAAAGCCTAACCTCCTTTTTCCATGATTTATTCATCCTTGCCCTGTCATTTGGTGTAGCTAAAGGAAGATCTTTAAACTTGTTGGCTGTTATTAAGATTCCTGAAATTATGATTAGTTAGTCAGGAACTGTGGTCTTTGTGGTAGAATACCACGGAAAGGTAAATTCACAGTACTTTATGCTACTCAATAGTTATCCCCATGCAGAGTGGAAAAATAGATAGCCTATGAATTATTACTAAGAATTTTCATATTTTTAAAACAAGATTTTTTTTTAATGTGGTTATTTAATTGCTTGGTGGTGACTTTGAAATTCAGAAAGACTTTAGATAGTTGAGGCTACTTCTCTACTAAAACATTCAATTTGAGGAAATGTGGGAAGGGAGGGGAGAAGAAATTGCTGAAGGCTTTTTTTTTTTTTTTTTTTTTTTTTGGTTTGAATTTACTTGATAATTCAGAGAAGCTGCACAGGGTATGAGAAGAGCACTGAGCAAGAAACCTGAAGACCAAGCTGATCCAAGTCTACAGCTTAAACACTGGTGCTTTGGGTCAGGTTGTCATAACTCTGCATTGCCGTTTTCTTAGCTAAAAAATGGAGAAACGGTATTTTCCAGAATTACTTCAGGATAGTTTCACTCAAATATGGAAGTGTTTTATGAACTACGTAATACTGTGCAGGCTTCCAGAAAAAAATAATCTCCTTTCTCATTCATTCTCTAATTCAATCAGACTGGTCAATTTATTGGACATGTATTATTTAAACTTGAATTACCTATTAATCATCACCTTTGCAAAGAAAGCACAGATGCAAAAGTCACCAAGTTCTGCATAGAAAGCTCCAATACATGATTGGAAGCACATTTTGCGTTTCCTCAGTTTAATAAAACGAAATTTATCTTAGCACATTTTTTTAAAGTATAATCAATTGACAGTTTTGTGTTGTTGTTTACTTGATTGATTCTTTAACAAACATAGTTTGAGAATGCTACACTTTTTCTGTGATAGGCAAAATAAAATAAATCATCATCAGGCCATATTTTTCAAACTGAAAAAAATATATTTTTATGTCACTGTCTTCCATCCGTTTACTTTATGGACCCTAACTTTTCCGTGGTGCTCTTGGCCAGAATCAATTTATTTCTAAATATTATGTTTGCACTTTGATCCTTTATCTTAGCTGTAAAATTATACACAACTAGTCTTTTCTCCTATAAACCCATCTGCAGTTGCTGAAAAGTAAATTATTTTGTTGAAGGTCGGCATTAAATCCAGCCAGATTTACCTTTCATTAATCCTTGTGTGTTGCTTAGGTTGTAAGCTTTTCATCACTGTATTAGAACCACGTTTTGGCCCCAGAATCTTCTCTCTCAATTTGATTCACACTGCTGTTCAGTGCATACATACGTGTTTGGATTTGGCCATCTGGGCGTTTTAAAACATGGCATCAGACCAGTGGAGTCTCAGTTTGGTGCAATGTCTGATGTTCCCCTTTACTACATATAACCAACCATTTGTCAAAAATGCACAGCCTTTTTTACTGTGCATTTACTGGGGCCACGTATGCTTTGGTCACGCTTTTTAACTCTCAATCAGAAAAATCTCAAATTTAGTCATTACATGTTTTATGGGTTGCGGAAACACAGGCGGTCCTTCAAATGGACAGACAACTGAAAACCTTGGCGGGCAGTTAAATGCAGATCTAGTGAGACACATGCCTATGCTCAGTTTCTGTTGAAAGAAACGTAAAATCCTATTTTCAGTGTTGAGTAAGTGGGGGACACTAAACTTGCAGAGTAATAGGCAGCAGGGTCCTGTGTGGAAAAATGATATGAATGGTACACTCACGTCAGCTGTTCAAATTAGCCTCCTTCCCAGTGCGTCCCTGGAACCCTGTTCCATCATTTGGACATGGGCCAGAGTGTGAAACAGACCTGTGCTTCCCAGGCTTGTCTACTCACTGCGCTGCTGCACGTTTTCCCAAGTCCAAATGCCACCTCTTCCGGGAAGCCTTCCTGTGCGTGCCCATTTGGAACTGATGTTTCTGTTGCAGTTCCAAACAACTAACTTATAGGGCTGAATGCAATCGTCTCCACTTGCCGCCATGGGCACAGGATGCATAGAGCTGCAGGTGCTTCTCTTTCTTCAGATGCCCGTAAGGTACAGCAGCCAGTTATGCTTGTGTGCCTATGGTAGTACTTTCTCCCTTCGTCTGGGTTTGATGAGCCAGTTCTTCACACACCTGTCTTCAGGTCTAGATTATCAGCATCTTCAGGCCACTGGCCATACCTCACTCCTCCAGGTAATCCTTACAATGTCTTTGCACTTTTACCTGCCACCAAAGAATGTTGAAAGTTGAGTGAATGTAGGATATCAAATAAAATATGAAATTTTCAGTTCTGCCATGGCTGCATATGCTCACTTTAGAATTTAAAGATATCAACTGTATATTGTATTTAACATCAAAATACCATTTCTAAACCAATATTATTGGTATCATTCCACCCAGAAATCATTGAGTTTAAGACAGGAGAAAATACAAGTACAATGTTTAAGAAAATAAGGGAGAAGTATCAGATGCATCGGGGAAACATTTTAATATGGAAACTGGACATTTTAGAAGTAAATGTTTGGTTATTATGATCTTGACAGTGAGAATATTATGCAGAGAGTGTGTACAGAAAAACAAAGTCTTCTTTGAAAACTTCATTTTCTGATCAAACTAGTAATTATTTTATATGTATTACCACGGATGAGTACTGATGACGGAGCCAAACATGATGTGTGGTGTTTTCTAGATGCAGTATGGAGGGCAGGGACCAGCACTTCAATTTATTGACTCTGTTAAATTGTCCCAATGTTCTATCATTATCCACTGATCCACTTCTAAAAATTCTGAATGGCGTAATTTTCAATTTATTTCTTAAGTAGTTCTGTTGTAGTGGAACCCACCTAGCAACACTAAGGTTTGATTTCCAGAATTTTGTTTGCGGAAATTTGGGCTAGTTGTTTCATTTTTATTTCTAAGTCAAATTTAAGAAATATTACAGAATTGTACACCTGAAACCTATGTAACTTTACTAACCATTGTCACCCCAATCAACTTAATTTAAAAAAAAAAAGAAAGGCATCACAGGGTAAGAGTAATAGTCTACCGTCTGAAGTCAGCGGACACCAATTTGAGTCCTAGCTCCCTCGATAATTTGCTATGTGACTTTAGATAAATCACTCAACCTCTCTGAATCGTGGTTTCCTGTAATACAAGTTGACTAAATAGCGCCTACATGTTCTCTCTAATCACTGATGAATTAAATCATTATTCCTTAAAAAAAAGAAAAAGAAAAAGAAAAATCAAGACCCCACCATCTATCAATGTAAACTTCAATGAAGCCATATAATGACAAAAGAATTTTAAAAATTGAAGCTACAGGGAATTCTGCTCTGAGCCACACTGTCAGTATTAATGACTGCCTCCATTTGCACCAATATTTCATTCTTTTCGTTGTGCAGCATCATGGCTTTGAGTGCCATTAGGATAATATATTCCACAGGAGCTCATTTTTTCCGGGGCTGTGGGGACAGGGGTATTGTTCCATGACAGAGCTACTAAATTTAATTGTGTCTACCTTGCAAGCAGTACATACACTCATTACCTTAATTTATTAAAAATATATTACCGAAAATCACAGTTAACCAAGTCATACAAATGCTTCATCGCATCATATCCACCGTTTTGGTCATCTTTCACTAGGCATTCTCTGAAGCAAGTTCTTATTTTCATTTTAACAATATCATTTTCTAATTTCGCTTTTAAGATCAACAGACCATTTCAGCAAGAGAATCGTTCAGTGTAGGCCTCTACATCTACTTTTGCAAATTAACAAGGTGAATTTTGTTACTTTATGTTAATTTATTTTTACTACTCAATGTTTACTTTATGACTGTAAAATGGTATTCATAGCTGAGATATGGTAAAACGCAGATACTTTTCCTTTCCTGAACAACTTTTTAAACTTCTTTGGTGTTTCTCATTGTCTTTGGTTTGCTCAATTTTCCTTGTATTTACCATGAAACTTTCCCTCAACTCTCCATAAATTGTCTAAGTACCATATCAAGATATTTAGAAACATCAGCTTTCAAGCAATTGCATTCTACCATTAATTGGCTACTTAGAAAGTAATTATCAATTTCATTCACTGAGAATCCCCTGCTTCAACCTTTTGATGTAATTCAACCTGGGTGTATTAACCTATATGCCAAGCTTTTATGAAGGGACCTCCCTTTGGAAGCGATCCTAGGGATTGCCCTTGTTTCTCCTTTTTTCTGGCATGCATGTCTTCCTCGTTCTTGCTTCACTCTCTCATTTTAGTAGAACACAGCTATATATTCTAAATTCTAGAGAGGAAATCATGTTTCCTTTATATCCTCTTTACATTCTTCAGCACCCAGTATTGCTGGTGAGACGGCCAAAGCCATTTTATGTCCCAGTCTTTTGCATGTGGCTCGTCCCCTCACCTTGGAAGCTTGTAGCCTCTTTTCTTTGTTCCTATGCTCTGAAATGTCTGGATGATTTCATTTGATATTAATCCATTTCATCCACTGTGCTGGATACTTAGCGGACTCTTTCAATATGGAGCTTCATGTTCCTTCATTTAAGCAATGTTCTTAAATAATTTTATTGCTTATTTGCCATTGAATTCCCATCTTCTCTAGTTCAAGGACACCAATATTTGGGTACCCATCTTACCTAGTTGAGTCTCTAATTTTCTTATCTTTTCTTATTTTCCATCTTTTAAAGATATATCTTCTGGAAGATTTCTTTACCTTTATTTTCTAGCATTTCTAAATGAGCTTTTTGTTTGCAACATATATTTTTAATACCCAAAAGATTGTTTTTACCTTAATTTTTACCTTTTTATGAAATCTTAATCTTATTTCATAGTAATAATTTCTCTTTGCTTTCTGTGAATATGGATAATACTCTTTTTTTCTGGAGAAAAAGTGTAATCTCTGCCATCAGGGTGTTTGTTTCTTCCAAGCACTTCGTTTGTCTTTCCCTGATTGCTGTGGTCTGTCTCCCATCTTAGTGGCTTGATGCAAATGTCTAATAATCCTTAGTTGTAGGCTCATACTTAAAAGGTGGGGGAGGTATTGCTCAGAAACGCTTAACACAAGCTATGAGTCTTCCTGGTTTTCTCCTTCCTAGTAGAGCGATAGATTTGGCTTGGCTTTCCAGCTGGCCATGTACCCCAAATTGACTTCCTACCTAGAAGGTAAAGCCTGACTTCATCTCTGTATACCTATACACTTTTCTTAAAACTCTGACTGATATTTTAATGAGGTTCTAGAAGGAAACTAAAATACGAGGTGAGACAATTAGGTTCGCGAACTCATCCTAGAAAAAGTGCTACATATCTCATTACTGAATATCACTACCGTGTTTCCCTGAAAATAAGATCCAGCCAGACAATCAGCTCTAATGCATCTTTTGGAGCAAAAATTAATATAAGACCGGTATATTATATTATATTATATTATATTATATTATATTATATTATATTATATTATAGAGCCAGTCTTATAGTAAAATAAGACTGGGTTTTATATTAATTTTTGCTCCAAAAGACGCATTAGAGCTGATGGTCTGGCTAGGTCTTATTTTCGGGGAAGCACAGTACTGTCACCTTTGAAGTACTCCCCTTGGGAAGCTATGCACCGATGCCAGCGCCTAGTCTACCCTTCAAAGCAATTTTGGAACTCTTTTTCTGGAATGGCTGTCAGCTGTCGTCACATTACCCTTTATGTCCTGAATGTCATCAAAATGTCTGCCTTTCAATATTTCCTTTATCTTCGGGTAAAGAAAGATGTCATTGGGGGGCCAGATCAGGTGAGTAGGGAGAGTGTTCCAATACAGTTATTTGTTTACAGGCTAAAAACTCCCACACATACAGTGCCGTGGGAGCTGGTTCATTGTCGTGATGCAAGAGCCATGAATTGTTGGTGAAGAGTTCAGGTTGTCTTTTTCATGCAGCCTTTTCAGCACTTCCAAAAAGTAAACTTGGTTAACTCTTTGTCCAGTTGGTACAAATTCATGACGAATAGTCCCTCTGATATCAGAAAAAAAAATAGCAGTATCTTTGCAACAAGTTTGCGAACTTAATTGTCAGACCTCGTATTTGTATTTGTTTAAACATCATGACCAAGGATTTATTTCTGTGTATCTCATAGTCTTAGCAGCTAGAGCATAACTTGCAAAAATAGGGATTCATTAAATAATTGTTGAATTGTTGAATGAGTGGATGATAAATGGAAAGAAGTTAAACAGCAATTATCCTTGCGACTGTTTTTTTCAGGCTTTGTTTAGAAAAGGTTATATTTTGAATTCAAAGTTAAAGGGTCTGAAAGTCTAAAGAACTTATTGTATGGCTCATTTGTTGCTGAGGACAATGATTTTGTCAAATGGAATGAAAAGCTTTAAGAGTCATCCATTTTTCATTGGCAACACCTGGCATAATTTGAAACCATGAGACATCGTTCTTTCTTTTTTTTATAGAAGTTAATAGCCCAGAAGGTACATCGCATTTTGATGTGGATGATGCATGTTCTAAAAAGTGGCATAAATATGACATTCTGGGCAAATACCCCCTCTTGTTCTTTAGCACGCTTATTAAATACTGTGATACTGTCCAGGAAGTTTTCTGCTACTGTTTTATTATTTTTCAATTAAATTATCATGCAGCCTTTGATAGTTTTCATATTTCAAGGCATTGAGAGTTAAATCATGGTCTGGCCTGAGAGATTCTAAGAGCCCTTCAGGGTATCACAGGACCAACAGTGGATGAATTCTGGGAAGCATGAGGTGTCTCATGCTGAACATTTAACAGGCTTTCTCTGTCTGGAAACTTATGAGTGATATGGGGGAAATGTTCTTAAATTATTTTTTGATAATTTTCTCCCCTCCGTGTTCTGTGTTCTCCATTGTCTCATGGGAATTTCTATCACTCAAACATTGGGTGTTCTGGAAGTCTTCTAAGTTTCTTGCCTTTTCTCTTTTTTGAATTTCTTTGTCATTTTTTTTTACCCTACTTTCAAGGAGATTTCTTATAACTTTGTCCTCCAATCTTCCTACTGAGTTTTCATGTGGTCTATTATGTTTCTAATTTCAAATGCTGCTTTTTTTATCTAAATGTTCTACATTATTACGGTCTTATTTTTTTGTTTGTACATGTTCCTAATAATTTCTTCAGTTTTTTCTTTTTTTAAGTTTTTTCTCCCTTGTATGAACCTTTTCCTCAAAGTTTCTGTACTTTTTTTTTTCCCCTGCTTGTTAGTTTGGGTCTTTATCTTTGAGAATGGTTCCTCAGCTCTGAACTATACTGCAAATTGACCTATGTAGACCATTTGTTAGGAAATTCCAAGTGTCAGTGTCTTTGACTTTTCTGCTTTGAGTAGATCAAATTCCCCAAGAAAGAATCTTCCACTTTCTATCTAGAGGGGAAGGATCTGGGACCCAGCATCCTGAGAACGAATTAAGGGGAGAAGTGGGGACTTTGCATTCGTTGTTTGGTATGCATCTGATCGTTTATCCCCACATGTCAGCATGGCACATACACCCTCAACTGTGTTTAGCATTCACCAGCTCAAGATCCTGTTTCCCTCTCTAATGAACACATCTCCAGACTTTTGGGGGAGGAGAGGTATGCAACAATGAGGCAAAGAAGACATCAGAGGTCTAACTGGTTGTCAAACAGATTCTACACAGGATGCCTGGTTTAAGAACCACACATCTTCACCTCCATTCCAGATGCAACTAATGCTTTTTATGATTCTGCAAATGTAACTTCGCTCTGTCCTTCTTTCTCCCGATTGGTGCCAGTTTTCTCTTATCCATTTACTTCTATGTTTCACAACTGAGTGTCCTTTTATGCCTCCTTTCATGTTTTCTCCACCTTGTAGTTATGTCTTTTAAACATATTCCTTTACTACAGTTTTTGTAAGTATGTTTTCCATACCTTGTTTTAATAAGAGACTAAAATGGTATTGTTTTCACTTTTTATTTTTTCATGACATATATCAATGTCTTGCACATAGTAGACACTAAACTGGTATTTGTAGAATTGAATAGATGAATACTTTAAACTCATCCAAAACATAATATACAGCATCTTCACATAATACAGATTTATGTATTTGACAAGTCAATAAAACTAAATATCTCCTTTCACCTCCAATAATGCAACATATGTAAAGCTCCATAGGTTAAAAAAAAAATCTGTACTGGAAAAAGTTAACAAAATTTTGAATGGGCACTTTATTTACTCTAGTGTTTTATTTATTTAACAAATACTTACTGAGAGGCCACAATATCACTAGTAATCACTGAGATTAATGTTTTCATTTTATTACACAGCAGGTCTGTTATAAACTGGGTATCATTTAGTTAGTAGGAATGTCCCCTAAATGAATTTTTATGGGTTAAGATTTGTTAGCTCCCAAATCAACAACAGATTGAAGTAGACATTTCAATGGTTTGTATGTGTCACTAAATACAACTGTGACATACAGAAGCCCTCCTTCTATTGCTACATTTAATAATGTAAATAGAGTTTCAGTTTATTACTTCTGTATAAAGCTTCAGCAGGTTCTGAAAGGGCTAGAAAGCTGATTGTAATATATTTAAAACTTGTTTAGAATCAGGTTGCTTTTATTAATATTTCTCTCAACCAGAATTATCCTTAAATCACTAGATTTTGAAATATCAGGATTTCGGTTTATCCTGAGAGTACAATATTTCTGTAGGGCTATAGTATTAGGTACTTACTTTTTGTACTTAGATATTTGATCTATACAAGTTTATGGATCAGCAAGCAATATAATTTGCCAGACATGTCTCCATTTTTCATTTTAGAAATAGACCAATTTCTTATGCAATAGCATGGCATTTCTTATGTAACAGTTCACACAGACTGTAATTGGTTTCATTTATTAAAAAAAAGTATGAAATTTTTATTCAGACTGGCTTATTGAAGGAGTAAATCTTTACATAAAAGATGACAGTATTATTTTTTAATGTATGTGAATTTTTATAAAGGAAAATAACAGGTCAGAATAGCTTTAACTCAAAATACAAAGGATGACTGTTTTTAGTTAGAATACTTTAGCATTTATTTTACCTTTTACATCATATGTATATTATTTTGATTAAAATAAAAAATTAATTAGAAAGAATATGCCAAACATATATTGAAAATTTTCTATATGCCATATATTCTGCTAAACATTTTATATGGGTTTCACTTAATGTTCATAACCCTACAAGTTTATTGCTATCCACATTTTACAGATTAGCAAAATACCAAGGCTTAATAATAAAATAATGATAATAAAAAAACAATAAAATCACTAATATTCACTAAATTTTACTGAATACAAACTATACCTGGAGCACTGTTTTAAATGCTTTGTGTGTGTTATGTCATTTGATGTCACACATGTATGAAGCAGGTGCCATTCTCATTCCCATTTTACAAATGAAAAAGTAATTGACCCAAAATCATGAGGCTGAAACTCAAAACAAATAGCTGCATCCACAGTTGATGCTAAAATATGACTCATAGATCACTCGGGAAAGTTCATGCTGCAAGTAACAGAAACTCTAACTCAAAGTGCTGCAGATGTTAAGGACATTTGGCATCTCTCATCCCAACCGTGGCATCATGAAGGACCCAGGTTATTACCATGGCTCTGTTTTGCCACCTCAGTCTGGCTTCCCAAATCACGTCTGCTCCTTACTGGCTCTCAATTAAAGCAAGTTATTGAAACTCGCTGAGCCCAAGTATACGCCCATGTTACTGAGAATTACAACCTTGCAGTGTTGATTTAGGACTGGAAGCAGGAAGGTTGCAGCAGTTCCAGGCTTCATACATCAGTACCTTCTTCCTCGTCTACAAGGTCAGAAGAACGCTATTATCTACCATAGGGGGGATTGTGAGGATTCTAAGTCAGTTAAAGTACATAAAGTGCTAAGGATCATGGCCGGCATACTGTAAGGGTTACATATACATGAGCTATAATTGTTGTTTTCTAGTTATGCTGTTGTCACAACGTCCAGAAAAAGTTATGGTGCTCTCTTAATTATGAAAAATTTTAGTTCTTGAAGCAGATTTTCCCCCATGCTTCCTTTGCGGGAGTCGGGTTGCAGGTCCTTTCCTGAAACAATCACCACATAGGATAACAGGTTTACCCTTTGACCCACAGTCAGGACATCCCGGAGCTGAAGGCAGAGTCACCTTTCCTGAGGGACAGAGTCATGCAAGGATGGGGCATAAAGGAACAGGCCTCACCAACCTTTCTTGTCTACGAGGACTATGCTGTAGAAGCCGTTAGCATTGGTGCACCCAAAGACCTGAACAGAAGCATAATGGAAAAGACAGGAGCAAATCAGCAGCCTGAGTTTGCCTCCCTCCTCTGCCGTGTAACTGCTGCTTAGTAGAAAGACGCACTTCTCGTCCAAAAATCGGGATTAGGTCACACAGAGTCGTTTTGACTGTGTGTTGGTTCTCTTCTTCCCTCACTACTCCAAAAGCTGCACAGTCAAACTTCCCAATACGGAAAGACTCCCTCCCACGGCCCTTTTTGGTCAAGGATGCACAAAACTCTCTGCTTCCCTGCCAGGTCCTTCAAACAAATGGGAATAATAGTCCATATCCTCCTGATGTTAGAGAATGGTTTTAACAACCAAATATGGCAGTATGTGCAAATGCACTGTAAATCTGTATGACACAGCAATAAAGGATGGGGGTAATTTACCTTCACAGGACTTCTGATCCATCTGCTACGGCGATAGATGAGTCCTTTCTTGATAATGGATTGACGACAGATGGACAACATTAGCAGCGATGTGGCTCATTAACCCATGACACTAGAATCTTAGTTATAAAAGTGAGCAACTTTATAGAACACATATTAGTGAGAACATTAACCAAATGACCAGGATTTAATGTTTCCTAATGGGCCATCATATCCTTTTTGTTCTTGAAGTAGATTAAAAAATACATGAATCTGTGGCATAGAAATTAATATCGTTCTAAAGAACTGGGATCAGAACACTAGTAAACCTATGGGCATTTGCTCCCTTTGAACTGGAAAAGGGAAGGAAAAGACTTTGACGATAGCAGCTGCTAGGGATCCTTTCTCAAGAAGCCCAACCAAAATTTACCTAGAAATTAACACCTGCTGCTGAAGCTATGTCTGATATACAAAATTAACAAGGAGGCTTCAATTAAATTATCATAGTTTAAAAAATTAAACCCACAGTTAAATTGTCATAGTTTAAAAAATCGCTGTAGCAAAAGGACATTTTATCAAGAGGTAGCACTAAATTTGATTGCAAATGGGGATTTGACTATAACTGAAAGTAGTTTCACATCCAGAATGTGAAAGGTGAAGAGGCCACAGTTCACTCAGTCGTCCTGTATCTTATATTGCTAAATGGTCACACTTACCTAGAGAAAGAATATTCATTTTCTTTTTTTAAAGATTTTTATTAAAATATACCTAACATACAATATTATATTTCAGGTGTACACCATAGTTCTTCAACATTTCAATACCTGAAGAAATGATCACCATGATAAGTTCAGCAACCATCTGACACTGAACCACATTATCACAATATTAACAACTATACTCCCTATGCTGTACATTACATCCCCATGACTTGTTTTATACCTGGACATTTGAATCTCTTATTCCCATTCACCTTGTCCCCTCCTTTTTAATTTTTCAATTACAGTTGACATTCAATATAATTTTAATTTCACATGGATAGCATAGTGGTTAGACATTTGTATCGTTTAAGAAATGATCCCCCTACTAGTCTAGTACTCACCTGGCACTATGCATACCGTGTTTCCCCAAAAAGAAGACCTAGCCGGACAATCAGCTCTAATGCATCTTTTGGAGCAAAAATTAATATAAGACCCGGTATTATTTTACTATAAGATAAGACTGGGTCTTTAATATAATATAATATAATATAATATAATATAATATAATATAATATAATATAATATAATATAATATAATATATAATACCGGGTCTTATATTAATTTTTGCTTCAAAAAACACATTAGAGCTGATTGTCTCGCTAGGTCTTATTTTTGAGGAAACATGGTAGTTATTACCATATTATTGACCATATTCTTTATGCTTTACTTTTCATCCCCATGACTAATTTATAACCATCAGTTTGTACTTCTTAATCCCTTCACCTTTTTCACCCGGCTTGCCAAGCCCTTCCCATCTATCACCCCAACAAATCTAATATGACACCGTAGTTATTACAATATTATTGACTATATTCCTTATGCTATACCCAGCATCCCATGACTACTTTGTAACAGCCAATTTGTACTTCTTAATCCTTCTCTTTTTTCACTCACCCCCAACACTTCTCCCACCTGGCAACTATCATTATGTTCTCTGTATCTATGAGTTTGTTTCTGTTTTATTTGTTTATTTTGTTCTTTAGATTCCACATATAAGCGAAATCTCCTCTCATCTCTCTTTCTCTATCTGACATTCCACTCAGCACAATACCCTTCAGGTCCATTCCATGCCTCCATAGATGGCAAGAACCCATTCCCTTCCATGGCTGAGCAATATTTCATTGTATATATGCACCGCATCCTCTTTATCCATTCTTCCATCGGCAGACATCCAGGTTATCTCCATATCTTGGTCATTGTAAACAATACTGCAATAACATATGGATGCACACATCCCCTCAAAGTAGCATTTGGATTTCTTCAGATAAATACCTTGAAGTGGGATTACTGGGATCATCTTTGTCTCTTGCTATAGCCTTTGTTTTAAAGTCTTTTCTGTCTTGCATAAGTATTGCTACCACAGCTTATTTTGTTTTCTGTTTTGTTGTGTGTTTTTTTTTCATTCCCATTTCAATGAAATATCTTTTCCCATCCCTTTACTTTCAGTCTATGTGTGTCTTTCAATCTGAAGTGAGTCTCTTGTAGGCAGCATATGTAGGGTCTTGTTTTCATATCCGTTCAGCCCTCTTAAGTCTTTTGAGTGGAGCATTTAATCAATATACATTGAAAGTAATTGTTGATAGATAAGTAGCTATTGCCATTTTGTTATTCATAATTTTGATATTTTTTTTCCATCTTAAAGAAGTCCCTTTAATATTCCTTGTAATACTGGTTTGGTGGTGATGAACTCCTTTAGGTTTTTCTTATCTGGGAAGTTTGTCATCTGTCCTTCAATTCTAAATGATAGCTTTGCTGGGTAGGGTGATCTTGGGTGTAGGTCCTTGCTTTTCATCACATTGAATATTTTATGTCAATCCCTTCTGGCCTGCAAAGTTTCTGTTGAGAAATAAGCTGACAGTCTTATTGGAACTTCCTTATAAATTACTAGTTGGCTTTCTCTGGCTGCTTTTAGGATTCTCTCTTTGTCTTTAACCTTTCTGTTCTAATTATAATGTGGATAGGTGTGGGTCTGTTTGTGTTCCTTCTGTTTGGGACTCCTTGCTCTTCCTGGACTTGTATGTCTATTTCCTTCACCAGGTTAGGAAATTTTCAGTCATTATTTCTTTGAATAGGTTCTCAATCCCTCTCTTCTCCTTCTGGTACTCCTGTGATGTGAATGTTATTTTGCTTGATGTTGTCCCAGAGATCTCTTAAACTCTCCTCATTCTGGGGATTTTTTTTTCTTTTTGTTGTTTCCACTGGGTTTTTTTTTTGCTATCTTGTCTTCCAAATTGCTAATTTGATCCTCTGCTTCATCTATTCTGCTAAGGATTCCTTTTAGTGCATTCTTCATTTCAGTTATTGTATTCTTCAGTTCTGACTGGTTCTGTTTTATGGTTTCTATGTCCATTTTTATGCTTGCTATTTATTTGCTGAGGTTCTCACTAAGTTCCTTGAGCATCCTTATAACCATTGTTTTGAATCTGTAACTGGCAGGCTGCTTACCTCCATTTCATTTAGTTCTGTTTCTGGAGTTTTCTTCTGTTCTTTCATTTCGGACATATTTCTTTGTTTCCTGATTGTGGCTGCCTCTTGTTTGTTTCTATGTATTAGGTAGATCTTCTTTGTCTCCCAGTCTTAGCCAGGTGGCCTTATGTGTAGTAGGTGCCCTGTGGGGCCCTGGCACATTCTCCCTGATCACCTGTACCAGGTGTTCCAGGGTTGTCCATTGTGTGGGTTGTGTGTGCCCTCCTGTTATAGTTGAGCCTTGGTTGCTATTGGCATGTCAGTGGGTGGGATTGACCCGCAGGCTGATTGACTATGGGGTTTGTCCACCTCCACAGCTTATAAGCTGCTGTGTGGGGAGCTTACCCCACTGAGTGGGATTCGCTCAGTAGGCTCTAGTGCCTATTGAGACTGCACTTTTTGTGTGCCACTTGTGGGACTAATTGGGCAGTGCTGTGCCGTCGTCTGAAACCAACCTCCAAGTATGGTTCTGGGGCCCTTGCAAGGGTCTCCAATGCAGGCCCAGGTCTCCCACTGCCTGTGACCATCCAGGAACTACCCGCTAAGAGCTACAAAGGGATCCCTGGTTGTTCACTGCCTGTACTAACCCTGGAGGTTTGTGGGAGAGGCCATGCTGCAAACCTAGGACATCTACCACAATTATCAGGCCTGGGGTAACTCCACAAAAATATCAGGACACCCCAAGGCCTGCTGCCATCTGCCAACTACTTTAAGGGTTAGCCACTGATTCATTTACTTTAAGGGTACTTTAAGGGTAAGCCTCATTCAGTATGCAAGTTGGGCGAGGCAGGGTCTCAGGGAGTCACTAAAATGGGAAGAGTTATGGTCACCAGCTTAATGTAAATTCTGTTTTGATGCCATTGCTGAGCCTAGAGCTATTCAGCAACAGTCTGAGAGCACACAGAGGCCAGTCACCACCCACCTGGGGTCTGTTGGACTCTGGTAGTTTTCCAAGAAAGAGTACAATACGGATGGGGCTGGCTACTCTTAGAGAAAGTTCCTCCAGCATTGGAGGAGTTGGGTAGGGTGGGGTCCCAGTGAGTCAGGGCACAGCAGCAGAGCTCACCAGGCCAATCAGATTCAGATTTGGCTGTGTGGGGGTGGGCTCAACATAGGAAGGATGGTAACTGCCTGCCAGTTGCATGAAGTTAGACCCCTCACAGGCAACATGATGACTATCCCCACCAAAGCCTCACCTCAGTCTGTCCCCCTGTATGTCTCCAATGCCCCCTGAGTCACTATTCCTCTGCTGGAGTCCAAGGTGAGTGCCTGTGAGTGAATGAGTCTGTGCGTGTGCCTTTGAAGAGTCCGTCTGGGTTTCCCACAGCCTTTGGCCCAGTTGGAATCCCCACTGTTTTTCACAGCCATATGGGGGGGGGCTCCTCTTCCTTGTACCAATACTCTGGACTGGGAAGGACATTTGGGGCTGGGGTCACTCGCTTTTCTGGGGAAACCTATGTAGCTAATATCCCTCCTGGTTCTCAGCCACCACACAGAGGTTTGGAGTTAGCCTGTTCCACATCTCTGCCCCTCCTACCAGTCTCGATGTGGCTTTTTTCTTTATATCCTTACTTATAAAACTTCTGTTCAACCAGACTTCAGAATCAAACTGATTCTCCAGTTTGATTGTTCTATAATTTATTTGTAATTTTAATGTGTTCACAGAAGGAAGCAGTCACAGTGTTTATCTACTCTGCCATCTTGGATCTCAGAATATTCATTTTCTAGCTAAAGTGTTTTACTATATTTTGGAAATACTTCACTCAGTCATTTTTGTAGAAACATTAGAATATTCCCTATAACACATTAAGTTTCTCAATTTTGGCAGCTGATTTTTTTTTTTATGTCTGCCTATGCTTTACTCTTTGCTTCATCAATTAATGATTTCTGCCTATTAAGACTGACATCACTTCATAAGGTATATAAATGTCTAATCACTATGTTGTACATCTGAAACTAATATTGTATGTTAACTATAATTTTAAAATAACTTAAAAAGAAAAGATTGACATTGTAATGCAAGAGTCTTTTGATAAAACCAAAGTTATAGGTTTTATTTTTTATGTCATCCATTGTTGTAATTCAGGATGTATTTTTACAGTACTAAATAATGAATAATAATCATCCAGCTAATTTGATCTAATGCTAACTTTGAATTCTAAATTGATCAAGTTAACTTTAAAAGTGTCCAATATTTGTATACACAGATTGACATTTTTATTAAAGAAGTATTGAGTTTTATTAATTTGTTATAAATATGTATTTGTGGGTGAGTATAGGATATAGGCTTTGTAAATAAAATTTCAAACCTTTAAAATTTACTAGAGAAACAATCATGTAACCCCCACACCCCCCCCCCAAAAAAAAAAAAACCCTCTTTGTGGTAGTAAATCAGATAGCAAAAATTCCAGGTATAAAAATAAAGTTTTTGATTTTTCCAGAACATGACTTTTTTTTTTTTTTTTTTTTTTTTTTTTGGTTCTCTCTTAAGCTCCTTAACTTATAATTGTGGGTTTTCTTTGTCAGTATGGGCATAGTACTTGTAAAATAATCTCAGCCAAAAAGGTTGTGTAAATAAAAGGATCATTTCTTGTGATATCCTTGTGGAGTTGTAAAACTGTATGTATTTTTAAACTAAGCAATTCCTAGTATTTTAATTCTGGGATCACACCTAAGGGACTCTAGGTTAATTGACTAAACTCTGAAAAATATAGTCAAACCAATTATTCATTGATACATTTTTAAAAGACATTTTAATATGTCTTTTTTAATTCATGTAGCATTTTCCTTAATGAATTAAACCAATTTATCTGTGCAAACACTGCATTACTTACATGAATCTTGTTCATTTTCCCTGTGATTGAAAATATTCAACTGTGTTAAAAACAATTTTTCAAAGTAGCTTAGCACAACACAGTGGGAGGCAGTCAACTCTTGATTTCAGTGCCAATTTCCTTCTCATTAGCTGTCACTCATAGTAAATTTATTATATCTATTCTTAACCATTTCCCTTGTTTACTTTCTTTACTGTTTTTGTTTATATAGTAATTCCTCACTCTAAGATATTCATATTTGTTTTCTCTAATTCTTTTATTGTCTATATGTTATGTTTAATTCTTTAATACATATGGATCTATCTGATTTTAAAGTGGATATGCTATTTATTTTATATTTGAAAACAAGTAGTTTATTCAGTGAACATTTATTACATACCCACTATATGTTTAGCTCTGTGCTAGGCACTATGTATGCGAAATGAATTCATGCCAGCTCTTGAGAAACATAAAATCAGTGGGCAAGACAGGCTGTAAAAAGGTAAATCACACCACAGTGTGGAAAGGGCCAAAGTGCAGACACATACCGTGTTTCTCCAAAAATAAGACCTAGCCAGATAATTAGCTCTAATACATCTTTTGGAGCAAAAATTAATATAAGACCCGGTCTTATTTTACTATAATATAAGACCGGGTTTTATATAATATAATATAATATAATATAATATAATATAATATAATATAATATAATATAATATAATATAATATCGGGTCTTATATTAAATTTTGCTACACAAGACACATTAGAGCCGATCGTCCGGCTGGGTCTTATTTTCAGGGAAACACAGTAGCTATGCCAATAGTGATATTAGGTTGGTGCAAAAGTAATTGCGGTTTTTGCAATTATTTTTAACCTTTTAAACCGCAATTGCTTTTGCACCAACCTAATAGCGTCTCCATTGACTACGTTTCTGTTTCTTGGTGCAGCCAGAATGCTGGGTTCCTGGGGTACTCTCTTGACAAAGCCGGACTCACATTAGCAGATAAAAGTAGGTGTATTTTTGACTTGGGACTGCCTATATCTAAGGCTGGACAAAACCAAGAGGCAGACATCATTGGATAGGCACTGCTGCTCCCACTTGCGTCTCAGTAGTCCAGAAAGATAAGAATATTATGATTGATTTCCAGGTAAAAATTAGGTATATAATGGTCCGCAGAATTTTTGCAATGCTATGACTCACTTGTGTGTGGTGTGGAAACTTAGATAAGAGAAAGATTGTTTGGACTCTTTCTTTACTTCCATTTTCCTATTTAGGTTGAGCTCCCTACAGTCTCCTCTACAGCATTCTGCTTATCCTAGTTGTGGGACAAGAGGTGTGTGGAAGGGGGTGGAGTGGGGAGCAGGTGAGGAAGAAAGGTACAGAATTGTCTACCAACACTTCATTAAAAATCTAAGAACCACCAGAAGCAAATGGCCTACTGAAAATGGATCCTGTTGTTGATGCTAAAGTTCTTTAATTCTGTTCCTTGTCGACTCCTTTCATGGACTAAGAGCCTGGTGAGATTCTCTTGGGAACTAGCTTTTGAGACTTTAGTTCAGAGCCTCATGAGAGACTCTGACAAGTTCTGGAATGAACTAGTCATATGAGTCATTATCCTACAATCAGCTGAGATCTTGTTTGTTGTTTTACTCTGAGTATCTGTCTTTGTTCTCAATTGATTCTCAGCAAATAATCCATTTGTCTTATGCTTTGACTGACAGGCAAGTTTTGAGCATCTGCAACACTATGTTGTGGGTTAGTTGCCACTCTCTCTAATCCTCTGCATACACTTCTAACACATGCAAGAATTGACCTTACAAAAAATTATGACAATTCACACACAAACAACAAACCAAAGGCTTCTTTTATGTGTAATTATGACCAAATCGAGTATTTATCAGACTAAGAAGCTGGAATGTATACATCCACAAAGTAGAACATTTTTTCAACACTGCATCAGTATAAAAATGGCCCAGCATGTTTTCAATAATAATCCCTCGTATTTTATGATGAGGTGATGGTCCTAGCACATCTATCCATTTGCATTACATTGTAGGAACATCTTTATTTCTAAATGTTAATAAATAAATATGCATTGTGTGTGATACATTCTATTACAAGCTATCTGAATTTGAGAGCAGTATTCATGGTCATGAGGAAAATAAACGACCAAAGAGTACCATGAATCATTACGTAGCTATAAAAATTCTCAGTGGAATTATTACTTGTAATTTGAATCCTGTCTTTCGTTAATTGTATGTAATTCATGGATCTGACCTGTGGATTCCAAGTTTACCGAAGGTCCCCATAAAATTCTCTTTTCTCCTGGGTCCAGGCAGTCAATCTTTCACTGACAGGAGCAGCATTCATTTCACATCACATTTATGTGATGTCCGTCCATCCTTTCTCCAACTGCATCTAGTATGTATTATGCATCCACCTCCCCTTCTCTTCTTCATGGATCTTTACTGAGGACCATGTAACAGCACATACTGGCCTCTGATCTAATGAGACCATGGGGAGGGTATGGTCAAGAAGAGTTCTGCCCTCATAGAATTTATGTCACACATATTCTCCAGTCTGGATGCCTTTCTGCATGGCCCACTCTGTCCTGAAGTACTACGTCCCTTCTCAGAGTCACATATAACAGCTGGAAATTATAAATAGATAACTTTCCCAAAAAAAGGCAGACGTACCAGATAGCATAATATTTCAGTGAAAAATGCCTCAATTTTAAAAGATAAGGGAAGTGCTTAGGCTTCTAAGTTGAAATCTTATATAACTTACCTAAAGTATTATAGTACAGCTACTTGGCACATGGCCTCAAATTAGAGAATGTTAAACAGGTAAATGAAAATTACACTCCTTAAGGACATATAGAGCATACAAGTACCTGTTCTACTATTTCAATTCTCATTTGATTAAAGGTTAAAAAAAGAAAAAATCAGCCAATAGCCTATTACTCAAATTGAGATTGCTTTTCTTAACAATGAGACAATGATTAGAATTCAAGGCAAACTGTGCCTTTTCAGTCTAATTTACGAGGCCTCTGGTGAACCGAGCCCTTTGAGTGCTACAGGTTCTTATTCAGCCAAACATGGCCCTTAGAAACAAAGTGAAAACATAGTGTTTAAAGGAATCATGGTTTTAACTGTAAAAAGAAAAAAAAAATCATCTCCTGTTTGATCTATTTCTTAAAAGTCTACAAACTAACTTTTAAAGTGCTAGACTTCCTCAAAAATGGTGTATTTCATTCCCAGACTTAGAGAAAAGGAGCTGGGACCCATGCTTGATGAGATTTTCCAGCCTCAGGGACCACCCTCTATTTCCCTTCACCTTGTCCCCTATACCATGCTTTTCAGTGTGCATAGAGCTCCTGGTGCACAGTTTTGGTCTCAAATAACAAAGAAGGTGCCACTAGGCCTTACCATTGGTTAACAAGATGCTCAAATCTTCGCTCTTAATAAGAAAATTATATCGGACTGTATAAGTCTCTACATAAATGGCTCTGAATGAAGCAGTTCTAAATACCTTTGTTCTGCATTCACCAATATATTTTAATCCATATAGATTACATATATTTATATATTATAAATATATATAGATATTACATATCTATATCTATATAGATATAAATTATATATTTTTAGATTATAAAGTGCTAATTAAGAAAAAAAATGTTTTTGTACTGTGATGAATAGGAAACAATAACTATAAACTGCCTTTCTTTTGAAGAGATGAGCAAGGAAAAATTTATGCATTCATCCTCGGAGAAGGTCTTGTGACCTAAAGAGATTTTTTAAATTTATAATACTCTATATGTATAGTGAGATTATTATATTCATAAGGGAGAAACCCACACTGTTTGAAGGCTCCTTGTGTTTAGACAGAGAGGAAATAGGGCAGAGCATAGACAGGCACTTGTGGCTTCATACTGTGGTCCTTTCAGACACTGCAGAAGATGTAGCCACAATAACCTACCCAAAACCCCTCGAAGATTCCAGGAGGCAAGTCTCCCATGGGAATAATCCAGCTCATGGTAGAGAGTTGTTTGGTAGCTAGAGGTAGATCTGTGAAAGGGAGGAGTTTTTCCACCTTGGATAATAATATGTGTATTCCTGTGTACTCATGCTTGTGGAAAGTATCATTAAGTATGCTTTTGGACAAGTTGAGTATTTTAATGATCTGTAAAGAGAACAAGCAGAAATTGACCAATGATTGATGAAAAGAAATGGCATCTGCATGATCTGCAAATTGAAAAGGATTCAAGTATTATTTGAAAATCTTCAAAGTCAACTTTCATTAGGGAAGAGCTAAAAGTGGTCTTTATTTCATTTAAGGAAATTAAAATTATTGAGGTTAATCATTCCTATTTAAAATGAAATCATTCACTTTCTAATATGAACTAATTAATGCCTTGGAAGCACACTGAGCTTCTTACAACACTAGTAAAGATATCACCATGACCCAGTCATGGGAGTTAAAAAAGAAGAAAATACCCTCATTATTATCCTGCACCCCAAATATAATTAAATAGTTTTCAAAAACAGTGTTCACAATTAGGTAATTTCTTTGTGGCCATTGGACCTTATATACTCATGGACTATCTGGCTGGTAATAATTTTATTTAGAAGAAAGGCATAAAGCTATGCTGGCAATAGGCATCTCCAAGTTTGGTATGATTATGTATAGTCATATCAAGGGATCCATGGAGACATAGAGACAATATTCTCCAAAATGAATATAGCCATAGTGGGTAGATGTGGAATTTTATTCTCAGTTCAGCTCTTCCCCACAGCAAAGTAAATAGCGACCCCCCACACACACCCACACACATACACACCACAATTTATATGGAACCCTGAAGAGTCTAATAAAGAATCAAGCAATGAAAATGAACACACATCCCAATGCTCTGATGAAAATGCACCCAGAGAGTTGATTTTGAGCCATTGCCTCTGAAAATTCCAGATCCCAAGAGGCTGCCTCCTGCAAGCCATCCAAGATGGTTGCTCTGCAACTTGAGATTGATGGTGATAGATGAGAACCTGCCAGAGAGGTTTTCACCACATCCAAGTTTGCAATTAATCAGACCTCTTTCCAGCCTTCACAATTATTTTAGCAAAGGAAGCAATTAAGAAAAACAATCTTCTTTTGCAGAGGGTTTTAAACCACACCAGCAGCCACATCCATAGGTCAAAAAGACCAATACTGCTTTATTTATCCAGGTACCTTTCAAAAAGGGAACAACTAAGAGGATTACATGGTTTTTCCTTTTTTTTTTTTTTTTAAAGAACCTTATCGCATTAAAACCGATACCTATTTTTTGGTCAAACAAGGAATTTTTTTCCTTCCAAAATTGAAAAAAAAAAAAGGCTGGTAATTCCTTCCAGGTGGTAAACTTAGCAAAAAAAAAAAAAAAAAAAAAAAAACAGATTGAATAGAAAATTTTCTGTTGTGCAAATGAAGTAAAATGGGTGCCTACATGCATATGCATGCATGAATTATGAATACACCAAACTATAAATATAACACATTAGTGCCAGCATGAAGCACCAAGGTAGCACAATTTTATGGTCTCAAAATCCTAATTAGCATAAAAGGCATAACATTGTAATTAAATAATTATTGATTAACACAAAGACAGAGAAGCCAGATGTGTTGAATGGGCTTGGTAATTAACTAAGTAAACTACAGATGTTTAAAATTCATAGATTACAAATGAAGTGTATGCTTATTGTTTTTTAATCATCTGTAGGCAAATCTTAGTGTATTCAGGTGCAGCAATTACATATCATAAATGTCAATATCTGTGAATGTACATTACAGTTTCACAAATAATAATATTTGCAGCATCACTGGCGTGAAATGGTTTCAGTCCTTGACTGCCCGGCATTATAAGGCTGTTTTCACAGGGACATTCCTGATTCTGCCCTTTGGACCTGAGGAATATCAAAAGTAGACAAACCAGTATAAAAAAGGCATGGCTAGTGAATATACAACTGAAAAATGAACACAGATAACAGAAGGGAGGCTTCACATTTAAAAGGAAAACAAAGTTTTCCTGCAGATTGAATGTTTTTGTTAACTTCTCGCTATGTTTCTTCCACCCACCTGCAAGGTGACTTGCAGTAAAAGTAGGCTTTACTCACATCATGTCTTCCAATGGGACTAATCGTTTCTCAAGAGGCATCAGTAGGAAACAAAGTTTTTGTTTGGTTCCTTCCAACAACTTCAAATGGGATTTCCATTGTATGAACGTACCACATTTTTTTGGCTATGTTACTGTTAATGGACCTGTGAACCATTTTCAGGATTTGAGTATTAAAAGCTGCTAAGAACATTCTTGTGTGGTTCTTTAGTGGGCACATGCTTTCATCTCTCCTGGCTACACACCCAGGAGTGAGACCGCTAGATCTGAAGGCGTACACATATCTAATTCCAGTGGCAATACAAAACTTTTTCAAAGTAGCTACACAAATTCCTGCTTCCAGTAGGCACTTTGATGGATGTGCAGTGGCTTTTGGTGTTTTGTTGTTGTTTAGGTTTTCTCAATTCTCAATTGACATTGTGCCTCAAAAACCCAGCAATTAGTTTCATTCATTAATTTGATACATATATACTATATATACACAGAGGGTGCCAAAAGACTATGTACACATTTTAAGAAAGGAAAACTAAAATGTGTGTGCATTTTTCTGGCATCCCCGAGACACACACACACACACACACACACACATACACGCAGGCACGCGCACACAGTCTGACAGTTAAGTTCACAGACTCATCCTAGAAAAAGTGCTACATACCTCATCACTGAATACCACTATGGTCACCTTCAAAGTACGCCCCTTGGAAACCTATGCACCGATGCCAGCTCCTAGTCCACCCTTCAAAGCAATTCTAGAACTCTTTTTCTGGAATGGCCATGAGAGCTGTCATCGTATTACCCTTGATGTCCTGAATGTTGTCAAAATGTCTCCCTTTCAATATTTCCTTTATCTTCTCGTAAAGAAAGAAGTCATTGGGGGTCAGATCAGGTGAGTAGGGAGGGTGTTCCAGTACAGTTATTTGTTTACTGGCTAAAAACTCCCTCACAGACAGTGCCATGTGAGGTGGTACATTGTTGTGATGCAAGAGCCATGAATTGTTGGCAAACAGTTCAGGTCGGCTAACTACTTTTTCACACAGCCTTTTCAGCACTTCCAAATAGTAAACTTGGATAACTGTTTGCCCAGCTGGTACAAATTCACAATGAATTAACCCTCTGATATCAAAAAAAGACTAGCAACATCGTTGCAACATGTTGTGAACTTAATTGTCAGCCCTTGTGTGTGTGTGTGTGTGTGTGTATGTGAGTGTGTGTGTGTGTATGTGTGTATCAGATGAATATCTATAGCTGTTATTGTAAGCCTGGCGCTTGGAAAACAAAGCATATGATATTTGGTTTATAATATGGTAGGTGGATCAGAAAATTGATTATAAATAAGTCATGTATCATCCTGACCCAAATAAAGGCATAAGATTATGTAGAAGAATTGGGCAAGAAGGGTTGTATTACCCAGACTTTCCAGAGATGACTTCCCACAGGAAATGATGTCTCTGCTGAAACCTAATAATAAACAAGACTTAGCCAGGTAACAAGGATTGCGAGGGGTTGATTATAGAGAAAGGGGAAGGAGATGAAGGGTGAAAGCGAAAGGCAGTGTTCTTTGAAGTCGGAACAGGGTCTGTGAAGACCAACAGTTTAGAGAGAACAGTTCATTTGGGAATGGAAAGCAGTTCAGTATGACTGGAGAATGAAGTGTGAAGGGAGGAGAAAATAGGAGTCTAGAGAAGTGATGAGAAGCAGAGTAAGTAAAGACTTTTCAAGCTATGGCAAGGAGTTAATCTTTTATCTTTGGGCAATGGGAAAATTTTGAAGTCTTTTAAGCAATTAATGACATCAATACATTTAGGTTAAAAAATATTCTGGTTGTAGCAAGGAAAATAATTTGGAGGAGAATGAGACAAGGTGCCAGGAATTGCTTTTAGAAGTCTTTGCAATTGTCTTAGAAACAGTGGTTGACCGGACTATGGTAATAGTGGCAGTTGGAACAAAGAGAAATGGAAGGATTTTTTTCATTTTAATTTTTATCTTCAAGCAGTATGTACTATTTAATAGAAAGTAATGAAATAAGTCAACAAATACTTATGTTATCACCAGTGAAATAAAGACACAAAATTTTCCAACACAGTTAAACCTTTCTTGTTTACTATTCCCTGATCCCTTTTGTCACGCTACATTCTGCATTTGGTACTTATTTTATTTTTGTATATTTCTGTAAGATATTACCACATATATGGGCATTCTTAAAAATATATAATATTGTTAGGCAACTTTTTAAACTTTATATAACTGAAATCATACAATACTTATTTTTTCCACAACTTGATACTTTTTGTCAACATTTCATTTGAGATCCATCCTTTTTAATAAGCATAGTCTCACTTAATATATTTCTGCTTCACGTAGCATGTGATTGCATGAATACTAAATTATTAATTTTCGATAGACATTTAGGTTGTTCCTAAGTTTTTGCTATTGCAAACAACACTGCTATGAACACTCTTATATATGAGCTAGGATAAGTGCAGAGGGATAAAATTGCAGAATTTATAAGACAGTCCCATATTAAACTTTTAGATGTTGCCACATTATCCTGTTTAAGACTGGCTATTGTCCTGTATGTGGGTGATTATGATGCCGTCCTGGACAATGACAAGGAATTTTAAGTTTGATCACTCTTGCCAAGGTGTTGTTAATTTTATTAGATTTTTAAAGAACAAAATCTGTGCTTTGTTGATTTTTTCTATTGTAGCTTTGATTACTTTTAAATTAATTTCTGCTTTTATATATTTCTGATGTCCTTACTCTACTCTTTTCAAATAGCATTCATCGTCTAACATGAAATATACTTTATTTTTTGTTATATTTATGGTCTATCTTCATGTACTAGAATGTTAGCTCCACTAGAGCAGCAGTTTTTGTCTGGTTTTTTCATGGATTATGGATTAATTCTAGATCCCAGAACAGCATAGGCCAAATATTTGTTAATTAAATCTTTATCTCTTCCTCTTTTCTTCTAACGTCTTTAGTCTTGCTATTCTTTTAAAATTTTTAAACTGGATGCTTACCTTATTAATTTTCAGCCTTTCTCTTTTTCTACCATGAGCATTTAATGCTACAAAAAAATTTCCTAAATATCACTTTATGTACATTTCCCAAGTTCTGAAATGTATTATTATTATTATTATTATTATTATTATTATTATTATTATTTCTGTAAGTAGTGCTTGACACTAAAAAGAAATCTATGTTATGTACTTTGGCACCACATGAATTAACTTTTTACGTAATTTTTTAAATAACCAATTGTTAATCCTTACGGGAATCAAATAATTTCAGGAGAATTGGAAAAATTATATATGTTTTTAATTCTTCCAGTTCTTCTATATTTATTGCCTGACATTTGTCAGGAATGTAGACGTTTACCTCATCAACTGGGTTATTTTGATATAGAATTCCTACTGGAAAGGCAAAATAGATGCTTAACTCTTTCCCTTTATTCATTTTTCAGGTGAGGTTGTTTTTCATAATTAAAACAGCTTCATGTTTTAGAGCACTTCACAGCATAATTGAGCAGACAGCACAGAAAAGGTGTTGTTTACATAAGTTGCTTGAAGTAGTAACAATAAGTTTTCTGGCTTTCCTTTTGAGCATTATGACATCACAGATTTTCATTGATTCGATGGGTTTGGTCTGCCTTACTCATTATACCTATTAATGCTCAGATTATCACAACTGTAGCAAATGATAGACCTTTTATAATGGCTCCTACATCCTTTAAACATGACTCTTCATTTTTTGAAAATTTTCTTCCTTTCTAGCACAAAAAATATATTCCACACTCTCTTGTTCCTTCTTTGCGCCATACCTGGATTTAGCATTTCTCCAGGAAATACGGTTTGTTCTTTTTAGTGGGAAGTCATATTGGAAAGCAAGAACCAAAGGTGCTCATTTCTACTGGTGACATTGTTTCTAAGCCGTTTCAGTGGACAGAGATCACACACACACACACACACACACACACACACAAACACACACACACTATACAATCATTTTAAATCAATGAGTGCATTTGATATTTTCAGTTCAAATTCAACATCACAGTTTGTTTGTCTTACAATACAATTTTATTTATATGTATAAGATGCCCTGCATAGAGTATCAAACCTTCAAAGACCAAGGAGATAGAGCTTATTTTAATTCTTTAGATAAAACAATGATTATATATACTTACATACTAAAACTGTACTAATTCTAACATTCAGCTAATCCAGATAGGGATATAAATTTAAAAACTCACTACGGACTGTTTTTTTTTAAGTGCTTTTTGTTATGGGACTAAGGTATTCAACTGAATGAATTAAAAGATCAGAACAAAATTTATGAACACAAATATTAGACATTTTTATGAAAATTATACAATTAACATTATGACTGAATGGACCAGAGCCAAAACTCACAGCATAATAATAAAAGTTGTTTAGGTAGCATCCGGAGGAAATTTAAATGAACTGATTTTATCATTTGTAAGATTAATCGATAATCAGCAACATTAGTTCTTATTTCTAAAGTAAAAAAATAGATGATACAATATATTACTTACACTTATGCTACCAGCAAGAGCAGCAGACTCTTTGTTTTCCAAATCACAGTATTTACATTTGCTTTCTTTAATCTTATGAAAAGTCTCTTCTCTTACACTGCAAAGTCTTAGTTTTAGCATCATTTAACGTGATTACTTATTTTTGCTTTAATCTGCATATAAGGAAAATGGTTTTAAAATGCCCCACTGATAATATACATCCTGTTTTTGAGCCCCACTCTTTGCCCCTTGACAAGGTCAGTGTACTCACCCCTCAACTGCTATAATCCTTGGCTGCTGATGGCTCACGGCTGCCCTCTTCTTTGGAGACTTGACATCAGTTGATAGGAGCCAACTAGAAACCTGAGTCATCCTTCATGGATCTCTTCTTCTTATCTCCACATGCTCTTCTGCCTCCAAAATGGATCTCACCTCTCTCTTCTCCTCCTCTCTACTGCTACCACCTTTCTCCATGTCAGCATACCTGTGACAATAACCACCTAACTGGCTTCCTTTTTTTTTTTTAATTACAGTTTATTGGGGGGACAATTGTTAGTACAGTTAAATAGGTTTCAGGAGTCCAATTCTGTAATACATCATCTATATATCACATTCTGTGTTCACCACAACATGGCTGGATCTTGAGATTATTATGCTAAGCGAAATAAGTCAGACAGAAAAAGTTGAGAACCATCTGATTTCACCGATATGTGGTATATAGAACTGAAAACAACAAAGGAACAAGAAAAACAAGTGAAGAAACAAAAACTCATAGACACAGACAATCGTTGAGTGGTTACCAGAGGGTGAGGGGTCGGGGGGGTGGTAGATGAGGGTAAAAGGGATCAAATAGATGGTGATGGAAGGAGAACTGGCTTCCACTTTTAACCCCATCAAATCCATTTTCTATACAATTATTAAAATGATCCTTTAAAAAATGCACAGCAGTAATATCAATATTTGAAGTTCTAGACTTTGACTAAACTCCAGACTCTTTATTGTTCATTTCCTATGTCTTCATCCTCTTTCTTACACCACACTTAGCCTCTCCTCAGCTTCACCCCAACTCTATAGGCCTTCAGTCTGTCCCTGCAATATTTAAATCTCTTTGCTATCTCATGTTCTTTCCATTTGCAGTTCTCTTCACACATAACATTCTTTCCTCAAATCCTCACATGTTTAGTTCTTTCTCATCTAACAGGACTTAGCCCAAACATTAACTCTCAGAGAAGCCTTCTCTGACCACCTTGTATAAAGGAATTCCATTCCTCCTCCCACTTGCTCTCTATCACATCATTTTCTTTATATTAATTTTTGCAATGTGTAAGTATTTTTGTCTACCTGTTCATTTTAGTATCAGTCCTCTCCACTAGAATATATGCTTTACGAGGGCTGGGATAGTGTCTCTTATGTTCCCTCTTAACTTCCAATGCATAGCTCGTATTAGAAACTCTGTCAATATCTGTTGAATAAATGAATGGAGTACAGCATTAGGAATAGAGACAGTGGAAATGTCATGGCTGTGTGCGATATCAGAGGGGTAGTGGATGGGGGGAGGGGGGTTGTCACTATGTGAGGGATAGAAATGATAAATGTCTAACTATTACATTGTCTTGTGCACCTGAAACTAATAATAAATAAATAAATAATGAATGAATGAATGAATGAGACTTCATTGCTTCCTGGAGTGATTCAATCTAGGGAATTACGCCCCACAATGCAGACAAAAAGCTTGATTACTTTTAGCTTGCCTCTGACCTATGATCAATGGTAGAGAATTGAAAAACCTTAGTAATACCAGGTTGTAAAGATGAGAAACAGGAAACCAGAATGATCAGTGGCCACTCCTCACTCAGACTGTTCTTTATATTCAACACCAATGATGCAGGCCTAACTGATTATGATTTATTCATGGCTTACAGAACTTTCATGGGCTTAAGAAAGCAAGAGCAAACAAACACTTCCCAATGGAAGCTTGAATGCTCTTTAAGCCTATCTGTAAGCACTGCTTTTAATGTAGGAAAATAAAATTGTTGATATATTTGAACTGGTGCTAAATCTTTGTATTACGGGCTCCAAACCCTTAAACTTCACTACAAAGCACTGTTTGTCCTTTATTATATAGATCTACAGGACTCTCTGAAATGCTACTGCTTCGGTGAAAAGACAGTAATTAGAAATATGAGAAAATTATTTTAACTTTTCTAATTCATATTCTGAGATGAATAAGTATTTCAAAAGAAGTTTCAACTGACATGAATTGCATTATATAAATATAAACCCAAAGCTAACTCTAAAATTAAGCAAAATGTATTTTCTTAAATACACGTGAACTTCTCTCCAAGGTCACATTTTCACTTCCAGATGGGCTGGCTTATAATAAAAGAAAGTAGATAGCCATATAAAAATGAATTGAATGACTCAGAGCCACAGCTAAGGAGAAAGGCAAAGAAATGAATATTAAGAGTAGTTATAGAGAGGGTTAGCTAAAGTTAAATTAGACACATGCCAAAAAGCAGATGATTTAAAAGAACAAAGAAGAAGAATACGTAAGAGAGAGACTAGCCCCTTGATTAATGAGAAATCACATAGTGGTATACTATAAAAGAAATGAATACTGACATTTCTTAGTTTGGGAGCTCATTCCAATACTGTGGCTACTCACTATGAGTAGAAACACACAGTTAATGAACATTTCGAAGAATTCTAGAAATTCTTGGTTTTTTCATTACAGTATTTGAAGAAAATGGGAACAAGTTTATAATTCACACTAATGAGATGAAAGAACTTTTAAACATTTACTATTTACTTGAATAGATATTAGGGGGAAAGCAGATATTCTGGAGTAATTTTCATCTAAGTCATAACTGGATGAGTGTGAGCAGGTACAGCTAACATCTGGTTCTCCACGTATTGAGTCTTGTTTTCCTTGACCACCCTTAAAGCCACCATCCTGTGTTCTCACTACCCTGACTCCCAAACTTCGTGGGGAAAAAAAAAAAAAAAAACGTCAAATCCTCTCTTCTCAGTTCCCTCAATTCCTTGTAATCCACTTTTTCACTCCCAATACTCTCTTGGCATTGCTTTTTGTAAGATCGCCTTTGTCCCCACCAATCAGCAAATTCAATGGTCTTTTTTTAGGAGGCTTTGAGTCTTTTCATTTCAACTTCCCTGAAATTCTCTCTTCTGTTGGTCTTGACATTCTCTGTCTCTCCTGGCTGTCTTCACTCCTTCCAAGCCCTTCTGCTTTTGTTTCATGTTTCTCTTTTCCTCTTCTTTCCTTGCTTTCTTCTTCCTTGTTCTACATACTGTCCCTTGGTAATCACATACACTTGCATAAATACAAATACCACTAGAATCTAAAGAAAATGGCAGGGACATCAGTTGTCAGTTTCTTAACCATGGTGTGCTTAAATCAACCCATAATAGTCTAATTCCGAGACGTGAAAGGGAAATGACATTTGAGCTAATCAAAATTATTTTTACGATTACTTTGTTGATCTGTGGTTAAGTATTAACCCATGTACTTCCCAATTGCATTCTTTGATATGGCAATGAAAAGCTCCCACAAAATAAATAATATTTTGTATCTATTTACATATTTTTCCTTATAAAAAATGTTGTCGTTTTCTGTGTTATATTTCCTCTGATCTGTCTCATATACAAAATTGTGTTAGCATATGTTAAGGTTTTTTTAAATGTTTGAAATCTAGCTATTAATGGGGATAGAAATCAGATACAAACTTGTGATATAATTCTATACCAAATTTAAGTAACAAGGTTGAACTTTAAGTAGAATTTGATGCTATTGCGTGAGGGAGGGCGGGGGGGTAGTTTCCTCCCTATCCTCCCTGGTTCTTTTGACTGGTCTAATTCAAATGACACAAGACAGATTAACAGAAGAAAAAAAATTCAATTCGTACATATGGTGGTCTCACAGAAACGGGACCTAAAGAAATGACCAAAGCAGGCAGCTTTCATACTTTTTAGACAAAGAAGCAATACATTTCTGAGGAATTGACAAAACAAAGAAATTTAGGCGTCAGTGATTAACTAGTAAAGACTCTAAAGAAAAAAGCAGAGTTTGGGTTTAAGGTAGTACATTTGTAAAGTAACAAGATTTGTTTATATAGGCTTCTGGGCCCTGAATTCCCTGTCTGTGGTGATAAGCAAGTTTCTGTGCCTCCTCATACAGGGAGGGTACCTTTCACATATGAGATTTATTTCCTGCTTTCAGAGGACAGAGAGGAGGGTCAGAGTGTTCTTCTTGCACCAACTCTTTCTCAAGAAACTTTAATTCAAAATAATCAGCATGCCACTTTTGGGGTGACCTGCTCTGAGCCCCAACACTATTGATGTTCTCATTCAAATTTTAATACAGTCATTGCAAAGAATAGTGCAGTTTATAAATATATTATAGTGCCAACAAATTAAGTGAGAACTACACTGATTTTATGAGTGTAACAAATATGTGTCATCGGTTCATAAGTTTTCTTTTTTTTATTTGTATAATATTTTAGTTAGTCATATTGAAAGGAACTTAGAGTTTTGAAATAGAAATTACTATAAATTTTGAGATTATGCAAGTTCATACTGAACCTAATGAACTCCATTAAAATGAGAAATAATAGTTCTTCTGTAGTCATCAAGACTAACTGTGAGAGATTAAATTTGATGGCCAGGAAAGGAGGCAGTTAGTGTGCAGTTTGCCTGCAGGTAAATTGCCTTGTGTTAAACTGAATTCACTAGCTAAAGCAATTATTTTTCTATAATAGTCTCTCTTCAGAGGCTTACTGCAAATGGCTCATGTAGCAAGCCAACAACCCCACCCCCAAAAAAGTGACTTAAAATGTTTTATTATCAATAAAGTGCTGTAACTGTGAAGGTAACTGAATGATACATGTAGCAAACCACCAAAAAAAAAAAAAGAGGTAAAATGTTTTATTATTAATATAATCTGAGGCATACTTATAATGGTACTTTGAATTTCTGAGTTGAGGAAAATCTAAAACTGTAGAGTAACTTTGCCTACTGACATGAACTGGAAATGTTTCTAACCTCATGATTCATGTGCATATACAACAGAGACTAAACGGAGAGGGTTTTCCTACTGTCCTTACTCAGACAGCTCTCACACTGGTTATTTTCAGTCCCAGCCAAGTTCAGGGGCTCTGCATTTCACACCAGCTTCTCCCGTGTTTTCAGAGTTCCAAACTCTACTTCTCTATTTCTGCCACTTACAAGCATCCTCCACCACTGCAGTGGGGGCTGTCCTCACCCCACTGAGGTAGGCATGAGCATCATTTGTATTGCCCAAGCATTGGGCAGCCCCTGGGACTCCGGGCAAGGACCCTATATAGGGTCCACTCCAACCTGTCCCTCTGGAACTAGTGGCAACAGAACTTGCTCGAAGTGGTGGCTGTGAAATCAACAAAAGTTGACCATGTTCCTGTGTCTTACAGCATCCCTGCAGGTGCAGTGTCCTGGTCTGTGGGCCTCTTTGCCTCTCTCCATCATCACACTTCCTCCTTTCAGCTCTGCACGGGCAGGAAGCTGCAATCTTTAGTTTATTTGGGAGTTTAGAGCCTGGTTCCTCATCTATTCTTTTCAAACTATTTTTATGACAAAAACGTTATGATCTTAGTCCGTCATGGCTGACACCCCACAAATATTAAAGAGCATCTCTTGAGGATTAAACACCTGGGCTGTTGTCTCTGCTAAGAACTCTGGAAGCTTACTTTGATACGTATTTGCTGAAGATTGCCTTCTTTGTCCTTTTGGTCTGGCTGGGTGAAATTTTCTGGAAACAACCGAGGAGGAAGGACCTAGCTCCCTTCAGGGTGTGAGGAATTGTAAGGGGTTGGGAGGGCATACACAGTAGGTAATGGGACAGTACCAGGTCATAGCTAAAAGTACAGACTGCATAGGACCAAATTCTGTGTCTACCACTAAACAGGCAATTTATTTAATTCATTCATTAACTCAATTGGGCAATTTATTTTACCTCTCAGTGACTTCCTTTTCTCACCTGTATTAATTAGTTTCTTATGGCTGCTCAATCTATAACAAATAACCACAAATCTTGTGTCTTAAAGAATAGAAATTTGGGCCGGCCCGGTGGCTCAGGCGATTGGAGCTCCGTGCTCCTAACGCTGAAGGCTGCAGGTTCAGTTCCCACATGGGCCAGTGGGCTCTCAACCACAAGGTTGCCAGTTCGACTCCCTCCAAGGGATGGTGGGCTGTGCCCCCTGTGACTAGCAACGGCAAGTGGACCTGGAGCTGAGCTGCGCCCTCCACAACTAAGATTGAAAGGACAACAACTTGACTTGGAAAAAGTCCTGGAAGTACACACTGTTCCCCAATCAAATCCTGTTCCCGTTCCCCAATAAAATCTTAAAAAAAAAGAAAAAGAAACAAACAAATTTATTCTCTCAGAGGTCTGGAGGCCCGAAGTCTGAAATCAGTTTCACTGGGCTGAGAGCAAGGTGTTGGCAGGGCCGTCCTCCCTCTGGGGCTTTAGGGGACAATCCTTTCTTATCTCTTCCAGCTGGTTATTTTCAGCTGGAAGAGATAATGTGGCTGGCAACATTCCCGGGCATGTGGCCACATCACTCCAATCTCTGCCTCCATGGCCACATTGCTTTTCCTCTTCTTTCTTATATCTAATCTCCATCTCATAAAAATTGTGTGATTGCCTTAGGACGCACTCAGATAATCCAGGTTAACCTCCTATCTTGTGATCCTTAACTCAGTAACATGTGGAAAGTCTTTTATGGCCATAAAAGGTAAAGTTCACAGGTTCTAGGGAGTAGGATTTGTGTGTGTTTTCGGAGGACTATTACTCAGACTACTGTAAATTGGGTTAATAATAATATATACTCATACATGAAAATTATAATATATGAAAAGTGCTTAGAAAAATGTCTAGCACTCAATAAATGTTAGCCCATCGTGGTGATGTCAATGATGATGATGAAACAACAAGAAAAATCAGACAAAAAAGTTTCAAAATGACCAAAATAAACTTTAAAATGAACATAGATAGAGGTTGTCATCTCTGGATTCTTGATGTGTGCTAACCTTAAAATGCCGTGTTTCCCCGAAAATAACACGGGGTCTTATATTAATTTTTGCTCCAAAAGACGCATTAGGACTTATGTTCAGGGGATGTATGTCATCCTGAAAAATCATGCTAGGCCTTATTTTCCGGTTAGGTCTTATTTTCGGGAAAACACGGTATTATTCAAAGGATTCCTTTAACAGGCGTTACTCCATAGTTTAGGCATAGGATACCAAGAGCCATTTTTGATTTTGTCTTTCATAACTTTTCACCTGAAATTTAAAACATTTCAACAATTTCATGCATCCTGAATCCTCCCTAAGGGGAAATCAAAGACTCGATGTGATATGATTGTCTCTTTTTGTTCCCTTGTCTCCTGCCCATCTAGGATACAGATCTAATGACATTCAACATTTCTGTACACCGGTCATGGTGGCGGGAACACGGGCCTGGTTGTGTCCGGAGAGTGCTACCGCCGTCAGCCCACGGCATGATGGACGATTTCACATACGTCTCGGTCACAGGCTGCATCGTGGACTTCCAATACCTGGAGGTCATCCACAGCGCCCTCCAGATACTGCTCTCTGTAAGTACCACTTCCGTGTCCTTGTCTGATCAGAACTCTTTTTTATTGACGTGTTATATATGAATCTTCCGTCCACACCCACCTGGAGAATAGCCTTTAAACAATAGAAATAGCAGCAAATATGTGAACATTAGTTATACATAATGGCAGGTTACATCTTCTTCCAATTGGTATCCAGACACTTCGTTTTTAGAACAAGTTATTTGCTGTAGTTTCTAACTTGAGATACAGTCCACACCATTCAGTGAAATAGTATCTCTCCCAGGACTGGTGCTTCGGCCATTAACTATCTTGCGCTCTTCTACTTACTGTCCTACTACTTCTCCTTCTAATGCATTATTTTACTAATGTACATTAGTTCAGAGAGAGAAGCATGGAAACGTGCCCAATGGTTTGATTAATCTATTATAATAACCTTCATGTTTCAAAAAATTATTTCTTAAGAAAACGAATTCCTGCAGAGTGTTACATATTTTAGTGGCTAAAATTCGGTGTCAGGATATAGTTCCATAGAGAGCAAGAGAGAGGAAACGGCTTGATTGGTCCACAGTAGGTATGTGTGCTTGGAATTTCTTAAAGGTAATTGTTTCCACCAGCCTATCCCACTCACAGTTTGATCACAGTGTGGAATGGAATTAATTTAAGATATATACCATCATCAAGAATGCTGTTTCTTTGCGATTCAGCAAGTACTTGGCATTCTGTTTGCATCAATACACAATAAAGCCATTCTCTTTTTAATTGAATTTATTGGGGTGACAATGATTAGTAAGATTATATAGGTTTTAAATGTACAATTGTATAATACATCATCTATATACCACACTGTGTGCTGACTACCCAGAGTCAGTTCTCCTTCCATCACCATATTTTTGATCCCTTTTACCCTCATCTACCACCTCCTCCCCCCTTAACCTCTGGTAACCACTAAACGGTTGTCTGTGTCCATGAGTTTTTTGTTTATTTGTTTGTCTTGTTCCTTTGTTGTTTTCAGTTTTATATCCCTCATATGAGTGAAGTCATATAGATCTCAACTTTTCCTGACTTATTTCGCTTAACATAATAATCTCAAGATCCATCCATGTTGTCATAAATGGCAGTATTTCATCTTTTCTTGTGGCAGAGTAATATTGCACTGTATATGTATACCATATCTTCTTTATCTAATCATGTATTGAAGGACAGTTTGGTTGTTCCCATGTCTTGGCCACTGTAAAAAATGCTGCAATGAACACTGGAGCACATATATCTTTAAGGATCAGTGTTTTCAGATTTTTTGGATAGATACCCAGGAGAGGGATTGCTGGGTAATATGGTAATTCAATTCTTAATTTTTTTGAGGAACGTGCATACTGCCTTCCATAGCAGCTGCACCAATCTGCATTCCCACCAACAGTGTATGAGTGTTCCTTTTTCTCCACAGCCTCTCCAACACTTGTTACTATTTGTCTTGTTGATGATAGCCATTCTGACTGGGGTGAGGTGATATCTCACTGTGGTTTTGATTTGCATTTCCCTAATAGCTGGTGAAACTGAGCATTATTTCATATATCTGTTCTTGGGAGAAGTTTCTCTTCGTGTCCTCTGCCCATTTTTAATTGGACTGTTTGTTGTTTCTTGTTTTTTTGTTTTCTTTTGTTTTTGTTGTTTTTTATTTTTCTATTTTTTGTCATTTCTTGTTGAATTGGATGAGTTCCTTATGTATTTTGGATATTAGTCCCTTTCAGAGGCATTGTTTGCAAATATCTTCTCCCATTTAGTAGGTTGCCTCTTTGTTTCGTTGATGGTTTCCTTCACTCTGAAGACGCTTTTAGTTTGATATAATACCATTAATTTATTTTAGTTTTTACTTCCCTTGCGTTTGAAGTCAAATTCATAAAATCCTCTTTGAACCCAAGGTCCATAAGTTTAGTACCTAGGTTTTCTTCTTAACCATGCTTTTCACTAAACTCAATAACTTCAGACCTTCTGTCCAACTGGTTAAAGTTAAAGTCAGAATATGAGATGTAGGCTCAATAATAAAGGATTAGATGACAGAAATGAAGGAGGCATATGTCAGTAAATAATGTACCTTGGAATTATTTCTAGAAAGAACTTTGAAAAATCCTTGCTGTCACTTACTCTATTAATTATCTACTGCTGTGTAACAAAGTACTCCAAACTGAAATCACTTAAAACAATATCAATTTATTACTTAAAGTTTTGTAGGTCAGGAATTGGGGCAAGGCTCAGCCAGGTAGTTTCTCTGCTCCACGTGATATTGGCTGTCACTCATGTGAAACTTTTAACCGGGAGATTGGCTGGAGCTGGAATATCCAAGAAGGTGAGTGTCTGGTGAGTGAGGCCTCATCTGAGACACATTCTCCTCCACATGGCTTCTCTTTTTGCAGAAGACTTGACAGGCTTTCTGACAGCAAGGCCCCTGAACTGCAAGCATTTATCAAGCCTCTACAGGCATGTCTCATTTTATTGCACTTTATTGCACTTGGCAGATATTGCTTCTTTTTTTTTTGACAAATTGAAGGTTTGTGGCAACCCTTCATCGAGCAAGTTTATTGGCACTACTTTTCCAGCAGGCTCAGATGATGGTTAGCATCTTTCAGCAGTAAAATATTTTTTAATTAAGGTATGTGCATGGTATTTGTATACAAAATTCGACTGCACAATTAATAGATGACAGTGTAGTGCAAACATAACTTTCATATGCACTGGGAAATCAAAACTATTGTGTGACTTGCCTTATTGCGATCGATATTCGCTTCATTGCGGTGGTCTAGACAGAACCCCCAATGGCTCTGCGGTCTGCTTGTACTTGGGTAATGCTTACTATTGCCCCACTGGCTACAAGCCCTCCTGTGACTGATATGACCAAGCCCAGAGTCATTTTGGGAGGGAGATATAGAAAAGTGAGAATATTAAGAAGCACGGCTCATTTGGGGCCACCGAAGTAGCAGTTCTTACCTCACTTAATATGTTAATTATGGTTCTTTAACCTGCAGATGTCAAGTTTTAAGATAGTGTTTTAGAGCACATTTTAATTAGAATTTTTTAGAAAGACTGAAGATCGGAATTTTTAAACATCAAAGACCTTTTGGTGTTTTTGTTTAGTGAAAGCCAAATTTGACACTGAATTTAAAGGATGTTGCGCCTGAATGCCAAGGAATTTTCTTTCAGAGATATAACGGGGAATCTGCTTATCCTTGGTTTGTGTAATCATTTTTACAAGTATAAATATAATATACTATCATTTGTCAGTATATGCTCATCAGTCTTTCCCTATTCTCTGGTCTGTCTTTAATCTTCTAGCAGGTACACTGTGGCAATATATACACACATATAGTGTGTGTACACACACACTGGAGGTCTGACAATGAAGTTCACGAACTTTATTGCAACGATGTTGCTAACCTTTATTGATATCAGAGGGATTATTCGTTATGAATTGTACCAACTAAACAAAGAGTTACCAAGTTTACTATTGGAAGTGCTGAAAAGGCTGAGTGAAAAAGTCAGACGATCTGAACTTTTCACCAATAAACCATGACTCTTGCATCACGACAATGCACCCGCTCACATGGCACTGTCTGTGAGGGAGTTTTTAGCCAGTAAACAAATAACTGTATTGGAAAACCCTCCCTACTCACGTGATCTGGCCCCCAATGACTTCTTTCTTTACCTGAAGATAAAGGAAATATTGAAAGGAAGACATTTTGATGACATTCAGGACATCAAAGGTAATACAGCGACAACTCTGATGGCCATTCCAGAAAAAGAGTTCCAAAATTACTTTGAAAGATGGACTAGGCTCTGGCATCAGTGCATAGCTTCCCAAGGGGAGTACTTTGAAGGTGACCGTAGTGATATTCAGCAATGAGGCACGTAGCACTTTTTTCTAGTAATCGTCAGATCTCATGTGTGTATCTTTGTATTAAAAAAATGTGGAGGCAAATTTTCTCTTAAAATTTTATAAAACTTAAGTATGTGTAAACATACACTATTAAAGACATAATGTAACACTTTACACTATGTCAACGTGATTATTAGCTAGATAGCAATCACTGCGTGAATTTTTAAGAACATATATAAAACTTGGGAAGGAATTTATGATTTGAATAAGCAGTCAAGAAAAACAGGTAAGATGTGTAAAAACAAAAAAGGATGTACCGTTACATATATGTTTTCCCCAAAAATATTTTTAAATGTTGTATCACATTTTCAATAATATCACTTAATCATCATATGATTTGTATAGAAGAGTGGAAGAGATGTTATGGTTATTTTTCTTAGATTGTTAAACATTCCCAAATCTCATAATACTTATTGGATGATTGGAGATACGCTTCACTCTTAGTTATTACTACACATTCCATTTTAGAGGAATGACAGTTCTGAGGTCAGCAGGTCAATAAATGCATTTTATGCCCCGTTTTAATATTTTAGGATTAGTTATTTGTGGGTAAACAGGTCCATACACTTGTGTCAATTATTAAGCAACATGCATATTCTATTTTAAAGGAGTTCATTTTTGTAACTAGCTGACAAATCTGAATCTCCTAACCTGGAAGTGATCTTTAAAACTCTTGTTATCTATCTCTCTTTGGAGCTAATTTTACATTAGCTCCATATATACCATATATGGCCTTGAATCCTCACTGTCAAGATATTCTCCTTTATACCAACAAGTCTCATTCTTTCATGTCTTTGGAGGTTGTCACATGCTCAGAGCTGGGGATCAGAGTGCTCAGAGAACTGATTTGCCCTCGTGTCCATGTTCTTTGCCGCACATCTATCTAGTCACATAAACTTTCACCACTATTCTCTGTTTTTCATATCAAATACATCCAGTTTAAAGATAAATTAAATCTCACTCTCAGCAGAGAAGGGTGAAAGGTACCATTAGACCATAAGGTATCCTGTGGCATCTTTATCCAAAAGACTGTATGGGTATCTGTTCCATCTTCTTAGGGTAAATGGCATAGTGACAGGAGCAGATAATGCTATCGCTAATGCAGTAACGTGCTCACACCATGTAAGAATACAGGTCAAAATTATATGCTTTTAAAATAAGTTTCCAATTGCTAGCAATTGTATCCCTATAAAAGCATAAATATAATAATAAGTGGACTTCTTGGTTTGATTTCTATGTTAACATTTGCATTTATTTAACAACCTGTTCATAGGTGCTTGAAGTTCCTCTGAGTGTTTTGCAAATTTGAACTCATTTAATCCTCAAAAGTACCCAAGAAGTAGGTAGTATTTTACAAATATGAATACTGAAACACAGAGCAGTTAAGTAATTTGCCCAAAATTACACAGCTTGGAAGCAAGTGAAGCTGGACCTCAAACCCAGGCCAATGGACTCCAGAGTCATGGTCTTAACCACTTTGTTGAACTTTCTCATGACATTGGAAAGAGAAACTCCAATTTCCTACAGCCCTTTGCTGAGATCAGTGGCAAACTGTTTCAGAGCTCGAAGGCTGAAACTCCTCTGTCGTGTTGATGGGTTTTACGTGGCAGCTCCAGTATTTGAAAGTAATAGAGAGCAATTAATAATTATCCGATAGTTTAAGGATTCATGGAGTGAATAGTTCAAAATGTTTCCTTTCACCCTTGAAGACATCTCCTAACCACCTTTTCTTGTTAAAAAAAAAAAAAAAATGGAGGATTTCAACACTTGTAAAATGCTAAGTACATCACATTCCTTTTCTTCTTGCTTGCTTTCTGGGGCTTTCTAGATGCTAGTAAGAGGAAGGAAATCATGGTCAACCTCTTCTGCCTAAATTCTTCCCAGAGTCATCCTTTTCCCAGAGAATTCACTTTTATATGAAATTGATGATTTCTGCCTATACCAAATATTGAGAAATTTCTAAGTGCTACCTAGAAGTATTAAATATTTAGATCAGTTACTCCCTATACACCGTCCCTGGTCTTTGTATTCAATACCATCCTCGGAAAACTGAATCAACAGTTTAAAGTTTTATAAAGGAGTCATTTATTGGACCATCAAAATGCTGAGAAGCGTGTGTGATTATGGGGGAAGAATTACCAAGTCAGCAATACTGAGAAGCCTTTGAAAGAGACATTTGTGTCCAGATTATATCTGGTCAGTAAAATTGTTTGGGTTTGAAAGTGTTCGGTGAACTGTGATTTTAAGTCATTTCTTTCTCAGCATTCTTGTCTATGCAGTGTATTCTCTTTATCTTTGAAATGTGCATATAGTTGTGTTTTCTTAGTTTTTTTAAATTAGTTTCAGGTGTACAAAACAATGCAATAGTTAGACATTTCGCCTCTCACAAAGTAATAACATGTAGTTTTAAAGACTTTATTGAGATACAATTCACACATCATGCAATTCACCCATTTAAAGTGTACAATTGAATAGTTTTCAGTATATTCACAGATAATCATCACAGTCAATTTTAAAACATCGTCATCACCTGAAAAAGAAACCTGTACCCTTTAGCTATCACTATTTAACCCCTCTTCCTCCCCAACCTTAAGCAACAATTAATCTATTTTATTTCTCTATAGATTTGCCTATTTTAGACATTCCATATAAATGAAATCATATAATATGTGGATTTTCGTGTCTGGCTTCTGTCACTCTGCATGTTTTTTCAAGGTTCACTCATGTAGCATGTATCAGGTCTTCATTCCTTTTTATGGCTGAGTAATATTTTATCATATATTTACTTTTAATAGTTTTGTCTGTTATAGATACATGTACAATATTCAGCAAAATTCTCAGAACTATCAAATGTATGAAGCCCTCACCTGCCCACTGATAAAACCCTAAGTGGAATTTAGGCAATCCACCACATATTTTGTCTACATATAGATCCTTTGGAAACATCTGGGTTACGGATAGCAATTCTAAGCTCTTATATAGATCTTTGGTCTTACGTAAATCTAATACTCACATCTGTCCCTTGTACACAGCATCTATGGGCTTTAACAACTTAAAATATGTGTGCATTTAAAGTTCATATTCTCCTTATATCGTAGCATTCTCATTAGTAGTATATGTATAATTGGATTTCAGTCTGTATGTTAATCAGTTACCACAGATATTTATGTCTCAAACCACAAATTCCATACCATTTCCCAACAACAGAATTAATCCTCCCAAGGCCCGGATGCTCATAATTATCCCATACATATTTACAAGTCTTCATAAATTATTACTGCCCTACTAGTTTCAAATAATCTGCTAAACATTGACTATTCAATGCAAAAGTGAGCTATAACATTTGGTGGACTTAAATACAATTTCATCAGAGAAATGCAAAGCGTAATTAGAAATCATATCTAGCACAAAAACCATTAATATAGAAAATATGAGCTATGTTTAATAATTAATCAAGACAAACATTGTGACTATAGGCTTATGGAGATATTAGAAGCAAGAAAGCTAATTTTGTTGATGCTTTACTTAGGATAATTTAATGTTATTCAGATACTGGCAGACATTTTGTCTTCTGCCCTAGGTAGGAATAATTATTAGTCTGAGAAAAAGTAGCTTTCATAACAACAAGAATTAATCCAAAAACATTTACACTCTCCCTTTAACCAAATTTTGTATAAATTCTATAAAGAAAATCTTGTTAGGTCATTTTTTTTTTATTATTCTTTCCAAATGAAAACATTCAGAGAAACATACTCCATAAGGGCCTACTGTGTACAAAGCACTGTGCTAGGAGCTTTGGGGATGAGAGGATGGAATTAAACTAAACCAAGTGGAATTTGACATGACCCGTCCCATAGTATCTTTCTGTCTACGAGGGTACATCCGATAGGCCATCAGAGTGCCGTAACCGGATAGAACATGAGAGTTACATAACTAAGATTCTAAGTGCCTCCAGGGCTCGTGGGAGGAAGTAGTATTCAGGGAAGCTGTAATATTTAACTGTGGCCCAAAGAGTTTACTCTCAGAAGGGAACTTTTTTAATGCACCAAACTTTTATATTTCAAGGACATCCTAAATGAGTTACTGGCAGGGTTACAGAAGCTTCCATTCCTGCCACCACAGTGAAAATTAAGAATCCTGAAAGTTAAAGCAATTATTACCTCTTTGGTTACAGAAAAATATATATATTTTAAAACATGTCACAAATGGTTTTTTAAAAGCAGGCATTCAGCAGAGCAAAAACAAGCAGCAGGCTGACTGTCCCCACAGGAGGGAAGAGAAACTCCTTCTGGAGTTCACAGTCCCAGGAAATAGACCTCCCTCGGCCAAAGAGAGGTTCACATATGGGTTTTGCTAGATTCTTGTTACAAACTCGTCAAAGGCAAGGTGAAAGAAAACCAAGATTCAGATTTCTCATGGATCTTGCAACAAAGAGCACCTTTCGTTACTTCTCACTTGTGTTCCATACAGAAGGGACAACATAAGCAGAGAAATAAAAATAAGAAACTAGGGGAAGAGTGAGTAGTTCCCTTTGGCTTAAGTAAAGAGTGAATGCACAGAAGTAGCGACTTACTTGGAAAGAAAGGTTAATGGGGCTCTTGAATACCAAGTTAAGCCTCTGGGTCTTTACCCAAAGTGAAATAAAGAGCTATGTTCAGTTTATAAGCAGGAAAATGTCCTACACAGAACTCTGATTTCCAGAAGCTATTCTAATAGGCATGTGAAGGATGGATCATATAAGCAGGAACACTTGGAATACCTATCTTATAAATTGAACCACAAGCAGGATTCCAAGGTGACAAGTTTGACTGATGTCTTGTTATATCCACTTCTTGGAGATTTACTATGTAAATTAGCATATTGAAGTCTCTGAGAGATCTTGCTGTTTAGAAAAAAAAAGACAAACTCATGGAAATCAAATATTGAGGGGCTCTTCCAGATTAAAGGAGACTGAAGAAACACGACAACTAAATGAAACATATGATACTGGACCAACAAACACATTTGTAGGACAGTTGTGGAAAATCAAATGTAGTCAATGGATTAGATAATAGTATTGTACCAATATTAATTTCTGGGGTTTATAATTGTCCTGTGGCCATGTAAGATACAAACATTTGAGGAAACTGGAGGTAGGATATACAGGAATTCTTTGAACTATTTTTTCAATAAGTCTGAAATTATTTCAAAATGAAACTTTAAAATATATTTTTTTAATTTAAAAAATATCCAGAATTCCCAAACAATTTTCTGAAGGAAATAACTTGGGAAATACTAGTTAAAGAAAAGTTATGAAGTATCAGTGAGAATGGAAATCAGAGGATAGATCCAAAACAACATTCCTGAGACTTCAGAAGTGACTGTGAGTGGAGGTGGAGAAACAAGCTCTGTTCAGGGAAGGCAGAGGTGTCTCCATCCATACAGCAGCTTGGGGAAAGACCCGGATGGACAGAGAGAACAAAAGAGTCCAGACTGGACACATGGTGAGTCTTGACTCCATTCTTGCTCTTAACATTTTTCAGGTACATATTTATTTTTAAAACCTAATTACCTGTTTTTGATAAAGAACTGCCTTCTTACTCTTTCGATCGTTATATCCTACCCATTACAATGAGTGGCTGGGAAAGAGAAAATGGAGACATAAGTATCCAAACAAATTCACAAGAATCCAAAATGAATTTTTGAAAACATGGATGTAATTTTTTCTCCATAGTATTCAGAACTGAACTATAGCACTTGTTTTATTAAAGTCATTGGAATTCTCCACTTAAAATAAGGTCTCTGGATATTTTAAGATGTCTCCTCAATTTCTAGTACTCTAGTATTATTACTAAAAACATGGTTGCTCGCATTCATTTTTCTACAGCCTGTAAAAAAGAGGTACAAAGTGATGTTTTAAAAATTATATTCATTTTACCCAGCAGTCAAACACATCCCCAGGCCAAATATCAGGTGAAAAGTGTAAATAACGGGCTTATGACTACAGAGATTATTGTGTGAATTTTTAGCTTTCATATCAATGTTTATTTTCGCGAAACGTTATTAATGTGATGCCTTACAAATTTAACTATACAGAGCCTTCAGGGAGTGGATTGTCCTGGAAATCTAAACATAAGGATTGGTTTTAAATGTTGAAACTTTCTAAATGTTAACGGCGTTTAATTTAGTGAAGGCAGAGACCAACTGAATGCTCTTTGTCAAGGGAGTCACATCATCACAAATGTGCTCAAGGAAGTTGAACGAGGTAATAGTCGTAGTCTTGAGTTCAGGAGAAGATTTAGAGCTGGGAGGACAACTATGCAGGCAAAGGAAAGATAATGAAGCCTGAGCTAGAACAGGGTGAGGAGATGAAACTGCAGAGACATATGGGAGAGGGATCAAATCAGAAGTCGGCCACTAATTAGATAAAAAGTAATGGAAAGGAAAATCCCAAAGTTAGTACTCAGATTTTGAGCCCAGGTGACAGGTAACATTTCAATAACATTCACAAAGGGAGAAATAATAAATAGAGGATTGTTGAGGGTGAACTTAAGTCATTTCATTTAATCTATCCCATGATAAACAATTGTAAAAGAGTTTAATTTTAATTTGAGGAAGAGATTAAAAAATAATCCCTGGTAATTAGAGAATTTGGGCTTATTTTCAATTTATTTTTCCTATTTCTCCTAGTAGGTTTGTCCTAGCATAACATATATATGTATGTGTATATGTGTGTGTGTGTGTGTGTGTGTGTGCGCACGCGCACATGCACGTGTGTGTATGTATATATATAGATATATATACATATATAATATACCTTTTATTTTAGTCAGAAGAGCTTAGCAACATGCCTTGGACATAACACGCTCTCAGTGTATTCGTATGTTGCATAATTACTCACTTGTGAGACATTTAGGTATAGATAAGCAAAACTAAGCAAGTGATTTGTAGAGATTCAAAAGTCCTATGAAGAAAATAAAACTGTGCCATGAAGGAGTATATTAAGGTGTGATACGCTCTCTGTAATTTAAAATAGCATAACATATAAACAATGTGTTATATATGTATGTTAATTTTACTATACGTGCTGGGGGAGGGGTTAGAGGTGGGTTCACTTCTAGTATCCTACTCAGGAGAGTAGTTCACATTTGAGAAACTAAACAAAAGCCTACAAGTGAGAGGCAGCTATGAAAAACCTTTAGCATCTTTTATCTGATCAACACCAGAAAGTGTTTATTTAGCCTACTTGATATTAGAAATTAGTTTTTTTTGGTGAAATGAATGGTTCTCCAGTATTTTGAATTGGCTAGAAATAGTCTTCAGACACTCCTGGCTGCTTTGCGTGTGCACAACATGTGAGTCTAGGGAGCCCATTAGCCCACTCACTCTGGAACAGGGCTCTAGAGTTTGGGTTCCCATCAGCCCTTTGTTCAGAAACGTGAGGATTCTGTTGCCTGACTCCAACTCAAAGTATGATGCTTCTTACTACTAGAATATTGTCAGAAGCAGCTTTTCATATTCTCAGAAGGACAGAGAGCTGGAATTTCATTAAGCCTGCAAAACATGTTTCGTGTTCTTTGCAAATAACTATTAGTATGTGTGTGGCAGAGTTTATAGTAAGACTTGTTTGATTTCTGGTAGCAAGGTTGTGGGAGAGAAACACTTTGGCCCTTGACTTCCTCTAAATATCTACTTTAAAAAGGACTTGATTATAAGTGATCAGATTGGTTTAATCAATATTTATCAGAGGAGCTAGAGAAGACGTCTCTTAGGAAATGGCATTTGAGCTGATATACAAATGAAGTCATTTAGAGTGGTGCTAAGAATATCCCAGAGGAAACAGAACGAGTCACATGGCTAGAGCTTAGAGAATAAGGGAGAGAGTGATGAAAGATGAAATCAGAAAAGTAAGTGGAGGTTGAAGAAGACATGGGACAGAATTTGAGTTGGATTATGAAACATTGAGAGGATGTTACTATGTTTCAATCAGGAGCATGGCATGCTGTATATTTAGGAAAGAAACACTGGAGCTGCTTGGAGAATGGATTGGAGCAGAATAAGAGTAGAAGAAAATGAACCATTGTGGGCTGTTCCAATAGACCACATGAGAGAAAATGGTGGCTTGGACTTGGGTGGCAGCAGTAAAAATAAAAATGCCTCGACAATGGTTCTTACAGGAAGAGAAGTGATATGTGAGAAAAGGGAAGAAATTAGGATGGAGCTCAGGGTTTGGATTTGAGCAATGGAGTAAATGGTGCAGCTGGTTATTGAGATGAGAGTCTGGGGATTTTGCTTCACTGGTAACTTTCATCTATTCTCAACATACAAAAGAATAGCAATCAAACAGATTATTTTATGTACTTTTAATAATTAGAGAAATGTTTCCAGCTATATCATGAAACTTACATGGCCTAAAAGAAATACTAGCTAGAATTAGAAGCAATGCCTTCTCAGATTAGAGGATCTTGCCATTCTAATGGTCAAAATTGATTTTGATTTCATAATGATTTAAAGCAATTAGTACTGTATCAGCTACTCACATTTAACTAAGAGTAAAACTGATAGCAAGAAAGCCATAGACAAGTGGTGTTCTTTATTTTAAATTGATTAATGTAAATATCTCTTTCATTTAAAATTGATTTATATAAAATTCAGGCAAATATTTGCGATGCATAATTATTACTTTGTAGCAAAGATAATCAGGAAGTCAAACAGACAATGAAACGTAAACAATTAAAATCTTCACAATACACAAAAACTTCAAATTAATCGGTTAAACTAATCCAAATAAATCGAAAACTGTTGTAAGGATTGGCTGTAAACAATTTTAAAGCCAATTATAATAATAATAAAAAAATCCTAGCTGTCATTTACTGGGCGTAGACTCTGGGGCTGGCATCTTCCTTTGAAGTGTTATCTTGCATACTCTTTTAAAGAGTAATGCAAGCTAGGCTTTATTATGTCTAATTTACATACAATGAACACATATCTTGTCCAAGGTCCTGTAGTCAGTGATTGGGGACGGAAGATCAAACTTGGTTCTGATGTATCTCAAAATTACTATGCTTCTTGAGGATACTTTGTTAATATAAAAAACAAAAGGTAATATGGATATAAATGTATCTTTTAGTATATTTTGTGGAAAGATATTAGAGCTCTAAAGAGTCAATTTTCATAGTTTTTCATCTATTTCACATTTTTGTGTAAGTCAAGATCTTCAAATTGTGACATTTCTGTATCCTACATGTACGGGACAGAGGAAACAAATGCTATTCCAAATTATTCCCATTAATGGAGAGAATCATCAGAATAAAAATCCAAACTACTAGATAATTTTTTAGGTGGGGCTATGGAAGACTTTTCTATGGTGACATGTGAGCATGAAACTATACCAGGTCTGGGACTGCATGAAAAAAAAAAAAATAGGGAAATCAGAGAGTGGGGATTCAATTTATAGAAAGATTTCAGTGTCTTAACCTAGAACCCCTTCTCAATCTGTCAGTGTTTGATTCAGCCTCTGAAATTTGCAGGGTGATGCAAAGACCCTGCCTATGCACAGTTCACCTGCCTCTAATACAGAAATGTGCTCTCATTTGACTCCTTTTCTGGAATAGATGTGGTATATTCCATTTGGATTTTCTTTCCTGATTATTGAATCGGGATTAATATTGGTATCGAAACTACCAAATAAGAAAGTAGGAATTAATAAAAATTAAATGACTTTTGTACGACAGGAAGTTAACAAATTGTCAATATATAACTATGTATGTTATACGTATATAGTTATGTATATTTACAGATGTATTTATTTATATATAGCTATGTATATACACATATTCAGCATATATATGTATATAACTATGTATTTAATAAACTTACGACAGTTGCTAATGCTAATACAGGATCTTAACAGCAAAGCACAAAGTCAAAAATGTGTGATGTATTATGAAATACGATTGTGAGAAATGTGTTGGATGGTAATCTACAAGTTTATTAGCTATGCTCTTTCTATGCCTAATACAAAACCTGGCTCCACCTCCTTCTTGTGCAGCTGTAGAGAAGGTAGAGACTTCTGCTTGAGACTTAGGAAGCTCTCGCTGCCCCATAAAATGTGACCTGGAGAGAAGCAGAAGTTAAGGTCATCTAGCAGGGATGCTTTCCCCTGCCCTGAATTCTGTCATGGGAAGTAGACTTTGGGCTGAGAAGAGGACAGTTGTCAAAAGGGAAGGGCAGTTCTCGGTCCATCTTCAGCAGACAACAGTCTGTTCAACGTGTTCCAACCAGGCTTTGTGAAAGCAGTCTAGTTGTAACAATAGGTGAGATGGCTTCTTTGTCGTTAGTGTCCTTAAAGAAGTATCAAGAAATAATTTCCTTTTTAAATTCAAAAATCCAAAAAATTAAGTAGAATGTTGCAGATTGCTCCTTAAGTACGTCATGAAGATTTCAAGTTTCAAGTTGTTGATACCTGTTTTTATGATCAAATCGAATTAAATCTTCCAAGATAAAAAGTTGTGGCTTAAAAAACAATTACTGTCTGTGATTTTTAACATATTTAAAGTATTTTCATTGCAAAGTTGTAGGCATCCATGATAAGTTAAGCCTATTTAATTGACATTCTTTCATTTCAGGATACTGCCACTCTTGAAAAACAAAACACATCTGTCTGTTCAAAACTGGCTCTTTTTCCATTTTTTATTGTTTTAACTTAGGTTTCATCACGCATGCCTAGAATTCACATTTTAGTCCAGTGATTGAATAGAAATTGTTTTTTTCTAGGGAAAGTTAAATAAGACAAATTCATACTAGGCACTAATTAGAGCATCCAAGTTTTGTGAACATAATAATATGCCCTGATTATCTAGACAAGTAAGAAGTAATAAATTGTGTGGTGATGAATCTAATTCAAAATATCAATAGGTGCTAAGGCACTTCAGTGCCCTTTTAATTCCCTGTTGGTCCAGTTTCCATTCCTATCAACATCCACAGATTAAAATTCTGTCTACATCATGCCCCAAACATTCAGTAAATTCAATTTATTCAATCCAGTTAATTCCATATGAAGAAAATATATATTCACCAATGAAATGACAAGCTAATTTTTCAAAAGAATTGATCAAAATAATCCCAGCCTACGAAAGTTTCATAGAGGCAATCTCCCAAGCCACTGCTTCCATCTTATCTCATTATTCCTTCAATAAGTCATTGTACTGCTTCTTTCCACTTAAAAATGTTCAGCATCCTATAGTTGCTCTCTTACCCCAGTGCAATGAACGTTCTTTATGTCATCAAATCCAAAATTTCCAAAATCTCATTGTCTCTAACCTAGGGAATTAAAAGAGTTAAGGTGATTGTTCAAAACAGTTCAGAGATTTAGTCATCCTCTGAAAATTCTAATTTACACTTTTCCAGCCTCCCACCACAGAGTAGGGAAGCACTGAGATCCCCAGTCATCTTTCTCTATGTGATAGATGGATCCTAAGGCATCCCCAATAACTCTTTCCCTCCAGTGTTTATGCCATTGCCACCCTCCCCTTGAATGTGGGCAGCACGTGGGACCTCCTTCTAACCAATAAAGTATGGCAACTATGGTGAGATGTCCGTTTCATGGTACATTATACGCATAACAAAAGTGATGAGGTGTCACTTTTTATGTTATATAAAACCAGAAGGCTGCACATGTGCAGGAGACAATAGAGGGGCACAGGCTCTCTAAATATCCCCAGCTGGCTGGGTGGCTACACACATACGAAAGAAAGACCTGGAGGGACAGGAGGAAATAAAGGTTAGGGAAGATTTGAAAATTGCCCAAATTTTTAATGTACTCCACAACTCACACATAGATAGACCAATAGAGGGTAGAAGATGACTACTGTTAGATATTTAAACTCTCTAATCAATCATTGACCAACCACTAAGCTATGAAGATGTAGTGGTGTACTCTAGGACCCCAGGAAAAAAAATAAAATAGGTTTAAAAAAAAAGAAATGAGCAGAGGTCTTAGCAGCCACATACCAAGATCAAACCCAGTCAAGTTATTTAAAACAAAACGAAACAACAACCCACAGGAGGGAAATAAAAACAGAAGCCAGAGTTCCTATGATATATTATCTAAAATGTCAAGTTTCCCACAACAGAAAAATTAAGACATGAAAAGAAACTAGAAAATATGACCCATATTCCAGGGAAAATTAATAGTCAAGTGAAATTGTCTCTGAGTGGACTCAGATGTATTCAGCAAAGACTTCAAAGCACTAATTATAAAATTGTTGAAACTTAAAGTCATGTTTAAATTATTTTTTAAAATATGATGGCAATGACTCAACAATAAGAAAACTCAATAAGGAAACAGGAATTAAAAATAACCAAATGGATGTTCAATCATTGAAATTACAATAACAAATGAAAAGTTCACTAAATGAGTTCAATCACAGGTTTGCAGTGGCGGAAGAAGGAATAATTAAGCTTGAAGAAATAGAAATAGAAATTAATTTGATGAACAGAGAGGAAAAAATTGAAGAAAAATGGATAGAACCTCAGAGATCTGGAGACAACTTAACAACATAGCATGAATATTACTGGGGTCCTGGGAGGAGAGATGAGAGAAACAGTGGCCAAAAAAAATTTTAAGAAATAATGATTCACAACTTCTCAAATTAAATTTAAAAAGTGATCTACAGATCCAAGAAGCTTAATGAGCCACAAGTAAGATAAACAATAAGCATAAGGAGATCCACACCTAGATGCATCATAGCCTGCAGAAAGTTAAAGACAGTCTTGAAAAGCAGTAAGAGACAAAAAACTCTTAACATATAAAGAAATCACAACAAACATTAGCAGCTAGCTTCTTATCAAGAGCAATGGAAGCTAGAAGACAATGAAATTATGCATTTAAAGTGCTAAAAGGAAAAATAAAATGTCACTCGAGAAATCTATTTCCAACAAAATGAATGTGAAAAATGAAAATGAAATACAGTCCCAGATAAACAAAGCCTGATAAAATTTGTTGCTAGCACACCTGCCTTACAAGAGACACTACGGAAAATTCTGTAAGCTGAAAGAAAATAACAACAGATGGTAACTTGAATTAAAAGGAAGAAATGAAGAGCATCAGAAATGGTACATACATGGATAAGTATAAAAGACTGCTTGAGTGTATTTATTCTCTTCTCCCGATTTAAAACATATAAGATTGCATAAAACAATTGTAATCATATATTGTTAGGTTTCTAATGTTTGTACATATGTATGACAATAAGAGCAGAAAAGAGGAAAGAAGAAATAGAGCTATATTGGAGCAGATTTTCTAGAGTTTACTAGAATTAAGCCAATGTTAACCTGAAGGTTAATTAGACTGTGGAAAAAAGAGATGCATTTTGTAATCCTTAAAAGAACCACAAAGAAAATTACTTTAAAAATGTAGTTAAAAAGTCAACAGAGAAATTTAGATGGCATAGCAAGAACAGTAAACAAATAAAATTTGTTTAACACAAAATAAGTTCATGAGGAGGAAAAAAGAAACAAAATGACAAACATACGGAAAAATTGCAGATGTAAATCCAAGTATGTGAATAATCATAATAAATAGTGGACAAAACACTCTAATTATTTTTTAAAAAAAGAACAAGAGCCTACTTACTGTATGCTATCTATAAGGGACAGACTTTAGATTAAAAGACACAAATTAGTTGAAAGTAATAAGACAGAAAAAGATATTCCCTCTAAATAGTAATGGTAATAGAGCTATAGTTAATATCAGAAAAAATAGAATTTAAGAAATATAATTAGATATGAAGGGATTTCATAATAAGGATCATTACGTCTATACAATATATGCATGCCTAACAATGGAACCCAAAAGACATATATAAAAACAGAAAAAATTGAAAGGACACATAGAAAATCATAAAATATATTTGGATATTTAAATACCCTACTCAAAAATAATTCTTAAACAAATAACAGAATCAGCAAGGATCTAGAAAACCAGCCCAACACTAGCAACCAACTTGACCTAACTGACATTTGTAGACACTCCACCTAACAGTAAAATACACATTCTTTTCAAGACCACATGGAACATTTTTCAAGATAGACCTACACTAGGCCATAAAACAAGACTGAGTAAGTTTAAAAGAATTGAAATTATTCAAAGTATGTTCTCTGAACATAAGAAAGATGAACTGAATGGAAACAAAAACATAATATATCAAAATTTATGATATACAGCCAACAGTTATTACAGGGAAACTTATAGCTATAAATGGACACGTCAGAAATGAAGAATATTTTCACGTAAATACTCTAATTATCCACGTTAAGAAACTAGAAAAGGAAGAGTGAACTACCCCCAAAGCAAGCAAAAGTAAAGCAATAACAAAGATCAAATCATAAAAAATGAAATCGAAATAGAAAAACAGTAATCAATATAACCAAAAGTTGGTACTTTCAAAAAATCTATAATATTGATAAATCGTTAGCTACATTGACTAGAAGAAAAGTGAAAGAAGGCATAAAATACCAAAAGCAGAAACAAAACAAGAGATATCCTTTTTGATATTATAGAAATTAAAAGGATTGTAAGAGAATACCATGAATAACTTTATGGAAACACTTTAAATAACTTACATAAAATAGGCAAATTACCAAAACTGACTCAAGAAGAGGTACAAAATCTGAGTAGACAAACCAAGAGGGAATAAATAAAATGAATTAGTAATTTAAAATCTAACAAAGAAAGGCCTAAGCCCGCATAGCTTCACTGGTGAATGTCAAATATTTTAAAACTATATAATACCAAATCCTTCACAAACTCTTTCAGAAAATGGAACAGGAAGAAACACTTCCTAACTCCTTCTTTTACTCTACTACTAGGACGCCAACCACACAAAGATATCACAAGAAAACTAGACTAATAGTCTCTGTGAACGTAGACACATACATCCTCAATCAGATGTTGGCATACATGCTGAATCCAGCAACATATAAAAGTATTATTTTCAAATGAAAAACACAATGAGATATTCACTTCATATCTACTAACGTGGCTATACTAAAAAGGACAGACAATATCAAATATCGGTGAAGAAATTGGAACCCTCATACATTGTGGTAGAAATGCAAATGGTACAGCTGTTTTAGAAAACAGTCTGACAGTTTCTCATACAATTAAATACAGAGTTGCTATATAAAGCAACAATTTTCATTCTGGGTATATATCCAAGAAAAATACTACATACATTCCCACAAGACTTGTACACAAATGTTCATAGCAGCTTACTTATAATAGCCAAAACGTAAAAGTAAGCAAATATCCATCAACTGATAAATTCCATACAATGAAATATTACTGAGCCATAAAAAGGAATGAAGTACTGACACATGCTACCACAGGGTGGACCTCAAAAACATTACACTAAGTTAAAGAAACCAGTCACAAAAGACCACATATTATATGATTTCATTTACATGAAATGCCCATAATAGACAAATTTACAGAGGCAGAAAGGAGACTGGTGGTCCCCTAAGGGTGAGAGAGGGAGAAGAAAAGGAGTGGAGTGGCAATTAATGGGTGTGGACTTTCTTTTTTGAATGATGGAAATGTTCTAAAATTAGATTGTGGTGATATTTGCACAGTTCTGTGAAATACTGAAAATCACTGAATCATGCGCTTTAAGTGTGTGAATTCTATGCTCTGTGAATTATATCTCATAAAGTATTGTTTTAAAAAGTGTCATATACTATGACCAAGGTGGATTTAATCCCAGGAAAGCAAGATTAGTTAACATCCAAAATCCACTCTTTTTCTGCCAAAATTGATACTGCAATGAATAGAGATATAACCCATCTTTTTGGAAAATTTTTAAGAGAAAATGAAGCACTCCACTCTTTTCTTTTGAATTTAAAATCAAGCAGGAATACAATACAGAAAACAGATGAATGGAAATCATTTCTCGTAAATCCAAATCTAGAGCAAAGCTTCAGATAGACAACTAAATGGGCTTTCTAATCCCTAGTCCCAAATTAGGCGCCCGGTCAGCTGAACCACCAGGCCTACCCAGGGGCCCATATTGAAATAAGTGGCAGGGGGCAGACAGTGCATGCCTCCCTTAGGCTGGCTGGATCTCTTCCCCATCTCCATATCCCCCAAAGAAAGAAAATGTCTAAACTCAAGTTCTCCCACACTCACTAGAGAGCATTTAGTACCTCCAAATGTATACGCAAAGAATGGATGGAGATAGATGCTGCAAATTCAAGTTGTTTTGCTGAGGTACTTACACTAGAAGTAAGAAAATCATAATGAAAACGTCCTATTGTCATAAATAAATGTTTGTGGAATGAATAAATGATTAAGAATAATTGCATTTCACAGTATAGTACTGAATTGTTTTTATCCGATCTGGATTAAAGTACCCTTCAATTTTGTATATTGGAGGAGCAGCACCTTGGAACTGATTCAGGCTTCGCAGCAAAACCTCACCCCATCCCAACACTCCTAAGAGATTGCCACCTGCTTCCCAGGGTGGGTGGCATCAAATGTGATCACAGAGAGTGGCCAAGTGCAGCCTCCCTACTCATCTGCTCACACAGAAGGATGCAGGTTGAATTACAATACTAATTTAAAGATACAGAATCTTTGCTACTGGGTCCTACAGAATCAGTTCAACCCTCATCACACCAGTTTTTCATCAGTGGTAGAGTGAGACATGCTTGGATTGGAATTCTAGCTCTACCAGAAATTCCATTCCTTCATCTATAGATCTATCTTTACTTATCAAGTGCAGATCTATCTTTACTTATAAAGTAAAGTACCCTTTTTTATTGGGTAAACAACCCTTTATACCCTAACCCTAATAAAAAACCTAATAAAAAACAATCCTTTAACAACCCTAGTAAAAAAAAACCCTTTTTTACTGGGTTGTTGCAAGGCTTGACAATTATACATGTAAGGAGCTAAGCACAGTGATTGGCACATAATATGCATTCAATAAAGTTTAGCTGATAATAATGATGTCACAAGCACCAGCATGCCCACGAAGATAAATTAGTTCAAGAATCACAAGATGTATGAAAGTCCTCTGAGAAAAGTACTGCATAAATGTAGGCGCTGCATATAATGTTATTATACATAGATCATTGAAGTCACTGCTTCTTACTGGAAACAAAGACATAATTATCTATAGATGATTTTAAATGAGATTCTCTGTTGTAGTAAAAAAAAAATCATTTTCATGTCAAGAGATTAACAGAAAAATGTATATCCCAGTACTTTTCAGATGGCTGACATGTTTTCCAAGCAAATTCAGAATAATGTTTTCCAAGCAAATGCTTGGAAAAGTTAAAAAACAAACAAACAAACAAAAAAAAACACCTGGAGAGGGTCCATGATGGGTGATCCAGGGAGGAGTAAAAGTGCACAAAAGTGCACAAAAAAGAGAATTGGTCATGTAATTTCATCCTGTCAAACAGCAGCTAGCAGTTTTGCATTAGAATGCCTTTGGTTATCCATTCACAATGGGCTGTTAATCCCATAAATATTTATTGCAGAACTAAAGAAAGCAGCATAAGCCTTTAACCTTTGAGAAAGGTCTGTAACTTGCACATTGCCAATGAAGTATGAAGCCCTGATGCTTTGGTCACTTTATATATGTTGAAGGCTCCACTGCGCTTGGCACATGCGAACACTCAGCGTGCGGTTGTCAGAGGCACGCTCCTGGAGGGCTGTGGTGGGCACACGCTTCAGTGGGGGAGCTATCAGAGCCACAGCTGCTCTCCACCCCACCCTGAAGCGGGACAATGTGGAACCCGTGGATTAGCGGCTTTAACTGTGAATGGTTGGAAATAAGGATCAATCCCTTATGAATAAACTGCATACAGGAACAAAAGGAGAAGGAAGCGTGGGGGGAATGTTTCCTGGAGATGATTCTGCCTGTGTGTACATTACAAAATGTTAATCCTCCACTGTGGCTTGGAGGAAATAAATTGTTACTTTCTTTGAAAGGTATGGCATCACTTAAGCAACAAATATATTCCAGTTCTAATTCTACATGCTGTAATTGTCGATGAAACAAAATAAAAGTATATCACTTACGGATTTACAGATCTTTTCATATCCTGTCTACTCTTCCAAAGATTTAGGCTTCTAATAATAAAAACACAAAACTAAAAGACCAAAACAGATAAAACAAAAAAAAATAATCAAAAATAAGAGAGGAAAGGTAGAGAAAGAGATAAAAATCCATTGGATGAGAAAATCTAGAATAACTAAACATGACACTTAATTATGAACTTCCTTTGCAACCAGAACAAAGGAAAACTCTAGAAATAAATACTATCCTCATTTCAAAAAGTTATGATACCTTCTCAGAACTGCACATCAACATACCATTTGTTTCTCTTTCTGTGCTGGTGGGATGATGAGTACTGACAGGCAGTGAGCAATGGGTTCTGTGTGTGTGTGTGTGTGTGTGTGTGTGTGTGTGTGTGTGTGTGTGTGTGTGGTGAACATGTGTATTAACAATTAAAGTGAAAACTCAGAGGCTACTTATGAATTTGAAGACTGGGGTTTTTAATGCAGGAATTCTATTAAACGGAAATAATAATTCTCTCTTAAACATCTGCTCTATGCCTCGTACCTACCCAGGCACTGGGGATGCACTTACAAGCTGTTGAGAAGATATAGTTTTGAACAAGAAATTGCAACTCTGATAAACGTTACCCAAAGTGATGGGTGCATACTCCTCCTGTCCCCAAGAGCAAGGAGATTCGACCTGTCCCTGGTTAACGAGAACATTTATCTCTGCCTAAGTGTGTGGTGGTTGAGAGTGTAGGTTCTGTAGTTACAATGCCTTGAGTCCTAGGCAATGATTAGCCTAGGTGACCAATGATTAGCATGATAACCTCGGCAAGTTCCTTAGCCTCTCTGTGCTCCAGGTTCCTCGTTCCTGAGGTGGGGATAATAGTAGTAACTTTCTCCTAAGTAATTATATTATTGTGAGGATGGAATGGAGATTCTTTGCATGGCAGTCACATGATCCCAAGAGCATGCTAGCAAAAGTTATAAGGTCTTTTGAGTCCTAGTCTTAAAATTTCTTGAACCTCACCTCTGCTACATTCCATCGGTCAAAGTGAGTCCAACAGCAAACCAGATTCAGGGGATGGGGAAATGGATTCCACTTCTTGATAAAAGGAGTTGCAAAGTGCTGTGGCCATTTTTACAATCCTCTGTGTGGCAATGGCGGTGAAAAGACCACTTAGAATGTAGGATGAATAGATGTTAATGTTTGTTTGGATGCAAGGAAGAAAAAGTAAAGAAAGGAACTGATGGTGACACCAAATTTTCTGTCCTGAGCCACAAAGTGGATATTTTTGCAAATCACTTGGTAATAAATTGAGAATCAGTCCATAATTTAAACTACAATTGTAAACTGTGTTATTATGCAGGGTTTTCTAAAGGTACTAACCAAAAACTTAGGTTGTTTTGAAAATCATAATCCTTGATGTTATTTAAATATTATTGAATTTGCTTTGACTCTGTACCTCAAGGGTGAAATACAGAAGTCTTCATTGTACAAACTAAGATCTATTCCTTGTACTAGATCCATTAGGTTGAACTTCAACTACCCTGATTTATACCAATTATTTTGTTGTTGTTTATGAACAAAACATGAATATGTGACTTTCTAGGAAATAAATACAACACAGCTATATCCAAATGAATAATTCTTGGTACTCTCCATATATCCCCAATTCCCTAGCATTTGTAGTGGAAAATGTGTTACCATCTTCTTTTCATTGGAGTACTCCTAACAGTGAAATGAGCCCATTTCTCGTGTGTGAGCATTAGTCATTCTAAGTAGGTATTTTGACTTTTGCTTATATAACAATTGAAAGCTTCTCTCTGAGAAAACTGTGGTCCATATTCATAACGAATTCCAGAAAAATTAAGAGCATTATCTTACCAAATGGCTTTGAAAGTAAATATCATTGAGTATATCTACCTATGTATAAAAAATTGATGGTTTACTGTGAATACTCCTAAATATTTCTCTTTGTCTTCCCTTCTCCATCTCCACAGCCACTGCCTTAATTTAGACTCTGAACAGTTCCATAACAGGTTTTCCTGTCTATATTGTCTCCTTCTTTCAGCCGTTCTCTACATGTTTCTAACATGCAAATCTTACTATTAACTTCTCTATTTAAGAAAAGTCTCTACCCAGAGTCCATTTCAAACCAATGTTTTCAATGGATTTCAAAATAAATTAATTTAACAGATTATTTTTTTAAATTTATTTGTATTAAAATATAGTTGACATACAATATTATACTAGTTTCAGTTGTACAACATAGTGATTTGATATTTATATACCTTATGATGTGATCACCACAATAAGTCTACTAACTGTCTGTCACCATGCAAAGTTATTACAATATTACTATTTCCCCTATACTGCACATTACATCCCTATGACTTATTTATTTTAAAATTAACAGAGTAATTTAAACTATTCTCAAACTCTCAATGGAAGGAAGGATACAGTTCCACGGAAATTGAATTTTTATTCCAAAGGCCAGACTATTAAGTTTCTTGGCTATAATTCAAGCAGCATGTGCAAGAATTCTTTGAGAGGAAATATTGGATATAAGTTGTGTCTAGTGCCTTAAATTTCAAAATACTGGAGTTTACTTCTATTTTTCCAAGCTTATTTCATTAAAAATGTAAGTGGTGAGTAATAATATATGTGGCATTACCACCTGATGACCGCCTTTCAGTTTTTGAAGTTTTGAGATATTTGGGATCATCTTCTAAAATTCAAGCTCTCTTAGGCTAATTAGAAGCACAGATATACCAAATACGGACTTGTGCCAGAGGGGGAAATAATTAAAACTGTGGTCCTCGCTTTCAAGGACCTCACAGCCTTTTAGGGAGCCTTTTAGACAGACTTTAACAGGGAAGGGTAGTTTAGTGTGGTGCATGCTAACATAAAGTAAGAGAACTAGGTATCAAGGAAAACTGGAATGAAGAAGTTATCAGTTAAATCTGGTGGAATCAGGGAATGTTTCACAGAGGAGCTGGCATTTGAAATAAACCTTGAAAGATGAATAGGAATTTACAGGTAGAAAAGTTAGGGAATAGCGTTCCAGTCAGAGGGAATAAATAGCAAAAATGATTTTATGGAGACATGAAACAGCACAGTTCAGGGATGTACAATGACTCAGCTAAGCTTATGATTCAATAGGAAAGATGGTGAGTGGTGAGGAACTAACAGGTACTGGGCTCCCTATTCTATGCACGCCCAGGTGGGCACACGCAGGGCACAATATCAGGTTGAACCACGTGAAATAAACATTTTTGTAGATCAAAAGAGTTAAATATGGGCATTTCAGAGATTCAAGCTACTAAAACTCATCTGTGGACTCTCAAGCTACCTTCAACTTCGGCATGCTGAAGTGAATTTGTCTAACCTGACACATTTACTTATGAGAAAAAGAGGCCCAGTTAACCTTCCCCAGGTAAAACATGGTTTACTGAGGGGAAAGGAAACTAGCTCTCCCAGGATTCCAAGAACAAGAACTGGACCCAGCTAATCATCGTGGAAAATGAATAGGAATGTCCTCCACTCTGCCCTTGCCATGGCATCTTTCCATGATCTCTTCCACTTTTCCGTCTCTATCAGTTGACTTCCTTGGCTTCCCCATAGTTTCCGCTCCTTTGTGCCTTCAACGTACTATAGACAGGGCAGCCCAGCCCTTTTCCAAATCATAACTCTTTGGCCTCGGTTTTCTTCAACAGTTGAGAATGTGCACGCATGTTCTGAAATTCTGAAAGGGTGAACCTCATTGGACCAGCTCATCTTTTGGTGCTAAGCTGTATGTCACAGGCCAGTTTATAAGCTGGCTGTCTCCCTTTGGGTCTACTCAGATGAGTTCGTCTGTGACGATGAGGATAGAATGGCTACTGAGCGGTAAGTGTGGGTGAGGCCACTTCCCTCAGAAGAGGATGTGGCAGGCAGGCTCAGGAGCCTGAGCAGCTCTGTTCATCTCCCCTGGTAGAGTTGAGATGAGAGCCTCTGAGTAGGCTGCGGAGGTCTGAGAGGAACTAACCTCTGACATTTCATTTTCAGCGCTAAGATTGTCTAAGAAATGTGTGCTTCATATCATTACTCAGAACACCTATAATCTTCATCAAACCTGACATTTCTGGGTTAAATAATTCCTGTCATTGCTAGATCTGAGCCAAAAGGAGGGGGGAAAATCACTAAGTAGCAACAGCATTAAGTCTTGTTTTGTTAACTGCATCCTTTTTTTGTTTTAATTTTTTTTTTTTATTGGGGAACAATGTGTTTTTCCAGAGCCCATCAGCTCCAAGTCATTGTCCTTCAATCTAGTTGTGGAGGGCGCAGCTCACTGGTCCAGGTGGAAATCGAACAGGCAACCTTGTTGTTAAGAAGGACAACAACGGAGACATCCAGCCGTCCCTAACTACATGCTTTGGGTATATAAGTGATAGGTGACCATTATTCCTTTTATACCTACCCATATAAAACATACTTAAATATCTGCTTGTTGACTTTTAAAATGAAAAAGTCCTCTCTACAATGCCAGTAGCGACTAGGAAAACTTCAGTGTTGGCAGTAACTTTGCTTCCTTCTTCTTCTTATCTTTTATATCTTTTGTTTTTTGCCACCATTAATAGCCTTTGCACATGAAGCATGTTATTTCTCTACAGGAAGTAAGGTGGCTTGACTAGCAATAAATGGCCTCATAATGAGGTGATTATTTTAACATGTGCAGATTCTAGTCTGACTCCAATAAATATCAAACAGAGCATGAGGCAAATGTCATAGAAAATTCCTGTTTCACTTCCTATGTGGTGTATAAGTACAAGAAAAATCCATTCAATTGTCACTAATAAATGCTCTTAATAAATAAAATGTTATCAGGCAAAAGCAAAACTCAATATCATTACTTACAAAATAGTCCTCAACCCTGAAGTTACTCTCAGGAAAATCTATAGCCCCGTCCTCCACCAAATCTACTTAAAATACCATTCTTGCATCTATTAAAGTGTTTCTTGAGGTGAGGCGTTGGGAAGGGAAATTGAGAGGTGGTGAGCAGGAGAATTGGAAGTCTTTTCAATCTCAACCCTCCTCTTAGCCTCATTTTCTCTCCTTTTCTTCTCCTGCATCTTTGCTTGAGAGAGGATTGCCAGTAACGTGAGACTTCCTGACAGTTGCCTACATTTCTAAGATATTGTATATAATGTGTCTTTCCAGCATTGAAGAAGAGTCTGACTTAGTGGAAATTCAGAATAGGTCCCCAACACAAGGACTGTGGAAGGAGAGATGATGAAAGTCAGCCTGACCTTGAGAATGCAGCACTTAGCTGAGGCCAGTAGTCTCACTCTCTGTCTCTTGGCACCTTTTCTTCTTTTCTGTCTTTGTTTCTTCTAGTTCATTCATTCAGGTATTCGTCCGTCCATCCATCCATCCATCCATCCCATTCAGAGCACTTATTGTATAACTTCTGGTGTAGATGACCAGAATTTAGCTCAAGACAAACTGTATCAAAATTTCTGCAGAGCAAGACCCAGGAATTTATATATTTAACATATAAGGTAACATAAAGGTAAATCTGATCCTTAGACATGTATGAGTACACCTTATTTACAAGTTACAAACATGTATAGTATAGATCCTATCACCAAGGAGATCACTGTTTTGTTTTTCCCTGTCCACTATTCAAATCTTATCCCTAATCTTTTCCTCCCTCAAAGTGTAAAACCAAACAGAAACAAGAGCTAATACTTCTAAGGTTTGTTATGACCACTTATAATTGAAACAAGTGCTAAAATTCAGTTAGAGGTTAGTGAAAAGAAGGATGTAATTTTTTCCTGCTATGTTCATGGGCTTTCTAAACTCCATCCACAAACCCCTTGGGTATCTGTGGACCTCACTGAAAAGTCCTGTACACAGGTTTTAAAGCAGTGTTATTGTACTGGAAAAGGCACCTACCCATTTTAGACTCAGGTGGTCTTAAGTTTAGATCTCAGCTCCATAATCCATTAGATATAGAACCTTCAGCTAGAAGTTATTTAACTTCTCTTAGTATTTCTTCAACTATAAAATGCAGTTAAGGGGAATTAATACTTAATAGGGCTTCATATTTTACATTTTTAATTAGATAATGTAGATAGTAGCCTAGAACATTGTGAATGTTCAAAAATATGTTTAGTGTATATTGGTCACTCTGTCCCACGTTAATATTAATAACCTAAAACCTCCTTAGACCCAGAAAAATCAATATTACATGAACTCATTTTAACCACATCAAGTCCTGCTTGGGACTGAAATTACTGTTTATTAATTGCATTTAAAAATATATATACATATATATGTCTATGTGTGCATATGTGTATGTGTGTGTATAAAATTACCCTAACCCTGAAATTTATGATTCCTTATATGCGTAATCCACCACGTGTCCAGATCTCAACAAAGCCCCCCCCCAGTCTTTTTCAAAAACCATTTCAAAAAGTGCATTGGTTTGGGCAACAAGTCTTTAATTCTTTACCTTTAGTGTGAGGCTCACCAAGTTAGATGTTACTGGTGATTTTAAAGTCAGCAATGGATGACAGATACTGCCTCCAGTCTCTGCAGAGTGGACAAACCTGCTCGATTGACTAGATGATTATTCTGTGCAAATACACACATGGTGCTCAGTACTTCTCAACAGCAGGCAGCCAACCTGAATTCCTCCCACATTGGCCAGTGATGCCTAAGTGTATCCAGAGATCTGGATTTGCAGAGAATACTGTCTCTTACCACTTAAATCGCAAAGAATCGATTGAGCCGGGGACCCTGGTCCCTGCCTATCTTGTACTGTGCCGAGAAATAGCTGTGTTCAGGTTACTGAGCACTGTGTGATTTTAATTTAGTGTAAAGGAAGTATAACTTTTACGATGAGAGAAAACTAGTTCTTATTTTAGACACTGAAGAAAGAAATGAAAGAGGATACAAATAGATGGAAACAAATACCATGTTCATGATGGATAGGAAGAATTAATATAGTTAAAATGTCCATACTGCCTAAGGCAATAGACATATTCAACACTATTCCCATCAAACTACCAATGATGTTTTTCACAGAAATAGAACATATAATCCTAAAATTTATATGGGACCATAAAAGACCCCTCATAGCCTCAGCAATCTTGAGAAATAAGAACAAAGTGGGAAGTATAGCAATACCTGACATCAAACTATACTACAAGACTACAGTAATCAAAACAGCATGATACTGTCATAAAAACAGACACATAGATCAATGGAACAGAATAGAGAGTCCAGAAATAAATCTATGCCTATATGGCCATTTAATCTACAACAATGGAAGCAAGAATGTACCATGGGGTAAAGACAGTCTATTCAATAAATGGTGCTGGGAAACCTGGACAGACACATGCAAAAAAATGAAGCTGGACCTACACCATATACAAAAATAAATTCAAAATGGCTTAAAGACCTAAATGTAAGATCTGAAACCATAAAATTCCTAGAAGAAAATATAGGAAGAGACTTTACAGACATTACCCGGAGTAAGATTTTTACTGATATATCCCCTCGGGCAAGGGATGTAAGAGAAAAAATAAACATGTGGGATTACATCAAACTAAAAAGTTTTTTCATAGCAAAGGAAACCATCAATAAAACAAAAAGGGATCCTACTGAATGGGAAAAGATATTTGCCAATGATATATCTGATAAGGGGTTAATATCACAAGTTTATAAAAAACTCACTCAACTCAACTCCAAAAAAACAAACAACCCAATTAAAAAATGGGCAGAGGACTTGAAGAGACATTTTTCTAAAGAAGACATACAGATGGCAAACAGTCATATGAAAAAATGCTCAACCTCACTAACCATCAGAGAAATGCAAATAAAAACCACAATGAGATACCACCTCACCCTAGTCAAAATGGCTATCATCAATAAATCAACAAACAACAAGTGTTGGCATGGATGTGGAGAAAAGGGAACGCTTGTGCACTGTTGGTGGGATTGCAGATTGGTGCAGCCACTGTGGAAAACAGTACAGAGATATCTCAAAAATTTGAAAATGGAACTACCTTGTGATTCAGCAATTCCACTCCTAGGTATCTATCCGGAGAAATCCAAAACTCCAGTTCAAAAATCTTTATGCACTCCTATGTTTATTGCAGCACTATACACAATAGCCAAGACATGGAAACAACCGAAATGCCCATTGGTAGATGACTGGATTAAGAAACTGTGGCACATTTTATACAATGGAGTACTACGCAGCCATAAAGAAGAAAGAAATCTTACCATTTGCAACAACATGGATGGACCTAGAGAACATTATGTTAAGTGAAATAAGTCAGACAGAGAAAGACAAATACCATATGATCTCACTTATATGTGGAATCTAAAGAAAAGAATAAGTGAATGAACTAATCAGAAACAGTTTTGGAGACATAGAGGAAAAACTGAGGGTTGCTAGATGGGAGGGGGGTGGGGATGAGGGAGAAGGTGAGGGGATTAGAAAACAGTCAGTAACCACAAGATGGCCACGGGGTTTTGAAAATTAATCTGGGGAATGTAATCAATAATGTTGTAAAGATTTTGTAGGGTATCCAATAGACACTTGTCCCATTTGGGAGACCACCTCAGGGCTGATGTAGATGCCTGATCACTGTACTGTACACCTGAAGCTGAAGCTGAACAATAATGAATGCCAATTATAATTTTATATATACATATATGTATATACATATGTATATATATGTATGTATATACTTACAAGAAGCGGAGTACAGCATTAGGAATAGAGACAGTGGAATTGTAATGTCTCTGTGTGATGTCAGAGGGATAGTGGATGGGAGCAGGGGGGTTCCCACAGTGTGAAGAATATAAATGATAAACGTCTAAGTATTACTTTGTCTTGTGCACCTGAAACTAATAAAAAAAAAAAAACACCCTAGTTCTTATTTTACATGTACGCACGCATACGTGCCTGGAACCTAACAAGAATGGACAGGCATAGCTCTGGAGAGGCTGTCATTCTGAAAGCAATCCATTAGCATTTTCATTGTGACTTTACCCTGACGAGCTGGCCCTCCCAGCAAGGGAAGAGTTTATCTCATAAGGTCACTTGGCATTGTTAAAAGGGAGAATAGAGCACTCGCCAATGCAATTTGTTTAGAAAGTGAAAGCTCCACTGTAGTATAACAGGAGTTGGATGAAAGTATCTTCTACCTATTGTTTTATTCTGTATTTCTAATTTGACTCACTCTTTAATTTATGCTCTGGAAAAGGCAGAATGTTTCTTTCAGAGAAGGATCCTCCCTCAGGAAACCTAAAACTCTTTTTCTCACAGTTCTTTCTCGATCAAAAATCACTTTTAGAGCCGAATAATAGCATCCAAAATGGATATTCCAGGGCCAAAAACTTACATGAAGGAGCCCTCTTGTCTACCCAAAGTTCAGGAGAATACAATTTACAAATAACAAATGGTGAAATCAGTATGATAGACTCCTTGGCCAAAGGTAAATTTCACCAAAGGCATTTTGAGGAAATTTGTAGACATGTAAGTTAGACAAATGGTTCAGTCAAAATCTGGCAGAATGTGACCAGTTAAAACAGTCTTGGGAAAAATGGGTCATCCTTTTTAAACTTAGAGTGAAAGGTCCCAGTGACTGCTCTTCTGTGATTCACCTGTGTCTACAGACAGATAGTCCCGTCACTGTCACTGCCGTGTTTCTTCTAATGCCTGGCAGAGAGTCCGACATGTGGTGAGCATTCAACAAGTACCAGCTGAATGAAAAAATAAACAAAGGAATAAATGGAAAACTTTAAAAATGAGTAACTGTGTTCCAACTAGTTCAAGGAACCATGATGCTATGGGTTGCACTGTGTCCTCTAAAACTTCTTGTCGAAGTCCTAACCCCCCGTCCCTCCAGAATGTGACCTCACTTGGAAATAGGGCCATGAGGTTTAAGTAGTGAAAGTGAGGTAAAACTGGAGTAATGTGGGTCCCTTATATTCTGTGACTGGTGTTATTGTAAAACAAAGGGAAAATTTGGAGACAGACCTATACACAGGAAGAACGTCATGTGAAGAACAGAATTATGCCTCCACAAGCCAAGGACATATCCGAAGATAAGAGAGAGACCTGGACTAGAACCTTCCCTAGTGCCTTCAGTGGGGCATGGCCCTACAGACACCTTGATCTCAGGCTGCCAGCCTGCAGAACTGTGAGACAATAACTTTCCGTCGTTTCAGCCGTTAGTTCATGGTACTTTGTTCCAGCAGCCCTAGAAAGCTAATGCACATAGCACTTGAGAATTTGGAAATAGGAAGAGTCCTAAAAATGTTGAAAGGAGACATCAAGAAAACATATCTACCAGAGGCAGCGGCCCCACCACCAGCTGGGATGCCAGAACTGGACTCTAATGCCTTGGAAGAGATAGGCAAGACCTCCGGCCTAGGGTACCAGGCAGGTAAGCAGATGGGGACTCAAGAAGAAGACCAAGGCAGCTGCCAGAGGAGGTTGAAGATCCAGTAGGACATGAAGGCCCAGTCAGCAGAACTGCTTCAAGGTCAGAATTAGGGCTGGTGAAATGTTGCTTTCTTCAAGTTTAAATTGGCGTGGGGACTGGAGATGGAGCAGAACCGCATGTGGGAACTTAGGGGATATGATGTGATAAGGAGCAGGAAAGCAAAACCGGGGAACCAGTGGGCCCGAGAGAATGACAGTCTGTTTGGGGCATTGTTCCTATCTAGAGTTAAATTGGCTGTACTCTACACATAACTAGATTATGACTTGTATATGGCAGTAAGAAAGGAGAAGATGGGAAGTGAAGAAAAAGCATGGTAGATAGAAGACACAAACCAAGAAGTTTTAAAAATCTGTATTCTTTATGTTGTGAGTAATTCCATATCCATTAATTAGATAAGAATGTGAGGGGAAGAATATTCGTCAACGTTAGGAGAATGGCTACCTCTGAGAAAGGATGGAGAATGTGGGATGCAAGGGAGCTTCAGTGATATCAATCAAGTTTTATTTAAAAATACCTAAAACAAAAAATGGCAAAATGTTGCCATTCATTCTATCTTAGTACAAGGGTATCTGTTATATTATTTTCTGTTAATTTTAAATATATGATATAAAAATCTATAAACTATATGTGCTCACAAGGGCGTATGTATGCATACAAATTAATACAATGAAAGTCTATCTTTCATTGTAAAAAAAAGTTTAACAAAATATAAGTACAAAATAGTAAAAGTATAATATGTGATCTGAAGAAAGTTCTAGATATGAGTGGATAGCATAATCAACGTACCATTATGCTTGTCACTCATACTCCATTCTGCACCATTCCCTCCATCCTTCAGAGGCGAAGCAGTCGTCCCCAGGGCGACTTGTGCTTGGTCTAGCATACACAATTAGAAATAAGCAAGATATTGGTCTGGGAATTTTTGAAAGCGATAGGACAGCTTTCCTGAAATTCTCTGTAGTGAATTGAAGATGGAGAAAATTTCTTGGAAGGCCCAGAACTGCATGCCTTTTGATCGACACCATGATTTTCAGTTCAGTTTATGGGAAATTGTTTTAGGAATGGACCCAAGATTATATAATAAAATTCAATACTCATTTCCCTTCTGCTAATTAAGGAATTATGTATGTATTTCTGGCGTTCCAGTAGTTACCTTTAAAATTTTACATATGTACTTTATTTTTAAAATCTAAATTTATATTTGTATCTTCCTTCTGAACACAATAAGGACATAAAGTCTTTTGCACTTTACTTCCAATCATCTCTCTCCCATTTTCCATATAATTTTGTCCAGTATTTTAGGTCCACCTTATTTATAATAACCATAACTTAGTAACTAGTATTTTTAGAGCAACTGCTTAAATAGATGTTTTCACTTGCTTATCATTTTCTTTGGTCACTATTGCTTCTTGCATAGCACTCAATTTGTTAGGTTCAATTACCCTGTAAATGCTTTAGTATTAAGTTGGTGCAAAAGTAATTGCAGTTTTTGCAATTATTTTTAACCTTTAAAACCACAATTACTTTTGCACCAACCTAATAGTTCTTTCCCAGAACTCATGAACAGCAATTGCCTTTGTTGGCCTGAATGTCTTTATTTCAGTTTTATTCTGTAGTAGTAGTTTGGCTTGACAGTTGTTTTAGGTCAACAGCTCTTTTCCTCAGCACATCATGTTCTGGCATCTATTAAAACTGTCAGATGTTATCAAGCACACTAATTGGGTAAGCATTCTTAGAAATATGTACATGTGAAGGAAAACACTTGACTTGAGATTTTCATGGGAAAAAAATTTCATGGCAATTAAGTAGTTCCACTACTGCTACATTTAAGTTTTCAAAATAGTTCATATTCATTTTTTTAATTGTATTAAATGCCTATTGAAAGCCAGAGGCATTCTCACCTCATTGAGTCTCAATCTTAGGAAATTTTAATAGCTCCACATTTTACAGATGAAGAAACTGAAGCCTGCAGTGGCCAAATAATTTCCTCTTGATCACACAGCTAAGAAATGGCATTCATGGGATGCAAACCTGGGTCTTTTGATTCCAAAGCAATCTAGTTGCCTCTAGAACTGATAATATTTATTTTTATCCCTTTACTTATTTTTAAGACAGTGAAAGAAATAGAATACAGGCATACGTTGGAGATACTGCTGGTATGGTTCCAGACCACACAGTAAAGAGAATATAGTAATAAAGTGAGTCACATGAATTTTTAGTTCCCAGTACATACCGTGTTTCTCCAAAAATAAGACCTAGCCAGACAATCAGCTCTAATGCATGTTTTGGAGCAAAACTTAATATAGGCCCTGTCTTATTTTGCTGTAAGACCGTATATAATATAATATAATATAATATAATATAATATAATATAATATAGTACCGGGTCTTATATTAATTTTTGCTCCAAAAGACGCATTGAGCTGATTGTCCAGCTAGGTCTTATTTTGGGGGAAACACGGTATAAAAGTTATGTTTACACCATACCGTAGTCTATTAAGTGTGCAATAAGATTGTGTCTAAAAACACAATGTACATACCTTAAATTAAATTTATTGCAAAGAAATGCTAACCATCACGTAAACCTTCAACGAGCTGTAATCTTTTTGCTTGTGGAGGGTCTTTCCTCCATGTTGAGGCTGCTGACTGGTCAGAGGGTTGCTGAAGGTTGGAGTAGCCGAGGCAATTTCTTAGAATAAGTCAACAATGAAGTTTGCTGTGTTGATTTACTCTTCCTTCCACGAACAATTTCTCAAAGATCACTGATCACAGAGCACCATGACAAATATAATAATAAGGAAAAGGTTTGAAATAGTGCAAGAATTACCAAAATGTGACACAGAGACACAAAGTGAGGAAATGCTGTTGGGAAAATGGTGTCGATAGACTTGTTCGATGCAGAGTTACCACAAACCTTCCATTCGTAAAAGATGAAATATCTGTGAAGTACAATAATAGGAAATATTCCCGTAAGTACTAATGAAGATACAGGTCCCTCAGTCCCTCTCATTTAATGATCACATAATTTATGATGTTGTCTTCCTTGGGGGTCAAAGATGGAAGTCAACCCCCTCAGCTCAAGGATCAGACACCACCGACATGCCCCTGAGGGTTGGAGGATGACTCTGCTTTCGAAGGCTGAAAGTTGGGGACTCAGCTGCTTGCTGGAGTAATCACGTTCATGAGTTTTAGATTCAGAGTAGGTTCCCTCAGCCACATGTTGAGAAATTGAAAAATGGTAAAATTGAAAAATAAATGACCTTTGAAATACTGAAGAGCCTTTACTCTGGAGAAAAAAATGTAATTCTGTTTTCAGGCACATTTCACTTCTTTTATGATTTGAAGCTATCACAAGGCATGCCAGCAAGTCTAATGGGATATATCTGGTGGAGTAAGTCATTTCTGGGGTAAAAGTTTTCTTTCTTTCTTTCTTCCTTTTTATTTACAGCATGCGAGCATGGGAATTAGGGGAACTGGGTTTCAGTCTGGACCCTCGATCCAATTTGTTTGAGTACACCCACAAGTCATTTAGGCCCGTGCACTTCAGTTTTCTCGGTTATAAAATGTGAAATATGAAGGAGATGTCTGTCCTTTAATATGGGAGCTGAGTACATTTCTGTTTATTAGACAAACTTTGATTTTTTTTTATTTTATGTTTTTATTCACTATAGTCTGTGAGTATGCATGTAGGTAGGTAGGTGTATAGATAGGTAGGTAGATATTTATTTTTGCTTTCTTTTTTCTCTTTTCCTGACTTCTGTGAAATTGATAAAGATTTTACTTATGTATGTAGTATTTCCTGCTCGCCTGGAAATTGCACATATATTTTCTTTCATTAATGATCACCCTTAGGTTGTTTTGTTTTGTTTTTAACTTTTTTTCAATAAACTTTTTATTTTACGATAAGTGTAGATTTACATACAATTGCAAAAAATCATAAAGAGAGAGCCTGTATACCTTTACCAGTTCCCCCCAATGGTAACTTTATCTTGCAAAACAATATTAAAGAATCACAACCACAATTGACATTGTTACAGTCAAGATACAGAATGATTCCATCACCACAAGGAACCCTTCTATTGCTCTTTTATGACCCACACCCACTTTCCCCTACCCTACCCCTCTCCCCCACCCGATCTCTGATCTCTGGCAATCACTAACTTGTTCTCCATTTCTGTGGTGTTGTTATTTCAAAAATGTTATACAAATGCTTTCTACAGTACATAAAGGTTTGGGACTGGCATTTTTTCGCTGTAATTCCCTGTAAATTCAGCATAATTCCCTATAAATTCAGCCAGTTGTTGCATATATCAATTATTTCTTTCTATTGCTGTACTAGTAGTATTCCTTGGTAAGGATACACCACAATTTGTCTAACCATTTGCCTGTGGGAGGACATCTGGGTTGTTTATAGTTTTTTCGGGCACTATTACAAAGAAGCTGTTATGAACACTTACGTACAGGTTTTTGTACAAACATATGTTTTCATTTCTCTAGGACAAATGCTCCACAGTGTAATTGCTGGGTTGTGTGGTAGTTGCATATATAGTTTTAAATGAAACTACTCAACTGTTTGCAGAGGGACTGTACCATTGTACATTCCCACCAGCATTGTATGCATGATCTCGTTTCTCTTCATCCTTGCCAGCATTTGGTGTTGTCACTATTTTTATTTTTATTTTAACCGTTCTCATAGGTATGCAGTGAAATCTCACTGTGGTTTTGATTTGCATGTCCCTCGTGACTAATGGCATTGAACAATGTTTTGTGTGCATATTTGTCATCCATATATCCTTTTCAGTAAAATGTATATTCTTGTTTTTTGTCCATTTTTTAACTGAATTGTTTGCTTTTTTGCTATTGAATTTGGACAGTTCTTTATGTATTCTAGTACTGCTTCTTTATTGAATATGTGGCTTGCAAATATTTTCTCCAAATCTGTAACTTACATTTTCATTCTCTTAACAGGGTCTATCACAGAGCAAAGTTTTTAATGTTCATGAGGTCCAAGTTATCAATTTTTCCTTTTATGGATCATACATTTGATGTCAAGTCTAAGAAATCTGCCTAGCTGTAGACTCCAAAGACGTTTTTCTGTGCTTGTTTCTAAAAGTTATGTAGCTTTACATTTTATGTGAAAGTTCACGATCCATGTTGAGTTAATTTTTGATAAAGTGTGAGATTTAGGTCAAGGTTTATTTTTTTGCCTATGGATGTCCAATAGCTCTAGCGCCATTTGTACAAAGGCTGTCTTCCTCCATTGAGTTGCTTTTGCACCTTTGCCAAAAATAAGTTGGGCATCTGTGTGTGAGTCTATTTCTAGATTCTGGATTATTTCCCACTGCTGTATGTATGTCTCTCCACCAATGCCACACTGTCTTGATTACTGTAGCTATGTAGGAGGACTTAAATCTGGGTAGTGTGATTCTTCCCACTTACTTTTCTCGGGATTATTTTTACCTATTCTAGGGCCTGTGTATTTCTGTATAAATTTTAGAATAAGCTTGTCCATCAGCAGAATCATTTCTAAGATCTTGTTAGGAATCACATTAATCTGTAGGACAATTTGGGGAGAAATGATAGCTTTATTTTGTTGAGTTGTCCAGTGGCATGTCTGTATGAACATGGTATGTCTCTTTGCTTCTTTAGAGTTTCTTTGAGTTCTTTCCTCAGCATCTTGTAATTTGATGCATACAGATCACTGTGCATGTTTTGTTGAGTTTACACCTAAGCATTTCATTTTCTTTGGAGTGATTATAAATATATTGTGCTTTCAGATTTTGGTTTCCACATGTTCATTATTAGTATATAAAAATGTGATTGATTTTTGTACATAGTATCTATGAACTTGCTCCTCCCTTATGAGTTAAAGGAGGAGATACTTTGTTTAGGTTTTGTTTGGGGATATATTCTTTGGGATTTTTTCTATGTAGACAATTATGTGATCTGCAAATGGGGACAGTTTTATTTCTTCTTTTCTAATCCACATGCCTTTGACTACCCTTAATTTTTAACATATATATATATATATATATATATATATATATATATATATATACCATGTTTCCCCCAAAATAAGACCTAGCCAGACAATCAGCTCTAATGCATATTTTGGAGCAAAAATTAATATGATACCATGTATATTATATTATATTATATTATATTATATTATATTATATTATATTATACCGGTCTTGTATTATAGTAAAATAAGACCAGGTCTTATATTAATTTTTGCTCCAAAAGATGCATTAGAGCTAATTATCTGGCTAGGTCTTATTTTCAGGGAAACACGATATATGTATATATATACATACATATGTAAAACTTTGCATTTTTAAAAGTTAAATTTATTCAATGTATTCATCCTCCTCATGCAAGAATTAGGTAGTTTGGGGGAGAAACAAATGATACACTCTATAAAAAAATAGAAAGCATTAATTGAATATTACTTTATCTCCTTTCCTTGTGATCTTATTCTTATGCCAACTACTCTTTCCAAGTATGACCTGTCTTCCGTCTTATTTGTTCATTTATTCATTCACTTAGCAAAAATGTATGAAGTACCATTTATGTATCATGTATGAATTTAAGCCCTGGGAATACAAAAATGAGTAAAATGGTGTTCCTGTCTTCAAGAGTCGTCTAATCTGTTGGAAAAGAAAGACATGTAAACAACTATAAAATGACCTGATGATTTCATGAACTAAATGCTGCAGGAACACAGAGGTGGGAAAAATCTGTCTTTGGGGATCAGTGACAGCACCCCAGAGTGAATATAGGAGCTCAGTCATAAAAGAAAAGTAGAACTTTTCAGAATGTGAAAAAATGTATGGGGATAAATGGCCTCGTTTCTTCAATGAATAGGTGATATGAACAAAAAAGGACTTGAGTGAATTGTTGTAAGTTACAAAAATACTTAAGAAACATACCAACCAAATGTAATGTGTAAAACTCACTATAATAAAACAACTGTAAAAGCACGTTTATAGGATAATCAAAGAAAATTGAAAACAGATTAGATGGGATAGTAAAAAATTGTTAATAATGATTGAATAATATATTGGTAGGGATAAATATATAATGTGTAATAATGGTAGCTAAGGGATTATTGCTAATTTTGTTACGTAATATAATGATATTGTTATGAAGTTTAAAATCATTCTTTACGTCAGAGTTACAAACTCAGTTATTCACAAATAAAATGCTATAATGACTGAGATTTGCCCTAAAGTACCCCAGAAAGATAAAATTGTGGCTGATAGATGACACGTGATTGACAAAAAGTTACCAACTTTTGAAGTGCATTTATGGCTAAATAGGAATTCATTTACACTATTCTCCCGGTGCTAATTCTATGTTTGATAATTTCCATAATAAAAAGTAAAACATTTCTTAATCACAGCGTAACAGCTTCAGAACATTTAACAACTAATCTTTATTTTAATTTATTCTGAATCATAGAGAGCCTTGATTAATTTTTCAGTTACAGTAGTAATATTTTCTTCTTCTGGGTCATCATCTTCTATATTCTGATTAGGTACCAGCCATGGCATCAAGGAGCAAAATAATTCATTGGAGTTCTTTGTGTTTCCTCTGTAGATTAGATGAGCATAGAAGTTTTTTTTTCAGAGAAAAATACTGGGGGAAATATCTCTTTGTCTCCATAAGTACTGGACTTATAAATGATTCTTATCAGCTTGGAAGTTGTAAGTCCACACTTTTGACTCAAAATAAACTGATAGGGTTTTTAAACTTTCTACCCAAAAGCTTACACAAAATAAAAAGTAATTTATATAATAAGCTTCAAATAGTCTCAGTAAACAAATTTTATTTTTTAAAGCTGCTAGATGAAGAAAGAAAAGGAAAGTCACTCCAGTCAGGGGAAACAAAATTAAGGGAGAAAAAAAAAAAGCTCATGTTAAGGAAATATTGGCTGGAGCCATGCGTAGGCGAGGAAGCAATGTGGGTGGATGGGGCGAGAAAGCTGACAGATAGCAGCCATATGGCTAAGAGCATTTCCTAACCAACAAATTTTTCCTCACCTACAAATTTGTATTTAACCCTTCGGGGGAAAAAAAAAAAACAGTGCAGGTTTGAAATGCATTTTGAAATTTTTTGTAGACATCTCAGATAGTAATATGGAGTGTGGAATAAAGAGGAAATGATCTGGCAACAGGAACATCCAAAAGAGGAAGCTTCTGAAATGATCCAGACAAAAGATGATCAGAGCCAAAACTACACGGTGACATTGGGAATGGAACGAAGGGCTTTGTCTGAGACGGATGTAATTAAGATTTGGAAGCGGAGTGGAAGAAGAGGAAGGAAGGAGAAAGACTTGGATGATAGCAACATCGTTAGCCACGGCTGAGGATACGGAACATGGCTGAGTATACAGAACATAGCGCAGGTTTGGGGAGGGCAGACATAATGAGTACAGTGTTAGATATGTGCACTTTGAAGCTCTACAGGACACCCAGGCAGAGCTGAGCATGACAATTTAGGACTAAGTGTTGGTGCTGCTCACTGAAGTACACTTTACTGAGGTAAAAAGTATACCCAGGTAAACAAGAGGACAAGATCAAAGGCAGGACTCTGGTGAACCCACAAACTAATGTGGGAATGTAGGAGGTGCAGGTTAAAGACACCGGAAGGCAGCTATGCTAACCACTATTCCACTAACGCTGCCATTTGCGACAACATGGATGGATCTTGATATTATTATGCTAAGCTAAATAAGTCAGAAAAAGTCGAGAACCATATGATTTTACTCATATGTGGGATATAAAACTGAAAGCAACAATTAAAACAAACAAACAAAACCCATAGACACAGACAACAGTTTCGTGGTTACCAGAAGGTAATGGGGGAGAGGGTATAGACGAGGGAAAAGGAGATCAAACATATGATGATGGAAGGACAACTGACTCTGGATGGTGAACACACAATGCAGTAGATAGATGATGTACTAGAGAATTGTACACTTGAAGCCTATAATTTTATTAACCAATGACACCCTAATAAATTTAATAAATTTGTTTTTAAAAGCCATGGGCAGACATGAGGAGAACAATAGGAAAATGTTATCAATTTCAGAAAAGCTTCAGGGAGTAGGTGAGATTTGAGGAAATGCTTGATTATGGAACGATACCATATTACGGAGCTATAACAATCCATGAAGAAGAAACTCTAAGTCAACAAACATAAACATGAATGTGCATATTTAGCTACATAATTGAGGCAATCTGAGCCTACCAAGCCTTTATTTTTGTTTAATTATCTTTGCAGTATTTGTTTCATGGTAGTTTTTGTTCTCCGGAATCCACCATAGGCATAATTATAAGCAGGAGTACTTTAATTAATGCAGATTACATTTTACCTTGAGACACCTGCAAATTTTAAAGCCTAAATTATCTTTTATAATAATGAGTTACACAGTTGGAGCTTTTGGTTTCTATTACATAAAAATGACAGTTGAGGTAGGGAATTGTGCCAATTATTGCCTAGTAGAATGTCTTTCCCTCCTTTATTGATAGTAAATATTTCCTTTCGTTTTGTACCCACAAAGTCAGCTCTCAGATGTGTAACTGCCAAACAGGTGATAATCTGTGGCAAAGTCTTACACTTCACAATCCATTAGGATAGACACAAAGCAGTGGTGGTTATTATTTTCTCTTTTGTTTATTTTTTATTTCCTTTTTCACTGTGTCAAGAATAAGGTCTCGTCTCCCTTCCAGAGTTCAGCTTTAATACTCAAACAATTAAATGTCTTTCTCATCACTAGAAAAAGTTTCTGTCCAGAAAGTTTGTAATCTTAGAAGGAGAAAGAGCAATTAATTACTGAGTGGTACATTCCTTCAATGTAATAGGAAATTTCAGGTGGAATAAGGAGGATTTTTTGAGCAAGAAACAGAATTGGAGAGATAATACTGCTTCATGTCTCATTTTGAAGCATGTCATTACTTTTGAAGGGGTCATGAATTTCTAAATCATATATTAAAGGAAGGGACTCATACCTATATGTCCTGATCTGCATCTTCGGCACGTAAACTTAAATATTAGTTGAGATTATAAAAGATATGATATTCACTTGCTAAACAATTACCCTCCTGAGCTCCCATATTCATCTCATTTGGAGGACACAACAGGTCCTTTAGTTCATGTGCCCATAAGCCTGTCTTACTGACACGATGTCATTGAAAAGGGACACTTGGGATAATAAGAAATTTCTTATTTGTTGCACATAGAAAAAGCAAACCCACAGAAGCTATATTTTTTGATGCAATGCATCTATAGCTGGGCTATTGACAGCCATTGTACAGAGGCTGATGACCAAAGCTACAGATCAGGACTGGGGGAAAAATTCCCCCAGGATGCAACTGTGAAAATCCAGTTTCTCATGACTAGTTTACGACTCTCTGTGAAGTTTAAATTGGGTTGAGCAAGGTGGCCAAATCTTTCTGTTATCAAAATGAAGCATATTGTCAAAAGAGAAAGGCACCAACTGATCTATAGTGGTTGTTCTATTGCTGATTTTATCTTCTTGATGGTAGGGCATATTTATTTCCTCTCCCTGGAATGGGATATTTGAAGGATTCTGAATAAGAGGCATCAAAAGGAAAATTCTATTGATAAAAGTACAAAAATAGAAAGCAGTTGAAAGATTCTTAGTATGACAAGAATGTTCAATAAAATCATCAATATGAGGTAAATTCTATGCTAATCAATCTTTAAAGCATTTGACCTTAACAATCTGACTTGCATGTGCATAATATACATGCTAGTTTGATGTGGTTTGGAATTATTAAGAAAGTATTACAGAATAACACTATACCTAAATTAACTAATCTAGGGAAATCTGAAACAGATTTATGTTGGAACCAAATTGGGGAAATGCTTCTCAACTCTCATTTTCTGCCCAGACATGGGAAAGGGCTGGTGTTATATTACACTTGCCACCGTTGGACTAAGTGTTTGGTTTACTTACAGGGTAATATGTAGCCTGAGAAGTCCCAGGGATCATATTTAGGAAACTTTCCCTTCTGTTGACGATGTTTCCCAGTGAACAAATATACAAATACATGGTATCATTCCCACGTTGACCCTGTCAGGCTAACTACAGATAAGTTGCATAGAACACTAAACAGAAAAACTCACAGGGATATATTTCAGGGATATTATGGAGTTGAAGCCTGAGAGCAAATTCACATGTAGCGTCTATGAATAGAATCATTACTTAAATTTGGTTTAAGAGCCAGCATCTCACTAAGGCCCTCGAACTTCTGCAAGAATGAGACTGTAACACTGAGAAGATAAAATCCACAGGTTAATTAGTAAAACCCTTCATAATCTGGCACCAATCCACCTTCCTACGTGAAGGTTGCCGTTTTCCATCCTACAGCTCAATTGTAAAGCACTGTTTTACTGTGGGAGCGCCATCCACCTTCACAATCACTGTAGGTTGATATATTTAGGGCAATAACTTTCTGGCAGGTGAGTAAGGGCAACTTCTTCTAATTCCCATAAAGGTGTCGTTTGGGCTCACGGCAGGTCTGTTCCAACCTTATCCTCTATAGTAGCCAAAATTAAACTCCCACACCAGCTGTCGTAGATTGGATTCTGTGAGAAACAGACTCTGAGGCCGAAATTTGCATACCAGAAATTTAATGGAGTGTGCCCTTCGATTGAACACCAGGAAGAAGTGAAGGAAGTAGGACTGAACAAAAGGGAGAGCTCACCTGCAATGCAAACTCAACAAAAATATCAAGCAATTCCACAGGGAGCTCTTTAGTCGTAACAGCCCTTCAAAATTGTTTGCTTTGAGGGAAAAAGACAGATTTTACACTCCTGCATTGACTAGCAGTTGGATATGGACCTGTCCTGGGAAGGGGACCTGACCTAGAGGGAGACAGCCGTCTTTAGCTGTGAGCAAGTCCCCGAAAGTGATGGAGTAGAGAGTCATTAACCATGAACTCCCAACGGCTGGTGGAATGAGTCCTCAGTCCCTGCTGGGTGAGCTTCGTGATGTGCCCCAGCAATCGCTACACCAGCCTTTCCTCTCCAGTATTCTCATCATTCCCCCTATCCATTAATGAAACAGATAGTTTTTTAGGTACTCAATCTACTGAATACAACGGATCTCCTGACCTGGGTCTTGGCAATGTAAAGACGAATGGAAAATGATTCTGTCATCTAGGGGGAGAAAAAAACACACAAGGAACAACAGTGATACGTGCCATCGTAACGGTTATTGTAATGTGCTTCGGGAATGCAGAAGAAGGAGTTTTACTTCACGGGGAGAGTCAGTCTGTTTTTCCTGGGATATGGAAAGCTTGAGCTCAGGGCATATGTATTCCATCTTCCGTGCTTCCCAGGTGGCCCAGAATGCCTTCTGCACTTTTTGTCACCTATTGAATTTCTCTTCTTTATGGCCCTGACCCAGTTGTAACTCTACCACAAGGCCTTTCTTATCAACGCACCCTATGATCTGAGAGACTTCTGCTCTGTACTATGTTCCTTATGCTGCATGTCACTTATCATTTCATGGAGGTGTTGTGTCACTCGACCTAAATGGTCAACACCAGTAGGACAGTGGCCAACACAATACTGGCAGTTGCTTAATAGATGATTGTCATTACAGAATACAAAGCTCAAAGTGACTTTAGAGACCATCTTGCCCAAGCATCACAAAAGGGCGGGGGTAGGGGTGGGGTAGGAAGCCAAGAAAGTAGATTATGACTTTCTTGATGTCTCCCAGCTGGCAAAGCAAAGATTTAAGATGAGCACCAAGTCTGTGGACTCCCATTCCCTGCCTTACAATGCCTCCTCCAATGAATGAAACAATTCATGAGTCTCAATTGTAGCAAATTTAAGAAAACTTTGAACTATACCTTAGAAAGTAGACTTTCCCCTGAATAACAGGCAAACTTTATGAAACTTAGTGATCTTATAATTCCTATGCATTGTTCAGTTTTACTAGACTTATACGAGTATTTAGGCAAAGTGTCTTTTATTATACATTCAGCAGCGAGTCTGGGGAAATCCATAACACGGTGTACAAATCCAATTGCGCTGTTATGGAAAAACTGGTAATATTTTCATCTCTCTGATCTCTATAGTCTGCCTCCAGAAGTAACCAGGTGCTATCATGAGATAAAATCCACTACATGAAATGAACCAGTGGTTTGATTAGTTGTGACAATGTGTGTATGTGTGTGTGCATGTTTGTGTACCTTTATACGTATCTCTATTTGAACCAGTTAAACAAAGTGAGTGAAACAATGGTCCCTCAACAGAGCTGACAATCAGAATTACCCAGGGATGTTTTAAAAGATTCCTGAGTCCCACTATCTGGAGATCTTCATTGCCTGGTTATTAAATTGGTCCAGAGAACTACCTATGAAAAGCTCCGCAGGTAATCTTCACATGCAACTGGGTTTAGAGAGCATATTGTTGTAAAGCGTGAGCTGATAGAGTTCAGTTATTCCATCTACTACTGCCGAGGGTAAAGTGGTCGTCCCCGCTGGCTCATGGCCCTGGCTGCCAGTCAGTCTCTGGCAGCCCCATCAGGCACAGAGAGGTCTGGAGTAAGAGCATCAGGACACAGCAGCCGCCATGCCTCAGAAAACAACAAAGAACACATATTTTATATGCCATATCAGTAACATCCCTGAGGTGAGTTATCACACATGCTTCACTCTATATCAAAATATGTGCTCCTGCATCAGGCCTCCCCCTGCCCCCATTATCACCATGCAACCAGCTCAAACCCCTTCTCTGTTCATCTCCAGTCATCAGGCTAACGTTGCCTAAATAGATACTGCACTTCAGTGACCTATGTTACTTTAGCCTCATTTCCTAACAATAGATCTTGAAGGCTATTTGAGGTCATAAGGGCATAAATAAAATAGGTATTACAATAAGAGTTTACTGACCTCTAACAAGTGTTTGTGTGTGTGGGCATGCATGTGTTTAAACTGAAAAATCTAGTCTAAGGAATAAAATGAACAAACTTTTATTTGTTTAAGCTTGCTTGAGTAAGTCTAAATATTTATGACAATAGCAGGCAAAGCAATACTAAAAAATGTGATTAGCATCTCTAGTGGCTTCTCTATTCTATTGAATTCAGAATTGTTGTTCTCTAAGGCAGAACATATTAAAATGTCCTTAGAGTAAATGTCCTTTTTCTCTAACTTTGATACATAAGATTTCCCATGTAGAAAAATTCTTTCCATTCCAGAGTAACAAGGTAGATTTTAAGCCAATGAACCCAGAGAAACTGAGTTCCATTCCCTAAGCACTTCATAACTGCCAAATAACAAGAACTGATCTCTCCAAGACAAGAACCTGATTTCATTAATAGCTGCTGTTTGGGTAGACAGAAGACAATTATACATGAAGGGTACTATGCTTTTAGAAATGCTAATTAATTATACATTACTTATTGGAAATGTTCTCTTTGTACTGTAGCTAGGAAAAACAGAGGAAGTAGGTGAGAACTTAAATAGCTGAGACATGCTGTATTGAACTACTGTCATGTTTCAAATCTGGATTCCTTTACTGGTTAGGATACACCTGTATAATACCTCTAATCTCAGTCTGATGGGCCACTGAGGTCTAAGAGGGTGGGAGGGGAAAACTCTGCCATCTGGCAGGTTTAAGCCAAGCTAAGCTAATCTGGGTGATTTAATTTTTTTTTACAGAGGGAAATGATAGATTTAAAAAATAATAAATAGTAAATAAACAATTTCCCAACCCAAACCAAGGGGCCAGTGACAATAAAGAGGTAACAGCTCGTCACGTGCTGGTTTTTAACAAATTAAATACCTCGGTGTTGGAATTGCAGAACCATACCCATGCTGAAGTCTTTATTCATTGTTTTTCTACTACTTGCTGACATTAGTAACAAAATGCTAAAAAGAAATAGGATCTTTTCAGACACAAGGCAAGGAGACTTTCAGTTCTCACAAGCCTACTTAGTAATTTGCTTTCTCTGCAGTGCACAGCTCTAGTGGGCCGGGTAAAAAGAATAAAGAGGGGTGTCGCTGACCTCAATTTGCTCTTATAATGTGATTTTTTTTTAAAGAATCCATCAATTCTTCCAGATATGTAGTTACCAAATGCTAGAATGTGTGAATATGCATAGTTAATGTAATTTCTTATTTCCCTTTGTAATTTGTTATTTCACCTACCTCAGCTGGTTAGCATCATGACACATTGGAAAGAGGCAGAAGATCTGGTGTCACTCTGCCATCTGCTCCTGAGTCCAATCAAACCTTCAAGGCTCAGCTCTACACCCATCACATGAGTGCGGTGGGGTGGGTAGAGGTCTATAAACTTTTTAAAATTTTGTATTATGTAAAGTTTGAAACAAATGAAAGAGTAGGAAGTATAGTATAATGAAGGCCCATATATCCGTCACGCAGTTTCAACCATTAGAGTCACAGTCTCTGAACTTTTTGTTCACATGCCCTTATCACTGAGTTCATGACCGCTCACACACAATGTGTATATAAATTATAAATATGTATTATTGTATCAATGTGTTGTACACATTTTAAAACATACCTCACAAGTACATGTTTTCAATGTATGGGTTAAAACATAATGACGTTCTCTACATGAATGTTTTTTAAATTTTTTTAAATCTTTTAATTACAGTTAACATACAATATTATATTCGCTTCAGGTGTACAATAGTGATTAGACATCTATATAACTTACAAGGTAATCACCCTGATAAAGCTAGGACCCACCTGACACCGTACATAGTTATTATAATATTATTGACTATATTTCTTACACTATACTTTACATCCCCTTGATTATTTTGTAACTACCAATTTGGACTTCTTAATCCCTTCCCCTTTTTTAACCCAGTCCCCCAACCCGCCTACCTTCTGGTAACCATCAAAATGTTCTTTGTATCTATAAGTCTGTTTATGTTTTGTTTGTTCACTTATTGTGTTCTTTAGATTCCACATATAAGTGAAATCATATGGTATTTGTCTTTTTCTGTGTGACTTATTTTACTCTGCACAATACCCTCTAGGTCCATCCATGCTGTTGCAGATGGAAAGATTGTGTTCTTTTATGGCCAAGTAATATTCCATTGTATGTATCTACCACCTCTTTTTTTATCTATTCATTCATTGATGGACACCCAGGTTGCCTCCATACCTTGGCTATTGTAAATAATGGTTCAATGAATATATGGATGCACAAGTCTCTTTAAAGTAGCATTCTGTGTATCCTCGGATACACAGAATTGGGATTACTGGGTCCTTCTTTGTCTCTTGTTATAGCCTTTGTTTTAGAGTCTATTTTGTCTGGTATAAGTATTGCTACTAGATTTTTTTTCTTTTTCATGAAATATTATTTTCTATCGCCTTACTTTCAGTCTCTATGTGTCTTCCAATCTGAAGTGAGTCTCTTGTAGGCAGCATCTTGTAGGGTTTTGTTTTCTTATCCATTCAGCCATCCTATGTCTTTTGTTTGGAACATTTAATCCATTTACATTGAAACTAATTGTTGATAGATACATAGTTATTGCTATTTTGTCATTCATATTTTTTATATTTTTTTCTTCTTACAGAAGTCTCCTTAACATTTCTTATAATACTGGTTTAGTGGCTATGAATTCTTTTAGCTTTTTCTTGTCTAAGAAGCTCTTAATCTATCTTTCAATTCTAAATGACAGCTTTGCTGGGTAAAGTAATCTTGGTTGTAGGTCCTTGCTTTTCATCACGTTGAATATTTCCTGCCAATCCCTTCTGGCCTGCAAAGTTTCTGTAGAGAAATCAGCTGACAGTCTTATGGAAGCTCCCTCATGGGCAACTAGTTGCTTTTCTCTTGCTGCTTTTAAGATTCTTTCTCTCTTTGTCTTTAGCTTTTGGCATTTTAACTTCAATGTGTTGTCAAGTGGGCCTCTTTGGGTATATCTTGTTTGGGACTCTCTATGCTTTCTGGGCTTGTAAATCTATTCCCTCCACCAGGTTAGGGAAGTTTTCAGTCGTTATTTATTCAAATAAGTTTTCAATTCCTGGCTCTCTTTCTTCTCCTCCTGGTACCTCTATGAGGTGAATGTTGGTACCTTGTTGTCCCAAAGGCCCCTTAAACTATCCTCATTTTGTGCTGTTTTTTTTTTCCTTTTTGCTGTTCTATTTTGGGTCTTTTCTGCTATCTTATCTTCCAAATTGCTAATTTGAACCTCTGCTTCATCTAGTCTATTGTTGATTTCATCATAAGCCACAGAAAAGCCAAGAAAGGCTGTTTATATGGAAAAGCCACTGGAAATGTCTTGGGTGGTCCTGCAAGTTGGGTGAAGTGGAGCCTCAAGGAATGGGATGAATGGTGTTAGCCAGGTTGATGGAGACTTAGATATGGGGGCTACCGTGTCTGCACGCTAGGTGAGTGGAGACCTCAGGAACAAATGAACTGTGGTTTCTACCAGCACTTCTGTCTGGGAGAAAGCTGCCGCGCCAGGCCTCACCTTGCAGCCAAACAATTCAGTTCCTTCCTGTATGTCCCTAGTGCCTTTTGAGCTGCTGCCCCAGTGCTGGAACTCAGAGCAAGTGAGTCCATCAGCGAGTAAGTCCATGCATGGGCCCTTTAAGAGGAATGTCTGGAACTCCAGACGCCCTCCGTGTCACTCAGCCATAATCTTCACTGGTTTTCACAGATAGAAGCTGTGGGGACTTCTCAGCACTGGAACCAGGGGCTGGGGAGCCTAGTGTGGGGATGGGAACAGGTGTGGAACCAACCCGTTCCACGTCTCTGCTCCTGCTACCATTCTTGAGGTGGCTTCTTCTGTATGTCCTTAATTGTAGGATTTCTGTTCAACTAGACTTCAAGTGATTCTCAATGATGGTTGTTCTGTAGTTTAGTTGTAATTTTGATGTGGTCATGAGAGGGGCAAGCGCAGCATTTACCTACTGTGCCATCTTTACTGCAAAACTCTACATGAATATTCAGAGCAGCTCTGTTTGTGAGAGCCGAAAGCTGGAAACAAATGTTCTTCAACAGGTGAGGAGATAAGCCAACTGGTAAATTCATAAAATGCAACACTACTCAGTAGTAAAAAAGAACAAACTATTAATAAATGCAACAACATAAATGAAATACAAAAACATTGTGAAATGGCCAATAGACATACAAAAATGTGCTCAACATCACTAATCATCAGAGAAATGCAAATAAAAACCACAATGAGATATCACCTCACACCAGTTAGAATGGCTGTCATCAACAAGACAAATAGTAACAAGTGTTGGAGAGGCTGTGGAGATAAAGGAACCCTCAGACACTGTTGGTGGGAATGCAGACTGGTGCAGCCGCTATGGAAGGCAGTGTGGAGGTTCCTCAAAAAATTACGAATAGAATTACCATATGACCCAGCAATCCTTCTTCTGGGTATCTACCACAAAAATCTGAAAACATTTATCATAAAGACGTATGTGCTCCAATGTTCATTGAAGCTTTGTTTACGGTGGCCAAGACGTGGAAACAACCAAAGTGTCCTTCAATAGATGAATGGATAAAGAAGTTGTGGTATATATACACAATGGAATACTATTCTGGCATAAGAAAAGATGAAGTAGTACCATTTGAGACAACATGGATGGATCTTGAGATTATAATGCTAAGCGAAATAAATCAGACAAGAGAAAGTCGAGAACCATATGATTTCACTGACATGTGGTATATAAAACTGAAAACAACAAAAGAACAAGAAAAATAAATGAAGGAACAAAAACTCATAGGCATAGACAATAGTTTAGGGGTCACCAGAAGGTAAGGGGGGAAGGAGCTCTAGAAGAGGGTAAATAGGTTCTAATATATGGTGATGGAAAGAGAACTGACTCTGGGTAGTGAACACACAATGTGAGATGTAGATAATGTATTACAGAATTGTACACCTGAAATGTATGTAACTTTACTAACAATTGTCACCCCAATAAACTTTAATTTAAAAAAAAATTATTTGACATTTTTCCTATTGAGAGGTGGGGTCCCTTTCTCCCCCCGCCCTCCTTGAATCTGGGATAACTCTTTCACTGCTTTGACAAATGGAATACAGAGCAAATGGTTCTGTGTCAGTTTCTAGAGCCAGGTTTTAAGAGACTGGAAGCTTCCACTTACTTTCTCTTGGAACAGTCACTCTTAGAATCAGCCACCATGCAGTAAGGAAGCCCAAGCAGCTCCATAAATCTCATGTGGGAAAAACCCAAGGCTCCTGACTGACAGCCTCCTGGCTGAGTTCCCAGCCAACAGCCAGCACCCTCTTGTCAGCCATGTGAGCTGCCATTTTATCAATAGATATCCAGCTCCAATCAAACCACCCCAGCTGATACTTTATGGACAGAGACAAGACATCCCCACAAAGCCCTGCCCAAATTCCAGACTCATGAGCAAAATAAAGTACTGTGGTTGTTTTAAACTAGTAAGTGTTGGGGTGGATTGTTGTATAGTAATAGATAATGGAGAGATCCTCAGGAAAAAGTAGGCCTCAGAGTCCTGCGTCTTTGCCTTATTGAAGAGTTTCTTAGTGTGTCAACCTCGACAACCTATACATCAAAATGGCCTGAAGTGTTGTGAAAAAAGCAACCGTCCCACCTCTTGCCAAACTTAGTGAATAAAAATTTCTCAACGTGGGGATCCAGAAACACACCTTTTTAACAAAATGCCCATGTGATTCTTGTGCATCCCAAGGTTTGATCCCTAGCATTTCAGATACACCGAAAAGATTAATTGAAAATAGCTCCACCAGGGAGGTGATGTCAAATGTCACTACCAGAAAAGATAAAGACATTCATGAAGAAAACAAATGCTACAAAAGAGCCAGATAGAGAGTTTCCTGAGGTAAGCTTATTGTATAAGGCAAAACAGAGCTACAGAGCATAGATTCTAAATGAACACGAAAATAAAAGGTAATAAGACCAGGTGTACTGCAAAGAATGGGTGCAAACTCTGACATTTATTAAATAGTCATGTAGTATTAATACGGTATTTAAGTCCTATGATTTTATGATTTTTAACAAATTAAATAAAAATGACTTAATGTGGAAGCAAGGAAACAAGGTTATTTTTTCTTTGTTTTATAGTTTAGTTTCATGATTATATATATGCAATATATATAAAATATTATATATATAAACTTTATATGTATTGTTTATATTAGAAAGAAACATTTTACAAACTATAACCACTGTACTTTTTTTGTAAATAATTTTTTTTTTCACGAAAGCAATTTGTGCCTAAAGTGCGTTCCTGGGAGATAAGCTTCCCTCCCACTTTTCATCACAAAAGGAAAGAGAAAGAGAGAGGGTTTTTTTTAATTGCCACAGCTGCTTCCCATTGACTTTGAAATGAAGTGGAAATTGAACAAATTGAAGAAATCAGCATTTTGTTCCAATTTAGTCACAGCAAAGCACCTTTCTAATGAGGAGCCAGGTTTCTATCATAAACATATACTTGAACTTCAAAGTGGTCAGAGTAGGCTCCAGAGGCCAGCACTAGAAAGGAGCTACGAGTCATGCCAGAAAATTCCTAGATAGTTTTATAAACCAATATTTATTTATTTATTTATTTATTTATTTATTTATTTATTTATTACCATGACTATTACCTAGCATAACATTTTCAAAAGTCACGTAATCTTTTCGTGACTACTTATCAGGTAGTGTGTAAGATTCCGATTTAATTATTACTGATTTCTCCAACTGAGAAATAAATTCAAATACTTTCACTTTGTATTTAATAAAGTAAAATGTATGTACTACAATTAAATCTGAGTTTAAAGTAAACTCAGTGATAGAAACATAAATAGCATCAAGCTAGGGATTGAATAATCAAAACATAAATGTGACCACAATAGAGATTCCTGCACATAATGAGGTCTTGATTACTGTAATTCTCCTTAAATCCTCCTAAAATTATATTAATTATTTTTCCTTCTTAGACTCGCTATTATTAATTTTTTTCTGATTGTTTAAATATATGTTAACCCTCATAGCTTGATACAACCATAAAAGTAGCTGTACATAGAATTCTAAAAGTACTGCTGAAAACACTGTGCTAAAAAATAAAGCATAAAATTCCCACTCAATCCCCATGTCTAAAATAAACGTTTTAATATAACATACCCCTTTGTTTTAGATTTCTAATACAATACATAATGCCCTATAACAGTAAAATATAAGAAAGATTTAGGAAACTTAAGTATAATTCTTTCATTCATAAGTTTCAGGACTTCGAGTCTCATAATGTCAGTCTGGCCTTCTCTGACTGTCTTCAAAATTCCCTTCTAGTAAAACTAAAATGACGAAGCAGCAGCTGCTCTTGTTAAGTGCCTAAGATTACATGGACTTTCCTGACAGCAATGAGAGCAGAGAACAAAGTCACCAGCAGGGATCTAGGGCAGGGCAATGTGTAGACGGTGTTCACGGATGAAGCTGGACCGAGGCCTATCCCCATGTCTACCTCATATGCCTTAGCTCTGATGGCTTCCACATCTCCGTGGTGAGGTCCATATTGGAGAAGACTCTGGCAGTAGCCAGAGATAATTAGGAAACAGGACTCAGGGGATAGTATAGGCACTTAAGGAGCATTTGTCAATTCAAGGACTTAAAGACGCAGATGTCTGTGTGAACTGTTGAGCAGAAAGTAAAATCTATGCCTTTTAATAAACCAAAAATTGAGTTTGCCTGGAAAATGAAAGTGTAGCAGGTACATTTATCACTAAAGGGAGCAAATGCAATTTTTGTTAAATTTACTCACAGAAAAGACTAGACTTGTAGTCTTGCCTGTGTGACATTCCCGAAAGATTCCACTGTTTGTTTTCTACGAAAACATTAGCAAGGAATAACCGGCGTTCCCAGCATAAGGACCTTGTAAATGACATTGTGTATAATGAACTATTTATTTTTAATGAGTGTTATCTTCTTTCTGTCTTCACAAACTTGCAGTTTATTTAAGACATTTGAAGTCAATTGATTCTGTGTATCTTCATAAGGTAGGAAAGGTAACACCATCTCCATTTAAGGTTAAAACATTACTTCATGATATTTTAAAACCAGCGATTAATGATTTAATAACAATCACAACTGCTGGACTAAGCAGTGGGTATTTAGTAATATAGATGCAGAGGAAAACCCCCACAATTGGTATCAAGCAATTTAAAGAATCACCTCCTTGTGTCTAAAAATTCCAGTAAGATTTTAGAGTTATGTTAAAGTGATTTTTAATTATTCAGTGGAAATGTTTTAATTCTGAATATGAAAATGATGTGCATGACTTTGTATTATAGCAGTTCAACATAACGGTGTTTTTAGTGACCGGAGAATGGTATTTCTATTTCAACCCTAGAGCTCAGGATTGTGCATTTACCATCTGTCTACTGATTTGTAACAGAATAACTTTTGGAGTAGCTAGATTTGACAAAATGTAATGTATTATCAAATAACACTCACACTGTTTTTCTAAATTCAATATGCTTTGAGGTTAATGGGAAACAAAAGACACTGAACTAATTTACTCGGTCTCTTGTGCCAAAATTACAAAAGCAATTTACCGTAAACACGATCCAGTATGTCCCCGCGCCAAAGGGAATTCTGTTGTAGGGAGCTGCAGGGTGCTTGGAGGGTTGATGTCAAGAGAGACCTTGAATTTAGACTTTATTTTCATTGGTTTGGCTGCATAGTTTGTGTTTATTAAATGTCTACTATATGGAAATTATACCCTAATAGATGATTAGAACAGTAAAAGTAAGGATAAACTCTCTTGACTCTTACAATTTGTTAGAAAAATAAAATGTATATGAAGGAAGTAGTTAATTCCTAGATTTAGATATATGTGAAAGTATCAAAATGTGTGGGGAAGGCACTGTTCAGAGTGCTTCTCTGAACACCAGAAGAGATAGCTGGGATACTTAGAGACTTGTGGATTAGATGGAAGCTTAATAATAAATGGAAGATGCAAACCAGTAAAATTATGTAGCTAGGATAACTCTTAAGTTACTCTATATAATTGTCTTATTAGATGTGCATATGTTATTCTGCCCCCGAGTATGGTCTACATAAATTTTAACCAGAGAAAACCTATCCTTCAGATCTAGCAAATGGAGGTATTATTTGGTGGGGGAGCTATTGATTATATACAGAAGATTTTGCATTTATAAGATATAATCTTTAGGTATAACAGCTAGAAATACCATCACATACTTATTTTAATTTACACAAATAACCAGGGGTCATATCCTAGGAAATAACCTCCTTAGCATTTGAGATACCATTTTCTAATCATTTGAGTAAAATGTAAGTATACATTGAAGTCCTTCAAATACAAATGGTATTTGTATTCCTGGAGTCACCAGGATAACTTGGGACACTTCTGATGGGAAGAAAATGAAGGACTCTTTATTAACAGCCTTAGTTTTGGATAACTAGTGGATATATTTCAATATGCACTGGGGCTTCTTCTCCCCTCCTGAGTACAAAGGTTATAGGAATTTGTCTCCACATCTGAGCAATACAGAATATAGACATTTCTGATATAACTTCACCCCCCTTCTAAAACATATTCACACCCATCTTCTTAAGAGGCAGAAATCCGACAGTGAAGCAGTTTCTGTCATATGGTTTTTGATTCCACTTCTTTCCTCCTTCTAAAGGCTTAATAACAAGAATTCTTCACCTAGCATTAACTTTTTCTCCCTTATTTATGCACACTCAATTTTCTTTTTTTAACCAACCTAAAATATGCTAAACCCGACAGACTATCTATTTAAGCATTCTAGGGTTTTTTGCCTATATTAAAAAAGTAGACTTTCACACTACCAGACTAATATATATGATTTTGTGGCCTATCAAATGGATCTGGCTTTCCTAAACAGTCTCTTGTGAATTAGTAGGGGAAAAAAAGATATTCATATCTGAACTGAGGAAGTTTTAGGCTTTTAAAATTATAAATAAAAGGAAATAATCTTTTTTAGAAACCTCCTTTTCATGAGATAAATGAAAGCAAAAGTGGGTTTCAAATTATAGAAGATCAAAGACATAAAATGTCTTCACTGTACCCAGGAATCACACACAAGTTACAGTATTATTTCTCTAGATTACAAACTAGATAGTGGATGCGGAGAATTTTATTTTCACACTCATGTATTTATATCCACATACATTACCCCACAGCATTGCTCTTATAAGCATTTGATAAACATGTTTGAATAAATAAATGGCTTTTGTTAATATGAGCCAAACCTTGCCATTATCACAGGGGAAAATATGTTTCTGGCATACGTCTTCCCTAACCCATATTATCCTTCAATTATTAGTTCCACATGAAAAAGAGCGATCTCATAGGGATGTTGACTTATTTAGTGACCTAGTTATTTAGAATTTATAACACATGTACCATTGTTTAACATAATCTGCTCAATTTCTTCATAGACCTAGTCATCAGGCTTTCTAAGAAATTAACTTTTTATTGTAAAACATAATTTTACCTTTTGTCTAGGGCTTGCTCTATTAAAATCTGGAGGGTCAGAAAAAAAAGCAACCAACGAGAAAGTAAGATTTTCTTTCTTCTGGCTCCTGTCCTTTTACCCTGCTCTCCAAAAATGTTTGCATAACGAGACCTCCAAAAGGCCAGATGGCCTGAGAGGTCCAGGTGTCCTGAGAGAGTCAGATGGATAGTAGTTTTGCTGTCCTAATGCTGACTGACCTTCCAGGATGAAAGAAGTTCCACAAATAAGTTCTGTAATTCTAAGCAAAGTAAACACTGCTAAGAGTGATTTCTCCAACCATTTTAACAGTATTGCATACCTTTTCAGTCCCCAGTTTCTATGTTAGAAAGGAAAACTACAACTATGACAAAGGAAGGAAAGAAAAGAGTCTGTATTATGACTTAGTGAGGATATTTGAGAAAGAAAATTCACCTGAACAGGTGTGAACAGCATCTCATCATCATAGCACCTCAGGGGGCACCATGTATATGCTTTCTTGGGTTACACTCTTACATTTCCCCCAGGGATTTTCAAACTGAAGAGACAAAGGAGCAAGTTCACTCTGCAGTTGTGCGTGTCCTAATTCCCAGAATCAGTTAAAATGTTACCTTACATGGCACATGGGACTTTGAAGGGGGAATAAGATTAAGATCAAAGACCTTGAGATGAGGAGATTATCCTGCATTATGCAAATGAGCCTAATATAATGCAAGCGTCTTTAGAAGTGGAAGAGAGGAGCAGAAGAGTTTATCAGAGAGATGAGAGGTGAGAATTCAACCTGTTATTGGAATTCAACTCTGACGATACAAGGAGGCCCCCAAGCCAAGTAATACAAGCAGTATCCAGAAGCTGGACAAGGCAAGGAAATGGACTCTCCAAAAAGCCCCCAGAAAGGAGCACAGCCCTGCCAACACCCTGATTTTGACACCGGTAGACTCATCTTGGACTTTTGACTTCCAGAGCTGTAGGCTAATAAATCTGTGTTGCCTTAAGTGACTAAGTTTGTGAGAATTTGCTACATCAGCAAGAGGAGAGGAGTGGAGTGTTTTCTCAGGATTTGTTTCTGACCTGTGGCTCATGAAACGAGCTTCTGCTATGGAAGGGGCCCTCAGTGCTGCAGCCTCACTCCTCTGCTTTGCTGGTGTTCACACTAATTCGTGACCTTTCCTCTCTGTACAAATGAAAGGCCATGGGAGAAGTGAGAACGCGTGAGGACTGTCTCATTAGTTGTTACGGTTATAACACTTTATGAGAAAGGTCCTAAGCCTATAACTAGGAAGTGACTTTAGGCACGCTGCAACCTCATGATAAAGGGCTATTTGTGCCAAATTAATGGTGTCGTGACAGGAAAGGCCAACACAAAAGCTGAAAACTCAGTTGAAGTGCCCTAAACATGTGAATTCTTGGCCTGGCTGATATGACAGGGCACCTTCAGCCTAAAAGATTTTTTTTTTTCTGCCACTCAACTTACTTGCACTTCTGCCTTGAGCTTTTAAAAGAAAGGATTCCATTATTTATAGAAGGTGTAAAGGGAGAGCTCTCCCGAGTTATCGAATATAAACCTGGATAGAAAGTGAGTGTATCCACAGAATAAAATAATTCTTTTGAAACTGTTCTCCTGTCCAAACAGGATGATTTATTTCTTGGGAGAGTAAGGATTTCAGATTCCTTTCAGAAAAATCACATTTGGGAGGCTTATTTGAACTTTATATTAGGACTTCCAACAAAATGTGAAATAGAGGTAAAGAAAATTTTTATTTTCAATCCAAGAATGGGGTAGAGGACTTTTTGCTTAATAAGAAGATCCTCACTCCATTGTGCATAAAACCAGGTGCTATTATAATTCCCCCTGACTTCAATATTATCAGGTATGCATACTGGGCCTTCATAAGAAGACTTTGTTTTCTTGTTCTATATCAGTGTTATCAATACTAAATGCTGGTGCATTAGAATTGAATGCCGTCTCTTTGAGGGAAAAGACAAGAATGAGAAAGAAACAGTGGTAAAAAGGAGCTTGTTTCTTTTTGGTGACTGTCCTCGTTTGACCTTCCCATGAGTTTTGCTCACTGCCTGATCTGTCAGGAGACAGAAGCATTGGGCCTGGGCAGTTGATGAATTACAGCAGCCCTGACTCTCCATGAATTACCTACCATTACCCAACAAGGAAATACAATAAAGGAAGGTCATACGGTGCTCCGTGCCCCTCGGTACCACTTTCCTTCATGTTCCACATCTGAAAGGAAATGTGGGTGAAATAATGCCTGTTTTCCCCACCAAGCACATTGTACACAACCATCAATCATCCAAGAGCAGGTATTCAGACTTAGAACATATTTGGATATGATTAGAAATTTTACAAAAGGAATATTTTGTCATGTGCTGGGTTTTTCAGAGTCCACATAAAGGCAAATGTTTCAAGTTAGGGATGCTTTGTGAGCTTACATATTTTCAATTCTCTTTTTCCCCTCACTGGTTCCACATTTTATAAATCTTCTCCATTGTTGACCTGCTGCTTCAGTGATAAATACAATCCTGTACCTTACTGAGCTGATTTCTCGCTCTATATTTATTTACTCCCCTCACCTCAAATCCCATCACTCTTTCCCCAAACAAGAAGTTCAACAAAAAAGATTCCGGGCTTCTTTAGCTCACCATCCATGGTCCCTGAATCTGAATCCGGTCCAGGTTAAGTACAAGGCCGGGACACAATGAATACAGCCCAAAATGAATGATGAAAGAGGATTGGGTCAGGACTGAAAACTTTCTAAGCAAGTGATAGAGCATTTGTATGTCGTGCTTATCCCAGTTATCCCAGAAGATGTGGAATAAAATCAGAGAAAAGGAAGTTTTAAGCAGACATTCACATAATAGGCCAGACAGACATGTGCTGATCAGGTACAATATTCTGGCAGGCCTGGGAATAAAAGGAAACTGGCATTATTTAAGCAAGGATTGGGCAGTATGTTAGGGGAAAAAAAGAAGTCACCCAGGGAATAGACCAGTTTTGTTTTCTTTACTCCCAACATACTACTAGATTCAATTTAATTTTACTATGTAAATACAATTTGCACCCTGTTCCCTGTACTGTATTATTTTATTTAATAAAAATGTACCTGCTTTGTGATTCTTATCAACATACAGCTAACCAGCGCCTGCAATCCTTTTAGAAGATATAGGGTGAATTCAGATATCAAATTTCCAAGACTTAATTGTAACATAGAAATTGGAAAAATCTCACTCAGTACTTCAGTGTTTAAAAATCTGTACATGATCAATCACACCGCTACCAAAGAAGAATAAAGATCCAAAACACTAAAGTGATATATAAAGGACGAGGAGAGAAAGCTTGTGTGCTTTCAGTCCAAGAATGATGGATGTGTAACAGTGGCATGAACTAAAAGAGCTCTGATAAATGAATTTTCTTAGAAATCAATGACTAGACAACCAGGGCAAGATTAACGAAAGCATGAGAAGTGACATGTAGTTCAGCTTTTCTATTTGTAAAAATGAAGAGTTGACTTAATTCACATAGTAAATTCAAATTTTAAAAAATAGTATCAGTCTTGTGCTATTTTTTTAGTACTCATGGTACGATTTAATTACATTTTAGTGTGCCTAGTTTATGAAATTGTGATGCCAATGATGAAATGTAAATTTTACATAAGAAAGCATAATTTTCTTGCTTTATTTTTTCTAAGTGAAATGGAAGTTTAGTTCCCTTTTAAAATAGCACGATTTTCCTGTTCCTGTACTTTTTCTATACCTTTACTTCAAGTAAAACAATTCTTAATGGGAGGAGTCTAGTTGTATTTACCCACAATCAAATAAATATACATATAATTTTAAATTGCTTTAAAGATAATGAGCTCTTCTTTTACTATTCGTGTCCCCTTCCTTCATAAATAATAATCCAGGATTTATTAGATCTTTCCTACCAACTTCCACTACTACACAAGCTATTAGTGGGTCTCACTCTAGTCAGATTTACATTTATGGAGACAGAGGTAGTGGTCAGAGTGCGGATACCGCTTAGGATGGTATTGCTTTCGGGAGCACAGAGGGCACAGCCCAGTGAATGGAAGGGCAGAGGAGCACGAAATTTTTAATAGTTTTGCTCTCTTGGTGCTTTGTCTGAAAGAATCACTGTTGCATTTGACATTTGTTGCCATTTTGCTTTCTCATTTTGGATCACGGAGTCGGACTCATCTGTGCGTTGAGGAGAAAAAGAGGGATGACCTCAGAAATGTCAGAATTATCACCAACAACAGGTTATAAGTTTGGACACGTGGACGATAGTGTTTCATCAGTCTGTTAAAACTCTGCCTGTGGGGTAGGGACCTGAAGCAATAATAAGAAGCTTTTTAAATGTTGCGAGAAACAAATGCGTGACACAAACGACCTGGTTCCTTCACTGGTATAGGCCATGTGGTAGAGTAGCAGGAGGTGCCATAAGGAATAAGAAGGGATGCGGGACAGGCCTAAATGTGATGTCACTTCCCCATTCCTAACTGTGACCTCAGAGGGTACACAGCCCCTCTGAGCTTTACATTTCTCATCTGGAAAATGAAATCATTCCACATACCTCATGGGGCTGTTTTGAAAATTAATAAGATTATGTCCATAAAGTGCCAGTTTGCCTTGTCCTTAAGGAGAGTTCGCCTTGTCCTTAAGGACAGTTTGCCTTGTCCTGCTTTGCTGCTACTTTATCTTAACATCGCAAATAATTTACAATGAATCAGGGACTTGGCCCATGGCCTCTGTGAGTACCTGGCCCAGCTCCACAGGGGCTGTGAGACCTCACAGAGAGAGTCTTTAGATCACTATGGTGGGTTTGCTCCTGCTTCTTCCTGCTGAGTGAGTTCCTGGTCAGACCCTGGATAGCCTTGAATAGGCACTGGGGACAGCCACGGGTGCTTGCCCACGTTTGCTTGCCTGCAGATTTGAGGTCAGTAACCTACAGGCCTACAGTGCAATACTGCAGCTGAATTTCTTTCTGGTGAAGAGTGGCCTGAGCCCAAGTGCTTGACCTTGGATTGCAGGTGGAGACTAGGAGCAGTTGTCCAAGATGACTTGTTTTCTCATACACGGCTCACAGCTTGCAGTTAGACAGCCCCAACCCATATACCGAAAACCTGAATCTAGATATTTCCACCCAGTCAATTTTTCCTCTGTGGGGGCACTGGAGCTTTCCCAGAACTGGGCCAAGAGTCCGGCCTCATTTCAGAACAGGCAGTAGGCATTATGCCGAATGCCTACTGAAGACCTAATATAGGCAAGGCAAATAGGTTTCATCTTGCATGACAACTCATCTGTTGGCGGTGACTGCCTTGATAGATGTGTGTAGAATTCCAAGGCCTCTTCTGGACTCAACATAAATGCATGCTTCGGTCAGGGAGGACATCTGCCCTGGGGACGGGGGAGGGTTACTGGGGCACATGTGTCAGAGTTGGAAACCTTGTTCCCTGGGAATCCTCAAAGCGCTGATTTAGTTCAATATGGATATAGACCATCATTCACACATAGAACACTGTGTAACACTGAGTAATTCCTTCAGTTGGGTGACAACACCATGAACCCAACATCCAAGGACAATCTCAGTCTCTGGTCAGTGCTGCAAGAGGTTCCCAACCCACTAATGATTTTGAATATCACCAGGGATTTAGTGGGGACAGAGTCAGGAGTGCAGTTTCCAGGCTCTCGGCCTCACATAGAAAGGTGCTGGCTCAGGTAGTAAATGGCCATCAACTGTGATTGCATGGCCAACATCCAAGGACAATCTCAGTCTCTGGTCAGTGCTGCAAGAGGTTCCCAACCCACTAATGATTTTGAATATCACCAGGGATTTAGTGGGGACAGAGTCAGGAGTGCAGTTTCCAGGCTCTCGGCCTCACATAGAAAGGTGCTGGCTCAGGTAGTAAATGGCCATCAACTGTGATTGCATGGCCATCAGCTGTGGCTAGTTGGCCATCAGCTGTAACCAGTGAGCCATTGGCCACTAATATAACTGCTGTGGCTACGCTAGCAGAGAATGGGGGCTAGCAAGAAGATGGTGGCTGAGCCTGCAAGTGACGCAGTGAAGGTTGCGAACAGTGTGGCTCCTTGTTCCTGTGTCTCCAACCCACCCGCCAGCGAGACTATAGTGGTGTGAACCCCCTATCTATGGCTCCGTGGGTGTTCCTTTTTGGCCTCACCATGTCCTGCGTTCTTATGTGGGGAGCGGGACCAGAGACGCCGCAGGCCGCCCCGCGTGACAGATATACATCCCTGGTACCTACCTGGTTCCTCCCAACCTTATAATTCCGGGTATGCAGGAGCTTGTCTGGTATCCCTTGAAGTCATCGAAAACCAAGGTTATCTTCTGGTACTTTCAGCATCAGTTCCAGCAGCCTCCTTCAGCAAGCATGAATAGTGGAGTACAAAACAAAACAAATGTACCATTCCTAACACGGAGGTCACAGGACTCTGAAATATATTTAGACTTTTTAAGCCAAAACCCTGCCTGCTTTCTACTCCTTTGCCTGAGCTATTGATCTTCAGCCAGGCACATGTATGTGTGATCAGTGCAAGATGGCGTCCCATGGAGGATTTAATGACAGAAATGTACAGAAGGGCCCCATCTGCCCATCTACTGTCTCTCCTCACCAAGAGGAGAAGCAAGGTTGTACAACTGTTACTGTGAGCACCAGGTGTTAAGTAAAATCATTATCCAAAATCAATACCTTCCCATTGACTCCTGGCTTATTTTATTAGCACAGGTGAACCACAGTTTATACCAAACAGGGATTCCCAAGAACATATAACTAGTCTTAATTGTGGGAAAAGATGAAAGACCCTATTTTGAACATATTATATTGAAAATGCCATTTTGAATATACATTCCAGCCACTCCGTGTTTTCCGATTATGATTGCATTAGGCTAGTGAATAATCTGATTGTTGGGTGACATTTTTATGTTCCTTCTCCTGACGCATCCAAACTATACAGTACTAGCCCCCCTATGAAGACATGAACATGACTGGAATTTAACTTCGCTTTGCTAAAGTCTTGGCACATGGAGGTCTTGTGTCCTTTGAATGGTGCAGCTCTGTACTGGACACATCCACAGTTCTCTACTTGACCCATCTCTCGCTAGCTCAATAATTTTTCAAGTAATTTTAACCTCAGAACTTTGTGCTTTTTTTTTTTTTTTCAAATGAAATTTCAGTAAGAATCCTGTCTTAGTTTCCTAGGGCTGCTGTAACAAAGTATCACAAACTGGGTAACTTAAACAACAAACATTTATTATCTCACAATTCCGGAGGCCAGAAGTCAAAAATCAAGGTGTCCGTAGGGTTGGTTCCTTCTGCAGGCTGTGAGGGAGAATCTGTTTCCACACCTCTCTCCTGGTATCTGGTATTAGCTTCCTATCTTTGGCAACCTTGACTTGTAGAAGCATCACTCCATCTCTACTTTCATCTTTGGATGGCATTCTCCCTGTGTGCATGTGTCTGTGTCCAAATTTTACCTTTTATAAGGACACCAGCCATACTGGATCAGGGCCCATTCTAATGACCTCACTTTAATCATCTGCAAAGATGCTGTTTCCAAATAAGGTCACATTTCTAGGTACTAGAGGTTAGGACTTCAACATCTATTAGGGGGCACAATTCAACCAGTAACAAATCCCAATTATAAAACAGAAAGATGGATCTGCTTACTGTGAAGTGGGGGAAGAGGCCTCTCTGCCTCTTTCACTCCCTTTCACTCCCTTTCATTCCTCCCCCTTCCTCTCTCTTGACCTTCCTCCAGAATGCCCTGGGCTACACAAAATACAGTTTTAAAAACCACTTTTCAAAAAAACAGGTCTGCAACAATCGGATGTTTCAGTATTTATCAGAGGTCTAACAAGAGTTAAGTCTTGCAGTCATCACATTGTACACCTTAAAATTATACAGTATTATGTGTTGATTAAATCTCAATAAAAAAATTTAAAAATTAAATAAAAGCATTAAGTCTTGCATATACCAATTTAACATAAAATCAGTTCTGAACAACCCAGACCTGTGACCTGTTTTCACTGTAGAGAGCAACTCCTGGGAGGGAGCAGGAGAAGGCTATGAAACCCACAGGGAAGATGGTAATGGAAATGTCTCCATCTGAATATCACCTCTGTGGTGTCTATCTGCACCACTTGGGGGAACGAGCCATTTTTCATCAAACCCTCATCATCAATTCAGAAAATGCTGGTGGCACTTTCAGGTGGGAGCCAAACCTCCCATTAGCCATTAGCACAAACCAGCAGAACCTCATGACATGCACAAGTCAGCCAAGAAGAGATTTATTTTACCGATCCTCCTCTTTCCTCTCACTGCCAGACCCAGTACCTTCCGAGATCACAAAGCCATAAAGCCAATTCTAAACCCCTGGCATTTTAGTTTCCAAATGCCTCCCAGCTGCCCAACTGCCTGCTAGCCATGAAGAATCTGTCCACCTTGCAGCCCTGGCCAGACTGACTATCATTCATGTGGAGCAGCAAGAAGCACATAAGAGTGCCTGATGGACCCAGGAGAGCACTAGTTGTCAGTGAGGCCTACACACCTCCAATCATCACCTCCATCCTGAGTCTGCATTTCTCCACAGGCACAGTGTTTCTTCATGACAATCCTAGGCGAATAGCCTCATTCTGTAGCTACTGAGAAATCTGTTGTCATGCCATCAAGAAGAATGATATAGACTGGAGAGACTCTTCTACCAGAATCCCAGAATGCAATCACAAGGCTCATTTCCAAACCCTTTGCAATCTATCCCAATCATATTGGTGGATGAACCAAGCATCCCATCAGTTCTACTCTAAAGGGACATACGTGTCCCTAAAAATTCATGTCATGAAAACCACAGGACTTACGGGGGAAAATGGTGCTAGGGGAAAAAAACACTTGACAACTTCGTCAGTGATCTAGAACAATAGGAAGCTATTAAAAGTGGTAGCAGTTTTGCCCATATTAAATGGTTAAGAAATACATAAATACTACAGTAAATATGCTATTTTACACTGAAAAAGAGCTAGAGTTTGCTTGTGGAAGTGGATGACGGAAGGATTACAGCTTTTGAGTTATTGTGAAGAGGTGGAAGAAAACTTGTCTAAAATTTGATGGAAAATTGTAACTCCAGAAGAGGATGAGCATGGTTCATAACCCATGTGAACCAAGGCAGCTGGCAGATGTTAGAGGTATGCTCATGTGTGCATTTTGTGTATTCCTGTACAAGTCGGTTCAGCTGGGTACAGTTCACCTGTTGTTTCCCATGGATAAAATCATGCATAAGCAAATGCTAAATTTGCATAATGATCAAATTTATCCCTAATATATCAATCTCTTTGGGACAAATCCATATATTCAAAGCAAGCATCGTAGCAGGACTGACTCTACAGTATTTAAAGCCATACCTTCAATTTATACTGTCACTTGTGATACAAATTGAGTCTTTTGATATCCACATGGTGTATTGAGGACTCCAATTGTTTCCTTACATTATAAGGTTGTACTTATCCTAACTAAATTTCTACATTTACCATATTGTATTTACTACAATCTGTTTGATCTGCAGTTCAGATTGGCTATTGATACTGATTGCCAAAAAGTGAGTTGACCACCAGGAATCCAATTATGAAAACAATATGAATAAAACTAGAAAGCTGCCCCTCTGTATTTTAAGGCAGTAAAAAGAAATGATTTGTGTTCCCATTTGTAAGACAGATCCAATGCTTCGCATAAAATACAAAGGGAAGAAAAAGCCTTCCATGTAGGACACAGAGTATAAAGCAGTTTCATTTTAGAAAGAAGGTAGTGAATAATTGGCAAAGAAAATATACTATGGAAGCAACAAATGCGATCATAACGAAGTCACATAGGAAATCATGATTCTTTCTAGTTAAGAAAAAATTAAAATATTTTAATGTTAAAATTAAAGAGATTAAAGAAAACTGGTTTATTGAAAAGAGGATCAGATATTAAAAATATGAAACAAAGGATGCAATTGAAAAATAATTTGAAACATTTCACGAGAAAAAAGAAGGGAAATATGTTTACATTTATGGTGATATCCGCGTTTCCCTTCCTTCATGCAAAAAGATGCTGAAAATCATGAAAAATTCTTGGTTCTAAATAAAATACACTCAAGAGTTTATAAAGGTCACTGAAATTCATTTTGCAATTGGAGAAAATAATACTGGTGATTTATAGCTCTTTGGAGAGATAAGATACAAGTCAATGGTTTGAAGAAATAGGAAGAATACGGACACAAGACATAACACAGAGGCTGAAAATAATAAAAATACTCCACAGAGAAATTAGACGCTACAAGTGCAGCTCTGGGGCCTAAGATCAGGAGGAAAAGTGGTAGGAGTTATTCTTTTCATAAACTCTGAAAAGAGCTTAAAAGTGGTTTGCTTTTCCATCCCACAGTGCAGGAGTGATAAATCCCAGGTTTGAGTGTCTATGTCTATGTATATGTGTGTGCATGTGTGTAGGAGTATGTGTGTCCACATGTGTGCATGGAAGTATATTCCTGTGTGTGCATGTGCATGTGTATGTGTGTAAAGACGCTGAAGGATCTAGACACTTCAATCCTTTATATCATACGTCTCTGAAATTAAGGAAGGGGTAGAGCAAAGAAAGACTAAATAACAGAGCCTCCTTTTTTATTCAGGAAGGAGGCAGAACAGTTTGACGGTTAAATATATCATCTTTAGTCATACATATCTGGGTTCAAATTCTGATATACCACTTGTATACTGTGTCACATCAGGCAATTTAATTAGTCTTCCCATGGTTCCATTTCTTATTTACAAAATAAGAACGGTAGTACTTCCTTCATTAGATTACTTTAAGGATCGAGTGAGATAATGTATAAAGCCCTCAGCATAAAGCCTAGCACAAAGTGTGTAATCCATACACGACAGTCATCATTGTTTTACTAATAAACATACCGAGCCCTAAACAAAAAATAGGACACACCAGAAATTCCAGCAAGAAAATAGGAGATAGGAGAAGAAAACTGGGAACTGAGTCACCAATGTTTGTCCTATTTCAAAGACTTACTCAAAAGGGAAACTGCAGCCTCAGTTAATATAGATACTACCTCTCTAATTGTTCCTTTCTGAGTAGCCTGTGACCACACAGTCAATTCAGGAAGGAAATTCAGGGGCCAGAAATAGTGAGTTGCCATAATAAATTTCAAACAAAAGCGCACTGCCTAGTTGTATGAAATATTAGTTGATGATGATGAATCCAATAGCCTTGTATTTAATTTAGATATTTAAAGCAGCTTCTTACCTACTTTTAATAACTGTCCTTCACTAGCTGTCTAAAAACAGAATAAAAAGCTTCCCTCTGAGCCAAAATGAAATACAACACTTGGTTACATATGTATGAGTATATTTACACTCAAAATATATACATTCATCCACAAACACGTGCACGGAGAAATGTAGTACATCCAGCTGTGTAAGAATAAAATGCTTTAAGGCATACAGCAAATCAGCAACTAAGTCATTTAACTGACAAGAAACCTTGCATGTGATTCTCATGTCATTCAGAAAAGGAATCTGACTGGAATGCATTAAGAGACCAGGGTGTCTGCAGTTGGAAAAACATCTTTAAAGGAAGAAGCAGAGAATTGAGATTGTTAAAAAAGGACGCAGATGTTCTCACTAGAATAAAAAGCCGAATTACGAACACTTGAGCTTTACAACAGTTTTAAATAACCCTCTATGGTGCAGCATGAGAACTTTAAACTTTAATGAAAGCAAAAATCATTTTATCATACTAATGGTAGAGTCTTTTTTCTTTTCATGTTTCCTTTACATTCTTTTTTGGCTCATTTTCATTTTTTTCCTCATGACCTGGTATTTGCTTCTATTACAAGCTAGGTCTACACCAGCAAAGGGAAATGGACCAAGGAGGCATTTATCTCAACAATTCAGGCAGAAACAATTTGTACATGAAATAGCGAGATGTTTTAGACAGAGAATTTTTGCTTGGCTTAACCCCAGACCTGATATGATTTCAGACAGAAAATCATGTATTGAAGTGACTTTGATCCATCCAGGACACCAAGTCCTCCCTGGGCTTGGGGACCCTTTCACGATAAGGGCAGTGTTATCATTCCTATGAATGTTTACTTTTGAACACCAGTACTCAACTCTTACATTCTGAAAAACTTAAGAAGTGGAAACTGCATGCATTCAACATACCCACGTAAACTCTGATAAGCTCAGCTTCTAAATACTTGAGTGAGTGTTGAAGGGGAGGGCTGTTGTCGGGTGCTCTGTGTTATGATAACGTCATGTACAGCATTTCCATAATCTGCCAATAGACTTCAAGTGATGGATCTACAGCTGGACGAAGACATCTCCTGAATTAGTGTTCAGACCTTTCCCACTGCTGCTCACAGTGGAGGCAGGGGAGAGAAGTAAAATGATTGACGCGCAAGTAAGAAGATCTAGAAGATTAGATCTTTTCTCGTTGCCCCTGTAGTGTTCTGACAACAGACTCTATTGATGGGAGTGGAACATGTGAAAGGAAATGAATAAGGACAAGAGAAGCAAAAATTTGATCATGGAAATGGTAGAATGGTAGAATGGTTTGCCTTTGTGTGTCCTCTGAAACGGCCTTGGCTAAAAATGTGGAAAAGAATGTCATTTCTAAGGAGAAAACATTTTTAACTTTTTATAAAAAGATTTTTAAGATGGAATAGTACAGCAAAAGAAAATTTGGGGTTTTGGTGGTGTTTTTCCATTGGGCAAATTAATTCAGAAGGAAGACTGATGATATCCAACCTGAGGAATAATCTAAGTAAAATTCATCGAGGGAACTGAAATCAAACAGAATTCTTTGAATTTAAAAGGGAAAAACAGGAAGAATAGAAAATTATTTTCAGGTAACAAGGTAAGAAATTATTCAAAAGTTAAATAGGATTTTAAAAACAAATCAATATTCATTTCAGATTAAAAAGAATGGAAATCACTAAATGACTCCCTCTGCGATTACTGCTTAGCTTTGGAAAAGTGGTTCCATGAAAAGGTCGAGTTTTACATCCGACTTCTTTAGCACAACAGAAATCATATTGGGAAAACTGGATTCAAAGACTAGCCTTTGTTTTGGACAAGTTTCCTCAGAGAGAATTTCTCTGGCATAGCCCTCTGCTTTGGGATGATTCCACACACTAAAGACAACAGTTTCTACACACAGAAGTCACTGTACCCAACTAGCATGCTATCTACTTGTTGTCTTCAAGCAGTGGCCAGGTAGAGCTCAGCAAACATAATGAGATGACAAAAATGTCAGTCTCCATCCAGACTTCTCGGTGAAAAGAAAGTGCTGGCGGGGTTGGCAGCTGCCCTGTGTGAGCAGCTCGAATCCGGACCTGGACTGTCCTTCTGAACGGGGCATGTCCTATCCTTCCCAGCACCAAACCCTAGGGAGAGTGTCACAGGAGAGGAGCTGGGTGTCTGGAAGGGAGCAGGACATGGGGAGAGCTGGAGGTGGTGGAAGCTCAGGATGGGATCCCTCCCTCGTAACCCTGCACATCTTTAGTAAAATTACCACTTTCACCAGTTTTCTTGTGGAAAATAATAAGGAATCAGAGATCTGCACCCCTTCTAGAATACCTTGGCTGTGCTTTATCCAGGAGGCAAATTAGTTTCGAAGGGAAATTAATAATATCTAACTTTAGAAAAATATAAGTAGAAGCCACTTAGGGATTTGACATAAAGCAAATATTGTACCTGCCAACACAGGACAGAGAACTCCAAGGGTGAGATGTAGGGGAGGAATATGCTGATACATCAGAGGAAGACTTAGGGCTTGCATTGGTTTTGAGCCAAGTATCCTAAACCTCTGAGAGGCAAGGAGACCCCAGTGACCTCTGCACAACAGACGGGCTTCTCCTCACAGCAGCTTGGCTGAAAATGCAAACACTGGAACATCCCAACTAACACTCGTGTTCAGGTCCCCTTCCTCCCCGAGCATTAGGAAGTAGACCAGACAGCTATGTTTGAACACTTATGATACCATTATGTGTTTTTGTTTGTGTTTGCTTATTTGTTTTTGAATAGGTAGGAAAGGGATAACCTGGCCAAATGGCATTGTGGACAGAGGGTGTATTTCTGAGAGGGGGAGGTATGAATACCATCTATATGTGCTCCCTGTCAAGAGACGGTGAGAGCTAAGCTGCTAGGTGTCCAAGTGGTCGATTAGACAAGGAACCGAACTTGTCTAATCAAGCCTTTGTTCAAAGTAACAATCAAGCCTTTGTTCAGTTACTGTGATGGTGTAAGCAAGAGGCCAGAAAGACGGTGCTGGCTCCTCCAGTGCTCCATTTTATCAATTATTTCTCTGATGGACCTATGCCTTTAATGGTGCACGTAAACAGATATCACCACATCCAAGGTCACCTAAGCTTCTCTGCTTTGTTATCTTCTAGGACTTTTATAATTTTGTGTTTTACACTTATGTCTATGATCTGTTTTGAGTTGGTTTTTGTGAAAGGTGTATTCATGTTTTTGCATATGGTTGCCCAGTTGTTCCAGCACCATTTGTTGAAAATACTGTTGCTGATCCATTGTATTACTTTTGCTCCTTTGTCAAAGAGCGGTTGGCTGTATTTATGTGAGTCTATTTCTGGGCTCTCTATTCTGTTCCATTGATCTATTTGTTTGTTCTTTTGTCAACAAGCAAATTTTGGATGGGCTCTTCTTACCTTTTGTTCCACTAACCTGAGGGGGTTCCAGAAAACTATATTTAATGTTTTAGCATGAGTTTACTAGACAAATGCTGTGGACCAGCCATGGACTAGGCACAAAGTTACAAAGAAAAATAAGATAAAGGGACTGAACAAAAATTTTAAATCCTCTGAACATTAGAAGAAGTTCTTCAAAAGGCCACTGTAATAATGCAATGGTGATAAACTAGGGATGCAAATAGTAACTCCTGTGGTTCTATCTGGGAGAGAGTTAATCTAACCAATGTTAAGTTTTGAGGTACACTTTTTGTATAAATATATTTTTAATGATTAAAAAATACCCAAGGAAGAGGTGGAATATTTTCTCGTTCCTGAAAACTAAGAAAAACAAATAAGATGTTATGTCATTTAGAGACTGTGATATTGTGATTTATAAAAAACATATATTTGTTCTTCATTCCCATTTCTAGCAGAGTTCCTAAAACCCTTGGAACTTCCTAAGTAATAAGGATTTTTTTTATAGTGTTTTTTGTTATGTTAATGAGGTGACTTTTGGACTGTACCTAAAGATGGGAGCTGATTGCCAGGCAAGCCAACCATGTCATTGGAAGGTTGGAATTTTCAGTCCAATCTTCCTGAGGGTCTAGAGGTTGAATCAATCACCAATAGCCAATGATTTAATCATGCATGCTTATGTAATGAAGCCTCCATAAAAACCGCAAAAGGATCGGGTTTGGAGACTTTCCAGTTTGGAGAACACATGGAGACTTGGGGAGAGTGGTGCACTCTGAAACGGCATGGAATCTGTGCACCCTTTCCCTATACCTTGCCTTAGGCATCTCCTCCATTTGGCTGCCCGTGATTTATTTCTTTTTATAATAACCCAGCCATTTAGTAAGTAAAATGTTTCTCTGAGTTCTGTGAGCCATTCTAACAAACTATGTCCAAGGAAGGGGTCCTCAGAACCTCCAGTCTATGGTGAGTCAGTCAGAAGCACAAGTAACAACCTGGTCTTGAGATTGGTGTCTGAAGGGGGGTGGGGAAAGTCTGGTGGGACTGAGCCCTTACCATGTGCGATCTGATGCTATCTCCTGGCAGAGATGTCAGAACTGAGTGGAATTGTAGGACACCCAGCTGGTGTCAGAGAATTGCTTGGTGATACGGAGGGAAACCCACACATTGAAATTGGTACCAGAAATCATAGAGACTCAGAATAGATACGACCTGGAATTGCAGGGAAGTATATAAGGTGGGCTCAGGAAGCCTTCCAGCGAACACTAGAGATAGACCCTGATCAGGGACCAGGATTCAGAGAGGAGAACTTGGTGAGCAAAGGTCTGGCACTGGTATGAGTGTGGTGTGATTTTTAATCAGGTTTGGATATGAAAAGAGAGAAAATGCGTCTTATTAGCATTTCTAGTTTTGTGTTGCAAAACCACTATGGAGTGGCATAATGAAAACTAAAATAACGTCATTTCCTTCAGTAAGATTTTGGTTGAAAATCTGTATTAATATGCAGCATATATTCACCTTCCCAATTAAAGTATGGTATGTTTCAGTGGCTATAAGAATAATTTAAACAGGTTCTTCAGTTGAATACGTCTTCAGTTTAGCTGACAGTTCTAGCCGTTGGAATCCACATTACCCTTCTTGAATCAGTTGGTCTGAAGCAACAATTAAAATGTTGTAATAATCCCCCTTAGAAAGATAGCAGGCCAACATCTATGAAGCTCTTTAAAATGCTGCCCTTCAAAGGGGATTATTGAAACACGTTTATGCTCTCACAGCAAACAAGTATACTGACTCCCAAATAGATCTTTAGCAAATGACCATTGCTAGTTGTGTCTTTGTTTCTAATTTCCCTTTTGTTAGCTTATTTCAACAACGATGAAAGAGTATATCATGTAGGTAGTTTCCTGATTCACGCCCACTTCCTACACGCAGGATGCACGTAAAAACTTACTATTCATACCAGTTCTTCCTTTCAGCTGATTCGTATTCCATGGACTATTTTCTAATTTACTGGAAAGTAATTTCTCTGCCCACAAATAAAGTATTTAATTTCTCCCGGTGCCCCTCGTATGATAGTATAGAAGGAGCAGCCAGGTATGAAATGTATCCAAACATAAACAATCAGCATTCCAAACTCGTTAGTTTTCTTCTACTCTATCTTCAGTTGTCTGGGCTCTCAGCATGTACGTGCTTGCCCACTCTCACCAACCAGTAAAACAGGATTCAAGGTCCCACTCCCAGCAAGGCTGGCCTGTTTACCCAGATGGGAGTGGGTGCCACCTTCTTTGGGTATGAGGTCAGTCATTCACGCCACCTCTCGTCACTAGATAAAGCCCTTCCCCACTCACTAGTTAATGCGCCATTTCACAACCTTCCTTCCTTTACGATGGCTTTATCCCATCAATGTTTTACCCTTTGAAGACCACCAGGTAGCTGTGATTTTATTCTCAAATGCCAACGAGGCATCTGAGAATATTTGGAAGTGAGCAATGTGGAAGAAGGTGGTGACATGGACCCCTACAGGGACCAATGTGCAGAGAAGAGAGTGGAAGTGAAGGACAAATAGAGCCATTTGATTAATTAGTAACTATCAGAATGCTATTCCCATTTAGCCTTTTGAGCAGAGACAAAAGTCCTTCCTTATTTAACAATTCTCATGGTGACTTTGCTCTTTTTAAAATGAGGATAAAATTCTTACAGAGCCCTGTAATAGGATTTCAGCCTTAAGCATATGACTTCCTCCTCCCTCTCTCCTTCTCTTCTTTCTCTACATCTCAATCTTCCTCCTCCTCTCCTCATGCCTCTTCCTCTTCCTCTCCTCATGCCTCTTCCTCTTCTCCACCCTCTTCTTTCCTTCTCCCTTCCCCTTCCACCTTTATCTGCATAAATACTATTAGTTAAATGAAATGAGCAGAGAAAGGATATCAGGAAAGTCCCTGCTGAAAATTATTTGAGAATCCATCAGTAGGTGGAATAAAGTTTAAATTCCTTCTAGTCATAGGATTAAAACTCGTAGCAAAAGCAAAAATAACAAGATTGATGAATATGTTTGAGGTAGAGGTGACAGTAGATTCTATAGGTTGCTTTTATCCATCTTTGCAAAAAGTAAATATATTTTAATAGTTCTTTGTTACATAATCATTTAATTACTTTTTTGAGAAGAAAAATCTCTAGGTATCATGTAAGGTAAAACCTTTTAGAATTTAATGAATTAATAAATAAATGAACAAACAGGGAAAAGAAGCAGCGTGGTACTCAAGGTAACATTTCATCGTCAGAGCCTGACATGGAAAGGTTAGCATTTCAAATGACATCTGCAGGACTTCTTTCTAAATCAGCTTCCATGCTAGTCTTAGATTAACTTCACATTAGCCCCATGGGGCGGGGGGAGAGAGGGAAGGCAGACATTTTTAAAACTATCCTCATATTAACTGATGAGATAATATTTTTTGATCTAATGAAGTGGGAACAAGATTTATCTTTACACTTTCCAGGCTATGTTTTTTTAGCCCTCTAGTGAAATTGTATGCTTGAAAATATAGATACAAATATACTACCAAAGGAAACAAATAAACAAAATTGGTTTGTCACTCAAATTCAAGGAAAAATAAATTCAAATGTAAAGGGAAGAAAATCTTCAATATAAAGATTAAGAGGAAAAGGTGCTCTCGTGTCTGTTAAAAAAAAAAATTCAACCAAGTAAATTTGAAGATCTCATTGACTTTATTAAGTGATTCAATGAATCCAGCAACATCCCATCTGACAACTAGAAGGATGCTCTGAGCGGTTGTACAAAATGGAAGGTTTTTATAGGAAGAAGGGTGGGGCAAGGGAGCTATTAACAAAAGAAAGGATTAGTTATAGATCCAGACATCTTTTGGGGGGAAGGTAATGGCGAAAGGTATTTATCATATCTATTGCCTCTACGGTGGTGGTGGGATGGCGGAGTGGGAATGAGAGGGGCCCATGTGACAGATTACCTTGTTGATATTGACCAGAAAAATCCAGCTTGGTTGATTAAGATTATGTTCTGGGAGAGGCTGAAACAGCAATTAGGTCCGGTAGTAAATCTAGGTTTGGTGTCATGGGCTTTAGCACAAGTGACACCATTTTCAGCCAGTGGTTCTCTCTTTAACTTGTCAAAATCCCAGCTGTTTAATTTGGTTAAAACAAAAAACAACTCACTTTTTTATTTATGTACTTATTTATTCATACATATATAGAGTCTTCTATTAGCTTCCAGAAATAAGTAAAAGAAGCTGACACCCCACCCTGCAGGAATCTGTCATGAATTTGGAAAGGACATACAGACATAAAATAGATAAGAAATGGTAATGAGCTATGCTGGCAGTGACAACTAGCTCTGTGAGTCAGTTTCCTGACCCACAAAATAAAGGGGGGAGCGCTAATATTCAACAGACTCCATTCCATCTTAAAACTATACATTAGTATAAATAGACATGCTTAATAAGAGGAAAATAAAACGTGTGATCATTTCATGCAGCTGCAGACAATTAATGCAGGGCTCTTACAAGCACTACATAATTCTCAATGTGACTGAGGCAATGGCCTTTCTCCACACAAATGCAAATACTTGCAAATGCTTGTACAGAATTGTGTGCTCAGGTAGGCTTGCTCACCTCACTTCCCCACTCATGCTTTCCTGCCCCACTTGGAGGATTCCCCCAAGTTCATATGACAAGAAAGATGATGTAATGCAAATGGCTCAGAGGACAGCCGATAGGATGTGGGGACTCCAGAAAACCTGGGACTGCCATGTTTGAAAGAGCAGCAGCTATTCAGTTTGAGCTGACTATTGACATGCAGACCTTCAGGTCCAGTTTTTCCTCCAATTTTTTTAAGGGAAACTAGGATATTGAAATTTTTTTGTACATCTTCCAAAATTATCTTCCAATATTGTTTATTTTTGACAACCCTCTTAACATTTTAAGGGAACAACACATGAACCAAATGAATTATATCTGTCGGCTAGATGTAGACAAAGGACACGTTTGTGACATTTGCTCTAGTCATTCAGGGTGGATTAGAGAAGTCAGGAAAAGCCTGTGTTTATGGGTGTGGGTATGAGTTACTCCCTGGATGTGTGTGGTGTATGTGTTTGTGCACTCACACACACATATGTACACACAAAGATGTATACAACTGGGGAAGGTAAAAAGTAGGTAGTCATCCAAGTACTGGAAAGATCCATAATCAAAGATTGGAATGCTAAAAACGTATGAAATCTTCGGGTGAAAGGAGAATTTTTTCCTAGCTAGAGGAGAAAGAAGACAGACTTTGTAGTAAAACAAAGCTTTGAAAGGCAAGTGGAGATGTTTGTGTAAACAGAGAAATTCTTGAACAATCTTGATTAGTTGCATTTTGATTATACATAAAGATTTGTGCCTCCTAGGATATTTGCCATAAAATGACGCTACCAGTGAAAATCAAACACTCCACTAAATAGTTTAACTAAATTGTATCAAACCCAACAAACAAGGACACGTATTTCAAAACACATTTCTTCCTCAGCCATTCACTCACTTGTTATCAATCATAAATATGAATTTAAAATCTAATTTTAAGATCTGATTTTAGTGGTTGTGAAAATACTGGAGCTTTGAATTATTTGGATAGCAATGCCGATGTAAAATTCTGCAGAAGACAAGATAGAAAATCAGAGTTGAGTTGAATGTCAATTATGCATGCTAATTTCCATTTATGTACAAATATCTGATTAAATTCATACAATGCAGCTGGGTCCACTTTCATCTTTAATGAAAAGAAAATATCACTCAAAGGATGTGAAAACCGGGATTGAAAATGCATAGTATGTTTTTCTTGAACACACAAGAACTCAAGGTTTTCACATGACTATTGTTGCTGTTTTACTTGTTTGCTCCTTTTTGTTTGTTTTGTTGTTTGCTTGTTATATGTGACTTTTTATTGTTGTTGTCCTCTAGGAATGAAACTCCAAAAAGGACAGAACAGCCTTCTATAAAATTTAAATTTGCCTCCCACCCCGCAAACCAGGGTATCCCATTTCCCCACCCCAGAGATAACAGCCTATATCAGTTCTATAGATAAACTTCCACAAATGTTATGTGCAGATAGTACCAGCTGGTAATTAAATTTAGCTACATATTTAAAAAATGAGTTATGTAGAAGGTAGAGATTTATTTTTCTCTCATCTAAGAGGCATCTGGACGTAGGCACTGCAGGCCTATAATGGTGGCTTCATGGTTATCAGAGACTCAGTCTCTTATACTCTTTCTTCCTCATCAGTCTTGGGATGCAGTTTTCATCCTGAAATTCACCTCATGATCACAATATGGTGGCTGGAGTGAAATCCATCACATCAACATTCCAGCCAAGAAGAAGAAAGAACAAAAGGGCATGCCTCCCAGCAGTCAGCTCCTTTTAAAGAGCTTCCCCCAAAGCCCCAGACCACATCTAATTGACTAGTTCTGTCGGAGGGGGTAAATTTCAAGACGGGCAGTTTGCCACTCCCAAACATAGGGGTTCTGTTGGTACAAAGGAAGTAAGAATGGATATTGAATACACAACTAGCAATCTATTACAACATACAAGCCCACATGAGTGTGTTCCCTTCTCCCACATTTTTAAACAAACAGTGGCATTCTGTACATAGTCATATTGCTTTTGACTCTATTCTCCACACTCATTAGTTTGTATTAGAACCAAAGCCCAAGAACCAAACCTGGGGCTGATTCCTCTGAAAGGCAGGTTCTGCTTCACCCCAGGTGCTCATAATAACAATTGCTTCCTGAACTCTCTGTTGCACAAAGAGCAGTCTGCAAACCAGCAGTGTCACTGGGAGCTTGCTAGAAATGCAGAATCCCAAGCCCCACCTGAAATCTACCAAATTATAATTTTCAGTTTAATAAGATCCTAGATAATGTGCATGAGCATTTGAGTTTGAGAAGCAGCCTTTCTAAGATTTCAGGCTTTCTAAGACCTCAGCTTAGTGACAGCCGAGCCTGGTAATATATTTGGAGCCCTCTCCCAACTAGCTCTTAGGGTCTGAAGTAATTCCTTGTCCTGAAATGGCTTCCGTAAGAACCCCGGAGTGGAGAAGGGCCAGTGTGAGCATCAAACTGCATACTCACTAATCTATTCCTAATTGTGCCATCAGCCAGTGTTTCTGGTTCTTTTGCCCTAATTCCTTAGGATACAGTCCTTCCTCCTATCTCCATCCCACCTCTCCTAAACCAGAAGGAAGGTAGCTTTCAATTCCAATTGTCTCCCTGGTTTCCATATCCCCTTTTCTCATGGAGCTGTCCTTGATTCCAGTTTCCTTAACACCACTTAAATGGGCCTCACTTTTTAAATAATCCTTAAAGCCAAGAGCTCTGAGAATATGTCACCACCCTGAAGCCTGAACCTTGGCTTTCTTTGCTTTCTTCAGGCAGGACAACCTTGGCTATTGACTATAGCCAGGATCAGAGCTGACTTTGAGACTCTCTTCAAGTTCATTTTGGAGTCATTCCTCTCTCCCCAGATCCGGCGCAGATTTTTCCCACCCTAAATTTGTGCCAAGCCTGAATTATCTCTGCTTATTCTCTTTTACCCAAGGGGAAATCCACATAATACACAAACCAGGCCATGCTGCTAATGTCAAAAAAGCGACGGGTTGCCGAGTCCCCAATTGACCTAGAATCTTTAGGTCCAATGTTACCACAGCAAGAATTGCTCCTTGGTGCTGGGGCCAGGCTGAAATATAGAGGAAGGTTAAGTGGCCCGAGCAGGGATGGAGACCCTAACACTCCCAGTCTAGTTGGAACATATCGTTGACACTGTGAATTTGGACGGAAAAAAAAGGCCATTAGATTTGACAAAATGCTGGCAGTTAACCTATAAAAGAACAATCTCAGCAGAAATGTAGGGCCAGAAGCCAATTTGCCGTGAATTAAGGAAGGAATGAAAAGCAGAGGAAAGGAGGCAGCTGATAACAACATTTATCTCAGACATTTTGAATGGAAAAAAGAAGCTGTAAGACATAACAGAATCAAGTGATATTTTTGTAAGATAAGGAAGAATAAAGCATTTTTGAAGGCAGAAGGAAAAGAATCTGCGAAAAGGAGATATTTGGAGGCAAACTCAAAAGAGCAAAACAAAGATCTTTGAAAATCAAGATAAGAAAAAAACATTAGAGAGAGAGATTATCTTTAAAGAGAAAAGACTCCTCATCCTCAGACACATTAAGAAAGAATGAAGGAATAAATGCAGAAAGAAAATATGATAAGATATGTCTGTGGATAGATATAATTGGTTCACTTAATAGTCTTCTAGTCAACAGAGTCCTAAGTAGGGATCAGGAATGCGTTGTGCTGGATTGGGGACTTGCATAGACTCAAAGACTGTGATTGTAGGAAAATCTTATGGGAACAATCTCCCAATGTATTCTCTTCACTTGAAGAGATGGGAAACTGTGAATAAATAAGATAATCTGATTTGCCAAAATGGGTTTAAAGGAATCTAGTGGTCATCAGGGTTTGATACCATCTAGAAGAATCCCTGAATATCGTGAGCTAAAGATGAAGACAGAATTTGTGAAGGACCATAAATGACGCTGAAGTGAAGGCGGAGGCCAAGGGAAAGTGTGAGAATGTACATGAAAACAACATGGAAGCCGAAGGAGTTACATTTAATGCTATTTGTGGGGCCTGGGCATTATGGTTCTGTTCTACTTTGTCACCCAAGAGCAGGTCCGAAGAAACGAGAAGCAGAAGTGATACAGGGTTGGGGCTTAGTGTGGTTCGTCAATGAGCAGGAACGAATGCCTCGGGCTGTACCTGCCTCAGTCAGCAGGGCATCTCTAATATAACCAATTCCTTCACCTTCTCAAATCTTGCCCAGTGAATTTGAGACAGTTTGAACCGTGTCAAACGCATAGGCCTTTGTAGACTAAAGACTGGTCACTGATTCCACTAACTAGCTACATAACCTGGAAATGAGTTATTCTGATCCTTGGTTTCCTCTTCCACAAAGGAGAGATAATAATGCCCACCTCACACATATGTTGTGAAAAGTAAATTACCCAGAACTTAGCACTAAGTACCTAGCCCTAAGTAAATACTGAAAATGTGGCTACCAATTATTACATAAGTCTCTTTTCCTAATGAGATGTAAACATACATCATTATAAGGAAGGAGATACAATTTGTCTTGAAGTATCAGATTATTGCTATAAAAATAAAAGTGTAATATATGTCCAATCAGATATTCTCTAGAATTCTCTATAATTAATGAGAGTATTCTCTCAACTCAGCTCGCACCAAGTAACAAAGGAGAAAATCATCAAACTCGGTAGGGAACAGATACTTTCTGTTGGTGATTCTGAGGGAGATAGCCTTGGGGGACCTTGAATGCCATTTCAAGATGCCATATTTTTAAAGTTCATTGAACGCCATTCTCTCCCACTGCATTTACATGGCAACAAAGCTTCTTCCCACACAGTTTCTACCTTTCAGGGCAGAGTACGGAGACCCAGCTCTAAATAACACTGAAGCAACCCTAAGGCCTTCCTCCGGGGTTGTCGACGCAGCAGAACAGTTTTGGTCTGATAACCGATAAAGTAGAACTGAAACAGGAAACCAATAGTCAGACCTATTGTCAACTAGTCCCATCTTTAAACACCCAAAATAGAAGCAGAGGTGCCACTTATTTTCACTCATACTACATAAAATATAACCTATGTCTTATTTAGAATTTGTGTGGGTAAACTACGTCTTCGAGATGTTTTAAATTAAAGTATACGTAGATCTTTAAGATGTCTATAAACTTCATGGTTCCTGAAGTAAAATTTTTTAACCCACCCCCCCCTAAAAACATTAATTAAAAAACAGTTTTTTTAGTCTCACCCTCCTTATCCAGCCTACATATCCTTTTTGAGTAAGGCTCCAACCTGCACATTCCTTCTGGAGTCCCTTTCTGGAATTTAGTTACGTGTAAACATTCTTCACTTTGATGGAGGTTGGCAACTGGGCCTAAGATGTCTACCTGAAAGGTCCAGCTTGGGACAACCAAGGTTGCTGAGAGCCAGCTCTGGCACCATGTTAACATAGCTGCTCCTATGAGAACCCTCAGCCAGCTGCACGACCCGCACTGAGAGTATGTGGCTCTATTTGAGATCGTTAGATTGTAACAGCTTAACTGTGACTTGTACAACCCAGAGCTCATCCCCATCTTCCCTAAATCACACAGCTGGCTTTCATCAATGGTAGAGAACCAAGATTGTTACCAGAGTGGTTTTTTAAGTTTCTTTCTTGGACCTGGGCAACTGTCCCATTTTTCCAAAAACGGAAATTCTACAAGTTATAGAGCAAAAAACTTAACACCATCCCCTCCACTACCCCAAAATGGAATCAATCATTAAACACATTGTTAAGGACTCTAAGTAACAAAGATGATAGAAGCCCTGGAGGTCAAACGTAGACTCTCTGAGAGTAAGTCATAGTGAATTAACCTCACTTCATTTCTGGTCACGGTTATTAGACTGCTTAGATCCAAATATATGGTACACCTGAATTTCAACAAAGCCTTTAGCAATCAATTAAACTCCAGGAATAATGAATTTGTCTGCATCTGGACAGGCACTAGTATTGGAAAGGAAATATCATAGCCATATAATTCTGGCATCATTTCAAAGCCATTTTAGAAAAGGAACTCTCAGTTTGGGCAATAAGAAAACGGGTATCATTAGTGAAAAACTCTTTCTTTCTATTGATTTCAACATATTATAAGGAATAATGATGGTTGTTGCCCGTTGCTTTGAAAAAGTGTCCAGTAAAATCAAAGGTAAAGTCTAAAAACTTCAGATTATTAGACACATGCATTCTGGAACTATTTTAAGCTTTTGACTCACATTTTGTACTTCTCCTGCATTTAAAATTTTAAGCCATCATTTAAAAAGGTGTACAGTATGTGGTGAGTAATATGTTCAGTGGATCGCACTTAATTCTATGTAAAGATTACTATAAAAAATTATACCATCTTCTGGGGGATTATACTATATAGGAGTTTGTAACTATTAATACTTTGCTAAGTAAATACAGCTTTGGGTTGCGGAAGCATATAGAGTGGCAATAAGGAGATGGGTTAACATCATAGACTAAAGAGACAGAGTTTCCCTTCCAACCTAAGTGATTTAGGGACAAGTTAATTAACCTCTATGCCTCAATTTCTCACCCATAGAATGGAGTTAATAATAGAACTTAGCTCTTAAAGCTATAAAGACTAAAGGAATTGGTGGACGTATAGTGCCAGAATAGTGTCCAGCTAAGGCCTGTGCTAAGCACTAGGTATCCATTATTTCAGTAATCCTCACAATAATAAATGAAATCATATGATCATTATCCACATTTTACAGATGAGGAAACTGAGGCTCAGGTGGTTAAATATCTTTCCCAAGGTCTCTCAGACAGTGGTGGCAAAGCCAAAATTTGAACTGAGATCTCTCTAACCACAAAGCTCGACTGTTGACCACCATAACCATTAACTGTAAGGTAAGCACTGGATCCCAAGAACAAGGCTGAAACCCATCCTGAGACCTGTATACATTAGAGCAACACTGGCGGCAAGAATGGCATCACGAGATTCCCCAAGTGTTAAATGGAACTCCTTGAATTCCTGCTGCTGAAACATCATTGGTCCTGGGACAAAGGTGAAGTTGGTCCAGCAGTCAGGAGAGAAGAAATAAAGAGGCTCAGAACCAAGACGCATGGAGGAACACCACACAGGCAAAATGGCTGCGCTCAGCATTTACTTCACCTTGACCTTCAGTGGAGGTCAAGTCATACACCATGTGAGATTGTCCCCCACCCTCAGCCCTAAGTAGAGAGTCAGTGATCTGCTGCAGCAGTCATGAAATATGGGCAGGTCCTACGCTATGCATCTGGCTTCACTCAAAAGTCCATTAGTTACAAAGACTGGTACACCTCCTTACTGTAGCCAGCTTCTCACACAGAATTCCCTGGGGTCCTCTCAGAACTGGGCCACAGCATCATCAGTCTCATTCTGACTCCTGTTCAGGGAGATGGAATTAAGTGGAATTGACTCCATCTGCTAATTCACCCAAGAAGATCATAACCTCTGCCATATTTCACTAGGTGGGGCTGTCAAATGTGTCCCTCAAACAAATTAAGAAGCCTGTGAAACCCCCATTTAATCACAGAGAAGCAGACTTCCATATTGTAAAATATCTCCCCTCAAATTCCCCGGACACGTATGAGCAGAGGAATGCCTGTCTTTCTTTTGGGTTCTCTTGAGATCTACAAACTCTGTATATCCACATACAACTCCATCTGCAGCAAGGGGCCGAGCAGTCCGCTGAAATTACATGACTCACTGGAAGGCAGGAGCAGTGTCCACAATGGTTAGCACTCCAGACATGGCCATTTGTAAATGTCCCCTCAATAGCTCTAATACTGGCTGAGCCAGCTCTTCAGTGGCAAGCAGACGGGCCGTGGATAGACATGTGGACCCACATGCCGATGGGGCAATACCTAACTGCGTAAGCACGGGCTTCGGAGCGTGGCTGCTCTGCCATCCACCGCCTTCCAATGGGTGCTTTGGAGATCTCAGTTCTAACACAGGAAATTTGGAGACGAACATCCCACTAATGGGCTGCATGGTCTAGTGGAAAGCTGAATTTGTGGGTGTATTGGCAGTGACGCCTCTCCTGAGATACTGATGGTGCCCAACATGGAAGGGCACAAGAAAAGTCAATATGCTATAGTAAGCCAGAGAGCAGATTCAAAATGAGCCGCAAGAACAAGGGGTTTGAGCGGCCAGAGAATGAAGTCTACCGCTCAAGATGGGAACAGAGCACAGAAAGCAAACAAGCAAGTCTGAGGCCCGTCTGAATGGAGAGGGCTCCCCGCTAAGCCCAGATTTTGCTCCGGTTTCCTGGGCCTGACTCCATGTAAAGGGTTTGGTATGGAAGAGGCCGAGCTCCATGTAACTTGGCTTATTTATAAGTCCCCATAGCCACAAAGACATGTACTCGTATGCTTACCTAAGACCTTATCCATCACACTCGGACACTATCCCAAAACAACCTTCATCCCCAAGCTATGTGAATGTGAATTTCACACCTTTACAAATTCTGTTTTAGTTTACATTTGGGATTGTAAAATAGGTAAAAGGCAGATGAAATTTTCCTTAAGAAAAACATTTTTCTTCAAGTGACCAGTAACACTCAGGTACTAAGACCCTACTAAACTATTCACATGATACCAGTGAAGAGTTACTGAATTTGGCGGTGGACTCTTAGAAAAGTCCTAGATGAAATGATCTACTTAAATAGGCACCTTTATTTATTTATTTGTGAACAATGCGCTTATTCCTCCACGGGTTGCCACCCGAAATGTGTTGTCGGAGAACAGTGCTCTTTGTGAGTCCTCTGTGATATTGCTGAGCTGGCTTGTACGGAGTGTCTGCATCACAAAAGCACATCCTTGAAACGCTTATCTTCCTTCGTAGAAGCCAGCAAACCATTTGTTTTCCATTTCAACTATCTATGCAACTGCTACCCACACACGTAAGGGCAATAAATCCCAAAGCCCGGCTAAATGTGTTGCTGTTGCTCTTCTGCATTTTTATGGTCATCGTGGAGAAAACAACTTATTTCTGCATTCATTGATGCATTTGGAGCCCAGGGTGCCAGTGGGACTCTTAGAAGATTGAACCAAATGTCTTCAAATAATTTCAGGCTTCACTTGGCATAGGACACTTCCATAAACAGACATAACTCTAATTCTGGATTCCTGAAGGAAAAGTATGAGCAGCTTGATTAAAAACAAATAGGTTAGGGCTTAATAGGATTCACATTCTTCCCAGAGTGATCCAAATAAACAAAAAGCCAGTTCCTCCTAGGACTTCTTCCCCTGAGACTCCTAAGATCCTAGACTTCTGTTCTGCTGGGCACGTAAGAAAAAGCAGATGGCCATGGGTGACAGTTGCATGAAAAGACCCTCCTGAGAGCCATAGAGAAAGAAATGTGTCCACACAGCACTGTGAGATGAGACTGTACACCTGCTGTCTGTTCTTCAATCTGAGTTTTTCAATAACTTCCCAAAGAAGAAAAAGATATGCCTGCTGTCCAATCCAAAATTGACTGGAAGCCATTGCACAAAGCTGCACCTCCACCCCTTCTAGAAAAGGGAGTCAGAGATTCCCAAATTAGTAACCATGTGTTATGTGTCTGGACATTTTGCTGTCTGTCATCCTGACATGACAAGAGGGCATGCTAAATTCAGGCTGGCTGTGAGAATTGGAAATGTTGTCGTTCCTTATGAAAACCACTGTATCACTTCAATAAAGTGGCTGAAAAGATTCTGACTTCATCATACTATGAGGTGTGATAAAAAAAATACGGTGAATGTTTAAATAAAAATTATACATATTACAGTAAAAGACACTTTGCCATTAAAACCCCTCAAAATATTCCCCCTAGCTTCGAACACACTTATCCCATCATTCTTGCCACTTTCTGAAGCAGTTCTGGAAGTCTTCTTTCTTGAATGTCTTTACTTCATCCTCCATCATGACAATGCTTTGTGTCACACGTCACTTCTGGTACGGCAGTTTCTGTCAAATAAAAACATTATAATGCATCCTCATCTACCTTATTCACCGGATCTAGCACCATTCAACTTCTGGCTCTTCCCCAACGTCAAAATGACCATGAAAGGAAAATGTTTTGAATCAATTCAGGACATCGAGGCAGCCATAACAGGGCAACTTAAAAGACACTCACGAAAGAGGACTTCCAGAACTGCTTCAGAAAGTGGCAAGAATGATGGGATAACTGTGTTCGCAGTGAGGGGGAGTCTTGTGAAGGGGATTAATGGCAATGTGTCTTTTACTGTAATAATTTTTTTTTTAATTTAAACATTCACTGTATTTTTTTAATCATACCTTGTATTTCTCCTCTCGCCTGCAAAGGAAGCAGCGTGTGTTCAGGTATACATGTAGCTGTTTTTAATGTACATCAAATGTTTGGTTTCACATAAACCAACCAATAGTTAACTCATAAGTGAAAATAGGCCTAACATCCCTTTTCCTTCTATGTTTATGTTTATGTTTCCTCCATCTGACTAAGATGGTACAATCATTGGCTTAGTCTCATGTTTATTGCATGACGCCGACAGTATCAAAGCAAAGCAGAAAAATCTATCAAGCTTATCAAATCAAGACAATAGCTACTGCCGCACACCAACAGAGCTGACTTTGGCTTCGACTGAGTGAAACGGTGACCCATGCAGGAATTTCAAGGTTGCTAAATGCTGGAATTCTGAAATCCATCCACATTATTCCAGCCATACTGGTTTCCCTCCCACACTTTGCTTTGAAATACAATGCTTCTCATCACTTATTCATTTAAAAACATTTAATGAGTACCTTCTTTGTACCAGGAAAAATGCTGAGTGTCAGATATGCAAATCTGAGTTGAGAAAAAATTCTCACCTTGAAAGAGGCTGGCGGTGGAGACAGAGGTACAAATAAATGGGTATGATCATGTGAAATGTGCCCTAATCAAGAAATATGAGGCTGTGCCAAAGTTGTGGAAGGAGCAGATCCTCTTCCTGAAAGAACAAGGGCAGGACTCTCAGAGGATGTGGTCTTTCTATTTGCTCTTTCGGAGGGTTTCTGCCTTCAAGACCTACTGGGAAGAGAACAAATGCACACATAGCTATAATGCAAAGCTATACTGGGAACTACCATTAGAGATATAAGAACAAAGTGCTGAGACAGTTCAGACTAGAGGTGTATCCACTGGAGAGATCAAAGGAAGTGACATTTACAACAGGGCTTAAGGGACGAAAGGGTTTGTGCAAGCAGAGATGTGGGAACGGGTGAGCGGGTCTTGGACAAGCAAAGAATGATGTGCCCAGGGAATTGGAGCACAGGCTTATGGCAGAGAATGTGGAGGATCAGCCTTGAAAGCCAGGTTGAGGCAGGATTACACATTTCATATGTGTAAAAAGTTCATATGTTCTTGGACAGGCAAAATCTGTTCTCTGTTACTCCAAATTGTGCATCATGGCTTAAGGAAGAGTTTATTCCCATGGGAATACAAACATGTTGTAATAATGCCCACCCTAAGACAAAAACAAACCAAAAAACTTCATTTATCTCATATCTTCCTCCAGTTACCAACCCTTTCTCTACCCTCCTTTTCTGCAAATCTCCTTGAAAGAATTGTTGACATCCTATTTTCTCTTGAACCCACTTTGATGAGATTTTTGCCCCACCGTCCACCAAAACAACTCCCATGACTTCCAAATTACCCAATCGAGGGGTCAGTGCTCGTTGCTCATTGTCCTTGGCCTGTCAGAGGCCTTCGACACATTTGATTGCCCTTACTTTCTTGTATCACTATAACTCTCCTCAGTCCTTTTCAGTCTCTTTTGCGGGTTTCTTGACTTCTCTCCAACCCCTAAGTGTCATAATGTTCCAGAACTTCTCTGACTTCACTCACTTCCTTAATGATCTAATCCAGTCATGTGGCTTTAAATAGCACTGATAGATAGATACACTGATAACTTCCAAATTTGTAAGTGCTCTTTACCTAAGCAATTTTTCAGGGTCACGTTTACAGCAAACAACCTTTAGGGATGATGTAATTTCTTCCCCATCCCACCTCTGACAAAGTAGACTTGCTTTCCCTTGTGATGAAAGTAGCTCAAGGTCACTCACACTGTGTCTGCAGAGGTCCATCGTGGCCCCCATGGTCTTGGGGGAATACAGCAAAGAGATATGAAATTCAAGCTGAACACTGTGCTGTGAGTTACAAAGTCCTTCATTTCTCCCCAGTGTCAATGAAACAGCAAGAAGTTTACCTGTTAGCTGGTACAAGTAAAAATCTCAAACCCTGCACAATTCTTGACATGAGGTAGCTATGCTTTCATTTGTAAGTAACTTTAACTCAAATAAATTACCTACAGAAGCTTCCTACTCACAAGTGTTCAAATTAATGGTTTTCATAGGGATAACGCTCTATACAGAGTGAAGCATGTCAGCTTCTGCCTGCTTTCTATACGTGGCTTTGGCTAAGAGTTTTTATAGAGTCATTTTGGATTTGAGGAAAAATCGAATAACAAACAGCATTTTAGAACCTGTATGTTAAATACAGAAACTTCTGTCATTCCTGTGGGTTCTTATAAGCTTCAGGGTTTAAAAGTTGTGAATGCTGGGAAATTTAGGGTACTAGATGGGGAGTTATTTTTCTTCAAGTATCCTTTTGGCTTTCTTCAAGCTCAGCAATTCTCTCCCCATAAGGTTAGGCCTGAATGAGCTCTTCTTTCTGAGTTCCCTAGATGAGCTTTTGTCATCATCTATGTCACCTTAAAGCGATCCTTGAAGACACTCATGCTTTGAGAAATAACTCATTTCTTTGATTCATTCTTACTTAAACCCACAGTTAGCAGGACACACAACCAGTGGTTCTGTCCTAGTATCTGCATGTGTGAAACTTAATCCTATCGATCCTTACACAGGCCTGCTGGCCAAAACAAATCGATCTCATATACAAATCCTACTTGCAGAAACTAATCAAAAAGTGGTGTTGGAATCTAGTCTTCTGTCAGTTGCATTCCCTTAATGTATAAAAAACATGGTATTTTTGCAGTCAGAATTTACAATACAGAGGGAAATATCATTTAATGTGACTGTGAAGATGAGTGGTTTTAATGGAAGAGGGAAAAACTGTCTTTAAAATAAATGACTCTTTCAAAACTTTATTAAAAGCAGAAATAATTGGGATTATTATCCTGATGTTATTTATTATTTTGTGTGTTTTGCTATTGGCGAGAATGCATTATGTTACATTTCCTGGAGATAAACAGAAAGCCACAAGGACTATTTTAACTCAGATTCTAGGAAACCAAGAACACAACACAACAGCCAACCATCTACTAATTGGTGATTAAGATGATGCCTAAACAGGTTTTCATGAGAATAACATTATTAATGAATAATAACAGCAGTTTGGTTAATCACAATAGCAAAAGTAATTTTAGGATAAATATTTTATTAGTGTACCCATCAATAAAGCAAAAGTAAAAGGATACATTTCAATTAATTCATTTGTTATAATATTGAGATTATGGCTGGCAAATTCTGTTTGAGGACCTGGAGAATGATCTAATATTTCTGGCATGGCATGTCTTTATCTTACTGTTTCCAGCTAATGGTACCGTGTATTTCAATTACCTAGCCAATATTCCTTTCTTGTCATCTATCAAGATACTATTAAAGTCCATTAGTGAACAATTGGATTTGACAAATTTTATGTTGCTATACATTGCTCTGTTCTTGTAAAAGTTGGTGTTCTCACATTTTGTTAGGAAAAGAAAAATTCACTAAATAGGGAAGGATAATGTGCTGTCATTATAATTAAGAACATGATCTTACTTTCTGTCACTCAAAAGACTCGTTTGGAAAAGGAGAAGAAAGAAATATACTGACCAGTTCTCTTCAGTACATAGGCAATGACTCTTTTCAGAAAACATAGTAACCCAAAATCTTTAGAATACTCCTACAAGGGAAGAAATACAAAATAACTTAAGTAAAAACATATTTCTAAAACAAGTATTTAAATAAGCTTGCTCTCATTTGCCTTTATAAAAGTACATCTATGATCATCTTCTTATACATTCCTTCTAACTTGTTTAATTTCTCCTCCTAACCCTAAACCTCCCCCAAAATTTCAACTGCACTTACTCAAATGATGAAATCAGAACTATCTAACTTGCATTTGTTTTTTTCAGTATAGCCCTCTGGTCAACCCCTTTCTTTTTAGCCGAGGAGGGAATTTGTATTGGAATTATTAAGAAGTTTCCTTAAAAAAAAAAAGTAAAACTTTATTTTCTGCTATAAATATTTCTCAGAGGGTGCTTAGATTTGTATATTAAATGTATAAATAAGTAACAAAGCAATTTATGGGACAGCCATTAGCAATTAATATTTTTCAGTCCTCATAACATTATGGAAGGAAAACCAGAGGTTAGAGGGTAGATTTAGTTTTAGGTCAAAATTTCTTTATCGTGATGGCATTTTTTATCAACCCCATCAAATTAACTACATATGGATATGTGAAAACAGTGTGCAGTATTAAGTTCACTGAGTTTGCTCTCCAGGGACCTTCCCATCAATCCTCTGGGCTTTCTTCCAGTAAATGCCAATGAACCAACCAGTAAATGCTGATGGACCCCGCGTGCCAAATGGAATGAGCTAATGTTAGAAGACACCAAAATGTGTCCCCTGTCAAAGAGGCTAATAACATGCTAATATATACTTTAGCTATCACTGTCATCTCAAAAGATATCAATGAAGACAAAATAATAATTTGTATTACTTTAAATCAACATAAAAATGTAGATAAAGTTATAGTTTTTCTAAAGAAGTATATAGTCTATTAAGAAAGTCAAAAAATAATATTCACTGGAGTATTGAGCTACCACGAAGGACTTAGCTTTATACTAGAAAAGTCCTATAGCACTCAATCAAAATAATTGATTTATCTTTACTTACATCTTACCTACACAGATGAAAATAATGATTTACGAGATTTCACTTACCTGACTTTTCTGTGGAAGAAAAATTATTGGGATACAAAAGCTATCAAACAACTGTGGGTTTACTATTCAATAAGCAACTTCCAAGATAAAATAAACATTGAATGTAGCATCTAAATTTCAGTCTGTAACCAAAGTAACAAAACTAATTCAGAATTTTTTCTATTACGTGATTCATTCTGTTACTACCCTTCTCTTTGCAAAGCAACTGGAAGAGACCCATAGTATCAGTCATCGCAAGTCACACTGGATCTTGATCTGTTTTGTTGTCACTTGGTCTCTAGCTCTTTAGGATTCAAGAGATAGCTGATTTTTTCTCAGTTACTAGAACTCATATTACCTGAATTCACTGAATTGTTCTTCAAGCAAAAGGGTTATCTTCAAAGTAAGTTCTCCAAAGTAGGGCATATGCATGCAAAGAGGTACATAAAATATCCAAAATGGAACACATGTACTAAAAGGAGTGAACTAGACAATCCATGGGAGCATAGGGAGAAATTATGTCTTCTGTGTCTATTTATTTTTATCTAAACACCTAAGAAAATGGCCTTTACCAATATCTAGCATGTGGTTTGGCACTGGTAGGCTCACTGGGACTCTAGGACTATATGTGAGAAAGTTGCTTGTGTTAACTGAGGTAGTAGAAATGTCCTGTGAGGAAACGCGAGCTCCCCTGTATGATGGGATTAATGGTGACATGCATGTTGAGTGTATTAAGATGAATTACAATCTTTGTGTGCTGGGTTAAGTAGGTTTACAGACTACATTGCCTATTTTTAAGAACACTAATGCTCACAAAATGGTCACGTGGCTTAAAACTTCCCCTAAAAGTGTCCATGGATTGAAGATAAAATCAATTATGGACACATTCATGGAAAAAAATTCTTAAATAGTAGAGCTGACATGTACCCTCTTCCTAGTATTAACTCTGTGTCAGCCTCAATACAAAATAAAACCAATGATGATCTAATCAAAGTGAAAAGACAATACCCTCAAAGTTTAAATTGTCAAGGAAACTATTTGAAATGTGTACTATTTAAAAGAATTATGTTCAGCTTGTAGATATATATTTACAGTAACAGTGTAAAAACGTAGACTAGATGTACAAACACCAAGTTGATGATAGTTGTTTTCTCTCCAATATGGCATTTCCTGAGAAGAATGGATTGATATGCAAATTGACTTCTCAAAGATTCCTTTCAAGTAATTTTTTTTTTGAATTAGGATGCTATGATTTTACTTCATGTATTAAAACTTAAATAATTTCCTCAGTATCACTTCTCCTTCTCCACTGTGGCCTAAATTGTGCAGAGTCTACGGAGAACCGAAAACACAAGTTCACAGATGTGATAGGCAGAATAATGGTTCCTCAAAGATGTCCATATCTTAATCTCCAAAAAGGAATGAATTAAGGTTGCTAATCAGGTGACCTTAAAATAAGGAGATTATCCTGGATTATCCAGGTAGGTCCAGTGTAATCATAAGGGTCCTTAAAAGTGGAACAGGATGGTGGAAGACGGAGAACCAGGGAAATGGCAGCATAAGGACTCAGTTCTAGGTTGCTGGCTTTGGATATGAAGAATGGGGTCATAAGCAAATGAATGAAGGCATCCTGTAGAAATTGAAATAGGCAAGGAAACAGATTTTGCCAGATATTCCAGGAGTGCAGCTTTGCTGACACCTTAATTTTATCCCAAAGAGATCCATTTCTGACTTGTCACCTCCAGAACTGTAAGATAATAAATTTGTATTGTTTTCACCTATACATTTGTAGTAATTTGTTACAGCAATAATAGAAAATTAATACAAGAAAGTTCTCGAGTTAAACACACACACACACACACACACACACACACACACACACACACACCTAACTAGAAAGTTATTTGTTGGCAGAGGTCTTCTAACATATGGTTTTCTAACGAAACATCCCCCAATTATGAAGCCACCAATATCACTTGCTGACATAAAGAAAAAAATTTCAATAAATATAGCAAAAGCTTAGTGTATATATATACCCCACAAGATTCCATACAAATTAATGAAAACAGCATCGAGTTAATAAATGGGTAAAGGACTTCTGCAAATAATTTGGAAAAGAAAAAATATAAATGGCTAATAAAATATGAAATTGTTTTAGATGAAATAAAACATTGCAAATTAAACAATGAAGAGAAGCTATTTTGTCTATTACATTGGCACATATTTTTTAAAATAAAAAAATCGTATGCTACTAAGGGTATGATAAAATAAGCATTGTCACTCACTGTTATAGTAGGATAAAAGATGATACAAACCTTTGGAAAAGCAATTTAACAGTGTGTAAAAATATTTATAGCTCGTTTGGGAATCAGATAGTCCAAAATATAGAAAAAGCATTAATATTCATCATAACAGTATCTATAATATGAAACTTTGAAAATAGTGTTCAATAATAGATTGCTTAAATACATTACAGTATGTTTAAATTATACAAATTTATGTAGTTAATAATTAAGTTTATGCACAGTATTGACATGAGTCATAAGAATATAAATAAGGTATATAACAGCTATGAGAAAAAGGGCTGTAATAAAATCCATTAGGAAGTTTTTAATAATAGGAGCATGGGCCATTTCTTTCTTCTGTATGTAACTTGTTTATTGAATGAGCTGGACTTGTACAATACAGTTAAAAGGCATTTTATTCTTTCTCCCACTGCCCCTTCAAGTACACTTTGTGGTCTTGGTCTATCTCACCTTTTGGGTCACATTTCAGGCAGAATTTTTAGCTTTTTTGGTCCCTCATAGATATTAGAAAGTCTAGCCCATAATATCAAAAAGATAAAATGTAAAAAATGTTGCAAAGAATATGGAGAAAAGGAAACCTCATATGCTGTTGGTGGAAGTATAAATTGGTACAGCCACTGTGGAAAACAATATGGAGATTCCTCAGAAAAGTAAGAATAGAACTATCATATCATCCAGTTATTCCAATTTTGAGTATTTATCCAAAGAATATGAAAACACTATTTCAAAAAGATATATGCACCCCCATGTTCATTGTAGCATTATTTATAATAATCAAGATATAGAAACAACCTAAGTATCCATCCATGGATGAATGGATACAGACATTGTGGTATATATATGTAACAACTTCTTTACACACACACACACACACACACACACAATGGAATACTACTCAGCCATAAAAAAGAATGAAATCTTGCCATTTGTGTCAACATGGATGGACTGCAAGAGTATTATGCTAAGTGAAATAAGCCAGACAGAGAAAGACAAATATCATATGATTTTACTCATATGTGGAATCTAAAAATACAAAACAAACAAAACAAAAACAAACTGATAGATACAGAGAACAGATTGGTGGTTACCAGAAGAAAAGAGGGTTCTGAGGAGGGAGGAATGGGTGAAAGGGGTCAATTGCACGGTGATGGATGGAGACTAGAATTTTGGTGACGATCACTTTGTAGTGTATACAGATGTCAAGTTATAATGCTGGACACTGAAACTTATACAATATGACATATCAATTTTACCTGTATTATAAAAAAAGAATCAATCCCAGGCCAGTGCAAACTCTCATCTACTTAGATCCTGCTCCTTAGCTTGGGTCTGATTTCAAGTTGCAGATCTGCAGTGAGGAAGTAACCCACAGCTGCCTTCTCTTCTCCTCACTCCACTTCTCTCTGCACTTACCAGCTGCTCTTACATGTTATTTAAAGGATGAAGTGGAAGGCGGACTCATGGGAGAAGAGATGAGGAACAAGGTCTTACATGGCTGTTGTAATCTAGCAGGAGGTGCTCTCTGGATGTAACAGATCCCAAATGAGATTCTTCCCTTTGTGGGTACTTTTGTGGGTTCATCAGCCCTCCTTTAGGATTCTCCCTGTTTCTCTAAATGTTCAACCTCTCTGCTGGCCACTTAACACTCTACTCATCTTCTATGTACCAGCATCATTCTTCTGAGATCATCTGTCCTTGGCAGGAAGTCCTCCGAGTGAGGTCCGACTCCAGAACAGCACCACCAGCTGTCTGTCTCCAAAAGGCTTCTAGACTAAAGACACACATACACGTGTGCTGCCACACCCGCCCAGCCCTGTCTCTTCACACTCTGTCCCCAAAAGCTCGTTTAGCCACAATCCTTCACCTTTTGACTTTTCCAAGTGTGATTTAGGTACCAAGTACCTGTGTTCCCAAATTACAAGAATCATGTCAAACTCCCCATATGTCATGCAGGGTGTCAAGTGGGGTCTCTGGTCCCACTCCCCACATAAGAATGCAGGATATGGTGAGGCCAAAAAGGAACACCCACGGAGCCATAGATAGGGGAGTCATACCACTATAGTCTCACTGGCGGCTGGGTTGGAGACACAGGAAGCAGGAACCACGCTATCCGCAACCCGCCACCCGCTTCTCTGCCAACCAACCAACCCCGCTTGCTAGCTGCAATCCGCCGTCCGCTTCTCTGCCTGCCAACCAACCAACCAACCCCCTAGCATGGCCATGGCAATTATATTAGTGACTAATGGCTAACTGGTTACAGCTGATGGCCACCCAGCCACAGTGGATGGCCATCTGATTACAGCTGATGGCCATCTAATACCTGAGCCAGCACCTTTCCATGTGAGGCCAAGAGCCTGGAAAGTGCTCTCTGGGACTCTGTCCCCACAGGTCCTCTCACCCCACTGGGCGTCTCTCTTCATCTCAAACCAAGTGAGCGGGTACTTCAGGGAACCACAAACATGGTGTGGGGACAGAGCCAGGAGTCCCCACACCAGCTACTCCAACCCAGCTACCAGCAAGACTATAGTGGTATGACTCCTCTATCTATGGCTCCGTGGGTGTTCCTTTTTGGCTTCACCATGTCCTGCATCCTTGTGCAGGGAGCGGGACCAGAGACCCCACATGACAGACCCTTTTGCTCTCTGGCAACATCCTCTATATAAGTCCTTCTCTCTCAGCTCTCATCCTCTGAGGGGCTTTTTGACCTTTATCTAGACTGTCAATATGGATAATGAGTTCAGAGTCCCCATCTACCTGGGCAGTCACAGACACCAGCTGTGTTATTCTCTGCATTCAGCCTTCGACACTGCAACTATCAGAAAAGTTTCCTTCCCAAATGTTATTTTATACAGAAAGAGGGGGAGACAGACTTTAACAATGGAGAGAAAAGCAAGAAGACAGACTATATTAACAGCTATTGAGGTAACTCTTTTTCATCAAAGTACTTTTCAGAGTAATTTTAGACCAAACTAGATTCAATGACAATTTTGTCCTCCAAGAATTTCAGTGTCTCTGGCTCTAAAGAACAAAAATTGTCTTCTGAGTATAATAAGTGAAAAAAGCAGTATGAAAAGCTGGAAAGTGTACACTCTGACATCCATGTTTATTCTTTTAACCACTAGTATCCAAAGTATAAATGATCTTTTCTATTTTATTTTATGGTGAATACCTGAAAGTTAATAGATTTTTCTTATGACATAATCAACAAAACATTTTAGTATTTAAATAGAATTTATTTTCTCTGTGCATTTTAAGTAATTAAGTAGATAATTGGTATTTAATTATAATTAACATATTTGATTCCTTTTGTGGTTATTAAACATTAAATTAGTTGTAATAATAAGGAATGCTGCTACAAATTGCTCTATAAATAGTCAAACTTAAAAATATATGTTCTGAATAATACGTGGCGATTTTAAAATATAAGACCTGTTTAAAAAAAAAAAATATATATATATATATATATATAATGTAAATCCCAATCAAAATCTAAATGAAATATCTAGAAATTGGGGTTTTTATTTCCCATTCATGTATACATTTTTTAGAACACTACGAAAGCTCAGTAGAAATTAAAAGCCTCTTTAAAATCATGGCTATTATTTAAAAACAAGTTTTTTTCCTAGTACAAATCCGTAGAGGTTACTACTATAAATTTTTTATCTATTGGATTATATAGACTCTTTAATTATGGACATTTGGCATAGATTCTTAAAATACATTGTTTGCTTTTTCTCCTTTGCAGTTGGTCGGTTTTGTGTATGCCTGTTATGTGATCAGTATTTTCATGGAAGAAGAGGACACCTGTAAGTATTATTATATCTCCCTGTGGGTTGATTTTGGATGAGATATAGCTCCCAAAAGAAATTATTAAAAGGCTATGAAATCATTCCTACTTGGAATTTAAAATGACTGAACTCAGCATAGTAAATTTACAATCAAACGTTTACAAACCAAACTTCACACCAATAAGACAGCACTTATTGAAACTCTGAATCCAAGTTGTGTGGGAAGATGCCCACAGACATGGAAGCTGTCATATCACGTGTTAGTAACTTTTCATCAGAGATCTCAACAGTATGCTGAGTAGAAAATTCAGGGTTGTTTTATCCATCACCAACTGTAAGTATGCTGGCTGCAGAATTTTGAAATCTGACTAATAGCAATAACATCAATATATTACAGAAGCTCTATATGTATATGAACTATATAAAATGCTCTGAGAGAACTAAAAATGACAACCTGTAAGGCAAGATGTAAAAAGAGAGAGAGAGAGTGCTGAGAAAGAATTAATGGGATGCTAAAAAGCTAAGTAGTCACATTTTAACAGAAAACTCAGAAAAAGACATACATGACCTGAAGTTATGTAGGAAGAGGTTTTGCAGAGTGGCATTTATTAAGACCCTGCCTGCTAATGTACAAGGCGCTTCTTGGCACAATTCTGTTATGGGCCATGTAACACCAAAGAAAATTTTAGTTTGTTTTAAAAATAATAGTTATTAGGTAAACAAATAACAGCCAACCATACCAGAGATTTGGTTATCTCATTGCAATTACTTCCTGAGTTGCAAAGTTGACTCTTTAACAAAATGAGAATGAGTGTCTAACTAGCCATTATAACTTCTTTCTAGAACACCACTCCAAGGGAGTCTGGTGAGTGCTTCCCACCCAGCAGATGCAGTGCATGACATATGAACTGGGAACCAGTTGACAATGAGCTCTCATCTCAATTTATTGTCCCAAAGGGAAGAAATATTAGATTAAACTCATCATGCAGTGAAAACATGCAAACAGATTGCATTTTATCTTTTATGCTTGCTTGAGGGGATGTTTTTGGGTTTTTTTAATGCTAGATGAGCCAGAAAGTTTCTGACATTTCAAAAGTACAGTTGTAATGACAACACTTCCCACTATGCTGTGAACTTCAAAGAGTCTCCTTTTGTGGGTTCTACTAGTAGTTCCACAATCTGACAAAGTTGATGAACAGAAAGTCAGTAGACAGCTTCCAAAGACTCAGAGCTAAGACAGGCTGCACAGCCAGAAACAGCTGGTCAAATATGAACAATTTTAACTGGAATTTGGACCTAAAGGAAAGTATTAGAATTGGAGGTGAATAAGTACTTCAAAAAACTGGTATATTGAATGATAAATCTCAACTGATTCCCTTGTGGTACTTTTGAGTAGGTACGGAAAGAGTCCTCTTTCTGTTCCTCCTCATTGATTCATGTTGGAGGCTCTCAAACAATGCTAATGCTCCATCCTACCTTCTTGTGTGAGAAAAGGCAGAATAATCAATAATCTTCTTTCATCTAGTAGAAAAAATAGAGAAAAGACTTTTCTTCGAGGCTTGTGATTTGAAGCAAAACTGGGTAATGCAAAATGACATGCAAAGTAAAAGGCTCATCTAAATTGGGTGAACGTTCTTTGACCTTCTATCAGCCTTGTTTTAGAATCATGTCAGTGTGTATGGATTGTATTGCTACTGGCAGATATCGTAGTTCCATTGACTTTGGTGTCTTTAATTAACTTAAGTTTCTCATAGAAATCTCTGAATCAGCTATTTTAATGCCCATCAAACTGGGATTGAAGCAGCTGCTAGCAGCCTATCCTATTAATGGTTTAATTAATTCTGGTGTTTGTTATTTGGGCCATACATTAAGTTACCGAGAGACATCTGGATATAGTAGCTGTGTTACCATCAATTCAAATAATACTTAAAGTCAGAAGGAGTCTTGGGTGCCCACCACCAACCTGACATGATAATCTGCTGGAAGAGAGATGACCCTGAAAAGCAATCACAAACCTTTTAGGCTGATAGTTCTCAAGCAAGGGTAATTTCCCATTTTTCATTGATAGAAATAGGAATCAAAAGTGCAGTTGTAATTAAATTGTCCCAAAGTCTTCAGAAGGCAGACGTGAGCAAACACAAATGTATGAAACCAACTGCAATGATCTCATAGACTAGTACAATCTGTGCCAACACTTAGCTTTTGAGGGCAATAAGGAATTACCCTCGGCATATGACATTACCGACCCACAGCAAAGAAGAACTGTCCTTTGAATGGTTTTTCCAAAATGTAAACATAAAATAAGAAAACAATACTGGGAGCTTTCCAATTTGTCTAAGCGTACCTCTGGAAAGCTTCTTCAGAAAGGCAACTGCAAATCTATAATGTAATGTCCCAGAATTGTGGCAGACGGTATGTCATTTATCATTTCGATTCTTATTCTAGCTAATGAAAAACCTCTGCATTATTCAAAATGCAAAGTCAAACCTTGTTCTTGGACTGAAAGCTGCCAGCCAGTCTTAAAAATTAATAACAGCTGCCCGTTTCTCTCCTCTGCACTGCTTAAGTGGTTCTGGGAGACTAACATTCCAGTGACAGACATTTCTACGGGGTCATAAATGCTTGAGTAAACACTTATTTCCAGCCACCAACCTTCTTAGTTACTTCTTGGCATCTTTTGCTCACTATTTCTTATAATGACCATAATTGCGGGTCAATGACAAAGACGTAAAAAGCTCACCGAAGGAAGAGTGCTGCTGTGTGGGGGTCAATACTTCCATTACTCATTCTAATGAAAAAAGCCTATTGATGTCCCTTTGTTTCATTTTTTTATTTCTTTTTAAAATAATCTATCAATCTCTAGCAGCAGTTTTGTGAGACCAGGATACTTGGAACTGTAATTGTAAAAACCTGTCAACATCTTGTTTGTGAATCATCTGTGGAAAATGCACTTGTGGGTTTGTTACTATCTTGTCAGATTTCCAAAAAAAAAAAAAGTTCTAATTCAGGGAAGTGTGGAGGTAAGGCAAAAGATGCTAGAAAACAGTATTAACTCATATAAATATTTTTTCGGAGGGTCTATTGCTAGGGTTACTCCTTCTGATATTAGGTTGCCAGTCACAGTCTGTTTGGGCTCACAAAGGCCAGTCTGGGTTGCACATGTTGAATGGTGGGACACATGTATATTGAAAACCCTAAAAGTTCGTTTTGAGAAGAAAATGAACCCCTCACATGTAGGTTAAATATTTCCCATTGAAAAGTTCAAAATAGCTCTTTATGCAACCATTTGACCCTCACTAGTATATTTTTGGGAACTTTTCAGTGGAAGGAAGCACGACTACTGGAAAAAATATTCCATATCTCTACTGTTCCTTGAGGCTTCCTGCAGGCGAGTGTTCATACATTTGCCTGTCTGCCCATGAGCTCCTTTTAAGAAGATAAGGTGCTATTACCATAGTAATGATGTGAATTGGAAATAAAAATAACCTCTGTCTCCTCCTAAGAATGTACCAAAGAAGCTAATGGGAGAGAAATTCACTAGTTTGAATGTTAATTTCCAAGTTTCCCTACCCAGCTTTGTAATGTTATGGAGAAGACTTAGAGAAGCAGAGTGACCCAAAGGTCAGACACTACGGGAAGGAGCGAAAGCAGCAGAGGCCTGGATGATCCTCAGAATAGAAAATGGGTTGCTTGTCTTGTGAGCCTTGCAATATATACATATTCAGGAGTGGAGGGATAGAAGAATGTTATGAGAGTCAAAGATGGAGAAATGCATGAGACTCCGGTAAGGGTGATCTTGTAGTCATAGTCAACATTCAAAGGAGTCACAGTATTCGTCCAATAAGCCATTAAAACTCTACTCGTCTCAGTACTTTATTGGGGGATAACCATCTGGTGAGTTGCATGTAACTATCCTCAGGACAGCTTAGATTTAGAGCTTGTAGCATTTCCCCTAATTTGCCAAGATGACTGCCAAATAGCTACAAAATTACTAGCTATTAGAATAGAACATCTATGAGGGCAGAATCTTTATTTTGTTCCCCGGTGTAACCCTAGAGCCTAGAAAAATGCCTAGCACAGAGCATCCAATAAAGAAATGTTTGTTGAGTTTATATTGTCAAACAAATTCTCTTGACCCACCAACTCATTTTTCAAAATGTATTTCAAGACCCCAAGATTTTCAAATTTGATGACATGATGCTCCCTTATCTTTAGAATTTAGTGAGATGCCTGATGCTTTTACGACTATTTATGTTTGACAAATGGAGGAGGTCCTGTATCTCTTTAAAATAATTGGATGAAATATTTGTAATTTTGAAGGCCAAGATATAAGGAGATGGATTAAACCTCCACTATACCACATCAGAGCAAGAGCTTGAGTTTGTTGATTCCTGGACAAGACATCTCAGAGAGAAGAGGGACTTGGAAGGTAGAATGAACCCAAATGCAAAATATGGCCAAGGGGACAGACCTACTGTCAAAGAGTCAGGCCCAGCAGGGTCAGGCCCAGCCCACACATGGGAGGGTCAAGCTGCACCAAATAGGATCCTAGCTACAATGCCATATGGTTCAGAGATGGGATTGTAGTCTTTTGGTAGGTTATCAAGACAATCTCCCAGGAAGAATATCATAAACATCCAAATACTCAAAACAATGAATCAAGTGGGCATTCTCCACAGGGGCAAGACTTTTACTAGAAACAGCTCCAAAGTCAGTGCTAAACTCACAGTGGAGCAGAACCGAGACTAACGCCTAGCTCGCTAAACCAGGACTCCTATTATATGATTCAGCCTGACTAGGGACTCTTTCCAACCATATTTTCTGCTCTCCCCACTTCCTCATCTCCAGTCACATCTGCTTTCCTAAATCCATGAAGCCCTTTCACACCTCCTCATGCCAAGCTCTTTCACAGAGGTCTCTTCCCTCTGTTGACTCACTAACTTACAGATATCCTTCCAATTTCAGCTTAACTCTCCCCCCACATTGGACCAGTTCCCGCTCACTCTGCACAGACTAGATGGGGGCACCTGTGATCTAGTGCTTTAAGCTTTCATCGCACACTTACTTGGAAACATTTAACACAATTGTAAATATCTAAACGTCACGGTATCCCCGGGCCTAGCCCATTTCCTGACATAATGGGCACTCTATACAATAGAAAATGAGGGAGTATCGAATGCATAACTGTATGAACAAATAGACTGAGAGCATGGTTAGGATTTCCACTGGCAAAGACTGGGAAGAAACTTCCTTTTCTATTCTGTCTCCATTTATATGCGTGAGCACTCCTCACACAAGCTAGAAACTTGGGCCTATTTCGTGACTCTTCCCACATCTAGTCAGTCTCCAAATGAAACACCTTCTCCTCCTTTCAATTAACTACATGTCCTCTATGTTCTTTAACTGTCTTTCTGAGGACAGTTAACTCCCCATGACTTATTAGACCTTAAATACATCTCTGAACCTGTACTGAACTTATTTTTTAATTAACTGTGTTCCCCACTTGTAGAGGACAGAGATCATGTCTTAACCATCCTAGGATCCCAGAACCTGATTCAGTATCTGGAACGTCATAGGAAATTAATGAATATGTGTTGTGTGAAATACATAGTAGGGAAAATGCTCCCATGTTTTTACATTATCGCTCATATTTCTTTCCTCTCACCTTACGCAAATTTCACTTTCTCATTCTCTGCACTATAGAAAGGAATCTGATTCATGCACAGTAAAATAGAAATGGTTTGTGCACTTATATTCCCTGCAAATTTTCATTGGCTGCAAACTGGCCTCTCTTGACAGAAAGACGACACCAGCATGCAGAGAACACCTACAACCCAGAGGGGTTTTACTTCTGTTTCCACTTGAAACTGGATGTTAGAAATGATACAAATAAAGGTGGTCCTAACTCTGCCAATATCTAGTCCTGTGCCCAGGAACAAGTCCCATCACCTCGTAGGGCACTCTGATCTCTATGGATGACGCCTGTAGCTGGAGAGTTAACTCCAAGTGCAATAAGTGCATCACATTTTCTTCTTCATTCATTTACAAGTGGTAAATATCAGCAGCTGTTTCAAAACATCCTGACATCTCTGTTCCAGATTCATAGAGTGTGACACATTGCCTCCCCCCTAAAACAAGCCTCTTCCCAAATGCCTGCCTAGCTCGTGGAAGGTGTAGTCTTACCTCCCTACACCCTCTCACCTCCTACACCCCTGCTTCAGACAGGTCAGAGCTGCCAGTTCTCACTGTGACCATCAGCCCTAAGCTGTGTGGAAAAGAAAGAATGAAGGCTCTACCATCCAGATGGTAGACAGTGGAAGATGAGAGCTTTGGGAACCAGAGGTGATTGCCAGAGAACAGAGTAACAAATCAAAAAATCCACACCCTCGTGGCACCCAAAATGCACAGTAAGAAAGAAATGGGCTGCAAGGATTGTATGTGGATCCTGTACAACGGTTTTATTCTGGGTTATTAGTGGGGATATTTCGGAGCCCGGCAGGAAGAGCAGGTAACAATGTTCTGACAGAGTCCCATGTTTCCATTTTAATTCTAAATTCAGTGTCCTAATCCCAACCCCAACTCCCACCCTTCTCAATCCTCCCACTGCACTAGTTCTGCCAGCCCCACAGCAGGTACCTTGATCCCTCATTTCTCCACTGTCCCCAAGCTGCCCACTGACACTGGAGAGAAACACCTGCCTGCATCCACTGCCCTCAGGCAACTTCACAATGTCACATGTCAGCCGGCCACCTTGCCCTTCCATCCTCTCACTCGTTCCTAGTCAGCGCTTTCTCCAGTTCCCTTAAACCTGCAGTCTTAGAGTTTCCAACCCTCATTTTAGAGACTTTGAGAGTCCCTACCCTCATTTTAGATACTTTGAGAGTCCCTACCCTCATTTTAGGGACAAGGACATGAAGCCCAGTGATGTGATTGCTGGCACCCTTCTACTCTGTCTGAAGACTGTCACAAAGAAAATGAAAGCCAGTGGGCATGCAGCCTCACGAGTTCCCAAGGTCTCCCTGCCATTGGAACTGTCTACCTTTATTTATCCATGATTATCTTTTTTCCTCAGGTAGAAAAAGAGGCCTCCATCCTGCCTTTGGCCCTGTGGCTTTTATGTCCATCCTCCCACACATTCAGACATCTGGTAATTATTCTGTCTCTCCTCTCCCTCGCTGTATTTCTCTCTTTCTCCCCTCTCCCTGCCCAGTTCCTTCCTCCCACTGGATCTTTTTCTTCAGCTTAAGAATAAAGTCACATAATAAAAATAAAAGAAATTGCCCTGCCTCCCCAGCTGGTATGCATTTAGCTTCCCTATCTCTCATGCTTCCTCAGTCCTTATCCAGACTTTTCTTTTTTTCAATACTTTTTTTCAATTACAGTTGACATACTTTGTATTAGTTTCAGGTGTACAAATAGTGTTTAGGTATTCATTTAACTTACAAAGTGATCACTCCGATTAGTCTGGTACCCATCAGACACCGTAGACAGACCATAATATTATTGACTATACTCCCTATGCTGTACTTTACGCCCCCATGACTATTTTTATAACTGCCAATTTGTACTTCTTCATCCCTTCACCTTCCACAAAGTAGTCCAGACTTACAGTCACTTTCTCACCTCCCATTCACTGTTAGTCTGCTGCTGTCAGGCCTCCTGTGCTATATTATCCCTGAAAATCCTCTTTCAAAGGCCAGAAATGACCTTCCAATTGTCAAAATCACTTAGATCTTATCATCATTGATGGCTCTGGTCACTGTTGACTGCTCCCTCCTTGAAAACTTTCTCTCCTGGCTTTCCAGGCTATCCCATCCCTTAAGTTTTGCTGGGCAATTCCATCTCTTACATAGTGCTTATTGTACCAAATAAAATTATTTCTAATATCCTTATGCAAAGTAAGCAGATTCCTGAGGCGGATACAGGTAACATATTTTGATGTACTTGCCCTGACTCCTTTTGGAGTGATGATTTATCATTAAGTCCTTAAAATGTGAACTTGCCTTCCCTAGTATGTAGCTTATACTCACATTGTTACACTGAAGCAATTTAAGATCAGACAATAAAACAGAAGCATTTTAAAGTAAGGCCAGACAATAAAACAGATGTTTATCCCTTTTAGATAATAGAATGGCACATAATATTCCCAAGAGCTATGTTCTTGGGCCAGATATTTAATGGAAATCTGATTTTATAATTCCTTTAAAAAAGATGGTATACAAGTAACCAACAATAAAAGGTGTATATGAAACATTTATTTTCATGTGCTTTGTAGTAAGTACTTTATTGACCGAGGGGGGAAAAAATGATTTAGTGTTCTTTTTGGGAGCATTATCTGAAACTGGAATCTAAGTAAGGTATTTGGGAGTATTCACATAATTTGGATGCCAACATGAAAATAAAGTAGGAGAAAAGTAAAAGCATTTGTCTCTCCTTCTAAGTTGTATGAGGTACAAAACAAATTAATTCTAAATTATACCTAAGTAGCCTTTCAGTTTTGTCCACAGTTTTTCATCATAGAAGGAAATAGTCTCTCAATCCTTCTCTCTCTCTCTCTCTCTCTCTCTCTCTCACACACACACACACACACACACACACACACACACACACACACACATTCACTCTTTGATTGTAAGAACAGAAAGTCTACATTAGAGTTCATGGGTATCCTGAGGACAGCTTTCTTTGCCACACACCGTTCAATCAACTGCAAACCTTGGAACAGTTCCCAGCCCTTATCCATCTAATGCCACGTTCACAAATTTTGTGTCAGAGACTCGTCGGCTATTCACTAAACCCATTTGTTTGTTCTTCGCCTGTCACAGAGCAGGACTGCATTTACCAGCCTCCCTGCAGTTAAGGGTCCCCATGAATTCTAGATTACGGAATGTGAGCAGAAGAGACGTGCCCACTTCCAGGCACATCTGTTCCCTAAATAACTTCCACATTTGGTTCTCCATGCTCTTCCCCTTTCTACCCTTTGGAGACAGACAACCACAGAAGTTTTGGAGGCCACATGTTGAAAATGATGGAGTCATAGTATTGAAGGGACCTGGGTCACTGAGCCATTGCTTGGAGGAGAGTTGACCACATAACTTGAGGACAGAATGAGAAGTGCCTTTGAAGCATAAGGCACTGGGAAGGACCCAAGAGGACATGGTCAGGAAAGGACTCCCAGAGGTACAGACCCTGCAGTAGGAATGGACAGGGGTTCCCCTACCACTGAAGGTGAGGGAGAGCATTTCAGGCATTCCACAGACATTCGAGAGCCTCTGGGTGCCTGGAAAGGTCTCTTAGAGGAGATGGCACTGAAGCACAAAAGGATAAAGGATAAAAGGAACCTGTGAGGTGGGTGGCCAGGAGGACAGCATTCCTAGAAGAAGGAACAGCAAGCACATAGGGAATCACTTCCTGGAAGAGGCTTCCAGTCAAAACAAAAGCTTTGACTTCAGATGCAGCTTTATACTGGGTGCCTTGGAGAGTCAAAAGGTAATCTGGATTTCTTGGGCTGCTGACTTTCTAATTCAAAAAACATGCACCCATATGTTTATTGCCGTGCTATTCACAGTAGCTAAGACATGGAAACAACTGAAATGTCCTTCGGTAGACGACTGGTACATTTATACACTGGAGTATTACTCGGCCATAAAGAAGAATGAAATCTTACCATTTGCAATGACATGGATGGACCTAGAGAATATTATACTAACTGAAATAAGTCAGATGGAGAAAGACAAATACCATATGCTCTCCCTTATATGTAGAATCTAAAGAACAGAATAAATGAACAAACTAAACAGAAATAGACTCATAGATATAGAGAAAAAGCTGATGGGCGGGGGTGGGAATAGGGGAGAAGGTAAAGGGATTAGAAAGTACAAATTAGTAGTCACAATATTGCTATGGGGATATGAAAGAGTTTGGGGAATATAATCAATAATGTTGTAAAAATTTTGTAGGGTGTCCAATGGACGGACACTTGTCTTATTATGGAGACCACTTCATGGACTGTGTAGATGCCTGACCACTGCACTGTACACCTGAAGCTGAAGATGAATAATATTGAATGTCAACTATAATTATATATATATATATCCCATACACACACAGGACATGAGGAAGTAGAGCACAGCATAGGGAATAGAGTCAATGGAATTGTAATAGCCATATACCATGTCAGAGGGATAGTAAATTGGGGGAGGGGAGTTGCCACTTTATGAGGGGTGTGAATGTCTAACTAGTACATTGTTTTGTACACCTGAAACTAATAACAAAAAATAAATAAAATAAAATAAATATCAGCCTTTAGTATTCCACATAAAAAAACCAAAGCGTAGTGACTTAAAAGGCAGATTGTATCAGGACCTTCATGTTAAACCCTGCGTTGAGCGGGAAGGCTAGTGACGATGAAAAGTGTACCATTTTTTTTACATGTCGTGAGTAGAGACAGTGCACGGCTTGGACTTAAACACTGTTTTCTTTTCATTTGTTCTATATTTATCTTATTTTCAATTTATTCACCTACATGAAAACTATTTCTTTTTTAGTTAAGGGAAACAAAGACTCTTAGTTCCTAGTCCTAGACTTGAAGCCAGGGTGTCATATTGACCATGTTTTCCTCCTGAGACAACAACAATGCAAGAAAATAGCTGCTTTAGGACTTTGACCCTGAACATTTTCTGATGTCCACGAGAGAAGCTTTTCTGCACAGAAAACTCTATTTATAGATCTTTAGGGTTTCAAATCACTATGGAATTTATTAAAGTTACACGATTTTTAAAACCTATTTTTTTCTTAAGCTCTAAGGGCTACTTAGTATTCCATTTATAATATATAATAATATATAATAATTATAACTTTTAGTATTCTATTTATAAACCTAGAAAATTTTAATAATCACTTTTTGGGGATTTTTTTTTCCTTTTTGTTGTGGTAAAATACACATAATGTAATATTAACCATTTGAACACTTGTAAGTGTGCAATTCAGTGACATTAAGTATATTTACAATGTTGTGCACTACCACCACTATCCATTTCCAGAACTTTTTCATCTCCCCAAACAGAAGGTCTATATCCATAAACAATAGCTCCCCATTCTCCCTGTCACCCCAGCCCCTATTCTACTTTCTGTCTCTATGCATTTACTTATCCTAAGCACCTCATATAAATGAAATCATGTAGTATTTGTCTTTTTTTGTCTGACATATTTCACTTAGTATAATGTTTTCAAGTTTTATCCATATTGTAGCTTATATCAGAATTTCACTTCTTTCTGGGGCTGAATAATATTCCGTTGAACTTTTTGATCTACTTAAATTCAATAGTCTAAATTCCTTTCCATAATCTGTTCCGTTTAATATTTAAAGTCCTTTAAACATTTAACTTGCATTCATGAATTTCAAATATTTCTCCTAATAAAATACTCACTGGTTTTTAAACTATTCCAGCAAATCTAATAAATTTAATAAAATAAGATTATACATAGGTTATATATATCAAACTTTCTTAAATGTTATCCAACTTTAATAAAATTTGCCCATCTCCTTTGATCTAAAATCATAAGTGTAAATTTAATTACCCGGTTCGAATTTTGAATTTGTTTTACAGGGTGAATCTGCCAGATCTAACATCATCTGTCTGATTATGCTAAGAATCACAAAGATTTTGGGTACCAAGTCAACAGATTATCCTATTGATTACAAAATCCTAATCTGTAGTTCATTAAATTATATTAAAATTATGGAATTGGCTTACTTTGTTCTCTCTATAGTCAATTGTCTGTGTTGGAAATGAATTTCTCCAGTAAATAAGCATCTCAAACAATTTGAGGTTGTACATGTTGAAGAATTTCCAGCTAGGAAGCAGGACCTAAATTCCAAGGGGATGTTAACTTTTCCCTAACAGATTTATTTAATAGAGTTTTTTTTTTTTTAATAAGAGGAAATATCATTCCATACCCTTTAAATGTGACTAATTTAGCAGCCCACAACACCAGACCTCGGAGGGCTTTAGGTTTGAGAGAAGAATTGACTCCTATTAAAAGTCTCTTTTGGGTTGGTTTTTGTTGCGAGCGCCTGTAAGGGCGGTTGCTAACATTTCAGTCTTTTCTTGAAAGCCAAGGGGACATTAACCCCTCAACAGGGTCCTATGTCCCTGCGTGGTACTCATAACGTGAGTGGGGAACAAAGTCCTGACACACAGGTTCAGATAGAGTGAGGAACACAGCTTTATTTGGGAGCCAATATCCCTCCAGAAGCCAATGCTCTGGTAAGCACAGAAGGTTATACAGAATAGAATAGAATTTAATAATGAACCAAGCCCCAGGGTCAATCGGGATGGAGAAGGTCCCTGGTCTGGGAGAGGCGACTGGGCCCACGACAGGTCTGAGGTGAGCTGGTCTTGCAAGGAAGAACTTCGGAGAGTCCCGGAGTATCATGGCTGGCCCCTCGCAGAGGGTCTTAGCCGGAGCGCCCAGTAGGACCACTCGTGGCACTGCTCTGGAGTTCTGTTTTTATCCTCTTTTCCTTGGACTTGTTTACTTCTTAGGAGATAACCAGAAATGGTTTGCCTGGAGTTGTTTATTTTGTAGGTGATTACCAGAAGTTGTTTGCCAGGAGTTGTTTACCTCTTAGGTGATAACCAGAAGATGTTTGCCAGGAGTTGTTTACTTCTTAGGTGATAACCAGAAGTTGTTTTGGTGAAGGTGTTTATTATTCAATTTTGTTATGCTCAGTTTCACACAAAAACATGTTTTTTACTTCACTCTTATCAGTCTCACACATGTGGGGCCATAGTCCTGTCCCTACCAGTCAACAACTTGTTTTGCAAACCTCAATCCAACATATATAATACATTTTATATGCTCTATACAGTTTTACAGTCGCTAACTCTTCAAAACATTTTAATATCTTCCCATGTGACTCAGCAAACACTTTGTTGACATTCCATTTGCTTCTTTCAAACATATCCCCTTGGAATTCTGTTCTTGCTATATTCTAGGTAGGTTGCCAATTCTTATACATGTTTAAATGTTTGATTGGATTCTGCATTGCTCTCGTATCGCTTCTTGTTCTGAACTCAATGACCTGTCCAGAGCCAAAAGTATTTGTAGTCCAGATCAAGTATATTGATGTTTAATTTTAGAGCTTTAAACAAGCTTAAATAACGAATCCTTTATTGATTTACTGATTCATTCATTCAAGAAACAGTTATTGAAAGACTTCTGTGTGTTAGACCACAAGGATACAGAGATAAATAACACTTGGTCCCTTTCCCAGGAGATCTTGCATTCTATTAATAATAAGTGAGCCAGGCATGTAAATAATTACAGGAGAGTGAAGTGCAGATAATGGTCTGTACAAAGTGAATCAGATGAACAGAAAAAATAAGCAGAGGCTAATTGTGTCTCAGGGCACCAAGCATAGCTGCTCAGAGCATGTGAACATGGTCTTAAATAAAGAATATTATATCACTAGGAAGAGAAAAAAGAAAATGCATTTTAAATACTGGGGAAAATATGTCAAAAGAGCTTGGCAGAACCATGGAATATTCAGAAGGTCTGAGGGAAAACTGTATTACACAGGAAGTGATGAATAGGTGGGTGTGTTCAGTTCACTAAGTGAATGCTGGGGGCAGTCTTTCAGGGACCTTGAATTCTGTCTTACATCAGTGATTCCCAGCCTATTTTAATATCTTGGCACTCACAGAGAAAGACAACATTTATGAGGCACTCCATGGCAAATAAATTGCTTTTCTCCAAGCAAGAATTGGCTGGCCCTGAGGGGCTAACTACCCCAAATCTTGTTCACCGAACACATACACACACATACACACACACACCAAGGAATGAGGGAATCAATATCTTGTCACATCTTAACCTACGCAGGTCATACTAGTTGGGATGCTCTGCTAGGTGATGTGGAGTCAATGAATGGATTTAATCTTGGGAAGAATACAATCAGATTCAATTTTCTTTGAACAGTATTCATAAAAGGAGAAAGGGATTTATAAAAGAGATCTTTGAAGAAATGGCTTTTCATTTTTTCCGGATGGAGACTGTCTTAAGAAAGGGAAAGCCAACAGTAATAATAGAAGTCATTAAAAAAAAAAAAAAAAAAAAAAAAGAGAGAGGAAGAGAAAAGAATATTCAAAGGGAAAATGTCCAAATTGTAGAAGCAGGCGGTAAAAAAGAATTATAGAAAGATTTAAAAGTCGACAAGTGTTTGTCACTTGATTTATAGAGCAAAGTAAAACATTGGGTAGATTTAAGTGAAAATGATAAAAATATATTGGGCATAACCAAGAAAAAATACATTACATAGAGAAAAATGTATAACCGTTTAGATAAATTCATGGAACTGTTTTTAGTCCTTCCTTTTCTGAGCATTATTTTTCCTCTCAGGCATTCCATTCTGCTTTATGCACCCTGAAGAGATTTTCGAAATTTATTATTCCATTATTTAAATATTATCTACTCTTAGAAATTTTTAAAATGGGAAGAAACTGTAAACACTGATTATGGGAACATCTGATTCCAGAGATCTGGGCCCACAAGAGGAACAAAATCTGGAAATGTAGCCAAAGGAAAATGAAAAGGGAGCTCCAAAAGTAGAAAAGGGAGGTGTGTTCAGGATTTTTTTTAATCTTGTTTTCTCTAGAATAAGATGTTCTTCCTAATAAGCCCAGCAGTAGTGACAAAATGCCCTTCGGCCACCAGTGATTCTGAATTGGTAGTAATTGAAAAATTACAAAAATTTTGAAAGGACCTTATTAAAGGCAAACTGTAGCTGACAACAGTAAGCGGCCATTTCATCCAACGACTGATGAAGATTAATGGAAGGGTTAAGCATACCTCTGCCAGAGGGAAATAAAGCAATTATTGCATGGCTTTGCATGGCTTTAAAAGAGCGAGTAACTTTCAACGGGATAGAAAATGTACGATTAAAGATGACTAAAGACCCCAATATCCCCCAATTAAAAAAAAAAAAAGATGACTAAAGAAAGGAAAAAAAAAAACTAGCTACTTTCTTTCCGAATATGAGAAAATGAAAACTACCAAGTGTACGTGTGTTGAAGGGGTAGGATGGTGGGTGCCAGTATGTTCCAGGCATCTTTATAAATGTGGTTTAACTCTTGCAACTCAGAGTGAGGAGAGAAGCCACAGTAGTTCCTGCTTATTAGCAAAGCACCCTGTAGGGACACTATACTAACCAGGTCCCCACCTCTCCACGACAAGAATCAAAGACAAAGTACTAAAGACAGTGGATGGGGTTGTTACAGAATAACTAGAATAAGCATATCACTGCATCTAAAGGAATAACACTGAAAACATTAGGAAAAAGTGCACAAAGGGGATATATTTTCTCCAAACAATCCTATAGAGTGACTTGGAATACCAAGAAAAAAAAGAGAGAGATCTCCCCTCAGCGTTTGTGGAGGAAAAGGAGTACAGAATAAAAGCAATGCCAGTCAAAGCTGAACAAATGGTGATCCAGATTGTCACCTGTGCACTCAGGCAGGTCACTTGTGCATTGGGTGAGTCATGTACAGTCACATGGACCGGTGCTCACAAACTACTCAACACCAGCCCTGGAGAGAGGAGAACAACACTTCTACTTGACCCTTAACCCCACAGATTCTGCTTCCATTGAGCTTTATTTTCTTGCTTGTGCCATGTCTTTATACCGGGAAGCTTACTTTTCCAGAACAAAAAACACTCATAGAAGATGAAACTTCATGCTTCAAAATGTGCCACACTAATCAATTTCCCTTCCTCCAAACTAGCTACTCTTTCCAAATATGAGAAAATGAAACTAGACACAAATTCAATACAGGTTCTTCAAGGACAGACACTCTTCTGGGAAATAGGAGGAAGAGAATGTTGGAATAATCACAAATCATTGTTATTCTCAGCTAAACATAGCTTTTGCAAATTTGGAAATCAATAGTTCGTGGAAACGTGTCATCAGAATAAGCTGTGTCGATAATATCAATAACAGCCTGCTGTGTGCTGCGTGCTTCCTGTGTGCGAGCCCTCGTGGCCATTGTCTCGTCTAGGGCACCCATACCCTGCGAGGCAGCCATTGTCCTCATTTTATAGGCAGGTACACTGGGAATTGTCCCAACTCGTACAGCCTGTAAGAAGTAGAACTATTAGGTACTGTTAGAAAGTCAATAGTAGTTCATCTTTCCCTTGCAGGTAAAGATTGATGAGGAAATTCTCAAATTTCAGACAGTGCTGTCATTGTTATGGAGAAAAATGTGAATAGAGTTGTAAGTGACGGCCATTTTGATAGTTTAAGTTGAAGATTCTTATGTGGTTTGCAGTGTGGATCGTTTATGGCTGTTCTATTAACTCTGGGTTTACTGTGATATGTGTATTTGTCTCAGGGCAAACTCCTGCTTTGTCTAAAATAAAAGTCTAAAGGATGAAAAAAAAGTAGTACTAATATTTGATCTAGATATTCCATATACCAAAGTCCCTATGCTTTACAACATGCAAGTGTGCCTTTCTTTCCAAGAATAACGACTAAATTCTTCATAAATAGGTAAAGAAAGAGACATTGGTCAATCACTAAATTAAAAACAGAACATTCATATTTAAATATTGAGTAAGAATATATATTACTTGCACAATGTGGACAAAATAATTAACTAGCCCACTAAAATTTAAGTGGATATGGGGTGTCATTTATAATATAATACTCCCAATGATTTTGCTCCAAATCAATTTTCTTGTTTTAGCACAATATACTCAATATGCAAAACTTATAATTAGAATAACAGACTCTTGGGATCCAATTCAAATACTGCAAAATAGTGAAAACAAACACTCCCACCCCCCGAAAAAACTGTTTTATTTTAATAGCTGAAAAATTCTGTATGACTATACAATGAAATTAGGAGAATCCATCATCATTTAAAGTCTGGCTCGATAAAATGTTAAGAGAATAAGACAAATGTTGTGGGTATGATTTTTAAAAAGCACAAATATAACTTCCCTTATTTTCACAAAACCAGATTTACCATGTCTTCCCTGTGGTAGTCACTTGCAGGAAAACTCAGCAGTTTTAGGGATTTCTCAGTTTAAGCTCAAGGAGGGCTCTCCTCCTTCCAGCACCGAATCTGGGGTCCAGGTTGATGTGGTGGTGCCAGCTGGGAGGGGCAGAGCTGGGCATCCATGTCTCTTCCCATCTTTCCTGATGGCATCCACTCAGCTGTGCAGTGGTCCCATGTGGTCTCCGTTGTCAAGCATACCTTACTGTTAGCTGTTGGCATTCCATGTGCAAACTAGAATGGGACCTGGAACCCAGAGCACAGTAACCCTGCTTCCCTCTGTCTTCCGTATCTCACACAAATGTCTCTTGCGGCCAATCCTAACTCAGAACCATACCGAGACGGGAATTCAAGAAACATCATTCCAGCTTAGGTAAATTGACACATGACAAAACCACCACAATAATTAATAATAAAACTGAGGCGTTACTCTTTCAGATGTATCCCATAGGATCTAAACACCATAGCAATCTCATACCCCTAATCATCCATTTAAAAAGTACCTAAACAAGCTTTAATGAACACTTAAAATTTTAAAGTGTTCCATTTTCTTTTTGAACTTGTACCTCCATTCCACTTCACCCATAAGATTCTTTCCTAACGTAATATGTTTATTCTTAAAAGTTTTTTTCTTAGTTTATCATCTATTTCTGCAATGAAAATTTATTTATAGATTGAAATTTCAATCTCAGTGTTATCTTTTAATAAATAAAAGTTCTTAATTTGAATACTCCAGTTATTAATCTTAAATTTTAAATTAGGAAATTTCATGGATTTTTTTTCCCCAAGATTATTTTAACAAGATTATTTTAACCTTGAGTTTCTGTCTTTTCATATACATTTTACAATCAGCATTTTGACTAAACTACTGAAATTTTTATTGGGATTGCTTTGAATCCATAGATTAATTGATCCACAGGTCAAATGGTATCTTTATAATATTGAATTTCATAATCCATGAATGTTTTATATTCTTCCATTTGTTTAAGACATCTTTAATTTCTCTCAATATATGTTATTGTATTCAGTATAGAGGACTTATAAATACTTTTTATTTATTTCTGTGAATATTTAATTTTTTCCTGTGACCAGATTTTACATCTTATAGTTTATCTTTCAGTGTTTTCTCAATCATGTTGATAGCCAATAATTATAATTATAACCCCATTCAAAAAAAGACCTTAAACAAATTGAAATATTTTTTGAAAGGGTATCTCTTAACAAAATAGATGCAGCCGTTTTGTTTCAATTAGTTAATGTATTCATAGATGGATATGAGTTCATCATTGCTAAGATGAGTTAGGCTACCTGAGGTACTTTCAATATTTGGCACTAGAATTGTATTTATAGAAACTTTATTCACAGAAAAAAAATATATGAGAATGGGAGGAAATTAATTACAGCAATGTCACTCAATTATTTTAATTCTTTCCTTCCCCAAATACTTTTGAGGGTCTCCCTTGTACCAGGTACTGTTCTACGTGCCAAGGATATAGCAGTGAAAAAAATCAGGTAAGATCAGACAAAAATTCTTGCCTCATAAAGCTTAAATTGTATTGAGGAAATCAGACAACAAATAAGATTTCTAAAACTAAAATACATAGTATACCATGGTAAATAGTGATAAGTACAAAAGAGAAAAATTAAGTAGAGAAGAAGAAAGGACAAGGGGGGAGGAGTAAAATTATTTTACTGTCTTAGGAAATTAAAACTGCCATTTCGTTTAGTGCCCTGGGGGATGCCCCCCTTCCCCTCAGGGCAGCACACCAAAATAAGATTCCAGATGGCTGAGATAAATGCCTTTCCTTGCAAAGTGGAAAGAAAACAACTGTGGAAAAGGATGAGTGAACCACAAAGCAGAATGGCCACAGGTACTTTCTCAGGACACATACATTTTGGAATTAAGGCTCTTAAGCTGTGCACATCTACACACCATTTGGGAAGTCTGCACTTACGCGCAGTGCGTGCCTTCCCCAATTGAAGACCACTGGTCTTTTATGGCCGCCCCTGTCCCTCCCCAGGAGAGGAGGGGCTTGGAGTCCCGGGGTTGCTTCCAAACCATCCAGACTCTCACAGGGACAGCTCTCAGTGTTTCCCAGACCAAATTTGCATCAGGGACAACTGAGCTGCATCAGTTCTCGAACTCAGTACCTGAGACTGAGGGGAACAAGACAGAAGTGAGAAGAGTCCATTTTGCATAGATGTTACCAGGCAGGAAGAGGTAACAATGTTGGAAAACACTGATCTGAACAATGCAACCTCTGGGATTGCGCCTCCCTCTTCCGGCTGAGATTGACTTATCCTTGAGCGTCTCGTTGGCCCCACGTACTTCCCTTCTTCAGTTTCACATGATTTCTGAAAGGTGGAGGGCATTTTAAAGTTCCTGTGTCATAAAGAGGACAACCATGAATAGCCATAAAGGTTGCATTTGGGTGTCATCTGCCTGCTTGAATGGCTCGTAGGGTTCATAAAGTTCTTGTGGGCAGGCAGCAACACAGCCCCAACCACCCCACTCCGGACAACAGTGATGTTTCAGGGCACTGTCAAGTTCACTGCCCAGCAGACCCATCATGGCGTCCCTGCAGCCACTCGCTGTGCTGTGAGCAGCTCTGCCGTGGTCTGCGGTTTGTCACAGCATGTCATGCCCTCTGAAAACTCATATTCTTTGGATAGGAGATGGCAGCAGACCAGTGATGCTGCCAGTACTTCGTTCCCTAGTAACACAGGCAGAGTTTAGTCGCCACTTGCCTCTGAAATAACTTGTCTCTCCTAAGAGCCTTCATTTCCTGTGGGGTGCTGCAAAATCCTCTCTCTGGGCTTTTAAGGACCTCTCTGCATGGACTCAGTGTCGAGCCTCTACCCTGGCTTTTCTCGTATGAAAATCATATCACAGATCAAGCAAATCACAATGTAACGGCCTGATATTTGAGTTCTTTAAGGCCTAAGCAATGCTTCCTTAAGACATTATTTCTGGCAACTTGTAAAACAAATGCTTATTGGAGCAGTCTAATGACTGCAGAGCAGGGACAATGATAGACCACGAAGGAAGTTCAGCACAAGTACGTTTGTTGGTCCTCATCTTTCTGAGTCCTTTCATTTTTCTGAGTGGAAGGCAACGTTACAGGGGCTCGGTGTTCCTCAGGCCAGTGACATGGCAGCATGCAACATAGCTGGGTCAGAAACAAACGCCTGCATTCTGGTTAATTATTTAGTGAATATAGTTAAACCTGGGACATAAGTGATAGCTTGAGTGCTCATCAGAAAGGCCATGTGTTGCTTTAGGTGTATAAAGTCAATCAGGTCTGCAACGTCTGAGCGTGGGATTGGGTCGCTACCACTGAGTTATCTATTGAAAACTTCATTTTACTACCCGAAAGTTTCCTGTAGTCAAATAGAAAAGTTGCAATCGGTTGTGTATCTTTTAAAAGTGAAAAACACGTCTGTATTCGTATGGTAGATGCTGCTTTAAATCTCAAGTAGCTTTGTGATTAATTCCTTCAGGTCATGAGAATCTTCGTTGGGATAATTGCTAAAAAGTAACATAAATTTGTTCTAAGAAGTTCCTTGGCTGTGCTGTTGGAAGTTGGCACAGGAAATACATTTGAGAGGACTGCAAACAACGGGGTTTCCTGGTTGCAGGCTCTCCCTGTGGAATCTTTTATAGTAACACAGTTTCCGAGAATGGGTGAAGAGTAATGCCCTGCCTAACTGGCTTTTCTGGACAACTGATGCCAACTCTTTTTTTTTTTTTTGATGCCAACTCTTAATTGAGCTAACTTTTTGTTCTACATTTCAAGACTTTTTGAATTTTATTTTTTAATTATGGTTGGCATACAATATTATATTTGTTTCAGGGTACAACATAGTGATTAAACATTTATATAGCTTATGAAGTGAGCCCCTCAATAAGTCCAGTATCCATCTGGCACCATACATCGTTATTACACTATTATTGACTATATTCCCTATGCTATACTTTACATCCATGACTTTTTTTTCTTTTTTTAACAAAGTCCATTTATTATCCCCTAGTATCTGTAGTCAGAAGTATGGGCATGATGTAGCTGAATGCTCTGGTCAGGGTCTCGCAAGACTGAAATCAAATCAAGATGCCGTGGAGCTGTGTTCTCATCTAGGGTTCATCTAAAGCTTATTCAGATTATTAGCAGAATTCAGTTCCTTGAGGTAGAAGGATTGAAGTCTCTGTTTCCTTGCTGGATATTGGCTGGGGATCACTTTTCGCTTCTAGAAGCCACCCTCAAATCCTTGCCTCGTGGCCCGTTCCATAAGAAGATCACAACAAGGCTATTTCCTTCTTCAAGACAGCATGAGGCTCTCTCTCACTTCCAATCTTTCCGACCTCTTCATCCATGACTATTTTTATAACTGGTAGTTTGTACTTCTTCATCCCTTCCCCTTTTCACTTTTCTTCCCAGTTCCCTCCCATCTGGCGACCATCAAGACTTTAATAACCAGAATATATGGAATTCAACTTAATTGTCCTACTGGTCATCCAGCAAGCGGTTCCCCAATCTCCACCAACCCTCACCCATGCTTCCTTCTGTCTTCCCATCTCTTCCATGGCCGCTCTTCTCACAAAGATCCTTACGTGGTATTCTTGCTGTAATCACCACAAGTTTTGTGCGTGTTTCCTTTCTAATCATTCTTTTCTAATACCTCTAAAACCTATCCATGCCCTTTCTGTTCTTTCTCGTTTTACTGAAATTCATCTTCTTCTACTAGAGAAGTTACTTAATTCAGCATCTTCTCTTCTCACGTTTCTCTCATTTAAGTGAATTTTAGAATGCCTGTTTGCTTTTCTTCCTTAACAGTGAGGTATGACCACCTTCCTGCAACTTAACAGCTGAAGGTCTTTCCCACTGAGTGCTTTTCAAGTCTTTCTGTTAAGTCATTTTTAAATTTCATTTTTTAAAACAGTTGACATCTTTTTTAAAAACAAAATCTGTAAAGTTGCCCTCCATTTACATTTCAGTGTACCCCTTTACTTAAACTATCTTCCCATTCTGGCAAATGGGAAGTGTTGGCATATGCATAAAAATCTTTTTTATATGGAAACATCATGATCTCATGGACTTGTGTTCCATCTATAAAGAATTCTTGATGTTTTCATTTTGTTGATTACCTACTTTTCGATGATTCCTCCTTACATTACTTTTTTAAATTTTTGCAGTCTTTTCTAGTGCTGGAAGCTTGATAATTCAAGTTTTGCCAGTATGTAATGGTTTATTTTCAGAGGTTTGCAAATTTTACATCACACTAGAATTCTGATAAGCTCATTAATAGAGCCGTCCATGCAGGTAACCATATGTCCTCCTTTGGTTGAAGCAGTCCCTCTTTACACAAGGTGCCCTGACATCCTATCTGGTTTACATTTTGTCCTAGATTTTTTAGTTTTCAAGTGTAATATCATTATTAATGGTAATATTAGGATAATCTAGGGCAGGTAAACTGGCAGTACTTTAAGATTCTGCCATAGTTTCCTCAGGGTGTGTGAGATGTAAATACAATGAGTAGAATTCTCTTTATAACACATGGTTAAATCTGTAAGAAACCAACACCACCACCAATAGTTATCCCCAATCTTTAAGGACACAATGTAAACTAGCAGCTTCTTTTCAAGGACAGTGGGCAGGTCCATTGATGATTACAAAGGCAGATGCTTGGACAAGGGTGGCAAGGATGGCTAACTCCTTCCAGGGTCAGGTGGAGGTGGGGGAAGTGCTGGAAGCTGCAGCTCCTACCAGCAGCTCAGTGCACCAGACCACGGCAGGTACAGAGGGTCAGTGGAGAGCCCCAGAAATGTAGGTGATGAGCTGTCTCCAGTGGTGGGAGAGGAATTTCCCATAGAGCTAATTCCAGTATTTTACCAGTTTAACAGATGCTTTCAGCAGAAAACCAATTAATTATTTTCAAATATGGTTTGCTTTCCTTAATCCAATTCATGGAATCACAGTAAAACGTTTAGATATTCATTCTAAGCTAAAACTTCTGATATTACTTTAAATGTTGTGGTAATTCAGTTAAGAAGTAAGTATTAAAGATGAAATCATTTGTTTTGTGGTAATACAAATTTTGGTGGAGCACAATACTGTGGTTTTAAAAAGCATAGCGTTCTTATTAAATTAAGAAATTTGTGAAGCAGAAATGTATTTGGCATTCAGGTGCACAGGTAATCTATAACTGCCTCCCAATAAAGCTGCAATGTTTTAACAATGAAAATAGATACTTTAGTTTTCAACATTTATATCTATCTACACACCCACTAAGGTGAATAAACTAGAATGTTTTTCCACCTTTTGAATATTATGAGTAATGCTGTTATAAACATTTGTGTACACATTTTTGTGTGGACATGTTTTCATTTCTCTTGGGTATATAACCTAAGAGTGGAATTACCAGGTCATATGACAACAGTGTTTAACCATAGCAGCTGCCTGTTTTCCAAAGTGACTGCACCATTTGACATTCCCACCAGCAGAGTATGAGGGTTCCAATTTCTCTACATCTTCACCAACATTTGTTATTATCTGATTTTTTTATTCTGGCTATCTTAGTAAGTATAGTAGTATCTCATTGTGGTTTTGATTTGCATTTTCCTGAGAATATTTTTTATAAGACTTTTGTTAGAATATAGCTAACATCCAATATTCTATTAGTGTCAGGTATACATCATAGTTATTCAACAGTACCCACCTGATACTGTACATAGTTATTGCCATATTATTCATTATTGTCCCTATGCTGAAGAAGCGATCACCATGATAAGTCCAGCAACCGTCTGACATTGTACCATGCTATCACAATATTATTGACTATATTACCTATGCTGTGTATTACATCCACAAGACTTATTTGTTTTATACCTGGAACTTTGAACCTGTTATTCCCCTTTATCTTTCCCCCACTTTTAAAATTTTTGAATTGCAGTTGACATTCAATATTATTTTATATTAATTTTAGGTGTATAGCATAGTGGTTAGACATTTGTATAATTTAAGAAGTGATCCTCCTGACTAGTCTAGTACTCACCTGGCACTATACATAGTTATTACCATATTATTGATTATATTTCCTATGCTTTACTTTACATCCCCATGACTATTTTGTAACTACCAATTTGTACTTCTTAATAGCCTTCATCTTTTTCACCCTCTCCCCTACCCCCTTCCATCTATCACCCCATCAAACCTAGTACCCCTCTGACACCGTACATAGTTATTACAATATTATTCACTATATTCCTTATGCTACACCCTACATCCCCATGACTACTGTGTAACCACCAAATTGTACTTCTTAATCTCCTCCCCTTTTTCACCCACCCCCTTCCCTAAGAATATTTTTATAATGAGGTTGATGTTGAAAACAAACAGACAAACAAAAAAGAACTTCAGGATGATGTAATACATTTTCTCTCTTTGCTTTGCCATCAGTCAGAGTTGGAACATTTCAGCCTTTAAAGAACTACTTTGTAAATCAATTTAAGTTTCCTACAATAGTTGTGAACATTTTTATATGTAAGCCCTCTATGTTTTAGTTGCTTTGCATTCAAGATAAGTTGAAAATTTTAAATCAAATCATTCAACAAATGAATTGTCCCCCAAAATCAACTTTTGAAGCTTTTAGTAAATGGCAATGATTGAAAGCTCTTAAAAAGCGAACACTGAAATTTATGCTCACAAAAGCAAAAGAACTGGACAAATTAAATAACGAGAGTTCAAATGTTATACAAGATTTAATTTTCAATTTTATAATTTCCTTTTGAAATATCTTGACTTGGGAAAAGACTCTTGACAGAGCTCTTGGTTTTAATTGAACAAATTTCTATTCTGCACCAGAATAAAAAGAAGATGATTTGTGAGATGGCCTAAAAATTTTACAACATTTATATTTAGTGAAAAGAATCATAAGTAGATATAATTTATGTTTTGTGTCTTGTAAAATTTTTGGCAAAGAAAGATACGCTAAATGGAGGTAAAATAGCAATGCCTAGGAAAGTAATATTTGGGCTAAACTACATTATATATATATATATCCACTCCTTAACAAACTTACCTTGTGTTTACTGGCACATATACAAAAAACATTTCTATAGTTAAAATACTATGATTTACAGAGTCAATTAAGGTATCAACAATTTCAAATTTATTAATCATAAAAACAAATTTTGAGTAATATTATAAAGTTATAAAAGTAGTAAAAAAACCATATTGAAAATATATATATTATATGTATATTCTTCCCCAAAATACCAGTGATATGGTGTATTAGAGACAGAAGCTAAGGAACAGATTCACAGAAGTACATGCATTCACACCAAAATTAGAGATTCTGTTAATGTTACATTTTAATGTTCAAATCACCAATATAAAGCTTTTATTTTTCTTTAAAGCATACAGATGTATACTATCTTTATTATTTTATTTTGAATATAATTTTTAATTGGATCATTTTATTCACAAATGTACATATTTATAATTTCATTTATTTTGAACACCCCCTTTAACTTCCAAAAGTGCCCTCATAAGTGATATGCTCATACAACTTTAAATCACTGTCATTCTCCTTCTAAATTTTCACCCATTGGTCAGCAGGGTGAAGGGGCAGATGTTTGACTAAATATCTGATAAAAAATTTCATCTAATCTGACCATTTAAATGGTAACTTTAGGCACTGCTTATTCTCTGAGGGAAAATCTTTTCAATGTCTCAGATTGACTCCCCTCTCACTGCTTCTCTCCTTAAGGTAGTGTCCAGGTACCTTATGTGACCTGGTAGGAAAAGGAGAAGCTTCAGGTTCCTCTAGTCTCCAGGGGGATTACCTGGAGATGGTTCCTTGCCACCTGGTTGTTACGCGCCCCATGGGACTCCAAGGCTCATGTCTACATGGCGATCTGGTGAAGCTTTGATTGATCCAGGCTTACCTCAGCTTCTCCAATAGAGGCAAAAAGATAGAGCAAGTCAAGGACTGACAAGAGTGTCTAGAGCTAAAATGGGTCATGGCTTCAATGGAACTTCTAGGCGAAGTTCTCTCTCTCCAAATCACTGTTCGCTGAAATGTCTGTCTTAAGCTGGGGATATGAGATATGATATAATATCCTTTACATACTGTGTACCTACACACGTACATACACACACAAGAGAGAGAGAGAGAAAAAGAGAGAGAGAGAGAGTTCAGTGTCCCTGTATGCCTATGTACCTGTTAATGTTAGAATACTATAATAGAACCAAAGCTTGGTGTAAGGTAATTGATATTGTTAATGGACCAGCAAAGAAAAACGGGAAAAATGGACTAAGATTGGAAAATGGACATTAGGATTGCAAAATGGTAGATGCTATGATCAAGATGAAAGAACTTAGAACGAGTATTACCAAGATCGGTGATTCTGTACAGATTCTGAGACGAGTACAAAGAAGAGATGAAACCTTCTTTTACACAAGGCAGATGCCTATTCATCAGGAATGGCTTGAGGACACAAGGCATAGACATAGATCATGTGACTCTTCAAAGGTCTTTCTAACGATGCAATAAATATTCTTAAGGGAAAAAAATGGATTCTGGCAACAAGATCTTTTGATATATAGGGGGGCAGGGCATAGCTGTATACCTAAGGACAAACACATTATTTTAAATCTAATGTTATTTAATGTTACTTCATTTTTCACTAAAGCCAATAACAGCTGTGATTTTTTTCAGTCCCTAAAATGCCAAGTTCTTTGTGTGTTTCTTAAAATGTCCCCATTTTTTGGACCATTGATAATATTTTAGCTGTCCTCTATATTAAACACAGTTTTTTCCATTTTGTGATAGACAGATATTTTTGTTAATAATATTTGTTGTGTGTTCTATTTTAGGCACCTACTATGATGTGTGTTTTTGTTTACACATTTGTTCATATTGGGCTGTGTTATATTTTCAGTTGATTTCATAGGTGGACTTGATGCACACTCCTACTACCAGGATCATGTTGACTTAAAGCCTGTTAACCTGTAAGTAAAGGTGTGATGAGATGGAAAATATTAATCCTTCTAACTTGGTCAAAACTAACCAAACCTGAAATAATTTGGACCTGCTACTACTAATCATTGGTTTAATTTTCCACTCATATTTAAAACACACCTTTCACATGTAACCCTGCATCATCATTATTGTGATTCATTCCAGAAAGGATTTGAAGTAGGGAACATGATTTATGTTTCTAAAATGATACATTTTTTCTTATCAGGAGTCGATTGCTAAATAGGAAAGAGAAGAATTATTTAGCCTGTAGCAGAGAGATTAATATGGGTCTTAGGAGCAGCACGGCTGAGGGAAAATTGGAGAAAGACTAGGTTAGAAGGCAGGCTCTACATGTGTGGTCTCAGGGGCCTTCCATGACATCGCTGAGACTTGGTTCTCTCACCTGTAATATGGTTTCATAGGTAGAGGAGGGAGGATGGATGAAATGGGAGAAGGTAGGTACTCGTATGGTATATGTCAAGTTGCTATGATTGTACGTAGTACTCAAATATTTCTCTAACTGTCCCTAGAGGATGTGGAAGAAAGTCAACAACTACAACAGAAACCACCTCAAAGTGGACAGATTTCAGTTGAGTATAAGGAAGAAATCATGGTGAACTGGTTGATAAAATACTAGAAAATAAGAAAATAGAGTGACTCCATTCCTAGAAAACTCTAAGTAGCAAATAGACAACTGTAGAAAACAATAGTTATCATATGCTGTCCTTTGCATATATCACCTCACTTAATCCTCATGAAAATATTATAATGTACTAATTAATAGTCCCACTTCACAAAGAAGGAAACAGATTCATAGAGATTAGACAACTTTCCCAAAGCCCCACTGGTAATAGGTTGGGGAGTTGGGATCTTTCCTGGGTGGAAAATTGACACCATGTCTGAGATGTGGACTTGCTCCGATGAGCCTTCCTAATTAAGCCCAATGTTCTGTAATTCCGTGACTATAGAGGAAATTATGTAAAACAGTCACTGGTATAAGAAACACATATGAAAGGCTTCATGCCGCCTCTTTGCCACAGTGGTTCCTGCCCAAATCTGCAACCCCTGCCTGGCCTCTTTGGGGACTGAGTCCCCGAGAAGCCCACACTGGCTCCTCTATCTCCCCAGATTGAATCAATTTTATTCTGGCAGAATGATGTGAGGAAACAGAGCTCACAAATCAGCACTGTGCCTGTCACAGGATAGTTGTTTAAATAAATGTTGGTTTTTTTAAAGCAAATCCAATTTGGAAAAACATTCACCCTACATAACACTCCGGGACTAAGCAGTCACCACCTCATTACTCATGCTACCAAGTGCTCGTAAATGATGTGCTCTGAAAGTTGATATTTGTGGATTTGGGGGACTTGACTGGGATTGTGACAATAATAAAGATGATCTGTGCATTGGAAGTGAGACAAGAACTGAAACAATATGCCTGGTGGTCATGAGGAGGGTCTCATATACACTTGTTATGCAGTAAGGTGATGAATGATTTTTTCAATCTCCACTGTGAAAAAAATAACTCAGCAGAGAATCTGCAATATGAAAAATATCAGTCAAATGTAAGAAAGACCTTTCTATTAAGGAAGGTTATTAAAAACTGCAACTGATTACTGTTGATAAAGGAATCCCCTTTCTTGAATGACACATGTGCATCCACGTACCTCAAAGAGTGTTTGCTGTCATGGCCCCGAAGCAAGTGACTTCCATCTGTGCTGCCGAAGGTCCTTTTCATCTCTGTGAATCAAGAACACATGAAACGTCTTCTTAAGGTGACCTAAAAGGCTTTGATCAACTTTACTACCTCCTCAAAGGGTTTTCTCAAACCTGGTGTTTACTGCTGAAGTCTCACACCTTTTTGGCTGAATGTATTAATAACATAAACTACAGACTGCAGAAAGCAATGAAACAAGTCTCTGCTTTGACAGATTATGCATATTATTATGTCAGATGAGTATGGAATGCCTCTCAACCATGAAGGGAGCAGGACTCTGAAAGATCAAACTAAACCTGAATTAAAATCGTTGCGCTTGAAACAGTTTAAAAGGTCAGTATGTGTGCTCCCCACAGGTATGCAAATATTGCAGAGCTTATCCAGCCTGCTTGATTTCTCTTAATAAAGCTTTTGTATTGGATTCTGTTGTAGCCAGTTCAGTGATGCCATGTCACCACCTAGCAACAAACTGGAGAAAAAGCCAATCTTCTGTACTCAATTGTTAGAGAAGGGAGTGAACGCTGGTTTTTACCTTTCCTTAAGTCTCTGATTTCCATGGAGTACAAAGCCGGATTTTATGAGAAAGCCACTTTATTAAGGGGATCGGAACCATCTTTAGCATATTCCCAGGCACATGTACGTGTATGGGTAGCTTTCAACTCTAGATGGGTAGGTAGCATTTGCCATAGTTCTCACATAAACCGAGCAAACCTATGAGGAAGCAGATATGTAAGCAGAGCCAGAATTTTGACGGCTCCCAGTGGGGAGGCCCTGAGATCCTCAGCAGCCATTGCTCTACCATCTAAACATCACTCTTGGTGCCTAAAGCTATGGAAATGCCTTCAGTGGTTGTTGTCTGGGTCTAGCTTGGGGATATGTGATACACAGGTCAGGGGGAGCCTGAGCTGGGCTCCCTCATCTTGCCACGGCTACCAGTAAAGGAGTTATAACTTTCAACATAACCACTCCCTGGGTCTTCACCAGGATCTCCTCTATTGCTGCTAACACACACCATCCTACCTTTAAGGGGAGGGGGTGGAGAGAACCAAGGGCTGCTCTTGTCATTGGAGCACACAGCCATGTGGTCAGTGGTGGCTTTGAAGGGGACACCTACGCAGAAGCTTATCATGGAGGCAGCAGTGGGAGAGAGGTAACAAAAGCAGACTTATCTCTTCTCAGGATGAAAAATAGCTTGGCACCAACCCATGCAGCTATGAAAGAGATGTGGAATATCAGGGAGCCTCACAGTGAGCAACTAATTTAGCTTTAAATTTGTCAAAAATATCAAAATGGTTAGTAACCGGGCAGTGGGAAAACTGAGCTCTGTGTAGCAGAACTTCTTTGCATAGAAATAATTAGACCAAGGCAGTTTATCAAAGAAAGACAGCCGTGGAATTTCAGAACTGAGTTCCACAACAAAGGTAGAGACCCCTGATGGCTCAGAAATTTCCATGAGGAAGATGCCCCATGACTGCAATGAAGAAAGACGATGAAAAAAGCTTCTCCCACCACTGCTAGCCTATCTTTTTCTAAGGTTTCCAAATGAGAACTTGAGTTTTCTCTGGTGTCTGGACTTGTCGGAATGCCTTTGCTAGAGGCTAATTTTTCTTCAAAAAAAAAAAAAAAAAGTTACACACTCTGTGGCCACTGCTGATTGTCTGCTATTGCAACTGAGTGCTAGGAAACAGACGAGGCTAACCCCAGGCTAACGCCTGCCCGGTTCAGATCAGAACTGAGTCAGCTCCCGCTGGGCCCTTCACTGCCTGTCCTCGGCTTCCAAGGGCCCAGGCCCAGAGGAAAGCGACCTCTGGTGGTAGGTTGCTGCATAGAGCTGGAGGTGGTCGCGTACATCTGCTCTTTCCTGAGAACAGCTGTTTTGTATCAGTGTCCCTGTAAATTGATGCCAGGCCATTTTGAATTTACAGCGTGTAGATTAAAAACCAGGTAAGAGGACAAATCAGGGTGTGTGTGTGTGTGTGTGTGTGTGTGTGTGTGTGTGTGTGTGTGTGTGTGTGTGTGTGTGACAGAGAGACAGAGAAACAGAGACAGAGAGACAGAGAGAGGGACAGAGAGGGACAGAGAGGGAGAGAGAGGGAGAGAGAGAGGTGAGAATGATGTGCTTTCAAACTGATTTAAAAACCAATAAGGACCACCTTAGTGTTGGAATCATGGGGAAGACAAGCTCGATTTTTGTTGGAGTGCAGAGCTGTGGAGGGCATCTGATATCAGCCTGTGGCTGTTCACAGCCATCTTGCTTTCATAAACGGAAAGACCACCTGAGACTGATTGACACCATCACAGAGGGAAGTAAGCAAAGCCAAGAAGTCAGGAGAGATGAGTCCTGCTGACATCATCGAGCACCCAGTAGTTCTGAATAATTCCGAGTATTATTCACTACACGCTTCTCAAACTGAAGGATGCACAGCCCCAGTCCTGTGCAGGGAGGATGCAAAACAGAGTACCCAATACATCTTTCTGAAGCATCAAGTTTATTACAAGATTTGGAAGAACCAAAAACTTTAATAAGGATGGTCCCCATCCCACAGATATAAAAGAAGAGAAGCGTAGGGGAGGGGAGAAGGGCCCCAGGAAAAACAGTCTGGTCCCTGAAGTGTTACCCAGGTGAGGACCTGCAGGGAGGGTAGTCTTTCCTCTTGTCCCCAGGGGGTTTCAGACCATCCTCCAAGGAGGTGCTTCTGAAGGCCACAGAGATGCCAGGTACCCTCCTGATGTGAATCTCACGCAGAGACACCACAGCAGTATGCATACCTTCATCGTCCACTGGACCAACTCCTCTCGCCCAGGGGTTCTTGCACACACAGTGTGTACTTCTTGCACTGCTGCCACCTGCAGCTGTCTGCGTCCGTCCCTGGGCCGATCTCCCCCACCACTTGGCCGATCCCTAGAGCTCAGCATCTTTGAGTTCAGCGTTTAAAAAGCAGGGAGCCCGGCTTGACCTCCCCGGAGTCTTTGACTGTTAGGCCTGCCTTGGCTGTCCACAATTTAAGTGGGCCATACCCTATTGTTTCCATGTCGTTTTGTGGACAGCCTTAGGCAGAGCTTTCTCCAAAAGTCCAAGAACCTCCTAGCCAACCCCTGATGGCCCTGGCTGGCTGGGCTAGGGGTGGCAGTCCTGGACTCTGGGACAGGTGAAGGACAGGCAGGCTCTTTGGCCTTCTGCCCTGACTCCTGGTCCTGAGGTTGCTGATCTTCCTGGCAGAACCTGTAGAGCTCTGGCTGAACCTCCTGAGTTGGGGAGGGACTCTGGCTATTGAGGTCCGAGGAATGGAAGGGCTTTACGTGGATGACGTGGCACTTCACTTTTTGTTTCTTGCTTCTTAAGCTGAAGTAGGCATGATGCTGTTGTACTTCTCTACTGAGTTCTGGATCTGTTCCCCCTAACTACACTAACTGTCAATACTAACAGTGCTAACTATGCTTACTGACTGTGCTAATAAACAATACTAACTATACTATGCTACCTATATTAACAATACCAACTATACTAACTAACCCTACTAACAATGCTAACGAACAACACTAAAAACACTAACTAAAAAAATAAAGAAAAATGAGAAAATAAACAAAATAATAAAAAAAGAAAAAAATTGAGACTATAAAATAAAAAATGAGAAATAACAGAGCAACAGAAAATGGGGGGGGACACAAAAAAGAATAAAGAAAGAAAAATAGGAAAAGAGAGCAAAGAAAAATAAGAAAAAGGGAAAAAATAACCAAAAATAAGAGTAAAGACAAAAAAATAAGATGGGGTAAAAGAGGAGAAAACAAGCTAAGAGGTCCAAGTCCAACAGGTCACCACAAATCAGCTTCCTGGGCTACAATGGACAAAAACTCAGCCCAGCCAGAGCTTTGTATAGGAGTTGTTTTGTAATTCCATCACAACGGTGTTTTATGAGGTCAGAGCAAGAAACGGGCTAATCACGACTGAGGATAAACCACAGTGGTTTTCTCACTTTTTGGTCTCAAGACCCCTTTACTCTGGGAAAAAAAGGACCCCAAAGAGCTTTTTGTTTATGTGGGATATTAAAGATTGATATTTATTAGAAATTGAAATCTGTAGGATGCTTCAGTGGCCTTTTCACTTGTAATTTGAAAATCTGTAATATTTATCTTTTAAAGATCTTAGTTTCTACCATTAAAATTCTTTTTTCTTAAACTCTAATTGGTTTCAAAAGGGTGCTATAACTTAACTAATATCACAATACTATTAAAAAATGTCCTGTTGCATATAACACATGATAAGTTACATTATTAGCATCTATAAACCTGAGAAGAAGATATCTTTCATTATACAGAGGGTGCCAAAAAAATGTATGCACATTTTAAGAAAGGAAAAAACTGTATTAATTGTAATAATCAATATATACCAATAACAAAAAATGAATACAAGTTACATTTGACTTCTGCAATTACAAGAGGTGCTCAAAGTAGTTACTGACAGTCCAGACACTTCTGATTATGGAGAACTACTGCTTGAGCATAGATAACATCTGTTAAAATGTGTACACATTTTTTTGGCATCCCCGCTATTTTCACTAATAAGATCATGAGCAGATTTCTCATCAAAAATTGAAGAACAGAGTGTAGTGGGTTGATATATTCAAAGTATTGAAAGAGAAAAAAAAATGTAAATCAAAAATCCTGTATCTGTTAAGTGAAATAAGTCAGACAGAGAAAGATAAGTACCATATGATCTCACTTATATGCGGAATCTAAAGAAAAGAATAAGTGAATGAACTAATCAGAAACAGTTTTGGAGACAAAGAGGAAAAACTGAGGGTTGCTAGATGGGCGGGGGGGGGGGGGGGGTAAGGGGGAAGGTGAGGGGATTAGAAAACAATCAGTAACCACAAGATGGCCACAGGGTTTTGAAAATTAATCTGGGGAACGTAATCAATAATGTTGTAAAGTTTTTGTAGGGTATCCGATGGACACGTGTCCCATTTGGGAGACCACCTCAGGGAAGATGTAGATGCCTGATCACTGCACTGTACACCTGAAGCTGAACAATAATGAATGCCAACTATAATATTATATATATATGTATATATATATATGTATGTACACACTTACAAGAGGTGCAGTACAGCATTGGGAGTGGAGACAGTGGAAATGGGATGGCTCGGTGCGATGTCAGAGGGATAGTGGATGGGGGGAGGGGGTCCACAGTGTGAGGGATATACATGATATATCCCTCACGTCTAAGTATTACTTTGTCTTGTGCACCTAAAACTAATAAAAAGAAAAAAAAAATCCTGTATCTGGCAAAACTGTCCTTCAAAAATGAGGGAGAAATTAAGATATTCCCAGATAAACCAAAACTGAGAGAGTTCTTTACCACTGGACCTGTCCTGCATGAAAGGAGTCCTTCAGATTGTAATGGAAGGACACCAAACAGTAACTGACAACCTTATGAAAAAAATATCTCTATTAAATTAAATACATGGACAATTATAAAAACTAGTACTATTGTAACTTTGGTTTATAGCTTCACTTTTTATTTTCTTCTTGATTTAAGAGACTAATGTATTTTAAAACCCAATTGTTAACTATGGGTTTTTTTGGACACACAAGGCGTGACTGTGTGATTTTGTGACTTTAATATATGAAAGAAAGTGAAATCAGAACTATACAAAGTAGAGATTTTATATGTTCTTGAAGTTAAGCTGGTATAAATTCACATAAGAGTATTATAACCTTAGGGTGTTGGTCATGCAGATGATCAAAATATATTTCTCAAATATAAGAAAATAATAAGAAGGAATAAAAACCAATAGCCACCAATGATGTATGAATAACCCACAAGTGGAGGAACCTGCAATCCACAACCTGCATTTACTCCTCACTCCTCCATTTCTTGACCAAGAACCTAAAGACTAATAAAATGATCGCTCTCTCTCTATCCTGTTTTTGTTTGTCTTGCCTGCCTTTCACACTCATATTTATCTATCTGTGCTGTCTGACCCCTGTGACATGCAGAGTAAGGTGTTTATAATCTGCTCATGGACAAGGCTGGCTCACATTTTCCATTACTGAGCGTGGAGTTCTGTTTCCTGAGGGCGTTCATCAGTAGTCTCTGGAAATGGTAGGCACTTATGGAGGCATTAACTCTCCGGGGCTCTCTCCAGAGGGCAGAACACTATAACTATAATGTACTCAGCACCCTCTTAGTTGTCCCAAAGGAGAGGGGTTTCCCCACATGCCGGCCTTACTTAGCACAAAGGGGCAGCACTTAGGGCTCATTGCACTCCCTAGCTTTGGAGCACTTTCCCTTTGTCACTGGTATCAGTAACTTTTTGATCCATTATAGGAAATGATTATACGATTTCAGGGACTATGTAAGAACACACCCTAATGTGTAGCTATTTGACCAAGTAGCAATAAAAGGCCCGTGTTTCTATGGCTGTGCACTTCAGCCTCATCACTATACTTGCAGTCGGTTCAGGCACCACTCTCTTTGCCAGGAAGGAATGATGCCGCTGATAGTGTAGCCGGCTCCATGTAAAAGGGTCTGCCATGACCGATTGTCATTCATCTTTCCTACGCCTCATGGGGACGTGGAGACTTTCTCAGCTGACATGTGACCTCACCCACTGGCCCCAGAACCTTGTGGATCCCGGTTCTCATGCTGTTTTCTGAAGCACATGAAGCCTTTTCCAAAATGCGAAAGCCTGTATCTGGATGGTATTCTCCAAGGAAGCTGTCAATTCCTCTTTCCCAGAATTCTCAGGATTCTCTTCAGTACTTGTCCTTGATGTCAACAGCAAGAAAACAGATATATGTAGTGGTGTGGAGATAAAAAGCACCCGCCCCAAAAAATTAATCAACATAAGTAAAAATAATTTCATTTTGTGGCTTCCAAAGGAAGTATACTCTGATTTTAAAATTAAAGGCAATGAACATAAACTGAATGTTGTGTTAAATGCATATTTTTAAATTTTATATTCCCTTCAAAAAATGTTTATAATCCCCATGTTATGACAGGTTCTGGGAAGAAACAAGACATAAGAAAGAACAGAGAAAAGCACACACACATACACATACCCTAGAAGTGGTATAAAGAGATTTAGAAAAGCAATAGAAAAAGAAAAGAGAGAATGACAGGCTTATCAGGAGACACCCTTTGAAATAAAGCACTATCTAATTTTATTTTACTCTGCCTTGAGGGTAGGTATCCTCAGGTAACTGCTAACCTATCTACAAACATCTGCAAAGAAAAAAGAAAAAAGAAAGAAATGCTCTTAAGGCTCCCCAAACTCCAACTCCTCTATTCAGACTCATTGATCCACTCTAGCATCACTAACAGAGTGACAACTAGACAAGTGTCTCCTGAGGTGGTATAATAAGAAGATGCAGCTATGCAGTAGCTCACCGCAAAGTCAAGCCTGATCTTGGACTGAAATTGTAAAAAGCACAACAATAACAGAATAAGTTAAATCTCACCACAAGGAAGCAATCAGCCAAATCTAGATCATGGGAAATAGTATAGAGCAAATGAAAAAAAAAAAGGTGGGGGCAGGGGAGGAGGTGGGAATGTTTACTGATTAAAAGAGATCTAAGAGACGTATTAGGGAAATACAATGTGTACACCTTGTTTGGATTTTGATTTCAACAAGCCAACCATAATGAGATGTTTTTAGATCCTTGTGAATATGGACTAGATAGTACCTGATATTAAGAAATCGTTGCCTATTTTGAGAGGTATGCTAATGAGTAGGTAAGAAAAGGAAAAGAAATTCTTATCAGTTGAGCAGGGTTTCTCAACCTCAGCACTATTAACTCTGGAACAGATAATTCCTTGTATCAGGAGTTGTCCTGTGCATTTGGGGATATTTAGCCACTTCCTTGGCCTCTACCCGTTAGATGCCAGTAGCACTCCACACATACACCCCGCCAAATGGTGATAACCAATTGGTAAACGTCCCCTGGTTAAGAATCAGAGCTAAAGAATCATATAGGTAGGTTGATAAATAACATGAAACGATGTCTAGGATTTGCTTTTAAACATTCTAACCAAAAAATTTTAAAAAGTTGTGGTGGACAGATGAAACTTGATCAGCATAATTTTTGTTTTACTTGAAGCTGGATGGTGAGAACATGGGATTCCTAATACCATTCTCTTTACTTCGGCGTACATTTCGTATTTAAAAATCAATCTCTTACTAAATCCTAAGGTGGTGTTGCCAATAGACTTTCCTTTCAAGGCTTCCTCTCAAGGTTGCTTCACTGTCTTCTTGGAAAAGTCATCTCAGATGTATTTCCCAGTGCCTAGAGTAACACTCCAGGATTCCTACCTGGCATCGTAGGACTGGACTCAGTCTACTTCACTGCTTTGCCATGCCATGTCGCTAAAGCCCCAAAGCAGAAAATATTAGCTATAAGCAGAGCTGACATTAAAGACAAAAGTAGTGGATACCTAGAAATTCCCCCTCACCCCTGCCAGTACTATCAGTAACAAAGACAAACATCTAGCCCTCCTGCCTCATCACCATTCTAGAATAGATTCACGTGTTGATGAGTAAACTTTGAGACCTCGAATCTCCCTTCTAATGGAGGGTTGTATGACACTACAAAAATTCCACCCTTATAATCTCATCTTTTTATCTTTTAGTTTAAATCCCTACTAAGCTACAGTGGGGTGATAGGGGTAGATATCTGGCTATGTCTTTCAGAATGTAGAGAAATCCAAGAGTAGAGAAATGTGATAGAAAGACAGGGAGAGAGCTGAAGGACTCCACCTCCTGAGGTGTGCTGGAGAGAACAGAAGTTACAGGAAGAGTAAGTACCAAAAAGTGAAACTGGAAAGCTGGAAATGTTTTCAGCTATTTCACATTATGACTAAAATGTCCATTCCACACCAGAGTCATTGAACTGAGTTAATGGGAGAGAATTGCTATGTGGGGGTATAATAGAAGTGTAAAACACAGTCTCTGCTGCTTTGAGGCTTATAATTTAATGGGAGGGAGAAAACTTACATACCTGAGTGACAGACTCAGAGGACAATTAATTGTGAAGCTAAATGCCCTCAGCTCCACATGGGGTACCTCTGATGCTGATGGTATCTGAGTTGCTGTTAGCAGGATGAGAAAGCAGCATGACTGAGGTAGGAGCAGAAGTCTTCACAGAGGAAAAAAGGTTTCAGCTGATCCTCAGTAGGATGTAGAGCTGCTAAGACTTTTCTCATGAGAGAAACAAGAGCAAAAGTATTCAACAAAACTAACCCTCATCTTCCAAAGGCCTAGTATGGAATGAGAATATGCACAGAATCTTTGTCAAACAGGTGAAGACAAGAAGGATTGGAGATGGGAGTGTGTGTGCATTCCAGAGAAATAGAACCAGTAGGTTGTGAATGTGTATCTATATATTGAGAGAGAGAGAGAGAGAGAGAGAGAGAGAGAGAGAGAGAGAGAGAGAGAGATTTAAGGATTTGACTCATGTGCTGTTGTGAAGGCTGCAAGTCTGAAATCTGCAGGAAAAGCCAGCAAACTGGAGACCCAGGGAAGAGCTGATGTTGCGGGCTTGAGTCGGAAGTTCAAATTCTGGAGGCAGAATTCCTTCTTCCTCCGGGGACCTCAGCCATTGCTTCTAAGGCCTTCAACTGATTGAATAAGACCCACACACATTGTGAAGGGTTCTGCTTTGTTCAAAGTCTACTGATTTGAAAGTTCATCTCATCTCAGAAATACCTTCATAGTGACATCTAGACTGGTGTTTCAACAAATATCTTGGTACTATGGTCCAGCCAAGTTGACACATAAAATTTACCATCACAGGATAGGATGTATGTGAAGGTCACAGATCAATAGTTAGGTTGTATGAAAGCCAGACAAGGATGATTCTGAAGATGCTGTGGGAAGATTAAACTAGAGCTGTATCTAGTAGTTTGAGGACATAGTACTCCTCTGTCATCTTTATCCATGGCAACCAAAAGCAATACCTTTACATCACTCCTCAGTTGCTATGCGGTTGGCACTTCTCGCCCAGGAAATCAGTCCTATCCTCTGATGTTTATACCTGTTTGTCATGCCCTAATCTGAGAGGCAGGAAGCCCAGGTTTTTCATTTGTTTGTTGCTACAGTTATATCCACAGACACACCCAAAAGCTATTTCGCATTTCGAAAAGCCTTGATGATTAGAGAGGAAATTTAGTTTTTAATTTTGAAGTTCTTTAAAGCAATTCCTATTTTCTGTTTTAGGTCGAAATAAGTAATGACATTGACTCTGAAATGCGACTGCTGAACTTGACTTAGGAAGCAAAGCACCATTGACAGCTCCTCTCTGCATCGACACATCTCACTTTCTTCCAGAGGATGGACTTCGCCCCCCTGCTTTCCAGAACAGATCACTGTTCTTCGGTCACAATCTATGTATTATTAGCATTGTGTGCTTAGATGAGTTGTAGGTGCTTGGGTGGGTATTTTTTCAGTCATTTTCTTCTTACATGAGTACTTGTAAATTGAAAAAATTGGTTTTTAATTTTTTAACAATATTTAACATGAGGCATGCAAAACGGGGAAAAAATGCTGTGAAAACCTTCTACAGACAATTCTATGAGAAATACTGGTTTGTATTGTTGAGGTGTTAAGTCAGGATCACTGATGGCTACAGTTATCCTCGGCCTAATGGAGTTTGCATTAGCAGACATTACTTGGGGTTACTAGAAAGACATTAGATGCTGTGACAGCTGATAAATGGGTACAAATAATGGATCTGGCTTTCAAACTGAGTATGGATCATTTTTGCAGCATAAGACAAACATGCAGTCTTCCTTTGTTCTCAATGTCCCAAAACCCAGAATACTATGATGGCAACCTAAATTTTCAGATCCTTACAGATATCTTGTTCTTATGTTCTGAAGTGTAGATCATGGGTGTATGTAGAGCTTAGTAGAGCACCTTTCCCCTTTGAAAGGAATGTGGGTATCTCTGAGGTTCATATTTTCTGCTTTTTAATCTCAGTCCTGACACAGGTGTCAGACCTAAACATACAGCATGTGGGCAGGTGGGACAGTAATCGCAACCATCAATCTGTAATCAGGAATGTTGCTCTTAAGGTATTCAAAAGGAGCATTAAAATGTTGTGGAATTCTCTATAAGTACTTCTAAAAAAGATATTTATATTTGTTCTACATCAGCTTTTCTTTCTCCTACCCCATTCCAATAACCAAGAAAGGAATATCGGAAAGATAATTTTCCATGGCCAAAAAGGACTGTCTTGAAAACACATCACAGTTTTTTTTCATTCCTATCTTTCAATTACTATTTCTCATATCAAAATAAGTTTTGCTCACTTTGTATAATAAACATGATGAGACCTCCGATAGGCCACAAAATGTGGTATGTGTGCACCATTTAATCCAGAAGTTGTGGACTTGGCCCATACATCTCTAAGAAGTGAGTCTATAAACCACCTAAAATTGTATGCAAATTTCTGTGTGTATGTAGAGGTTCCTTTTTTTCTTCTTCTTTTTGGAGTCCATATATTTTATGAGACTCTGTTAAGAATCAGAACTTATGCAATGAAGTCTGCCTAGTTCCTCCCAGTTCATGGCAACTGCTGTGAGCTTTCTGGAGGCCTGCTCTACTCACTAGCCTCTGGATTGTGCCGCTCCATTAGCTGTCACCCACTGAATCTCACCACTTTTCGTTCTACTAAATAAACCCAAATTCAAAATGAAAAGGAGTGAGCAGGGACCTGGGAGATGGTCAAATCCAAGCCGTTGTCACACAGTTGAGGGAACTGAAGCGTAGGGGACGTGGGGACTCGTCCAGAGTCCTGCCTACACACAGAGGAGCAAGAACTATGGCCAAAGGAAGGAGAACTTGGAAGGCAAAAGGTGGGGTTTGGGTTCCAGGTCCACATTGTGGCCTTGGGCAGTGTTGGATATCTGAGCCTTGAGTTTCCCTCATCTGTAAAGTGGGGCTATAATTCCTACCTCCCAAGGGAGAGGGGAGGGTTAGATAAAAATGTAAACAAATACTCTCTAAAGTGTGAAGCACTCCATAACTGAAAGAGGCCGTCATTATTGTAAGGTTAGAACAGCAAGTTGGACCCAGTCTGGAGGTCTTGTTTTACACCCAAGTGCTGTGCAAAACCCATGGAAACATCGAACTCCTAAGTTTTCTAAAAAGTAGCTTAAAAAATTGCTGGTGGTTAAGTGATTAGAACTAATGCAGACTACAAATTGCATTTCTTAATTAAAAAATAACTTTTGTATTCAAATTCCAAGACTAATACATATTATTATTATCGAGAAGGCTACTAGAACATCAAAAACCTAGAAATTCAGTCAGAAGAATAATATTAATATTTAAATATCTTAAACTGTCATTTCATTGTCCCCCACACACACAAACAAAACCTAGTGGACGTCTCAGAAAATCATACCATGCTAACTTTTGCTGCTGTTTAACTTCGTGTGTAAACTTGTATGTGTTTCTAAGATGCACTGCAGAGTCGTAGATCTTGTCTACCTTGCAGGTAACAGATTTAAGGAGGAAATCCTTACCTTAGTGATTTTTCTATGGAAAGGCAACAAAGGTAACATGGTATGTGTGTTTTGGTTTTCAAACTTTCTTCATTTAAATGATGTTATATCTGTTTCAATTCCTAACTTCAGGAATCCATAATGATAATTCTGAAGTTCCAGAAAATTTGCCATTCGTCAGAAACAAGTTAGATAGATCTTCGACCTTCTCTCCTTCCCATTTTTCTTCTCCCTATCTCTTCTCTTCCTGGCTACTCTTGAGAGGTTCTGCTTACTTAAGATAAAGGGTGAAGAATTGTGAGGTGACATTCGGCAGTTACCCCTGATCCAGGTGATTCTGATGCAGTATTGTCACATGTTACGGGTGTCGCTCCTTAAGAGTGAAACTTTACAGTTCTTGCGGCTTTTGCTTCTGTTTTGGGGAATCCACTGTGCACCGTGCGTCATGTAGTAGGGCTTTCAACAAAGACACGTTCCCTATATTTACATTCTAGCCAAATCTTGGCTTCTCCTTATGCAAGTGTGTGGTCAGAGGAAAGGAAAATGAACACATCTCTTAGCTTGTACTCATTTACCAGAACCTCACTCAGTATCCTAAGAGATGGTGCAACTCCAGGTTCAAGCGCTCTCCTCAGAGGTGGTCCTGGTAAAGCTAAACAGGACATCCACTGCCTGTGAGCCCCTAGTTCTGACTTGAGTGTAGAAGGGAAAAGTTAAAACCAATGTTTTTTCCTTGAACCTCCTTGGCATTGTGTGTTGTAAACCTTGGCCAACTCTGCCCTAAGTTGTGTCTTCCTTCTTGTGATGGCGACTTATCCTTTCCTAAGTGTCTCCTGCTGACATTGTGTGGAGCCACAGGCAGCTAGGATGCTTTCCAGTTTCCCTTCTATTTATTTCAGCTTCCAGTCATATTTCAAAGCAGCAAAAGTTAAGCAGGGGAGTTACAGGGGTGGGGGATTAGAGAATTCCCAGGGGACAAAACATCTTGGGGTATGGAACAGTCTATATTAGAGAAATCGCAACCACCTCTTTTAGGAAAAGCTGTAAGTTAGTACGTTCCCAAGTATCGTAACCTTCCACCTGCCGTATAATGTGGGGTATGTGTCCCTGAAATGAAAGCATATGTTCCTACCACTCCAAATTGGAGAGGCTGCTGGCTCACTTGTTTTGAAGATAACTTGACATTTTGGCTTAGCAAAATATTGACTTCTTCCTTTTTTCCTTTAGAAAAACAAGCTCTGCTATTTTCTATAGACCTAAATAAGGGAGGCAGCTAGCATCAAGAGACTGGATCTAATAAAATATAGCAAGGCTGCCATCTGTCTCACTTCATGAATGGGACAGTCATGATTGAGAAGAATTTGTCTTCATTAGAACCAGCTAAAATGTACCTTGAAAAGCTGAGGAAAACCATCATGACTCTGCTAAATTGAGAAGCAAATAAAAACAAAAATTGCTCTTTTCAGTCCTTGCAAATTAGAAAAGAATCTTGCCAAAAATAAACACGTCTTCATTTTAAACTGAATTTAAAATTTTATAGTATCCCAAAATGCGGACTCCCTGTGAAATGAATATTCTGCCTAATTATTTCTTAAAGCAAACACTCACTTATCATTTCTGACTTACTTTAGTATGTAACTAGAACTTTTACAGTGGATTAGAATTCAAATGTTCCAGCTTGACATTTTAGTTGCTTTCAAGGGATAACTGAATTAAGTAGGACAAAATACAAATAATTGATGTCTTTAATCTTAGAAACCATATATACATATGTCCTTCCCATAAGTCATCTATAACATGTACTGGATAGAAGTTCTGTGGAAGTGTCTACAAACCCTGTTTAAATATTCATGATCAATAGGCCCAAAACTTAAGGGTGTTATGCCTAGAAGTAGAATTGAAACAGGAAATAACTGCTTGTGTAACTGCATAGTGTGCAATACAGAAAGGGAGCAGATCTATTTTAAACATTAGAAGAATGTATTTATTAAAAGGATTTCTCCAAAAAACAGAATTCTCAAAAAATTCACAATTCATGGGTAGCATCTCTCTTTTCAACCTGAAAAGCGTAATTTCTTTATTAAGAGCTAGGAAAAAAGTGCCATTTCTAGTAGATGGATAAAGCTTCTTAAATATTGATATTTGCAGAAAAAAATGGTATCAGGTGAAAAATAAATCATCTTCTCTGGACTTGAAAGTGTATAAAGGGCAAGAATCATGTTAAATGCTAAATATTTTTTTAAATGAACTATTCAAAAAATCCCAAATATGCTATGGTTTGAAGTTGAGGCATAAATTAAGTTTAAAAAAAAAGAAAAAGAAATAGTATAGGAAGGAAAGAATGGAGGGAAGAAAGGAGAAAAGTAAGAGAAAGAAAGGGAGGAGGGAGAGAGGAAGGAAGGAAGAATTCCAAAGTTGAAAGTCTACATAATTTAGGTTCGGACACATCAATTCTGAACTCAGAGTTATTGTTCTTATTTCTTTGACTAAAAACATTGAACCATTTTCCCATTTAGGGAAGCTTTTTCTTTCCTCTCTGGTGTTAAGTTTTTTAAAACAGTTTGAAGAAACCAATGATCTATTTAGTTATTCTCATGAAACTGGCTTTGCATAGACAACCTTGTTAGTTTATATCAGTTAGGATTAGGTTTACCTACAAGTGACAAAAAAAGAAAACTGACAGTGACTTAAATAAAATAGAGATCTATATCTCTTCATATTTGACATTCTGGAGCTAGTCAGCAAAGAGCTGGACTTGGGTCCTAGAGAGAGGACCCTGGCTCCTCTCTATTATTGCTTCATTATGTGTCCTGCCATTCTCAGGATCATAATGACTCAAGATGGCTGCCAGAGTTCCAGCCATTGCTTTTGTAATCCAGCCAAAAAGGAGGCAAGGGGACAAAGAAGGATGCTTCTTTCATTTAAGGTCATATCTCAGTATATGACCATGCTACTTCTGCTTACATCCCATTAGCCAAAACTTGGTCCACCCCAAATTTAGCTGCATGGAAAGCTGAGCATTGTAGTCTTTATTCCTGGTGACCTTGAGCCCATCTGAAAATTAGAGGCTTCATTTCTTAGTAAGAAAAGGAAATGTACATTGAAAAATACTTAGCAGTCTGCGCCAAAATTCAAACCAGTTGGCATAAGTTTTGGAATAATGTTTTCATTTACCTTAATTATAATACAATACAGAAAAAAATACATATGTTCAATACTGTGAGGAATTCATCATAGACTCTGTGAAATATGAATTTCTACCTCATCTTTTTACCTTTCTTCTTAGAAAGAAAGAAATCTATGACACAAGCTCCTTCTATGTTTCTCATGATTCTACTGAGTACATTTTAGCTTCCCTTTTCTGGAAACGGAATTTAAAATTCAAGAGCCAATCTAATGTATTGTTTGGTTCTCACTGTTCTACTGCAAAAATAAATTCATTCTTATGTGGCCATAGCACTTCAAGTATTTTATTTTAGCAGCACCTTTTCTTCTGAATTGATTAGTAGTGTCATTGTTTTCTTTTTATTCAATTCAACAAATATGTAATGGACATATTACATATGGACATATTACATAAGCACACATTACATATGTGCTTAGGAAAGTGAGGTAGGACAGATAAGTGAAAAGTATATGATCCTTCCTTTTCTGTTATGTTTCCTCAGTAAAAGTTGGGTCTTTGTTTCCCTTCATCTGCTTTTCTTCAAGGACAGAATCGGTTAGAGGGGAATGAGTATTTTAAAGTACTGATATTCTGTTTCTCTAAGAAAAAAGATCAATTGAGGGAAATCATAAAACTTTTTATAATTAGATTTTATCATACATTCCTCTTAGGCTGAGAGAGAGAGAAAGAGAGAGAGAGAGAGAGAGAGAGAGAGAGAGAGAGAGAGAGAGAGAGAGAGAGAAATACAGAGACAGAGAAATCTTCCAGGTACTTCTAATTAAAAAATATCCCATGAAGTGATTTCAGTCACGGAAAAGTCTTGATTATATTCTCCTAATACCTTATGCCTGCAAATCTGGCTGCTGTCATTAATGACAGATAAGATCGGTTGACATATTCATGCTGTACACACAAACTTCAACACTTGAGTACAACCTTTTCTAAATAATCACATTGTTTAAAAGTGCCATATGCCCCCTTCTCTAAAAGGTAAACAGTATAAGATTATTTTAAGGAGTGAAAGTTAAAAGAAATAAGATGCCTAGGGCAATGTATTATTTTTCTGCTGGATCAAACTATACAGTTGAAAAACCTCAAGCAATTTGTTTGCTCAGGTTATAGGGGAGGAAGCTGGTAGTTTCAGTGTCCTGTCCCATGTCCCACTGGGTCTGCTACCCAAGCCTTCAGTCCAGCTTTCTTTCCTCTATATTTGGTGGCCATTGGCTGTCACAAGTCCCGACTGAATATGGCCTTGGTTGTTGAGTGCAGTCTCATGCTTTTTCCGCCTGGGCTACAGGTCGTGGCCATCAAGGAGCAGGACCCCTGAGGAAGGTATCTGCCACTGGCTCCTCCCACTTCACCCTTCCTCTGCTTGGATTTGAGCGTCAGAAAGCGCCCTTCCAGTGGACTTTCATCTTGCCATTTTGTCTTCTTGGGGCAAATGAGAAATCCCAGACCTCAGATCACTGCTTTTTGCTTCCCAAAAGACAGAACAGCTCAGCCCTGCCTGTCTTCTTTCTTTAGTCATGCTTTAAACGTGATTCCATCTGCCCCACTCAAGCCTTCTCATGATTTTTTTGGCAACCAGCAGAGAGATAGTTTACTTTCAACTGCTGATTGTCAGGTTCTTCTAAAGACTTTTGTTCCTGAGGAAGTGGTTCTGCAAATAATTGCTTAAAGTCACTTTTTAACTGCCTCACATAGTTTCATTTCTTTGAAACCTCTCTTTTAAAGGGAACTGCTCTCTTTCCCCTTCTGGCTTCTTAAATCTATTTTACATTTAAATCAGCAGTCGTTGAATGCAGTTTAACAAAGTAGTTTACTTGGGTCACCTATGTAATACGCAACCAAGAACCTAATCATTGCAATTATTCCTATTACATTCAGATAATGATAATACAGAGTATTACATGCGAATGTCAATATGCTTTCTGGTCCCTTCACTGGAACGTGCGTTGTATCATGCAGCCTTCTCTTTGCACTGTCCAGGGTTTTTATTATTATAAACTGTCACATTGAACCCATATAGTCAACTAATACCTATCCAAGTAAACATTTATTTAGGTTCTTCCATTGCCTTTCATTTTTACCATTTTATTTTAAATAAAAAAATAAAAAAATAGTTTCCTGTGCAAGACATTTTTAAGCAAAATATAATGTATAGAGCTCCAAGTTAAATAATTTTAGGGAATGAAATTTTGAGCAATTCATCTGGCATGCTTAACTTGCTTTTATAGGGCAAACATAGCTCATTAATTCCATTTTATTTATTATATTTAAACCACTGGTTTAGTGCGGTGAATTTTTAAAAAATCAATTGCTCTTTGGATTTTTTAACATTGCAAAACAAGACCATTGGTTGCATAACTCAAATATCTAAAGTTCACCCAGAAGTTGAAATCCCCAGGCCCTCTGCAAAGTTCTCTTTGTGTTTCTAGACCTGCAAAGACTTTGCTCTAAAGTCTCTGAACCTGAGTCACATTGGTCCCATTGATCTTTGTCAAGAAGGAAGTTTGGGGAGAGGGCTGAGAAGACAAACTCCTGATCTGGTTTTATTCTTGCCTAGTTTGTTTCAGGGCCCATAGCCATCAACCCTCCTTGATTTTATTCTGCCTGAGCTTCACATTTCTATACCCAGAAATAGGGGGCCGCATGATAATTACAACCTCTTAAGAAAATGGAGTTTTCATTAAAGGTTCCCTGCAAATCTAAGATGCCATATGAAAGATGCTTTCAGCACAGAATATTATTAGCATAGTGATAACTGTAATAAGGCTGTGTCTCATTTCTTTTAAGAGACATAGATATTCCAATTTCATCCTGTATGACTCAAAGGGAATTTGGGTGTTAACATTTCAAAATACTTTTAAGTCCTTAGGGGAAATTCTGAAGTGAAAAGTATTAATTTCCAAATCAGTTTCTAAAGCGAAATGCCTGCCTCAGAATAACAAAGTTATTTCTCATCCTGTGGTAGAAATACAAAGGTGAGAATTCCTACGGAGACCTGATCCGAAAACACTAAGGAATCTCTACCATTGTAGATAAAAAGACAAAAAAAAAAAAAAAAAAAAAAAAATTGTCTTCTCAGTTGTGCTTACCTTTCAATTTTTTCTGAGACTCCCTGTATGTGACAAGAACTCTACCTGGCAACCTCATCTATTCACAGCAGTACTGAAAGCCAAGAAATAAAAAAGGTATCTGTCATAATCAATTTTATAAAATCCACACTCTGAAACTCTGAGTTTTTAAAAAAAAAAATTTATGAAAAATATAGCTAACATGCAATATTATATTAGTTTCAGGGGTACACCATAGTTATTCAATGTTGATATGCCTAAAGAAGTGATCACCATAAATTCAGCAACCTGACACCATACCATGCTATCACAATATTATTGACTATATTCCCCAGGCTGTACATTACATCCTCAAGACTTATTTGTTTTATAGCTGGAAATCAGGGCCTCTTATTCCTCTTCACTTCCCCCCGCCCTTTTTTTTTAAACATGACAAGTTGATGAAGCCCAGTTTTTTTGTTTGTTTGTTTTTTGTTTGTTTCTTTTCAATTTTATTGGGGAACGGTGTATTTCTCCAGGGCCCATCAGCTCCAAGTCGTTGTCCTTCAATCTAGCTGTGGAGGGTGCAGCTCAGCTCCAAGTCCAGTCACCTTTTTCAATCTTAGTTGCAGGGAGAACAGTCCACCCTCCCATGTGGTAATGGAACCGGAAACCTTGTCCCCTCTTTTTTTTTAAGTTATCAATTACAGTCAACGTTCATATTATTTTATATTAATTTCAGGTGTACAGCACAGAGGTTAGACATTTATGTAATTTAAGAATTGATATTCGCCAACTAGTCTAGTACCCGTCTAGCACTATACATAGTTATTACCATATCGTTGATTATATTCCCTATGCTTTGCTTTACATCCCCATGACTATTTTGTAACTAGCAATTTATACTTTTTAATCCCTTCCCTTTTTTTCACCCTACCCTCAACCTCTCCCATCTATCACCCCAGCAAATCTAGTACCCATCTGACACCATACATAATTACTACAATATTATTGACTATATTCTTTATGCTATACTCTATATCACCATAGCAACCAATTTGTACTTCTTAATCCTGTTCCCTTTTTTCCGCCACACTCCCAAGCCCCTCCCATCTGGCAAAATGTTTTTGTATCTACAAGTTTGTTTTTGTTTTTGTTTTGTTTGTTAATCTTATTCTTAGATTCCACATATAAGTGAAATCACATTGCATCTGTCTTTGTGTCTGATACACTCCATTCAGCACAACACCCTCCAGGTCCCTCCATGCCACTGCAGGTGGCAAGATCCAATTCACTTCCAGGGCCTAACAATATTCCATTGTATATATGTACCACCTCTTCTTCGTCCATCCATCCGTTGATGGACACTCAGGCTGCCTCCACATCTTGGCCATTGCAAACCACGCTGTAATGAACATATGGATGCACATGTCCCCTTGAAGTAGTATTTTGGGTTTCTTCAAAGTAGTGTTTTGTGTTTCTTCAGATAAATACCCTGAAGTGGGATTACTGGATCCTTCATTATCTCTTCTTATAGCCTTTGTTTGAAAGTCAATTTTCTCTGGTAGAAGTATTGCTACCCCAGCTTTTTTTGTTTTTCATTTCCATTTTCATGAAATATCTTTTTCCATCCCTTTACTTTCTGTCCATGTGTATCTTTCAATCTGAAGTGAGCCTATTGTAGGCAGCATATGTCAGGGTCTTGTTTTCTTATCCATTCAGCCCTCCTATGTCTTTTGATTGGAGCATTTAATCCATTTACATTGAAAGTAATTGCTGATAGATATGTAGCTATTGCCATTTTATTATTCATATTTTTTATCTTTTTTTCCACCTTGAAGAAGTCCCTCTAATATTCCTTATAATACTGGTTCCATAGTGATGAACTCTTTTAGTTTTTTCTTATCTGGGAAGCTCTTTGTCTGTCCTTCAATTTTAAATGATAGCCATGCTGAGTAATCTTGGTTGTAAGGTCCTTGCGTTTCATCACATTGAATAGTTTGTGCCAATTCCTCCTGGACTGCAAAGTTTCTGTTGAGAAATTAGCTGACAGTCTAATCAGAGCTCCCTTATAAATTACTAGTTGTCTTTCTCTTGCTGTTTTTAGGATTCTCTCTTTGTCTTTAACCTTTGCCATTTTAATTATAATGTGTCTTGGTGAGGGCCTGTATGGGTTCATCCTGTTTGGGACTGTGCACTTCCTGGACTTGTATGTCTACTTCCTTTGCCAGGTTAGGAAAGTTTTCAGTCATTGTTTCTTCGAGTAGATTCTCAATCTCTTACTTTCTCTCTTCCCCTTCTGATACCCCTATGAAGTGAATGTTGTTACGCTTGTTGTTGTCCCAGAGGTCTCTTAAACTATCCTCATTTTTTTTGGATTCTTTTTTTCTTTTTGCTATTTCAATTGGGTATTTTCTGCTGATTTGATCCTCTGCTTCACTTAGTGTGCTAGTGACTCCTTCTAGTGTATTCTTTATTTCAGTTATTGTATTCTTCACTTCTGACTGGTTCTTTTTTGCTGCTTTTATGCCCGTTTTTATGCTTGCTATTTATTTGTTGAGATTCTCATTAAGTTCCTTGAGCATCTTCATAACCATTGTTTTGAACTCTGCCTCTTGTAGGTTGCTTGTCTCCATATCATTTAGTTCTTTTTCTGGAGTTTTCTCCTATTCTTTCATTTGGAATGCATTTCTTTGTTTCCTCATTTTGTGTTGCCTCTCTGTGTTTGTTTCTATGCATTAGGTAAGCCTGCTATGTCTCCCAGTCTTGGCCAGGTGGCCTTATGTAGTAGGTGTCCTATGGGGCCCAGTGGCACAATCTACCTGGTCATCTGAGCTGGGTGCTCCAGGAGAGTGCCTTCTGTGGGTTGTGTGTGCCCTCCTATTATAGTTTAGCCTTGGTTGCTCTTGGCACATCAGTAAGTTGTATTGATCCTTAGGCTGACTGTCTGTGGGGTTTAGCCACGTCCACAGCTTATAGACTGCTATGCAGGAGGCTTACCCCACTGAGTGGGGTTTGTTCCAGGGGGTTCGGGGGCCTGTTGAGAACCCCCCCTTTGTGAGTGCCACTTGTGGGGCTAATTGAGCGGTGCTGTGCTTTGGTCTAAAGCCAGCTTCCAAGTATATTGGTTCTGGGGCCTCTTGGGAGGGTCTTCGGTGCAGGTCCAGGTCACCCACAACTGGGGACTACCTGGTAGGAACTGCAAAGCAATCCACAGTTGTTCACTGCCTGTGCTGTACCTTTAGGCACGTGGGAGAGGCCATGCAAAATGAGGATAGCTGCTACTAGTACCAGGTCTGAGGTAGCTCTGCAAAAAGCCAGGACACCCCAAGGCCTTCTGCCACCTGCTAGCTCTCTTAAGGTTCAGCCACTGATAACACCTTGCATATACAAGTTGGGTGAGGCAGGGTGTCATGTGGGGTCTCTAGTCCCACTCCCCACACAAAAATGCAGGATATGGTGAGGCCAAAAAAGAACACCCATGGAGCAATGGATAGGGGGTTCATACCACTATTTCTCCCTGGCAGCTGGGCTGGAGATACAGGAAGCAGGATCCACACGATGCGCAATCGCCATCTGCTTCTCTGCCAACAAACCAACCCGCTAGCATATCCATGGCAGTTATATTACTGGCTAATGGCTAACCAGTAACAGCTAATGGCCACCCAGCCACAGTGCATGGCCATCTGATTACAGCTGATGGCCATCTAATAACCGAGCCAGCACCTTTCCATGTGAGGTCAAGAGCCTGGAAACTGCTCTCTGGGACTTTGTCTCCACACAGGGTCTCAGGGAGTCACTAGAATGGGAAAAATTGTGGTCATCGGGTTAATGTAAATTCTGGCTTGGTGCCAGTGCTGAGCCTGGAGTGACTCAGCAAAAATCTCAGAGCGTACTGAGGCCAGTCGCTGCCTGCCAGACTCTGATAGTTTTCCAAGAAACAGAGAAATGCAGGTAGGGCTGGCTGCTAACAGAGAAAGTGTCTCCAGCAGTGTGCGAGTTCGGTGGGGCGGGGTCCTAGTGAGTCTGCGGGGCAGAGCAGCAGAGCTCTCCAAGCCAATCAGGTTCACATTTGGCTGGAGAGGGTGGGCTCAATACAGGAAAGATGGCGCCTGCCTGCTGGCTGCACAGAAGGTGGACCCTGCTCTGGGAAAATGCCGACTGTGTCTACCCTCCCTCTATGTCTCTGAAGCCCCCCAAGTCACTGTCCCACTGCTGGAGCCCAAGGTGAGTGCCTGCGAGCGAGTGAGTCTCTGCGTGGGCCATTTAAAAGCTTGGCTGGGTTTCCTGCAGCCTTCCGGCCCTCCCAAATGGTCAGAATCCCCACTGTTTTTCAGAGCCAGGTGTGGGGCTCCTCTTCTCGGCACCAGTACTGTGGGTTGGAGAGACTGGTGGGGCGGGGCTGAGGTCCCTTGCTCCTCCAGGGGGAACCAAGGCGGCCAAGATATCCCTCCTGATTTACAGCCGCCACACTCAGGTGTAGGGTCCGTTCTGCGTCTCCCCTCCTCCTACCAGTCTTGACGTGGCTTCTTCTTTATATTTTCAGTTGTGGGACTTCTGTTTGGCTAGATTTCAGATGGTTCTCCAGGTTGATTGTTCCATAATTTAGTTGTAATTTTAATGTGTTCGTGGAAGGATGCAGGCACAGTGTTTATCTGCTCTGCCATCTTGGATCTCTCCTCTGAAACTGAGTTTCTTCCATAGAAAAGCTCTTCAGTGCGTCAACCCTTTATTTAAATCCCATTTACTCTTAATGTATATACAGTTCTAATTATCTTAATGACATGGTTTCAATCACGTAACAGATTGCAAGAAGAAAATTAGGAAGGTAGATAATGTTATACAATAAGCAGAAACACAATCATTTAACATACTCTAACTAAAAGAATAGAGATAGAAAACTAATATAAAAATCTATAGCACCGTTGTCGGGGACATTTAAGATGAGATTAAATATACTTGGCGTCTGTGGGCAACATTGCATTGCTCCAGAGAAAAGCATTTTATTCATATTACAATGAATCAAATTATTGAAAAAAGCATTTATTGTGATTTGGAACAGAAACCCTTTACTCAGGTTCTTTTCTTCCATCTGTCCTAAAATGATATTGATTATTGATTTTTATTTAAACAAGAAATTTTTCTGTTCTCTATTGGAAATTTCTTCAAATAACCATATGGATTTTCAGTGTCTGCAATTTGAATGGGAACCCCTTAAATGTAGCATTGCATTATGTTGGCCCTGTAACCAATATGGTCTTCCAAAATAATTAGGTACAAAATAAGCTTATTTTGAGAACCTCACCATCCAAAATGGTTAAAATAAAGATGCTTGAGTATTTAAGAGGTTAAAGTATCAATCATACCAAAGGCATTCCCTGGACGTTTTGAATAGGAGACATGTTCTAGTGAGAAGCTATCTCCGGAAGAAATGAATAGATTTTTAAGATTGTGGGCCTTGGTATTAGTTCTCTGGGATTCTCCCCTATAATAAATATTCCTCCACTTTACAGTTGCCAAATTATCTCTTCTGGTAGAATACCCTGATTTTTTCAGTTGCAAAAATATCAAAGTCCTGGGATATTTCACAGCAAAAGGAAGCCTTTGCAGAAAACATAAGCATGCCATGCTTTTTCCATGGGAAGTGGTTACCTTCCTGCCTATACAAACTTGTTCTCTGGCACATTCTTAGCCTATCATCACTCTATCAAAGGAAATCTCTTCTCTCTTGATAGTAGCAACTTATATCAAAATGGGATGTGTAGCTTCTTCTTCATTCATGGATAAGTCTGATTTGCCCTTTGGTGTATAACACTGACAATACCCAGAAGATGCTACTGGTCTTGAAGTTTCTCTGCAGCTACAGTAGTGACTATACTCTCTTTGGTAAACCAGCTACTGGGTGAGACAGGATTAGATGAATTCCTTCAAGGCACACCATGTGCCGGTATCCACTGGTGGCAAGCTATGGCTGCTGCTTCTTTCTTTCAGAACACCCCTGCTGAGTGCCTACTATGTGGGAGGCACTGTGCAGGCACCAGAGATACAAAAATATCATAACAGAGAGTTTACCACGAGGAGCTCATAGTCCAGTTGTGAGGGGGAGTGTTAACCTCCCACTCTGGAGTCAGTGCCTGCTAGCGCACTGCACAGCCAGGCCCTGATGGGAGATGCTGGGCTTTCCTTCTTCCAGGTTCTGAGTCCCAGCGATCCCAGGAGGGAGGAGAGCCCATTCACAACCTCTGTCCAAACACTTAGTGAGCATCCACTTTGTGCAAGAAACTGGGGCCGGGGAGGGATGACTAAAACAAATCAGATATACATCTTTGCCTTGAGAAGTTTACAAAAGCAATCCTAGCAGCTTTCAGGTGGCCAATACATTGCTTCCCTTGGGTTCAGCCTCTGGATACTACACCTGTTCCTTCCATGCTACTGAAGTCTCACCAGGTCATGGACTGCCGCGTCCATCTGGGCAGACGTGTGTCATATTTTTGGGGGTGACTCTGTATGAAAAGGCAAATTGACCAAATGAGCCATCTGTTGCTCAGGATCTGAATAACAGTTGATGCCAGAACTGCAGTCACTCCTTTCAAACAAACCAAAGAAAGTCTGAAGGACCTCTGAATTTGCATCAAAGATAGCAAGTCCATACTAAGCTCCTAACAGTCAAAACCAATCGTGGCCACTATTTGCTTCAGTGATATCAACAGACATTTTCTTGTTGCATCTGTGGTGATCTGAGAGTGGTGCCATGGGGCCTGGTTTGCTGGCTCAGTGTTTACACAAAACCCAGAGCACACAAGCAAGGGAAATCACTAAAGGAGGAAAAGCAATGCTGAAAGCCGTCCCCACGCAACTACGGCGTAATCGCGGAGATTATGCAACATATAATTGCTTCTTTGAAATTGTTTCTAGTGAACTGGATATTATCATTATTTATTATTATTATTGAAAGCACGATAGCGGTATTTAAGCGGTGAGAATGACTCTAAGTCTCCTTTGCTGTGACCAACAGAATAAAGGTTAGTCTGCTCTCGCTTTTGTCATAGCAACTCTGCCACCTGATGGACAGTATTGGAAGTACCCAAAGCATTTCATTGTATTTCCAAGGCAAGGATCTGCTGGTAAGAGGACAGAAAGACAAGGAGATTGCACCTCCTGTCTACTTCTATTGTTTTTAACCTTTAACATTTTTACCAGCAGAAGTCATGAAA